>NW_022060568.1:1488483-2976967 GCF_003285725.1 Scaptodrosophila lebanonensis
GCTAATATCCAGTCTCTGATATGTTCGCATGGGCCTAAAGGGTATTTGTTGTTGGTCTTCTTTTGAAGCGTGTGCGTGCTTCGGTAAGTTATAGTTATACGTATTTATTGTTATTGTTGTTGCTGTTGTTTTTGTTGCGGACTCGGTTTCTTCTTCCGCTGCCTAATTAAAAGCGTGGCGCGCCAAAGCCAAACAATCGAAGTCGAAGCTGAAGCCGCAGAGGCAAAAAAGGAGGATGCATGTGTGCGTGTGTGTCTCACATAGATACAAAATTGCCACGTTAATGGTCCGTCGTTATTTTCGTACCCCCACCCCTCGCACACACACACACACACACACACACACACACACACACTGCCCCCTCATACACAGCCAGCTATTTTCTAATTAAGTGTCATTGATTCAACAGCAACTGACGTTGCAAACTTTGTCTTTGTCTATTGCTCTTGTCTTATCTGTCGGACGCCCCCGCCAACCTCGAGTTGTGCACAGGGCCAGTGGGCGTGGCAAAAATAAATGAGAAAAAAAAAACTTCCGCAAAGCTCTTCCATTATTCACACTGTGCACAGTGTGCTGGAGACTGGCAAGCAGCGAGCAGCGAGCAGCGAATACTTTACACTTTAATTAAGCGCTTAGATACTTCGGTATCTGTATCTGCCTTTGATTAGCTTGCATTTGTTGGGTGGCTGGCTGGGTGGTTGCGTGGTTGGGTGGTTGGATGGCGATAAAACCCCATGGCACAAACAAAGATGACAAGAACAAAGACTGGGCCATCTTAGCCATTAACACACTCGTATGAGAATTAACGAACAGCGTAATGAACACAACAGATGGAGACGCGGAAGATGTAGATGAAGACGATGAAGATGATGGAAGAGATAAAGATGATGGTAGATGGAGCAGAAGAAACAACTAGCCACGCAACAAGGGCCCAAAAATGGGACGACCATTCAATTAATTTATTATTCACTTAAGAGCGCAACGAATGGCCAAACTTGTTGTGTTAAGCCTAACACACACACGCACACACACACACACACACGCACGCACACACGCACGCACACACACACGCACACACGCATAGTCGCACAATACATAAAACTGTTATAAAAATTAAATGCTCACAAAACTCCGACAAGAATTTCGCACATTATGCCGATGGCTGCCAAAAATGTCCTGCCTGCCCGGCATGGTGTATGGCCATGTGGTGGGTGGTGGTGCGGCAGGGGCGGGTGGTTGGGCACGGGGGCGGGCGCGGTTGGGGGCTGTCATAAAATATGGCAAACGCGTGGCACTGGCTTCACAGTTATAAACATTTCTACGCACGTTTTCAGCGTTAAATTGTAAGGCAAGCAATTTGTGTGGCAAATTTTAGAAATGCAAATGAACATTTTGAAAATGTCAGAGAAGTGCAGGAGGGTGGCATGGGGGGGGGGAGAGAGGGGGAAGTGCAAAGAACAAGCAGAGATGTCACGCAGCAGACATTAAGAAGGCAGTTCTCCATCTCTGGCAATTGCACATTCCCCCAACGAGCTGCAATGAAAAAAATATAGACAGTACTGCTTCCTAATATCTAAAAGAAATATACATAAACCTTTGAGCATTGGACGAACTATATAAATGGGAAATTTAGGGTCGTCGAATGAACACTCGAAGGCAGTGAAGAGACACAGAGACGTGAACTGTTTCCTTCCCTAAGCATTTTCAAATTTTGTCACTTGAATTGAATGTTATACTGTAGAACATAAATAATATTTACTTTATTAAAATTGTGCTTCAGGTTGGCTGTCATATTAATAAATATTTCAGTTGCAAGAAGAAGAAAAGTTATGAATTTATGAAAAAAGCAAACTTCCAAATATTAGTAGAACATATATGGTATACAAATAATTCGGAGTATACTTTGAAGAGTAATCTTTCTTTGGAAATGGAAAGTACCCTTGGCAGTCTATAAAAAAATATCAACAACAAAAATAGAGCAAGGCATTAAAGAAACATGAGGGATAGAAGTGAAAATGTTTTGTTTTCAAATGTTATTCTGAAAATGGAAACTAAAAAGCGTCATTAAAAAATACTTAATTAAATGTAAGATTGTGGTTCAAGTTGGCTGTCATTTGAATAAAAATTTCAATTCAGCAATTTCAAATTATACAATGAACCATAAATCTATTTGTAGTACTATTGGACCTGAAAGGTAGCAAAAATTTGATTTCATTTCTGATCCAAACAATGAGAAATGTGGCAGCACACAGCTAGTTTATTTGATTAACTATAAATAGAATAGAATCCAAATCAAATGTGTGACGTACTTTAGAATAAGACCTATCCAAATTTCCAAATGAAATGCGGAAGGGAGAAAGAAAAGGAACAATAATTAATCATGTAGAGAATCTAAATAGAATTTAATCGCTAAAGCTAAAAGAATTACTACAAAAATAATTCAAACTCATCATTTTCAAGTGAGACATTTTTTATAAAACATATCAGACATTTAAGACAATTTATCAGCTTTTCTTAAATACACAATTTTAATTAAATAAAATGGAATGTTATCTTTCATATTCTCTCATTCATTGTTCAAATAAAAATGACAAATATAGGTTGTACGTTCAAGTCTTCCCTGTTACTCACGCAATCTCCCATGGCTAGAGCTTTCTGACCAAATCGCGCTCTACTCCGAGAATTTTCGAGCACACACACACACACACGCGCGTATTTCAGGTGCTACGTATATACGCATGTCTTCCTATATTTACACACATACGAGTATTACTTGCATATCCAGAGTTGGGGCTATCTTTAGGGCGCACTTAAGTGGCGAGGTCTGACCGGGCATTACTCATTTCCGTATCAGCACATCGCACTGATAAACGTGGTGCCCAGTGGCTGGCAAGGACGTTGACTATCGAAATTTTCTCTATACATACATATGTATAGTACATACCTACATACTTAGTTTTGTTCTGCCTCTGCCTCTGCTGCTGCCATATCTGGCATGTCAAGAGATTTCTTATCAGCAACATGAAGAACAAAATCTTATCTTTAAATTGTTTCGCTATTGTTGTTGTTGCAATGTTATACTTATATATACATATTTTATTTGTTTTACCAAATTTTGCGTGTTCGTTGGGAAAATCTAATTAATTTCCAACTTAAGACATTTGTGACATCAACGCGATTTATGCTGATTACTTCATATGTGCGAGTATGTGTGTGTGTGTGTGTATGTGTGTGTGTACGCGTATGTGTGCCCTCCCCAGAGCCCCCTCTCCAGCTGTTGCTGCCGCATACTCTTTATCTCAAGATTTTGCGTTAACTTCTCTTGTATTTATTGTTATTTATGAGCGTGTGCCGCAAGTTCTCGTGCATACGTATTTATGTTTCTCTGCTTTGTTTATTTTCGTATTCTCCATGGAATTTTATCTAAAGTGTAGCACACAGCATTAAAGCAATTGTCGGGCTTCGTTTTGTTAGCATGCGGCTTTGCTGCTTTGCCACTTAGTCGGTATGTTTTTCACACCTTGTTTTATATGAGGCTTTGGGGTCTTACGATGGCTTGGTTGCATTTTCCCACATGTACATACATACATACCCGTATGTGTGTGTGTGTGTGGAATTGTATCTACACTAAAACAAAGACGGATCTTCGCATAAAGAATCCCAAAAGGCTATGCTGCATTAATTGGTGACCCCGAGGCTGCTTAGGCTTAATTTGTTAAGTTTTAAGCTTCAAATTGGTTTTCTATTAGCGACTCAGACGGCCTACTCGAAATTGAAGTGTTAAGGCTTTAACGCAACATATGCGAATGTGGGAATTCTCTTTACGTTTGTCCAAGGGCTTTAGAGGAAGACTAAGACTAGGCATACAAGTTAGCTATCTTCAAAGTACTGCCTGGCCATAATAAATAACTTAAATTGTTATTCTTTATTCAAATCTTCCTAAAACAGTTTGTTTCTAGCTGAAGGGATAACAAATGAATCCAGATAGAACCTTAAAATACAGGCATTATTAAACCTAATAAATATTTATTAAAACCATACAGTTTTGTGTTCCTAAAATAGATTGCAAGCCAACATGAAATGAAATGAAATACTGACCATTTCGCCAAACTAACAGCACGATATTAAATATTGAACACATGTTAATCCAATACCCCATATTAGCAGTATCTAATAAATTCTCAAAAATGACTCTTTAAAAAACCCAACAATAGACAACAAAAAACACCTATCATAACAAAATACAATAATTCATAAATTTAATTCTCGGAAAGTAATGAATAAAATCTGTACACAAATAATCAATTCTGTGTACTATTATAATCTTTTTAAAGCGAGCGCGTAACTTATATCAGTTCATTAGTTGTTGTCTCTCTATAAATCGAATATAAGTACAACAAGAGGCACAAGAGTCTGCAAAACTTTTCCAACAATGGCCGTACTTGAAGGCCGAATTCATTCGAATTCGTTTGCACTTCCCGCTTTCTCTGAGTGTAGTGTGTATGTACATTTGTAGACGGTGCCATGCGACAGCTGTCAACAGCCAATAATCGTCACCAGCCATCGGCAACAGCATCATTATCGTCATCTCCGACGATGACTGTGGCTGCGACTGCGACTGGGTCTGGGTCTGCGTCTGCGTCTTTTCCAGCCATCAACAAGCACATCAACATAATTTTTATGAAGGAATTCGCATTAAAAATGTTTATTGTGTTTATTTATTGCAAACAAGAACGGCTAAAATAGAAACACATACGAGTATACATAGATGCGGAGGAAATCTAATGGAAATTGTAGGTCTGTTCGCATGTCTTCTCTGTCCTGGTCAGAGTCGCTTCACAGCTTTGTAGCTTTGGTGATTTGGCGTTGGCGGCACAACGACTGTGCCCGTTTTTACACTTGTTCGCCAGCTCGGTCAGTGGTACCAGCAACAGCAACAACAACAGCAACAACAACAGCAAGTGCAACAACAAGAGAAACTGCCGGCACCAGCTGCCAGCTGTCTTACAAATGTTCTTGCTTTTCGAGGAAACGCCATGCCATGTAAAACAAAATCTAGCGAATTATTTAAACCAACTGGGACACAAGGTGGCGGAGGCATTGGCTTGGGATTGTGGATGGGTTTGTCGATCGGTTTTGTTTATGGCCCATAACGCACACGTCCACAGCCCGACCGCAGATTTCCGCTGCATACAATGTATCATTCGAGTTGTTGACCCACAAATGTTCTCAGATAAACAGATAAACAGAGACTTTGCCAAATCCTAACTAAATTGCCTTCTTGGAATAATAAAACTGAGAATAAAGAAATCTCTAGCTAGTAGAGATAATTACAATAAATCACTGAATACTAATATCTCAATAGGTACTCGTGTACAAGTATAAAACAGTTCGTCCTGACTGTCGGATCACTCATGAATTGGGACTAGAAAGCTGAAATTTGTAGACAAGTTTCCTTTTATGGTGAAAGTGAGAAACAGTTCTGCCCAACTTTATTGGTCCTTTTCGCTCGGGGGATAAACTATTTTAGTTTTGAAATATTTTCAATTCCATTAAAAAATTACAATAAATAATCTTTCTACTTGACTTAAGATAAGATGGTTCCCTTAAATGCTTTTACTAAGTTGGGGCTGAGATTTCACAAATTCCAGTGCTTACATTTTCTAATAAAGTTTATTTATTTAAATATTAGTAAGTGAACACGATGTTGTCTATTCGCTAATGCTAATAAAACGCAGGGCACCATTAAAAAACCAGGTATTCCTTATTCCAAGCGAGCGATTTGTTCAAGTAACAAGTTAGTGCGAGATCAAGGAAGCAGCTGAAAGGGTTACTTAAGCCGCTGAATAGTTTCTTACCCTACTACACTCATTTGAGAAGAGTTTTGTTAAAAGAACAACTAAGAAACTTAATACTAATAATTTATTTCTGCACAATCTCAAATTTCGAATAAGACATATGTATACATACTATAGCTGTGGAGGATGCGACTTTTTATAGCCAAAGGGTGAAAAGGCATACTAGTTTAGTGGAAAGGAGGCGTATATCCATAAGTATATTCTTGATCAGCGTGACAAGACGTATTAATATATCGATATTAATAGGAAACCCGCGTGGTGTAAACAAGCCAAAAAAGTCGAGCATACATAATTACAATTATATCTAATTGTGAAGGAGGAGTTACAAAAGGCAATACCAGTAATGGAGGATAAAAAGGATAAGGATAAAGGATAAAATATTCAAACCTGTCGCGTTCCCTATTTCAATGCCAAATTAGGAGACTTCAACTCATTTGATACTCTTTGGAAAATGAAGCGATTAGTATCAAACATTGTAAATGAATTTTCATTAGCTTGAGAACGCGTTGTCTTTATTTAACGAGTGCCTCTGATTAATGCTGGAAGCACATTTTGGCATAACTCATGATTAGCGAAAAACTAATTTGGTGGCTTTTCGTTTAATGTTCTGTGCTTGCGCCCAATCAGTCATATAAACATTCTTGATTCTACCTAGAGGCTACCTTTCTGACAGCTCTTCTGTTGTTCGGTTGGTTCTGTTTTTTTTTTTTTTTTTGGTTTGGCTGTTTTCGCCGTTTTCGCACGGAGAGTTAGCGTCTCGAGGCATGCAACATGGGCGCGGTCTAACGGAAATGAATACGATAAATCAAGACTAACAAAGATACAGATATATATAGTATACGTATACGAATATAATAGAAAAATGGTTAGATTTTGGAGGCACATTTTTCAGCGCTAGCCATTAAGTGGACTTTTGTTCAATGGCTTGACCTTGACTAGCACGTATGTGTGTGTTTGTGTGGGACCTGGGGAATTGGGAAAGCCAACAAAATAATGCAAGGATAAAAGGAAGAGACAGAAAGGGGCACGCAACTGTCAGTTATTAACGCTAGGCGTGTTCTACACACGAAAAACACATCCCGTGGGGCACCCGAAAAATACAGAAACAACAACAATAACAAAATATGTGAAATTTATGCGCCAAGGCGTGCCAAAACCAAAAGAATAAGAGAGGCAGTGGGAAGCAGGACGCGGGGAGCTGGGAGGCGGTGAAAATATCAATTAGTGCGATCCAAATATGTCCCAAATGTGTGGGTGCGAGTGTGCCTGTGTGAGTGAATGACAGAATGACAGCTGTTAGCCACGCGGCGAAAGTTAACCGTTAACTGCAGCGAGGCACGCCTGTAGAGAGTGTCGCACACACTCACATGTGAGCGCGCCACAACTGTCGCCGCATGTCCTTGACACATATCCAAGTATTTATTTAACACGCACAGCGCCAAGCGTCGCTTAAGTGCTCATACATATGTGTGTGTCTGTGTGTGTGTGTGTGTGTGTGTGAGCCAACGCCTTTAGCAGTTGCCTGGCATGTGGCAGGTTTCCACACACGGCTCACAGCTTGGCCCTAATCCATTTCTGCTTTTGTCCTTCTCACTTTTAAGGATAATTTCTGCTTGCCAAAATGAAATGAAATTTTCTTACTTTGTGCGCACAAAACTTTTCTGGCTTCCCTACGTATCTATACCCATCGGCATGTGTGTGTCTCTCTCTGTGTGTGTGTGTGTGTGTGTGTGTGTGTGTGTGTGTGTGTGTGTGTGTGTGTGTGTGTGTGTGTGCTTGGTAACATAATCCTAATGGAATTTACATTGAAAATTTACAATGTTAGGCAACAACAATGACAAGAACAATGCCTGAACATTGCGTGTAAGTAAGTCAGACAAGGCCAGGCCAGGCTCCAGCCATATTGTCCTTTGCCATTTAACTGTGTGTGCGTGTGTGTGTGTGTGTGTGTGTGTGTGTCAAGGCACATTGGGCACGCAACATCCTGAACGTATTGCCTTCTGCATGGAATTGATTTTACATACCCATTTGCGATATAACAACCAAGTGACATTTTTTCGCATACCCGCATTATTTGCTCCCATGCGGCGCATCGACCAACAAAATGTAGATAGTCCAGTCGAAAGAAATCGTTATGTGCACAGAAAATAATAAACAGTTTGGAAATTTTAAATATTTAGAGCTATAGGAGAGTGGAAAGTCATTCGTTCATTAGAAAGGTGGGAAGAAGCCTTTGAACAGCTGGCTTCTTTAAAGCTAATTTAGAAAAAAAAATGTTTTCATTTTTAATAAATGTCTCGTCTCTGTCCTTTTTGTTGCCAAAATTGTAATACCATAGCTTTTGAAAGATAAAGATTGCGATTTCTAAAGGTTTAGTTCGCCATTTAACGACGCAAGGAAACTTTTCTTTTCCAACTACACTGTGTATAATAAGAAATACCTATCAGCCCAAGATATTCTTTAATTGTAGATATTTCTGTTAGATATTTTGGAATTATTAATTCTTTAAGGGTCTATCATACACTCCCTTCTCTCCCTACACAAATTTATTATCGATGCCAACTAATTGCTGAAATCTAGATTTAGTTTTACTCCAACACCTAAGTAATTATTTATATACAACTCTTAGCTTGAGGCCTGAATGCTATAGCTATTAAAATATATTTAGTTGGATGATTGTTATTTGTAATTGCATTCTTTGTAAATAACATACAATTTGTTACTCAGATTGCTGACAGTGATGAATATTTCGAAAATAGTGTGCTGATGGCAGAAATATTTCAATATTTTACACTTAATCTTGCATTTTTCATGAGTTCCTCATTTTGAATTCTTTTCGTAGACGCCATATTTTAAATGTTTAAGGCGATAGTTGTTGACGTATTTTTATTGCCCTCAAAATTAAAGCCAACTTGCGATTATTTGCTCCACTGTGTGGATGGCCGTCTTTTTTCGTTGCTTTCGTGCCTGCAAGTTGCAATTGCATTGGGGATATAGTACCTATGAACCATACATACATATACATATACATATAGTATGCCTGGGATGCGTTCAACAAAAAACAAAAACAAAAACAAAAAACGAAGGAAGGAAGCTTGCCAAGTGTGTGTGTTGGCTGAAGGTCAAGTGCATTAAGACGAAACGGAAATGAAAATGTTAAATAGAAATAAAAATAGTCGCAAGACGAAAATCAGAACATAAAAACCCAAAAACATCGACCGAAATCGCTGCCATGAAATGAGCGACGCCGACGTCGACGTCCACGCCGATGTCGACGCTGATATTGACGTCGGCGCCGGCGTCGGCGTCAGCGTCGACGTAGATGTCGACGCCCAACGCATTTCGTGCCATTTAATTTCACTTTGGACAGAGTTTGACGCAGGAGGAGGATGGGGAGGGGGAGGGTGAGGATGAGGATGAGAAGCTGGAGGTGGTAAGGTGGCTAGCAAGGAGAGTAAAGAGCGCAGGCGAAGAGCACGACGCGTGCGTGAGCGTAGTAAATTTTATTTTATTTGATTTGATTTTGAAAGCAGCGCCAAATGTAAAGAAAAAACGAATGTGGACAACGGCAACGGCAACAGCAACAGCAACAAACGAACAAAAATATGCAGAGAGCAGAGAATACGAATACGCTGGCGTCGTAGTCATCGTTGGCGTTATCCTTGAACAAGCCAAATGACAGTCTGAGTGGGTGGCACTTAATTGTGCGTGTCAGGCAGCCACTATGTGTGGTGCACACACACACACACACACACACACACACACACACACAAACACACATACACTTGCTGGGTGTGTTTAAGCAGTGGCTTGGCTTGGCTTGGCCTGGCCCGACCGACCAAACGACCAAACGAGCAAACGACCCAGCGACCAACGAGCGGGTCGGGCGTTAATAAAAGCGGAAATGCTGGCGCCGACATTATCATTTCAACTTAGGGGGGGAGGGGGTGCTGCGTCCATGTTCGCTGTGCAATTATGATAATTGTGCGCCCCAGCATAGAGCACTATGGGAGAGGGGCTTGAGGTGCGAATCAGCAAGCAGCAAGCGGTGGTTATGCTGAGGTGGTTATGCTGAATGCTAGCGAGTGGTTAGAGTGCCTACAAATTGGCAGACAGGTTAAATTGCGCGTAACTCAGGCGCAGATTTTTGTCTTGACGCTGTGATTGATTTGCCTTCAACTTACTTATCATTATTATTCTCGTCTCTCTCTTTCTCCCACACATTCCATTGACAGCAACAATAACAACCACACGGAAGCCAAACACACACAGCAGCAGCAACAAGAATAAAGCCATTAGATATATAAAGACACTGGCGCCCAATTGTCTCGAAGGCCCCCAACCAGCATTGCAATGCTAGCGCAGAAAAAGAAATGAAATTGTCGGCAAAATTCGTCAAAAAAAATAAAAATAATAAAGCTGGCGGAAAGTGAAAACTTGCGAATTTGCGAGTTCCTTTTCCATGGAAGAAACGCTTTAGCATCGTTTGGAGAAACACAAATTGACGACTTTAAATAAAATTTGTTTAATTTTTACCTTTCGATGCACACTTCTTGTCAAAAGCTTCTTGGAATTGTTATCCCATATGGGCTTAAAATGTGGGAAATGTTTTGAAGACTCTTTGAATTGCCAAGAAAGATAATCTATTTTGTGATTTTAATTAAATTTAAACTTTTTCAGATTTGTATTTTGTTTGAAATTCTTAAAATCGTTTGGCACAAACAAAAATTGTGCAGTTTAGAGTTAGTTTTGACTTTATATGTAAATATCTTGAGCAATTAGTATGTTCATTTGATAAATATAAGTAAGAATTAAAATCAATTCTTGTGCTTCAGTGATTACCAATGGAAGGGAGAATGACGTTTAAGACGTAGTGCTTCAAAGTCGATTTTAATGAAAAATTGTTCGATGACTAAAAAGTTGAGTCTTCCTCCGTCCATATCGTAGTTACTACTGATAACCAGAATTTTATTCTCGCTGTGCTTTTGCGGCACTTCCCATTCATTTGAAGCAGATGTTCCAAAACGATTAACCAACTATACTATGTATGTAACATATCTTCTCAATATCAGTGAAATGTTTTGGGTGTTTTTTGTTTTCTGCTTTTTCTTTTTCGTTTTCGTTTTGACCAAATCCACAATTAACAACAGCCGGCCTTGCCGCACCTTGTCGTGTGACGCAAATGCCACAAAAGGCCCACGCGACAAGCAGAAACCGCAGAATGAGATTCTATGCCCTGCTTGTTATGAATTGATTGCGTGCTGAAAATTTGCTGTCTTTGATTGATTTCGCTTGATTTGACTTGAACGACTGGCAGAGGGCTAGAGCGAGGAGGTGGGGGCGAACAAACACATTGGTTCATGAGACATACACGTACATGCCACAAGATGTGCGGTGTGTGTTGCTTATGTTTGTCTTCGACACAACATGGCGTATGAGTAATATTCGGCTTCTCTGCCGCAGGAAGCTGCGTCTTGCGTCTGTCTATTTGGGCGTGTATTTATAGCCCGATGTTGTGGTTACATTATTTGAATTGTTTACATTTTCTGCCTCGTCCGTATTGAAAAGTAAAAAGTTCGTTGGCACAAACGATTTAGATCAATTCTAGAGGCATCCACAGCCCTATCGCCGACACAAATGGGTGTGTAGTACGAATTTTATACTGAAAAAATGTGTAAATATACATATATGTGTATGTCCATAATTTATCACGATTTTAATAACAAATAATTGAATGAAAATGTTTACTTTACTTGATTTGAAAATCGAAAGCAAATCGAAATGAATGAAGTATTTAGCGGCACTAAATACTAATTGTATTGCTGCAAATAATTTAGGTCCACTTTTAAGAAGGTAGATGAAACAAAAGGAATGTTAAAAGAAAGCAACAAGTCGTATATCAAACCTAAGAGATGGAAAAAATATTGTTTTTCAAAGAAAATGACCTTTATTATAGGAATACGGTTGTACGAAGCGATTACAAATCTAAATGACTTGCAGAAATACCAGTATGCAATTTTTTATTTAGACTCATCTCTACTTCTACAAGTATTGTGCTCAGAAACTGCAATTAATTTCATTTCCAATATTTAGGGAAATAATTCGTGAATAATAATACCTGCTCTTTAGTTAAAAGCTTAATGATAGTGTTTTAGAAGGCATATGCATATGCTAGTTCCCGCGCTATCTGAGTTGTTTTTAGCCTTAGTTAGGATGTCCTAAGCGAACACATTATTTGAAAACATATTTAAGAATCAATTAATCAATGGTCGATCAGAAATATGAACGTCTCTAGAGGTTGTATTCTAGAACTTACCTTTCGATTTCAATGGAAGGCACACCTGCAATGACATAGAAAATGAAAAATTTGGCATTAGCATTACGCGCTCAAATATTAACGTATTTATTAGTTGGCATTAGAGACGAGCAATTGTATTGCTGGCATTTGTTAATGTCGATTAACAACGCTTACAGCAATAACAATTTTGTGAAATTTAAGTCTCTGCCGCTCATCAATAATTACAGCTTATAGTTATCCATTATGCATAAACTGAGACACCCCCCTGAGATATTTGTTGAATGGTCTGTCTGTGCGAGAATGTACATACATCGTTGTTTGTAAGACTGATGATGATTATTGATTAGCCTGCGCCTCACGTACCGCCCCCGTCTCCGCCGCCGCCACCAAAATTGGCAAAGGCGGCTCATGATTCATCGTTAAAATAACAGCAGCAGCGGCAATAATAGCAACAACAACAGAGGCAACAACAAAAAAAACAAGCGCGTAAGTAGCTAAAATTTTTTAGGCAAACACCACACACACACACACACACACACGCACGCCAATTTTTAGCCTGTCCATTAATTTGGCTTAAATCTTAAAAGCAAAGACCACGACGACTTTTTGTTTATTTGGATTTTGGCTGCCTTTTAGCTGTTTAACTTTGTCATATTGGTTAGTTGTTCATTCTTTTGCTTCTTGTCGCTTTGCAGTCACATCTTACACATTGTCTTTGTATCAACAGTGCCTGCCAAAAATGCACGACCCGCTGCGAGTACAAGTTTGCAGAGGCTGTGTTTGCGTTTTCAATCATTTTCTGTGTATTTCCAATTCCTTGCCTTTTTCCCGTTCACTGGCATCAATTTCTTTTAGTGCCAAAAAAAGAAGCGCAAAACAGAAACAACAACAAACCAAAAAAATAAAACACATAACAGAAAGATGAAGAAGAAGAAACAATAAAAGAAGAAGAGCGAGCCATCCAAGAGAATGGCTGCTGTTTGGATATTTTGTGTGAATTTTCGCAAAATTTCTCATTGAAATGTGCAAAAAACCCAATTAGTGACAATTAGCGGCAATTTTTTATACTTGTATTCATTTAGCTTAATACAGTGGCAGCCGCCTAAAACAAACAAACAAACAAAAGCCCCAGCACGATATATGATATAATTCGATTAGAGCCATAATCAAGCTGAAGACAAATCGCAATAAAAGCGCCGTGATGAGTGAGAAAGAATGTATTTAAACTTATTTTCCAAAAACTAAGTATGTACAAGAAATACTACTTATAAATGTAAATGGGGTATATTATATTTTCACAAAGCATATAACAGGCATAAAAAAATAAATAAATTCCCAATCTGCAGGAGAAGACAACTCGATCTGGACAGGTACATCTGTTTGTCTGGATGAACGAATGGATTTCGGAAACGGCTGAGTCCACATAAATCAAACTCGCTATACTCTATACTCTGCTAATCTCCAGACAACACGAGTTTACTTTGTAAAACTATTTTAATTTCAATCCGTTATTTATTAGAAAAATTAAATTGCTGCACTTCTTTTCAGAACGTTTTTCTTTTTGAATAGTACTTTGGTGGACAGATATTAAGAAATATCATCAAAAAAAGTAGTTAAGTTAGTCAGTTGAGCTGCTTTTACAAATGAATGACCCGGGAATACAAAGTCCGCTCAAAATCCGGCATCTGGGGACCACACGCAAATAGTTCAGCTCATCTCCGTGTTGCCTAATTCGTAACTTAAGGTCGTTAAGTTTTTCTACTACGATTATATTGATTTCAGCAGCATCCCACGACTATTCTACAATACAATGCTAATAAATATACGATATAGTTTCGCTTGGACCACGTGAGCCAACTAACGACTTCTGGGTATACCTGAGTTAGAACTAACCTAGCCTAAGCGGCTAATAGCCGTATCTGTGTCTAATCTCCACTACGCTACTACGTGACCTTTTACAAATGAATGTCCACCCACTTAGATGATTCAAATGCATTCATTAGGCAGCCCATTCGATGCGATGCGGTGCGGGGGGAGGAGGGAGGAGGGAGGAGGGGCTTGTGCCGACTATGTACATAGTATGTATAGTTTCTTATGCAACTTTTGCGCTTTGAACCGCTTGTCAATAAAAATGTGCATACAAAGTTGTTGCTAATTTGCACGGAAAGATTTTTGTTTTTGTTTCGCAATTGTTTAAGATTCCGCGATGCGAATTCTATAAATATGAAGACTTTGTTGTACACACACACACACACACACACACACACACACACACACACACACACACACACACACACAGACAGATAAGTTTTAAGTGTCACATTAGTAGACACAAAATTTATTGCAAGTATTGCCAGCACATGTTAGCATACAAGTACAAAGTATTTGTATGCCGTTTATTCTCGCCAGATAACAGTTCAGATTTAAATGCATCTCCCCGAGTTGGTCGTCGCCAGTGGCAGGGGAAGGGGAAGGGGGTCGTTCAAGAGGGGCTGTTAAAGAGCTGTGGAGCCCTTGAATGACGTGCTACGACGATTACTTGCTTCCCCCCTCTAGTGCAGCAATTATCTATTCGTACACACGGTTTGTTATGCAAACAACACACTCATGGGATTGCAGATTAAATGAAGTTGAACGATAAAGCCCCAGTGTTTCAACAACTTGACAGACACATGAGGCTTTACTTTTATACCTAGAGCTCTACGTTATAAAAATGGCCCTATTTCTAAACAGCGTTTCTCAAATTTCCAAAGCCAAGACTAGAAAGCTTTCAATGTTTCGGAATTTAGCTCTGAAACTGCTCATAATTAGCAATATATCTAATAACAAATAATGCACTTTTCCGCTCTACATCGACAAATGTCTATGATTTTATCACTTATCAGAACGAAAAATAAATTCATACTTTTGTTCACATACTTGTATATTTGATGTCATGGCCTTGGAATAAGAATCAAATAAAAGTGATTACACTATTTGCATTAGCTTTGATTACACATTTAAGTTAAGTTTAAGTCTAAGTTAACCGATTGCAAGTATTACAGATATTACATATGTGGAGAATTGTTTAGAGAATTTGGAAAAATGCACATGAAGCTCCTCTTCGTGCATCATCATTCGACTTGAGCATGTCATTTAAGCTGTGGTCAGACAAACAAATAATTTGCTCACAAATTCACGCAATTCTGCAAGTAAATGTGTACCTCAGAGTATTTGCAAAATAGTTGCTAATAATAGATAAATATATCCTAAATATGCTGCATATAAAGATCCGCTTCGTGCGTGGTTCGACTTAATTGTTAAAGTTAAAGACAAACAAATAATTTGCACACAAATAAATGAAATTAACTTCAATTCAATCAAAAATCCAACACCGAATATTTTTTCACTACAACACTTGAGTTTTAAATACAATGTTATTTGAAGAACTTTGACAAACCTGTGCGCGAAATAGAAATATTTGCCAGTTTTGGTTTTTCTTCAGCTTTCTTTTGTCTTTAGAAATACACAGTGTCTATGCTGTGGTCCAAATTCTTGGCGTTTTCAACTGATGGAATACTCTACGTTCATGGTTAATAGCATTTATTAATAAACATTTTAATGGACTCTTTAATAACTCAAAGCGACACTTGCTCCACAATTGCAGCCGTAAAAATATTAATTTTGGACAATGGCAATCAAATGGTAGCAACAACAACAGCAACAACAATAGCGTGGAGCACATTAAAAATTATTTAATTAAGTGATTTTAATTCCTTTCCTTGTATATTTTGTTGTTGTTGTTTTTTTTTTTTTTTGACTAAAAATGCTCTTGGCCCGGCACTTGAGACTCGAGTCGAGTCAAGTCGAGTTGATTGTCTAATTTCATTAATCGAGCATTGCAGCAGCGCCGGCCACTGGACATTGCGAGGTGAGAGATGGGCGGTGGGAGGTGGGAGGTGGTGAGTGGGAAATGGAAATAGGAAGGTGGCGGCGGTGGGCAAGACGTTGGCCAATCAAGCGCTTGTCGACTCGACGTAAATGAATTGATTGGCAATGCGCTGCAGAAGTGTGAAGGAGAGAAGAGGAGAGGAGAGATGAGGAGAGAAGAGGGGGACTGTGGCACGCACAGCGCACTGTTTGTCAATTAAAATAGAGAATTTGACCTCTCGGGTCTAACGTTTAGTAGTAGCAGTAGTAGTAGTTGTTGTTGTTGTTGCTATTATTATTATTGTTAGCGATGGCATCGCATGCCAACAGCGAAACGCCACAACTTGGCTCGATCGGTCGGTGGTTCAGTCGGTGGCAGTCGGTGGTGCTGTGAATGCGGGTGCCATCACTTGCCTTGGCCTTTTCGCAGCTGCCGCGTGGGCGGTTGGTCGGATGGTCAGACTGTCGAACGGTTGGACGATCGGACAGTCGTTCATTTGTTGGGTCGTTAGTCGTTGCTGTTGGTCAGCCGTTGAGTCTCTCGTTGTTTGCCGATTGTCTTGTCATGTACCAATTGACATAAATCACACTTAGAACGGCAGTGCCAGTGGCAGCGCCATGAATGAAAATGAAAATGAAATGTCTGTCCATTGGCCGTAATAGAATAATCGTTTCATTTTCTCGATTCACTTGCGGCCAAAGTCTAATTGGCGGCCGCCGCATTTGTTGTTCATTTTACCTTTCTGTGTGCGCAACTATCTGGCAAATTAAACAAACGCGGAGCAGAAGAAGATGCAGCGCCAGACTGGCCACAGGTCGGCAGCACGCAGTCCACAGATTGACAGATGCACCCCATGCCAATAGACAATTAGGTAGTTGGCAACAACAACAACAACCACAAACGAACAAAGTGCAAGTGAAAGCCAAGAAGCAGAAGGCAGATTGGTAAACCATTCGAAGTGTGGCTGCAACAATTAAACAATTTAAAGCACAAGTAGGAGTTAAAAGAAATAAAGTTTTCTTCCTCACTTGAGATGACTAGAAAAAGGACTCTAAGGCTACTTACTAAGTCTACGGTTGCAGTCTTAATCTCCTTTTAGCTGAGCTCCAAGTCAGTTTTATTAACAATTTCTTTATGCAAAATAAAACTTGCTTTACGAGAATGACTAAGCTGATTAGATTTATAAACTTATATTTCAAACAAAAGATATATTTTAACTAATATATTTAATATACTATGCATATATTAATCAGCACAGCTCTATTTAATACTGCCTGTACATCCCCAGTTGTCTTAAAAAGAAAGTACCTCACAAAAAGTCCCAATTTGCAAAATGTTTTGTACTGAAAGGCACTTTTTTCTACAAAAAACAAAAGAAGTATATTTTAAGAAAAGGTTAAGTAAGGATGGGGTCTTACTAATAATGAACGGGATTCTGCCAAAGAACAGAATTGAAAAGTCTAGCTTATAGGCTTTTACGTCAGTAAGTGGTGCCTGGGACTCTCTGATAGAAAAAACTTTCATTCACATCCATATGTTTGCCATTCAAGTCGGCCGATAATGTTGTCTTTGTTCTTTCTAACCACGCAACTCTGCCATATTTGCTGGGAATATGGAAAAGAAAAAAATCCATTTCCATACGAATAAGACGCCAAACTATTTCGAAACAGCTAATTTGAATAAACACAAAAAACTAAACAGGGGGGAAGTCAGACAGACAGACGGACGGACGGACGGACGGACGGACGGACGGCAGATGGATGGTAGACAGAGTCAGAGTTAAAGCTTCTACCTCGCGCGCTCTCTTTCTCTCTCTTTCTCTCTTAGCTCTGACTATAAGGCAATTAGAATTGGAATCGGTATAAGTCCAAAACCGAATCTGAAGCTGAATCTAAATCTGCTGCTCGACCCGTTTGTGACGCACAATCAAAATGTCAAAATTGCTGTGGCTGTGGCGTTAATTTATAGCAGGCAACACATTTGTTATTTTGCGAGCTTTAGTATATAATTTTAAAACAATAATCATAACAAAAGGTAAAGCATTTGCCTTTGTTGCGCCCGCCCCTTTTTTGGTTCGTTCTCCCAAACAGGCGGCACCTACTTTGGACACACAAACATACTACATACATACATATATACTTGTACATATGTACATATGTATAGTATGTTGGTCACATCTTGGGGCTTAGCAGGGGGGCTTAGCGCCAGCACCAGCACCAACACCAGCTCCATAGCCATTGCCAGCTGCTGGTCTCGGGTGCTACACGGCTAGTAATCGGCGCTGGCGTCTAATGCTTCCGGTTTAATTAGGCTTTGGGGCTCAGCCACGCACTACCCAGATGTGTTGTAAGTTGAAGGCTGCGATAAGATATGGCCACACATAATGTTATAGGTATGTGGTTTGCTTCTTTTTTTTTTTGTCGCTTACATTTTTCTCTCTGTTGCTCGCTCTCTCTCTCTCTCTCTCTCTCTCTCTCTCTCTCTCTCTCTCTCTCTCTCTCTCTCTCTCTCTCTGTCGTTGCTGTTTTTTTTTGGGTATTGATTGCCTGTTCTGGCTAATTTTGTGGCCAAGTACAGGGGACCATTAAAAAGCCATTATATACAATGTGAAAAAGACCAGAAAAAATTCAAGTACATGGCATAATTGCATATGAAATAACGCACCAAAATATACTCTAAGTATACAAGAAAGATCGACAGTCACGGGAAGTTCGAGCCCAAATATGTGACTCTAAATACAAGCACATGGCTTCTACCGTTTCGGATTTCCGCTACACGTTGTCGACGACGATCACCTGAAGGGCCCCGAAGCCCCAACTTGTTGTCATGGGATCGGTGCGATCGACCTATTCTGTACGAGTACTTGTATTTGTCCATTGATAATGAATGTCAATTATCATGTGCTCGTTTGTTTGTCCAACTTTCTGTCTGTCTGTCTGTCTGTCTGTCTATTTGTTTGTTTGGTTTGGCATGCAAACGTCCAAGCAGATCCCAGAAGCACGAATGCTCGGCTAAATGGTTAACTGGCTAACTGACCGTGACTCAGTTATGGCGTATGTGAGTAAATTGTTCAATATTTGTAGACCTGATGCATTTTGTTGGTCTTGTTGGCGCATTATTGTCTTTCCTCGTATGCATTTGAAAACAATAACCTGACGCAAGCCCACAAAACACACATTAGAGCTCTCTGCTGAACTTGAAACTGACAAAAACTATTTCAAGCCACCGACCCCCTTCACCCAAACTAGCTTCCTAAATTTAAGATCGCTGGCAAATTATGTAAAATTTCTAAAGATCCAACGGTGTTTATGAATAATCTATGAGGCACTATAAAAAACCCATTAGTACTAAATTTGATTATGAACCGAATGAAACAGACAAGTTTTTAGTACTAGGACCGCTATCTCTAGTTGTTTGTGTTAGACAACTCGGAGTTGCTTTTGCCGCAATCGATCCTTTGGCAACTATATAAAATAAGGAAGCTATGTATGGTTTGAAATAAACTTGCTCTGCATATCAATTAGACAAGACTATATACCAAGTTTGGTGTCCCTATCTGTTACGGTTAGAAAGTTCTTGGCGTTCATACAGACAGACGATCGGACGAACGATTCATCATACTATTTGTGCCTGGTGTACAGTGCAGCCACTATGCCCTACTTTTGTAGCACTATTGAGCTTAATTATTATTTTTATTTTAAAACAGCAAACAATATTAGATTTAGTGTGAAAGGTCAATTATATTTCCTTTATTATTATTATTATTATTTTCTCTACAGCTACGGTGATTCATACTCCCATGTTTTATGCATCTCAACATCTCATTTATAGAGACGACTTTTATAAGTAATCTAACTAGCAATAATGTCTATCATAAAACTGAAATATACATACATACATACGTACGAGTATGTGTATGCGAAAAACATCATAAATTTTCGGCAGCTAAAAGGCGCCAAGACTTTTAATGAAAATAAAATTTGCACTTTGTTTGTCTTGGAAATTAGTTTGGCGTGCGTGTCTATTCGAATGCCCACCTACGTAAGTACATGCATACGTAAGAGTATGTATATCTATATATTTATCAAATAGTAAAGAGCTATGCAAAGTATTCAAATGGATAACAATAAATTGTATTTGTGCGTATCTTACACTTCCCCATAACCGAGAGATGAAACAAAAGAAAACAAAACGCCGAACGAGCAAAGGAGCGAACGAACAATCAACAACAAATCAAAGAGTTGGCACACTTTGCACATAAATTTCGAGTCGTTCGCAAATGTATAATGTAGATATACTATATGTGGATCATGTGAATTTACCTACATATATACATACATATGGTATATATATAGTTCACATATAAATACTATTTATAGTATACATATATACTCGTAGATAGCTGGAGTGGGTGGCACATGGCACGATTGCGAGTCAGCGGCATTGGCGGTCGCTTTGTTGCACAAATCACATCATTATTGCAATAATTGATTGATTGATTGATTAAGTTGCAGTACACTTACACATACAAGTATATATCTCAGATATAATTGCATGGCCGCAACTGACCAGCGGGCATGTGCCATTCGTCCGTTCGTTCGTTCGTCCGTTCGTCTGTCTGTCTGTCTGTTCGTCTGTCTGTTCGTCTGTCTGTTCGTCTGTCTGTTCGTCTGTCTGGGTGTCTGTTTGTGGGTGGGCGGTGTCGATCGCCAGCAATTAAAGCGCATTCAAATCGCTGGGCGTGGCCGGGCGATAGGCGGCTGGAAGTCCGTTTCAAAGTCGCTGCTTTGTCAGCTGCAAATTAATGTTGACAATGCAGTGGCGGGCACAACAAAAACAACAACACAACAACAACAACAATAAAAGCAAATACAGACACCTACGCCGGCGGGTGATCAGTTGTGAAATATATATACACAATACATATATAAGTAGTACACCTGAATAAAAATATATATACATATATATGTATGTACTAGTAGGGGGAGGCATTTTGATTAAATTTTATTTGAATTTTCAAATTTTTTACCTCGAACTGTGACCTTAAGGTGCCGCGCCGCTTTCTTTTTCTAAGCGGACCTGAAAGTTCATATTTTGTGATGTTTTTAAGAAATACATAAAGTGTTTTGTGCCCCGATTTGTGCCTCAATGAATCCAAAAGAGCATACAATTTGTAACTCAATTAAATGTCCTTAGTTTTTGCTTTAAAAAAATTAATTTTTATTGATGTCTTGTAATTATTAGTCTTCATGCAATATTATTACACATTCGATAGTTTTTAATAACGATCAGAAAATTGTATACAAATATTTGGAGCATTGCAAAACCAGTATGCATTTTAAAATGTATTTGTTTTCTATTTACATTCACGAGCACTTGTAATGATAAGTTAGTGGATATTGGTTTGGATATTGGTGTTGTTGGAAAGATAGGTGACCGGTTTGTTAAAGACAGCTCAGGCAAGTGCTGTAGGAAGGATACTTTTCTATTCGACCAAGCTTAGAAAAGCATTTCAAATTCTATGGGTTTTCCCCAAAGTGTAGGCATACCCAGCGATGCGGCTTATTTTCGCAAATTGTTTAAAAACAATGTCTACAACAAATAAGCCGCAGTCGCGGTCGCGGTCGCCGCCTCAGTCGGCATCGCAGGCACGTTAGCAACAAAAGAAAATAATTTGCAAATGCAAAGCAAACATTTAACAAATAATAACATGCAAAATACATAAAAACAAAAACACACACACACAACCACACTGACAACAATAATAAAAATGTGGTAAAAAGCAAATGAAAAGCACTTGAACAACAATGCCACCATGATAATAAAACAATAGCAGCAACAGCAGCAACAACACTAACAACAACGAAATAAGTAATAAAAACAACAATGAAAAAAGGTGAAAAATACGATACAATTGAATGGGACTGCACATGCAGAGGCAGTCATAAATACATAAAAAAGTACATATGTACGAGCATTAGTATATAAGTATTTACATATGTATACTGATGTGTGCACATACAGTAGAATCTCTATAATTTGGACATGGTTTAAGAGATCATATCGTCTCGTTTCGTTTCGCTTCGTTTCGACGCACCCGCAATGACTATAATTTGCTGGCTTGTCAGAGCAGACATGCGATAATATTCCAAATCCATTCCTAATTAGAAGCTAAGATACGCCACTTAACGGATTTAACTCAGACACTTGGATTTGCCCAAAATGTACAAGTAGACGACATATAGAGTATGTGTCTGATGCATACAAGCTAGATTGGAAATAATTAGGAATACTAAATCCCCACAAACTGAAAGCTAATTCGCTCTGCAAGCAATGCACTCAAAATCCGGTCGATCTAAGCAGTTTGCTCCGTCTAGGGATTTATTTGCAAGCATTTAATATTAAATTTAAAGTCTTATTGTGAGTCTCACAGGCAGAAGAATTAATTTATGTATAAACAAAAAATTAAAATTGAAAATTACTAGATGTGTGAGCTTAAGCTAACAATTCTATCCAGCCACCCACTGGCCTTTTTGATATCGAGCAGTTCTATATAGTTCTATATAGTGAAATACGTAATTTAAGTCGAGCTTAACTTCGATTTAATAAATCGGAAACACAAATAATCATCGATGCCTCAATGTATCTGACAATTTCGTATTTCTTCATCCAAATTTCATCCTAAAGTTCTTTATTGCACTAAATAAGATATATAAAAGGGGTTTGTTTTACACATAATTTAATTAATTTTTCAATACCGATAATGCTAAACATGTTAAGGAGATTGAAGAAAATTTAACTAATTGTTACATAAATTAAAATAATGAAAAATTTCGAATGAAACAATTCATGAACAATTTGCTTTTAAAATTGTAACTACAACATGCTTTGCAAGTTTATTTTTTTGTATTTTATTTTTTTACTTTCTCGCTTTCCCCCCTAACTATAGAATATCTTTGATGTTCAAAGCTCTGCAATATGTGGTTGATTGAAGCCAATAGGCTGTGTTATAATCAAAGCCATTAGGTGCCTAATTTACATATGTATGTTTGTATGCAAATGTCTGTTGGGTAAGTCTATTTTCAATTATATTCGAAACAACAGTCACAAACATTTCGTTAATTACAGAGCTTAGTTTGACTTTGACTTTATGCCCCTTATCCAACTGCCCGTTTCGTTTAACTAACTTTTTCAACTTCTAGGTTTCGCAACAACAACAATAACAACAGCAACAATTCGACTGCAATTTGCGGCGCCCCCTTCGAGTAATGAAGGCAGCCGAAAATGATTTTGTATGCACGACGGAATAGCCTCGCCATCATTATGATAACTAATATTTATATTTGTGAGTTTTATGACAATTTAATTTATTTTGAATTTTTAAATAAATTGCTTATTGTTTTAAATGGCTTTTTGGCTCTTAATTAGCATAAATTGTGTGCAGGGAAGGAACAACGAAAATCAAAAACTTTACGTACAAAAATAAATACATGCTCGTAGTATGTGTGTGCGATAGAAAAATAAATAAACGAGGAAAGAAACTAGTTTTAAGCTAATGAATGGCGACTGTGTATTTGTTTGTTTGTTTGCTTGCTTGCTTGCTTGTTTGGGCCTGAATGGGAAGTTGCAGATACAAAAGTATCTACGAGAATATACATACATACATATGTACAGGTATGAATGTGCGTGTGTGTGTGTGTGTGTGTATGTGTGTTTGAATTCGTGTAAGCAACAACGCGCCCGAAATGCCAATGAACCAAAGAGGCCAAAGCAAAAATTGCTGCTGTTTAAATAATTTATGAATGTTTGCCATTTTGCCAAGAAAATGGCGAAAAGAGATGCCAAAATGAGCATGGCAGCCAACTGAGTTATGGCCTAGCCAATGGCCATTTGAAAGTCGGAAACGATTGCGCTCCACGCCGAAGAAAGACGCCAACATACTCGTAATGTGCATTTAGTTATGGTGCCTGCCAAATCGGTCAGCGTGTCACAGCTAACGATCGTCACAAAGCCACACACACAGTCGATAGATAATCCATGTAGTGTGTATGGCCATCCTCTCCACTCCCCCAAACCCACCACCACCCACCCAACTCTCGCCCTCTCCCCCTCTCTCTTTCTCTCTCTCTCTCAGTGCTCTTTCGCTCAATAAACGACGACGACGCCACAATTTAAATGTGACTAATGGGACTCGTAGAAAAGTTTAAGCGCATTTTTCTTAGTCAACCAAGCAGCGACAAAAAGCACAGCAAGAGATATTGACTCCCACTACCACACACACACACACACACACACACAAACACGCACACGCAGTCAAATGCACATACATATGTACACATGTTTGTATATAATGTATAATGAAACAAACACCCACAGCGAGAAGCGAGAAGCGCGAAGCGACAAACGACAACGAAGCGCAACACAAAAACGTAACAAAGTGTAACGAAGTTATAAATCCAAAAGTTTGACGCCCACGTCAAGGCCACAATTAATTTGCATATCTCGTATATACACACACATACACATATGTATATAAAGCGTGCTAATGCCAGAATGTACGTTATATGTTAGCAGATACTTATGTACAATACAGCTATGCATATAAGTACATAGTAGTATGTACATAACTTAATCGCAAAATGCACCTTGTGGGATACAGATAGTCACGCGGATTCAAATCCGCATCCAACAGCAATTCCGCTAAAGAGAAAATATTGGTCGCTGAATTATTGAAGCGCAGCTAATATTTTATAATCATTATATTATCATTATAATAATAATGCTGCAGAAATAATGTAGCTCATTCAAAGCACCATTTGCCAAATTTGGCAAATTTTCTGCGATTTGCCAAAATGGTAACTGACCCAAAAATCTTCAAAAGGAGGCAGAACTTAGTCTTCGGATTAATGGCAAAGACAGAGAATTTTAGGCCACAATCTGCCAAATATATACAAAAGTTATTTGCACAACTTTTTTTTAATAAAACATTTTCTGAATATTTTATAAACAAGCCGCGTGGCTTATAAAGGTAGAGCAAAAAAAAAAAGAAGGATGCCGACGCCAGTCAACGGCTTTATGCCATTATTTTAAAAACACTTGTTCGAAAAGCTTCTTATAAATAATAGACTCATTTTGCCAAAATATCCACTCCGTGTTTATATTTAGAGAGCTTTGGATGCACCTTGTATAAGTTATTTGAGCTGCATATAAAGAAATCATGTGTACATATGTTTTAAAATGTTAATATCATTATGTATTTGGCTTAACCATTACTATTTCAAATGACAATTCCTCTATTGAAGAAATGCTATCTGGTTGTATATTGTTATAGAACAAATAATAGCATCATTAGCTGTAGTAACTATTCGGTTTTATTCCTCTTTCTAATTAGTCGCTGCACCACTTAGGAATTCAAAATAAGGAATGTATAGTACATATATTGGGTTTTGAGAAACATTCAAAAATGGTAAATGTATTCTGAGAAGTTCCCACCGCACCACAAATGCTTTCAGCTTGACTCGATATCAGCATTATGTACTCGCATTCGGATATGTATTCATACATACGCTACTTAGTTATGTATGCAAATGTATCTTGTGGATACACACACACACACACGCACACACAGATACACAATGATACATAAGTAAACAGCAGCGTGCGTGTGTAACTAAATACAATGCAAATTTCTTTCTCTGTTTTTGGTGGCGGGCAGTTGAGTTGCTGTTTTTGTTTTTAGTCGAAAAAGCGAAGGAAAGGAAAAAACGACAAAATTGAAATACATTATCGCATGAGCGGCGACACGCTTGTGTGTGTGTGTGTGTGTGTGTGTGTGTGTGCGTGAACATGCAAATACACCCCCGTGACGCTGCAGCGGGCGGCAGCGGCATAATTAATTAGTTAGCTGCCTGGCTGGCTGACTGGCCGGCCGAATGGCGGACTGTCGGTGCCTTTTGTGCTAATGAGCCCATATTGTGCGAAAAAAAAAACACAACAACAACAACAACACCAAATAGCTGTTAACAACACACGAAACGTGGCACTAAGGAAGAAGCAGTAGCAATAGCAACAACAAAAGCAACTGGCGACTGCGACGCCACTGTCTGAAGCGACTGCGGCAGAACGACGCACTGCGCGCTATTAAAATGGATTCCCGCCGGACTTCCTGACCATATTAGATTACCAGCTGTTGGCTGATGGACATGACCCAAAAAACAACAACAGCAACAACAACAATAATGAAACAAGAGCAGCAGCAGCAGCACCAGCAACAACAACAATCTTGTGAAGTGACCCATAAAAGACAAAAGACAGTGCAATGCTGACAGCAGCGAAAGTGATGGGCGGAACGACAGAAGGAGCGGGGCGGGGCGAGGCGAGGCGAGGTGAGTAGAGGCGAGAGGTGAGCAAAAGAGAATGCGAGAATGTAGAAAGCAAACGGAGCAAAATATTGTTGTTGTCGGGTCAGGTCGCGCGCATTTGTGGCTTTTTTGTGTGTGTGTGTGTGTGTGTTTGGTTTTGTTTTTGTTTTTGAAGCCAAACCTTAGGCCGCGCCTTCGAACATAATGCACACACATACACACACACACACACACCCGCACGCAGCTTAACGTTGCTTCGACTGCATTAATATGATTAGCAGCTCTGCCAACAACAACAACAACAGCATCAATAAGAACACCAGCAATGACTAGAGCTAATGCCATTTCCTGCCCTGACACGCGCAGGCAACTTTGGCCAAAGTCGGTGGAAGGTCGTTGGGTCACAACGTTTATTTACTGCTGTGGTCTGCCACTGCCACCAACACAGCCACCACCTCTGACTCCTCTGGCACTGGCACTGGCACTCGCTCCGGCTCTGGCCCCCATCTGATCCGATCTGTCCGACTGCTGGCCATATGGCGCCTCGGCCTGCCAACACACTTACGTAAGGCATAAGAAATCAAAAAACTTTAAAGTGCAGCCCACGTGCAGTGTGCAGTCAGCTGTAAGTTACAGTTTGTCGCTCAAATGCACTGAGAGAAATATTAAATAATACATTAATGGAATGGTATAAGAAAGAAAGGGCGCTCATTATGACAGTTAAACTATGTACTACAATCAACTAAATATATTCGTTCATACAAATCTGCATAATTAGTATTACTTCATTTCTAATCATTCCAATAACTACTCCTTTAAGCCTATCCAAACTATGTACTTGTATATCCATTATGTGTAACTCTGGAAGCAGTCGAAAATCAAAAGCACAGCAAAATCCAAAAAATATGAGACTTTTTCTAACACAAAGTAAGGAATCCATTCAATAATATCAAATCATGCTTAAGTTTTTAAGTGCGAACTCCATTTCAGCCAAAAACTGCTGAAGCAATTCACAAAACCGCATTTCAAAGAGATAAGATATAACACGAAATGTTTAAAATATGAACATCTTGATCTTGGTTTGAGCATTCGAGAGAGGCATTTGTCGCTATTTGGTATTAAACTACTCCCTAATTATGTATTTCTCTGAATCAGAATCTTTAAACATTACATTACTATTACAAGAAATTTTATTCACTTGCTACCTACAACATTCTTTAATTCAATTCCAAAGATACAACTACATGGATATAGTATACAATTTGTATTAACAAGCCTTATGTAAGATTTTTTATTATCGATTATGAATATTTTGTAGGGCATTAGTAATAAATAGCTTGCTTTGCTATCCACATTTTGATTTTTAGGCTGCAATTTTTTCAAGTGTATGAATGACATGAGACTAACGACTGTTTGAGTTTCTGTGGCTGCGTGTGGGCCGCTATGAGTGGTCGATGAGGTTGCCGTTGCCGTTGCCGCCAGCGGAAGTGCGCGACAGCTGACCCTTCGGCAGCGACGCTGGCAGCGACATCAACAGCGCAGCAGAGTTGCTTTGGAGGCGCCTACGAAACTGGCAACAATATCAGAGACGCCTACGATAAGTTAGAGGCGATGGCTCAGAAATGGTTGAGACTGATATGGGATCTGAGCTGAAGCACCTGTTGATGGCAGATAGTTCCACAGATGCTTTCTAATCGTTCAGCAATTGTTTACATTCCTGTTAAGGCATTATAAATACAAGTATAAACATATTTGCATTCTATTGTTTGGTTAGCAACTAAACTAAACTGAACTTAGCCAACCAACCGAACTCTTGATTTCGTGGCAATTTGGGCAAAGATACTGCATTATGTTTTTTAATGAAGCATAAAATATTGCTATATGTACATGCCATGCAGGATATGTTGGCAGAACAAGTAAAACAAGAACAACAATCTGATCATGTTCATGATCATGATCGTATACAACATACCATTCAATTCAATTTCCCTATGCAAATGAACAGAATTCAGCAGTCGAAATCGAAAGAAGAAAAAACCAAAGACCAAATCGAAAAACGAAAAACCAACACAATTGTTAGTTGTTGTTGCCATTTGTTGCCGTTGCTCTTAGACCTTGAACAAGGTGAAGTTGATTGCTGAGTTGTTGTTGTTGCTGTTGTTATTTCGAAGTTCAAAGTTAATTTGCGCAAAGCAACGAAACGACGCTAAAGAAAAACGAAACGAAGCAAACAAAAACAAAAAAAAAATAAATAACAAAAAAAAAAAGCGTCGTCGTCGACATAAACAATGCAAAAGATACAAAGATACTCAGATACAAAATACAATTGCCGAACGCTGAAAGATTCACACTCGCACCTCTTTCGGGGCAACAATCGCGAGTGTGTGTAGATGGAAATGAAAAAGTGTACTTCAAGATACACAATTCCACGAATCAGTTTGGCCAACAATGAGGCTGGCACGTGGACACCGTGGCGTATACTCAACCAAATAATCAACACACACACACACACACTTACAGCGTCGTCTATATATAAACTGTAAGGAATTCGGACAATTGCAAATGCACAGTTCTGGTGCAATCGTACGAGCTTAGTCTGCGCGCAGGTTTCGGATGCCTCGTCTATTTCTGAAAGGCATTTCGAGTGCTTTTCGCACCTGTGAACATTTATTGGAGCGGCCAGAGGTATGCGCCCATGAATGGCCAAAGCGTGCCTAAAATGTTCTTCGTAAACAAACAGCCCATGGCAGGCACTTTCAATGCCGACATGCTGACGCCAACAACAACAACAACAACAACAACAACAACAACAACAACAACAAAACCAACAAAAACAACGACAATAGCAGTAACACTGGCAGCAGAAGCAGGAGCAAGAAATTAATGCTCTATCCATAGGGTGGCGCCGGCACAGTGGAGTGCTGCTCACATATATATTGAAAATGGCAGAAAGAACTTATTTGACTCTGCTTTTTATTTGAAAACTTTCCTTTGATGTTTGCATTCATACCGGACCAGACTTTCCTTTATTCTCCACTCCAACACCCATACTGTTTGCGATAAGAATGCAAATGCCTTCCGAAAATAGACCTTAGCACTAAAATTATTGCAAAGTTTCTATAACTAAGCCCTGGGAAATTCCAATAGTTGCTAACTTTTTAGCAAATTAGCACATATGCCCGATTTATTAATAGTCGAACCTTGGTCAACAAAAAGAATCAAACTGAAATCGCTAGGGATATACTTGTAGGAATATAAAAGCAATGGAAGGTGATAACAGTGTTAGGCTTGCACCCATGTGAGTAGCAATAAATTATCAACTTAAACAGCCACAACACAACAACATTCATACATGCGAGTAAAATAATGATTAGATACGATAATTGGAAGCGCTCTGAAACCTTACTATTTGCTTGGACATTGCTTTCAGGACACTGTGCAGTGGCACATGTCTAAAGTTTTTATTTGCCACGCATAGGTAAAAACGGCTTTCCTAGAAATCTTGATGGAAAGTGTTGTGCCAAGTGCATGTGGGCGTGGGTGTGGGCGTGGGAAGGAAGGAGACTCTGGTTGCAGGTTGCTGGTTGCATGTTGCATTTTTGCATTGCCGGCAATTTCTGCATTTTCTGATGGCCGCCACACACGAGAAGGCGCCAATGTTGTGGCTAAATAGTGGCCTGACAGCCGCTCAGCGGTACTGACTTCTGCAGCAACCACCAGAAATAACCACAACAACAAGAACAACAACAAAATAACAGCTTTAACAGCTGGCGCGTCTAAAAGAATCGACGCCTGTCGCCAGAACGACCAAATTAACATTTCACTCAGCAGGGAGGAAAAGCGAATGGAGCAGGGGGAGAGGGGGCGGCGAGCGATCTAACTGCAGTCTGGGATTGGGGGTTGATGGAAAAGTTGGCAGCTCTTTATATACATAAGTACATTTGTGGCCTATGCTCAGCATATGTACATAAGTATGCTTTAAATTATAGCTGCCGTTGATGTTCGTATCGAACAGCTTTAAAAGTCATTTCCCCCTCCCTCCCCCCACATCCCTCGACGATCATATATACATATGTATAATTCGTATACTCCTTTTGCTTGTTGTGGCGTCGCAATTTATTGAAAGCATTTTTGAAAATCAAGTTTTTTATTCGTATAGTCTTTCTTTCTTTTTTGTGTTGGCTTTTTGATCTTTCGCGAATGGCGCAAGTTTCGTCGCGCTATATAAATTATGATCATTCGACGAAGTCTTTTTGTTCTCTAACACACAGCTGAATGGCATGTTTCCTTATACAAATCGACACGCAGACATACATACGTATATACACTTATGTTATGAAATCTTATTGAAAATTTACAACGCATTAACATTTTGAAATGGGTTGGAGTTCCCAAAACATTTGGGAGAGAGGAAGACTTTAGGAAGGAGATATGTACATTTATTTTCAATATAACACGCATTCTTAATTACAATTTATAACGCGCTGAAAAATCCAACTAAAGCCACTGGGGAGAGTCGACCAAACAATTAGAAAGATGATTGAATAATAATGATTTAATGAGTACCAAGCGCCAGCATAATAGAATATTAAACATAATCCAATAGAGCTTTCTTGCCAAATGGTTTAATTTAAAGCTGAGTAATGATATTCATGAATAACAATAAAGAAGCCAATTTTTGAATATAAATCATTCTTTTCTTGAGAAAGAAAATAAAATCAATGTTCCGTTTTGGTGAAACCTAAACTTGGATATCACAAATGAATTGTGGATTTCAACTCTCTAGCCACATAGCGGGTACAATATTTGAACATCGATATGATTAAATTGAAGCACTCCGATCCCCAAATTAAAGTATAATTAGAGGCGTTGCATTCTGAAATTTTAATATTTGAAAACCCATTGTTGTCTCTTAAATTGCTCCAGTTATGTAATGTACTATAGTTATGCCATTTGATGCGGCTGTTAAGTAATTTATAAAATTTGTTCATCAGTGTGTGTGTGCAGCTTAGAGTGACCTTGACAGTGCATGTTCAACAAATTGTTGCCCCTCTCGCTCACCTCCACTCCCACCACTATTATGGCATAATTTTTCAGTAAGCAAATTGTTGTCAAATTTTTCTTTGTTTTATAAAAATTACATGCACATCTAATGCGAGTGTTGTTTTCACAGGCAGTCACAAATTGCCGCACACACACAAAAAATTGTTAAAAACAGTTTCCCATATTTAAGTAACCTTCAATGCTGCCACCACCAGCACCACCATAGTCGTTTATTCGTATAATTTGGCGGGCTTAGTGAGTCTATAAGGCATGTCAGAAATCTTGCTCGCTCTTTCCATATCGCCCTCTCATCTGCACACTCTTTTTGTATTTTGCTGTTAATTGTTATATAATTAAGATGCGCGCTATTATTATAACTATTTTCCTGTCCCCTACCAAATACTTACCCCGAACCACCCCGCCACCAACAGTTCCGAAGCTCGGGGAAGCGACAGAGCGAGCAAACAGACCGACAGACCGACTTTTTTTCGGCTGTTTTATTTACTGTCTGATTTTATGGCTCAAAAAGCGTAACACCGAGAAATAATAAAAGTCTAAATCTAAATTCAAAGCCCTACCCACAATAGCGGAAAGTCATTTTTTAAACAGCAACGCGCTGCCACGCACAACAACAACAACAACAACATCAAAAGCGCGGCTCTGCCCTGAGCTCTGTTTCTAATGATGCAGCTAAAGCACAGTGGTCTAAAACAATTGATATCTGCGGAAGAGAAACAAGCCGAAAGTTCAGTTTCACTTGTAGGCCCAATACTGTACGCCAAATACATACTTCTCAACTATTGATTACTAGTCCTGAATCCATCAAGGGTTTCTTTTTATTGGTATACTATATGCTAAACAAAATTATATTTTAGAAAATATGCATACTATTGAGAAAAATGTTTTCATATTTTCTGGTCTAACAGCCTTTTTTCCCTTCTCTAATTCAAAACTTTAAATTGATTTGGTAAAGCTCTTTAAAAAAGTCTATAAAAAGGCCAATATAAAATTCTCTGGGTAGCTCATAGCAACAATGCCTTTGAAGATGAGAATCTTCCTAAACATAGAAACCAGCCAGATTACGTTCTCTCTAAAATGGTTATAAGCATAAATTAAGGTTTTAAAACACGATATGGTATTTCGATATTGTATCATAAGTATACAGCATTATTATAGTTTTAGCGAAGAACACCAGAACACTATCTAACTAATTTATTAGTAACTCAATTAATTTATTAATATTTGCAACTATTTAATCAAACTTGTAATGGTATGAAAAATATGTCTGCAGTTCTGTTCATTTGATTTAAATGTGAAGCCACTGTGCGGCGGCGCCACAGCCCGACCGGAGCGCATGCCTGAGATACATTTACACACATGAGTGTGCGTCTGTGTTTGTGTGTACTTATTGCCAAGGTTGCCGCCGCTACTGGAGCACTGTGCGTAACCGCCGAAATTCTACCTGGGCCCGAAGCGAACCGCTTGACTTTTTTACAGCGCTTTTTATAGGTCTGGGCAAGCAACAAAAGTTCAATTTTGTCTTCTTTTCTGTTTGCGTTTTATTTATATACAAGTATTGTTTTTTATCCGTTCGCATACTCGTAAAGCTGCATTATATAGTATATGTGCGTGTGTGTGTGTGTGTTGGTAGGCGTTGATGGGGTGGTCAAGATTATGGCTTTGAAATGCCGCTTTTCCACCACACTTATAATCTGTTCAGTAACTCTGATTACAGGAAAAACAATTATAATCTATAACAATTTGTTGCGATCATTATCGTTCGCTTCTGCCATTATCTTTCAAAACAAATATGAAATACGTAGTAAATCATAAAGCATTCACGCAATCAATTTAACAATTCTGAGAAACCGCAAATATGGGAAATGGGGAATCCCATATTATTTAGATCTTTTTAAAGAATGTTTGGGTAAGTCATTTATTTGGGAAATCCTTAAGTATTCATAAGATTAACAAAATTTGATAAAAATAAGCTAAATATATGTACATCTGAAGTAAAATTTATATTGCCACTTATACCTCTAAAGGCGATATCGTAGTTTGTGCTAATGGCAGACCTCTAGGCTGAGCTTTTACTGTAGATACTCGAGAGAAGACACTCTATATATTTACATATACACTATATACATATACTTGTATGTACATACATATGTACATAAGTATTTATATCTTATTCTAATGCTAATGCTGAGCAGACAAATGATGACTGAGTGATATGGAAGATTCATTAGTATGCATTATTTTTGAAGGCTTCGCTGGCTTGTACGTTCGACTGCCACGCCCACACAGTCTGCCTCCAAACAAATGGCTTACAAGCAACACGTTCGTGTTGTAAATAAAACAATAACAACAAAAACATGTTTTGCCAATAACAGCAACATCAACAGCAACAACAACAAGCGTGAGAAGCGGACTTAATCACTGCGTAGGGTTGCCATCGGTCGCACGAAATTTCAAGTTCAATTTAAATATTTTGTTCGCTGCTGTTTTTTCGTCGATTTTTCTCTCCACTTTTTTTTCTCTCATGTTCTTTTTTTACGTGCAATGAAAGCAAAAGTTGCGTTTGGTCATTAAAGCGCAGCAGCGCGTGACGCCGACGTTATTGTTGTTGTTGTTTGTGTTGTTGCTGTGGCAGTTGCCGGCGCTGCAGTGGAAGTTGACCAGCCTTGGGGGTGGCTGTGGCTTTAGCGAGCAGAAGTAGAGTAGAAGGGGCAGGACAAAGAGAGCGACAGAGTGGTGAGCGGAGAGTGGCGGCGCCTGCTGACAAGTGCAGGCGGCTTGGCCAACTATTTAGCAGCTTGTCGTGCTTTCGTGTATGTGTGTGCGTGTGTGTGTGTGTGTGTGTTTCTATAGCTGGGGCATGTCAACAAACGTAATTTATTGATCAACATAAAAAAGACGAATAAATAAATAAAGACAACAACAAACAGGCGGTTGTAGTTGTTGCTTTAGCTTGGTTCGCTTCGCTCGCCGCATTTTATTTGTTTGCCTCATTATTTTTGCCAAAATAAATTAGAATTAGTAGACACAGCAAAGAAATGCATGAAATGAAACACGCACGCACAACAGCAACGATATTTCCAGTTCCACGCCCAGCCCAGAACTGTTGATGATGAGGAAGAGGAGGCAGTGCTGCTGGCATTGACTGGGGGGAACGGTTGGGAAAGGGGCGAGTGGGTGGCGTGCGGCCATACATATGGCTGCAATTAAGTAATTTTTGGGAGCAACAACAAAAATAACAACAAAAGATGATATATGGCGCACATATAGCTCGAAACGAAAAATCGACAATTATAAAATTAAGAAAAAAAAACTGAGTAAAAAATTGAGAAAAAATAACGAAGGCAGCAGCCAAAAAATATATACGCCAGTGACCCCGCATTAAATTTATAAGTATGTATATACATACATACATACACACTAAATACATAGAATCTCTTTTTTTTAACTTTTGCGTGTTTGTTGTTTATTTGCCAGCAACAAAAACTTAATTTAATATGCTTCAAGGTTAGACGAAAAACCAGCGACGAGAGCCGCACAAAAATTTACGCAAAAAAAAGAAGAACAAACAACAAAATAAAATTCGTGATGAATTCTAAACAATAAAAAACAACAACATCAACACATACATAAAAGGAAAGAAAAAGAGCAGCAACAAACAACCCAGCACGTTAGAACCTTTTTTTTGTAAATACTTTATATACTGCATATATGTATGTATGTACATATATGTATATATACCCTTTGCAAAAGGTAGTTCAGCTATAGTCAGGCGTTTTTCACATCCAATTGTAAGGTCAGATGTTTAAAGCTGAGTAACAGAAAGTAGGGAAAGATACATATGTACGTACCGACACATGATTAGCCTAGCAAGGGAAGACGATATCATTATATCTATCCATTATATCAATACACTATATACACTTGATTTGATTCTAGTCTCTTAACAATTTCCTACCAAATGTTATAGAAATAGAATGATTTTTATTCGATATAAGGTCAAATTTTATAGTTTCCGATAGCTCTATAAATAAGTATTTATAAGAAAGGAAATTTCCTAAGTCTATCTAAGCCGAAATCCAGTCTAAACTAAAGTTCCAATAACTGCAGCATCAAAGAATATAACTTCTTCGAGGAAAAAATAGTTTCCGAATTTATTTAACCAGCTCGATCGGACCGGGGCGAGTTGAAAAGTGTATATAGCTTTCGGAGTGCCTGGGGCTGTATTATATTTTCTAGTTTTCGGTTTGATTTTATTTGGCTTTTTTATTTTGTTGTTTGTTTGCTTTTTGCGACTGCCCGTCGTTGACAAAATGTCAAACCGGTTTGGCTTTTTAGCTAAGCGGCTGTTTGTCTTTTTTCTCTCCAACACTCTTTTAACTGATATGTATATGAAAAGCAAATAAAATAAAGAAACCAAAACGAAAGATGCATGCAAATTTTAACTTATTTAAGGCGTTTCTTGTTTTTTATTTTTATCTCAAGTTACTTCTTTTTGTGTTTGGTTTTTTGATTTTCGGGTGCAAAAGAAAGCGCGTGGGTGTGCGGCAAATTTGACGACCGATCTGATCCAATCCGACCGCACCGGCAAACCCAACCAGTTGGCCCAAGTCTGGCAGCGCAGTCGACTTCAGCCTCGGCTTCGACGTCAACGTCGCCATCGCCATCGCCGCTGCTAAAGTTTAATTAAATAATGAATGTGAGCGCATTGAATTTAATGAATTAAGGTTCTACATAGTTCTTCGATTGAATGCTCGATGATTGAAAGGGTGCAGAGTACACGCCGGCTAATGCGAATGGGCACGAGTCCAAATTATGCGGGTCCGGGTCTGGGTCCAGATGTATGTATGTATGTACATATGTATGTAGAACTGACCGTGGAATGCAGCTGTGAATGGGTGGCACAATCAATTCGGCGGCACGCCATTTGGAATGTATGCGGCTCGAAATACAAATCTATTTCTGAAAAAATATTGTGTTTTTGTGTATTTGTGGAAATGTGTGTACGCGTATGTGGAATGTAGAACAATTCCCATGCATTAATCAAAGTGTTCTGTAATTGGAATATTATCGATACTGTATCGAAATGCAAACGTAACCGTAACCGCAACCGCAGCTCGTCTGCCGATTTTAAAACCTAATAAACAGACTTGAACGCTGAATATATAGTATGGCCCCGGTGTACAGGTTTTCAAATTCGATGCTCGAACGTGATTTGTTCCGGTTTCGAACAAACCGACCGGACGACTACATTTCATGAATTCCAGACGAGGAACATCTTTGTGCGAATTAAATATAATTCATAAATCCGCATTTAACAACAACTGCCAGTGGTTTCAGATGTGAATTACAATTTCGTATTATTATTCATATTTTTAGAAATGAAATTTCTTCATTATTTGAAAAGCTGTTAACCTCTCTTTCAAGTCATATGTTTTAATGATTAGATTAGCTATAAAAGCATGTCATTGATCAATCCGTTCAATCCGCGCATATATAGTACGTATATATATATACGTACTTATTATTTAAAATATGTGAATTCTTGTGTTATCGTTCTTATCGTTTTGTTATCAAAACCATTTAAGGAATTCCAACGATTTTGACTGGAATTTAAAATGGAAATTCGTGTAAAAATGCAAATGAACGGGATCGCACAATTGGCGCACAAAACACTTTTGATTGAGCATTGAATTGGTTTCAGTGTCAGCCTTTATCAGCAAATGCATCTCAAAAGCTTTGCGGCGCACCTAATCTGTCAGATAGATAAGCGGGGACAAATCTTTTAAGCTAGCAAGGTCTAAAACTTTACAGAAACGCGAATATTGAAGAACAGCAATATCGAGCTGAAAATTATACTATATTGTAAGTATAATAATTTCATCCTCCCTTTTCATTAAACTCTTCCTCTGAGACAGGAGACCCATTCTTTAAATAATTAAATATGATCATTGCTGTTGCAATGCTTCTCGATTCAGCAAGTTTCTGGCGCCATTGCTAGCACGCTCTATTCACTTGCTTTGTTTACATTTCATAAATATTATATACATGTATATATTGTATAGTATATATGAATATTTTCATAGTATGTTCTCTAGTATATGTATATAGTAAATGGGGGGGGGGGGCTCTGACAAGTTGCTGTGACAAAATCTCATTTCATTTTGCAAGCGCTAGAAAAATGTGAAATAAAAGGAAAACATACATACATACATATATGCATTTATGTGTGTGTGTGTGTGTGTATTCTGAAATGCCATCATAAATTTGGACAGTTTTGTGTCGAATTTTTGACAGCCTCAAAACGCATGACTTACACAGTCAGTCGCACACTAGCAGTTGGCAGAAAATATTTGTCTGATTGGATGGATTGTATGGACGGATGGTTGGGATGAATGGCTGGGATGGATGGATGAGTCGTATATACATACAAACTTATTGGCATCATTATAGCTGTGAGCTCTATGCTAAACTTTGGCTCGACTTGTCGAGGGGGAAGCTAACGCAATGATGGCCCCAAAGTTACGGAGCAGTAAAAACTTCAACTCTGGACGGCTCATTAATGCGCACTACTTAAAAGACCATTTGGGCGTTAGCCGCATATACAAGTACCTACATACATACATACATGTGTGTGCATGAATATACACACATACGTATGTATATAGTTGTACGAGTATATAGGAAACAACACATGTTAACGCTGTCTCTCTGTTAGATGTTGTAGTGCTCAGATACTTTTGCCCCCAAATATACTTTTGGATTTGTGCGCAGCTCTGCAATGTGACGCCGCACTTTTCGGAACATTAGACACACGCACACACACACTCACACACACACACAGACACTGTATAATTGAAAGCAAAGCTACCCACTGTACGCGCTGCTTGTAATACTACTGGCAGTATTTTGTATCTATGGATATAATGGAGTGTCAGAGGCAGCAACAACTACAACAGCTACGTCTTGGACGACGACGACAGCGGGTAGTGGCAACAACTGCCAACAATGGAAATCATTCATCGCAAACGCACACCCATTTATGAAAAGAGTTTTCCTCACCCCTTGGCGAAAAGAGATACATACTTATGTACATATTGTACATACATACATATATAGTACATGCCTTATATGATAGCTAGGCGAAATGGCACGCATGTTCCGTATAAAAGCAGCTACAACTACTACAACCAGAGGTCACATTTTTGCCAACCCACAGTGGAATGAATTCTTCATTATTAACAACTCTAGATATCCTTGAGATATCTCCAAAGCATGATCTAAGAAGAGAATTCGAAAGTCCGTTCAATTCCAAATCAATTCTGATCAACATATTTTAAAGCAGAACTGAATCATTTACTATACTACTATATCAGAAGATCTTCACTCGTACTTTTTTTTAGGTTTACAAACAAATTCATGTTGTTGAGAGCCGTTCGATCGGAAAAAGTTTGCTTAAAATAGACAAATGTTGTTTATTTAATGAGCTTGCAGTTGATGTGGGAAAATTTTGCATATTCCGAGCAATTACTTTGGACGGATTTCATAGGAACTCATCAATTTATTTTGCATTCGAGGTGAACAATTTAATCGCATTTTAACTGAAATGCGTTAGAAGCTCTTCAGAATATCTTTCGTGCTTATTGTTACTTTTGCGCTGCATACTTTTAGGTTTAACTTTTCAGTTTCAGACCCAAATCTCGAAATGAATAATCATTTCTTGTAAGTGCGTCCTCTAGATGCATACTATGGACAACTCTTGTATTCCCCATTAATTTTCATCTAGCTTAAGCTGTCGAAGGATACTGGTTTAATAAATTGTATATACATTTATAAAAATAATAATAATATCTGATTAGAAATAAATGTATAGAACAGTGTTTACAAACTGCAAAATATTAGCGGATAACATTTTTCAAATACTTTTCCACTGCTGTTGAACGGATTGTAATGCTTTTTAAAGGCAACAAAAAGTCACGTTTTGAGGAAACGCAAACCACGAATCTTTATCGTTTTATATTTCAACTCTTTAAAATCGAGGTGGAATCAAAGCAAATTACAGACAACTTTAGTTAAACGAGTTCAAAATACAGTGAATTGAATAAATTGCTTTGCAGTGAAATAGGAGAGATTAAAAGAACCGCATAACTGAAGAGTGTTAAACGTAAACATATTTGTGCTCGCAAGTCTATCGCTCTTATAGCAAAATAACAGATCTCTGAAGATCCCCTTCCGACCGTTCAATGACTTTGGCAAGTTTTTGGAAAGGCGGCCATAAATTAAATATAGCAAAATGTTTAATTTGTGGGCATTGCTAAACAAATGTTGAGCCTTAGCTTCATTCACACATGTCCCACTGTGCAGTACAAAAATGTATTTTATGTTTTTTTTTTTTGTTTTTTCTGCTAGAGGGGGTTCGATTTTCCATGGCATTTTCCGCAGTGTGCATAAATCTTGCGATAAAATGCGCAGCAACATGTCTCCCCCTCTATGATATTTCCTCTCCCCAACCCTCCAACCCGCTACCCCCTACCCCTAGCCGCTGCCAGATGCACAGATACATGGGTCGTGCTGCACTGCCACATCCCCCAAAAATGAAAATGTCGTTGTTATTGTTGTTCTTGTAGTTGTTGTTGTTGTGTTTGGGGTTAGATTGCGGCAGGGGTTGATTGTGTGCGCAGGGATAGACGGCGGGGGGGTGCTGAAAATGTAAATGAATTTGCGCAGCAAGGAAGGAAAACGAAACAAATACAAATAATTTAAAAACGAAAAACGAAATAGTAATAATAGCGAATGCAAAAACATAAATAAAACTTTTCGCCAATATCAACAGAACAAATTCGATTGGAAATGCTAAAAATCGGTTGCCAGCAGCAGGCAGGCGCTATAAATGCATGTATGTGTTTGCGTGTGCATGTGTGTGTGTGTGTGTGTGTGTGTGTGTGGAAGAGTATCTCTGTTTGTGTGCAGCAGCTGATTAACAAAGAGAGCCGAGAAAAGCAGCGACGCATAAATAGCAGGAGGCAGAAGGCAGGCTGGCAAAAAGGCAGCCAAGAAGTGTGCAAGAAGCAAAACACCTGTTAACCCCTGTCTGTCCGTCTGTGTGTGTGTGTGTGTAGGTTTGCCTGATGAGTTGGCAAGCAGCACGCGTGTGTGTGCCTGTCTCTGTGTCTCTATTGCGAATGTGCTCGTGCCCTTAGCAATGGCACGAGTCGCTTGCCAGCCACAGCCACAGATACAGATACATTAGCCGCTGGTAATTGGCAGCTACGTGCCCGCTGCCCGCTGCCCAACCCTGATCCCTGTCCGGCCTCCTTGGCTGCACCATGCATGGCCATGGGCTTGGGCATGAACTGCAGTAGCGGCGGCAGTAAAGCGGGAATTGGGTTAGGAGTGGTACTGCGAACGATTTTGAAGAAGAAAAGGCAACGTTTGCGGCCAATAATGGAGCGCAATAACTATTCCCCAGTGCTAACCAAGTTATGTGCCGCTTCTCAACACTATTTGTAACTGTACTTATTTGAAAATGTTGATTAACAATTAGAGAAACTGTACTTGATTAACAAATAGAAGTGTTAAAGGCTACGTTTTCATTGCTTTTAACTCAATTATCTTATAATAATAATAGTTTATTCTACTTCTCCATCCTCTGCATGCATTTTAAATTCCCGATTTTAGACTTAAAAAGTGGATATATAGTATGTATGGCATGGCCGATTATGCAACTCCTTTTTGTCGCTTCCCCGGGAACTGCCTAGGCGATCTATGAGACCGGAAAGTTCAGCACCAATTCTCACTTCTCTTAGTCACAGTATTTATTGGGGCCGGCACAAGGGAGGGTATTTGTATAAATATTGCTGTCCCGGCATTATTGCGATAACTCATGTGAGCAGTCACGTACTCGCATGTGGAAAGTATAAAGGGGAACTGATTTTCAATCGCAAATAGAATTTGGTTTGTGGGAACTTCGAACTCACCTGTTGTCCAAACGCAAATTTTTGAAAGGCGGAAGAAGAAGAAGACGATTGTTTTGATTGTCTCTTGAATTATTGAAGATTTATTGAGTCGTTCACCAACACTGATCAAAACAATTTCACCTGTTCGAGGTTTTTGTATCCGGGAACTTTATATGGTATAAGGTCAGTCCTTAAGGACTTCTCATAAGTTGCACTTGTGACACTAAAGCGTGACGCTGTTGTAAGGCATTTTGGTAGCACTTTTGGTAACACTAAAAAAAATTAGTTTTCGCGCGTAACGGCAAAAAAATATTCAATACGTACGTATGTACATATATCTCTAACGATTTATGCGATACGATCAGATATATATATATCACTATATATGTGTATACAATGTATATAACAACGGATGTATGGAAGCTGCGGCTGCAGGCGGCGCGCGCGTTTTTTTTTTTTTAAATCGGAATAGTTGATGGAAAATTATCAAAAATGAAGAACAAATATGTAAATAAACAAACACAACGCACAAAACTTTTAACGGGCTGTGTTAAACAATTCAATTTAAAATTTGTTTCTTTTTCTTTCGGTTTGTTTGTTGTGTGCAGTTTTCAATTTTTTCAGTTTCAGAGTTGCTCGCGCGACGAAACCAACACGTTGAATAAAAGTTCGAGCGAATTTCAAATTCGCTTAAAGCCAATAAGTCAGTCGGCAGTGGCGCTCGCAGCGACGCCAACGCGGACGCCGACGCTGGCAGCAACAGCGCTGTGTATGTGCTTTTCGTTAGAACACAGTGCGAAAGCCGAAAAGAACAGAGCACGACAACGACGACGTCGACGGTGCCAGTGAAACAAATTGAAACGAACGACGAACGTACATTGGCGAAGGCGCGGCCGGCTGTGCGTTATATTGTTGTTTTTGCTGTTGTTGTTTGCGTTCTAAGCTCAAGTCGCGGCGTCGTACCGCACGAACAATCCAAAAACAAAAACCGCCACTATAAAATCTAATAAGAACGTTGGCGACGACGCTGCTCTTTCCCATACATAAAACTACTACAAATACACTGCGAGCGGTCGCTGGGTTTGTCGGTCAGGAGAGGGCGAATAGGGCAGGGCAGCGGTTTGTGGCGTTGCGTTCAAGTCTGGCACACGCAAAGCACTAAAATGCGACGAGGGCGGCGGCGACAGTCCGACTGTCTGGCCGACTGGCTGACTAATGAGAGACCGAAACAGCGAACCTCTTGTCGGAACGTGTGGAAACGGGCCAGCACTGCAAACAAACAACCAAACAAACGATGAACAAACTGACAGCCAGAAAACATAATCACCCGACAAAAAAGCTTATAAACGATTTGGAAAGAGCGTTTGAGAGAACCTGTTGCGAACGCACAAATCTCTAAATATATGGGTGTGGTAAATGAATACTTTATGTATTTATTTTGGAAATTATTTAAAACTATCACAAAACTTTTAGAACACACAACTTGAAGCTTATAGAGGTTAACACTTACTGACACTACATACAAATTGTTTGTTGAAAAATTAAAAAAAAAAAAAAAACTAACACGTGCATCAAGCACAATCACACTTATTCATGGCAAATCACTTACGTACAAACAAATTTAATAAGGGACATCCCACTTTTTTAAATATATACTTTGATATTAATAGAGCTACCAAATTTTTACAGCAGAAATACCTGTATTGAGGCAGTATTATCGCGGTTCCAAAGAAGTTACAGTTAGAAGTTGTGCACCAAGTATTTACTTTTGTGGCTATAATTTTTTTGTCGGGTGAGCAAGCTCTGTACCGCAGCGACGCCTCAGCAGCAGTTGTAGTCAAGTGGTAGCTGTGGTGCGTGGAATGACATGAAAATGAAATCGAAAATACCATCAAACGCTGCGCAATGTTTTGATTTCGTTTTGGATGGCAGGGCCAAGGTTGGCTCCCATGGGTCATCAAAGCTGCTGCATTGTCCATGCAAATATCTAACGGTAATTTGCGATTATCTTCAAGCTTCAAGGACTGGACAATTGCAATCGGAATTGATTGGGTCGTATGCCTCATGGGATGTTCACACAGAAGTGCCCTTGAGTAATGGAAATAATATTTTGCAATTTTTTTTTCCCTTTTGGCTAATAGCCTATTACTATCGAATGTAAGTAATTTCAAATGTAAGTATAAAAGTTTTATTTTTAGTAATGCTAGTACACTTGATGAGACAATTACTCCATTCCGGCTTCATCGTTCTCATCAGCGAATGATTCGTGCAGATTTGTTGTCTTCCGCCATTAACAATGAAGACTCATAACTTTGCATAAGCTCTTAAATATCTGGATCACAGTTACTGCTTTTAACTAACCTTTGCATACATATAGTGTTAGTATACACCAATAATTTAAGTGTTCAAAGAATAGATGCAAACGCTTAAAATTGTGTCAATTTTATTTCTGTATTTTCGAACTTGACTATTTTGGGTTTGTTAGGAATCACTCCGATTGGGATTCTTAAAAATCTATGTGGTTAAAGTCTGCTATGATTCATATAACCGACTGATAAGGCAGAGATCTGAAAACGCTTATCTGCTGACAAAGTTCATTAAAATCTTTCTCTCTATCTCCGTCAAGGTTATTCCTACGTAAAATTATTATTAGCGATACAATTTTACACTCCTCCGAGTCAGGCAGCAAATGCGGTTTAGTACTTCTACTTGTTTTCCCTTTTGCTATTTAATCTTTAAACTACGCATATAACACAGTTGCGTTTTTATTTGTACAGGGTATTTCCATGTCTGGCGCGATGGACTATATCGTTAATAATTCAAAATATTTCTCTATGTGGAATGAAAGTGTAAGAAACGGTTTATCGTACGAATGTTTGATGCGCATCTACAGTATGTACCATATTTTACTTGCATCCTCTTCATTCTGTGCGCCCGCCCACCATAAGCTGCAGATGCGGGAACAGTGTGGCATTGGAACACACACGCATACATACTCAAAAAGTGCAATCAGCAGCGGCGGCGGCGCAGCAGCTTTGTGACCTTGAGATTTTGTTTTTGTTGGCTCGTTCGGCCTAAATGGCATGCGCAGCCAGCCAGTTGAGTTGCAACAGAACAAGGGTACATAGCACACACATACATGCATACATGCATGTGTGCCTTCAAATAGACATGCGTTTGTGAGTATTTTATAAGGCAGAAAGCTTTCATAAGCCACAACAGCAACAACAACAGTCGTTCAAAGGTACACTCAACAGAATGTGTAAACATGTACATACATACATACTATATGTACATACATATGTACCAGTATATACAATATGATTGTCGTCGAGTTGTGATAAGACTGGCGCTTATCAGCTTGCGTTGCGTTGGCAGCGGCAGACGCAGGGGTGCCACAAAGCCAAAACGACAGACGGACGAAACACACGACCTACCGACGTGACAAAAACTGTGCAAGGTGTGAACATACATGCACACATATGTATGTACATTTATTCATCAATATAAACACACACATATACATATATCTATGTTTATATGCAGGCACACAGATGTTCACAATATTAAGTACACTTTCACAACATGTTTTTATTTGCAATATTTATTTAGCTTTTACTGAAAGCCACTACTTGTATAAAAATATTTGCCACTGCAATATGGCAATACCTTAAAATGCACAAATTTATAGATAAAACCACAAACAACGTTTAATTTACATAAAAATGCTAAAGCGCAATAAAAGTTATAGAGGAAATGAATAAGTACAATCTCATACTATATTAAAAGTAGCGACAAAATGTAATAAATTCCAATATAATCGACATTTTTAGTTAATTTATGTGTGTATCCATTTTTATTTTTTAAAGTTTAATTCAAACTTGTAGGAATACGTGATACATGCATTTGTATGTGTTTTAAATTATGTAAATCCCTTGTTAACTTTATAAAAAGGCATTTGCCCCCCTTCAGCAAGAAGTAACTCAGGCAACATTACAAATTGCTTTTGCACGGTTTCACAATAAAAATTAAAAAGGATTCAAATGGAACTCTCAGCTTAAATCGAAATCAGCCAGCACATATGTATGTACAAGTATGTAAGTCTGTAGCTGTGCAAGTGTAGTTATTGTTTTGACCATCTGTGTATGTACATATGTATGTCATGTATGTATGTGTATGTCTATGTGTGTGGGGTGCATAAAAGATACCTTTGCTACTCTAAACAATCAATCAACATTTTTGATTTATATTGTAAAAAGTAAAGCGTAAGAGAAGGGAGCGGGCGAGGAAGTACTAAAATAAAATAAATAAATAATGCGAATATGCCAGAAAGGAAGACTGCGACGATCGACCCAACAGCCGACGAAGCGTCGACATTAAACCGTCGAGGCGAACACATACATATGTATGTATGAACATACATATATATACATACGTACATACATACATATATACATTTTGGAGCCGGCAAAGCGAACGCGTCGGGCCGGCAACAAACACAAAAAACAATAACAAAAGCAAAAGCTGAAAAATGTTCTGTGGATATTCAAAGCATGAGAGAAGCAGCGGCAGAGGCAGCAGCGGCAACAATAACAAAAGCAATGGACTGTTTCATTTCGTTCAAGCTCACACACATGCATACATACATTCCATCGTTTCGGCAAACGTTAGTTTGTTTGTCCCACTCACCCGGCGGCCAACAACAACAGCTGCAGACAGCACGACCGACTGCGAGACAGGCAGGCAGAACGACTGACAGTAGCAACAAAACGGCAACGAAACACTGCCTTTGCCTGATTGTGTGCTTCTTTTTTGGATCCGCGGGGGAAGCACAACGAAAAGGGAAAGCTAACTGTGCCATAAGTGTGCTTCGTGAGATTTGCGGTGCTTCGTGTTTTCCGATTCGGGTTGGTCGTGCGAGCCGCCAAGTGAATGTTATTTCTATTTTTAGCACATAGTTCACATCATCATTGCTCACCATACGTTGTTGATCACGACATCGCAGCGCTGATTGGTCGATGGCAGCCACAATTTATTGTTGGTGTATTAGCGTTGGCGAGCAAGCAAGCAAGCGACAACAACAACTATGGCAACAAGAACCTCCGTTCAAGCAACAACACAGAAAAGTTCTCTGTCGTCGCCGTCGTTGTCGACGTTGCCGGCATCTAATAGCGAATTTATGAAGGAATAAAATGAGCATTAAAATAAGAACAACAACAAAAGCCAGCGTAGAAATATGGAAATTGTGTATAATTAACAGTGCTGCTACCACTGTTCTTGTTGTTGTTGTTGCTGTACGCGAAGCGTGCCAAACTGTTGGTATCGCACAATTTGTTGTTGTTTCTCTATATTTTGGGCAAAATGCAATCGAACGATGTCCACTGTACGATAGAGCCTTTATTATTGTTTCTTCTTTTTTTTTTTTTTGTTTTGATATTATTAGTGTCAGTGTGTACACAGTAATCGCAAATGGACGCACATACACACAGGCACACACTCACACACAGGTGGCTGCGCAACTCATTCAATTGAAATTGTCGGCGCTTGCTATTTAGCGTTGGTGTGTGTCTTCCCCTACCATATTTCTATTCCCCCTTCTTGGCACAGTGACCAACTGCCAGCGCATTCAAAACTAAACAATTTTGCTGTAATGAAATGCAAAAACGTGTTATGTAAAGACAACACAAAAACATCAGCAACAACAGCGACAGCGGCAGTGACAGCAACAAAAACAACATCAACAATTTTTTTTTTAAAGTAATTTCAATAGCAATTGCATACACACACATATGCAAATAAAAATTAATCATTGCTGCTGTAAAAATAAAATAAGAAACAATAAAGCAGAACATTTGTGGGTCGTCTTTGATGCGCCTAACAGCACCAGTCCGTCCATCCCACCCACCCCTCCTCCCTCGTTCACTCTCTCTCTGTTTCACAAATATGTAAATGCTAGCGATCGTTGCTAAATAGGCGACTATAATTTTTAATTGCTTTTGTTTGTTACTCATACGCCTCGTTGGCCAGTGCGAACGCATCGCTCATCTGTTAGTTTTCACAGTCGACATTGCAATAAATTCTATACGATATGAACACACATGCATTCATACATATGTACATATGTATGTATATTAGTATTATTCAGAATACGACTTTGTGCCAATAATTAGTTACAAATTAAAATAGTGTCATACGAATGGCAACCGAAAAGCTTTTTTCTACAAAAACGGACAAACATACAGATATACATACATATATATGTACATATGTGTGTGTGTGTATGCCCGCATGTATCTATATGTCGGTAATAAAATGAATTTTATTTTTTTAAAATGAAATTTTAATGGCCTACTCGATTTTGATGAAGTGATTTTGCGTCTTGAATCTTAAATTTAACTGCATTTTGAATACCTTTGATGTTTTTCTGAGTCTGGTGCTGGATTTGGGTCTGTCGGGCAGGGGAACCGCGGAAGCCTCAAGTCACATGAGATATTGCCAAAAACTTTTCGAAAGAGATAAACATGTCCAATAAAATAAGCTAGTCAGGAATTGACGTCGTTTGTTGTTAAGCTTAAGTAAGGCGACGAACAGCAACGTTTCGTAACATCATGAAAGATAAGCAGAGAATATTTCTAGAAGAAAAAGCAAAGCGGAACGCTACAAGCAGTAGTGCATTTCGACTATGAGATACCCTGTACTAAGCAGTTAAACAAGCCCTAATCTTCTCATTAACTGTCAAACACTTAAAGCACATAATATATGAGAACGCTCAAACGAAATTTGGAATCTCTAGTTTCCATAATTTCCAAGAACGAGACGTTCAGACATTCAGACATAAGTACATAAGGCTAGAAACGATACAGTCGGCTCGGATTGACTAATTCTGTTTTATAACAAAAATACACAAAATACAAATTACAATAATGTCTAAATAACGTCTCAGACACATTGGTAGACTTTTATTTGTCATCCAGCTTCAATTTACAAATGGGATCGGAGGCGTTAATGGGCCCAACAAACAAAAATTAACATGAAGAATTACGTAATAAGCACAAGAAGCACCGAATACTTATGGAAAAAGCCACTTAGAGCCATAACAGCTGTGCCTAAATTTAAGGAATATGCCCACCGAATTGGAGTTGTCTGGCACAAGTAATCTTCAATAGCGAAACGTTCAAACATTCAAACACAACATTCGAGTAGTGTGAAAATTGCATTAAACTGTTATTTCGTAACTTGCTAAAATGAAAATGGACATGGTCTCTCAACTTTTCGAGCACCTCTCGGTGGTTATCAGCTACATAACAATGCCTGATTTGTTTTTTAATTGTCAACAGCAATAACGCGGACAACACAACTCAACAACAACCACAGCAAAAACATCAATCAATGCCAACTGGTCAGCCCAACCCAGTTCGGCACAGCACAGCACAGCACAGCTCAGCTCAGCTCGGCTGAGATCTACTCAGTCAGCACCGACCCAGCCCCGTCCCATGGAGATTGGAACACACACGTAGTTGCAAAAATGCTTTAAGATTACGAATACGCACCGTCGACACCGGAGAAAATGGCAAAATGCCGAACAATTTTGACAGATCACCATGTCAACTGTTTTCGCTGTCATTGTTGTTATTATTAGTATTATTCGTATTGTTGTTGCATAAACATATGTACATATGTAGAGTTTACCTAGCTGCTGATTGTTTACCTTCGTGTTCACAAATATACGTGCATATTCATAAATTGTGTGTGTGTGTGCGTGTAGTACCCACAGAATAGACTCAGTATGGGCAACAAATTGGTTCTGAAAATTAGAGAAGATTCTTTTCATACATTCTTTTGTTTGCACGTCTGAACGGCTAGTGCTTCAAATATATTAGAGCTGGACCGAACCTATCAGACTTGTTATGTAGGTAGGTGTTCTGCATTGTTAGACAACCGTTAGTTATATCCATTGGATAACCATCTGAGAATATAGTGCTAGTTCCTGGTTACATACATTTTCATTCAAAGGTCACCAAATCATTTTTGTCTATTTCTGTTCGTCCGTTTCTATTGCAAGTATTTACGAAAACAAAAATGCACTTCGACTGTATTAGGGTCTTACTGTATTTGTTTGTTGTTTACGCTGATTAAAGTATTGCAGCTAATCAAATTAATTCACAAGTCTTGTCACAAATTCTGCATTTCAGCAGCTACATACAAGTAGATGTGGTCTCTGCTTAAATGGGGCATGGGGGCTCTTTGGCAGTGCGCAGGTAGGGTGTGTGAAGTGCGCCACAGACCCAAGAGGAAATTGTCACACGTCTATAGGAATAGAAATTCCTATTTTGTTACGGTTTCTCATTATCAATAAAAACCGAAAGATCTTGTGACTGCGAATCTGGTCGCTGTATTTGTCGTTGTATGTTTCTTTCTTTTTTTTTTTGTTGTTGTTGTTCTTAGATCTTGTTCTTCCGGATGCCAATCGAATCGGAATGTGTACATGCTCGTACATACATACAAGTATATACATATGTGTGTATGTATGTATTTGTATTTAAAAGGTATAGAAAATTGAAAATTAATGTTCGAAAGATTAACACATTCGCTGTTATGTTTGCCGTCCGTCACTGTCACTGCCACTGTCGTTAGTTTTGTTTCGGGTTAAATGACACCCTTGATGGTCAACGTGTCAGATTTGCGTTATAAGCCAATACAATATAATTATTATATGTTTTAAACGCGATGCGTCGCGTTGCGTCGCGTCGCGTCTATCGATGGGTTTCGCACAACTTAATATGAAAACCAGCCAAGCGCATAAATCACTTCGATTTGCTGCTAATTTTTTATTGTTTTAGTCAAAGCGAATTCACAAAATGCCAACAATATTTGTATCTTTTGTTATGCAAATGTCTTTGTTGGCCAGCTGTTGTGTGTTGGCCAAGTAGGTGTTAAACCTAACGCCAGCCACCGAAACCAGTCGACAATTTTAAGATGAGTTATTAAAGTTACAAGCAACCGGAAGGGCTTAGCTGTCATCGTAAAAAACAACAACTCGAATGCCAAAGTTGGGCGTAAGATTAATGATATCTACTCCCCCTTCCCTCCTTCTGCCAAACATGCTGGACTCTGCAGGTGTATCTGTGTGTGTGTGTGTGTGTGTGTGTGTGTGTGTGTGTAGCTGAGTGGGAGGGCCCTGTGGCAAATTCCTAGAAATTGGCACAATATAGCACAATGAAATGCTTTCGAAAAGAAGAAACGAAAAAATGCTCAAACATTGTAATGTAAATTGTGAATTGTAAAAGATCTAACGCACACCAAAGGCCGTGCAAAGATGCACGCTACAATTTTTATGGCACTTGCCGCCAGTGTGGTCGCCGCTGCAGCAGTCGCAGTCGCTGCAGCGGTCGCAGTCGCAGCAGACGTCGCTGTCAACGCCGCAGCACGAAAGGCACACGCAAAGTCATAAAAGCAGAAAATGCTTAAACATGTACACGAAATAAAAAAAAGCGGCTCTACGAAGTTACATTCGTCTGCACCGACACTATGCCTACCCTTCACCCTGTTTTCCCACGAACCACCCTGTGTCCGTGAACTAGAATTTGGTATCCAAAAGTGTTGTTTGCCACTTTTGACGACCCACGAGTGCTTCCCATAAAACGATTTCATTCCGACATCCTGATAACCAACAATAGATTTTGTGCTGCATTTAAAATAAACATTATTAGTATTTATTAAATATTTATAAATTTGTATTTTTAAAGTTTTATTTTGGCTTAAAAATTTGTTATTAATTTGATTTATAAAAGTATGTACAGGGTGCGCCATCTTTTATGTCGTTATGTACTTGTAAATATTGAATATCTTTGAAAATAAACAACCGATTTTCAAGTATGAGATATTTCTATTTAATTTGTTTCTGTACAATTTCTTGAACTGAGATTTTCAACACTGGTCTACTCAAGTCAATCGGTTCACTAATGACAAAGTTATATATTAATTATTCTATATTCGCAGTAATTAATTTTATTAATTAACGAAATTTAGGAATAGCAATATTAAAGAGTATTGGTAAAATTGGTGAGTATTAACAGTATTTCTTAAACAAATTTTGCAAATAATTATCCAACATATGCAAAAAGCGTACTAGCTGTTAGGACAATCGACACGACTTGTAATGAGGGTTGGACAGATTGCTGGTTTCTTAGAGAAGCTATTCATGATCTGTGATTGTCAGCTTGCAAAGAAGTGTCTGGTGTGTGAAGGTGTTGAAATTTTATCTAAAAAATTCGAATGGCTGATGAGTCGATGGCAGAGGTAGTTTTTATTATTATTTTTCTTTTGGTGCCATGACAACAGAGGTGGTTGCCCAATATTTCATGGTGGCTGGATAGAGAAGGGAACAAATTCTTGGAGAACAAATTTCTTGGCCACGCATATGCTACGGATTGAAATAAAGAATAAAGATTTAAATAAAATAAATAAATATGCTAAAGATTTCCATAATACAAATTGTAATAACAATTTAAGATTTGTGATTTGATTTGTGATTTGATTTTTCCAGAAAAACTAAAGCACTACACTTTTCAGTGTAGGGTATGAGAATGCTCGTAGCAATGGAAATGACCAGCGGCAGCGTCGGAGAGATGCGCCTTGGAACGCACGCAAAAAAATGGGAATCGGAAAAGAGAGAGAGAGAGAGAGAGCGCGCGCGCGAGAGAGGGGGAGCTAGAGAGAGAGGCGCAAAAACTTGGTTCAAACATGAAGAATTGCCATTAAGGGAAAAGCAATCTAAAGTCGCTGGGCATACAAAGTAGGCGGCTTGACGATAAAGATAAAGATGAAGATGCATGCATGATGAGCTTGAAAATGGGAAACGCCGAGAATACCACAAAGTGCTCAAAACGCTTATTGATTTACCACTAAAAGTTGGCAATTGGCAGCGAAAGTGTGCGCTCTCACCCATTAAAAACCATATATCCATATATGTACATAAGTATACAAAGCTATACATTTTGTCTAAAACGTATAGTTTTTAAGTTCGTGTTGAAAGCCACACATTACTCATTCGGTGCATATAATTATTGGGAGTATTACAAAGAAGTTTGTTAATGCAATGACATATCAAAGCTGTGTTTACATTATTCGATATGGAAACAAACTTTCCGAAAAACCACTGACAATACAATCACTTCAATTTGTAGTGTTTTTAAAAAACTTAAACATTTGATAACAGCTTATACTAGCTTTCTGAGCAAAAATATTATTACTCTCCGTACAAAAATGAGAAATAGAAGAAAAGTTGTAAAATAGCTTAGAGCTTAAAAAATACACTAGGTATTTCTTGGGCGACAAAAATAAAAAAGAGAAAATGTATTCATTGTTATGAATCAAAAGTTCCAATATGTCTAGATATACATGAAATTCTTGGATACCTGTAAGTAGTAAAAAGTAGCTTTGAAAGTAGATTTAACTGGAATTCGAGAAATTAAATTACTGTTTACTCTGTTGGCTGGCAAAACGTTTTATGAACACTAAGAATTGGGGGAAGGGGTGGAATTGCGAACACGATTTTGATTCGGACATAAAACACTTACAAAGTGAGACTCGAGTGCGCATTTTAAGTGAATGGGCGTGCACAACGGTGCGTATGATTAATGGAGAGCTCTGTCCAGCTAGAACCCGCACACAAAATGTTCGACCTTGAGCCATCATGTGCAGTTCAATGATTGCAATTCACAGACACACACACACACACACACACACACACACAATTCGTTGCACATTGCAAAATTATAGTCGACGTCATCGTCATCATCATCGTCATCATAATCATCGTCGCCGTTGCTTTTGTCAAAATGGTCGTTTAACGTCGCCTCGATAAGAAAATTTGTCCGCTTTGGGGAGCGCACTTCAAAGTGCTAGGCCCCAGGTCCCCATTAAAAACGTTCAGTGTTCATTCATAAGTCATCGTAGCGTCGCTGGTTGTAGATTTTTATTTGTTCAACGATTGCATGGCTTTTTTTTCGTCTTCTTCTTCTTTTTCCACTTCTTATTGCGATTTTGGTAAGGTTGCCAGTCACATCTGATTAATGTAGAAGACCAGACGACACGAAAGGGAACCCACTAGATTTGAAATGGTTTAAAAGATATGTGTTTTAAAGTCAGAAATTTTCGCTTCTCCCACTGTTACACTGCAACTTTTCCAAACATTCTGGGATAACTGAAATGAACAATTCTAGAACGATTTAGCCACATCAGTTTTTAACTCCAAGGCGGTCGCTTGCATTCTAAAGTTTCAAATTTAGCTTCAGCTGCGACTCATAATAATTATGTATGAAGAAAAAAATTTATAAATTATATTACTAAATTATTACTAAATAAGTTGAAAAGTAAAATATATATAGGACTGGAGAATAAATATCGATTTAAGGACTCAAAAAAAAAAAAAAAAATAGACATAGACAATAATATAAGAATTGAAAACTAAAAGGCAAACATATAAGGCATAATTTGTAAAGACAAAATGGGGAAAACCGTACTTAAAATGTTGAGCGTTAAATGTGGATTTATATAGGAATGGTAAATGATATACATGGGCCGGACCCGTCCCGGCACGACACGGCCACATTATGGTTCAATATCTGTACTTAATACACAAACAAACTAATTGCAGTTTCTTAACTAACAACTTAGAGTAACTGCCCACAAGTAAATAGTGTTTATGGCTAATAATCAGTATTATAATATAATAAAAATGTAATTATATGGAATTTCTAACACAAACACATACTCTGTTGGCGAATATACGGAATCAGAAGAAGCGAACTCTCTTTAATAAAAGTGCAGACATTGTGAAGAACATTTTCGACATATTTTAAAGAAAAAGTATTCACAATATATATTTGATCTCAAATCAGTTTCTGGAGTAAAGATTGAATCCAATTTGTGTAGACTGGTGAGCCTATTTAGATAAGGATGTGGCTTCTGAGATCTCAAAGGCATGCGTAATAAAATGACTTTTAAAGATCAAAGTAATAACTAATCGAAATGCAAATAAGCAGGAAATTATTGAAGAAAATGTTCAAGCTAAAAAGTCATTTTTATTAGTCTCCACAGTAATGCTGAATATTGTAAAAGTTCAGATCAAATGTATTTGAAAAACTTTAAGCAAAACTTTGGAGAACTCGTTGTTGGACCTTCGAAGCGACAGATAATCCATATACGGCCAGCTTTTCACAGAAGCGTATTCCGAAAGCGTCCGATGAGGTTTCTCCTATTTTTTTTTGGTCGGCTGGGTAGTTGGAAGCAACAACTGCTAAAGCAAGCATTATTTTGTCTGTGAGTGGCACGCAAGAAATGCTTCCGGCCTTGCCCACTACTTTGCCCCTCCCAGCTCCAGTACCAGCCCCAGCTCCAGCCCTGGCCGACCCTTCATGTCTTCATGTGAGTTTTCATGGAAAAATTGGTGGGAAAAAAAAAACAGTAGTAGTAGTTAAAGTGGATCAATAACACACGACGACAATGGCGACGACGCCGACACCGACGCCGACGTCTACGTTGCTGCCAAGGGCGCACAAACATTGGTTTGTTGTTAAGGTCCGTCCGTCCGTCCGTCAGTCAGTCATTCGTAGTCCTTTTTAAACTTCAATACCAATTTAAGCGCCTGTAAAATGATTCAGCAACAACAATTACAACAACAATTGGCAGCGACTGCAACTGGTGACCCACTTTTGCGATTTTCTCGCTTTTTCGCTAGCACCAAAGGGCCTGGCTGGCTGGGGGAGAATATTGGCTTTCGTCTTTCATTCTGTACGTACTCTCTCTCTATCTGCATCTTGCTGTCAAGGCAGAATCGAACCGAGATTTAGAATCAGCTGTACGGGTACAAATAACTGGTAACTATCGTTTGCGTCAGTTGCCATATGTTTTGCGTAAAATAGTTGAATTAATTAGTTGATGGCCAAAGGCATTATCTTTTAGGGCCTGAGTACTTCTCTAAAAGCCTTGGACGTTTCAGGGCCGCCTAAGGAGACACTAGACAGGATGGGGGTGGAAAGAGAGAGTGGGCGGCACGTTTTACAAACTAGGGAAGGCAACAGTTGTTGCTGTTGTTGTAAGGCAATAGTTCAGCATAAGCTCAGAAGTGAAAAAAACAACAACAAAGGGCATTAAAAATCCGATTGAATCTAGAAATAGTTCACCTAACTACTATTTTTTAAGAAATTTAATGCGCCTCCAAATTACCGAATCGACTCTTAAGCTAAGCATTATTCGCAAATGAACATTTTTATCGAACTTCTACTTGTATTTTATTATTTGCTGCAAGCAGTGAAACGAAAAAAAATATATATATACATATATACAAGTATATTATAGCACCTAGATACTATGAGTAAACTAATCACCCCAATTAAAGAAATGAGTCAATGCAGATAGATTTATGGCCTTAATAGTGATATATATTTAAGTTTTAAAGTATGGGTAACATCGTCATTTCTAAGAACTGCAGTTGTGCATGTGCTCGCTATTATCGCCTGAAACTGCTGGCAAAGAATCTTTTGAACAGCCCTCCAACAACACTATGCTAGAAAATCGGTCTATTAAGAATTGGAGAAATAGAGACCTATTACACTAGATTGAATGAAAAGAATTCGAAAAGTATTTACTGGTTAGATTTGTGTTCAATAAATAGTATATAAGTATAAAGGTAATACTTATCCTATTTACTTAACAAAATTCTCGAATTCTCGAGCTTATTGAATTAAGCAAGTCTTAAGCCAGCAAGCAAACTATATCTTCATTTTGGTTTTCTATTTTTGCTTTTTGTATCTTATTTATTGCAACATTGCTCCAAAACAAAGAAGAGAACGCTACCCTGTACTCTCTACAAAAAGGAAAATTATAAAAAAAACAATTATTAAAAAAAAATTAAATTAATTAATTAAAAATATTCAATACATATGTACATACATGCATGCATGCATACATACAAAGTACAGTTTCAACAGCATACAGACATCTTCGTGCCTGTACGTGTTTATATGCGTGTATGTATGCAGTACAGGAATAAGTCAAAGCAGCAACAACAGCTGCGGGCAGAGCTTCGGTAGAGCTTCAGCAGAGAACATATTTATGGCTATAACTTTCTTCATAATTAACCTATCGTAATGAAACTTGGCACACAGACTCATAATCACTAACCGGAGGTATTGCGAATTGCGAGGGAGTGGGGAGGTGCATCGAAAAAAAACTGAAACTCGTATTTTCTCGGTCTTAGGAGAATCTGGATAGCAAGTTTGGTTGCTCTAGCTCTTATACTTTCTGAGATCCTTGCGTTCATACAGACGGACGGTCAGACAGACGGACATGGCTATATCGACTCGACTTGTCATCCTGATCATCCTGACCTGGGGGTCTGCCACGCCTCCTTCTGTATGTTACATACATTCGCACAAAACTAGTATACCCTTTTACCCTTTGGGTACAGTACAGGGTATAATGAATGTAATTTATTAGCTACTTGTAATTCCTACTTCCACATACTTTACACGTATGCGTTCTTTAGCAAGTTGTCTGATCACAGCTGGTATGGAATGGCGCAAGCTTGCCTATTCGATTGGAATCGATTGTGTTCACTTCAACAGGCTTTTGGTCCCACTGTGAATGAACGACTTGGCCGCAAGTGTTGGCGACTGCGAACTGCCTGCGACTGCTCCTGTTTCTGATGCCTGCTGCCTGCTGCCAGCGCCAACGCTCCTGCACGCAACACGAAAATGTTCTCCAACATTTTCGCCACAAGCCCCCACTACACTCCTACTCCTCAGAGCGACTCCAGCTGCCAGCACGCCCGGTTTTATACGATACGAGAAATAACGACTGTTGTATAATAATAAAGCCAAAGCAGCAAGACGGCCACACGGGGTCACACTGTCGAGTCCGCCGAGTCGACTCGGCCCGAGCTAAGCAGAGCTGAGCAGAGCAGAGGAGAGCAAAGGAGAGTCGCCGTCACAGTCGCAGCCAAGTGGGCCGCCATTTTGTGTGCAGACTGCTGGCGCCAGTTTTATGTACTCGAAAAGCAACACGCGTTTGTGTCCCTCGACCCACGCCACACCGCACACTGCCGCCACCAACTGCGGATATGGCAGGGACAATGACAGCGACGCCAGCGCCGGACTAGGACATAAACTCATTTATTGTGTGCGGCGTGGATGGTGGCGTGTGGGTGGAGGTCGTCCAAGTGGCGGGGGCAGGATATGGGGGTTTGGGGGGCGCCAGCCGGGCGTGCTCTACGCAATTAATTCAAACACTCGAAGGACAACGACGTTGCACAGAACATTTGCACTGACCAACAGCCTGCCACTTGCCACTTGCCACCTGCCACCTATTCCTCTGCAGCCCAGCGGAGGCCAGCCGAGCCCAGCTCAGCACAGTGCCTCTTCATTAAAGGTACGAAAAAGTAATGTTCGTTTTCTTTACATTGTTTGGACACTTAACTTCGTAGTCGTACGAGAAGGAGCAGGTGGACGTAGGAGGGGCACGGAGGGGGGTGGCGAGGGGGCGGGGTTTGTCAGCTTACTGCGGGGGCTGTTGAATGTCATAATTTAGTGGCGTCGCATATTTGCGTATGTGATTTTGACACGAGGCAACCGCCACCACCACTGCCACCACGGCCACCACACTCGCCATGTGGCTAATGGATACCACAAACAAACAAACAAACAAACAAACAAACAGGCAACAATGCGTGGGCCAAGTATGGAGAGAAAGCAAATGCTGGCCTCACCATGGTAGCAGTGCTGCCAGCAAAGGCGAAGGCAAAGGCAAAGGCAATCGCTCCGGTGAGAGCGATGGCGGAGGCGGGTGTGAAGTCCAATATATTTTTGGCACAGATCGTGTCGTTTGATATTTGCCGATAGAGACAAATCAATATACATGCTCGTATGCTCGTTTGTACTTGTATGTACACATGTACTTATATACGTGTGTGTGTCCGGTCGTCCGTACGTCCGTATGTCCGTCCCGTGCATATCAATTGATAACTCTAGTGGCTAAACAGCGCTGACGCAGCTGCTCAAGTGGTGGCCTGATAAGACCAGTAGTTGGCTCTTCGGCGGACGGGCAGGGGCAGGGGCAGGGGCTGGGAAGGCCGCACCAAGGGGGCAATACACTTCAATTGCGCGTTACATCACATTTAAATTCGTCTTCGACTGGACAGGAAGAAATAGGAGAAATACAATTTGCCATTCTCTATCTGGTCCCCTTGCGTCCCTAACTTTCCGCATTAGACGGTCGTTTACCTTTCAGAGAACATTCAATGAATAAACTTAAATACGAGTGGGAAATTTTACAATTTGGTTTTTCATTTACTCTTTAAATGATTATTATTATAGATGGAGGTGGCTGGAGCTATGAGGTCCATTGTAATGCCACAGTTTTATTTACAGATCATTTATCTATGAAATCTTTAAGGAGCAATGAGTCTGATCTCCCTCATTTCTTCAGCTTCTCCAGAAATCATTGGATGCATCATTGAAGTACCTGTAAGTACATTGATCTCATTCTTTCCGGCTTTAGGTCAACCAGATTTGTTCTTTCTCAGCACTGCTGGGTCTTCCCAAGCCTAAAGGAAACCAGCGGCAGACCGCTTCCTTCTCTATGAAGTACAACTCAACTCAATGTTATAGTACTGGCTGGGCTTTTTCGTTGAGAGTCTATGGCTGTCAGTGACGATTCTAGAGATTTTTATGTGAGAATCGCTGTAACTCCTGTCTGATATACACTGATGTGATCCGGAAAACATAAAGACAGTCTCATACACACAGGTCCAAGGCTTTCCAACTCTCTCTGCAAACTTTTAACTAGGGCGGACAAAACAACGCAAACTTTGGTGCTTAGGAGAATATGAATTGAAAAGTTTGTTATTCCAAGTCTTACATGTCTCAGAGATTCTTGGGTTCGTTCAGATGGACGGACAAATCTATATCGATACTTTGGAGATCCCGCTGCTGGAGTGTATTCTAAAACTAGAAAGTGGAAATTTATTGTGTGCTTCAGATCTCTGTCAATTTCTCAATTGCTAAGTCTGCCAACTTGTTTTCAATCTATAAATTGTGTTCGTCATCATCCAAGGTTATGCTGATATTTCCAGAAATTGTTATCTCACAAGTCAGAATAATGTAATCTATGATTGTTATAAATGATATCAAATCAAAATTTATATCCCATAAGATGCGTATCCATAATACAAATATATTCACATAAACAAATAAAAACTAAGTCAATAAATAACGCATTATATAGTTGTTTATTTTTTTTTAAATATCTGCACACACTGTTTGTATAATGATACATAATATATGTCATGATACATATCGCGAAATGTTTATTTCCAGAGTGCTCTTAAAAGGTCGAAATAAGTTCGAAACGCAAAATGCTTGCCAACGAAATTGTATCCGGGAATATACTCGTAGTAAAGTGAAGTTAAAACCTGGTTCATGGAGTATTAGTTTATGGTCCGACATGCAAATAATTTGTACACAAATGCGAGCAATTGAACAAAGATGTCATTTACAATGCTAGATGTGGTATAAATTTGTTTGAGATTGCCCTTTCACGGCCTATTTGAGTTATTTGACAAATTTGTATGCAAATTATTTGTCTGTTTGACCGTAGCTTTAGTAGCGATGTCATTAATATTTTTGAAGTTTAAAAGTCTGTACTTGCTAAATTAATTTTTCTTAGCATTATATATTTATATGAAGTACAGATTATGGAGGTCAGATTGCCCTTTCAAAACCCATTTTGAGTAATTTGACGAATTTGTGTGCAAATTATCTGTCTGTTTGACCGTAGCTTTAGTCGAAATGGTCAGAGGTTGCTCGAACACGAAATGTAGTAGCGATGTCATTAATGTTTTTGAAGTTTAAAAGCCTGTACTTGCTAAATTAATTTTTCTTACCATTATATATAAGTATTACAGAGTATGGAGGTGTTTCCTTTCCTGAGACCAGGGCTACACTTCGAGACAAAGTTCCAGAACTAGCACTGCACAAGGTATAGTTAACAAATAGGAATTTGTTGTCATGTGAATTGTCGGCACAGGATTTGTTGAAAGCTCCTCAGCTAAGCCCCGATTATTAGATGCCGATCGATAGCGTCTCCAGTTGAGGCGCAATCCCTGAGCTGGCACGGCCGGCCAATAGGCGTCGAGGGCCGAGTGTCGGACGAGTGTCGATGGCAGTGAAGTCATTCATCGAAAATAGCAACAATTACTTAACGCAATTAATAAATTCAAGACACTCGGTCACAGCAGCAGCAGCAGCAACAACAACAACAACAACACATTTAGCAATAAATTATAATCGGCCTGCGCGACCCTGCAGATAAAACCGCAGCTCAGTTGTCAGTTGCTGCTGCTGTTGTTGTTGTTGTTGTTACTGTTAATATTATTGTTGTCGTCGCCAATATGGCTACCTGTCCGGTACGGTAACGAGCTGTAATTGCTAATTATAACGCCGCATAGACTCATCGATTCGGTGTCCGATTCCGAGTCGGGTGGTGGTAGAAACGATCGGCATTGGCCGAGATTTGGGATTGGTGCGCGAGAAGCTTATCGCGAGCCAATGAGACCGTTGCAGATATTGCCAATTGGCAGTGAAAGTAGGGTGGAGTGCGGGGGGGGGGGGGAGAGAGGGGGACCTGGTCAACCACAACAGCTGCACACTCTGCACTTTGAAACCTTGGATAGAGCCCTGGCGTTTCGCTGAAGCGCCGTGCTCGCCGATTAGATTGCTTAGCATTAAATCACACTCCTATAATGGAACAGTTACAACGACTGTGTGTGGACAATGCGTCACACTCACCACACCAGTACCAGTACCAGTACCAGTACGAGCACCAGTATCTGTGTGCATGGCCGTAGCGAGGGGGTGCAAAGCGGGCAGCTGCCCCCCCAAATCTAGTAATGCCGATTTAATTTAAAGACGTTGTGCATTATTGTCTCTTAAAAACAGAAACATTCAATGTTTTTATTTTCATACTTATACAAGTAATAATATCAGGCCTAACTACATATCAAACGAACAATCTTTATGTACTATAAATAAATACATTTCAATGTAATAAACAAAAATAGATTGAAATGCGAATAATATTAGTAAAATTAAATATGAATTTGTCAGAAAATGCAGTCCTAACTACTTCCAGTTCTGAACTGTCGAAACAAAATGATTTTAGATTTCTTTATCTGCCATAACACTCTTTTGATAACTGCCCCGACACCAGATACGGCTCCCATTCCATGTGAGCTTGCAAAAAAATGCGATTCAACTGAGAACCATCCGATTAGATCCGACTAGATTCGATATTATAAATTGCTTTTCAAACTGAGAGCAGCTCCCATTAGAAAAATTATATATTTTTCGCCGCCGTTATTATATTTCAATAATTTCAAAGTACGTACACGTATGTATATACATAAAAGTACATTCAAATTTATCATTTATGTAAGAAAACAAAATTTCAAATTGTTAAATTTTACACCTTCGATGTCGCAGGAGTTCAAATTTATATTAGTTCCACGATCACAAATCATCTTATTTTTTTTAGCAAGATTTTTTAAATTTTATTGCATTGAAAATATTTGGAACAACACATTTTCATTATTTTGAATTTCATTTTTCCCTATTTTCATGTGTTTTTTGTGTAGTGCAAATAATTGAATAGTAAAAAATTGGCCAACAAGATTTTGGCCCCCCCTGGACTAAATCCTGGCTACGCCCATGACTGTGTGTGTGTGTCAATCGAATGCAGTTGACATTCGAACCAGTACTCGTAAGACTCGTTAAAGTAAATACACAAGCACTTAGCAGCCATGTCGGGCCGAGAGCGTCGTCCGTTGTTCGCAAACCTAACTAAAGCGCTCTATTAATTAACGAGGCAAGATATCAGTCAGATTTCCAGCTACGATCGCAACACTATTGATATGATTTTGCATATAGCCCATGACATCATGTCCAAATGGTATAAAAAAGGCAATACCTAGATGTTGAAAATTATAAAAATACTAATTTATGATTAAAAATCTCTGTCTTTGGATTTTATTTTCAATAGGCTTTTTTTAGATTTCGTCAAATGATTAGATGACCACTCATCAGATAAGACGACTGTGATCCCGCAGCTTGTGTTGACTCCTTCCCAACATCCTTTTAAGAAAGTACTCCTTATTAGATGGCTAGAAATGAAATGATTCTTTTATAGAAGAGCGATTTATACATTTATTGCCACATCTTATGGGATGACTCAATGGAAGAACTCTCTACGCGACGGATAATCGCTCGTCAGATGAATCTGATGATAATCCAATGAAACAGTTCTGATGTCACCTACCTCTATGCTTCTTCCGGCGATGATTCTTAAAGAGATGAGCCGTAATCAGACAACATCTGTTCATCCTTAAATAGAGGGATTTCTTTCCATTCAAATCATTTGATGACCATAATAGATGAAGCCTGATTTCATCGCATGTCTTCCTTATAGATAATCTCTCATTTGATGATCTCTTCAGTAGATTATTGTGTCTGAGAAGTGAAGCTCAATTCTTAGTCTATGATAGCAAGCAGCTAATAGGAAATTCTCCACCAAGCCCATAATTCGATAGGTGCTTCTACCGAACTCTGATTAGTTGAGGCATTGGCAGCCAACTCGATTTCTCAAGCCTTATCCTATAATGTGTGTATATATTAATCACACTTCCGCATCTTTTGTCGTTTTTCCAGCCAACGGACTCTGACTCAGAGGGCTACAGCCATCTACTAGTACATCAAAGGGCTACAGCTCTATAGCTAGACTATGGACTGTAGATAATAATTTGCATATGTATGTTGTATGTGGGCATAACAACTAAATTTCTTCTCCACTCTATTTCAAGTCGATTGCGATGCCCACCTATAGTACGAGTATGTAGTATAGTCGTATAGTCGTATACTCGGATTGCCTTTCCACACCGAAATTTATGCAAATCGAATTTGTTGCCATAACGAGCGCAGATTTTGTTTTTGGATAAATGCGTTTTAAATTTCGCTTGAATTTTTGGCTATTTGTTGTGGTTGGCGTTCTCTTTTTTTTCTTCTTCTTCTTCTTTTTATCGCCATTTAATTGCAAAAAGCGTCACACAATTGTTGTTGTTGTTGTTGCTGTTGTTATCTTTTAGTTAATTCTGTTTCGCAGTGAACTGAACATTTTCCGTTGTTGTTACTCCATTAAGCCAGCAAAGTAAAAAAAAAAGACTGAAAAAGACGAAAACAGAAACCAGTCAAAACATTTTAAGCGCCTCTCAAGGTTGGACACCAGACAACACAGATAGTACAAAACAAGACTTACAGTGAAATCTCGTTAGCTCGGACAGACCGGACAGATTTCTCATGCAGACATGCTGATAACCAATTTTTTGTCTGTTCTATTCATCTTTTTATGAGTGCTGGGCTTAGTTATTTTCGCAGTACGATTTAAGATTTCGTTAACTATCTATACTCAATTTTAGGTTAGAAACCACCCCATTTTCTAGATTTATGGAGATGATCTTTTTATGGTTAAATTCTTGCTAGCATTTGGAAATCAGCTTAGGCTAGAGATATAATTGTATTTCTTTATTTGAAATTCCCACCTAAACTAACGTTTCGCAAATCGTCAGAAAAGCTAAACGTCTGTTCAAACAGGGGCTTTTTTTTGATTTTAACCCTTCGTATGTCTGAGATGCATATCTGCAATATACCGCTTAAACTCAATTATTTTACAATGTATGCGCGAAATTTGCAAAGTTTCTATTTGACATTGTATTTTAAGTGTATTTGATTTGGTTACCCTGAAATAAACTAGTGAATTGAAATTATGATCACTTTTGGGGTCAATTTTGTGATTCGTTCCCACGAATTTGGATTTTTGTATTAATTTTTTTTTAAATATAAGTATAAAACTAAAAATGTGATAAATGTGGGGACGCATTAGGCTTTAATAAAATGAATAATTTGTTTTTAAAATTTTCATTTACAAACATTTTTTGACCCCAGAAATAACTTTAATGTAAAAATAAAACACATTTTTTTTGTAAAAAAAAAAAAATAAACAAAATCAAAAAATTGCAAAAAACCAAAAAACACGTATATTTTTATTTTGCCTTTTCTATCTAAAGGAAAAAACCGCATTAAAATCAGAAAAAAAGTCATGCAGTTGCAGCTGAAAACGCAAATATTAAAATAATTATCTCTCAAAAGATGCAAATACTTTCTACGATAAATGATCTTTATGTTTACAAAAATTGATGGAAGGAAAAGAGTAACAATTTTGCAGTTTCTATATAAGTATTTGTTCGGATTATTGAGACTTTGCTGTGTGCGGCAGAGTGCTTGTGGGTGTAGAGGGGGGTGGGGGGAGCATTGGCTATTGGGGTGGCAAAGGCGGCAGCTGCCATGGGCGTGGCATGCCAATTGGATACCTCAGCTTCAGCATCAGCCTCAGTCGCAGTCGCAGTCTCAGTCTCAGCTCGAACTTAAAACTTCAAGTTGAAGTTCGCCTCGAGCGTGTCAACAGAAACAACAATAATAATAGCAATAAAAAGTGAAACAAATTTATTTAATAACAATAAAAACGCTGGCGACGAGCATTTCGGTTGGCTTTGGACATGCAAAGGGCGTTAGTGGGCGGAGGGGGTGGCAGGGGGCGGCAGGGGGTGCGTGGCGCTAAGCAAATGCTAGTCAACAACAATTGCGGCGCGCTTGTTGCTATTATTGATGTTGTTGTTGTTGTTGTTGTTGTTCTCGTTATTGCGTTAAGCGATGCTGCTTTTGTTGTAGTTGTTGTTGTTGCTGCCTTTGCTATAGTTTTGATTAATTAATTTCCTGACTAATTCCTGTACAATGCGCGACTTGACGGAGCCGCAGCCACAAACGCAAAAATGCCAAAAAAAAAAAACACACACACACAAATAATGAAACAAAGCAACAAAAAAAGAGACAAACGTTGAGAATTACGAATAATTGTACATGTTTTCCATTCTATTCTCTTTTTTTTCTCTTCTGATTTTGTGTTTTGTTGCTGCTTTATTTTGGCATTTTGCGTTGCGCATTTTTAATGGAGCTACGAAATTGGCCGGGATGGGGACGGGCGGGTACAGAGGCAGGGGCTGGAACTGGGATTGGAAGAGAGAGAGAGAGAGAAAGAGACAGAGATAGAGGGAGAAGACGACTAACTTAATTTGCAAGCAACGTCAAAGCAATAAACCGGCATAGTCGTCCGATTCCAACCTGGACCTGGAGGCGTAGACAATGGAAGCGTCTTTCAAATGCTCCGCCAAGCTTAGCGGGAAGATTTCAAAAATATATTCGAAATAATACATTCCGTTCTTCTCAACCATAACTATTGTTCTTTCTTTTTTCTTTTTGGCTTCGTAACTAAGTAGCATATGCTAAATAGTCCAATAAATTAGACTAGACAACAAAATGGAGGGCAGTTTTTTTATAGACCAGCTAGACGCAACTTCTTGATAGTTTCTATAACATTTTTGTGCTCTTCGGCAGGACACTCCTTTCGTTTGAGCTTATCAACTCATTGTCATTGTGGTCTTAGCTACTCGGCTCTTCGGGAGTACACTCTCTTGCTGATAGCTATGTAAGCACCGGAGTTGGAAGCGCGACGCATTGACAGTTTTTATACTCTTTAGGGGTTCACTTGTGGTCTCAACTGTGCAGTTATTCAGCAGGATACCCTTTCTATCTTAGCTTGCCAGCAGACAGCCTCAATTTGATTCTAAAAAGTTCCCTCTAAATTAAAGTTTCACATCAAAATAAATAAAAATGCCAGAAGTCCAACTAATGATAATTATATTCTAATGCTAGTTAATCTTATTGTATCCAAACATATACTAAGAAAATATTATTTCTAAGAACTTATTGTAAGCAAAAATATCTCTAAACACCTGAAAATATATCAAGGAAAAGCGCCAAATATTTACTTAATTTTAGATAAAATTTTGAATATATTTTTCTAATATCATTATATTATATTTTTAATGTATAAATATGCAGCACTCCTAGTTTATATTATATTTATAATATAGATAGATGTTAGATAAATTAGATAAAAGCTTAATTTATCATGCTATATGTACTTGAAGTTATGGTCTCTGTACACTGATAAAAAAACGAAGTTAATTTAAATATTTACACGTAGATTTAAAATATTTTACCATCGATTTTTCACCGTAGTGTGTTTTTGTAAATTAAAGTAAATATTTTAGTAAATATAAAGTTTCAGTTTCAAGTTTAATATTGAAATATTAAATTTAAAGTGTGACGATATTATAGTAAATTACAAGTGATGTCCATTAGGTTTATCTTTTAAAATTTTAAAATATTTTTCCCACTTTTTTTGATTACTGTATTGAACTCTTTTCATTTAATGACATTTCCAAAATGCGTCTTTTATATTTTTTTTTGAGTGTATGCATCATCTTCTATTCTTCTATTCTTTCTATTCCGCCAGCATGGAAACTAATATTTTCCCATTTCGAATAGGATGAATAGTAAAAGGGATCTAAATGTTAATAAAAGGCTAATTAATAGTGGATTTTTAAAATATTCCTAAATGTATGTACTAGTTTATTTATCTTCCATTTAAGCTGACTATTTATAGCTTACTTGTAGTTACCAGATTTGCAGCGGCACTCGAAGGTGCCATTTGTTATTTTTGAGTATCTCTTTAAGGAGACGTGATAATTAACTTTAAATAAAAGACGCTGCTAATTAGAAATACCTGCTTCTATATGTACACCTAATTCTGTTTTTACACGGTAGATTGGTTCCAGAAAAAGTCGTGTAAAAAGCCGTGTAAAAAGGCATTGATCATATGTTATTTTAAATCGTGCTAAATGTCGTGTAATCATGTACACCTAATTCTGTTTTTACACGGTAGATTGGTTCCAGAAATAGTCGTGTAAAAAAGACATTGGTGATATGCAAAAATAGGTGATTGGTTCCTTATCTCTAAAGAAATATATATGCAATTTTTAATTTTCAAACCGAATTAGGTGTACTCGTATACCTACCTATATCTGTAATATTAGGAAATTAGTCGTGCAACAGTAGTGTCTTCTGTTGTTATAAGGAGTCTATATATATCTCTACTATATCTTCTTCACTCGTCGTCTCTGCCAGATGTGTACATTTATTGATGGTTGGCTGCAATTTTTTGGGTTAGTCATACATCTGGGCATTGGGATCTGCCTCTGCTGCTTGTTCTTCTACTTCTTCGCCTCCTACTTGTGTACCACACTGCCCCACTGTGGAATGCGTCAGCTGTGGTTCTTGCTGTGGTTCTTGCTGTGGTTCTTGCTGTGGTTGTTGCTGTGGTTGTTGCTGTGGCGATCGCAGCGACAGAACGTCTTCCATGCCAGACCGTTTGGCTAGAGAGTCGAGCGCTAAAAATAGTTTCCAGCGACGACTGTTGTTGTTTTTCTTCTTCTTTTTTTTGCTCATGTTATTTTATTATTACCTATTATTGATGTTATTGCCGTTGTGCTGTGATAATAAGTCGGGGCTGGCAGAGCAGCGACGGCCAGCCTCTGAGCAGCTTGTAAAGCCGGAGGCAACGTTCCTCAATTGAATATTGAATTGAATTGGCACCCGACGATGCTCACTAACTGAAAGATCAAACAAGTGTGCACATCACAGCCGACACACACAAACACACACACACACAAACACACACAAACACACACACACATTGACACTATATACTATAAATATTTGCCCAACTAACGCTAACCGGGTGTCAGGGGTATTGAACATTATTGACGACTTGGCTGCGTTGAGTCATGCGCAAATAACTTGGCTTATTAGAAATTCAAAGCTGCTGCAAAGCGGCTAATGGCAGAGGGGGGGGGGAGGGGGGCCAAAAGGAGGGTCGCTGGCTGTCAGGAGACGGGAGGGGCGATGCAAAGTAACATAAAACCATCGCCGAATGGCATTCAAATGCAAATGAGCTTAATCAAAAACAGAGCTACCAATGGGCCAACTGTTGAGAGAGCTTATTGTTGTTGTTGTTGGGCCAAGACGTCGATGTCGGTGTCGGCGTCGGCGTTAACGTCAAGACGTTGAGTCTGTCGCTTGGATATGGATGTGGACACCGCTGCGAAGTCATGATGGGCTTGGCACCAGGGGCTGGAGCCACACAGTTGACAACAAAGCTGAGCAAACAGCAGGCGGCCCTAAGTGAGACAACCCCTCCCCTCCCCTTCCCACCCCTCTCCATCCACTCGCGCAGCCCCTCTGCACCACCGACACCCCCCCGCTCTAGCCCCCCTCGTGTTCAGAGCGATCGGAGTGTTAATGAAAAAAGCAAAACGGTTTAATCACAAAATATTTGATTTGCATATAAATTATTATTATTATGTTTCACTATTTTCTATGTGCATAGTTGCCTTTCTTGTTGTTCTTGTTGTTGTTGCTGTTGCTGTTGCTGTTGTTTTTGTTGCTTTTTGGCAACCAACATGTATTCGTTGACAATAAGCAGCTTACCTTTATGGCCGCAAGTTTTTGTTTCATGCTGACCAACAAAAGCACAACACGAAAAAAAGCAGTTAACTGAATTCTTTCAATAAACAATGTATTCACATTTTTTCGTATTTATTTAAATGTTTGAATACATTGATTTGCACATTCAAAGCGGCTTCACATTTTAAATACTTAGCTTGTGTGTAGCCTTGGCCGAGCAATTACTTACAGCCTAACCTGATGCTAAAGAGCTCTGCTCCCAAACACCAATGGGTGCCGAGTTGAATTGAATTTGCAAAGTTCCGATTCTGTTGAGTCACCAACTCCTAGTTGGCATTCAACATTGATTCACAAAACCTATTTATAGACTCAATTGGTTATCTAGTAACAATCATACATGTAGATGCATTACAGATACGGGACAGCCACAGATATTTTGAACTCACTACCTGCATACTCATATGCACTGCAATCGCATCTCTTTTTTCGATATTTGTATTTTATACACAATACTTGTAGATACTTTTCCCTTGTACTAGCAGATCAGCGTATATATCTTAAGTTGCTATTTAAAAACAGTTCATAGATTTCCTATGTACGAGAGAGTTCGAATCTGCATGTATACTATAGTTTGACTATCTGATGAACCCATCTCTTTTAATATAGTCATGAATGGACATAATCAAATCTGTCTATAGACACACTTGCTATCTAGTACAACTAATTTTTTCTCTTTGTTAATTAACCATTTGAGACGAGTAATTTTTCGTAAATTTTCCATTTCTGTACAATGATTAAGTATGCTCGGGAAATAGAATTGTAGATTACGAATCTCCGAATAATCAAATATCGCTATGCCGACTCAATTGATAAAATGTTCTTTCTGCTTAATCATAAGTTCTTCTCAGATTACTTACTTCTTCTTCTCAATGAAGATGAGACAAACTAAGCTCAAAATTATTGAGAGAATGGCTGCCTTCAAATATTATTATTCGACTATCGGCTCTGATCGAATAATTTCCTTTAAAACTCTTTCACTCTTTGGGACAACTTCACCAAATTTGTCATTTATCAGTTTAGTTTAGTGCCTCAAATTAATATTCTACTGTTTTCTTAATATCGATTAACTATATTATATAGCTGTCATAGGAAAGATCGGTGCGAATATCAATCTTGGCACCAAAAATTTGTCTATTTAATACGGCATTGTAATCAACCATAGTCTCAAATTTGATGATTCGCATAGAAAAGCTAACGAATATTTTAGTTGATTAGTTGTAGAGGTGAAAAGTGTGAGTAAAGGGTATTCAAGAGTCGTGCTGGCGCGACATTAACGTTCTACACGTTATTTGATATAACGGGTTATTTATACATATTATATATATTTATAAAATTGCACCCAATAGCAACATTATGCGCTCGTCACAAAATTTCCAAAACATATCAAATATAAATAATTATAAATAAATTGCAGAATATTGATATTGATTTGTATTTTTATAAAACGTTTTCAAAAGATAAATGCCAATAATAAAAAAGTTTAATATCAGTTTGGTCTTTCATTGTACTTGACATTGAAATTCGCTAAAAATCAAATCGAATCTGAAATCTTTCCACAGCTTGATTGTACAGATTTGCCATTTCAGGAGACACCTTAGATTTGAATCGGAGTGTATTTCGTTTTTAACCGACTTCAAAAAAGAGGGAGGTTATCAATTTTTCTTTTCTTCAATTACAGATACTAACTGCGGTGTACAATCGGATTGAAGCCAGCTGTGAATGCTTGTAAGTGCATTCGTTGAAAATGAGTGCAATAATTCCCATTTAGTGTGCGAGACTGTGAATAATTTCAAGTGCATTCAGGCTTATTCGCTCTTTAACACAAACAAACACTGAACATTTAAAGCGCTGTGAGTGCATTGTGTAGGCATATATATGAGTGTTGAGTGCATTCGCCTACTCCTATCACTTGCATTTGTTCCTCAAAAAGAATATAGCTGAATACTTATAGATTCCTGACTTTTACCAAACATGAAGCTATTGACGAGCACTCTTAAGAGTAGATATGCAATGTGAATAGACTTGATTGGTAAGGGAATGTATGAGTGCATGAAAACTTGCAGCAGCTAAATGAATCATATTATGTGGTACACGACTAATAATACAAGTGTACTTGCTATCTACTCATGCCCTCAGTTATCAGTTGGCGACGCGTCAAGGTGACATTTATAGTTGAAATGGGAATTTGCATGCATTTGCGAATCATGTGCGACTATTGGGCTGAGTGACGGTTGCTATCAGGCTGGTCCTGGACTTGTGCCACTTCTTCCGAACAGCCACAGAGAGCCACATAGCCACATAGCCACACAACCACACAACCACTCATACACAGCTGGTGATTTGAATGCAAAGTCTTGCTCATAATCGAGCCCATTTAAATGCATTAAACGCTAATGCAATGGGGCTGGCAAGTGGCTGGAGTGGGTGTGGCGCTGCCTTCTCTGCATTTATATTGCAACAATCTGCATAGGAGCCGACTCGGCCACAGTCCCAGCCACAGCCACAGCCACAGCCGTACAGCCACAGGCGAGAGAAAGCGCCAAGGCTAAAAGAACTTGAGTCATAAATACATGCGAGTATATATACTTGTATATAAGTATATATACGAATAAATGCTGAAATATTTGTAAATTGTTGAACAAACACAAATTGCAATTTGTTGGTATTGTTGTTGCTGTTGTTGTTGCTGTAGTGTTTTGGCCAATTTATCGTTGCATTTGGCGAAGCAACGCGCTTTGATCTTCACGCGTTTTTGACACTTTGCGGGCACTTCGTTGATTTTGCTTTTCACTTTATGGGATCGTATACAGATATATAGTATGTACATATGTATATTGTAGATAGTATACGAGTACATGTGTATACATATACAAGTATGATTGTGAATAAGCAGCCCCACAGCCCCCACAGCGCCAAGTCAGGGCCGCTTCCCCCTCCCCCCACCTCCCCCTCCCTCTCCAACTGCCTCCGTTCTCATCTATTCCGAAAGTGAAATGCGACATGTGAGAGCATTTTTCATTTTTCATTTTTGTATGTTTTCTTTCCTTTCCTTTCCTTTCCTTTCGTTTCCTTTTTGCACATCTCTGGGCGTATTACTCAGCAACAGCTGTATGGAGCGTTGGAGGTGAGGGCAGTGGTTGGTGGTTTGCGGTGGTTGGTGGTGGTTGGTGGTGGTGTTGGGGGCACGGACCGCGCACTGCAAGTGGCGAGTGTCAAATGTTTGCCCGCAATTCACAAAAATGCATTAACCCAACACTTGGAGAGGCGAGAGGCACTCAGAGAAGTGCAATTGCGATCTATTTTGGGATAATCGGGATCGCGCGATCGCCCAAAACGATCTATATATGGCCGCTGGTCAGAACTGCTGACACATACCCATCAATTCTTGTCCTTGTCTGCCACGGGCATTGGAACCGGGGAATGCTTTCTGAAATATTTTGATTGCAGTCTGAACAAGGGGGGTCTGGACTGTTCCTCTCCATGCTAAGCACTAAAATCCATATCTGAAGGCTCCGTCTGGTTCCATAACTCTTCTATAGTATTACCTTGTGTCGTAATATAGTAATTACAGATCGTATTCCAGATTGCAACGACTGGTTATACAGTTTTATACGGCCAGGAATCTTCTTTTTTGGAAATGCTCTTAGCATAATGAGGTGGACTTTCATATTCTGTTTGAATTTTTATATTTTTTTTTTATGCCCCAGAGAGTCAATTCCTAATGGATTGATATTTTGTGCGTAGTCACGAAAAATAAAGGAGAAGCAGCAAAATGATTAAACATCCGACTTGTAAATACCCTTATGCGCTCCTTTGTATAGAAACATAAATGTTCAACTTACAAAAACCAAATTGTACATAAAAATGATTAAATTAAAATTTCTATTAAACTTCAGTTAAAGTTGATGATTTCGAAGAAGCTCTTAGATTCACAATTTGGCCAAGCTAAAGGTATTATTATTGAGAATAGTTCTTAAGCCGATAATTTCTTTGAGTGCAATATAAAATAAACACACTACATCTGTGAATGGATAAGAGGAGTCTACAGGACAAGTTTAGTGACTTTAGCTGTTATGGTTAAAAAACTCTTGACGAACATACAGACGGACGCGAAGACAGATGCACATTTCTCTATCGACTCGTACGATTCATATGCACTTATGTCTATTTTGTATAATTTGATAAGAGTTGCACGATCAGCTTACGGACCTAAGAAGAAAGCAGCCCTCGAGCTTGCTGCAGAACTGTGGCTAATTTTTGACTCTGCTGGTGGGATCTCGTCTGTAAGCGTCAGAGCCCTCTCTCCCAGAAATGCTGGGGAAATGGGGAGTCGAATCCAGCGACTGGATCCCCATTTGCTCAGAGCAGGGTATATGTTTAAGCAGACGGCCGCAGTCCTCGGTTGTATTTTGAACTATTATTTCAATTATTTTTTTTATCAATGCCCAACCCATATTAGTGTTACTTTTTGCGATTAAGCTGCTATTGTTGTTGGATTTCTGTTCTGTCGATTTATTTTCATCAAAGGCCATTCAAAAGTCCCAAAGGTCATTGTGGCTGAGATATGGACTGGGGCAGGGACAGAGACCGAGGCAGGGGCAGGGGGCAGGGGGCAGCGGGACAGCGGCAGAGCTGTGCAACAAGTTCGTTTGTTTTCGTTTGGAATTTATTTTGAATTGCCTCGCCTCTCTAAATACATTTCGCCTTGCCCTCCAACCCCAATCGCAATCTCGCAAATAAGCATTTAAATCATGGCACGCAATAAGTACGGCCAATTAATGCGTAGAGACGGAGACTTGCCGCCGACCACCAACCACCAACCACCGACCACCGACCATCAGCCAACAACCACCGACCGCCTCCGGCTGCTGACGCGCTTCGGCTTTGTGTTTTTGTCTCCGCTGGCATCTGGCCAAGGCGACCCACGCAAAAACAGACAAACGGACGCAGCAACAGTGGGACAAAACACGAATCTACTTCACAGATACTAGATACGTATGTATCTAGGGAGATGTAGTCTCTTCTTTTTGCAATTACAGCTAAAGTGATTCCCGAACTGAAGTCCCCACTAGACAGACTCGTCCCACACAACCATATATACATCGGTTCAATATGCTTGTATCGGTATCTCTTATTCTAAGGATCTCTCGATTGGAGAAGTAATGTGTTCAGATCTGTGTCTCCTTTCCCTCAAAATCGTAGTCGAAATTGCTAGAGCGCTTATAATATACACGAAATACCAGAAATTCCGGTTCACCGAGATATAGAAACTATAGAAACCCTTTCTTGTCTTACAACTAAAATGCACATTGTTGTACCAATCATTCCTATTAGAGCTTATGATATAGCTTACCGATTATGATATAACATCAGGTTATGAAGATATTTATCCTACGATGAGTGATTTGTGATCGAACCGATGGCAGCTCACCTATATAATCTAATCCCATGTTATGGTTCCGAGGTTCCAGCTCTTCATGCAGACGGATAGACGAATAGTCGCTTCGTCTCGTCATGCTGCACAGATAGGTGTCTAAAACATAGGGCCTGTCATACCTCCTTCTGTCTGTGCGATACAATATTTCGGATATTGGGGATAATATTCATATTTTCAGGATTTACTCACAAGTGTAACTACGTTATGTTTCCTTTCATTTAAATTTGTTCAGTTTCGAGAATAAACAAATAAAACTGGCGCATGTTTGCAAATCTTTCATCCACTATATAATACTATATAAAACTCTATATAGCTGCCGTGGAAACGATCGATGCAAAAATAGTGCTTCGCAACAATCAGATGTTTTAGGAGTCGGGCTGGCAGGACTTTCACGTTCTAGTTCTGCCCCTCACTTTTGTTCCACTGGATGAGAGCGTGACACCACTGTGCAGAGAACGGACGAAGCCCAAGGCAGGCGCTAGCTGAATGGCTGGCTAGATGGTTGGATGGTTGGATAGTTGGATAGCTGGATGCTTGGATGACTGGACGGCTGGACGGCTGTTTGGCGCACGTGGCGCTCAACGACGCTAGGCGCAGTAGGCGTCTCGCGTGGATTGCTGTACACTGATAAAAAAGTTGCATAGCACAGATGAATATTTGCACATTCAATTTAATGTTCTACTATTTCATATTCAAATCAAATCAAACATCGAAAATTTAAATAAAAACATATTCAATTACTGATTGAAGTGTGAATAATATTCAAAACAAAGTGTAAGTCTTTGGCATTAAAACATGTTACATTCTCTATTTAATGTTTAATTTGATTTGTTTATTTTTAATTTAATTTAAATCTTAAATAGTTACTTTACTATATTCCATAGTAAATTCCATTTAATGTTCTACTATTTCATATTCAAATCAAATCAAACATCGTAAATTTAAATAAAAACATATTCAATTACTGATTGAAGTATGAATAATATTCAAAACAAAGTGTAAATCTTTGGCATTAAAACATGTTACATTCTCTATTTAATGTTTAATCTAATTTGTTTATTTTTAATTAATTTTTTAATTTAATTTAAATTTTAAATAGTTACTTTACTATATTCCATAGTAAATTTGAATATTTTTCTCAACTTTAATTTGACGATTTAAATATACTATTTCTAGTATTCAACTTTAATGGACTAGAATTCTCAAGTTGGTTTTCAGCGGTTGACATACATATGTGGTCGTTAGGTATCTGTCAAGTAAGTGTATTCAATCAGCTTTTCTCCACTTTTAACATTAATATTAAACTAAGCTACACAAAAGCCATAAAAAAAGATAATAAGATAATATTTAAGATAATTTAAGATAACATTTAATTGCTAAAGAATTAATAATCGAAATAATTTGAAAATTACTTTCCGCTAGAAGTGGATGGTTCTATACAAAATATCGTATGTACTATATATAAAATAAAGGAGTTAAGTATAGTTAGAGTAGACAGACGAGTGGGAGAATATTTTATAATGATAAAAAATCATCATTTGTCATTTAATATCGTCACACTTTCAATTTGATATTTTAATATCTAACTTGAAATCTACTAAAACGCACTACGGCGACAAATCGATGGTATAAAATATAGGTTGAAATAAATATTTAATATTAATATTTATTTATATAAATGTAAATATTTACAATTAAGTGGTTTTTTTATCAGTGTAGTATTGCGTGCAGGTATATAGTATGCATATACTATATACTCTTATTTCTTCGATATAGCTGGAGGTGCTGTTAGTGCCACGCCCACCGCCCACCGCCCAACGCCCAAACAACCGGACCATCATCATCGTCACCATCATGTGAAGAGGTTTGTGTGCGTCAGCAGCAGCACGGAAGTATTTGCAGGCGAAATGGAATGAAATGTTTGGCCCATTTTCCCATTTTCATTTCACTTTCATGGCATTTGATTTATGCGCCATTTTGCGAAAGTCAACAAATGAAAATGACAACAAAATAAAGAAATAAATAATGCGAACGACACTCACTTCTATTTCTATTTGTTTCACATTTCAAGGTTGTTAAATATCGCAAATTATGACACAAATAATCAGTCTAAAATACATAGCCAGGTTGTGCGGCAGGGGAGGAAAACGGAAAGGAAATCACTTCCATCAGCCGCCAATTATTATTTTATTTATTCATTTATTTAACACCCCGCAAAAGAAAGAGGGAATCGCAAACAGTTACGAGTATGTAACCAGCCATCAGATCTTGTCAGAGACAGAGTTAACAGCCCCAACAAACAAAAACGTAAAAGCTAATTAAATTAGAGAAAGGCAGTAGAAGGAGGCAAGCGGAATTCTAATTAATAGCTAATTATAGTAGACTGCTGCCTGAGCAGAAAAACCTACGTCTCTAGCTCGTTGGGGGAACATTAAATGGCCAGTCCAGCAAGCTGGGTGTAGTCAGACATTTTCCGGAGCTGGTTATAGAGATGGGGTTTTGAATTGTAAAGAGAAAGAGAAAGAGAGAGAGAGGTAGGGAAGAAAGATTATTGTCAGACAATGTAAATGGAAAACTATTCCAAAGCCTACTTCGCCATAAATAAACTGCTTTTGCAGAGAAACGACATCAGGGACAACTCCAAGGCCTGTTAGCGTTGGAAGATTTCCAAGCAAAAATCCTGCTAGAATAAGTTCATGCACCTGTGTAAGTACATGAGTGACTAGAACATTAATTTATAAGAAATCTTCTTGACGTACTATGAATTAATAAACAAATAAAAAATAAATAAATAAAGGTCAATAATTAATAATCAGAGTTAGAGTCGCAGTCGCAGTCGCAGCAACAGTATCCCAGTATCCCAGGACGTATTAAGGAAGTGTATAGAAGTTTATAGAAGTTTATTATTATCAATCTCTACTGCAGTTGCAATGTGACGATGGAAGTTCAATTTGGAAGCAAAAAGTACTCCAATATTTTCAACTGCTGATGTATATATATATATATATATATATGATGTATATATACATCAGATAGTACGTTCCAACGAAACATTGCCAAGCTCCTAAGCGACTTATAGAGACACATTTAGAACCAAACCAAGCATCTGCATGCGCAACTATGCGTAGAATTACGAACATAGAGGGAAAGTCGCTTGCAAATAGAGGGGCACTAATAAAGAGCCGAAACGACTACCTTTCGGAGAAAGTTTGCACGATCAGGAAGAATCATCTGTTATTTAATTATACTTATATACATACATATATTTATATTAAGTTTTTTTCTCCTCTACTTACTATTTAAGTTAAGTTAAGGTCTATTTGGTTGTGAATCGTACATACTCTATATTTTTAATGTAATCTGTATCAACGGAATGAAATTATACCTTTGTTTTCTTATAAGGCTATGAAAGCGGAATTCACGATTTATGGCGAGGACCTATTGTTTATAAGGAACAAGTTTCTTTTAAGAAAATTATTGTTGCCATACATGATATATACTTGTATTTCGAATGAAAGGTTGTTTGTTGATGGAGATTTTCGAATTAGACGATCGCCTAAGTTAATATTTTCCCGTAAGTGAACAAACAGCCTGGTTCTTGGAGCAAGCAATGCGATAATTATTGAATAAACCAAATACCTAAACATATAATGTCTATAGCTCCCTAAGCATAATTAGTATATAAGGCGGATATTTATAGTAGTATTACATATTTAAGGGTACTTAAATATTAAAATCGATACATAAATCAATTTTCTTCCAACCGCCCATAATCCCTTAAATTTTAACCATCAACCGAGAAAGATTAGAATTAGTTTCAGAGTTATGCAAAAATAGTAAAAAGTTGAATATTTGTTTCTCATCTCGATTGGCACTGAGTGTCTAGAATTTTTAGATTCGACGACTTACTCAGCTTCCTTCAGAGAAATTTTAATCTCCCCTAAGCCTTGGCACGTCTGGATTGCTTATATTGTCAAAACCAACGTGTGGCGGATATAAGGCAGGGGTTTTTATAAATAAAAGTCTGATTGGTTTTTTCCCCTATCCCTCCCCCCTTACACATTCATGAAAATCACTTTGCTCGCATTAATGAATGATAAAGAATGGTGGAGGGGGAGAGACGGAGGAGAAGAAGAGAAATGGAGTGCGGGGGGGTTGGACCCGAGACCGACACCGAGAATCGAACCCCGACCCGCGTCTCGCAACGAACTCTACACACAACACCAAAAGCACAATGAATCGCGTATCTCTACCCGCGAGACTACAACAACGCTTCTCGTGGAGAAAACAAAACGACGATTTAAGCACGACATGAAGTGTTGTTTTTGCTGTCCTTACCCGAACTTCTAAGCAGCAGTTCAGCTATAGTTTGTATTTATTTTACAAAATTACATTTATTTTTAAATTCACTTATTATTATTTTTTTAATTGTTTGTCATTGAAGCGTTAATTATAAAATGAAACGGAGGAAGAATGCTATTTTTAGATGTAATATTTCAAGGCATTGTGGCGCCATCTAGTGCCTATACGTATGCAACCAAATTAAAGCAATGTGTAATGTAGGCATGCTTTGCATGTGGTTTGTATCCACGCTAGGAACGCAACTGCTATAACGACCGCAAGGTGGCGCTGTAAACTCTTATACCAGCTACTGCTGTTGCGCTTTCAAAATACTTGCCACTCGTCACTCGTTTGATTTAAAAAAAAAAACTTAAGCAACGAACTCGATTGGAAAATTCCTTCAAATTCGGCGATACAACGAACTATATGTATAGTTTTTCCACCTGAGCTGATTTTTAAATATTAAATATTTTTAAAAAGATTACAAAATTTCTAGTCGCGAAACCAACCAGATGTTAATTAATTTTCACTTTATTTATTTATTTAAGCCAAATATAATAGGAAATACGTCAAGAATTGTGGCTTCTCTATTCGATTTTGGATTTATAATCTGCTGTAATCCCCTGCTTGCCTTCAGATATGTGAGTGGGAACGAGTGGTTTTATCTCATTCAGGGTGAGTCAATATTTTCTTTGGGGCCGTTAGACCATCCATATAGATACACCACTAAGTGACAGAGTCAATAAGATGGGATGGCTCCTAACCAGCAAAAAACTGGCACCCAGAAACAAGGTCGCCGTATACAAATCCTGCTGATGTGGCTTTCAGGCATACGGAATCGCTGTCAAATCCCGCCCGCAGACCTAGCCAACAGATTTATATAAATTAAGAATGTAAAATTGTAATTAAGACTGAACACCTAGTTTAGTTCTATTTGTATTTAGCTATAAGTTTCATTTAAGTTATAAAAACATTTAAGTTGAAAATATATATATATATATATATATATATATATATATATATATATATATATATATATATATATATATATATATATATATATATATATATATATATGTATATTTCAATAATTCATTTTAATAACGCGAATGAGCTAACAAAACATGTTAGTATAGAAAAAATATACATACATCTAATTCGGCTTTTACACGGTCTTTTGAAATGAAATATTTTCAAGTTACACGACTTTATTCCACGACTTTATTCCATTTATCACGATTCAAAATAACACAACAGAAATGCACCTAATTCGGTTTTTACACGGTCTTTTTTTACACGATTTTGATATACCACGGTTTAAACATTAAAAATTGCTTATATTTCTTTAGAGATAAGGAACCAATCACCTATTTTTGTCTGGAACCAATCTTCCGTGCAAAAGCAGAATTAGGTGTAATTGAAACTCTTGTTTGGGTCGGGGCAAAGAATTATGCAAAGAGGTAGTAACAATTGGTCACGAGCAAGAGAAAGTCCGGATCAAAATTATTCCAGCGATGATAGTGTTTCGAAGCAAGCGATTTTAAGTAACTGATGATGACAGTATTTATCATCGTGAGGTTTACGTAAATTGTTCCATACGTCTCTGAAAACAGATGGGACTACAAAGCTGGCTTGCTGTTTAAAAAGTTAGAGGCAAGCCATCCGGATTATTTATGGAGGTCCGGAAAGACGCGGCTCAGCTGTAATTTCGTGGACAGCAATATTTTTTTTCGCAACTTGAGCGCATGTAGAACATAGACTGGATGTTATTTTTTAATATATATCTCAATTTATTTCGTCTAATTCTTCATTGTATGTGTATGCATATAGATTTTCATAAATTACACGATTTATATATTTCTGTGATTCTTTTCTTGTTGTTGCTGCTGTTTTTTTTTTGTTTTTTCTTCTGCAGTGTCACAAAGTTTTTGCTTTAAATTCATTTACTCATGATTTGATTGGAAAAAAAAGTGGAGTGGGGGAAGCCCCTTTGTGCAACATTCGGTTCGTGCTCTCTTTGTGGTTGCTGTTCTTTTTCTTTTTGTTGCATTTGCCTATGAACTAGTTCGTCGTAGTGCCATTTGTCTGTGGTTCAATTTCGTGTTAATTGCTTGCAATTGTTTTTGTTTATAAAGTTGAGGATGAGTGCGGCGGCCAAAAGATGGCGCTATGTACATTTTTACACTGGTCTCAAGTAATTTGAAAGTGTGACAATATTTGTTTAAATATATTTAGGGGGAAGGGGAAAAAAAAAAGGATACATGCTTAAAAACGTATTTAAATTTATGAAAAAAAAATGTTCTTAAATTATAAAAAGCCTTTAGTTTTGTTTTTGTGTTTTGCAATAAAATTGAGAACTAAATTAAATCACATTTAGCATATTTTAAAAATGTACTTTTGCAATCTTCGAGTTAAAATTTGTTTTCCGAAATTTGCAGTTGTTTTCAATTTTCGTTCTTCTGTTTTCCGTTTTATATAATAATTTAATATTTACAAATTGCAAAAAAAAAATTAGTTACATACATATATAATTTTTATGGGCCTTAGGTATATAAAAAAAATGTGTTTGATTCTGTATATATATATATATATATATATATATATATATATATATATATATATATGTGTATACTATATATATAGTATTTATATTATGTCATACATTAAACATTATTCTTTATTGTTTTTTCCTTGTTAGGCTTACACAAAAAATCGTTGAAAAATTGCAAAAACAGCCAATGTCGCGGCTGCTCAGCTGTTGCGCAGCGGCTGCGTAGCTGTGGTGAGTTTCTCCTCTTCCCCGTGACGATCGCCTCGTTCGCGGTTGAAGGGCTGCAGTGAGTAGGGCTGGTGGCAGGTGAGTTGGTTTTGGTTGCTTCTCCTGCTTCTCCATTATCGATATCGAAGTAGGTGTTTGTGAGTGGGAGAGGGAGAGGGAGAGGGAGGGCGAATTATTGAGAGCGGGAGCGGGAGTGGAAGTGGGAGCTTCGTTGTTTGCTCTCTTTTTACACATGTGTATGCATAAATATGAGTGTGTGTGTGTGTGTTTGAGTGATTTGCACAGCTTAGAACAACACATCGATGTACATGTTTCATCTGCTGGCGCAGTCCGCTGCCGCTGCCGACGCCGCTGCCTGCTCCTGCTTGACCTTTAGGAGTAGCTGTTCATGGGCATCCGTCTCATCGTGGTCATCGCAGATATCAATCTCTCCATCATCCTTGTCCAGCTCGTCGTCCTCGTCCATGTGCTCCTCGTCATGGTCCTCCGTGTCGGGCTCGCTCTCCGCCACAGCTGCCGCAGCGGCAGCGTTGCGCGCATTGGCAGCGGCTGCGACGGCGGCTGCAGCTGCCGCTGCCACTGAGGCGGCTGCAGCACGACGCTGCAGATCCTCGGCAGCCTCCACATAGCCCGCTGCGCTGCTGTGGTGGTGCATGTGAACCGCATGCTGCGCATGGGCAGCGGCGGCGGCGGCAGCGGCCGCTTGCTGCTGACGACGTTCTGCCGCAGCCTGCTGCTCCGCCAGCTGCTGTTGCTGTTGTTGTTGTTGCTGCAGCTGCTGGAGGTGGTGCAAGTGCTGCTGCTGGTTGTATGGGTGGTGCTGTTGCGCTGCCGCCGCCGCCGCAACCGCTGCATGGCTGTGGGCGGCATGGTGGGCATGGCCGTGGTGATGGTGTTGCTGCAGTTGTTGCTGGGCCGCCATTCCCACATGCATGGCTGCAGCGGCAGCGGCGGCAGCATCGCCGTGGTGCTGATGATGATGCGCTGCTGCGGCAGCGGCGGCTGCAGCATTGGCGGCAGCTATGTGGGCGGCGGCAGCGGCGTGCTTGCTCTGCTTCGCATTGGCCGGCGGAGGCGCGTCGAAGAGCAGACGCGAGATGGAAAATGAGGAGATGGGGGAGTTGTGCGTGCTGCCCGCTGAATAGGAGGTGTTGGTGTCATCCGAGGTCGGGGTCTCGCGGTCGCTCTCGTCCGACTTCAGCAGCTCGGCGGCCTCGAGCGACTTCTTGTGCATGCCCAGCAGCCAGGGGGCCACAGACTCGTCCTCCTTGGCCGACTTGATGATCGTCTCGGGCAGGGGCAGCGAATGGCGCACCATGGCCCCGTAAAGCCCATACTCGGCCATTTTAGTGCTATGTCCCCAGCACTTTTCCGTCTTGCGCCACTTGGCTCGCCGGTTCTGGTACCACACCTGCAACGAACACAAAGAGGGCGAAAATAGTAATTACTTGTAATAAAAAAATAAATAATAGTAAATTCATGATGGATATGGACACAAATAGTTTACTACTCCCCTTCCTAAGTATATAAAGGATCATGAGTTCAGAAAAGCCAACTCAAAAAACCCTAATAAGCCCCTCCAGAAGGCATGCTCTTGCCCTCTTAAGGGGTTAATGGGCTGCACAGTTGGCTTTTTGCTCCTTTCTATTTATTGCTCATCATACTCGTAAATGTAATTCAATAAGCAATTAAAAGGAACGGAAATGTCCAGGAATAAAAAACGAACTGAATCGTTACCCTTTTTTTTGTGAATCGTCTGCTTGTCTGCCTCCTTCTGAGTTGCCAGCTAGCTTTAGCAAGAATCCGACTCACACACACCCACACACCCCAACACACATTCCCCCACATACACATACACATATACATATGTAGGTTTATTTTTGCCAATCTGAAATCTTTTTGGGGGACAGACAAAAAAATCACACAATGCATGTACAAATATTTTGAGTATCGTTTGCTGGCAACGGACCAACGACCAGAACGATGGCGAACAATGTCCGAGGCTATTGAATTCTTGAGGCTGTTTTTATCCATTCAGAGACCAGTTGAGAAGTCGACACCCATAATGGCCGGCTGTTGCTCGTCTGGATGTGCCTTGGCATGAATGAAAGCCCACGATTCAAGGCATGGGGCCACGAATGTGCGTGAGTCTCTCAAATGGCACTCAGTGCCCTCAAATATTTGAAACATTGCCGGCCTGATCGCGGATGCCAACGAACGAATATCAAGTGCTTACTCAATGATTCAAATATTATAGCAACTAAATAAACAGCATTTTAGATAAGCCCTGTCTGAATCGAATGTGGCTTTGCTTGAAATTGTGGCAAGATCTTCTCACTTGAGGGGAAAACCCATAAATCTAGACCAGTCCTTATTAATCCGTTCCTTACACTCCCAACTACTGCCAATTCAAATGCATATAATTCTCGAACTCACACACACTGACCAACAATCAATAACATGTGGTGGGAGCCAACGGGCCAAGTATTCATTAAGACAAATGCGATAATTGCACTTAGACGGCAACAATGGGAGGGGAATCGGAGCGAAACTTTTGCTTTGCTCTCTCTCTCTCTCTCTCTCTCGCTCTCTCTCTCTCTCGTTGTATCGGAGATGCAGCAAAGCGTTCAAAACTAATTAAATTAAATGCAACAACAATAAGAAGGGGAATGAGCGTAGTGGGCGGTGAGTGGGGAGCGACTGATTTGGCAGACAACACTTGCCACACACACACACACACACACACACACACACACACACGCAAAGAGATACGAAGCCACGCATGATTTCGAGTACTTATTAGTGAAAATGTTGGCAGGCAAGGCAGGCTGGCAAGGCTGGCAAGGCTGGCAGGCTGACAGGGTAGGGCAGAACAGCGCAGAACAGGACAGGACAGGACAGGATAACATTAAACGGTCAATTTTCAATTTCACAGACAAGTTGGAAAGTGGGTGCGGCTCGGTCCCCTTCTGGCCCCCGGGGACGACTTAATCTTCTGTTGTGAAAAGTTCAACATAATTTTGATGCAAACAGACGGAGGAAGTTTTCCCAGGGTTGCCGCCGTAACTGCAACATGTGCCGCAATTCTCCAAGGACCATAAAAATGAAGTCGACGGCGGTCGCATTACCATTACACTTTTTTTCTTCTCTCTACTTCTGCGGCACGCGGCACATGGAGGAGGGAAAGAGAAGGAGAGACAGATGTGCCATGGTGTGATGTCAACATTTGCATTTACAGTTGTTTGCCTGTTTGTCTGTTTGCCGGATTGTTTGTTGTTGCACTTGAAATCGTCCAACATGCTGGAAAAACATAGCAAATTAAATCTGCTTGAGTTAACAACACTTAACACACCAAACAATCGACGCCCCACCTCCCCCTTCCCCTTCCGCAGAGCTGTCGGACGGACCACGACCTCCTGAAGGACAAAGAAGCTGCTTGCAACAATGTTGCTGGCTCTGTGGAGTGCTGTGCTGTGCTGTGCTGTGGTGTGTTGGGTTGTGGTGTGGTGTGGTGTGGTGTGGCGTGGCGTGGAAGGGGTGAGAGCAGCTTTGGGTGGTTGCTACAAAACTCAATCAGTGTTGCTAATGCGTTGATAAATGACTTTTTAAAATGCGCCTAGTTGTCACTACTGTTGTTGTTGTTGTTTGTTCTTGTTGTTGCGGGTGGTTGACAATTGCTAACAAGTGTGTGGCGCGCACATTTTTTTAATGATGCGAAAATAGCAGCAACGCAACGCAACGCAACGCAACATAACATCAGGCCCCAGCGCGATATGCAAATAGAAGTTGTTGTTGTAGTTGTTGCTGCTGTTTTTGTAACGCTTTTGTTTCAGTTTATAACCTCTTTTGTTTAAATGTTAATTACATAATTATGCATAATCATATTTCCTCTCGCTCTCAGCTCTCAGCTCGCTTCTCCTCTATTCTCTTTTGCTTAATATTTCCAGTATTAACAGCTCATTAAAAACGCACGACCACGACGCGTCAACAAAAGCGGTGCCTGGCGGTGGAAAATGGCATTTGGAGGAGCCATAATACATTGGCAAAGGAACGGGAGGGGGTGTGTGATGGTGGGAAGGGCGGTGGGAGGGGGAGTGGGAGGGGAGTAATCAAGACAAGAAGTGCAAAATAAGCAGTGCAGAGTGTGTAATTAATGTAAACGACAATGGAATGACGCGAACATTGAAGAGCATGGCGCTGACAAGTTTTGCGGGAAATGCAAGAATGATGCAAAAGAATAAGTTTTCAAATAAAAATAAACATCTAGGTTCTAAGTTCTAGGTAAAGTTATTGAGTATGAGATTAGAATCCACAACCGAGAGCAACTGTGGCTCGAATTATGAAATAAATAACAAAATATTATACCAGAACCACTTAATTTGAATCTCTCTCAGAGTATGTATATTGTTTGTAGATCATATTGTAGACCACATATTACAGGTATAGAAATACACATGTGTATATAGTATGTAGGTATGATCCAAGCGGCGATAACAGATCGCCATTTCAGATCAGTAAGTCATATAGCGGCCATTGAAACAATGCGATTTGAAAGTAAACTTTGAGTCTTAAATGATTGGAAGACTGTACAAGTATTTTGTAAAGCTTAAAGGTCACTCGTACTTTTAATAAAAACTTATTGGCTGGTGGCACTGACATAAAGGATAAGGCAGCAATTTGTTTGACACAAATCCTTGAATATATTCATAATATGTATGTATATTCTTAGCAAAGATAAGTTTTAATAACTACCTATCAGTCTGTATAGTCTCTGTCTAAAATATTTTTGAAAAAACATAAGCTCGCATTTATTTTTTAACTGATTAAGAACTAATTAGATCAGAAATAATAGTTTAGTTGCATTGCAAAACAATAACTTCATTATATTTTTGCTTCATCTTTCCACGAATACTTAAATAAAACTGTAAACTGTTCAAGGCTGTTCAAAGCTGGGCAAGAAACCAAGTAAAGGCTTCCTTGCATATTCATCATATCATCTATTGATTCTATTGTGTTCTAACGATCTTGTACAGCGTGAAGTGAAGCTATCTTCGTGGAAGTTAATTACTACGTTTACTAGTAGAGGCTGTTGTCATAGGTTAGACAATTAATTCATTGCAAAATGTACTTATAATCTGAACAAAAAACGGAGTTTCAATGTAGCAAAGGTCTTCCCCGTAGGTCTGAATTATTAATCATACATAAATGGGAATTAATAAGTGATTTCTTATTGATGTTCACAGTGTTTGTTACATGAACACCAATTAGCTATCATTTTCAGATCTCACCAGTTCAGTTTCAGCTCTATTCGGTTCTTGCACTCAATATCTGGCTGTCTTTCTACAAGAAAAATATCCTTGATAATCGTATGTGTTCGCTAATTGTGCTCAAAAGTATGCTCGAGAGTCCCAACTGATTTCCTGTGCATATTTCCATTTCTGTTGGTCCCCTTTGTTGGTCTCCTTTGTGTTTGTCAAAATGCAATTCCTTTTGCATTCCTTTTGCATTTTTTGATACAATACGTCAATTGGAACATGCGGTTGAGTGCATTTCGAATAAGAATTTAATGCATTTCGATTTCTTTAAAACAAAGCACCCTAAGCAGGCAATTTCGAACCGGGCACAACAAAGTGGCATCAAACTCAAAAGTGGGAACAATTAAAATTGTTGTTACAAAGCACCGCCAACTCCACGAAACGAGTTTTTCGATTACTGAATGAAGTTTAAATTAATACAGCAATTCAAAAGCTTTTTATGTGCAATCGTAGCAGGAAAGAGGGGTCCTATTCCTACAAATATAAATACAAATATAAATACAAATGTGAATTGCAAAATTTGTGGATTTTGCAGGAATATTCTTTATTACTAAAAAGTAAAAATTGTCCTTAAGTGGAAACTATACTAAACACAATTATTCACTGACCAGTTCAAATCCATAATGCTTGTTATATTAAGGGCCAAATTTATCAGGACACACTTGAAATTACTTTCAGGAGATCAAAACCTCATACAACGTAAGTCTGCATTCTTCTAAGCTCTAAGATATAACATAAACTTCTAAGCTGGATAAGAAATTGGGTTTTGTTTCTCTGTAAAAACAATTTTTGGGCTTCGCTTTTTCGCAATTGTAAGATCTATCAAGCTTTGATTTCGAATGTCACAAATGGGACTCCATAAATATTATTCAGATCGTATGCAAATTGATTTGTTTACGAATACTAAGTATAATGAAATATATCCGTGGTATTTATCCAAATCTGTAGCCAATACTTCTAGATGTTGGATAGCAAAATGAAATTTGCTTAGTTGGGGTCTGGAATTTTGGTCGCTTGCGTGTGTCTTTTTACAATGTTTTTGGACAGCAGAAGTTTTGAAGTGCCGAAAAATTGCGCTCCCGCCACTCGCTTACAACAAACCTATGCTTGTTTGTCTGTGTGTGCGTGTGTGTATGGAAGTGTGTGTAAAAACATGTTTTGCCAGCCAGTTGGGCAGCCAGCCAACCAGCCAACCAGCCAACCAGCCAGCCAGCCAGCCAGCCATATTTCTTTGCAGCGATGTGCAAAAATAAGCTGCCTGACAGCGACAACAGCAGCAACAACAACAACAGCAACAACAACAAAACAAGGGCAAAAATGCACAACGCACGCTCATACACACACACACACACACACATGCACTCACTCAGGCACACACACACACATAATACACAAAATGGAATGCAATTAAAAACGGCAGCAAAACAAGAACAACAGCAGTAACAAAAACAAAAAGAACAGGAGAGCGAGTGCGGAGAGTCGAGCAAACTTTTAATGGTGGCTTCGATTTGTTGCCTCCTTTGTTGTTGTTGTTGTTGTTGTTGCTGCTGCTGTTGCTTTTGCGGCTGCTGCTGCCGCTGCAGTTGTCTGAATGAATTTGCATGGCTGCTGCCTTCTCTGCTGCCTTCTCAGCCTCGCTGCCCCCTGCAATGCATTCGTTGGTGCTGTTGTTGTTATTATTGTTGTCGTGCTGCTAATGATTGCCTCTCCGCCTCTTTCTCGTTTGCCTAACATAGGCTGCTTTTGCCTCTGTCTCTGTCTCTGTCTCTGCCAGTGCCTCTGCCTCTGCCTGTGCCTCTGAAGTTCTGGTTCTGAGCGTCTCTTGTTCAAGCTGTGCGCCGACTGCGCCATATTTGCACTTAATTGAAGTGCATGAGTGTGTGTGTGCATGTGTGTGCCTATATGTACACATATATATGTATGTACGTAGATATGCATGTATGGGTTATTTGTGCGTTTTATTTTTTTTAAGCCAATTGTGCTTGTTAATTTGATTTTCAAACACACACAGGCGCACTTGTATGCAAATTTACAACCACACACACGCACACACACACACACACACACACACAGCACCCCTCGCCCGATATGCCAGATTGGCATGGCCAGCCTTTAGCCACTTGGACTTTCATATGTATGTGCATGTGCGTGTGCATGTGCATGTGCATGTGCATGTGCATGTGCATGTGCATGTGTATGTGCCCGCACTCCCTCTCCAGTTCCAGTTTCGTTCCGCCTTCTAAGTAGGCGTGCCATTAGCAAAGTTCCCGCTGTCATCAACAGTCGGAGTCTGAGTGCGAGTGGGAGTGGGAGTGGGAGAAGGAGCACCAGCGCCATCTTGCGGCATCTCAAGTGGCAGAGCTAATGGACTGGGGCTGGGTCGAGCCCGTGTATGTGTCTGCGTGTGTGGGGGAGGACGGACTGTTACAATATGATTAAGATTTGTGTGCAGGCCACTTAAGATAGGCGAAGAGTCAGCGCAAAGTACAAATCAAAAAGGGGGCGCGTTATACAAGTACACGCATATAATCCAAATGAGGAATAGAAATTGTGAATAAAGATAACTTATGATATTGGATATTCCCCCATTAAGTCTGAGATTCCATTTTTTGTTCTTCTTCACTTTGTTCCTATTTGCAACTAGCTCTTAATAAATTTCTAAGCTTCGCTATGTTAAGTTTTTCTTCTCACATTATCAGATCTATTGACGCCTCTGACCACACTTGGCGGAGGCATTTATTAGATATTTGACTATTTTTCTCCTACTTAGGCTCATAAGGTCTTTTTATAATTTGTATTGTACGTATTATTTTCCTGTGTCGGCAGTCAATGTTTGTTGACATTAATATAAATAAATAAATTAATCAAATAATAGGTTTTTAAATCTTTCACTGAATTCAAGCAAATAGGTGAACCTAGAATATAGAATATAGAAATGATGTAAGGAAATACTAAGTATATCTCAGTACATAAATTCTGATTTAGATTTAGAACAATGATGTGTAAAGGCTGCTTAGCGGAAAGAGCGTTACTATTTCAGGTAAGTCAGTAATTGTGTATGGAAAAATATTGTTTTGCATTGCTCATATTAATTATTGAAACCATTACCTATATTTAAAGTCAATTATTTAAAATGAGCAAAATTGAGGCATATGCGTATTGGATAAATCTTATTGCTTTTCATCATTCTACTATTAGAACGATGTGTGTTGTAAAGATACACATGATTCGTTAATGCTTCACACTTTCTAACTGAATGGACTAATTTGTCTAATTGTTTCCCTAATCGAGACATAATCTGAAGATTTATGAGTTAATCTGTCTCAACAGCAATTCAATGATTCATTTCTTCATTATTTAATTGAATTCGATTCTGGCTGGAACGTGCAGACTACTTTTCCTTTCTCTTTCCTTTCGCCCATGCCGCAAAATGCCGAAATTTACTTGAAAGTTGCAAGTCTGTTGTTGTTGCTGGTGCAGTGTTTGGCAAGTGTTGCAAGTGTTAATGGCAGCGTCGTGACGTTGCCACTCACAGGCGTCCATCGATGGCTCATGCCTGCTGATGTGGTCGATGACTGTGGATGCGGCGATCGTCGTTGGTGGCGCGCGCGTTGCAATTTGCATTTTTTTCTGCGACGCTTTTCTTTATTATTAATTTCACTTTTTTTTGTGTTGTTTCTTGGAGTGTCGGCGAGTGCCGCTTGCCACGTTTTCTTACTTCATTTTTGTATTTCATTTTCGTAATTGTGTGTGAGTGTGTTGCGAGTGAGTGCGAATGAGTGAATGAGTGAATGAGTGTGTGTAATTATGTAATCAGTGTGCCTCATTATGAGGAACGAGTGTGGCAACACTTGCCAAGTGTGAAGACGACCGACTGTGGGTGGTTGGGGCAGGGCAGGGCAGGGCAGGGCGTGGCGTGGCAGCTGTAAATCGAAGCCACCTTTGATTTGGCAGCCGGCAGCATTAAATGGAAGCGGTTGAGAGTGACTGAAATTTACGAGCCCATAAAACTGGCAACACTTTCCCAAGTGCTTTCGAATGCAGGCGATAAATCTTGAGGAGGAAGCATTGCATCTAAGGGGAAGGGGGGGACCATAGAACTCAATCACATTGAGTACGTGCCAGCCGAGACTGCAGTGAAACGTGTCCACCTACCTGTATGCGATCCTCGGCCAGTCCTGTCTTCATGGAGAGGAGTTCGCGTGCGCTCACGTCCGGATAGTGGGCCTCCTTGAAGGCCTTCTCGAGCTCCTCCAGCTGGCTGCTGGTGAAGATGGTGCGTCCGTGTCTTCGCTTGTTCTTCTTTTTGCCACCCACACCACCGGGCCCCGCACCACCCGGCCCCACGAGCACATCGCCACCGTGCGGACCCAACAGGCCATTGGGATTGGCGGCTGCCGCGGCAGCGGCTGCGCCGGCCGCACCCAGAAAGGCCTCGGCATGATGCGCATGGGCGTGATGGGCGTGGTGAGCCGCATGGTGGGCAGCATGAGCATGATGGGCGGCTGCAGCGGCTGCTGCATGATGATGGGCTGCAGCGGCGGCTGCTGCTGCATGCTGATGGGCTGCCATCGCCGCTGCTGAGGCATGATGGGCGTGCTGTTGCTGTTGCTGCTGCTGCTGCTGCTGTTGTTGTTGCTGTTGCTGGGCGTGTGCTGGATGGGCTATGGCGGAGGCAGAGGCGGAGGACGAGGCGCCAACAGCAATGGGCGACCGACAGCCGCTGCTGGCTCCCGAGCTGTTGTTGTTCGTGCTGGAGCCGCCATTGTTGCCCGTTGTTGAGGCGCTGCCGCTGCTGTTGTTGTTGTTGCCACCGTTGATGCTGCTGTTGTTGTTGTTGTTGCTGCTACTGGCAGCGGTGCCACCAGAGGCGATGTTCGATGCTTTGCTAGGCGATTGCTCATCACCACTGGCGTTGTTTAAGCTGCTGGCATAGTCCTGACCACGTGCGGCCGCTTGTTCTGCAAATGAAATTGAAAAGCGGAGAAGGGGGAAAGAGTGGAAAGAGTGGAAGAGTTAGTCAAATGTTTGATTCTTAAGGTTGTTGTGACGCATTCCTGGCGCTTGCTAAACACATGTTTCTCGCCCCCTACGCCAGGGTCCTGGCTACGAGTATTTCGCAAATCCTATTTCCTCTAAATGGCACACAATGACGGCCTATGTATGTCTGAGTGATTCCACAAAGCCGAGCGTTGTACACGTCCCATGCACATGGACAGACACCAGATAGCAGACAGCAGACAGCAGACGGACAAGCGGACAAATGGACAGGGGGACGGACTGATTCAGAGATACCCGAGCTGGTCTCGTTCTGATTTTCCTGCTCCTGCTTCGACCCGTTTCGCATGAATTTGCCAGCCATTGACAAAGGCTAGGAAAAATGCATGTTGTTGTTGTTGTTGTTGCTGCTGTTGCTGTTGTTGGCAGATTTTTCGCACACGATAAAAACGACAGTTGGAGTTTCAAATGCAGCTGACAAAATTTTTCCATGCTCTCTTGCCTTTCATTCAACACCGCGCAGATTTTGACAAGTTGCTAAGATTTATTCAAATGTCAGCGAAGGGTTAAGCGCACGTCCTTTAGGTTGTTGCCGTAGCCGTAGCCGTTGCTATTGCTTTTGTCGTTGTTGCTTTTCTTTCGCTCCTTCCGACGAACTGCTACAAAATATTTTCTTTTGACACACTATTTCTCCTTTTGTGCCGCCCCTACTCCTCGACATTCCCTCGTCTCGTGTGCTCGTCTGTTCTTGTGTTCATGTCCTTGTTCGTGTTCGTGTGGGTATGCGTATGCGCTTTGTTTTGACAATTAGGGTGTTAAGTGGTTTAGCCCTTTTCGGTCTCAAATTAAACGCAAATCGGCTTAGGCGTGTCGCACGGGGCGTTCTATTATGATTCCCGAGCACAGAGTGTCTCACTTTTCAATAAGCGAAATTAGTTTCCGGCCCGACCCGGCGTCGGCATCGGGGTCGGCGAATTATCTTTTGTGCCCGCAAAATCTGCACTGCACTTGGCCTGCCCATTAGTGCATGATTAGTCCCTGATTTGTAGCAAGTGGGCGCTAAAACTTGAATGTCTCTACATGCCGAAAAGGGGGCGACGTAAGAATAAGACTTGCGAGGAAGAAATTGCTCACCAAAGCAAAGGCCCTATAATTGCTTTTAAGCCAGGCTTAGGAGCATTTAGTCAGCGACTGTTCAAGCGACTGCAATTCAAAAAGGGAAATTGCCTGCAGAAGCCATTTTTCAGAAAGCTGTTTCAATCTAATCTAGTCTGGGTTGGGTTGGTCAACAAATATTTAACACAAACACCATTTGTTGATAGTTTTCATTTCTGCCGAGACCTGAATTGTCGCTGGAGTTGTGAGTAACCGATCGATCGAGACTAATTGGAACATCTTAAAATAGATCGTTCATGCAAAAATATTGAAATATTTCGTGTCTCAACTAATTGACCACACGCAAGAGTCTTTTAGCAACTTAACGAATATAGACAGCCTTGTCAGACTCTCAGTGGCCGCAGCAGCACCTGCCCCGAGCCATTACCCGTGCCTCTCTGCCACTCCGCTCCCTCCACAGCAAGAGGCACAAGTGCACGATTGTACTCTGCCCGTGCCTCTGTCCATGTGTGTAAGTTGTTTTTATTGCCTGGCTACTTTAGCGGCATAATTAGACACACATCAATTAACAATTAGCTGGCCGCGCGGCCAACGAACGCCGACAGCTGTCCAGTGAGTGCCGGCCAGAAGACTAGACTAGACCAGTCCACGAGCCGACTCCAACAGTCAGTCAGTCAGTCAGTCAGTCAGTCAGCTATTGGGTCTGTCAGACGGTCGGTCTGTTTGTCAGTTGAGTGCCGGTCGGTCAGTCGAGCTCGGTACTCGCACTTATAAATAGCAATAATAATGCCCGCCCACTCGTAGACTTTGGCGAGCGCTGAATGGTGAGTTGGGTGGATGGGATGAGCAAGAGTGCCGGACGGGATGGGGGGCACCGGTTGGCCACTTTTGCCAGCTATCAATGTCGGTCTGTCGTTTCGTCAGTCCGTCCGTCCGTCCGTTCGTCTGTCAACTCGGTCTATGCGGCTACTAATTTAATTTGCTGCCCATGAGTGGCACGATGGGCCATCGTTTGGCTCAGACTGGTCGTCGGTCAGTTGTGAGGTCAGTCAATCGGTGCATGAGTCGCTTGATTCTCTGTCATGCGATATTATTTTTGTGTTATTCCCCTACCTAGCGACCTGCCCCATCCCATCACACACTATGCGGTTGCCTTTTCGCATGATTTCCATTTCGATTCACGACACAGCTTCCCAGTTTTCCACGCTGGCTCGTCTAACCGACCACCCGCCCGTCCCCTGTTTGTTTTTTGTTTCCCCCCGCCCCCCTCCCCATATCTCTATTAATTTGATATGAAATTTTTCTTTGGTCTTTGAATGAAATGTATATGCCTGTGCCTGTGCCTGCTGCCTAATATCCTGACTACATCGCCGGTCAGTCAGTTCGTTTCCATTCTTCCCATCTCTTTTGTGTGACTATTAATTGTTCAATTAAGCAATTTTTGTTGAGCTCGTCCATCTCCATCCATGGCAGCGTGCATGTTATCGAAACCATTGGGTATTTATTGAATTACATTAACTGGCATTCAAGATCTTGTGGCTGTGGGGGCTGGTCGGGTAATTTGCCAATTTTCCAATTTGCCGGCTACAAAGTGAGTTCTACTCACAGTGCCAGTGCTATTAAATGGCGGAATTGAAGAACTGGAACGTCACTTTATCGTCCATTTAACGATCGATAAAGACTAGATATATATGGATATATTTACATAAGCAAGGCCAGCAACTCTTTGTTCTTGCACTCGCCAGTTATTTGAAAGTTTCAGAACAATTTGTAAAAGGTGAGGGAAATGCAAGAAAACTTGGCTATCAGCGGGTGAAAATTATTTATTCAAGCTTTGGTGCAACTTGTAGGCGAAAGATAAAGCAAAATGAAAGCTTAAGGTATTGAATATTTTAGGCCTAATACCTTGTATATCTTTACAGCAAGAAATGTTCAATTTATGGCATTTCAATGGAACTGAAAATGCGGAATTTCCCCCCTACTGAACACTTTATACAACTATAAATTGCTGAGTTGCGTAATATTTTCTCCAATGTGCAGCATGAGTTGTTTTTCATTCTTACCCTACTGATAGGGTACTTTTGTTTTATCAACTCGCTCTACAGCTTATGGCTACTATATATATAGTTAGTATTCAGAGAAATTCCCCATAGCCCATTGGTTTTGTCCAGTTATGGAGAAACATTTTGTATGTCCCTCGACTGGCGGAATTATTCTTACATTTTATTCAAATAAATTCCAAACTAGTCTATTTGGGTAAACAAAATGTCGTTGCTTGTGGCTTTTTATAGTTAAGAATTATTTTGTTATGTACATTTAAATGCATTCGGAAATAATGTTGAAGCCCCTTTTGAATAACTGCTAATAATTTGATCGAGACTAGTCAATCACATACAAGTAGATGTCAATATATAATATTCATTTGGAGTATTTCCACATCCGCCTTAAGGTCCACAATCGCTTTTCGTAGCCACTTTGAGTCCGCTTGTCGCCTTCATTCAGTCGCACTTGAATGCGAACCATCGAGCCATCTGGGGGTCGCTAGTTAAGCCCCAAAGCTCCAATGCGAGCTCTCGCTCTCGTTTCCGCGTTCAGGCCAAATGTAAAATTACCAATAAAGTCAAATTGAAATTGCCAGACATATTAATAAAAGCCGCGAACGTTGGGGAGGGGGGGGGGGGAATGGGGCTCGGAGTGGGAGTTCGGAGTTTGGTGTTTGGAGGCTGCATAGACGGCGGTGGCGCGGATGGGACGCACGGGGCTCGCAAATGCAAATAGAGCAAGAATAAAAAAACACGATAAAAAAAGTAAAGAAAGAAGCAGAGAGAAGGAGGCAGTGGTATGAATGCGCCGTCGCCCACAATTTCTCAGATGCTTCGCTATTTTCCTCGTTCATATTATTTGCTATTTTGCTTTTAATTTTATTTCACCGAGAATACCTTTCGCGATGGGTGAGTGGGCGAAAGAACGAATGCCTCAGAGGGCTTGTGGGGGGCGGGGAGCGGGAAGCGGGAAGTGGGAAGAAGGCAAATTTCTGTTGACAGGAAATACACTCGAAATTGGCAATTTTGCATTTACGTTAATAATACTCAAGCGTATTTACTACTTACACTTACACAGAGCGGCGCAGACGTTGACGTTGACGTTGCTGAAGCAGAAGCTGAAGCTGACAGCGACGTCTTCTTTCTCTCTAGGCGAAATGGGGCTAAAGCGTAGATGAGGGGGGAGGGCAGGGGATATGGAGAATTCGAGGGTGACTGTGTGCTTGAAAAATGCGCGTCGAGCAAATGAAAAGCGTATTTATTTGCGCCAAGGCAACAGAAAATGTTGGCGGCTGCTTTCTTATGGAGCGGGAAAGGAAATGGTGGCACGGCAAGCAAAGGGAAGGGTGGGTGGTCGCGCCAGATGGGTGGCAGGGGGATGAAACGTAAGCTAAGTATAGCTGAGCCAATATGACGCGCAATTATTTGTAATGGAGACGTAAATAAGTTGAAGAAGCAAAGTGGCAAAAGAAAAATGGCAAGGCAGTCGTGCTGGTTCTTTGGCTTTAGCTTTTGGATTGGCAACAAGCTGCCACGGCGAAGGGGCCGGGTGGCGGCGACTGGGGTGTGGGGTGTGGGGTTTGGGGTATGGGGGATTGCGGGCTGCCTCTACGCACGTGCAGTCTGTGGGTGGTTAAGTTGTTAGTTATTACACAATTCCGCCCGCCGTTGCCTTTTTGGGGGTTGCTTGTCCATCATGGTGGGTGGTTGTTTTTGTGCGTCGGACGTCGCGACATGCTCTGTTTTTTGTTTGTTTTTTGTTTCTTTTTTTTTTTTTTGGTGGGGAGTGGGAGGGTTTGCTGGTGCTGGTGTGGGCGGTTGAGACAATTTTCGGGCTTGGCAGACGCCCTGCCGTTAGCTCGTTAACTCGATTTGCTTTCTTTTTTGTTGTAATAAATACGCAGCACGGTTTTTTGCCGCTTCTGTTGTTTTCCAAGATGGCGCATCTCTTGTGTGTGTTTGCGTCTGTGAAAGGGATGGCAAGCTTTGCCGAATGGTGGGCAGGGGCGAAGGGCCTCCGACTAACTATGGAGCAGTGGCATGAAGTTGGCAGCTTTAAGACAAGCCTTGGGCATATAGCCAAGTTTTCTAAAAGTGCTCAGACTACGAACGCCTTAAAATTTGTTCGCTTACCAATCCGGAAAGTATTTTGCACTTTAAGTAATTCTTGTGCCATATTCCGAGACATATTTCAACGAAATTGAAAGGTAAATTCTATTTCAGCAAGTTTAAATTCAAACTACATGTTTTAATTTTCATTTCACTTTATATAAACAAGAAGGCTACAAGCCTTCGTCTTTGAAGAATGAAACTAAAGCTTCATAGTTTTGAAAAAAAAAAAATGATCATTTATGTAATTGTTGTTGGTATGGCAAATTTTAAAATTTAAATTTATCAAAGAAATCTTCACCAACTTTTCAACGTTTGCCAAAAATAACAGTATTGGACTGTGAGCAATCAATCTATTTAGAAATTCCATTCTACATTTGTATTTATCTCCCTGTATCCAAAGAATTAAAGAGTATATAACTGACCAAATTCTTAGCAATCATCAATTTGTTTTAGTTGTGTTCAAGAACTCAGTTTAACTTATAAATAAAAGCAAGTAAAAAAGAAGCAAGTGAAAAATAATAATAGAAACCAAAAGGTCCAGGGTAAGGCAATTCAAGCATTTTGAACGCGACAAAGTATAGCGTAAATAAAGTAATTGAATAAATTTGTTAAGCCTCGTTTCAACTTATTCGTGGAAAAGATACTGGAAACTTTATTGTTAATACCTATGCTTATATTGAATTGAACGCAGACAACTCATTACATTTTATACTCTTACTAGAAAGGGTTGACTGCAGCTTAGAATTCGCCATAATGGACAGCAATTAATTTATAGTGCTAAGTGTGTATTCCATGCTTTGAGTAACTTTAGTTCTATTGCGTTGGCCATGGCAGGATTAAAGAGATGTGTGTGTGTGTGTGTGTGTGGCTATCGAGCAGGTCAACATAATTATGCTGGCCAGTGCATACATTCACACATCGTGCACACATACGCATACAAACTGCTCAGCTTTGTGTGCATTCCGCTGCTCTGACTCCATTACCTTGCCATTCGATCTGGTGCAGCAGTAACGAAAGTTTTCCCAAAGCCTAGGCTCGCTCTCTATCTCATTAGAAGCACAGCTTTTCTCTTTATATTCTGGTGTGTCTCTGTCTGTGTGTGTGTGTGTGTGTCCATGAGATGCCGTTCTGTCAGTTTCCAGTTGATTGGCGTGCCGTGTTAGTGGATTTGAGTTCAAACTGGCTGCCTTTCGTCCTTTGCCTGCTTTGCTCTATTCTGTTCTTTAACTAGGCTCAAGTCCCCGGCTTGTTGTGTGGCCGCTGTTGCTGTGCCTCGCTGCTGAGTGGCAGCCTCAGTGAGGCACTCTTGCCAACAACAACAACAGCAGCAGATGCAGAAGCAGCAGCAGCAGCACCAACAACAACAACAACAAGAACAAAAGCAACAATCAGACGGCAGCCCGCGCTTTTCCCGGGGTTTTGTGTTACGCTTATTTTCCAATTTCACTTATTTTTTTTTCTGCTGCTCACAGAGATTTTCTTGCTTTCTTCTGCCATTGATTCTGCTTGTGCTGTGCTTAAATTTTCTTTAGCTATGCAGCTAAATCCCTCCACAGCCCTCCTACTTGCCACACCATAGCAGCCAGAAAGCCAAGCACTTGACTAAACTTTGGCCATTGTTGTTGTTTTTGTTGTTGCTGTTGCTTGGGTATTGTATTTCGATTTTGAAGCTGACTTTTTATGCGTATTCGTTTTGCTCCCATTTTGTGCCGCCATTCAACCATTTTGCTTTGCTTTGTGCGGTTGTTTGTTGGTAACGACAACGACAACAACAACAACGGCGAAAGGCAACGGCAATGCCAACGACAGCGACAGCGGCAGCGATAACAGAGACGCCTGCGTCTGCGTCGACATCGACGCCTGCGTCTGGCAAAAGCACCAACAGCGCCGTTGCGCAGTGAAGCTTAAATGAAATAATTGGGTAGTTAGTGAGATTTTTTTTCTTGCGCTTTGCCGCTGCCATTCGCAATCCCCTATTGAAATTTCTTTACACGATTCGCCTCGCCTCGCCTCGCCCTGTCCCGCATCGCCATCCTCTTCTTACCGCGCCTTGCCACGTCTTCGTCTTCGTCATCATCGTCATCGTCATCGTCTCGCTTTGCATTCTTCCGCTATTAATTTATTTATATGCCATGCACTCAAAGCGCCCCCTGGCGACGACTCTGGCTCTGACTCTGACTGTGGCTCCGGCTGCGGCGGCAGGTGGTGCGTCAAATAATTTTCTCATTTTCCAATTTCGCATTTGTATAATTAGACGTTATTTTGCGTTCAATTGCGTTCTGTAGTTGCCAAGTTGCTTGGTAATTGCTTAAGTGTGGGCGTGGCGTGAAGGCACTGTGCCTGAGAAGTGCCGAGAACGGTCTCAGCCAATATTTCAAATAATGTGCAATATTCCAAAATATTTTTAAATACTTAAAAAAAACCTTTTCGTTGTTAAACGAAAGCACGGTGTCGCAAGATCTTTTGATAGACAAGCTATAAAGGCTTAAAGTCTTAATATACTATATTAGAGAATAGGTATCTTGCATTTATATTTCCCTGAAATCCCTTTACAGCTGACATACTACATGTGTATTTATAGTTTAAAACTCTTACAATGCATTAGAACTCTTTTGTTTTGGCATCATTTTGAATGATTCGACAATATTGTTTATTGATATAGATTTTATGTTTCTATAAACAATAACTTGCCAGTGCAATTTCTTAATTTATCAAATGAATTATTTCATAGCTTTGCTGTTAATTCCTAGCAATAATTTTAAGACAAATTATCGTATGAAAAATTCTTCAAATTTGTATTCGATTGATAACCGATATTATGGTCCCTGAAATGTTTTATACTGTTGTTACATAATTATACCGATTATACTCAACTCTGTACGAGTATCTAGGGATTATCAAATGGACTGTTAAAATCGGTATGAAAAAATTCTTCAAATTTGTATTCGATTGATAACCGATATTATGGTCCCTGAAATGTTTTATACTGTTGTTACATAATTATACCGATTATACTCAACTCTGTACGAGTATCTAGGGATTATCAAATGGACTGTTAAAATCGGCTTGAGTGCATTAATTGTTTTAGTTTTGTGACGTCACCTGACATTTAATCGATACATTTGTTTATCGAGCCATGTATGTAGATGCTAGTGCTGTGCGAAACATCGATGTAAAATCGATACATCGATGTTTTGCAATTTTTTCCAAACATCGATGTTTTATTTCCGATTTTCGATGTTTTTTACTACTTGAAAAAAAATCGCGGGAAAAGCTAGGTAAGTAAAAGCTAAAATTTGCATTTTTTTAATAAATCCCCTAATATAATACAGAACAAATTACTAATATTATAGATGGATATTGGTGTTGGCAGTGCTTGGAAATGGAGAAGTTTTTAAAAGAATCTAATAGCAAAGGTAATTTTTATCTTGCAGCTGCAGTCTTATTTGTGTATGTGTATTTTCATTATTTGTACATATATTAATATGTTGTTCTATGTAATGCAAACTCAACTGAAATGGATAAGGAACTTGAGGAAGGTGGTCCTAATAAACGGGCAAAATATGGAAAGTCAACTGTGTGGAATTTCTTCTTTAAGTCTAAGGATGGCAAGTCTGCTAAATGCCTTAAATGTGGTAAAGTGTATCAAACATGTGGCAATACCACCAATTGAAGAACTACCAACGACCTCAAGCTCTATTTTGTCGTTTATAGACAAAAAATACGAAGCATTTTATTTACAGATCTCAAAATATACTTCTGTACATTTCATGTACAGAGTATAATGATAAGTCCCTTAAGGCATGTATATGCAAGTACCTCTGCGTTCCTGCAACGTCCACTGAAAGTGAGCGCATGTTCAGCAAAGCTGGACTTATAGTTAGCGAAAAAAGGAGTTCGCTTAAATCAAAGAATGTAGACATGCTCATTTACATTAACAAAAATGAGTGGATCTCAAATAATTAGTCATGAATTATATTTTTTATGTTATGCTTTTCATTTTGTTATACTTGTATTCTTTCAATTTATGAAAATATTGTTTTGTTGTTTTATCTGAAATTAGTCATTAACTATAATTTTTTATGTTATACTTTCTCTTGTTTTTAGTTTATTATTTGAAGTTATAAAAATATCGTTTGTTTTAAACCCTTTTGTACCTTTATAAATAAGACAAATCAAAACGAAGTGCCCTATGTTGTATATTAATTTTTGTTTGAAAATTTGTTAGTGGAATTTCGATGCATCGATACATCGATGTTCTTCCCCCAAAAAAATCGAAACATCGATGTTGGTAAACATCGATGTTTCCCCAGCTCTAGTAGATGCCTGTTACAGCAGAAAGCAATTTTTCACACACATACACACACAGAGCAGAAAACAAAAAGGCCGAAGCGACAACAAAAAGAGTAGCACGAAACACGCCCAACCGAATCACAAACCAGGCCAAATTGCATTTGGCATTTTTAAAATTCATTTGGCCATAAAAGTGGCAGCAAAGCGCTCTGAACCGTACTCCATCGTCTGCCTCTGCCTCTGCAACTGCCACTTCCACTATCCCCTGCAAGCCCAATGGCCAAGTCGGAGAGCCGTTGAAACGTTCCCATTTAAATGGGCAACTAACTGGCAACAACCCTTTTTTTATATTGCAGGGCATTTTGTTGCGCAACGTTTTACAACACTGCAAATGTTACGAAAATAGCGGTAAATATAAAAATACACACACACGAGCGTTAAATGTGCCTCTGCCTCTCCGTACGTGTGCATGTGTGTGTTTAAATATTTATTAACCCATCAACACACATGCGAATGCGGAAGTTTTTGGCCATTTCGTTACACTGCCAAAATTGACACACACACACACACATACACATTTATAGAAGGGACATAACACCCAGATGTGGATGTGTGTGTGTGTGTGTCTGCTTCTTGGTGGTAACAAATTCGTGTAGCGTTGCAAATTGCTGTCAACAGGGAAATTAATAAAAAGTCAAACACTTTTTAAAGGCGAACGGGGCGTCGACGTTGCATTTGGTTGGATAGAGAAAGGGTGCGGGAGAGGGGCTGGGCAGGGGAGGGGGAAGGGCAAGGGCTTGCATGGGCTAAGATCAGCAAATAAATTGCGCTTAGAAAATAAAATAAAAGTCGACGGGGGCAAGCAATGATGATGGCGATGATGATGGTGATGATGATGATGGCGGGGACGAGAGCGAGCACGATGAGGAGTTTTTAGGTTTTGTGCGTAGCCGTAAAATAGATTAACACGTTTAATATTCAATTTGCGCACGCAATGCGCTGTAAAAATGCCGCAGTGTGCATAAGTGTGTGTGTGTGTGTGTGTGCGTGTGTGTGTGTGTGTGTTTATGTGGCACTCAAAGTTTTTGTACCGCCCGGAGCTACTCTACTCTAGACTAGCCTGGCTAGCTAGCCCCTTGTGGTGACTGGTGGCTTTGTAATCTTCCCATCCCTAGCCACATACACTCAGTGCTATATGTATATGTATATCTATGTCCTCGCACTATCCCTCAACACTCGTTTGCCCTTTGATTGGATTAACGGCATTTTAAGTGCCAAATTTGTCTGGGTAATTGGAAACAAGCAGTTTGTGGTGTCTACGGCAAATGAACTGCTCGTAGTATAAATAAATTATCGCTAGAGTTGTTCTACATCAGTACAAATATATAGCCATAGAAATGTTTTGCACACAAGCAAGTCACTCCCCGTCAAATGGGTGTATTCATTTTACAAAATGTCGCTACTCTAGACTTAGTGAGTATTTAGTCATGGTAGATTCGAAAATATTCCTAGGCAGGCGAGTGCATTCATTGGATTCGCAGCTACAAGTCAATGGTTTTTCTCCACAAAGGACCAGTTTGTTGTGTTTTATTTGAACAGAGTTCGATGTGACTGTCTTTTTTGAATATATTCGTACATAGTGTATGTAGTGCATATGTGTTCATATGTTAGAAAATATATGTATGTCCATATCAATATAAATTTATTTCGGAGCGATGGCTCGTCAAGTATTCTCAGGTGTGCAGAAACAGAGCGAGTACACTCGAATGTGTTCAAATGTTCATCGGTATGATATAAATTGCGATTACAGAAATTAAGCTGTATAGTAAGAGTATGTGTGTTGTGGTAAATGTGTTTGACAGCAGATCAAATTATTTCAAGTAACAGCAATGTGTGTCGTGAATATTTGAATAGGACATATGACAACAATGTATCGGGGCTCATAGTAATCAGTTGAACAGCAGCTTTGTGGCAAGCATTCCGTCAGAATGCCCAGCAACGGCCCAGAGATAGTTCCACACAGTGCCCGGTCTCTGTCAACTTCGTAATTGTGTTTTTTGGTGATTTATAGAGTTATTTATTGCTGCGATTGTCAAGCCCGCTGGCTTGTCGCTGCCTCTTCTTGGCTTCCCTCTTCATCCGTCTCTCGGCACTCACCCGTTCTGCGTGTAATCTTGAATATTCCTTCTGCTTTTCCATGTTCTCTGCGGTATACTTTAACAATCGATCTCCGCGCACCCATTCGTCCCACTTTCTATTCCAGCCTACGTAATGTATGTAGTACTCGGTCGGATTCGATGCCGGCCTTACCCTCAGGATGTTGGCTGCGTATATAAGTTGGTCGTAGTGACAGAGCACAAGCTCTTTTACCGAGTAGAGTGTGTCGCCACTCGAGGTTGAAATAGTACGGGTAAGACGCGGTGAGATAATGCTAGGGCTCTTATCACCAGATGTCGTTGAACCCATTGGTAATGCAGATTCAGGTGCTCCTGGAACTTCAGTTGGATGTTCTTCGCAGATACGCTGCTTTTGAATTGCTGGAGAATGCTTCGGATCAGCTTTAGTTTTGAACCACTGAGTCGAAACGCTTTCAGATTTCGTTTCCCTTAACAAGAAGGCAGATATATTGGGTCTCTTAACTTCGTGGGAATGCTCCTCACGCTGCTCCTCAAATTGTACAGAGTCTCCACTCTTTATACCTGAGTTCCTTGAACCCATTGGTAATGCAGATTCAGCCGCTCCTGAAACTTCAGTTGGATGTTCTTCGCACACACGCTGCTTTTCAATTGCTGGAGAATGCTTCGGATCAGCTTTAGTTTTGAACCACTCAGTCGAAACGCTTTCAGATTTCGTTTCCTCCAGCAAGAAGGCAGATATATTGGGTCCCTTAACTTCTGGGGAATGTTCCTCACGCTGCTCCTCAAATTGTAGAGAGTCTACACTCTTTATACCTGAGTTCCTTGAACCCATTGGTAATGCAGATTCAGCCGCTCCTGAAACTTCAGTTGGATGTTCTTCGCAGATACGCTGCTTTTGAATTGCTGGAGAATGCTTCGGATCAGCTTTAGTTTTGAACCACTGAGTCGAAACACTTTCAGATTTCGTTTCCCTTAACAAGAAGGCAGATATATTGGGTCTCTTAACTTCTGGGGAATGCTCCTCACGCTGCTCCTCAAATTGTACAGAGTCTCCACTCTTTATACCTGAGTTCCTTGAACCCATTGGTAATGCAGATTCAGCCGCTCCTGAAACTTCAGTTGGATGTTCTTCGCACACACGCTGCTTTTCAATTGCTGGAGAATGCTTCGGATCAGCTTTAGTTTTGAACCACTCAGTCGAAACGCTTTCAGATTTCGTTTCCTCCAGCAAGAAGGCAGATATATTGGGTCCCTTAACTTCTGGGGAATGTTCCTCACGCTGCTCCTCAAATTGTAGAGAGTCTACACTCTTTATACCTGAGTTCCTTGAACCCATTGGTAATGCAGATTCAGCCGCTCCTGGAACTTCAGTTGGGTGTTCTTCGCAGATACGCTGCTTTTGAATTGCTGGAAAATGCTTCGGATCAGCTTTAGTTTTGAACCACTGAGTCGAAACGCTTTCAGATTTCGTTTCCCTTAACAAAAAGGCAGATATATTGGGTCCCTTAACTTCTGGGGAATGTTCCTCACGCTGCTCCTCAAATTGTAGAGAGTCTACACTCTTTATACCTGAGTTCCTTGAACCCATTGGTAATGCAGATTCAGCCGCTCCTGGAACTTCAGTTGGATGTTCTTCGCAGATACGCTGCTTTTGAATTGCTGGAGAATGCTTCGGATCAGCTTTAGTTTTGAACCACTCAGTCGAAACGCTTTCAGATTTCGTTTCCTCCAGCAAGAAGGCAGATATATTGGGTCCCTTAACTTCGGGGGAATGCTCCTCACGCTGCTCCTCAAATTGTAGAGAGTCTACGTCTTCTGAAGAGTTGCGAAACTTCACTTGACTGAACAAGCCTTGGCGCAGTAGGGCTATGGAATGCCCCACTCCCATCCGCGGCTTTGTTGGAGCTTGGAATGCTCTTGCATCCACTGCATCATAAGATGTGCTCCGGTTCGGTAAACTGTCCGTGAACCCTCGCAATGGCCTGCCTGATTCCTTTTCTGCTCCTTCAGGAGAGTGCTTATTGCGCCTGCACTCATCTTCAGATTCGGACTCCAAATAAAGTTCGACACAATCGGAGCTTGTGTAGCTGCCGCTTGACATGATCGGACGTGGTGGTGTGATAGGCGAAAATATCGGGCGTGGTGGCGACAAATATGAACTGTCACTAGTTGAGCTCACGATCTCCGGGGTAACGCATCGGCTACCACTTCCAGCTATCACTTCCCCTGTGTCTAGTTCAGTAACTGCTGGCAAATGCTTTTCTTGAACCAACCGTCTCTTAGATTCCGGAAAGACGTCCAAATTATCATCGTTTGTGGAACCTCCACTTGACACGTAGGGGCGCTTCTGAGGATTGCATTTCTCATTTTCTTTATCACTGCTTGAATGAGACGTCGCTGGTTTAGGCTTTAATACACCGGGTCCTGCAACTTCCGGTGAATGTTCGGGCTGGGACTCCATATCCATGGTCGTATAATTGTTTTCTCACACTTTCTTTACTTTGCTCTCTATTCTTCGGAGAGATCAGTACCGTCTATTGCTCTCAGATTCTATTTTGACCTCATTAAGTTCCTCAGTTTTCTTTAAATTTAGTACTTTACTGACAAGAGTCCTCTATAAACTGTAAACTGCTGTTACAGAGAAATGATTGGCTTCTATGTTTTCTTTTTTTTTTGTGGCACTTTTGCAAAATAATCAAATCAATTTAAAGATTTTGGCAATTGAGAGAGATGGAGAGTCTGAGAGATGGAGACAGAAAAGTGGGAAAAATGGCATAAATGGGAAATCTTTTTAGTACTTCGATGAACCTATGTATGACTAATGAAGACCACCATATGAAGAGCAATCCATTCCAATTCCAGTTCTGTCTAGAACAGTTGTGTCTTGATGGATGGCAAATGCGCGCCACTGTGCAGGTCTTGTCTCCCTGGATTTTCTGTGGCAAGTTAAGTGGCGCTGTTTTTGGCCAATGCGTTTTGTACTTTCCTAAGCCACTTCGGGCCATGTTTGTCGGGGCTTAGTGCAAATCATGCAGAAACTGAGTGCATGCGGCTGTAGTGGCGAATGAGCGGGCCGATGGAGGCTGTGGTGCTCGTGGAGGTGGAGGTGGGGGTGGGGGTGGGGTGGGGTTGAGTGTGAGTGTGCGCCGGCGCATTAACTGGCGAACAAAGCCACTTAGCCAGGAGTAGTGGAGAGTAGACAGACCCGACATCTGATTGCTGGCTGATGCTCTGACTAGCCTTGTAGTCATTCAGACATGGAGTTGCAGCTTCAGCTACAGCTACGGCTACGGCTTCAGCTGCCCACCAGGCGATGCCAAAGGCAGAAAAGGCCAACAAGGAAAATCTCTGCGAGTTGTTTACACGAGAGCTCGGGGCTCGAGGCTCGAGGCTCGAGTACTTCCTAGAAAATGTGCGCTGCTCAGCGATGATGATAATGATGACGACACGCCGAAGTTAGAGCTGCAGTTGGCTGCAGTCTGTGGTCTGAAGTGGCTGCCACATTTGGCTGATCATGCAGCCAGGCAGCCAGGCAGCCAGGCAACCAGGCAGGCAAACAGACAAGCAGACAGGCAGGCAATGGTAGGGGCAGGCAATTTGTTGAACTTGGACGCTTACAGTTCGCTTGGCAGGCGGGTAAAAGTCGCTGCCATATGCGACGCTGCTGCTGCTGCTGCGGCTGCGGCTGCGGCTGACGTCGCCGTTCTGCCACTGCTGTTGTTGCCACTCAACAACTGCGCTCCTTTCGACGCTTGCCACTTGTTGTCATCAATTTTTTTCTTCTTTTCACTTCTAGTCTCTTTCACTTGCCTTTGGCTCTGCCACAGCTAGCACTGCTGTCGCTGTTTATCCACGTCGTGCCACTTTCGGTTGCATTTCGTTGGAAACAAAATTTGAAAATGAGATAGAAAAGAAACTTATCGCTGACTGCCTTCTATTTGTTTATGTTTGTTGTTTACTTTGCGTCGTTTTTCGTGAAAACTGAACTTGTAGTTTTCTAATTAAAAAATTATTAAGAAAATAATAGCTTAAGTGGTTGGGCTCTTTCCTACCTTCCCGTGTGGGTTTCATGTGGGACCCGCGAAGGTCTTCGGCCCTTGCTTTTTGGCCGACTCATTGTCACATAATTAACACTTGATATAGTAATTTTCTACACCAATTTTCACATTTTCTGTTATTCTTCCCCTCTCTCTCTCTCTCGCTGTTTTTCTCTACTTTTTGCTGTCGAGAAAATGTGCGAAAAACTATCAAATTACTATACTTTTGTGTGTCTGCGCGTGTGTGAGTGGCAGGAAATGGCAAAGAACCCTTCGGAAGTGCACTATCATAATATATATATCTTGCTGATGCTTATCGCGTACATTTCTTAGGGATTTTGGGTTTCTTTTTATTGTGGCGAACATTTCCAAATTGGTGCGATTGATTTTCCTGCGGTTTTTTCTTGTTCGGTTCTTGCCGGACACGTGTGCGAAAATAGTCGGCTGAGTTGGGTGGCAAATTACACGGAAGAAGGAGATAAGGGAACCAGCTGCAGAGCAGTCTTATAGCTGAGTTGGTCTTGGTAAGGGTTAGGCATCGGCTGATCTGGAAATCGACTTAATTAGACCAAGAAAGATGCCAGAGATTATCGAACTTCATCACAATGAAGTTTTTAGTCGTGTAGATAATAATGTAGAGGATTATTAGGGTATTTGTTAGCTTGTGTCTCACCTTATTTTTGGTATTTAATTAAAATCTATATAATATTTATCTTGAATATTCATCTTTTGCAGATAAATCTTTAATAATTTAAATAGAAATGTGTTTAAAATACGTTTGTTGAGCGAATAACGGTTATGATTTGGTTCGGGAATTGTAAAAAAGAATGTTCTGTGATAGCGCAATTAAATGTGTATCGGAAAAGTTAAATATTATTAAAGACAAATCTTTTTTCGAGTTTTTCTTTATATATGAGACTGAATTTTAAGAAGAAGACAGGAAGAAATGTTCATTGTTTTCCTCTACAGATGGGTACATCCCATTAGTTGATGTCACGCACAATAGTCCATTTGTCAGCTAAAACCTTTAAGTTAAAGCCCAATTACTGCATCAATTAGCGCGCAATTATTTGCATTCAGATCATAAGTCATCCAGCACTGTACATTTAAAGGCAGCCAGTCTGGCAGGCGGGCGAGGGAGAAATGATCATGACTAAGGCCGAACGAAAAAGAAGAATGAGGTAAAAAATGCGAACAAAAGACTGACAATGGGCTAGGAAAGAGCTGCGTCTGCCTGGGACTCTTACCAAGGTAGCTGCAACGGCTACAACAACACGAACAACAACAATAAAATGGCTTACAAGTCAGCCCAGTCAGCAAGTCGGCAGACAGTTTGACTTTTTACACAAATACTACCGCCACTACTTCTGCTTATGCCTGCCTTTACTTCTTTTATTCTCTTGCTGCTCTCTCCGTAAATGTGTAAAAAAATAGTTGTGGGTATTACATAAACAACAACAATAATTGCAACAGTAGCAACAACAACAACAGCAGCAATATAGCGAGACAAGTGCTGCTGCAGCTGACAGCGATATGGCGAACCCTAAAAAAAAGAAACACATTGACGCAGCAAATACACGAGCAGCAGCAGGAGAAACAACAACAACAACAGTGAAAAGGACGCACAAGGAGTGGAGAGAAACTTGCTACACGGCAGCAACTTTACATGACTTCAAAATAAATATTTATTAAAAGAAAACGGGAAAGCGGTTGGGCGACGCAGAAAAGTATGCTACAAAATGTGAAAAAGTGGCAACTGCTGAAACGCTCCTGGCTGGCTAACTGCACGCCAGCCTCCCTGCCTGCTGCCAGCCTCCCTGCCTGCGTGACTGCCTGGCTGTTTGGATGCCTCGATGCCTGGATGCCACCTTGCCGCCTGAGGAGCAGCCTCTGCCTCAATGGCCACTCAAATTAAGGATAACAACATGAGCCCCAGCAGCGACATTATATCATTCATCCTTTCCAACTTGGCACTACTTACTGAGAAAATTGCTACTTTGCTACTTTCCTACTTTGCTGGTCGGTCTGGTCTGATGCTTGCGGTTAACCACTTGAGTCGATTTATTTTGTACACAATTTTCCTTTAGCTCGAAACTAACACTTGCCCGATATGGCCGAGCTATTGTAGTTCTTGTTGTTGTTGTTGCTCTGTGTTTGTGTATGCGGTTGGTTGGCTGGCTGGCTGGCTGGCTGGCTGGCTGGCAGAAAAGGACAAGACGTTGCCTTTTTGCAGCTTGGCCCTGGGCAACAACACCAACAACAGCTCGCGCCGTTGTGCAAACAAAAGAAAACTGTTTAGCCACCTACGCTGAGCCCCGAGAGTAAATTGTAAATTGTAGAAAGAGGCAATAGAAAAGGTCAACAGTGAAAGCTGCAAAGGAAAAGCAACAACAACAGATGTTACAAAGTGTGAAAATTTAACAAATTAAGTGCGTATGGGCCACCTTTTCCATGTACACACGTATTTGTTCAGACTGTAAACGCCTTCGTCCTACCCACAGAAAAAAAAATGAAGAGGAAAAATAAAAAAAGAAACAGAAGCAGAGACTGTGGCAGAGGCAGCTATTCAATTTGTTCGGGAATTGCGATGAAATGTCATGTCTTGGGATTAAAAGTGTGCATATATACACAGCTACTAGGTACGAGTACATACTTGTACATATGTATGCGAGTATGTGTGTGCCTGGTGGGCGTTACTGTTTACTAAATAAGAGTGGCAAGAGTCAGCTACTCTGTAACTCCTTCTGATTAACTGTCCACTAAGGAGCAGTACTAAATCATAAAATTGCTATATATAGGTGGTCTATATACAGCAAGAGGTAGTTATCTCCTCAAATATATAACACTATACTACTATATTACAAGAAAAAAGCTAGGCTAGATCCTAAGTGAATGACATTTAAGCAGCATACTCCACATGAATCCTCAACCATGCCTTTACAAGAATATATGTTTCGATTGTTAGCCAGAAAAAATGTGAATTCAAAAAAAGAAGTTAAAAAACAATCAACTTATTTCAAGCGCAGTTCTGTTGCTAATTTTTATTCTTTTTAAACTCACTTGCATTTGTTATGGAAAATGAAAACAAAGGTAACTTAAGCAATTGTTTATATTAGCATGGGACCGTCTTTTTCGGGCCGTTACTGCGTTTGTGGTTTATTTAGTTTTATGTTGTTGTTGTCTTCTTTTAAAGTCTCTTTGAATGCCTGGCATTCAGTGGCAATATTTGTCAATTGGGAGAAAAATCGTTGTATTTACTTATCTAAGAACATTTCCTACGAAATGAGTTTACTTCGCGAAACTATCGCTTCATATTCGAGCAGATTGCAACGCCACAGCCCGGGCCAAAAATCGGATGCTTAACTACAAGATATCTGTGAGTGGTTGTAGTCATAATAAAGGCATTATATACATAAATATATAAGTGACGTATTTAATAAGCATGATCATTAAAAATGCGGTGATAATGTCATCGCATGTATAGGAATAATTTAACATTTATTATAGAAAGGGTTTGAAAACTGGGTTTATCTAAAATTAAGGCTATAATATTTATTCTAAGGGGATATGCTTCGCAATATCTGTATTGTATTTGCATTTTTTTGTGGATTTAATATTAAAACAATACTGTCACATAATTGTTGCTTTACAAAAAAATCACAAATTATGTATAAGATCTTTCAAATGTGCAAATAAAATATATAAGTGAATTTCTCCAACTTTTATGGTAGATGTCTGCTGCTTGTGTGAAAAGCAATGCACGTAAATAAATAAATATAATCAAAATTAGCCAAAAAAAAAAAAAAAGTACAGTTAATTTTAGTTCTTGAAAAATGCTCCCGAGTTAAAGTTGCTTAGCTGTTTAGAGCTCCTAACAAAAATATAAGCAACTAGCGAACAAAGATGATTGATTTCTTTTTTTCAGCAATGAATGAATTATTTTAATAAAAGAAACAAAATATTTTAACGCAAGCTGTTTATCAGATGATATAATATTAATCGAGAAATCGAATATACTTATAACTTACTATAAATTTATTTCAAATTTATCAAATCGAATTACGATGGAAATTAAAAACGGAACAACGTAGAAGTAGAAACAGAGGAGGTTTATGAGGTTTATGGTTGAGCCTGATGGCTAAGCGAAGGCAAATGGCTGACTGATTTAAATAAGTAAGCATTGTAAATTATGCGCTTAATTAGCGACACGCAAACCCACCAACACACACACACACACACACATACACACAAACACGGGCATATACAGAGCAATCGATGAAGGCATCGTGCGGCTCGTCTGTGTGTGAGATTTCACACCTTTGTGACAGGCTTTGAAGCAGGATTGCCGTCGATGTAGCTACATATATACGAGTATATATGCATATATGTATATGGTAGTGTGTGTATTAATAAGCTTGTGTGTGTGTGTTTGCTTGAACGTGTGCTTAATTTGTTGTTTTATTGTTTTAATTTTGATGCCCAGCCAGCCGAGCCGAGAAATCTAAAGCCCGGGCAACAGCAACCCCTTCGAGCTTATTAGTTGCGCCTAAAGCGCGTTTGTGTGCATGTATATACAAGTGCGTGTGTGTGTGTGTGAGTATGAATGTGTGTATTGCCACTTGGCTGCGTGCATTTTGTGCGTTTTTGTTATTACTTTCGTTGCTGTTGTTGCTGTGCATCTGCCAAGTGACTGGGACGCTCATTGAGCGGCGCTCAAGTGCAACCACAAGTCTTTGGCCTTATCTCTGCGCCTCCCTCCCCCTCTGCCTCTCCATCGCCCTCTCAGGCAATGCAACAGTCGGCTGTTGTTAATTAGCTAACGGTTAAGCATTATGCCAGCACTGCAGATCTGACAAATCTAATTAGAGCACCAACTGCATAATTGTCTGTGATTGTGAAAACTAATTCGATCTGAAGAAACCAAGTCTTTTCTCAGCTTCTCATTATTATTATTATTTTCATCTCGATTTGTGGATTTCAAAGCAGTGGAATAATGCAAGAGTAACGCATTTTTTATACTTTTAATAGGAGAGCTCCCAAGTGTAAGGCTTCCACTGCAAAGTAATAGATCAACATTCGGTCGCGTCTGGAGGCATGTCATCTAGATCTGAGCAGCAGATCCTGGCTCTTCAGAACAAACTAAGACACCAGATCATTGGCATCTTATAACGAAATCTAAAACTGGCCAATGTCCGCGCACAATTGCCACTTGAAGTCCTCAAGCCGCCGGCGCTAATAGCGATCTTTAACAATTGGATAAATAGAGTAAAACAAACTATAAGTCTCACTAGCAATATAATACAAGCAATTGTTCATTAGAAACTCAGTGATATTATGCTCTGGAATTCGATTCTATTTTGAAATTAAGAATGAATATTAAATAAATTTCAAGTTGAAAGGATGTCTTCAGAAGTGATTCTCCAGAAATGATTGTAAATTATATAACAAGTTAAGTTAAGTTATTTCAATAGTTTCAGGATTCGACCAATAACGAAGAATTTGGATTCAAGGGTTTGATTTCAATGCTCTTAAAAGCACTTTTCTTAATCTTGATTCAAATACCTTTATTGTAGCTCTCTCCTATTCCTATTCGGGGTCAGTAAATTATGCTACTTTTGAGGTTATGAAAAGGGATTCATTCTTCAGTAAATGCGATCAGTGATTCGTTTTATCAGTTTATCAGTAAGGCAATAACATTGGCACACAAATCCGCCGAAGCCTACAAGAATATATTTATATTTAACCATTCACATACATGTGCATCTGTATAAATTTGTCTGCAGATTATTTGCCTGTCTGACCAGAATCTTGGAACTATTTTCGTTGCTTTTCCTTATTTCCGATTTTAGGTTCAGGAACATGGCGCACATTCTGAACTAACTAATCGGTTATATTTGAGACCTTCGAGTATTTAAATATTTTCCACAACAATTGAGTGTGTTCATCCCTTCCCGAAAGGTGTTCTTTTTTTTTATAACTCACCTGCAAACTGGGCTCCAAAGTGCTGCTGAAAATGTCCCCGAAACTCGTGGGGCGTGCTGAAGCCTGGCGGCAGGAAGCCACGCAGGTAAGCGGCAGCTGCCAGGGTTGTCATGTGATGGTGATGGGCGGCAGCCGCATTGCTCGGATCTGCTGCGGCCGCATAGCCGGCGGCTGCATAGAAATTGGCTGGATTGAAGACGGGTAGTTGGCAGTGGGCGGCGGCGGCGGCGGCTGCGGCAGCAGCGGCGGCCGATAAGCGCGTCACATCCGGCGATATGGAGCGTGAGTCGCGTGAGTCACGCTGAGAACGTCCACTGATCGGCGGTGGTCCACATGAGGATGAATGCTGCTGTGGCTGACCGGAGCTGGCGGTGGCACTCGCTGGCGTGTTGGCGGTGCGGGGCGGTGGCGTCGCTGCTGGTGAAAGCGGCGCCTCTGAGGTGGTGGTTGGTGTGGCTGCTGTAGTGGCTAGTGCCTGGCCATTATTGGGTGATGTGGCTTGGCGTTGCTGTTGTTGTTGTTGTTGTTGTTGTAGCTGTTGCACTGATTGTTGCTGCTGCTGCTGCTGTTGTTGTTGTTGCTGATAGGCCGCTGCAGCGGCGTTGCCAACGCCCAGGCCCAGAATTTCTTGAATGGCGAAGGGTGTGCGCATTTTGGTTGCTTGCATTTTGCCGTCGGCGATTCGCGCGCACACACACACTCACACACACAGAGAAACAGAAACACACACACACACACGAAAAAAATTTAGGTTCTTCAGCACTTTAACCCCTTGCTGCTGGTTGGGTTTATTGGGTATATTGCACTTGTTTCTTGTTCTTTAGTTTCGAGATTTTATAAAAAAATCATATGCAAAAAAATTGTTGTTGTTGTTGTTATTTTTGTAGCTGTTCACAGTGTCTTGTACATTTGTCTGTTGGTTCTTAGCACTTGGTTCTGAATTGGCGTCTCGTTGTCGCCCAAGTTGTTGTTGTTGTTGTTACTAATCCAACGCTAACTCGATAACTGTTCTTGGCATTAAGCTGCCAAAAAGTGGGGACGCGAACGCGACGACGGCCCACGCTCTGCTGCTGCTGCTGCTGTTTCTGTTGCTGCTACTTGTGAGGAACATACGCAAAACAATGAAGTAAAAAAAATGCGATCTGGTTTGTCGTTGGCGTCGTCGGCGAGCGAGCGACTGACTAATTGCGAAACGTTCGGCGTGGACCACGTACGAGAACGAACTGAAACTAAAGCGCGCGCTGCACGCAAGCAAAAGCGCTGCGGCTGAGACAGTGACGGCGCTGCTGCTGCCGCCAGCATTGGCGTCGACGCCGACGCCAACACCAACGCACAGGCTAAACAGCAACGAGCAACGTGCTTTGCATTTGCCGTCGGTACGCGCCGCCGTCGCTGCTTTGGTCGTTGTCGGGGTAGCTGCGGCAGCTTCCGACTGCTCACTGCCAACTGTCGACTGTGTTAGCGTTGTCGACAACGCCATATTTGCGGGCAAGGGAGATGGCAATATTGCTCTCAGGCTGCCGGCTCTTTCGCGCCACATTCATGGCCTACCACACTTCCAATTTCAGGGGCAATGGCTATGCGCCATCATTCTGCATCTCATTCGCTCCTATAAGCCTCGCAAAGTGCTATCTCACTTTTGACTGGAAGGCTCACATGAACACTATACATGTGCGTACGTGTGAGCTGTGGTAGTGTGTGTGTGTGTTAATTACGCGCTATCCACGTCTGTTATGCCTTGGTCAGGAGCTGTGAGCTCAGCGGGCTCAGTTTGTTTTGCGCCGCCAATTTGGCGGCAGCAGCGTCATCGCAGCGCCGTCACTAGTGCGTGAGAATGTAAATGTGTGTGTGTGTGTGTGTGTGTGTGTGCGTTGGTGTGTTTGTCCTGCACGTCTTATTGCCCAAATTTGAACGCCACTGTATTTTTCTTTGCGTGTCCAATTTGATTCGCGCCTATTGAAACAAATGTTTGCTTCTCTTTTTTTTATTTGTTAAGCAGTTGTGTTGTTAATAAGTTATTTGTAGTTTTGAGTTGAAACTACATTGTTTCTTTTTTGTTGTTGCAATGTTTGAGTGAAACCCAAGCCAACATAGACTGACAAATTGTTGCACATTTTCAGGGGCAATACAGCCATCAAAATACAATTGATATCTAAGCCAAACAGGCTAATTTTAATATCGTTCTCCATGTATTCCACACAACAAAGCGCAAGTCACTTTTCGGCCCATTTCCTAGAGCACTGCATTGTTTGTGTATTATAAACAAACCTTTGACATGGTTGTCGGTAAAGGAACCCTTTCCCTCTGCTAGAAGCTTACATCTTTATTTTTCCCATAGCGACAAATTTGTTTATTGGCTGTAGTATGTGTAAGTCTTCATTTTGTACCAAATAAGAGGTTTTAAAAATTGTAAAGAAATGGGTTGAGACGCTTGAATCCTTCATATTAGACAGACAAATGAATAAATTCAGCCAAGTTTATACTTAAATCTATTTATAAATTTGTAAATCGACTCTCATAGGACTTTATTCGAGTATGTGGTTCATGTAAATACAAAAGCAATGACTCGTAACGTTCATAGGTTGTACACTTTTTTTACAAGCAGTTTAAAAAATACGTTAAAAAAATATATTCACACTGCTGGCTACTATGCAACATTTTTATTTTATACATATAGATCAATGTATATTGAAATATTATGATTGCATAAAATGCTACACTCATACATATGTGAGCCCATATTTGAGCATTAAAATAATTTTCCTACATCTGCCCATCTTCAGTATTGTTCATACATACATATATATTTTTATTTAGATTTGGTTTTCAATGAATGTTCTTTCATAGTATACTCAAGATCTTTATTCCAATATTTATATTCTAAGCTTATAAGCCCGTTTACGCTTTAGGTACAGCGTATAAAAAGATGATTCAAATTTTGTACTTCAATTAAAGATCTGGTTAATGATTCCTATGTAGATCCAGCAATGATATTTATTAATTTATTGTCAGTTTATTCATTACGATAGACGAATGAAAAAATGTCCGAAGCTTTTATGCAGCCACTACTTCTAAGCCCCGCTTTTTGCTATCTTTCTATATATTATCGGATTATCTTATTTAGGGGGCCAATCAATTTGTTGCCTCCTGTCCTTATAGGCCTCAAAAGGGGCCTACGACTGATTCCCATTTAGTGCCGCGAAGAAGGCCATTAAAATAGAAATCGTGAAATGTAAACTTATTGATCGACTGACTGAAGGGCTTTATTTCAGTCTAAGCTTGTATCGCTTTGTTGACAAGTTAATTTTCTATAACAATTCGTGAATGCTCAGTTCAAAGTTCAGATCCTTCCAGCTATCGTCTAATTGTTGGCAGACAGAAGCAATTGAAGATGAAAGCATGTGTATCTACATACATAGTCGGCATACATACTCGTATATATGTACGTATAGTACTTATATCTATAAAGTTGTTCCAAAAAACGGGAAAGAAAAGAGGAAGACACAAAGGAGCACAATTTACACAGATTCGGCTTGTCTCTCGCAACTTTCCACTCATGCTGGCTCTCTTCCTTCTTCGCACTCTCTCTCTCTGCCATTTTTCGCATTTCGCATTGTTTTTCCAACGTCTGCGCTCACTTTGTCTGCAAACATTTTCCAAATTGTCAGCCGAGGCATTTTCGGTCGTGTTAATTAAGCGTCTGCCTCCATTTTCCCATTTCCCCATTCCTCCATTTCCCCATTTCCCCATTCGCCCCACAGCCTGCTATCAGTCGCTGCAGCTCTGCCAATTATATGGCAGTCGAGCTCTTATCGATTAGCCGCCGCCTCCCTCTGGCTAGTCGCTTGTATACTAATTAGTTGCATTGCATGACAATTGCATAATCAATATGCCATTTCAATTTATTTCTCGCTTTAAGTAATTAGCAAACTTGTGTGTGTGCGTGTGTGTGTGTGTGTGTGTGTGTGTAAGTATCTCTGTGTGTGCGATTGCATTTTAATTAAAAATAAACAAACATTACTCATATTCATCATCCGCCCACATGATCGGCCACTCTCAGCCCCCATTTTTATTTTTTTCCTCTCCTGTTGTTGCGGTTTTTGTTGCATTTTTGCGGTTACATTAATTACGCTTTTATTGCATTTTATTTATTCGCATTTGTGCAGCTGGCATTGAAAGCGCATTTGATTTAATTCAGCGCGGCTTATCAACTACTCGTATTTACTTAATTTGGTTTTTGTTTCTAATTGGAACAACAAATACTTTCATATTTCAATTTATAAATTATTTACATACCCATTACAGTAACAGTAACAGCAACAACAACAACTCATTTATATTTTGTATCACATTACACGAATGGAAAATGCATTTATGCTTTTCACTTCTCCTCTGCTTTCATCTTTCACTTCAAATCAAGCGCAAGTGTTGTGCATTTATTCTCGTACGCCCCATATACCACCCCAAAAAAAAACCAGCCAGCAAGCAACTTCAAGGTGCGGATTAAGAGCCTGGGAGTGGGGCAGAGAAGGAAATACTGACAAGAAGTCCCACAACTTGCTTGGAGTTTATTTCTTAAATAACTCCTATGGGCATTGACTGAACACTAATACTTGGCACAGCAGTTTAAATGAGCAAATGAAATATATTTTCAAGTTAGCTATCCTACGCTTTAAGGCATAAACAGAGAAAAACAAACAGTTTTAGAGTTTCCAGAAATCGAAAAAGCTGAAGCTTGCATTTTTTCGTTACATATTCATGTTCGTTTGAAATCAGGGCGTGCACGGTTTTTTGCAAATTTCTGAACCGATCTTTCACATTAAGTGCAAAGCTTTTTTAGTAAATGCAATTCAAAACTGATCATTTAATAAAAAGAATGACTGTAATTTGAAATTTCTAACAATTATGATTAATAACAGTTAAATATTCTTAATAATATTTCAAAGTTACTTAATAAGCAGCATTACACAATTTGTTTTTTTAATATTTAATGAACTAGTATTTCTAATCCAAGCAAGTGCTTAAAATTCTTAACGAGAGACATAAACAGTGAGCTGAATTCTATATTTTCTAACACTTCAGAAAAGTTTAAAGTCTTGCAAATTAATTAATAACTCAAATGGAAATTTGTAATCAAAAATGCATATTTTCGAGACAAAGGCACTTTGTCTTTGCTTTGACTTTATTTTAGCATGGGGGCTCACAAGGTTTTTCAATGCATTTTTGAACATATAATTATATATATTATAATTATATCGACTGTTGTCAGCAAACTAATATTTGCTTCGATTCCAAAAGGCAGCAATATCTTAGCTCGCTTACTTAGGATTATTGGCATGGATGTCTGTAAAATATATAAATAAATAGTATACTTATAGACGGAATAAAGCAGAGATATGCACATAAATTTGTCGATCTAATCAACTGGCTGTTTAACTATAATTTGTTTGTGTAATGCTTTTAATAAAATAGAGAAATGGAAATACATTTTTGTAGTTCTTCCCACAACTCTTGTCGACTCATATGTAGTGGCCTTTAATTTTGTATACTAGTAATTGCAACAAATTCACTTAGCAAGGCTCTACTTCCCTTTATCGTCACTTTGCTTTGACCTTGGGAACTGGCGAGGGCAGAAACTGCTGGCTAGCATTGCCTTCTTATTTCATTCTGGCCAGAGGTTGGCTCACATCCCAATCGCATTCACATACTCGTACATATTCGCTTTTGTATTTGGCATATTTGAAATGCAAAACAAATTTCCGTTTTGTCCTCAAGGACCTGCGTATTATTTCATATTTATCGTATAATATAAGCCGCACTTCATGTTCAAAGCGGCGGCGCATAAATCAGCGCCGAATGGCGAAATGGCAAAAGCACTTTAACTGAACGTACTCTATATGTATGTCTGGGTGAGTCTGACTATTTAGAATGGGAATATATATACTACTCGTATATATATACAAGTACATATATATATATGTATACACATACATATGTGCGCACTTCACAGACTCAAGCTAAAAGCGTTTTTCTCCGCATCAGCCTCCTCCTGATTGTTGGTTTGCTGGATGGTTGGTTTGTTTGTTTGATGTGCCCGTCGCCATCCACCGCGACACTTGAAATGCATTTAGAACTTTGCATTCGAGTCCACTTGCACATATTTGCCTGCCATGCCTGCCATGCCTGCCTTCTGCCCCCCTCCCCCTTTTATCGAGCCATAAATGCAAATTAAGATGTTGTTGTTATTGTACGAGTATTTATTGTTGCTCGCTCGCTGTTCACATTTATTGGTTGACTCGGAGTCGTTGATTTGCTGCCGATTGCCTTTGATCTGCTTGTGGGCGTTGCACCTTCACGTGCCACACTCCCGCTCCCACACCCACTCCCACTCCCAATCTGAGCCCAGTTGCCCTGAATCCCACCCAGCAGCTCTCATTGACTGGCGGGGAGGTCGATGTCTGCCCAACTAATTGCTGGTACATATGTCTTTATGTACTAATCTATAAATACCCAATTATATATTGCGGCAATATGGCAAGGATCTGTCGATATTATTCCTCCCAGATTGGTAGTCGGATTACGCTTATTTAATTTTATTTTTCAATAAAGAATACAACTTAATAGAAGATTCGTAGACATTCGATCCCTCTCAGAGAGGATGAACTGATTTGAATACTGATCGTGCGGCATTGTTGACTATCCACCATACTGTCCCCTATAAAATAAGATATGATAAGCCAGGACTTATTTAAATTCCCTAACTTTTGAATTGGTTCAAAAATAATATTCGCTTTTACATTTTGGGAGCCTTAACTGGAATGGAATTCAGAAGATTCTCATCGTTCAAAGCATTTGTTCTTTCAATATGCCCATTTATTTAGCATTTAAAAGTAGCTATGCATCTAAATAAATGCATCGTGTCTTAATAGGAAGTAATTAACAATAAATAAATAATAAAAGCCAGACATTGCAAGTTAAAAGTGATGAAAGGGCAGTTGGGATAAGTCGATCAAATTTGTGAATTTAAATGGCTTCTATTATTCCCAAAATTGGTTTGAACTTCTCATTAGTTTATCTTTTAATTTTTTAGTCATCTGCCTGCTCTGCCGAACTACTTAGTAAGTCAATAAACTCGCACACTTGTTGGCATTATTTTTATTCCATGAAAATCAGAGAATATTTGCCCAGCGGTTATTTCTTAGAAACCTTTTTCTGTTGAGACCAATGAATTGGCACTTTAGGACAAATTTTTTGTTGAAATCGATTGTAAAATTGCCGCTTCTTGGAGTCCATGGCTTGTTTGCCATCTGCTGCACCTCCTCATTAGACTAAAAGCCAGCACAGTTTGTGGCATGCAACACTAATTAGGCGAAAAACACTTGCCACAGTGCATTCGATGGTCTGGCTTCGATGTGAAAGGGACTGCTGGCTTTTTGTTTTTGCTCACTTCGGCTGTCGAGCTCCCTCGGGGAACGAATTCGTCGTACCCGTATTGTCTCATTGTCCCAATCTGTGGGCGTTGCAGGCGCTGCATATTAGCCAACCACTCAATGCTATCGACTCGGGCTTGAGAGTTGGAGAGTTTTGGGGCAGAGGGACAGAGAGACAGAGGCAGCGCCTTCGAGTTCTGAGTACTGAGTGCTGAGTCCTGTGGCTTGTTGCTTATTGCTTGTTGCCTGCTGCTGTCATGGATGTGGGCGCCTTTAGATTACTCTTATTATTTATATTTTTATTGTTTTTTGGCGCCTTTGTTGTTGTTTAGCCAGTGGCGTGGCAACGCATTAGCAGATCCGTAGTCGTCGCGTCTTCAGGCAGTCAAGTGCATGGCCAGAAATGTGCTTTTGTTTTTGCTCAAAATATGCCGCTAATGTTTGCGGCTGCTTCCATCATTGAACTAATGGCGAATTCACAATCGCCCAGACCCCACACTTGAGACTGACATTTGAGCAACAGGACGCCAATTATCATCAAAATAAAAGCATCTGCGGACAGCAACCGCTGAGTCACAAATGCGAGAGAAATCTTTCTAAGCAATTGTTCAATAATGGGACTCACACACATACTTGTAATATGCAAGCGTTGGGAAGTCGTAGGTAAAGGACATTATGACCAGCTTGAGAACAACTTGGCTACAAATAGAACCTCCTCTTATAGTTATGCAAAACATGAAGTGTGTTTGTCAGTAATTCACTTTGAAATCAAGTCCTCATCTCGTCCTCAATGCTGTGACCAAAAGCTGGAAAGACTTAAACCTAGAGTATATCTATTTTTACAAAAGACGGTGCTAAGAAAGAGATCAATGGCACATAAATCCTAAAATAAATTCTCAGTTTCTGCAACAAGAGATTGTCCGGTGATTTCATTATTATTGTTAGTTGCACATAAATATGTTTTCATGTAAAAGATTTTTATGCTTAATTGTTTTTTAATCTTAAAAAATTACCTCAAAAAGTGTCAAAATGGTAGAGTACTCTCGAGTTCTCTAAACTGTCAAGATCTTGAGGTACCTCTTCTTAATTATGAAGCTACCTCACGACCTTTAAATACATTTTCTGCTCTTTGTATCAGCGTTCAAACGTCTGCGTCTATCGGGCGCAATAGATTAATAAGACAAGTGAATAACATTTGGACAGAAAATGTCTAGAAATAAACGCTGCCTCTATGAAGTTTACGTATTTTCATTCCTAGAGGGGAGTTTGAGTTTTCATGGTCCTCACATTCTCTTCAGCTACAAACTCCTAGTCGAAAATTGATTGAAAATACATAATTTATATAGTTATTCGGTTGTTAAATAATCTAGAGATCTGATCCAGCCAGTTGGCCGTGGACCTGGTTAGATCAACTCTTGAATTTTTGATACGCTCTTCAGGTTTTTCGATTTGCTAAGTAAATACATGAACTCGAATGTTTTCTGAAGTCCTTTAGAGTTGAACAATTTAAAAGGACATTTCGTGCAATGTTATTTCAATATTTGGAAACATTGTCGACTGATCGGTTGACGTAAAAATAATAAATACATTCCAAGTATTTTTAATAATATGAGAAGGAAATCGAGCGTGTCGGAATCGTTATATAATATAGTTTTGATAGTTGTGTTCAAAATCGTACCTCTCAATAAATAATGGGTCGACACAAATACATAACTAAGTGCAGTAAGGCCATAAGACCGCCTAACTACACTGAACTATCAGCCTTCGTTCCTCACTGATCCTGATACTGATCTCCGAGATCTTGCAAATTCAACCGAATAATTGTCGAGCAATCCTGAACAGTTCAGACTATGTACTTGTATGCACATACAGTCTGAAGTATTCGCCTTCTCAGAACGGAGTCCGCAGACACTCCACAATTCTTTGTTTGTGTGGTCTGTAGTGTCCTGTGAGGAAGCTCGTTACGAGAACAGCTTTTTCCACAGCTGATATACTCGCTTCTAAGTATGTAATATTTGTGCCCCATTAGGTTGCTTAAAACACTTCAGCTCTGAATGCAAAAATCGCACAAAAAGTGAGACGAAACTGAATAAAATACGAGTACAGACATGTAAAAAAACCATAACCCATCGAAATGAACAGAAACCGGTCCCAAACCACCAAAGGGAAGCAACGCACGATTGCTCGACTGTTTGGCTTACTGGCCGCCTGGCTGCCTGGCTGCCTTGCTGACTGGTTGGCTGACAATGGCGGCTACAACGACGACGGCGACGACGGCGACGACGACGACGACGCTTTGAGCCACTTGGAAATCGTTAATTTCATAATTACATGTTTCATGCACACGCTGTGAGTGCCCGAAATGGGCAGCTGGGGGGTTGGGGTTGGGGTTGAGGTTGGGGTTGCGGGGGGAACGAGGCGGGCGCGGCATGTGCGTCGTGTTGAGTGGCACATAAGTGGCAGCCAGCCAGAAAGCCAACACCATTTTGGCCATAATTTAGTTTTTGCTCAACGTCCATTAGCAACGAGCAGGGGCTAGGACTGACTGGGGCTCGGGTAGGGGCAGGCTGCCGCACAGTCCGTCCGACAAGTCAGAGCAGAGCAAGTCAGGACAGGGCAGGGCAGGGCAGGACAGGACAGGACAGGATGGACGGTGATGGCGACGGCGACGGCCTTTGTTGCAACAATGCTGACTCCTCCACTCAGCCAGAAATCAGCACCCGAAGTGGCCTCGGCCTCGCTCCTTCTCAGCAACGAGGACGGCGCTGGCGGTGACTCTAGCCCTGTGGCGAGTGCGAGTACGAGTACGAGGATGCGAATGCGAATGCGGACGTGGACGTGGAGACGGACCAAGACGATGACGATGACGATGATGATGGCAGCGACGACTGCGCCGTCAGCGGCTGCGACGCAACAGAAGAAGGACGAGTGGATAATTATTAATAATTATCGCATTGACGTGTTTTCGTTTTCATTTTATTTATTTTGCGGCACAATGTGAAAGCCTTTGTGCGAGTGTGTGTAAGTATTTGTGTGTGCGTGTGTGTGTGTGTGTGCGCGTGCGTGTGTGTGTGTGCGTGCGACATAAATACGTGAGTTTGACTTGCAAGCGTTGTAACTTAAGTGGTTTATATAATTGGTCAACTTCTGCCTCTGCTGGCGCTGCTCGTTCTTACTAATTCTGAGATTTCATTATTTAAGGGTGTCATACGAGTACGTGTTTTTGCTTGCCAGGGGTTGCACATGCACTCACACGTATGTACATGCAAGCAAACACTCCTACACACACATATGCCCATGTACATAGTATATAGAGAGTATAGAATTTTGCCGCCTGAAGCCTGACTTGCAACGACTTTTAGATAGTCAAGCATATCAATAATATTCCATTCTTCTTGTTCTATAGATCCATATATATTATATATAAATGAATAAGTCATAGAATATGTGGAATGAAGTTAGATCTAAACTTTCATTTATTTAAGAAGACAAAGCTTTGGTAGAAAAATAAATTCATACTTTTTACATAAGAAAGGACTGTTCTTAAGGTACTTATAAGTAAACTACTCATGGGTTTTTCATTAAATTTTAATTTATTAACTAATTATAGATACTCACCAATTTATGATGCCAATTATTTGTGAAAAAATGAAATGAAATGAAAGGACTGTTCTTTAAAACAGAATTAGTTCCTCCTAAATAAAAAACTATTGTCACAAAATTATTAATCTAGTTTCCCTAAATACAGTAAAGCATGTATTTATCTATGGAAAAAAAGAGAAATCGTTCTAAATTCAAGAACAGCTTGATATCATATTCTATTTGTAAGAAAATCATCCTCAAAGGCGGTAACTATTGAATGTTTTCCAGTGAATATTTTGATATGCCATGCTGTAGTTATGCCGAGGACCTCGAGGTCCTCAGATCCCAGATTAATCAAATGCTGTATTGGTGCATTGGATCGTTGTTTTTTTACTTCATTTGCGAGTCTAGAATATAAACATCTGTTCAACAGATATTAGTTACTTAGATCTGATGGCCAGCTAAGAGAAAATTGTCTGTGTGGATTTTTTGGTAGATCCCAATAGTTCAACAGAATAAAAGCCAGAAATTATTACGAGTACTCGTAAAAATAAATAAACAAAAAACGCATTCTAATTACCCTTACGAGTGGTAGTATCAAGAAAATATTGTGTGGAGGCAGTTCGCAGACTCAAACATTAACCAAAAAAAAATCTTGTATGGGAGTTAATGTTGCGCCTGCTACATAAAAGTACATGCGGTCAGAGCTTCTCTGCCATTCTGGACGGCGGCAGACTGGCGGATGCAGACTTCAGTCTCCATTAGCCACGACTCAACTATCTAGTTCTTCCCGACGAAGCACATGCCAGTCTTAAGCTTTGCGGAGTCTCTGCGTTCCTGGGGTTTATCCGACAGCCTTCAGTTTTCTATTTCCCGACGACTATGGCCACGGCTTTATATTTGGTACGTTACACGATTTTATCATTCATTTATATAGCATGTTTCTGCCTCGACGAGCAAAACTGCCATTCTGCTGGATCAGATAATAATTCTAAAACGGATAACTGACTGTACGAGTATTTAGAGTTTTTGAGGATTTCTTCGGAGCTTTTTCAAGAGCATAGAACTGGAAATTGCTCTCGAAAAGTGGCCAGAAGGATCGCCTTCTTTCGTTCCGGACACCATTATCCTCCTTACATTTGCTCGTACCGTACGACTGAGCCCCAAAGAGCTAAGAAAACATAGCCATTTAGCATTGTCGCTGGTTTTGCATTTCTGCGCTTTACTGGATTCTCGCATCCTGATTATTTCCATAGATAACGATACACATTTGTGTGCACGGGTTATGAGACTTTAGACCTTGCCCAGCTTTTGTAGCATCTTGCAAGCTCATTAGGCGCTAGCCTAAGTCCTTTTAATGTTGACTCTTAGACGTATTAAGCGCATTTTTCCAATTATTTCGCATTGAAAACTGCGAGAGCGCGCGCGCGCTCGCTTAAATGGAATTCAAAACGCACGTAATTCAAAATTAATCTCGAAAACCAAATGAATTGCTACTCTGGCAAAAGCGACTCACAAAGTGCTGTTGGTTGTCCGGGTGGGGTGGAATGGGATGGGATGGGAGGGGATGGGGCTCGTGTGTCCTTTGTGGCCATGCCAGCCATCGCGCCTAAATGAGCAGCGCAGGATGTGAAGCACTTCAAAAGCATAAAACATGCCATCGAGCCGAGTGGAAATATGTTGTTGGCCAGAGGGGTTGGTGGGGGGAGGGGTGGTGCGAGCGCATTGCTGTCTTTTCACTTTCTGTCGACGTGGCTGAAAGTGACCGCTCAAATTAAAAGTAAATGACGAGGCTGAGGCCACAAGAAAAGTCGCCTTTACATTCGTCCTGAGTCCTTAATTACGCAGCTCACATGGAATGGCTGGCCGGCATGGGTGCTGGGAGGGTGTGGGGATGGGCGCGACATTGGCCGACAGATGGCGCTGGGAATTATTTCATTTAACATTTTTCAATTAAAAAACAAACACAAGCGACAAATATTCTAAAGCAATGAAGCAAACCAAATCTGAATGTGTATCTATGTGTGTGTGTGGGTGTGGCTGTGGGTGTGTGTGTGTGTGTGTGTGTGAGAAGAGGTGAAGGGAATTTGCGATTTTAGAAAAAATGCTGACAACTGTCAGGCTCTGCTCTGAAGGCATCAGCTGGTGCTGGAACTAAACAAATAGCATGGACGAGTTCTCGCATGTACGCGTATCATGTACGAGTGTGTGTGTGTTTGTGTGTGTGTGTGTGTGTTTGTGAATACAAAAATGAAAACTTTTGGGCGAGCAGTTGCAATGTTGACATTTTTCTTGTTAGCGGAACTCAATTAATTTATTTAGTGGCCTGAAAATAAATGTCCCCGTCGTACTATAGATTTCTAAGACCAGATACTCATTACATAACCAAGCTGGAGTGGAATAGAAACAAATTGTCCGCTTAGGGTAACTACTGAGCAGATCTCAGCTACGATTGAGGAACCTGGCTAACTGGAATCCCACAATGTGAGTTCGTTCCTGAGTATATGACTCGGTTCGAATCACAACGCCCCACCATCATCGCATAAAACATGTTTTCAAAATTACTTGCTGTTTAAAAATTCTGTAAGAGTGGTCTCTTAACTGAAAAATCTTAAACTGTCGTGTTATGGCAAAATCTGCAGGCCGATTCCACAGCATAAAGTTAAAAAAAAAGAAAACAGTTTCCATTGATCTGCATATACATAGTACAAGCATATCCGGTTGTATAGCAATTAAATTAAAACTGATAAGCAGGGAGTCAGCTCTTTAGGGAATCATTCTCGCCGTACTATCCAAATGTTTCTATGTATGAAATACTTCTTTCTCCGAGCTATAAACATTGCTGTTGTCTCCAATCTAGTCACATATCAAAGGATGAGAATTGGATCGGAATTGTAACTACATAGTGCAGTTTTTAAATATAAATAAAGGTCGCAGAAGGCACGGCATTAGAATAACAAGTCCCCCCAGTTCTATATTTTCAAAAATTTAATTGCATACGAATCTCGATGTAATCCTCTTAATCTTTATGGCAGACAGCGGCTTTATGGCAAAGGAGCATTGTAAGCCGACAGAGGGCGCCAGCGTCAACAGGAGTAGGACTTGCCAAACCGGATCGGCACGTCCTGGCAGCTGAAGCCGCAAGACTTTTTGGGGTGCATGTGCTGGCTTTTGCGCGCCAAAAACGCTGAAAAGCTCGCCGATTAGGCTGAAGCTTTTATGTAAGCTTCGCGCGCCAAAACAAAAACTTTAATGCATTTATTTGAATATTCAATTGAGCAATTTTCTGTTTTGTCAGATAAATATAAATATAATATAATTTATTATATATACTATTCAATACTGGGCAGAAAGTGTTATTGTGGATATATATATATATATATATATATATATATATATATATATATATATATATATATATATATATATGCACATATACTATATAGTTTAAAAATATAGCAATACTTGTGTCCAAAATATTTAAATTCCAACAACAGACAACATACATTCAATAAAAGAATTCCTCAGTAGTACTAAATTTATGTAAGTTAAGAATTAATTGTTAAACTTTTCTTTTATAAATAAATAAACAACAAATACTTAATTTCCACCTTAAACAACAAAACACAAAATCAACTATTCATCAAACTGGGATGGAAGTGCGGGACAGGACTGGATTAGTTTTTAATAAGGTCGAGCAGTTCTTCATTAAAAGTTTTGGCAAACGATGCATCAGTGTTTGACGGCGAAGAAAGGAATGTTTCGAAGAGGACCCTAGATAAAAAAAAATGAAAGCACTCTGTTAACCGTTAGGCAGTTCGCCAAATCAATTCACATTTGAATCTACCCGCTTTAAAAACACCAGATAGGTTGTTGCTAATGAGCGAAGAGAAGTAGGGAAGTATCCTTCATTCACGTAAATCCGATTATTCCAGCGCAATTTATTTGAACTCGATTGTAAACGGTTGAGGTATAAATGCATCTTCATAGCGAATGCGTGATTTTCTGTTTAAGGGAAGTGATTATCCTTGCCAGGCTTTAAGGGCAGCATACGGATATACTTCAGCAAATGTATCGACACATTTAACTGGCTATATATATTTCTGCTCTGGCAAACGAAACTTGTCAATTTTTTGTGAATACCTACTCTTGATTTCGACAGGCGACATTGATGGATGGCCCCACTATAAACTCACAGTACAGCACAGACACACACACACACACACACAGACACATTTACACATATATTTCTACACTAACAGCGTTATGCATGTCAGTCTATTTGTCTCTGGCTGTCTGTCTGTCTGTCTGTCTGTACGTGTATGCGAATGAATGCGAACTCTGATTGAATCAACTTTATTTCAAAATGATGCCACTTAGTCGTTGGGTGTCTGTATGTGTGTGTATTTGAGTGGGTTACTGCTACAGCTTTGCATGCTACACCCACACCCACACCCACAACTGGCAGTCATGGCACACATTAATACACACACGCACACACCCACACACACACTGCTTTGTAGCATACTTTTTGGCATGTGCAACGTGCCACGAAATAAACTTTATAACAAGCAATTTCTCACGTCTCTCCAGCATGGAGCGCGTGTCTGGCTCGATGGGAGTGCTGGCAAGCGGACGGGCAGGGACGGGGCTGGGCTGGGCCGGGCCGGGTCGGGCCGGGCGCTTCCAGTGCCAGTTACATCAAATACCAAACACCAAACACCAAAAATCGTAAGCCACGCGGTTGGTTGGCTAGTTGGTTCGTTGGTTAGTAAGTTGGTTGTGTGTCAACGATGATGATAATGATGGGCACACAAACGACAGGTTGAGGGGGCGACAGAGTGTCAAACGTGCCACACAATTTTGTCATCGCAATGACAAATCAATGGCAGTTGCCAACTCGAAAGTCGTGACACACAAACAAACACACGCCACACACAAACCATTTGAACAGTGGCAACAATTGAACAGTAACATACGATAAGGAAAACTAATTTAGAAAATAACTCTACTTACATATTGTTAGCAATATTTCGCAATAAGTATGATGCCAGCAGACATATTGGATCGATTTATCGATTCGATTATTACAAATTCCAAATATTAAAGTCTGCTTAATTTCCAACTAAATATTTACTATTGGCTTGTCTGCGATGTTATTGATAATTGATGATAAATAAATGAAATGAAATCATTTCATAGTCATCGGATTTAAAAAATGCATAGACAGAAATGGTTTTCTAATTACACTCGAATCTTCACTAATTTTAATTGATCGCTAATATTTTTATTAAATATATTCAAAGATATTTTAATGTATTCAAAGTCTTTTTTCAGCAATGGCTAATTTTACAGAGAAGAATTCCCTTCCTCCTCTTTTTCCTTTTCTTGACAATTCGATGCCAACAAATAGGCATCGTACAGAGAATAAAGAACGGTTCCATTAAACGATCTTAGGCTATATTTGCAGATATGTTTAAAACCATTTCAAAGACAATATGAGTATTTAGGATATGAAACCATATAAACAATTCAAGTTAGTAAATAAAAATAAAATTTAAAAACTATTCTAGATAACATGTTGATAAATTCAATGAAATGGTGACCCTTTGTAATGCTCTTTGAGCAATAAATATATGAAAGAGGATATTAAGAAGGAAAATCGAAGCATTTCCGATCCTACATGGAATAATTATCAAGTTAGATGGGAGCGCCATTCAATTCCAGCATTTCTCTTAGCCGATAATCACTGTAGATGAATGTATCTTTCTCTATTGCGCTGCTGTTTTGACTTTTTTCGTGGCAACTTTGCCCGTTGTGCTTATCATTAGTTTAATTGGTGGCATGAAGCGCGCTGGCAACTGGTGGTGCCACCGCTAGCATTTATGGATATGGACGCGAATGTCGAATGTTGCGCACATTTCGCAACCCCATTGATATTTTTAGCATTTAATTGGATGTTGTTTGCATAGTCGCAGCAGGTGAGGGGGATGCGTGACGCTTTGAGATTATAATGCCTCTATATTTTGACATTTGACACAATTCGAACGCTCAGGGCGGCGTAAACAAAACACCCCCGGAGGCGGCGGGTGTCGTTCTGGCAGGCGTTCAACTGGCAACTTTGACTTTTAATTTGTCACTAATTTTCCATGTCTCATCAAATTTCACTGGCGCTGGTAATATTCCCAACATTGCTGTTGTTGTTGTTGTTGTTGTTGTTGTTGTTGTTGTTATGCTCATTAACGCCTTTTAAGCCAACGGAACAAATTAATCCAATTTTACGCCTCCTCGCCGATATTCGCCTCCGCCTCCGCCATCGCCATCGCCATCGTTTGACCAACATAATGAAAGTGTCAACTTTAACGAGCTTCAAATTGTTTTCATATTTACGTACTAATAACAATAATAATAATAATAATAATAATAATAATAATGATGACAAGGCGGGCCCAGAGCACAACAAACATCAAGGCTATTGATTGCTTCATCAACATCCCCAGTCCCCACTCTCCAGTGTTCAGTACTCAGTCCTCAGTCCTCCATCCTCAATCCTCTTTCCAGTCACAGTCACAGTTCCAGCTCCAGTCCCCGCCCTGACCCGCACTCTTAGGCAACGGCTTTGTGAGTGATTTGATTGATTGGTAAAATGATTCAATCTTGCGCACATTTTGTCATTATGTTCATTATGTTTAGACATCGGACGACATCGTCAATGGATAATAAGTAAGACATCAGACACAAGTGAGCGCTCAGTGCAACATTTGGGTCGAATTCTCTGCCTCACTGCCACAATTCGTGTGGCTTGTGTGGCTTGTCTGGATTGGATCGATTGGTATGCGATATTTGCTTTCTATCGATAGAGAGCCGATGAATATGCCAGATAAATGGCTTCCTTGGCACATTTAACTGAATTGCCTGCTAGAAATTAATTGCTTTTGTAATAATTTATAATTTGGACTGTCGGTGCAACCAAGAAATTGTTCAGAATTCTTGCTGCCACGGAACTTCAAATCATTAATATCGCACTCAAGGCAGCGACGATTCTGCGAAGCAAAAAAGTTGTCGTACAAATACTGGCAATGAATAACTTTTCAGAAATTTGTTATCTTAAAATGATTTTTTTGTTTATACATATGTATATTATGCGTGTGTCTGCAAATAATTTTTCCAGCCTATCAAAGAGATTTTGTAGCAACGAACTGTTTTAGAGAAGCGGAAACCCCTTTTAAATGCAATACCGTATTGAATAAACTATTAATATGTAAATATCTTATACAATTATCTAAGAATATATTGATATAATTTCTTAATATTCATTACTCGCTGGCACCTTTTCTTTTCATTTATATGCAAGAAGTATTCTCAGAGCGTAGAGACGCAGGCATTTAGATTATTCAAAAAAATTGAAACCTAGTCTTAGCGACATATAAAACTTTCTAGATCTCTTATGATGCTCATTAAAACAAAAGGTTATTTTCTTTGGAAATTAAAATAAAATAAAATGAAATGAAACCCACCCTTAAAACTAGAGACTAAAGCAGTCTTGTGCCAAGATTTTCCAAAGCTTTTTACAAGTTTTCTCGTCTTTGTAAAGGAATTATTGACTACACTTTTGTTCGATTAAGGTCCCAAATTCGTGTAAAAAAAATTAATAGGTTTATCAAGTTTTTCACCCACTCCCCACTTAGTGTGAACTAACATTTTTGCATTACAAAGTTATCTTCATGCTTTTACGTTCGTCACAAACCCAATTGGAATCGAAGTCTATATCGCTTATTTATTATTCCATGCAAATGTTTTACCCCAAAAATGAGTAATAAGATTAAGATTTCAAAAATTAAAAGTTGAAGAAAACGAAAACGCAAACCGGCTTTTCTCCCTTCGCCCCGTCTATATTCTCCAACCGTCCGACACTGGATCACAGACTATTAGATATTTTGCATAATTCTAATTTCAAAAATTGTATTATTATTCTTGAATATGGTTATTTGTCAATCGCTTTAAAATGATTGTTGTCTATAAATATATTTAGCTCTAAGCATAAGTTGAAATGATTACTAGATAGTGTTAGAAATATCGCAATGTTTGTAAGAAAACAGAAAACAAAGAAAATCTTTTACGGTTGTGGAACTAAAACAGATTTGTTGCCATATTTTCACTTTTTGCAGAACTGTTATTGTTTTTTGTTGCTGTTGGTAAAAAAAATAAGCACAGTAATGCTTTATTGTATTAGTTTTTATACGAAACTGATTTTCTATCGACTTGGAGGCTTTGCAAAAGTGAAAAAATATGCATATGCTAAAGGACTTTGCCAGCAGGGGGGATATTGCGTAACCAGTTCGAGAAAATGGAACTCAGGCTAGAATTCAAACGCCTATTTAGACAATTGCTGTCAAAACATTTGGTAATTGATACGCGGGCAGACGGACGAACGGACGAACGGACGGATGGACGGGCATTAGTACCTCCACGCGAAAGGAAACGCGTCAAGTTGATGGGATTGCGTGAAGAGCGAAATGACAAAAGAAGGCTTTGCCCCTTTGGCTGAGCGGCAGGATTGCCCGTGTCATGACTAATGCGTTGCTGAAGATGATCGGGTTTCAATTACACAAACGAGCGAGCCGATATGGGTTGGACGGTATGGACAGAAGACAGACATGCTAAGGAAGTGCCAGAAATGAATTCAATGTCGAATCCAATGCGAGCTGCAGCTCCAGCTTAATGCGAACGTGGCGTTTCCTGTGCCCGCGCCAATGTCATTCGTTTAATGAAGCGCAGACAAAGCCAGTGGGGGGGACAAAAAAAATACATATATATGCTGAAAACAAAAAATTGCTATATATAAGTATGTACATATAAATGAGTGGAGAGAAATACGTTTTAATTACGTCAAGTGATTCGTTGCCTGCCTGCCAGCCTGCCAGCCAGCTAGCCACAATAAGCAAAATGGAAATAAAATGCGCCATCTTGAAAAGCAGCCGCCGGCAAGTGGCAGTCCCAGCCACACCACACCACAGCAGACGAAACCAGACCAGATCCAACCCGATCCAAACAGGCCAGGCCAGGCCAGGGCAAGCCAGAACCCCGAACCCATCCCCCGATGCTGACATTCCCAGTGACATATCGCCTGTTTTGACATTTCGTTTGATGTGCGACGCGCAATTATAGCAACAGATTTCCGACCACCGAGTCCAACTCGTTCGACATTTCCGCTGCATTGCCTTCGAGTGCCCCCTCCATCCATCCTGCGAATTTCCAGCTCTGAGTTCTCCTTCGCAGCCTCTTGCAAAATGGCGCGGTCTCTGAGCACTTTTCTGCAGCTAATGGCGCGTAAAATCTTGTCATAATTGCCGGATGCGCCAGTTAGTGCCCAAAATAAATGTGAACCCCCAAATTATGCCACTAATTTGCACGCACGCAGACTCCCAGATGAACAGACAGTAGAACAGGCAGTCAGACAGTCAGTTGAGAGCCAAGAGATGCACAACAAAAGGAATTCGTTTTCCACTTGAGTGGCGCCGCAGCTGAAAATGCGGGCGCGACTCTGACAACGGCACTTCATCTACCCGGCTGGACGCATTATGCAATCATTATATTTTTCTGCCTATTAACAATGCAAGAATCTTCTTGATTATCACTCTATTTCTTATATTTGTTTGCATAAATTGAATTCAGGCTCGGCACAGGTGATTTGGGCAGTCGAGCGTGTCCTGCCGCCTCACACTTCACGCTTTACGCTTCATGCCGCATTCCTCGTTCCTGCCACTTCAAAAGCGAACCAATCGAATACCAATCAGAGAGCCAGAGACAGAGACGGAACGGGAGGGAGAAGTTCGACGCACTCTTGAATGCACTCATTGCTTGCTCTTCAGTGCGCAGTCATTCATTCATTCATTCATTCGCTCAATCATTCACTTGCCGCAATCGCAGGCACTAATGAACTGCATTCAAATAATTTTATTACGACAATTATGTATTTTATATAATTATTCTTCCCTGTATTTCTTGTTAAATTTTCTTATATGGGAAATGTAAATCATTTCGCTTTCCTTGATTGAAAATGAAGATGTTAAAAGGTCTTAGACATTTTAGAATATAATAATTCATTTCCACACCTTTAATTAAATTTTAGAATTTTGCACACATTTTGTGCCCATTTGCGAGACAACATGTAACTAGCTAGTTGACGGATCGGATATTGCAAGGCATCATAAGAGCTATGAAGTTCAGGGACACATTGAAGTTGATCGTTTCTACGATGATTGGATGTCGCAGCAAAAACTAATATCACTTCCATTTCAATTCCTTGAAGATCTAAAAGGAAAGTGCTTTGAAGCCATGGACAAAAAAATTATCTATTTTCATATCTGCTGGGCTTAGAAGGCTTGAGCTGTTTGCAGTAAATATAAAAAGTGCGGATTCATAATTAAAACAAATTAGAATACCAAAATTTGCTTAATTACAGAAACAGCCATCGAGACTCCATGGAATGGTCGGTAAATGTCTTAGAGGCTCTAATCTTAGCTGCATTGAAATCTTCTGCTTACTTTATTTGATATTGTGTGCCTGCGGACTGGAAGAAGGACTAAGTCCGCCTTTAACATTTAAACATGCCTTTTCAGGACCTTTTTTCCGAAGAGGTGCAAAAATAATCGAAATCACACTCTACATACAGTGCTTGGGTTCAAAAAGAATGGTATCCTCTGTAATATGCTTCTGCCTTATTGCTTATTGATAATTCAGAAATCAGCAAACAATATCAAAATAATATCAAATGCTGAAACTTGTACGTTCTGTTGCATATTTTTATTTTCCCATGATCTGCACTGAGTTTTCTGTTCCTTTGAATACCCTTTGCATACCCTTTGTAGATAAGTATGTATGTGTGTATATCCTTCCCGTTGCACCTGCCGGCGAACGGCCAAGAAGGAAACGCCCGCCCAATTTATTGTACAAATTGCTCATTTATTTTTATACACTTCATTTGCCGCCTTCACACTTCGAACAAAAGAACGATTCGAGTGCTTCGTCTCGGACAAATTGGATTCATGTCGTAAATTCGATTGACGCTGGACAGACACATGCGTTACACACACCCATACACACTCACACACACATATGCAACGACAATGTGCATTTTCCTTTTGTAGAGCGCTTTATTTCCATTTGTGGGTCTCTGAGTGGCAAGTGGTCCTTGTGCTGGTGCTGGTTCAATGGGTCGCACAGAAAGTTGCGAGGGAAAAGCGACTGAAGACAATTGGAAATGGACTCAGCTGGTATCGCTGTCACATCACGCAGCGCTTTTCCGACTAATTGCGCTAATTGCTCTCCCTCCCCCTCTCTCGCACTCAGTGTCTCAGAGAATGTCATCCCACCACCCACTACCCGCCATTTGGGTGCTCGCTTGTTGCTCTTTGGCGCTGGGAAGTCACGTGGGCCGAGGTGCGAAAGGAACGCCTCTGCGTCCCATCGCTCCATCGTCCTGTGTGCTATGAAATTTTAATGAATCGTAAATTGATACGCCTTTTGAATGCGCCGGCGAAAGTGCCGCGGAAAGTCGAGGAAGGAAGTCGAGGAAGGAAGCCAGCACTCTTGTCTCTGGTATGCAAATTAAGGGAAACCCAATCCTTTGTCAATCCACTAATTTGAGTGCGCAGCGACTCGCTGGCGATTTTCTTATTACTCCCCCAGTATCAAAGGCGGGCAAACAGTCGAGCGTGGGCGCTGAGCTAGAAATAGAAAGCAGGAAAAGCGATTAAAGCGGAAAGGCAGCAAAATAAAATAACAACACAGGCAACATGCGCCCGAGGGGTTGGCGCAGAGCGCACGTCAAAAGATTATGACAATTTTTCCACCACAAATGAACACTAAATCCTACAACAACACCAGCAACAACAACAGCAACAGATATAGCAAAAACAACTGCCACAGGACGAAGGAAAGGAGCAGCTCATTGTTGGCTGCGTGTCTCTCTAACAAGCGGAGTGTGTTGACAAGGATTAAGGACATCAACGGCGCTTATGTTCAGGCCCGAAGCCCGAAGCCCATACCCATGCCCATGCCCATGCCCATACCCATACCGAGGTCCCGAAGACAAGCGCGGAAACGCATTGTGCACGAATATAGCAGGAAAATTCTTTGGAAAATTGCTGAGGCACTGTGCGAAAGAAAAACTTGAGATGAAACAAATTATTAATAATACGAACGACACCAAAAAAAAATGAGACAACAATGACAAGAATGTAATCAACAATGTCACAAGAAAATGTGGAAAATTATGATTGATGTCGATTGTTCGATTCGACTGCCAACTAGAGAAGAGGAAAAATATAAAATATACAACTACAAATACATATATCAGTATTGCATATTTTATTTGGCCTATAAGGAAGAGCTTAGTATCGGATGCTAGTAATTCGCCTTAAAAACAGCTCTCTTGGATAACTTTCTAGTCCTGCAATGCTATCAATGGAAATACAAGTACAAGTCTAGAAAATTGAACTGGAGTGTAAAGAGAGAGACTTTAGCAAGCGACTAAAAGATAACAAATTTATACTTGTAGTTCTAAAAGCAGCTATACTGGTAGAAGAATGGCTCTTATTTAACTCAAGTGATGATTTACTTTGTTAGTAAAGGTGTCGTTATAAAACTAAATTGTGTACGAAATGTGGGTTGTATTGCACCGATCTAGGGTAAGACATGTAATGGGAATTGTAAGTGCATTGATTTACTTAAATATTAATCAACAAACAACAAGTTTAGAAATTAAAAAAAGGAAGCTGCAATGGGATGAGAAAAGACTGAATTACATTGAACATTTTCCAGATGGAAAAATCGTTCTTTCTTTTGCCATAATCTTGATTTCACTCATGTAGTAGAATCGTTTAATATGTTCAGTTTTTTAAGCAGTGCTTACAGATAACGGTTTTAATCTAATCATGAATTCTGTGCTAAACCTATTTTTTAACAGATCTATATCTGCTTTGAAAAAGACCAACTCTTAGGTTAGCAGGAAATAGTTACATTTTCTTTTGGGCAAAGTTCTTTTAAGCTGATAATTATAATTATTATTCAACATTGAGATGCAGAATTACAAATACGAGTATGTAGGGTCTGGCCAGCAGTCGTTATAAAGCATAAGGAGCAGGACTTTCGAAATCATCTAAGCATTTAAATGCATATTGTTGCAATTGTTATTTTGCAGAAGTCCCATGATGGTCTAAAATTAAATCCAAATGTAATTTCAATTCAATTTAGCTTTGCTTCATCGGCTAATTGTATTTTTTTTCGAATCTAGAAACAAAATGTTGAATAGAAAATGGGGAAAGCAAAGCTGAAAATATTAAATACAAAATATTTTGCTAATATTTTAAATTCATTTGTAAGGAGTATATTCAATGAACTCGCAGAAGTCGTGTAATTTTGTTGTGAAAATAATGTCCACCTAAAAGTTCAAATATAAGAAAATACAGTCGAATTGATAACCTCCTCCTTTTTCGAAATCGGTTAAAAATAAGGAGCTAAGACGAGCTTCGACTGATGTTATATACTTATATATAACCAGTAATCGAGAATTACAAGTACAATAAATAGCCACAACGGCCGATTCATTTGCATTTTTCCAGATATCTTTAGTGTTTTCAGACATGCACTGACAACTTCAAAGGACCAGCGTCTGCTCAAGTCGACATCATTTTCGTTTCCTGGCCGTACTTAGCGACTTTTTAGGCCTTAATTGACAAACAGGAGGCGATTTCTCATATTCATTCGCATCGGCGCGTTTTGAGTTCACGTTGTCAGACGAGCTTTGATCTAAATGTGAACATTATAGGTACATAGGTACTTGTATAATGGTTGCTGGTGTCGGCGGCATAATGATAATGTCATAGGCAGCGGGCCTGCCTCACCCACCCCCTCCCGACTCCAATAGGGGGGCCGATTACATTTTTCGTTGGCGTTGGAGCGTAACACTTTTCAGTCGTTTTAATTCTCTTTTAATGTTTGCTGCCCTTTTGGGCGGCCACAAGCGCAGCCGTCGAAGAAAGCTGCACAATTACAAAAGCCATGGAAAAACAAGAAAAATGAAATAAAAGGCGCATCATTTTCATATGCATGAGCCATACATAAATTCCCTTTTGAAGTCTTGAATTATGCAGCGTCTTTGGGTATTATGTAAAAAAGTTCGGCACGCTCGGGTTGGGGCAATTTCGAAAGCGACTAAGCAATGGCAACCATTGTAAAAAACGAAAAATACAAAAAAAAAAACAAACATGAAATATATATAAACAGGAAAAAACACACTCGAGTGGCAGTGACGCGAACAAACAGTTTCCATGATGGCGAATAGCGAACTTTTTCCTTTATTTCGGTTTTAATTTGAATTTCAAAGGGCGACGCCATAAACGCTCACAACAACAACAGCAGCAATGGCCGGGCTGGGACAGAGCCCAGCAGCAACGGGCATCAGGTACCGGGCCCAAGAAATGCACAAATGACGCCCCCGTTTTTCAAATCCAACAATAAACTGCACTCAAGCACAGCAAATGAACTCGTGGGTGTGAGGCCGCGTCGAGGGTGGGGGCGGGGTCGAAGGCGTGGGCGGGCAACAAGTGCAAAGCTCGCGGAAGAGCTCGGAAGTTGGCCATATTTGGACGCCATGCTGTGTCTTAATTCAATCAAAGGGAGCTGCAGCCACGGCGTCCATAATGGTTGCATGCGTCTGGCACTCAAGTGCCGACCTCACGACCCGTACCCTGAGCTGCTGTCAGCGGCGTAGCTGGTGCCAGCGCCGGTGCCGGTGCCGGTGCCGTGGCCGTGGCTGCCATGAATGGCGCTTGGCACGCCCCCCGTCGATGGCGGTGGCGGTGGCGGTGATGATGGCGATGACGTGGACGAAGACGAGGATGAGGACGTAAGCGTAAGAGTAACCCTTAAATGCAGCAGATGAGTGCGCGTGCACTCGATAACTGTTTAGAGAGCACTGTTGAAATTATAAAAATTGTTTCCTTAAATGATTCTTAATGAGGAAAGGGTTGCCCGAGTGTCGTCCTCTTCCTTGGCGGACGACGCTCCACTCAACACCCCGGGGGTGCTCTAAAGCTCTCTTGAGTAGTTGCAATCGAAATGGTTGCAATGATTGGTATCTGATTAAAATGTAAAATGTACACGTACATCTGTTTAGCAGCATTGCTTGTAATCGGGGGAACCTAATACATGGCTCCAATAAATCGGCACATCTGTATAATAGCATTTCATCTAATCGGGAGACCCTAATAGCTGCAACAAATCTCGTCCTTAAGCGCTCTTAGGCGTACCACATATTCTACAAGTATATCCTATTAATGATAGTCCGCATATGAGCTCCTTGGAGCCGTCACATCTTAGCTAGGAAGAAATTATAGAGCAGATGTGTGTAATACCTTATATACAAAGAAATAAGTTTAATCCAATCTAGGCATCACCTATAGGAAAGTTTCCTCCAGAAAACAACTATTTTTATTTATAGTTACTAAGTGAACTTTTCCTGCATATTAGAAAAAATAATTTAGAAGTGTATATAAATAGTACATTGGCGTACTTCCCGGGTGGCTTCGATTCAATTCATATTTATGGTCCACAACCACTCACATCTCGTATTTATAATATAAAGTGCCAGTTAGCCAATTTAAAAATGAAACCTGAATGCAATAATCATGCATGGTTATCGAAACGGTTCTAAAATTACTTCGCGAATGAAAAATTCCAAGAACAGTGCATTCTTGCCTTTATTATATCCTTTTTGTGTTTACATATGTTTAGAAAAGTTTCCCAAGGTGTGGTTTTCAAGACACGATTTCGCCTTCAAACTGAAAAAAGAAAACCCATTTAGGTCAATCGCCTTTGAACAGAAATATGTGGTTTCTGCCTTTTCTGCTTCCTACTTATGCTTTCCTAGCTTATAAGGTTTTTTTTTATAATTTTTATATATTCTTTTCCCATGTCGACGGGCAATGTTTGTTGACACAAAAATATAAATAAATGAAAAAATAAAATAAAATTGTATCTGAAATTAAAGCTATTTTCTATAATCTAGAACAATATCGTGCTTTTGTTTCGTTGCTCAAGCACCATTTCTATATATCGACGTATATGCTTATTTTATAATCCACTTATAACATAAATACAATCCGAAAAAACACCTCTAACTTTTAAGCCGCAACAGTTAGGGACACAAAATTTCTCTTTATCAATCCTTTGCCGTGCTTCAACGAAGTCATATCCTCATCCAAATAGGATTTATGTTTGCAAAACATGTTAGTCTATGTTTTGGGAACATTTTATTTATTTCAATATTAATTTTTGTTGTTTTTGCATCTAGTATTTTTGAATATCGCGCACGCCATTATTATTATTCGTGGCCGATGCATGTATGTATGAGTAAGTAAGAAAATATTTGAAAATCAGCACTGCGGGGCATGGGAAATGAATTGGTGAAAATAGAATAAAACGCAGTTACGTGCGACACCGAAGGCTATAAAGCATTTCAAAGACGCGCAGCAGTTTCTTCTCAAAGTAAAATGCAAAATAATTGTTTATGGGGTTTTAACAATTTGCACAAACGGCGAAATGCTCGACGCACACATGTGAAATACATATATCTGTGTGTAACAATTATATAGCGACGAGCTGAAAAGGATGCTGGAGTGGGCTGGAGGACTCGAGAGGCTGAGAGCGTTGCACACGGCAGCTGCACATTATGCAAAGCAGCAGCGAAGGATATCAGAAGGGAGCGTCATTACAGAGCAGCGCCCCACCAAGTGATATCCCAGCATGCAAAGCATCTCGGCGATGTCGTTATTCTTAATTTATGAAAATGTGTGTGTGCGTGAGTACACTGGAAGAAAAACTATACACAAGTTAGTGCTCTACTAGAGCTCTTGGATATCAGTCCACTGAAGAATATTAAAAGCTAACCAGCAGGAAACAATCAGCACAGCCAACATGCTCTTCGAAAGCTTACTTCAATAAGTAACCCAATTATTTATAAAGAAATAAAGAAGGGTTCCCAAAAAATTCTATCTGTATGCTATGCATATGATGAATTATTGATTGATGAGGTGCTTTAAACATTTCCAATAGATGTAGCTAAAGATTTCGTATGATGAAAAGATGAACATGCATAAAATGTTCAAAATATGCTCTCGAGCTTTAAGTCTTTAAGTTGTCCACCTTAGTACATAATAAACTAGATTGTAGAACTCCCGGGTTTTTCTTCCAGTGTCCATGTGTGTTTTGGCTGGTTTGTGCATTTCGTGTGCAGCAGCGTGTTCTCATCTTCTGAATATGCAAAAAAAAAAAAAACATAAAATACAGAAGAGAAAAAGATGTGGAAGAAATTAAATTTCCCCAGCCACTGTCTCTGGGAGTCTGTCCCCAGGCGTTGTCGGCGTTGTCGTCGCTGCCGCCATTGCTGATGCCTTTGCCATAATGAAATGTAATGCAATGTAACCGTATAACGAACCAACCAAGCGCAATCGCCGCCCAAGCTCCCTCACCTGCACGATGCAGCCATCATCTTCTTTCTTCGGTGTCCTTTGTGGCATCGCCTTTGCGACGCGCGTAATTTACATATGCATTAATATGCTTCAAGGATCCAAATGAATACATAACTGCGTTTTTGCCAACACTCTTTAGATGCATTCTGCATACGTCAACCCATGCCTCCGCAATCCCACCCCCCATCCCTACCCCTCCAAGGCCCTCATGGCTCCTCCAGCTCTGGTTGGTCTATGATTTTGATGAGGCTGCACAAATGAAAGTTAACTTTGATGTCAGCATTGGAGGCACCTGGATTGTGGAAACATATGGGGATGCTTCAAATGTACAAATAGCCCGATTCATGACCGATTTTCTTTAAGCCAAAATAGTCCCTTTCATAAGAAGTGGTCATCGGAGGAATTTTCAATACTTATCCAACTCCTGCTCTATAATTAATTTAACTTAATATAATAATATTATATGACGCATCAAATGCTGAAAAAAAGATCGTTTAACAGAAGTAAAACTTTCTTTTTAATAGTGGTATACTTGTATGTATTATCAATAATTGTGTTGGAAAATTATAAAATAAAATTATTATAACATAAAATTCTAGTTTGTACATAGTTTTATGGGCCTATTTTATTTGTAAATTTAGCTCATTGAAGTGCTATCTATCCCTTCTTTCGGCCAGAAAATCAAACGAAACAGATTAAGTAAACAAACATTTTAAGCAGCCACTTAAAAAGGATTATCAATCGTAATAAAAGGTGTATTTAATTTTTATGTTAAGTCAAGAAAATGATACTTGCACCATATCGTAAGACACTTTTTACAACCCAACTATGTACTGTAAAAAGTAAAGTTGTTTACATTTTCCAAAGAACAATATTTCATAATAAAAACATTCACTTGTTTTAACAACTTTCTGGTCTAAAATAAGACAAATATTGCATTGAAAGTATATTTATGACCAAACAGCAACTATTTACCTTAAAAACGAAAGAACATTTTTTTACATTTATTGCCTTACAATTTTAACGATCGGTAATTATTTTTAAAAGGTTTATTTAGTTTTTAGGTTTGTCCAAACTCTTCTATTTTTATTTGAGGCTTACGTTTTAAAGCCGATAAGTGAAAATTCTACATCGCATATCCTGTACATGGGACTTTGATTCCGCAAATAAACAAATATCTTATTTGGTTAAATGCCTATTTTTTAACCCACTTAACTAAGTGCGCATTGTTCTTATTACAATTTGTTATGCCAAAATTGCATATTTAATATAAATACGTAGTTAATTAAACATTACAATAATATACATTTGCTTTTTAATAACTTGCAAGAGCTCCTTTCCTATCCGATCGACTTATAATAAGTACCTGTCTTTCAACAAATGTTTTGTAGAAAAAGAAATGATTCTTCTCAAATTGTGCTTCTCTCAATCTTAACATCTTTTAAAGTTAAAATATCTATAAAATAAGAAGATAATGCAGTATTGTGGGAACGTTTTCTGAACATTAGTTTCATACATACAAACATATGGGGAGTGTGTATATTATAGTTCTATTTATTGGGCATTGACTGGCACTTATGGATCCCAAACAGACTTCCACCTGCAAATACTTGCTTATGTTTGTGTGCGTGTGTGTGTGTGTGTGTGTGTTTGGCCTAAATTTTCGCTCGCTATAGGGAGATATTAAAATAAGCACCTGCCCGAAGAAGCCTCGTAACTAATGAGGCACGAATTAGTTGCCTTCCTGTCTGCCAATATAGGAGTTCATAACGCAGCGAGCAAAACGAACCACAACCAACCCCCGAGGATAAGCAGCCCCCGCACACTTCAGGGGTGCAATTCGAGTAATCAGCATTTTAATAAATTCCCCCGCCCGGTCTCACAGCGCAAGAGGAAAATTTATAATGGCTTCCTTTTGCTGAACGCGTACCAGGAAGCGACACGACGGCAAGAGAGGCAGTGCGGTGGCAGAGCGGCAGAACGGCAGAGAGGGCTGTGCGATGGGCGAGGGAGCGAGTGCGCAAATGTAAAGGCAGAGAGCGCAGGAGCGAGCAAGAGACAGACAAAGCAGTGCTCGAAAAGGAGGAAGAAGAAGAAGATGTGGAAGCAAGCGCAAATGCAATTCATAAAATGAAAATGAATGAATGAATGGGAATGCAAAGAAAAAAGCCAGTGAGCGAGCGAGCGAGAGAGAAAAACAGTTGTGAGCAACAAGAACAAATTAACTGGGAGGGGCATGTGGTGCACGCACACACACACACACACACACATACACACCTATACACAATCATATGCTACACAGATAGACGCACGCAAGCACGCACAAACAGCAGAGAAAAAGAATCCTGTCAAGGATGATTGCAAAAATCAGCAGAGAATATAAACAAAAAAAAATTACATATATATGTATATATATATTTATGTATAAAGAAAATGTTGGGAAAAAGCGAAGCGAGTGGCGACGACAACGGCAACTACAACGATGAGGGTTGTTGCTTGTTTAGCCGCATGGCCACTCACTTGGCGCAGGTAAGAAGAAGCAGCAGCAGCAGAGGCAGCAACAGAAGCAACAACCACCCGACAGGACACGTGGGTGCAAAAGTGACAGCGCCATAGAGGCCATCGCCAGTGCTGCCTGCGACCTCCAGCGACCAACCAAGCCACCCAAGCCACCCAATGGCCACCACACCCCAGCCCCCCACTCTATTGACCGTGATTGAGATTTGGTTGGTTGGCTCTTTGTAGACGACAGCGTCGGTTGCTTGGGTGGTTGGGGGTGGGCGCCAGGATATTAGATTGGAAATATTGACTGCATATAATGATGCTTCTTCCACTTGCTGTGTGGTGGCCACCATGCCAGCACCCTCTATGGGTGGCTGAGTGGTTGGGTGCCTGAGTGGCGGCGTCTCTTAATGATTCTGGTAAACAGAGCGACGACGAACGAATTGAATTCAATTGCATCGAATCAAATCGCACAGCAATAACAATTATGCCCATGTCGCCGACTGTGCGTCCGATTTGCCAGCGCCAGCGCCATCGCCCCATTCACCCAAGCCCCAATGTGGGTGTGCGGGAGTATTTTGACTGAATGCGGTTTTAATGAGACATATCACGTATGCATGTACATACTTGTACTATGTAAGAATACAGACATGTACAGTACATATACACGGGTTGTGCGGCCTAAGTTTTAATGAGCACATCTTAACTGCAATTTGCCAGCAATTAGAGTGCATATTTAATCGGGGAGCCCATCATCTATACCACCAATCAATTATAGAGTCGAGTTGGGACGATCAACATTCGGGGAAGTAAGGGCGGTAGACGTTTAGGGTGCAATTTAATCGCCTTAATTGAATTCTTTTTTGCACTTAGGTCGATCTTAAGCGAAGCCAACGTCTAACGCCCTTAACTACAATGCATGTGTTGTGTCATTTAATTGATTAATTTATTTACTTACATTAAACATTTCTAACTAAGCCAACCCTTAGTTAGCTCAAGTTCCAGTCGATCATCACAATAAAGTATATCGTAGTCTTTTGAGCTTGCAAACATTGGCTGCATAACATTTTTGACAAATTATAAGAATCGATTGCAATTGTGCTATTTGCTTACCTATCTAACCAATTCTTTACACAATCACCTCAACAATCCTTACTTTCAGGAACCATGTAAGCCACTTTAGAGACGCCTTTTCTCGTCAGGAAATTTATAGCATTCCATATAATAGGCTCGACTTCGAATGGGAGCACGCACATTCGAAAATATGGTAGTATTGTAAATCTACATGTGTAGATATGTATGAACATATCTCTATATATATATGTACGAGTATATAAATGTTTTTTCCTGACTGACTGACTGATTGGCAATCAATGCACAGTCTTAGAAATTTCAAAAAATTCGACCCCCAAAGAGGGGAGAAACCGACTCTAACGTTTGTATGAAATATCTTCAATTTTCATCTGATTTTCTTAAAACTTGGTGTCTATAAAAGAATTGTTCTTTCTCCGTAGAATAATTGGAACACCTAGGCGATGAAAAATCCGATTAACTTATTCTATCAAAAGCGTTCACTCATGTACAAGTATACTTAAAATTTGCATGCCATTTCATTATTACCTCAGAACTCTAAAAAATATGAACAAAACAACCTGCCTATTATTGCTTTCAATTGGGAGCCTAAAATTCTCATACGTTTTGGATTGAATATGATTTCACAGGCTCGATATGGCTTTATGAGTTGTCGAAGTTTTTCCCTACTTAACAATAAACAATAAGCAATTATGTTTCGGCACGTTTCGGGAATATTAAAAGGTAGGTAACTATAAAATAAATAAATAAATGAAAGGTAAATGAATATTCAACTCGCGCTTAATATCTAACGACTAAGCTATCAACATATCTTCTTAAAATTATTTATTTATGGGAGAGACAGATGAGATACGACTAGGACACATTTCTTCTCAGCGAGATTGTATTTTCCTGTATCCCAAAGTATATGTCAGCTTATTACCATCTACAGATTAACTTTGGGTAACAAATTACTGGCATTAGCTGGTGATGAAGTCGGTAAACAAATCAGCAATGGAAACCTTTCATGATTGTGCATTTTTCATACTAAATGTAACAATTTTATTATTTTTACAAGAAAGTCACTTTTACGAAGAATGGATAGCCGACTTCTTTTTTAACATCAATTGTAAATTAAGTGATGAATTCAAGTTTGAGTTCAAAACTATTTAAATGCTTAAAATTAGAAAATAAACACAATGGTCAGTGAAACTAAATGGCTTAGTAGTAATAAAAAAAAAGTTCAGTAATTAATATTGAACATTTACCATATTACAAAGCTATTGAAATTGTTTTATATTGAATAGGTGTACAATTTTCAATAGTAATACCATTTCTTGCTATGATTCATTAGTAACTGCTTAGACTTAAATGTAGTCCATAATTTAGAACGTATAATGTGGTGGGAAAGACTGCAACAATGGGCCCAGCCAAACAATTTTTCTAATAGACGCAAGGCATACATTTTTTTAAAAATACGTTCCTATTACGATAAATTCATTAAAACAAAAAACTAAAGTGCATTGCTGCGAATTATTTACATTAATAAAGGATTCTTCCGCTTCACTAAAAACTACACCTGAATAGACCGAGATGATGCCAAATATGTGTATCATCACATTTGTGTTGTATGGCGACCTCTCGAACTCAGCCACTCACTCATTGACAATTGTCTCATGTAAATACTTATAGCACCTGCTTTAGCGACAATCGATCCATTCTCGTTCGCAGATTGACGCTACGCAGCCACTTCCTACTGTCAATACTCGTGTTCGTGTTCGTTTGCATTTTCGTCTTCCTGTTCCTGTTGCTGCTGCTGTTTATGGCACATTGCCCGTCCGGGTGCCTCAAGTGGCAACTAACGAGTGCCACAGAACTCATAAGCGAGTGGTGCTTGGGTGCCACCAAAACATTTCGTTCCACTTCATTTGCTTCGCTGATTTGCGAAGCGCCAACGCTAGCAAAGTTCTAGATTTTTTACCAAACAAGATGTGCGATTTTGCTATATACTCGTAATTTGTATTTTTTTTATTTCGCAGTTGATTATGGTGCTGGGGGAGTTGAGTTTTGGGAATTACGTATGATGCGTGGAACAGGCAGACATACATACATACATACATACTCGTATACAAGTAAAGGAGAAGAGGAGGAACACTCGTATATAGTCGCATGCAAATCTCGTTAGTTGTCGTTGGCAGCAAATCGAATGAAATGAAACGAAAAACTTCAAATTGAGTTTTGTAACTTGGTTTTTGCGTTCGTTTTGTTGTAAGCATTTCTTGTACAATGTCATATTAATTTCAAACGTACAAAGTGCTCGACAAACTGACAAACTGACACACACGCACACCCATTCGCACCCATTCGCACCCATTTGCAAGCATTCGAACCCATTCAGATTCAGGCATGGCAAGTGCACTTCAGTAGTGTGCCGCATAACGTGGCGGTTTGGGAACCGGAGGGGGCAGATGTTGCCACTGGTTAACGAGTTGCAGCATTGAAAGTTAGCGTCGGAGGAAGGAATAGTGAGAGCATCTCATTCATTATACCAAGATTCGCAGTATTATGGCCTCGTTTGAAGCAGGGTGGCTTGTCCGGGGGTTGGCTCGTTGGTTGGCTGGCTGCCGCTACCACTGCGATGACGATACCGATGTTGCCCCAAGCCAAGCCACGCCAAGCACTCATCAAATTTTTGCGAAAATTTGCATTAAGTGAAGTAGTCATCAGTTATCAGCATCAACATCATCGCCATAATCATCGGCAACCAACGTCAACCGACGCAGCAAATTTGAATTCAATAGACGGGGGCGCGCAGCCTTCAGGGCTCAAGTGCCGCCTTCGTGGCAACCAACCAGCAACGAACTGATGCTGTTGAGGGGTAGGCGCTAGGGGGCAGCAAGCGGCAAGCGGCAGGAGGCAGTTGGCGGCATTGTTTGCGCGACAAAACTCAAAACTCAACCTCATTTAGCCTAGAAATATGCCAGCAAACATTCGCCACACACACTGGTTCCAGAATCAAATCTATTCGAATGTGAAAAAAATATAAAAAGTCATTGGAGATTGTTTCTCGTGCAAAAGTTGATCATATTTACAGACTATAAAATTAAGTTATAATAATAATTAAATAATCACACCTAAGCTTCGAACTCAAGCTTAATTCGGAGATAGAGTATTCATAATAAGATTTTACAGATCGATCGAATTAGACGAACTCAATCACAAAAACCATTTACCTAGCGAAGCGTGAAAAAAACCGCCATTGCACTCCTGAAAAAGGGGGACCAATTAGAGATGACTACTTTAACATTAATTGAAACCTGCTGGGTCTGTGAAATGGAAGAAGCATTATACTTCAACAGATATTTGATATTTTGATAGTAAAGTGCTCTATAGCTTTGGGTTCAAATTTTAATATTTGTGGACATAATAATCTAATTAAGCATACATAATTTATATAGCAATGCTTTCAAATATTACTTAGTAAAGGAAAAAAAGGTCAACAGAATATATTTTAAACTTTCCAAACAAAATTTAAAAATAAACCTCGAATGCTTCATTTTGGCGTCTTAAGCTATAGTCTTATACTATATGAAAATAGGGCGTTCCTATAGTCGGTCAGACAATGGAACAGACACACAAATTCATTTCAATGTTGATCTAACATTATAATTGGTTTGCTTAGCTTTGTAAGCCACTTATATACAGCAAATATCGAAATATGAATGATATAAAAATGACATATAAGGTATACGATATCTTCCTATGTCCATTTCACAAATTGTCATCATTTTGTCGGGCTGCACTTTGAATTGGAAACCACTGTGTGCCAACAGCTTCGCTCATCCATCTCATAATAAAGGCTGGCAAGCAGGTGGGTCCTGGGGAGTGCGCTTCAGCTGCTGTTAGTTTGAACGCAAAATCAGCGACATTATAATCGTCCTCATTAACGTTTTGCCGTCGTCATTTTTGTTGTTATCATCAGAGCGCCATCGTTGTCCTCGTCGGCGTCGTCGTCACTGCGTTGCGTTGCGTTAATATCCTGGAAAAACCTACCTCGTCAACTCATCAACGTCATTAGCGAAAGGAGCGGAAAAAATGTGAATGAGTTCGGTTAGCAAAGCGCTGCTATGCGCTATGATGATGGGATGCTGTCATAGATCAAGTGGTTTGTGGACAATGGGGTTGGATTGAGAAAGGAGGACGCCACAACTGACTGATGGTTGCTTTATAGAAACAAATTCTGTGGCTGTTTCTGCACGAAAAAGTTAGTTATTGAAGAAAAATAGTTCAGCTCAATTTGATCGGTTATTGAAGTATCGTCAATAACAATTAATGGCATTAACTATTGATATGTTAAAATAAATAAAGTATTGGGAAATATTTGACAATGAGCAGTGAGAAACAATCCACCAGAGCCGAGTACTAAAGAGTGTCATTGGCAGGGAAAAACCGACTTAATTGTATCACAGCTGCACAATTATCTTCGCTTCATTATTGCATATTTAATATTTTTATTCATGTCAATTGATTGCCGATATATAGTGTTCCTGTTGAGGCAAATAGGTATTGGGAATATTTATTTGAAATGAAGCATTAAACACGTGGCATCGTTGTTTTGACTTTGCTGAAGAAACTTGTAAGCATTTGTCTTAGAATGAGACGATCTATTAGATGATCTATTAGATGATCTATTAGATGATCTATTAGATGATCTATTAGATGATCTATTAGATGATCTATTAGATGATCTATTAGATGATCTATTAGATGATCTATTAGATGATCTATTAGATGATCTATTAGATGATCTATTAGATGATCTATTAGATGATCTATTAGATGATCTATTAGATGATCTATTAGATGATTCTTTAGATGATCTATTAAATGATCTATTAGATGATCTATTAAATGATCTATAAGATGATCTAATATATGTTCAATTTAAAAAACTTATATTTTCATATTTTATAGAGCCATTAATTATGGTACAACCCTTTAGAGACTAAAATCTGATGAGGTTGGCTCTTTGAAGACTTTAAATTGTCACATTTAGTTGTAATACAAGTATCACTAAGACAGACTCTGCATGGCGTGCCACCTGAAACGCTCGTTGAATTTTTCAATTGATAATACACTCGAGTGAATCCTGTTCACACACCTACCCAGACAATTGCACATCTATAAGACACTCGCACACACACACCCACACCCACATGCTCAACTGCAGATGTAGACGAAGGCAGTCAATTCAGGAACGCAATTTTCTATTGGCAGTCGGTGCAAGTAAGCAATCAGCCAGGATCAAGCAGGCAGAAGGGATGTGAAAGGATGGGCCGGAAGGATTGGGGGGGGGGGGGGGGGGGACAAAAGTGAATTCGACGACTTCACTGATGGCTGCTGAAGGAGCGAAAGAAGAAACCGAAACGAAAACGAAATATTATTATTATTTTTCTCTCCTCTTTTTTGTTGCCATTATTATTATGATGTTGTAGCTCTAAGTGCACTTTCAAGGGGTTGTGTAAATTATTCAGCTTAATTCCGACATTATTTGGCCCGCACCCCCGCGCTTATTTCCTTTGCTCTATTGAGCTGCCTTTCCTCCATTTTGCTGCCTTGGCAGGCATTTTTTTCATCTCGTTCTCTTCTTTTTTTATTATTATTATTATTCGCGAGCTGATTCGCTTTGGGTGCTGGCTCTGGTGCTCATATTTCGCTAATGGCTGCCAGCCAGCCTTCTGCTGTTCCTGCCACTCCTTCTGTCGCTTCTGCATTGTTGTTGCTGGTGCTGTGAAGGGAGCTGGGTGGGTCGCTGCATTACAAGGGCTGCTGTGCCCAGGAAGTCATTATGGCGCACTGCACTGCAATGATGAATTACATTGACTGTTACGAGTATGGTCCGACCCACGGTTGTTGTTGTTGTTGTTGTTGTCGTTGTTGGTGCTGCTGCCGCCTCTTATTTATTATTTTGTGTTTTTGTCCCTCTTTTTGTCGTTCTGCCCCCTCCCTATCACCCGCGCAATGCTTGAGAAATTGAATTATTTAGAATTTGAGATTTTGCATTTTTATTTCCAACGCACTGCACCAGCAAGCGGACAAGAAGCCGAACTGCAACTAATTTGTCTGATAACTGATGCAATTCTTGAGGGGATATCGACTGATTTCGTTTACCACCGAGTTCAGTTACATAAGCATTTTAACTGAGGAAGAAGCAATGCTCCTGTGTAACTTCTTTGGCACCCAAATACCGTTAAGGCAGTTATTTATATCATTTTATCCTTTTTCATATTTATTAATCATTTGTCTTCTATCACGTTGTATTCATAATGTGATCTGAAATAAAAGCAATTCAGTTTATAATTGAGCTCGACTTGAGGAAACACTAGTCAAGAAAAGAAGAAGACTACGAAGACTGAAAGCGATTTAAAATCTTTCGCCTGCCATCATACAGACTTCTCTTACTAACCATCACAGTTTATAGTTCTGTGCCATTCTCAGTTTTTAATAGACCACCAGGAAACCAACTGTCCTTACTTTAAGTTAAAACTGCAGCTCAAGTTGGTATAGTAATAAAAATCATCTAACAACTTAGACAGCAATAACAGCGTTATTTAAATCGAATCAGTTATACAATAATTAACGATTCCATCTAAACCAATTCAATATGTACAGTATGCAGAGCTCTAATATTTATATATAAACATGGTATGGAATAGTAAACCTTTCGAATACGAACTTATCCGTGCTGATAACTGATAACTGATAAAATGACGATATGGAGCCAATCTTAACAGAAAGTGACCTAAACTGGAGGGCAAATGTGCTTAATAGCCTTGCCAGAATAATGGAATAGCCTGAAGTTGTTAAGCTAATAACAATCTTATAAGTATATCTATGCCCTCCTTTTTTTTAAAAAAAAAACGAACATAACTCTTAGACATAAATGCTGTTGTTATTTCGTATTGAAAATTCGGTATAGCTTTCAATTAAATTAACAAATAGGTTAACTTTGTTTAACTGTAGCCCAATCGAAGCACTGGTCGAACTTAACAGTGAAGCTTCGGTACATACGAATACTTTAGTACTGATAGCTACTTGTATGATCGGAGTTCTTGAACAAGCAGGCTGTAAGGCTGGCTGGGTATTAAGTCATTTATTATTGGCGAACCTAAATGGGTGGCAAATACTTGGCGAAGTAATCATTTGGCTGCATGGCCAGTTGCATTGCCAGTCGCCAGCATCCAATCCAATCACGCATACACACACATACATATACATGTCTGTATATAGTAGTAATCCACGTGCTGGTCCATGCCAAGTGCAATATCAACAGCAAACAGTTCGTGTCCAAATAGAAATTGTAATTCGTTTTTAACAATTTTGCTGCAGTCGCTTGGAAATCGTTCAAGGATGCTGTCAACAACACACACACACACACACACACACACACACAAACACAGTTACAGATAATCATATATAGTATGTATTATATTGTTATTATGATTGCACAATAAATATGGCACAAGCACACATGTTGCACCAATCTGTGTGAATATGTACTCACATATACTTGTATGTATATGTGTGTGTGCGCGCACCTGAGTGCGTAAATCGTCGTTAGACGTCAGCCATCAACAACAATCAGACGTCAGACGTCAGATGTCAGTCGCCGATTCGATTTAATAACTTCTGTCAAACAGACGACCCGCAGCGACAAACTCCAAACTCCAAGCTCAACAACTAAACGGTAAATCGCAAGCAACTCGTGAAAAACGCGTTTGCTTGAGATGTCAGGGCCGCTGTTGTTGCCGAGTTAGTTCTACACTTGAAAAAACCGAGATGCGTTTTAGAAAAAATCGAAATTTCACTTAGCATTTTAAAAACCAGTCGCGTGCGAGTATATACTATACATATATTGAATATTACTTCTTATTATTCCCTGTAACCAAAGAACGCAAGGGTATGGTAGAATATATAAAAAAGTACTAACAGGCTGAAGTGGAGTAGACCCCATATTACAGGTTCATATATGATCAGCATGACGACAGATATCGGTATAAACATGTCTGTCCTCCAGTAAGTCTGCATATCTATCCATTGAGAACTTTTAAGCCATAATAGCTAGGATCCCCAATCTTTGAATGTAGACTTGTTTTATCTTTTCGCAGTCAGAGTTTATTGCTTTATTCCTGCCGATCAATGCAAAATCAATCTTCGTACCAAACAGTTTTTGTTTATCACAAAATTTCTTTGTGTGTTTTTTATGGTGCCTTACTACAACTTGAAATATCATCGAAAACATATAGTTGTCATAGGGTCAAGAGACGAACGGACATAGCTTTACCATTTTACTGCATACTATGGATAGTAGTGAGATTTAGATTAGTGGATTTATTGATCTTAAACGAAAGGAACAGCAGAGAAAGATTGACGCTGATTGCTATATTAATAGATATTCAATAAAAAAGTAAGTTTACAACAGTTTTTGGAATAAATTTGTAATACGACTTAAAAAAAGAAATTTTTAAAATTTCTTCTGCTAATATTCCGAAATTCACACTGAATCTACAACCGAATTAGTAGGTGCAGCTTCCAAAATGGGTGTGAGACAACACCCTAGTTGTTTGGAAAGAAGCAAAATATATGTATTTATAGAACAAGTGGGCACAAAACTATACCTCATTTATTGTCGATGTCGACACAATTTCGGATCATTCATGGCACCGCTTCTAGTTTGAGTTTTCCTTTTTAAGCTCAAATACTTGTAATATCTTGCGATATAAAGTAAAGATAGTTCTATTTCGTCTAATAAATCTACTTCGATCGGATTAGAGTTTCCTTTTTCTATATTTTTCGCTGACAGATTCTGGTACTATCTTGCTTGTCAAGTTTGCTTGTGTGAGTCATCAATTTAATATTGATTTCAGTGCAAATTCCCATTGCTTGCTAGACTTTTTCTTCAAGTGTAATTGTCAGTGCAACTGCGTATGACTTGCCGTTCGATTGCCGTCGAGTGCTGCCAATATTTATTTGCCATGTTTAGCTGTTGCAACAACTTACTTATGCGTGCCGAGTCCGTTGGCGGAGCTGGGGGAGCGGGGAAGGTGACGACTCTGCGGGGTCATGGGAATGCGTAGTTGCTGTGCTGCCAGTGCCAAGGAAATCGTTTTGATTGTTGCCCGATTCAGCTCTCATGTCACATGCAAGTGCGAAATGTAATGCGACAATAATAGGAAATTGCAAATCCACATACGAGCACTCCTAGCTCAGAGTTCAGGCGAATATAAATGCTTGTAAAAATGTGCCCTGAGATATCAAAAAAGGAGCATGGATGGAATTTTAAATATTCATCGGCAAATGCTTGCAGTCGACGTGAAATAGAGCTGCGGGAATGTATGAAGAAGCGAGGCAGTTGTTCCAAGCAAATAGGAAGTGGAAAACGATAACAAAGAAAAATAAAATGTTGGAAGCATGATTAGCATGCTTCGAAATTCCGTTGAATGTTAATGATGAACTGCAAATATCTTTCTAGAAACACTCGGCGATTCAAATATGAAAAATGACTTGCAGCTCCTAGCATTGGAAATGTGTTGTTTATAATAATTATATACTCTTACTTCTTGAAGGCTTGTTTTGAGAAAATGTTTATTTATTTTTTTATTTATTTATTTATTTATGTCAACAAACATATGACTGTCGAAAAATATAGAAAAATTATAAAAAGCATCTTATAAGCTAGAAAAGCATTAGAAGGAGAAATCTAATCAAATTACAATAATAGCATTGTAACTCAATATCCCGGATATTCTCTAATAATTCAATTTTAAGGGATAAGTGGCTTGAGTTAAGTTTTAAAATAATGGCGAAAAAAAAAATTAAACTGGACATAGAAATAGACCAATAGGTGTGTTATTCCTCATGAAAAATAACAATTAGTATTGATTAGTTTCTTGGTTTTGAAGCGATACTCTAATAAATAGAATGAAAAATATAAGAAAGTACTTCTGGCATACAATAAAGCGATTAATATTTAAGAAAATATAAATAAAATATAATAAATGATTAATATACTATAAAATATAAATCAAATTAAGAGAAATAAACGGCTACTAAATCGTTTATTTTCTAGTATTGAAATTCAACTTTGACTTTTGGTAAATTCAGCCCGCAACTGGGAAAAGCTAGCAATCAACGAACGTATGCCAAGTATTACTAAAGCTATTAGACAAGTACATAACTGATTCCTAGGACTGTGAACTCGAGCTTGAATTGAATAAATATAATTTAACATTATTTAACATATTATTCAATCCACAAGAACCAATAAAGTAGATTGGAAATAAGCCCTTCATACAGATCTGATCACTGGGTATACCGACGCACCATACTTGCATCTACAAGTATACTTAGTACTTGTATATCTGACATAATTGCAATCAATGATAATTCTCTGAGTATTTATTTACATATTACGCGTGTGAATTTCCATATGCGATTTCTTTTGTTTACTTAGCGATAAGAATCGTCACATTGCAGCACCACCAGCATAATAAGGTACAACAATAGCAACAACTTCATTGTTGTTGCAGCTGAGGGTGATGTGCCTGCAAACGCAGGAATGCGGCAATAGTCTAGCAATGGTCTAGCAAGCAAATAGATGTTTCAGGCGATAATAAACCAATAGTAGCGACACATCTAAAACGTAGCTGGGTAGTCGCCATTGTAAAAGCAGCAGCAGCACCACCAACACCACCACCACCACCACCACCACTACGACACCAGCACTCTTGGCACCACCGAGAGCTACACGATGCGCCACTTCAGCGGTTATGTGTCAGAATTGCTTGACATGTTTGCTGCTGTTGCTGCTGTTGCTGCTGTTGTTGCTGTTGACGAGCAATGTTTACACTTCATCCTTTTGTCTGTCAGACAGCTAGGCTGTCGTCGAATACATTGATGTTGATAAAAGGGCAGAAGCAGCAGGCATTGTGGGTATCTGTGTATCTGTGTATCTGTGAGATACATTTGGGTATGTTCAGGCGAAGGCGCTTCTTTATTTGCGCCCCGACAGATGTTGCATTATTATTATTACTTTTTTCCGCATAATTTCTTTTTTTACGTATGTGTATATATCTATACAAGTAGATATCCATACTTGTATACTATGCTCGAATTCGTGGAACAGTCTCGCTCTAATTCGTAACTGCCAATGTATCTGCGAGATACACGAGTACAAAATTACACACTCAGTGGTGAATGCACGACCAGCAAGCAGCTGAAAAACTCCTGAGTAAGCGATTGTGTGCAGCCACCTTTGTCGTGGGTGGCTGCAAAATATTGTCTACTAAGCAGAAAATGTTCATTTGCATGCCAAAAGGAAAAGCTAAGAAATATTTCAATAACGCAAAGCCGCTTCGCTTTTCACACAGTCAGCTTCATCCTCGTAGTCGCCGTAGTCGTTGTCGCTGCTGTCGTCTTTTTTGTGAATGGAAATTAATTCATTTACAAATTTAAGCATTTCAATGTATCTCAGTTATCATTATGCCGGCAACGCAATGTAAAAATTGCAGTTAAGCAATTTCCATTTGAATGCGCATCGCTTTTGCTTTTGGACTGCCCATTTCCTTTGCCTATTCTCTTCTTTTATTTTCTTTTCATCTGACTAGGCGGCCATTGGCGGCGGTCGGAAGTGCGGACAAGTAGACATTTTGAATTGGGATTAAGCAACAGAGTATGCGACGGTTGGGCAGCATGGGAAGGGGCTGTCGCTGCACAGCTCAAATCAAGCTTAATTCACGCTGAAGATACTCAAGTGAGTTTCAAAACAGAGCCAATGCCGTAGATCTCTTAAACTATGCCCAAATGACTAGTTGGTGGTCTGCATTCTGCATACAAACGATAATTCATTTCATAAAAACTATTGGCTTCAAATATTCTGCTTTACAATCTATCCCTCTGATCGCTTCTATATTAGACATTCAAGAAGACTAGAGAAGGTAGAGAATTACAATTATTTTTTTTTGCTTCAACATTTTTGCACTTTTGTGCGGGAATCTAGAAAACGGAAAAAGAAACCTACCACAAAGAATATAATTCTCGCTTCCTGCACAAGTTAATAATTGCTTTACTCTATTTTTAAGCCCAGTCTCCTGAGTTAATTCGACTTCAGTACCTCAAAAATGAACTCAATTAATATATAGACAAAAATTTCATTGGGGTATTGTATCATGCCTAAAATAGCAAAGAGTTTCTATGTTTCTTCCTATGTTTTCTATTTTTTTCGAAGATATCCAAAACATATACTTGTACTTTTCAATTTTGCATAGAAAAACAATAATGGCATGTAAATTGAAATGAAAAACACATATTATTTGGAGAGAAATGCATGAATTTATATAAAATAGAATTGTTCATATGTATCTGTTTGATTTTGTTTATAGTGCGGCTTGCGGATCGGCACGACCAGCGGCGTTCAGTTCACATAAATCTCCTCCAAAATAGCGAACATCACAGACGTCTCAAGAGCCTCCACTCGCGGGCCAACTAGAGCCAAATGACTTTTAATTAAAATCTTTGAAGTCCCATTTAATCGTGTATTTTGTAAGATCTCACTACTCAAGGCACATGAACTAAATTAATAGTTGTCCTTTTAGGACAGATCTTAAAGGCAAAGTTCTGTCGAGATTGTGTTAAACAATTAAATTGGCATCGAATTATTAATAGCATTTTGTTAGATTATAAATATCGTTTTCGAGTATGGCTGCCATGTATTAATATATGAGTAGAAAGAGCAAATAATATTGGCTTGCAAACAACTTGTTTGCAGCCACAATGAACGGCTAGCACATTCACATGCTATTAGTATTTGACTTGAGGCCTGAGCCTGGCCAACAAAATCTTCTTTACCACACTCACACCCACACACACACACACACACACACACACAAGCGCACGCAATCACTTTCAGATGAGTGTAAATAAATCAATTCGGGCAGGCGGATTAAACAGACTGCTCTGCTCGAAATGTCAACACAAAACAAGACTGAGGCTGAGACTGGGACTGAGACTGGGATGGAGACTGAGACTGAGGGACAGAACGGCCAGTCACAACAGCAATAGCAACAGAAAGACAGCAACAACAATAACACAATAACAGCTTGGCACATTGTCAAGTGGGCTCTAAAGCTTTTAGCTTAAATACACTTTGGGCCAACTACTTACCCGAACTAAGCGAGCTGAGCGAGCGAACAAGTGAGGGGATTGTTCTGTGAAGGGGTGGTGGAGGAGGAGCAGGGGAGCACAACTGGGCACTGCCATTGACATATTTGGCTGACTGCAGTTGTTATGAGCTCTGCCTGGGCCCCATCCCCCATCCGCGCTTTGGCGCATCCGCCCCGGTCAATTGTCGACGATTTATACAATTTGTCAAACGGACCTCGAAGACGGGGCCAAAAGTGTAATTTAATTTATCGTTTTGATTGTGCGAAGTGTATCGAGAAAATTCGAGAGAAAAAAGGAAATAAAATACTTGTATCGTCAACTGCGACGCCGACGCGTCGGTCAGCAACTGCTTAAATGCAACTTAACGAAATTGCGGAGGCGTTCCCCGAGCAGGCGGGGGATGCCACAGAATGGGGATGAGGGTGTAGTTGTGTAGGCGTGGGTGGCATTGTCAGGGCAAATAAATGAAATTAAATCATTTTCCTAATGAAAACAGGCGTATTGGCTGTCATTGAATGCTCACTACCAGATGACTCATACGCAGCGTAGTCCGCCCACACATCCACACGCCCACACGCCCTCTCTTCGCTGCAATCCCTTCAATTCCATGCCAAGGCATGGCCGCATATTCATGCATGCACGTGTAAGTGTGTGCATGTGCATGTGTGTGTGTGTGTGTGTGTGTGAGCGCAACCCTTTTGCGCGACAAAAGCTCTACCTGCCCCCGGGACTTGTTGACACTTGAAAGCTGCGCTGTTTGCAAACTTTTCGCGCCACAGCCGCCAGCGAGCCCGTGGAGCAGAGAAATCTTCGGCCGCGCTTAGCCAAGACATGAACCATCAACTTATCGTGCCCGCACAGCACCAACAATTTCGAACATCTGCCGCCTACCGCCGTTTCGAAATTGCGTTGCAGCCCTCAAGTCCTAATTTATTTGCATAAAGTATTAACGAACAAACAATTATGGAAAATAAAAGCAATTCAAAATTAAAATTATTCAATACTAGTGCAGAGCCCTTATGGAGTTTTCGATTCCTTTACTCTCTAATGAAACTAGAATGAACTAAATACTCTAATCTATTTTAGTTTTCGTTAATTAAAAACCATGAGGAAACCCAAATCCTACAACAAATCTCAGAGAACGAAAGAGTAAAGAGGATGTTGTGCAATTATTTTGTTGATCAGCTTTTTAGTGAGTTGTCCTTTAGAACTTTATTTGCATTATTTCCTAGAAATGTTTGGTACTTTAAAGCAAATTCTAAGCCGCTTTCTGCGCAAATGCAATTAAATGATTGATTGAATTGAAATACTTAGAATTGCAGAAACAAATACAGAAAAAGTAATTGTTTCTTTTATTCAGTGTATTGCTTTATTCAAGCTGACATTTTCCATATAATTGAACTTTGCTTCTTATCATCATTAATATTCTTTAAATTACTCGAACTTAGAAAGATGTTTGCTTGCGATCTTTCGGGCAGTGCTTATTTACGATCAATAAATCAACAATGTAATTATTTATTGTTAAATTAGGCAGCCTTTATTTCCATTAGCTCAAATAATGCTCCATAGAAATACAATAAAAGAGAATAAATATAAATCATTTGTGAAATGCAACTAAATTGTTTCAATAAGAGCATCAGAATTTGTGATACAAGTGAAGCTGAACCTCAAACCATAAATGTGGGACTACTATTATAATCCCGTGCCTGCCAACTCTACATTTTGATTATTTTAATAAATCAATATGAGAATACAACAGAAATGTATTTCGTCTGTGATTTGGAGAGGAGAAATTATAGTTAGTAGATGCATTGAAAAGCAAATATTTGCACTTAATGGAAATGGAAATATTTCTTTAAATGTGCCAAAAAAAAAAAAAAAAAAATACACAATGAGGGCAAACATTTAGAACTACTGAGCTGCCTTCACACAATCCTCGCAGTGTGGTGCGGCATTGAACGGCATGTGTGGATGCATTTATGGGTGTGGGGCTCGCGACAAGGACAATGCCACTCAAGTGGGGGCGGCCACTTCAATGTGCAAATGTATGATATCCCAGCTATAATAATAGCAACAACAACAATCACACAACACACATACCTTCAAACACACTTCAAAGCAAGGCAAGTGCATTGCGCTAAATGCCGAAATGCAATCGAAAACGCATCCACAAATACTGGGATTTACAATTAGACATTGCAGCCGCCGGCTTGATTACTCATTTACCATTTACCATTTAGCATTCAGCGTTTACAATTTAGCATTTTTCCAATTTCCATCAGTGGTGCGCACAATAGACAGCACTTGGCACTTGCCACTTGCCATTTACCACTTGCCACTCGGCACTTGCTGTTTGACTTCTAATTGCAATCTGCAAATTGTAGGCCACCCAGGAGCTGGGAAAAGGATCGGCCTATTATGCAATCAGCGTGCGTTGGGCGTCGTCGTTGGCATATGAAATATATTCTTTATTTATCCTTTATTCGTGCTCTTGGATGGGTGTGTATGTTGTATTCTGTTATTTCAACTTCTTTTTTCTTTTTGTTTTCACGCCACTTGCGCATTATTCAAATTTTGCAATTTTCAAATGAAAAACAAAAGAGGAGGCGCTCTATTCAAAATGAATTGGATTGGTTTGGAATGGAGTGGAATGGAATGGCATGCAGCCGCCGTCCTCACCATCACCATCACCATCACCGCCGCCACAGCCAAATCCTTTTATGATAATTTCTCAAGAGTGTCGTCCTTTGATCAGGCAAGTGCCTGGCGCGCAGAAAAAACTCATTCAAGCATGAATGTGAATATGATTTTGCAACCACACACACACACCCACACACACCCACACACACCCACACACACCCACACACACCCGCACACACACACACACACACACACACACGGCAGCTTGCGCATAAGGATTTAATAATTCGTTAAGCGAAATTAAAATTGCCAACAGGCGACGCGAATGCGAATGCGAATACGAAAGCCGACGCACCATGGGTTCAAACGAGAACTCGAGCTGAAAAAAATACAATTGAGAGCAGTAGTCTTTCAGAAGGTAAGGCCCAAACGACAATTTGTGATCGAAACTATATGCCAATCCCTATAAATGAATCATATTTGGATATCAATCGATTCTCTAACATAGCTGTTCAAGCCAAATACCCTGCTCAATATTGTGTGTTTTTTTTTTTCTAATTTCAATTCAATTCTTTATTATTTGTGGCTTGGCTAAAATAAATGACAGAAATGGCTTTTGCTAGAATGATGATACATATAACATGAAAATATATAAAGCGTAGCAAGAAAGTCGTTTGACATGAATACAAATATGATAAATGGAAATACATACTTACTTATATAATAGGCATAATACGGTCAATATTGAAAATAAAAGTGGTGCAAATTGTTCGCTTGAATTAGAATCAAACACTTTGGTTATTGATTGGTTAAGAAAGTCAATTTGGTAAGGCAACCATTGGTAGTATTGATCTTTTTTAATGCCCTAATACTTGTAGGTTGGTAGTGATTCATTTAAAATGATAAATACAGAAACCTACGAATTAAACAGATTATCTAGTTTAGAAGAACATGATTTTTTAGTTCATTTGCATACTACTCTGAAAACTAAAGTGGACGCTTTACTTAATTGTAGGGACTCGAATTTAAAATAGAATTCAGCAGCTATTCTCGACGATGTCGCCACACATTTTTCATTGTTTTCAACATTTCCAATGTTGTTTTATAAAAACAACAGAACAATGAAAATTTAGAAGAAGAAATGAAAGGAAAGAAAATATTGAGGCTAAAACTATTAAATAAGTTCTATATTACAAACAAAGACTATCCAAGAAGGCGCTTTAACTTAAGAAGTTCTACCGAATAAATTCCTCTTTCAAATATAGAAGCAGATATACACATACTTGTAGTTTAATTAAAGCTTCAAATCTAGATCTTTTGATTAATGCGTCCTTAGCTAGCATTGAATTATACGTATGTATATCTCTCGTAAACAACAGTATTCCCCGCCCTCTCTCTCGTTCTTTAAAGCCACTTAATCCAAGGTATTGATGGAGCTGCTTAATTACCACAATTGCAACAATTTCCATTTGCCCTTCACAGTAGTAGTAAGAAGACTTTTTCCAACACTGCTCGCACTATTATTCCATTTGCCCTTCACAGTAGTAGTAAGAAGACTTTTTCCAACACTGCTCGCACTATTACTCCCATTGTGCCACCCCCTTCCCCCACCCGCAGATGGCATGGTGCTGCTGCTTATTTGTTCAGCTCTCCTACTCGTTAGTGGCATGCATGCATTTTATGCTTATGCTATTTTTTTCCACTCCCTATTTCTTATTCAAATAAAAAGTAGCATAAAAAAATATGCAAAACTGCAGCTCCAACTCCAACTCCTGCCACACCGCCAGCCCTTCGCACTCGGTTGCCTCACAGCGGCATGTGGAAGGCAGGGTGCTTGCATTTTTAGCTCAATTTTGGCTGCCTCGCGCTCGTTTCCTGGGAAATCATTGCAATTAAAGCGTAATTGTTTTTACGCATTTGTCCAGCTCCGTGCCACGCCCCGCCCCCATTCTGGCCATGCGGCAATGCGACCATGCGACCATGCAACCGTGGGGGCCGTGCAGCCAACGGTAAGCGCTGCTTAGCTCGGCTCGTGTCTTTTCAAGTAGATGCGGATGGAGAAAACCCGCCAGAAATTAATTTACAACATTCATAATGCGACGCTGTTGCTGCCCCCGCCACTGCCCCCCTGCCACTGCGTCTCCTTCTTCGTCTTCGTCTTCTGCTAGCTCTGGCACTTCTATATAATCCGAGATACACATACATGGCTATATACTTGCGTATGTATGTATGTGCACTTAATTCCCGCGCATTTGGTGGGAGTGGCGCTGAAGGACAACAGCGTTGAAGGAGGCAGCATCCGCATCAGCACCAGAACCAGAACCACCAGCAGCAGCAGCAGCAGCAACAACAACAACAGTGGCGAATACGAACACACGAATTCATTTGCATAATTTTTTAATACTCCATTTCGGTGGCAGGTGCGAGCGGTGCTGTCGCCGCCGACAGCGAAGTCGACGTCGACAGCATCGTTAACAACGTCAGCGGGTGGCTCGCCTGCGCATGTGTGTGTGTGTGTGTGTGTGTGTGTGTGTGTGTGTGTGCGAGTGTGCGAGTGTGCGTGTGGGTGTCCTCATTATTATATTTCAATTTGGCATGCGGCTTGCAAGCCACCTTTATCCATCCTCCAACATCAACCTCCTGTCCCCACCAGCGCCTCACTTCTGCCTCCTCTGCTTCTTTGCGCTCTGATTTTTTTTATATGTACATATGTATATGTATGTCTATATATATATAGATGTTTTTTTAGTCTCCTCCTCCCCCCACCTCCTTGCTTATTTGCATATGAGTGCAACTTTTAACTGGTTTGCCGCCCTCGTCCCCGTTGCCCGCCAGTGTTCCACTCCATGCCGCCCATGTCTCCAAATTAATGCTAAAATATGCTGATTTCCTTTGAGCCGCATGCAGTTTTCCACTCTTTCAAGCAAAAATACTATATTTCTAATGAATATCCCTAGTATCGTGTCGTCTGCCCACCAATTAGTGCAACGAAATCCGTCAACCACGATGTTTTCTAGAAGCAGCTCTGGTACTTGCGTTCTATGCACAATTTCTCATCAGTCTGAACTATAGCTTAAGATAAGACTAAAGTAACAAAAACAAATTGTTCAAATCGAAATAATTGCGATTAATTTCAGCTTTTTGAGCACTCTAGAAACGAGCAACGGTTTACATTCATTTGTGTTATTTTTTCTGAAATCGTGAGCCCACCTCAACAATGAAATTAATTTATTTCAACGCTTGTCTATTCTGCTAAAATATTTTCGATTCAAGACAACGCTTTAACATTTATGTTTTTGTATATCCATTTACTTATATTCCATGGATAGTCTGCATTACTCTAATTTCTGAAGAAGGACAGTATGTATAAAAATGTCACTCAGCAAAAAAAAGACAGTTGCTTCCAAATATCTCCCTTTTTAGCATTGAATTGTGTATTGAAATTGAAAACGTCGTTAAAAAATAATAACTATTAATAGTAAGTAAAGAACTATTTGCAAGAAAAAAAACATAATGTAAAGATCGGTTATAGCAATGTTGAATCGAATCATTAATAGCTCTATTAAATTATTATATGAAAATATCTGGTAATGGGCTTATGCCACTGGACTCAACACTAGGCTAGAGGAATATTTACTGTTTGCCAAACCTAGATATAAGCAGGATAGAAGGGAACACAGCAGCTAAGACCAGTTAAGACATATTCAGCTATTAATTATCTGCTGAGCTAGATAAAACAAGAAGGATAACAATTCTACGAATATAAAATTTCATTGTTCAATAAAACGAGAGGAAACACAATTGCCAAACTAACAAACAAAAATGCTTCATTTATACATATTTATACAAAATACAAGTAGAAGATAGGTTTCTTCAAAATATTTCATTCAACAGTTCATGAAATTGAGTTGGAAAGTCTCCTTAAATAGGACATCTTTTTTTCATTCGAAGACAAACTTTTATAGTCGTGCAACGATGCGATAGGTAAGTAGAAATAATTTTCTCCCTCCCTAAGCTAAACCTATCACTAGAATTATCATAATTGCGTTGTTTTGATTTAAATCCCCTTGAGAGCGGTTTAGAAATAAAGAAGGGGATCGGTGCATTAAATATATACTTGGAGAGGTGGCTGACTCTGCCGGAGAGTATGCGCACATTATTATAAAACTATAATGGCCAACTCACTCTACCGAACAAGCTGCCAATTATTCAATCAAGGAGGCGTGTGGAAATTGCCTTTTAAGCCGGCCTAAAACGAATTAATTTTCTTCTAAATATGCTGAGCAGCCGGAGAAGCCACACGGGTGGGCGGGGCAGCTTCGCCAGATATGAAAAAAAGAAAACACACCACACAGATGATGAAGAAGAGGAAAAACAACCACATTCAAGTCCAAGGCATACGAGCACTCGTAGATATTCAAAAATTTAATTGGTTTCGCCGAAGCGTTTGCCGAGCACTCCACAAACATTTTCGCGGCACGTTGAAAAGTCGTTAAAAACACACACTAAGGTGTATAATTTTTTTGTAGTTGTTGTTTTTACAGCAGCACCAGCACCAGCCACATGGATACACTCGTAATAGAGAAGTGTGTGTGTGTGTGTGTGTGTGTGTGTGAAGGCCTTATAATTGGTTCTGACTGCTAAATGAACCATTTTACCAATTAAACGTGATTGCCAGGCAAAGGCTGTGAGGCAGTAAGGCTGCCAGAGACTTGCCAGTCACATGTGTGTTGGAGTATGTGTGTGTGTGTATGTGTGTGTGTTAGTTGAACACTCGAAACGGCGTTTGGCTGGCAGCCTGCTCGTTAGCGGCTTGTTAGAGAAACGCTTTAGTCACGCTTAAGAACAAGAGCCAAGCAGGCGTTAGGTTTGAGTGGCAGAGACAGAGGCAGAGGCAGAGGCAGCAGCAGCAGGAAAAACAAGCTGGGTTTGTGGAAAAAAGTGTGAAAAAGTTGCTGAGCCATGCCTCTACACCTGTGCCATCCAGTCAGCCAGTCATCCAACCAGCCATCCAGCCATCCAGTCAGCCAGTCAGCCAGTCAGCGTCAATCTGCACCTTCTACATACATTCTGTGGCCCTTTGTTGCCCTTTTGTTTTTCATTTTTATTCAACTTTGTTAAAACGGAAAATCTCAAGTGTGTCGCCGCCTCGCACTACATTTGTGGACCTACTATACAAGTATATGTATACACATGTGTATATGTGTGCCGGCTATAACAGGATTAACGTTAATCAGGCCATCAATTAGGTGGCTATTGTCGCAAGCAGATTTGTTTGTACTGAAGAACTGGCTATAAATCTATATACTCATATTTTCATATTTTTTATTTTTATTCATAATATCAACAATAATACTTTCGATTATATTATAAGACTTAATATAACAAATTAAACTAAACAAAATAAAAGATAAGAAAGCCTAACACAAAGCTGTACAATGACGTCTATTAATGCCTCCGACACGTTGGGGGAATTTTATTTGCCAATTGGCCAGCTATGCCCCGATTCACAGCCATATGTGGTCAGAGACATTAAAGACCTAAAAAACTATACAAAAAGTAGATAAAGGTGAACAATTAATTCTATTTAACAACTAATCAGAAAAAGTACGAAGTAGAACGAGAAAGAGAAAAAGAAAGAAGGAAAGAGAGATAGAGAAACAGAGAAAGAGAAAGGTGGAAAGAGAGACAAAAAGAAGAAGAGGGAAATCTCCAACCCGGTGCGGGAAATTTTAAATGCCAGTCCGGCAAGCTATGCCCCAACTCACAGCAGTAACTGGTCAGAGATTTCCCCGAAGATAATTATAAAGAATAGCATATAAAGTATATAGTATATAAAGAATATAATATAAAGTAAGATATAAGGTACGCAATATTAGAAGCAACTCTAAAACAAATTCTGCTGATCATACTCTTTCCGCTAGAAATTGAAATTATACTTTATATACTCATATGAAGAATGTTATTATTGGGACAAGCAATATTAAAAGCAGAACAAATTCTGTCTATCTATCTATCTATCTATCTATCTATCTATCTATCTATCTATCTATCTATCTATCTATCTATCTATCTATCTATCTATCTATCTATCTATCTATCTATCTATCTATCTATCATTTCTTTAAAAACTTAAATACTTTCTCAAACAATATATATGTATGTATTTGGCAGCGAAACATAAACATCCTGGGAGCGAAGAAGAATATCCAGAATATCTTTTAAACTTTTAAACTTTATTATTACATATAGTATTTTTTCATTTTATAACACTTACTTATAAAGAACTTATGCAAAAAATTCACCAAATACAACTATATATTGATTACTACTGTATAATTGAATATATATTTGGATTTCAGCTGACGCTCAGACGCAGCGAGAAGAAGGAGAAAGTTTTTCCACATACTTGTATTAAGTATTTTTGCGCATCTCTGAGGTTTCATTGTCTGGGGCTTACCTTCAGACAGGTTGCTATTCCCATTCAGCTTCCTATTGACCGATCCCGTTTCCTGTGACTCATGCGGTTCAGCAAACTGCAGATCTGCTCTATCTCTCTTCCTCTCCCCTTCTCCCAATTGCTTGCTGTCTCACTTCTTGTCTCTTCTGTGGCTCGCTGCTGTCATTTCGTTTTGTGCGCGCAAATTTTTGGCATTCTTCTGTCAAAATATTTACACAACAGTTGTCAGTCGTGGAGAGCGGCACATCGTGAGCTGCAGGACGACCGGACGCATCAGGACATTCCAGCGCACTATTGTCTGCCGCTTCTGCTGTTCAGAATGCGATCATCATCATCATAAACAGAAGCAACAGCAACAGCATCATCATGATTGTTATGGTCATTCAGCTTCAGGCTCAGGCGCGGGATTGTTCCTTTCAATTACTTGTAATTATATTATTTAGTGAACAAACACTGTGAAGGTGTCTTAATGCCTTTTGCCCGTCAACGCCCGGCGGCAGTTCAAGTAACTCTGCTAATCCGATGGCCATATCCCTGCCCCTGCCCCTGCCCATACCCCTGGCCTTGCCCCTGCTCCGCTGCTGCCTGAGAAATATCCGTTTAGGCAAATAGATCGAGTGCTCGGCTCGGAAGTGTGAAGAGGGCTGATCGGCTTAGACCTGGACGCTGCCCAGATTAGCAGTAGTTGCCTCTTTGCCAGTTAGCAGTTGGCCGTTGGGCGTTGGCTGTTTGTTTTGTGTAAATGTGAGGGAGTGTGTGTGTGTGTGTGTGTGTTTCTGTGTGTGTGTGTGTGAAGGTGTGATGTCCGGCACATACTCATACTTATGAGTATGAGGGCAACAATAACAAACGCACCAACAGTTGGTCGCCTATACAAACAACAATGATGTGCACAGCATTCTCAATTTCTTTGGCATGGAAAGGAATTCAAGATCTATAGCTGGAAACAAATAGATGTATGTTGAGGCAATTACAATAGTTATTAGTTCATAATAATTAATAAGATCAAAAAGGATTCTCTCTTTCTTTACTGAAGCATAAAAAGATAACTTATTTTAAAAGGTTCTATTTCGGCTTTAAAATGCTTGTCCTTCTTGTATTGAAAGGGGATTTCCTTAAGGAGCCCAAAAAGTCTTAATATATTAAATATTGCAACTTAATGCTGAAAAGTTGTCAAAAGTATAAAAAACATGTTTGAAGAAATAGCCAAGAATTATGAGATTTCATTGTAATTTAATATTTAACCATTGAATAATGGAAATAAAAAAAAAAAAAATAAAATTTAACGGAAAACATCCTCATTGTCGACACATAACTAGCGGAATACACGGTTGATTGTAACATAACCCATCTATATAGTTTTGAAATGAATGATTCTCTAAAAAAGTTACAATTTGTTTTTCTATAAACACATAAAACTTTGGAAAATTGCTTGAGGCTCCTAAAGACTACAGTCGTCCTATAAGGAGGCAGGCAAAACTGTACGAAATCATTTTAAGATTTATTGATATTTCTTTCTTCAAAGCCTAGTTCTTTGTATTTAAAAACATGTTATTACATAGACAGCTAATGAATGGCGCAACATTTGGAAAACAAATATCTATTCAGAATTCACGAAACGTAATTAAAATTAAAAAAAGAAACAAAAACTTTGCTTAATCAAAAAGCTCTCTTCATTAACAAGGAAACGCTGGTTTTGCAAACTTAACAACCCAATCCCCACTTGAAGTCCATTTAAAATCAGCGTCCATCGCCCATCGCACATTCATTTGCGAGTGCTTTGAGGCTGCATCGAATCGTTGCATACTTCCAGGCGCTTATCAACATTTTCTACACTAAGCAGCAGCAGCAGCAACAACAACAATAACGGCAACAAAAAGCGCAAGAAATTAATTTCCACGCGAAAGATCAAAGACACTTTTCAATTGTTGCCATTTGTCGAGCGTCCAACCGATGGAGTGGGGTGGGCTGCGAGTGTGGGGGCCAGCGTTCCTCGCAATCATTCGTCATGTGGTATGCATGTGTGTGTGTGTGTGTGTGATTGGAGTCTGAGAGAGGGCGCTGGCGAAGTGGAATCGGAATGGGTGGAAATATAAACTGCTTAATACCAAATGTAGCAATTATATGTTTTTTGTATTCCACGCCGTTCGCCTTGTCGTCATCTGGGGCTCACATTTTCCGCCACTGCCACCAACACCACCTCCATCATCCGCATCGTCATCATCATGCATATTTATTCATTTTTTCATTTACACATTTTAATTTTAATTCTGCTCCAAGCCCTGCCCAGCCCAGCCCCCCATCATCTCCTTTTTCCTTCTTGGCCCAGCTCAACTCATTTCCTACAACAATGGCGCTGCTTTGGCGCATTACCCGCATTCTCCGGCCTCCGATCTCGCCCCGGTTTCCCCTTCTACCCAACCCCACACACACACACACACACACACACACACAGAAACAGAGACACACACATACACGTGTGCTTTGCATTTCCCACTTTTTGCTCAGTTGCTTTATATGGAAATCAACACACACTTGTGCCGTTGTTGTTGCTGTTGATTTTTAATGAAGTACTTTTTCATTATGTTTATACTACACACACACACACACACACACACACACACACATGTGTGTGTGCATACTTCATATGTATATGCAATTTCTTTTCATTTCTGGCGTATGAGTTGCACTTTGTTTTGTATTTTTGCATTTCTCTTAATTTCTATTTTAAGTAGTTGCTGTTTATGTCTTTTCATGCAAACATTGTCCGCACCCATACATCCACATAAGTGCTCTGCGTGTGTGTGTGTGTGTGTGTGTGTGCTTAGCACTTCATAAATGCAAATGTATGTGTATGCTCCAATTGTTTGTTAAGTGAAAGAGTGGTAGGACACTAGGAAGCACACCAGACCTTATAGAAGCGACTGTGTTTCTCCGCTCAAGTATTTCGGCAGCTTCGTTGTCTACTTGCCATGATACAGCACTTAAATGGAAAGTTTCCTCAATAATACAGCCATTAGATGTTCATAAGATAAAAGCGGATATACATGAGGGAGAAATTATAGGAAATGCCAGTGGAATTGGCAAATAGATATATAACTTGTCCCTTAAAGTACATCTACAGCTTAAAAGCAAATACGAATTACATCTAGAAACCTGATTTAACAATTGTGCTTAATATTATTTGAGAGTACTTACATCGAGAAATGCAATAACTGCCCTCAAATAATTTAAAAGTTAAAGTTGTGTCTTCCTAGTAAGTGCAACTCATTTCGTTGATATTATAATAAAATATAAATACGCATGTTATTTCAAATCTCAGAATTACGCAGAATTATTTCCCAACGCTCGACCCATCCATCCACTTCTCCTTTTCGACCGTCTGGAGACAACTTGGAAATTCTCATAAATTTTCGTAGAGCTACAAATCTACAAGTAATTCATAAAATATATATCTATTGCAATTCCACAATAAGTTCATCAATTCATCATTCATTCACTTCTCTAAATAGTTAACAAAATGTAATTTAAATAATTATATACATATATACATTATTTTATTTTTTAAGCTAAGCTGGACTACCATAGCTAATCTGTAATTTGATTTACCTTTAACCTGTATATATAAAAACAAAATAAAAATAAATACAGCCCTTCAATTAGCAAACAGGTTCAAAGGTCTTCTATAGAATCAAATATTAATGGTTGCCATTAAGGATAATCGAATATTAGAAGAAAATAGTCGACTTCAGTAGCTTAACCTTAACCTTAACCTTAACCTTTTAGACATATTGCTGATATTCTTGTGATATTTGTCTATTGCCCATTTCAATGCGAATTAGATAAACTTCTTGAATAAAAGATCTTTCTTCTTATCGAAAAAACCAACATTTGTACAATATACACATATAAGTAAATAATTAAATAGGATCTTCACAGCAAGCCAATTAACTGCCAAATTGATCAAAAATTAAAACTTGTTTGAAAGCCGAACGCACCAAAAAGTAGTGATCCCTTATGAAAACAGCTGGCTATTATTTTATTTTGTTTTCAAAATATTGTGAAAATGCCTCAAAACAAAACCTAAAGGCCAAGAGTATTCAGCAGAATTAGTGGAGGAAATGAAGTTAATTCAAGGTATTATTCATAATCCAAATGGAACTCAAACTTAACTAAATGCAATGAAATTTTAATTTATTATTATTTTGAGTTAATAATACTTCTTCTTTATTTCTTATTGATATTATTTTATATCAATTTCTTTTTTATTAGGTCTAAAACGTCGCTGACTACTCCCTGCTGTGAATCGTTGTGAATCGAGCCGGATTCGTTATAAGATATTGTTATAATTTCTATAGGCTTTTTATTTCTGTAGTTTTATTTAGTTTAAGATTGTATTGTATTGATTTTTCTTAACATCGAGAGGTTTGTTTGTCGATTAAATAAATTAAAGAAATCGTTACATATTTTAAGAGGAAACGAATAATTCAGATGTAAAATGAATGATTCAAATAGTTCTGCCGTTTCACACATAAGCCACGGATGAATTAAAATGACAAGAACATTGCTTTTCATATAATTATATTTTCCCGGACTGATTATAGTAAAGCGAACATCCTGAAAACCCACAAATTTTGAACAGGAAAAACAACTGCTACGGATTTCATTCAGCAACTAAATGGTTTGAGTTCTGCGACCATTTTGATGATTTGTAATAACTGGTTTAGTGGAAATGAACAATCAAAGCGATAGCGATCTTTGACCGACATTTCGTATCAATTTCTGCATAATTTTCTGCTCCAACTATACGGCCTCCATTCACATCTATCAGATGAACTAACTGCACGGCCCTTAAGCACGCTAAGGCTGGGGGGAGAGCTCGTTGCCTTGTTAGTGACGAGAGATCGAGGCTGCAGAAGGATGGGCTACAGTTGGCGGCAGTATGCATAATCAGACCATTGCATAATTTTAGGCGCAAACACACATCCGCAAGCACGGGCGCAAGCACACGCACTTAGTTAAGTTCGTAATTATAATTTTTGCCTGGCAAGCTTGAATCGCAGCTTATAATTATGTAAAGTCTGAGCTGCAGAGCCTTTGACTCACACACAGCCTTGCGTTATCCCTTTTTCTGTATAAGCCTTTGCATTTGTCACAAAATGCAGCAAAAGGCAAAAAAAACTAAGAAGAAATAATTGAAAATTGCGCAATTCTCACAAGTGGGGAAGCACAGGGGATGGGGTTGGGGTTGGGTTTGGGGATGGAAAGGCAAGCTCAGCTGCAGCCCCAACCATGGCCCCAATGGGAGCCTGCCAACCACCACAATTAACCAGGCATATAACACACACCCACACACACACACCCACCCACACACACACACCCGCGGCCAAGCCCCAGACTTGCCATTAGAATTATACGTTATGTGTTGTTGTTGGCTTTATTTTTCTGTTTTTTTTTTTTTTGCCGCATTTTGTGAACTTTTTTGCGCTAACGCCAACGCCCTGCCCTGAGGACCTGTGCAGGATGCTCGCATGTGTGTGTATGGTGTGTGTGTGTGTGTGTGCGATTATTATTATCATGATTATTATGCGCAAATTGCAAAATTCCGCGGCAGCAGCAGCAACTACATGTGTGAGTGTGTCGGTGCGGGTGTGTGAATGGATGGGTGCTTGGATGGTTGGGTGGTTGGGTGGTTGGGTGGTTGGATGGGTTGCTTGGTTGGCTGGTGGCTTTGCAACTGCCACAAATTGCTGCTGCGGTTGCCTGCTGCATTTTCCATTGTTTCACAAAATGGCGCGATGCGGAGAGGGCGGGGAGGGGCGGCCAGCTGCCGCTTTGTTGTACTCACTTGTCGTATTTGCATAATTGAAATGAAAATTCACACCCAGCAACAATAACAGCAGCAGCAATAAAGCCAACAACCACAACAGCATCTCTCTACAAATGTGTGCTTGTGTGTAGTTGTGCGTATGTGTATACATGTGTGTATGTGTGTGTGTGTGTGTGTGTGTGTGTGCTAAATCAGCCCTATCATTATCATTATCAAAACATCAACAGTCAGGCAGTAGCGGGAATCAGAAGCAGAAGCCGGATCTGGAGCCGAAGCACCAGCACCAGCACCAGCAACAAGCCAAGACAGTCGAAGAACAAAGGACTACGACTGCACCATGGTTCAAAAGTCAACATAAAGGCCACAAAAAAATAAACTCAAGGGAAGTAGTGAAAATAATAAAGATAATTCTTAATTCTAATCCAAGCAACTTGTACGTGAATTAGTATTTACTCCGAGCTTAAAATAAGAACGCAATTTTTATTCCAATTAGTTTACAAAAATATTTCTTAGCCGATCTTTATCTCTATCGATTGATTTCAAAACATTTACATTTGCTTAATAGGTTTGTTTGGAGCGCACATCTAAGGGAAGATATCATTGGAAACATTTCCGTAAGATAAACGTCACTATTTTTCTAAGTTTCTAGACAAGTAAATGGCCATCATTCCATTTCCACAACATCCGTCAAATGTTGTTCACAATTATGGAAACTGTTCAAATTCAAACACTAATAATTTGGAAGAATAAAGTTTGTTTAGTTCAGATGCAAAAAGATATATTTAAGACAAAAAGAATTCATTCGTTAATTTATTTGGTCAACCAATTTCAAATCTGATGCCAAATTCCGAGTGTGTTGCAGTAGCTTTCGACCAAAAGTTCAAAACTAGTGGTGGTACTGGTGCAGTAATTTCGCCACTAGATGGTCTGCCGTCCATGGTGATTATAGAAAATCTTCAAGGCTCAGCATACAATGGAAATACCTATTTACTTAAGATTTTTTCAGCTGTATTTTGATCAAATACTTAACTAGTTGATAAGCTATAAGTGCTAAGTAATATTTCAAAAATAAAAAATATTTGATTTTAATAAAACAAAACGGCTACAGAGAAATGTAGAAAAGTTATGGGGAAAGGGTAGGTGGCTCTGATATTGAATGTCACACAAAGTGTTGAGATTGGCGAACAAATATCTTCAAGAGCCTTTATTATTAAATGGCAAAGGAAAAACGAAAATGAATTGCAAAAGTGTAGAAAATATGATCGCAGACCAATTAAAGACTGAGCATATCTTATGCTATAGCTAAAATATTAAATAAAATACCATTACCTCTCATCTCGATTTGTATGAGTATAGATGTTTGGTATTTCCCCCCATTATTGTATTTTTAAATCAATTGTCGTATTTTATTTCTTGCAGATTGTAATTTCCTTTCACTTCAATGCTGTTATATGCAGATAAAATTCCTACATAATACTTATTTGATGCCCATTTTCCCCCCTTTGAGGGTCGAGTTTTCGCACGCAATGTTTTTGAGTTTTATGTTTTATGCGAATAGTTCACGCTCTGGAAACTGACTTAGGGACCATAGTGGATTGCTTCATTTGCACCACGAATCTGCCTGACTACACATACATACACACAACACACACACAAACACACACATCCATGCACACACATGGAAACAAGCGAAGTGGAGCAACAAGCACCTTAGCCCCTAGTTCTATTCTTCTACGTCAATGCGCCGGCGTCCGCATACGTATTAGTAGTAGTTTTAATGTGTGGTTGCAATTACGTTTCTCATTTGCTGTCAGCGAGACTGTCTCTACACGCACACACACACACACACACACGCACATACAAGTACACACATGCACTTAATGCTGCAAATTAACACACACAAGTTCATTGAGCGATATTCAAAGTAGAATACGATACGCAGAGCAGACACGCCTCGATATTTCATCTTTTAATCAAATTTGAATGCTTTAAGAATTATCGTTGAGACTCGCTTTAAATGACAGTCCCAGCCCCCGCTTGGCACTGCAGAGTGAACAGAAAATGGAATGAGGAGGAATTAATCAGAAATAGCAGAAAGGAATATTTGAAATCTAAAGAAAAAGATTGGCAGGTTGATGCACGCCTCCTAGTGGGTGGTTTTTAATCATCTCCTCATCATGCACTCTGCACAAAGGCAACTCTGCACTCTGCCGCTCTGGACAACAGAAACAACACCAGGCATTATTTGTTGTTTATTTCCCAAACAAACCGAAAGTATTTCTGCATAATTGCCTGCATTTTAGCCCGAAAATTGTGCACCACAGCAGGTGTTTGAAGTTGTTCTGCAACAAAGGTCAGCAATCGAAGGTGGGAGTGCAAACGCAATGAAATGCAAATAATCGTCGGTTCATTGCAGACCCATCGAGGACATCGAGAGCAGCGCTATGGTGAGGGAGCGACTCTCGATAATTAAAGCCAACACGGTTGCCCGCCAACTGCCAAGGATGCCAAAGAAATACAAATTTGATTCTAGACATGCCACCACCACCTTTCGCGCCACGCATTTCAATCGCTTTGCAGTCAGTTTATAAACTAAACTTTTCCATTTGCGGACTATTTAGAACTGAAGTTCTTAAAGCTCCGAGTGTAAAAAATGTAGTTTCGGAATCAAGAAATTTAAAGATACGGCTTCCAGATATGTTTGTCACAGATCCATTCCCAATACTATACGTTATACTATAGCTGCCAACAGACATGCCTCTTTATATGCTTGATCTTGTTGTTTAACATAATTACTTCTGTTTTCATTGTACTTGTATGTATAATTGGCATCTTTTCCCAATTCAGCTTCAAGGACTTTCTTAACCTTATATTGCTCATTTAATTTTGCTACCAGAACAGAAGACTTAATGATTTATTAAAAACTGCTAGGAAAACCCAATAACAATTTGCTTATATTTTATGTTTCAGGTTCTCAAATACCAGACAGCCTGAATAGCTTGTTTGACTTTTCAGTTTTATTGATAAATCGGTGATGCTTTGTTGGCCAACCAATTAGTTATTAAGTTCTCACATCATGGGCGTATTTGTCATTGAATTTTTAACTATTTTTCAGGAATGCATCGCTTTTTTTGTATACCGCTGGGTATTGCTATTCAAGTAGTTTATATATTATAAGTAGAAAATAAATCAATTCACAAATGCCTTTGCCTTGCCTAAAATATATAAGACACTGCTGGTTCAGTTCAAGGAATTAATTTTAATATCGTTTTGTGAGCATTTTACGCAGCTAATCTGCAATATTTATCCAAAAACTAGAATATAGTATCACCTCCGGCTTTTACTCTACTTTATATTTATATTTCATAATAGTTTTTTTGAGGGGCTGCCATAGATAGTATAGATCTGCATAGATATTGTTATTCTGAAGAAAAAAAAAATCAAGTCTTGTTCCTCCCCCTCCCTGTTGTATTCCTCAAGTTTCTTAGAGTTTCTTACATCATCGTAGCTCCGATCTAGCAACCGAAATTGCCTTCAACCCATGAGGAATTGAAGGCTTTTCCCATTCCATTAAACATTTCATTTAGTGTAGTATTTATTTTAGGAATAGGCTCCATTGCACATTCTTCGTCACCTTTGTCCTATCAATAGCTGTGAACATTGATTGTGCTTCCTGAAATCCTTGTTTCTCACACTCGCCAGCCTCTTGGCGGCTCTGCGTTTTGTGTGTGAAACACTTGCCATTATTATTGCATTTCAACACTTTCTGCTCAATGGCTCATTAGCAAAGCCATAAAGCAGGCAACAACATCAACAATTGTGCGAAGAAATGAAATAAATTGAAAGAGAGGGAGCTTGAAAGAGAAGCTTGAATATTTAACGAGCAACTCTCCAGCCCGATGTCAGTGCTCTGGCAATTGTGGGCCCCATTGGCATGTCACAGCTTGAAGGCGACATAATCAAATTTAAATCATGTCGCACTTCAGCACCACCAGCCCCACCCCCTTTTTGCAACCCAACCCATCTCCATCTCCATCCCCATGCCCATGCCAATGCCTCTACGCACCACGAATGAATTTGATTTGAAAATTAACAAATAAAAAAATGCCACAAAAATATTTAAATGTGAATGAAAAATGTCAACAACAAAAAGAGCGCGCGCTTGGAATAAAACGCATGCGGCGCAGCCATTGACATTGTATGTGCGTGTGTGTGTGTGCGTGTGTGTGTGCGTGTGTGTGTGTGTGCGAGCATGTGCAAGCGAAGTGTCGTTAATAAAAAACTCAAGTAATAAGTAATGATGGCAGCCGCTGAGCGCGCCGGAAACGCCTGCAATTTGCCACAATTGAAAGTGGCTGCCGCCGCCGATGTTGCCACCGCCCATGCCCATACCCATAGCCATGCCAATGGCTCTGCCCCTGCCCCTGCCCCTGCCCCTGCTCTGACATTGCCACGTTGCCAATCCTGTGTCCCTCGCCCTGCGCCCGCAACCGAGCGCACAATTGTTCCAATGCATGAGGCTGCTGGGCTGCCATGTTTTTCTTTATTTTTCTGTTTTTTTTTTTTAATATTCTTTTCGGTTTGGCATTGACGCGCGCCCCTTTTTTGGTTGGCTGCGGTGTTGCACCCTCCTTGCCACCATTAGTGGCAGCAACAGCGACATCAACAGCCTCATTGTCGCTGTCGCTGTCGCCGACGACGCGTCATCTAATTGAAGTCATTGCTGCTTTGCATAACGGCTTGAAAAAGCAACACCCTGCTGCCTGCTCTCGGGGCGGGCATTCTGCCTCATGCCTCATGCTTCGCGCCCTTGTCCCATGCCTCGTTATCAAAATAACATTATGAAGAACAACAAGAACGAACAGTGGCAACAACACAAAAGCTTGCACACCCTTTGAGAGGCTACAACAAAATTATATAATGTGATTAACTTGCTTGTCGAGCGTACTCTCCTCTTCCCATTAACATCCTAATGACCATCACCATCATCATCATCATCATCATCGGCATCGGCATCACCATCATTAGCGCAAAGCGGCGGCCACTTCTCTCCTTACACTTCAATTGCATTTCAAGAGTCGCGCGCGCGTTCCTCGATTCGCAGCCATTTTGGAAATGTTTGCAGCCCTCGTGTCTGTCGCTTAGTTTTTGTTACGCAAACTAATTTTTCACACCCCTATGCCGGCGACCGATCGACCACCACCACCTTAACCCTCCCCTCCCCCTTCCCTTCCCTTTCCCCATCCACCATATTTAAATGCTAACAAACCTTCAAACGCTCGTCAAACACTCGCACCGTGGTGCAACATTCAAATTTCATTTTAAAGGACTTCGATTGTCATTCAGAAAACAGAAAAAAAAAAACAATCATTCAATCCTGCATGCACTCTTCAATTAAATGTTTTCTGTTGAGGAACATTTGTTCGTTAAATTAACTTTATTTCACTGTAATTGTAAAGATTATTGACATTAAGACGACTAAAGATTGTTATAGAGAGAATGGAACAAATTAAACTCGTAAGCCAAAAACTCTGCTCGCGGAAATTTAATAAAAATATCGTCTTTACTTTACTTTATTGCCAGTAAATCAGGACAGGCAATAAAGTCAGTTCTCCCCTGCCCTAGAAACATGTTTTGAAATCAATATTAGTCTAAATTCCCACTTCTTTACGTTCACGTCTCCCTCCCATCTTTTAATCCTTTAACATGAATAATAAGAAACATTATTTGTTCCAATATCTAGTACCTTTGTCAGCTTTTTTGTTTATTGGCTTCCGCATTTGTCTTAACCTACTTCTAAGTTCTCCAAATTGTTGTACTCTAAAATGTGTCGAGAAAATGTTCGCACTTCAACCAGTAGTCCACGTCCAGTAGTATACTTGTATGTTTCCAATTGCCGATATATAGTATATATCTACGTGTTGGACAATTTTTGGGAAAATATCAATATTATTGCCACAGACATGGATATGGCTGCGTACATTTGTTTGGCTTTCTTCAATGAGTCAACTGAGAACTATAATTTATCTAATTAACATTTAATAATAATCTCCATCATATTACTATATAACATGTCCTTTAATCAAAAGTTTTTGATTGGTTGTTTGGGTGTTGGGCTTTTAATTGACTTCGTATTAAACTTGGGACCACTGTAAGTTTCCAGTTTATTGTGTTTTGTTGCTGTTGCTGTTGCTACTAATTTGTTTTTGTTCTTCGCTTAACAACCACCAGCAACGGCAGCAGCACCCCTCTGGCTGTATTTGCTTGCTGTTGCTTATTTTCTAATTTGCTTGTAAATGCCTTCCCAGCCCTAAACTGCCTCAAGTCCTTGGCAAAAGTTGGCCATAAAAAGCGTTAGCTCGCTTGGCTCGGTTGCTTTCAATGCTCGCTCGTATCTAGTGTTTGCTTTTTGGTTTGTTGAAGTACCTTTTTAGCACCCGTCCGTCCACCAGTCCATCCGTCCATCCGTCTGTGCGTCCGATCATCTGCAATCTGCCCTGCCTGGCCGGGCTGTCCTATAAATTGGTTCGTCGTCGTCATTAAGCACACACTTGGCCACTTCGTATATAAGTAGACTTCCATATAGACACACACATACACACGCACACACACACACACACACGCTCACACACACAACCCTTGTCAAGCGCGTCCTCATTCAAGTGTTCTCAGATGATAAATCATTTTTCTGCCCTTCCAACCCGACCCGTATTTAAAATTCTCGTCAACTTTTTTGCTAGTTGTTGTTGTTGGGCGACGAGGAAATTAGAGCAAATAATCCTATTAACATATTTAACCATAATAATGGCTGTGTATTGCAAGGTTTTGAGGACGGATTGCTTGTGAATTTCCCCACTAAAACAAATAATTCGCATGCGTTTTTTTTCTTTCTCTTTTGTTCAATATATTTTATGAGGTAAACTTTTCCTAAAATGCTGACAAAATCAACTTTGAAGGAGTATTATGAAATGGCAGCTAGCCCTCATTAGAATCTAACCAATGTTCGAAAAGTTGATTGACATTGATTGACCTCTGGCGCATGCATAGAAAGGCCATTTGCATTCCACAGTACCAGCCTCAGTATCAGCTTGGGTCCGCCTGAATAACTCGGTGATGATTGTGCTCCAAAGCTGGGGTTTCTGGCGTTTGTTCTTGTATTGGAGTATTATTGCTGCTGCTGTTGAAGCCAGCCTGAGCTGCCTGAGCACTGCAATTGGAGGACCATAAGGACATTGACTGGAGAACGCTGGATGTGGAGATCTGGCTGAACTGGGGGCAGTTCTAAACTGACCCGATGTGACCTGAGAGCAGTTCTAAGCTGCGAGGGTAAATGTTCAAGGTATAGACGAGTGAGGTACTAGATGAATTCAAATCTCAATTAGGTACTACAATACAACAGAAAATACGAGTCTGGAAAGCCAATTTTCTAAAGCAACGACAAATTCCATTGCTTGATTTTATATCTTAATCTGAATTGTATGTGACAATTATTATTTAATATTTCAATTTAAATATATCACTAATGTGTAATAAATTAATACATATATTACATGTGCTAAGAAAAAGCAAGAGAATGGCTTTAAATCGTCAATAAATATTACTGTATGTGTGATTATAATTTAAAGTAAATATACAGTCATATCTGATTAATATCTGTTTAATATACTCAAGTCCTCTAAAAAAAATGTCACAATATGAAGTCGACCACACAATTTATTAATATAACGCACAATTTCGTCTTCAAATGGAACGGAGTTGCATTTGTTGAAGTTTTTCCATGGATCATATGCATAAATTATTTTGTAATACAAATTTGTTATTTCATTAACCCACCCCCCTTCGGAAAAAGCTGCGCATGCCCTTGAATATACTTTTGTTCTTTTCTGTTCTTACACGGTAGATTGCATCATTGATCAAATGTTATTTTAAATCGTGCTAAAAGGAATAATGTCGTGTCACCATGTATAAAATTTGTAATTTTCCAACCGTGTAAAAAAAGAATTAAGTGTACACCTACTTCTGTTTTTACACGGTAGATTGGTTCCAGAAACAACCGTATAAAAAAAGACATTGATTATATTCAAAAAATAGCAATACTTGTATATATGAAATTTTCAATTTTCAAGCCCTGTTATATAAAAATCGTGTAAAAAAACCGTTTAAAAACAGAATTAGGTGCACACTTATTTCCACAACCTTGCTTCTGAAGAGCGGAACTAAATTTCGTTTGAGCTGTGAATCGAACTGGTTCACATTTTCAAAAATGAAAGCAACGGTTTAAGAACCGTTGAGGCAACAACGCAAGCTATTTTTCCAACTATGCCCATTATCTGTTCTAAGCGTGCAGGCTTACACAAAACACAATGCGCACGAGCGGGACAACAGTATGTATTAGGCCACCTGCAGCTAAGGCGACAACACATGCGCCATAGCAACTGATATTGAAATGCACTTGTAAAGACATCTAAAGACGACTGTACTGATGAGTCAGGCAAAAACAAAAATTTTCTTTCGGCAATATAATGTGTATATGTATGTGGATTGAATTATCGAGTGCATTGCTGCATGAGCAGCAGCAGTTTGTTTCAGTATTGGAAAATTCTGCAAAACCAGAATCCTATTGTGGAGCACTTGCGTCGCGTGCATTTTTTCTTGCATTTAATAAACGTATTAGGTGTGGAGTTTGTGCCTAGTAAGTATGTTTGCAGATGATTTGAGCTGATGATGAGTGTTAGTTAATGGCTGATGTACTCCTGCAGACATTATTTATGCACATTTTGCAGCATGAAGCACATGGGAACTAAGCCGAACCACATCATCTATTTGACTGACACGATTATTAGCCAAGCGATTTGCAGAAATGAGGCAGCTTACAATCTGATTTGTGTTGCTTTCGAGTCACGGCTCTCGCTTTTGTCGCTGCAGCTGCCGGAGGAGAATGGTGATGAGTTCAATTGGAAATATGTGCAAGATATTGAGCTGCTGCCGCGCGGCACCCGCTGCCATTTGATGACCTTCTCGCCAGATACTTCGCTCGTCGACAACCCAAAGAGTGTGACAATTTGTGCTGCCGTTGATTTGTGCGAGCTAAGGATCTACTACACCGACCTGGCGGGTTCCACCCGTTATCAGCTTCTGAAGGACCACACAGCCTACATTAATGACATTTCGTGGGTTTGCGGGGGCCGGGCGATTAGCTCGGTGAGCGACGACTGCACCTGCAAATTCTGGAAGGTTGAAAAAGACTCGCCTGCAGTGACCTTTACCACATTCTCCCTAATCTCAGCTGCTGTGGCCGTTAGGCCCCATCCCACTGATCCCGAGATAGTACTGGTGGCCGAGAAGCAGGGCTTTATTCACATATATAATGTGTTGAATAATCAATCGATGTTTACGGTTAGGACGCCAAATTATCCGCTGATGTCTGTGGATTGGAGACATACCCATCGCTCGCTTATAGTTGCCATGGCTGACAGAAATATATTCATCTATGATATGAACCGACCCCCCAAGCCGGTCAAAATAGTTCCTGTGCATGAGGATATTGGCCGCATCGTTCGCCTGGCACCCGACCCCAACCGTCTAATGTTTGCCAGCGTCGGGAGCCCCAACTCCACAATGAAGGTCATGGAGGCTAACTCCACCGATCCTGTGTTGGACTACGAGCTACAGCAGTTCAGCGGCTTAGATTTCCATCAGAAACTGCCGTACATAGTTGCACCGTGTGATAGGCGCATATTCTTCTGGAAATTGAACTTGAAGTCGATTCCCACCAACTTCTAGTCATGAATTGAACTTCAACAGTGCCTTAAACTTTTATTTTGATTTGTTTTTAATACCGAATCGCCTAAAACAATAGTTGATCGAAGAACATTTTTAAATGTTATGTTAAATATGCAAATTTTTATATATATATTTATACATAGCATGATATCGGCTCACAAATTGTTTAAATATCATTTATACACCAAAAGCTAAAGAAACACAAGTCTGTAATAAAACAAATACCAAATGTGTTCATTTCAAACCACAATACTTTGCAGTTATTTCCAAATCTAACGGCTACAGTATTTAGTGAGCGACTTAAATTAGTGACGAACTGAATTCTTGGCAGAACTATAGCTTAAAGCAGCCACTAACGGTAGTCGCTAATTAGCAAACTTTTAATTAACTTTCAAAATGTATGCTGCTCCACTAGCGAAGACACAAACCAGGCGCTTGCCGCGCCGAGGACGTGTCGATTGCCCTGCTAAATTAGCTATAAAGTGCTGTAGGCGCCATCTGTTGGCCTAAAACAGCACAACATGATAAATTGTTGCATTTGAAAGAAAAACATGGCTGGAAAAGAGTTTTTTAAAAATATACTTGTATGTATTTATTCAACAAATAATCAAAACTAAAATATTGCAAATAAAAATAACAACAATTTGCTACACATATAAAAAATATAAAAATACATACATATGTTTGTGTGCACAAAAATGCAGTCAGGCAGAGAATTAAAGAGTTAGCTTTTCGCCAGAAATCCGCTCTTAGCCTTAGAGGTGGACTTCAGCCGTGCGTGATACGAAGAATCACGAATGGCAAGCAAACAAGAAAGAAGAACTCTAACAATAATTCGAATTTCCTGCACTAAATTGAAATATTGTGTAAAAATTGATGTTACTGTTATTTCATGGAAGTTCTAGAAAATTTGGTTTGAACGACCTCGATGAATTGGTTTAAGTTATTCAAATTTTAAGTATGTTCGACTCTTAAAATAATATAATATTTAAGTACGAGAGAACCAAATATTTAGAACTACATATATATATCATTCATAATTTCGAACTATTTTTGCAGATTATTGCTATAAATTTATTACATGCTTGTCTTAAAGAGGGTTGCTAATAGTTGGGAGTTTCTATTTGTAAAATAATATAATATTTAAGTACGAGAGAACCAAATATTTAGAACTACATATATACCATTCATAATTTCGAACTATTTTTGCAGATTACTGCTATAAATTTATTACATACTTGTCTTAAAGAGGGTTGCTAATAGTTGGGAGTTAATTAGTTGTGTATTTTCTTACCATTGTTAGAAAAAGTAAAGTATTGTGTATTGGGTGTCTCATTTGCTTTTCATTATTAGTTGCAACAGAAAGACGCTACATGCCTACTACAAGTATATAAGTACATATGTGTATGTACATAGGAGTATGCATTGATTTAAGGGGCAATATTTTGTCTATCCATAGGTATCGTAGGTTGCGGGTGCGCGTGTCTAAAGCTCGATCCATGCACAGCACTAACCCTGTCGATCCTACTATATACATAGGTATGTATGTAGATGGGCACAATAAATTGTAAGCCTTTTATTGACCGACTCGATGGCCAACTGGCTCGAGTTGAAGCATACGAGTATAATGTGTTGGCCGCCTTTTCTCGTTTTAGCACTTCAACTTTCTATTATCTATGCGCTCCAACTTCGAAGATAGCTGTTTGTCACGACTTTTTTTCGACTCTCCGTTCATTTGATTTATTTGTTTTTCATTTTTTTTTTTTTTAGGCGAGCCATTCACCTCGCTGGTAAATTAATTTTCTCACGTTACCCAACCAGAGAGAAACAGCGACAATGGCAAACGAATAATGAACAACAATAATAAATAATAAACAACAAATAACAATGCTCACTAGCTTAACAGCGCAGGCGAAACAATTAAATAATTGAAAATTAAACTTGAAATCGGCAACAACAGCAATAGCAACAATAACAAGAATAACAACAATAATAATAACGATAATAATAATAATTTGGCGGCTAATACAAATTTGTTCAACACTTGTACGGTAAATGTAATGTTTTCCTATTTTTTCACCTATTTATTGTTTATTAATGTTTGCCATCATTGTGCCATTGTGCGGCAATTAAGGCCTCAGCCTAATCACAAGACAAAGCTGACAGCAACAACAACAACAGCAACAACAACCAGTCTGCCTGTGACAATAATATTGTGTAAAAATGGCCAGCACTTGCAATCATTATGTTGTCGGTGTCGGACAACGAAACAACTTAATTACACAACAATGGGCAGCAGCAACAGCAACAACAACAACAATAGCAACAATTGTGGTTTTGGCAAGTGTTACAACGGTCTTTAAGCCATTTGACAGTCAAGATCTCAAACGCCTCTCCCCGTCCTCCTCCTCCTCCTCCACCATCACCCTTTTGGACAGCAATCGCTTCAAATGATTGCCCGAAAAATACAAAATAGGCAACAAAGTAACTGAACTGTAATTGCTCATAATTAAGTTTGTCGGATTGTGCGCTTTGCAGTGCCTTAAACAATGCATAATAGGTAAATAAATAAATCCATTCAAAGACACGCTCTCGACACTCATAATTGACATTCGAACACTCTGGTCTTGTTTTTCTTCAATCGCCTTCTCATATACATACCTATGTGCATATGTATAGTATGTATATATATTTTTTTTCTGCCTTTATGGGGAGCTCGCAGCGCGCAACTTTCGCACTCCACATGGCCACTTGAGGCGGCAGCAGCAGCAGCAGCAGCAACAACAACAACACATGAACAAAGAGGTGAACACATCATAGCCAGATAATTAAATCATTCAACGGCTTTGGCTGCCACAACTCGACTCTGATGTCAGTTGACTCGCTTACCAAAAACAAGACTGCCACGTCTGGAGAGGGGCTTGGAGAGGGAGAAGTACTAGTGTCACAAACGTAGAGCGAAATGCGTTCCAAAGGATCTATCCATCTCTAAGGATAAAGTCTAAAGTTGACATGACTCTATGTCCACTGATGTCGAGAATTGTTGGAAGCAGCTGTCAGGTCCTTATGGCTGCTAAAAGCACCTCATATAAATGTTATACGATTTAATTGTCAATCGGATAAATAAATACACTGTTTTTATTTGAAATAGCTTACTAATAAGGAGCGCAGAAATGGATATCCAAATCGTTGTATCACATTATTAGAAGCTGTAGTCTATTGCGGTTTGAGATTCGAAACAATAAGCCCTAAATACAATTGTAAACAGAATTATAATATAATGTATAAATTTTAATAAATTATGATAAGTAAGCTATGCATACACGTATAGTTCAAGCGACCGTTTAAAAAGTGGTCTCTAAACGTTTGAAAGGGGATTCCAATTTTAGAGACAACAAAGCCTAACCACACATACAAGTATGCACAAAATACCCAATTTCTTCGGACCATCGTAGTTGTTGTGGCTTTCATTTTGAGTCGATGGCTTTCTATAGAATATTTGGGTGTGAAAGAAAGGATTTGCAGTTATGAAATGAAAAAAGCGACACCGTATTGCTATTTTATCCAAATAAGAAATTAAAATGTTTCTTATTTAATTATATAAGGAATAACTTTATACAAGTCGTCTACTCCTTTGAAGCAGGCTTCGAAAATCTTGCCGGCCCCCATCTAAAGCTTTAAATGGCTCCGAACAACTCAAGTGAAACCTTGGAAAAACGAAGAGTTAAACAGAATCTTAATTATACTGCTATTTACTGAGACTAATCCAAATTATTGTTAATGGTAGTTCTATGTTCTTAGTGAGCAAAATTTCCTGCTATTCAGCATAACCTTAAGGACTTTCCTTGTAAACAGTTCAATATGAACAAAATAAAAAGTAATCTAATCTCTAAATTTTACAAACTTGCTCTTATTTATATCAAGCAACGCCAATATTGAAGCCACTCTGAGTCTTTAAAGCTACATCGCTTGGATAATAATGTTGCGACAGCATTTTGTGCCTATCACAGATTAAAATATTAAAAATAGACAAGACACTTTAGCAACCAATTAAATTGAAAAGAAATGGTTGCATTTCATAAACATTGTTTGAAATATGGACAGCAATCCTATACAGCTATTAATTGAAAAGCTTTTGGGGCATTCGACTCCAATTAATAACTCCATTGCTCCGAAGAAGACGTTTCGGTCTTGAGTTATTTTCGTTCTCAAGTAAGGACAGAGCTGAGAGCACAACAAGCCCCCCTTTTAAAGCTGCTTTTTGTTGTGCGATGGCTGCAGTCGATAAAATGCACCCTGTATCCAGGATTTGTTGTGGCTGGGCTTGTGTGAACAATACGTCAAAATATTGGCAAAACAATGATAAAAATATCGCTCTACCTAAACGCGAGCGTGAGAGATGCTTGAAAAGGGCTTCGAGTTGAAGGACATTTGGCTGTCTTACGAATCGCAGGGCAGACAGCGAGGCAATGCCATTCTTTTTGGAGCCGTGCCACTTATTTGGAGCATAAACTATAGATACTGCCTCTCTTACAAAACTAGGCCTTACAAAACTAGACTGCTGCTAAAAACACGAAACTATGTCAGCGTATCGCATTACGAATGTGGATCATGGAAACCCAATATTTATTTTGACAGCTATAAGTTTTCTTAGTTTCCTTTTTGTTGTGGACTTGTGTGTGCACCATCCTCGTCCTGGCATCATCGTTTTATTGGCAATGCGCAGCGCAATTGTAATTGCAAGTTAATTAACAATAAAAATCAGTAAACGAGTCGGTCGATCGAAGAAATGCGAAATTCGCATTAAAAATCTTCCCTCTATGATTCATCGTCATCCCCACAGAGTCTACAAAAAATATCGTATTACCCAAACAAGCGAATTCCTGCGGCACGCATCTCAATCCCATACCCAACCAGTCTCTCTACCTAGCGGCGCGACGGCGATCCCACACGATCGAGCGACGGCAGCGCTGCCTATTCCGCGCTCTCTCCCTCTCTCTCTCTCTCTTTCTCTGTATTGCTCTCTTAGTCTGCCTCGTTGGCGACTTGCCGTGTTCATGGCAGACTGCGTGGCCGCCGTCGCGCAGCTTCTAAAGCCATGTGCCCCTTGAATAATTATTAAATTATTCCGCTTTACGATTATTTATCCGCGCTTTGACATTTTAATTGTTTAATTGCGAATGGACGGACGGACGAGACAGGCGAGACTGACGATTACGCCGAGGCCTAAAGTACCGCGTGGGCCGCGTGGCCGCTCTCGAGAGACAGAGATGCGTGAGAATTCGTTCAGCATTTGTTGCCCCAATTGGGGGCAGAAGTTCCTCATGGAACCTCGCTTGCCAGCCACGACAATTGACTTTGCCATTTGGGGACTAAAGAATATAGAAAAGAATCTCTTAAGTTGACAATAACTATTAGAAATAACGTTTACTTAAAAAAAGTAAGTATTTTGTAATGAAAACAAAACTTCTTTAACTATGTTGCTGAAGCATAATGAATTATATAGAATTTATTAATTTATTTTAATACATATCTCAACTTGGACGTGAAGTCCAAGTCGTTCCAAGTAATAGGAAAACCGAATACAAATATTTTCGAGTGTAAAACAGAGACAAAAATAGTGTAGTATTCCTAAGTCGGTTGCATATGTAAGCATATATCGTCGGCAATTCTATTAGTTATTTAAAATCAATGTTGATCTGTAATTATCAATAGTAACAGATTTAAGCGGAAAACGACTCCCCAAGCAATGGAAACATATATATAAATAAAAAATATGTCCAAAGAATAGCAAAAAAAAGTACTTGTATTTACGAATTAAAAACAAATGTTTAATTGAATCGCTCAACATTTAACCTGAAATCTGGCAATCCCATGTAAACAATATCTTTAATGTATAGTTAAATTATATATATTTATAATGAGAGAAATGCCTTGAAACCAAAGGAGTAAACAACCGAACTGAACTGAGCCGACATGAGAGCCGTTTTGTAAAATCCATTAGAGGAAGAATCTTATGAGAGTCTGAGGAAACGAGCCGCCAGGAAGTGCAGATGAATTTAAAAAACAATAAAGCTATATGTGTGGTATATATTTTAAGCCATTTACCTATATCTACAAAACTAATAATTGCTCCTGAGTGAAATATTTGTAAAGAGAAAACTAAACTCAATATTGGGAGTTCCATAAAGTTGCTGCTAAGTGTAGATCCATTGAACAGCCCCACTACTTGTATAAACAAAATCAGACGATTGTTCAAAATTTGGCAAATTAAATCGAAGCCTGGCGAGCACACTCAAAGCTCCGTTTTGGCCAAAGAAAACTGCAAAGCTCTCTCGCAGCAAATCTAAAACATAGTCATAGATGTATATCATGTGTAGTAAGTATTTCTGCACACACACACACACATATGTGGACACAACATACATACTTACATACATACATTAGCTTCAGCTGCAGCCCCGCAGTTACAGCTCCTCTCGCCTGCCGCCTGCCGCCTGCTGCATTCGTGTAGCGCAGTGTGGATGCTAATTTACGCGTTTTAATAGCAAAAGTTCTACAACATTTTAATTAGACTGCTTTTTGTTGTTGCAGCTGTTGTTGTCGTTGTTGCTGCTGCTGCTGCTGCTGCAGATACTGCCACCGTCAACCCATACTCCCATACTCAAGCACCAGCAGGCAGGAGTGCAACAAAAACAACTAAAACAGCAACGAGAGCGTGTAGTTTTACTTACTACTCCAGCACATCGTCGAGAGCTTTGCTTTTTCCTTTCTTTTTTTTTTGTTTTTTGGCTATAAATTGGCGTCCTTCATTGAACGAGCAAGCGCGCGGCCCAAACTCTGTCTCGGGCTCGGGCTCAGGACTCTGCCTACCCACCCCTTCGTTGCTCACAAAATGGGTGCGCGCACACACACATGCAAAGAAGCGCTCGAATGCGACACGCACACACTCAAAAGTTGTGGCACGCACACTAACAAACAACACCGGCTAGCTGGAAGCATTCCAGTTCATATTGGAAGTACGGCATGCGTTCGAGCAGTAGTGCATGCTTGCTATCGGCAAACACTAGTCGCTCTCCTCTAACCACAGCGACAACAGCAGCAACAACAGTGCGCACATGCGCCATGTTGCCAATCCATGGCGGAGGGGAAATTCCAATGGGCGCGCTCTCGCTTACTCTCGCATGTCTGAGCGACGCAACTGATGACCGCAGCCGTTGCTCCGACTGACGCCGCCCATGCCGCGACCAGCAATTTACCGTTGCTGTGCTGTGCTGCTTTAGCCAGAGGCAGCGCAGCCACAGCTACGTCGACAGCAGCGTTGACGACGACGACACCGGCGCGTGCGAGGACTACTTAGAGCTTGCTGGTGATGCCTTTGCTGTGTTGCTGTTGCTGTTGGTGTTGCTGTTGCTGTTGCGTTTGCTCTGGACCGATGCCAGCGATGCCGTTAGCCAAGCGTTTTAGTCCCGTTGCCGTTGCCTGGCGTCTGTTGTCGTGCAACACTTTTTGGCTTGGCCCAACCACCAACGCAGCCATCGATGGCGACGACGACGATGACGGCGACGACGACAAAACTCTGGGTGCACATTAAGTCAGGCAACAGTTTAACGTGGAAATTATTGCGAATTTGTTGTGTGTTTTTGCGACAAACGACAAGCGCGCGCCGTCACGCAACAGCAGCCCACAAAACGGCGAGTGTTGCATGCAACAGCCAACAGCAGCATTAGCCATTTGCCATTAGCCATCAATTGCACCAACAATTGCAGTAACTTTAATTTTTTTCAGTGCAATATTTTATAGTAAAAAGAACGTGCGCCTATAAGCGGCATACAAAACAAAAACATAACTCTCACGTACACAAAGCACACACACACACACACAAACGCACACACACAGCCATGTACATACACAAATACGCACACGCATCATACGAGTACACAAACAAAATGCGCTCACGTATGTATGTTTGTATGAGCTTTTAATTGAGTGTGAGTGCGAGTACAATGTTTGGGCTCCCAAAACTGTGTAATTAAGCAAACAAAGAGCGGAGATAAGAGCCGCCGCAGCGGCAATAGCTAATACGCAACTGAGCCTGTTAGTGCGAGCGCGCGTGAGAGAGCGCGAGCAGGCAAGAGAAAAAGAGAGCAGGAAGACAAAATGCCGCAACGTTCACCGTTTGCCATACAGGAGTTGTTGGGGCTGGCTGTGGCGGCAGCGGGAGCGGGAGCGGGAGGTTCCACGACAACAACAACAACAGCAACAATAACCACACCAACAACTGCTGGAACAGCAAGCACATGTGAAGCACCAACCGATCTGACAACAACAACAACAACAACGACGGCAATCGGTACAGCAAAATCAACAACAGAATCGCGGCAAACGCCAACACCGCCGAAACCAACGACAGCAACAGCAACTGCAGCCACATCTTTGGCTCAATATACAGCAGTTGCCAGTTCGGTGGCAACAACAATAACAACTTCCAGTCCCAGCCCTGTCCTAAAAGTGGAGCACTATCGCGACCAGCAACAACAGCAACAGCAACAACAACAACAACATCATCAGCAACAGCTGACCATGGCAGCGGCATCACGTATGGCCTACTTTAATGCTCATGCAGCGGTGGCTGCCGCCTTTATGCCCCATCAGCTGGCGGCCGCCGCAGCTGTGGCCCAACAACAACAGCATCAGCAGCCACCGTTGCACCACCAACACCACCACCATCAACATCTTCATCAACAACACCACCCAGCGCATCACCCACACCATCATCATCACCACCAGCATCATCATCAGCTGCAAGGAACCACAGTGCCGGTGGTGGCAGCACCACCGCCAATGCCGCCGCACCCGCATCATCCGTTGCTGCATGCACAGGGTAAGCTTAAACGTGTCGAATGCTAGACTCCCGCCCGTCCAACTCCTATATATACATATATATGTACATATCTATATACTCACCACTTCGTTATATAACAAGCTCCTTTTTTTAATTTTTTCCACAAGTTTGTTCTTTTAAAACCTTGTTCCGAATTTTTTTAAAATTGCTTTTAATATTTATGGATGTAGCTTTAGAGTAATTCTCATAAGCTTGTCCTTCCTGGTACTTAGGAATTCCTTGATACTGAGTCTGGTGATTCTAGCTCGTTTACTTCGTGAGATCCATGCGTTGACTGATTGCAAAAAAAAATAATAATTTGCGGGGCCTGCCTCTGAACGATTTCATAATAGCATTATACCCTTCGGTTACAGGGTATTAAAGCCACCCAACCACTACTCCGATCCACTAAGCCACTGAGTCACAGCCACAGCAGTTACAGTTTAAGTCTCTCTCCACTCGTGCAACGCAATTAGCAGTCGCAACTGGTAGACTTTGTCACCTGCCATCCGCTTAGTTTGCATAAAAAATAAATTAATCAGCGAACCATCGACAATGCCCGGCCTGGCCCGGCCCGGCCCCGCCCGACCTGGCTCCGACTCCGACTCGGGTTGACTCGATTTGTGGTTCGGCCATCCAGCTCCCAAATCCACTCCATTGCCACTCAAGTTGAACTGCTAATTGCAATGGCAATTGCTGTACACACATACACACACGCCACACTCACACGCACACACACACACACAATAACACATCGAAAATGAATGCAATGAGTATGTGCGTGTGAAACAGCAGCAACTTTACCGTGGAACATAAGCGATTTGATACGGCCTGCCCTACGCCCTTCTAATGGCAAACAAATTGCCAGCATTTTGTGATGCTCGTTTGATAGTTCAAATTCTCTTGGCTGCATAAAATTCACTCCACAAATCTGTATTAACATAAATAACAATAGATTATTAATGAATAATTTTGAATTAAGGATTTATTCTTATTCACAAAATATTATAAACATATAACAACAAAACTATCCAAATTCAAACTTTCGAATATAATTTCCCCCTACAATATGGTAGAATAAAAGAGCGCAAGACAGTTGGAAAAGTGAATAAATATATTTCATTATAAATATACCAATTATGCTCTTGGTTGATGTATATTTTCTATTACTAGAAGAAACCTTGCCTAGTCATGTCCAAAGTCCGACACCCATTTGTATATAGTTCTTATCAGTTCCGACTATTTTTACAACTTGAAGCATAGACATGTATTTTGGATATTTTAAAATTATATTGCGAATATATTTCTGAACATCTTTCTAAGTACTAAATTTGGATTGGAAAAGTTGCCCATATTGAACAAACTTCGGCTTCTTGTTTTCAGTTAGCCTTAAAATACTTTTTTCTCAATATATTGATGAGATTATGTGATAGTTGGTAAAACATTTTCCTTATTTGAAAAACTGTAGTTGATTCTACTTTAAGGCTTAAAAACAAATACAATTTTACGAAAACCTGTTTTTTTTTAATCGATGGAAATCTGTTGTTTCGTTAATAAAAATAGGGGAATGTTTATAGTTCACTTAGAGTGATTAAAATTCTGCCGAAGTTTTCTAAAATCCATCATTTACAAGTATTGATAATTTGAGATCAATTCGAATTTAAAATACACAAACAACAATTTATTTTCTGTAATGTAATGTATTGTATTACATATGTATTACATATGTATTACATAATGTATTACATATTTCATTTGAAATTATAAAAAAAAAACAACATATTATTTATAACAAAAGCTTCATGAAAAATATATCTTTTAGCTGTTTTAACTATTTCGTAGTTAATATTTTGGTTAGCGAAAGGCAACATAGTTTTGTTTAGTCAAACATACATATAAACTTAAGTTTTCTCACTCCAATTCAACTCGCAACCAAGCATATGAAAGAAATATAATATATCGATATAGCTTCATTACAGAAATAGCATTTCTGTAAGTCGTTCTGATAAGACATGGAAGAAATTATGCATACATTCTCAATTCTAAATAAATGTATGCACTGCTTGCTGATATTAAAATAAATTCAAGCTCACTGCCATCAAAGGGAAAACCAAATAAAAGCCAAGATACTTGTAGATTCATTAAGAAATATCTGATTCGTTTTCAAAGCTTAATGTTAATAATAAACTTTGAACCACAGTCGGCGAGGTGCTAATGTGGCGATCGGCAGAAGGCGAACAATGTGAAGCTGGAAATGAAGTGAATGAGAGGGAGAAAGAGTTAGGCAAAGAGAGAGAGAGAGAGAGAGAGGGGGGAGAAGAGGGGGAGAAGCTTAGCTTGGCGGCTTATTGAATTGAGAGCAAGTGGCAATATCAGCAGAGGCAACAACAAATGAAGCTCGCACAAGCACACAAACACATACGCGTACATATGTAAATGGGGATACATACATACATACAGATAATCTTGCGGTTTAAGTGCCGCGCACAGCTGTTGAGTTTTCTGCTGCTCTTGTTGTTGTTATTATAATTAGCGTGCAAACAAGCGCTGGAAGTTTCTGCGTGTAATTATGTTTGTGCCCCACTGTGCCTTGTTGTTGCTGTTGTTGTGCATCTCAGCTCAAATTAAAATAGCTTTTCTTCGCTCAGCTCAGCTCACACACACACACACACATATATATATAAATACGTACATACTCGTACAAACAATTCTTAATAAGTTCGTCGTTGCGCTAGAGTTCGATTTGATTTTATATAACTTCCGTTTTGACGGGATTTTTTTGTTGTTGTTTTTTTTTTGTATTATTATGAATGTTGTGCGGGTGGGTGTCGTATTGCTTTCTCTTTTGCACCGCTGTAATAAGTCGGCTTTACATTGTTGCTGTTATTTTAATTATGTATACACATGTATGTATATACATATGTACGCATATATGTATGTATGTATGTATATTTTTCTTTATTTGTCTACGTATTTATTTATCGCATTTTCCTGCGCCGTCGCGTAATTTGTTTAATAAATGTGAGAAAGAACTTTGCGCAGCTTTTTTAACTGGATTGTTGCGGTTGTTGTTGGTGTTGCTGTTGTTGCTGCTTTTGACTTTTTTATTCGCGTCATCTTATTTAATTTTGCATATTGTTTGCTTGCTGCGTTGCCCCGTTCTGCTTTTGCTTCTACTTTTTTTTTTTATTTATATTTTGTTGATTTTTCCCATTTTGCCTTTCGTCGCTGTTGTTGCTATTGTTGTTCTTGTTGTTGTTGTTGTTGTCGCCGTCAATTAAAGCCGCGTCAAGTTTTGGCAACAACAACAACAACCAAATAATAATAAAAAAAAAATAAAAATAAACCAGCGGATTTCCTGCCAAGTTGACCAAAAAGGGGCCAACAAGCCACCCCAACAATTGGCGCCTCTTGTTGCCGGCAGCTAGCTAGCCAGCCAGGCCATTAAGTGCCTTTGATCTTTTACAGAGTAGCAGAAGCAGCAACACCAACAACAACAACAACCACCTTGTTAAAAATAGCGTCAAATCGCCAAATTGGTCACACACACACACACACACACACACACATTTCTTTCTTTATTTCCTCTTCTTTACTTTCTGTCACTTAATTGACAATTTTCACTTTGGCTCTCTTTGTTGTGACAGTTATTTTGATGTGTTTGCACAATCACTCACCAAGCCCAACCACAGCACACCACACACGCACCTTCACACATACATATATACATGCGTATGTATGTACCTATGTGTATACATACATATGCAAATGTATGTAGTATGTATGTTCGCCTATTTGCTGTGCACATCGATTGCCGACGCATCTTTCCTTTCTTCTTTTTGTGTGACAAATTACTTTTAACTGTAAATTAACCATTTAGTGCGCCACATTTTTGCAATTCATGACGCCACCTGGTTGTGAAATGTTCGCAAAAAAAAAAAACAACAACCAAACAATCGCAGCTCAACTATTAGCGCTGCACACATGACTTGATCGATTAATTGATCTAGTTTTATCTTAAGATGTGGGCGAGTGGTCCGCAATTATTTCGTTGATTAGGTAATGAGATCATTGGCCATGCCTAGTGACAAATTCGTAAAGTGGTAACTAAATTAGTATCCAAGCGAACTTTCGGGAACTTTAACGAAACATCTTTTGTCCTACAAACTTGACTGTTTGGGTATTTTTGATGATTTGTTTAGCTTCTCATTCCCACCTCCTGCAGATGCGATACACTTCGACTTTTTGACCCAGTCATCCATTTTCTTTCCTTAAAGTATAAATGCAAATTTCGACAGGACTTGATATTGGAATTTCCATATACACACGAATATACAGCTATGTACATAAGTAAGAATGTAAATCCTCTATTTAGATCTTATCGGCTTTTCCCAGAACAAAGGCATTTCTGTTTCTTATCCTCCCATACCAAAGAAATGGTGCCATCATAAAAACAAATCAGATCAGATGTTTGAAAAATGTTTTATTAATAATGTTTTTCATACTTAAACGGATGTACACTTACAATTGATTAATTTATTAGTTGACTTATCCTCTTATAAGTATCGTACGCCTAAAACGGTTTGATGATGTCAACAAATTGTTTGTCAAATTAAAGAGGCTCTTAAATAATGAAAATGTTTTAACAATGTCGATTGAAAAAAGTACAAGAAATGGTAATAAAAGAGAATGTTCGCCAAACAACTGTTAATTAAAAGGGAATAGGAGTATCTCTCTGCACCCTCTCTTTTTCAGTTATGGAACTTATATTATAGATACAGATTATTATACGAGACTAGCGAGAAAGAACTCTTTTGGCTACCATATGAATATATATACATATATGGCTACCAAAGAGATCATTTTTGAAATTCAGTTGCAGCTTTCATACTCTATGTCTGCTTGAGAAGATACTTTTTTCATAGCACCTCTATTTCCGCAGCCCTTTGATATTTGAGCCACTTTGCTAATAGCCCCTGCCTGCCCATTACTTTTTGTTTTTCCTGGTCGTCGTCATCGTGGTCGGATGGAACGACCTCCATGGCATCGTTGATAAAAATATTCTTAATTGAATAGTTTTGAAGCGGTTTTGAATTCATATTCCTATTCAGCGCACTGGCAATGTGGGCGGTCGTTCGCGGAGCCCAGACCCTGAGAATATACAAAAAAAAAACCAAAAAAAAAAAATAGAAAACGAAAAAAATTGTACCTCGACACTCGTTTTTGTCACTCGAGTTTCGCGTTTGCTTTGATTTTGCGTTGACGTAAATTAGAAAAACAAAATTTTTCTGCTCTGTGCCACACAAAGCGTGTGAGCAGAATGTCCACACGCCACCCCCTTAACCCATTGAACCCCCCATTGCCCACGTTTTATAGAATAGCCGGCCACATGCCACTTGTGTTCATTGTCTGAGGTGTGAACATTTTTGACGACGTTGTCGTTGACGGCTTAACGCGCCACGAGTGCAACATCAGCAGTTGCTCTTGTTGTTGTGCTTGTTGCAGTTTCTGTTATTGCTGCTGGTGTTGTTGTTGTTGTTGTTGGCTGCACTTTAGCCCCGGCACTTTGTCACACTTTTTCGCTTTGATTTTCGTGTACTTTTCTTCTTTCTCTTTTATTTATTTTTTTTTTTTTTTGGCGAATTTAAAAGTCAATTAAAGCAACTTGACGTGCCTGAGTGCCACTCAAGGGGTTAATTTTTTTCAATCACTCTCACCCCCTCCCCGCCCGCCAACACTCTGAGAGTGTACTCGTATGTATGTGTGTGTGTGTGTGTGTGTGTGTGTGCGACTGAGCCAGAGGCGTGCGCACATTAAACAGAATTAGCCGCAATTATTTTGAATAATTTTCAATGCATCAGAAATATAAAATTGGAAGAAAGAAAACATCAACAGACACATTTAGGAACAACGGAAAATAATAACAAAAAAAAAAAACCATGATAATGACAAATAAGCGAAATCGTGGTCAGTCAAATATAAATATGAAATTTTCTGCCTCGTCACTGGGTTTGATCGCCGGCCAAGCCTCGCACCCCAAGCACCTCACCTCCCTCTCCATCGCCCTCGCCACACAAATCCCAACAACACCAATCAGCACACAATCGTATACTATAAGCTGAGCTCAAGCTACAGATATATATACTTAATATATGTAGATACAGATACAGTTACAGTCAGAGTCACAGAGAGATAGACAGACCTACACAATTGAAATTCGCATTTGTAGTGGTTCCACTTCTCTTCCCCTGCCCCCCGCTTCACCTCTCGAGCTGACTGGACTTGGGTCTGCGCTAATTTTATAACAAAAATAAACACGATTTGGCACTTGAGCTTGTCGGGTGTTCGACTATTCCTCTGCTTCTTCAGCGGCTGAGTGAATTTTGATTATTTCTTACTACACAATTGCCATTGCCTTTGGCTCCACTTGCCATGCCCTGCCAGACTTTCTTTCCGACTATTACCTGTTAACTGTTACCTGTTACCTGTGCCTGCTAATTATTCATACATACATACATACTCGCACATAAATAAGTGTACATGCATACTCGTATTTCCACTCTAAGTGGCCACTCAGTCGTTTGCCTGCTGATTAATGACAAAAACCAGTTGAAAACTATTGAGAAATTAAGAGCAGAAGCTGAAGATGCCTGAAAATGAATGAAGGGCTGGCTAATGAATGCACTCACTTGTGCCACACATCTACTCAAATCAGTGGTTGAGTACATTCAAAAAAAAAACCTATACTTCCCTCACTATTCACATTTATTGTAACTCGAAGAAGCGCATTTGGTTATGAATGTAACATAATATCGTTTATTAATCACAAAATGATTCAAAAGCTTAATAAACTAATTGAATATACTCTACAAATGAATAGTTGAGTTTCGTCACAATTAACAGGCTACGAATGGACTTAAATGATTAAAGTAGAATTGCTTTCAGAAATAAATATTTTTCTTCTATAATGAAAGATTACTTAACGTACTAGAAATGAATTACTTTACATATTTATAAAAATAAAAGTGTTCTGTGAGTAGATGAATCATGAGTATGAATTAATTCAAGTGAATGAGCATCTCTTTGTAATATATTTCACTAACTAGGTTCGAACAGAATTACACCAAAAGAATGCATAAAATAAATTTGTGCGATTCGGAATATCGATTACTTCTACGATAATATATGAATGCATTCAACTGAAGGCCAAGTACTAAAATGTTGGAATAAACTTAGCATGCAAGTATTTCATTTATGTATTTGTTTGTTTTCATACGATTCACTTATATATATATTGCATACTTACAGCTTAATTTTTTCATAGATGTATTTTATGGCATTTTTTGCTTTTTTGCATGGAACTCACTTGAATTGTATATTAATTATATTATTTATTCGTACACTTCAGGAAAAGCAAGTACTGGTGATTCACACTCTTCACTCTGATTTTTTAATTCTTTAACTGTTTTAACTGATGAACTTGATTGGTTGATTTCCTATCCCAAGCTTGAATCATTGCTGCACTCATCGAAACCACAGCCGTGACCCAACAGGTGTATTTTGATTTTCTTCTCCCCCCTCCCTCCGCCACCATTCATTGCACTTGTTGGGGCTACTTTGCATAGCTCCGGGCACATAGGAAAGCAATCAACTATTATGAGTATACAAGTATTCTCAGTCGCCCTGTGTGGTCGCTTGAAAGGCGAGCTAGTTTAGAAACTCAGAGACTCAGTCTGGCGATAATTTTGAATTCGAATGACGAATTCACTTGGAAAATTTTTTGTTGTTCATTAACTTTTGTTGTTGTTTTTTTTTGTTGACCCAGCAGCCGGAGAGCCCCAACCCAAGTGCCGGAGACGTTGAGCGACCCATATCAGCTATTGTTTAACGTTAATCAGTTTATAAATACATCGTCACTTGCATTTTCTCTTCCGCTCCCCTCCTGCTGCCACCAGTTATATGATGAAACGGCTCTGTGTGTAATTCTTTAGAGAAATTTTGCGCAATATCAAATTTCAATTGCGCTCAGGAATGTGTGTGTGTGTGTGTGTGTGTTTGTGAGGAATTCTTAGTAAAGCTGTAGTTGGCTGATTGCCGCTGACGTGCCTCCGTCCCCTTCCCCTCCCCCACAAGCCCCTTTCAAGCCGCAGTCACTAAAAGGGGAAAGCTAATAAATGTACTCGTAGTTTGATGTGATGGTGATGATGATTGTTGTTGTTGTTGTTGTTGTTGCTACTGCTTCTGCTGATGCTGGTGCTGGTGGTGGTGTTGTTATTGAAAATGAGCGGCGCTGACGACGCAACGTCCTCATCATGTCGAGCATATGTCGCGTCATCGTCATCGGCTCGAAATCCCATTTGATTTTATTGTTTTTGCAGAATTTTTGAAATGCGTCAGCGTGCGCGTTTGCCGCTTTAAACAATTGAAAAGTAATGCCATAAGCGAGTAGTAGTCGACGTCAACCCCTTGGTTTAAAGCTGTGAGTGCAGCAACCCAGAACTTCTGCCTTCCCATCCCATTCGGCTTTGGTCGGACCGTCGTCCGTCAGTCAGTCAGTCAGTCAGTCAGTCAGCTGGTTGGTTGGCTGGCCGAACGAACAAACGAACGAGCGAACGCCTTGAAACAATGAAACATCGAGCAGAAATTAGCGCGGTTGTCTGTCAAATTTGATTTTGCTTTGATATGTCACTCGGAGGCGAGTCGAGGCAGTTGCCACAGCCACTGCCACTGCCACAGCCTCAACCGCAGCCACCGCCAGAGCCGCAGCCGATTTGCATTTCTGATGTGCACTCCAAACAGCAACAGGAGCGATCAGACGGGCTGGAGGGGAATGCCACCGCTTTTGTATGGCTAATAAATGAGAATGGCAAAGCAAGTATAAAAATTATTTGCTCACCAGTATAGCGGTATCGGTTCAGGATTTGCCATCAGAGGCACAAAAAGACAACAGCTGCACTGTACAGGCAGTGGCAACCAATCTCCAAAGCCACTGTCTTCTGAATTGAAAAAAGGGAGACATTCTATAAAAGCATAACGTGCATATATTACGCTTTATTGAAACATATCATACTCGTAGTATATGAAATGAAATGCTGGTTAAATGACCGACCATTTCTGGCAATGCCTTATGGGCAACTATTAGCTGGGCTTGGCACTAGAGATGTGCGCGTGAAAAAACTGTCATTACAATCAAACAAACTTTTGTAAAATTTCGTCTTTTTGCAATCATTCAAAATTATGGCTTCATTTCTATTTATAAACCATCATTATTCCTCAAAGATGTTGGTTCTTATAAGTTATACTCAAAACTAAAAAATAAAAATCGTCTTAGACCTCTTCAACTTTACGTATCCAGCATACATATTACGTTTAAAAAGCACACTTCATTAACGTCTTAGTTCGTGCTTACACAAGTTGTATTTATTTATGTTATAAATAATATGTTATGCACGACATAAAACACACGAAATATGCATTCGAATATTTAAAAAATATTTTAAAAACACGAGCGAATAGTTTTATGCAACAGTTTCGAGAATTGGTGAAAAGGAGTCCACGAATTAATCGGTAGCACACGATACCAGCCTGAAGACTTATAAGAGGCATATAAATATGCCCTCTCTGGGTTATGAAAGTTGATTTTTTTTTCCAATTATTAACAAGTTTTCAGAAAGCCACTATGTAATTAGACATACTTTATAGTATGAACTTCAAAATATATATACTTCAAAATAATATAACACTTTACAGAAGTTTAAGCTTACAATTAATTCAGTGGAAGCTATCTAAAGCTCTCTCTCTCTCTCTCTCTCCATTACTTTTCCAACAGGAAGAGGCTCGTTTTTATGTAAGCAGTGAACTAAAATGGTTTTGTTTGAAGCTTATATTAAAATTATAGACTGGCAAGCTTGTTCTCCGGAATTGCATAAATCCCTGAAAGAATATGTAATAATCAGCCACAAATCAGCATTGAAGAGCTTAAGACGTCAGCTATTGCTGAATGGGCTAAGCTTGATGTCAGCCTTTTGATGAACTTATCTGAATAAAAATTTTAAAAAACGCCAAAGACGCTTCTATTGATTACTCACTCAATTACCTGCAAAAAAAGTTGAATCGACAATAATAAGTGTCTCATTAATTTACAAACTATCTTTTATTCTTGCAACATACATTTATTTTCCTTCAACAAAAACCAATCTCTTAAAATCGCCGAAACTTATTTCATCAATAATTTTTGAATATCACAGCAGAAGGTTTGATATTATCTCTTTATTTTACCTCTCAGAGATTATTCGCTGCCTCACTTCACTTCACTTAAAACGAACTTCAGCGTTGAAATTACAAAATTTTTGTCAATTTCGGGCTATTCTCGGTCATCATAGCATCACACAAAATAATGTTGTCACATATAATTTTTCTTTAAATTTCTTATTTCTTGCTTAGCCTTCTTACCTATGTACATACTATATATAAACATTAAATGCCTTACTTCCCCCTCCTGAATTCACTCTGAGTTGCCTTAGTCTTACTAAATGCCATCACTATTAATATTGCTTAACAATACGATTTTTTTGTGAACTATTTTGCACAGGATTCCCGCAATTGAAGAGCTTTGCAGGCGCTGGCACATGTTTACCTGGTAAGTAAGGCCCAAAGACTGGCCCCTATCAAGTAATTAAGCACACGCCTAAAGGTAGGCAATGCAATGCCGCAAAAGGACATGCAAATTAAAAAGCAAACCTGCCCGGAAATGGCAAGAAATCGAATTGTCCAACAGAGGGCAGCACCTGAATGCGAGCACATGTGTGCCTTTGTGTGTGTGTGTGTGTGCGCACGTTTGTATGTGTGCTTGGGAAGGGGAGGGAGAGCCCCGCAACACAACGCTAATTAATGGGAATTCCTGCGCTTCATTTCGTTTCCTGTAGGCGTCAAAGGGTTAAATGCGTACATTTTCCACACAGAGGTCATAAATTTTCGAAATTGCTAATAAAATAAACAATTTAGCTAAAAACAACAAGTGAATACAGCCAGAACAAAAAAAAAAAAAAAAACAAACAACACATGCACTTACATGTGTGTGGTTGAGTCTGTGTTTGTGAGTGTGTGTGTGTGTGTGTGTGTGTCGGCAAGTCAAATAATGAAATTTTCATTTTGTTGCATTCGCAACGGATAATAAATATTTTCAACATACGCTTTTATACGCAATTTTCACGCGCATACATCTCACCACTGCTCGACAAGGACATGCACACACACACACACACACACACACCAACACATACACAGAAATACACGTGCGCGCACACACACAGACCAGTTAGGCGAGCAGATAACCCTTTCGTCACACATACGCTCAAAACAAAAGCGAAGGAGTGCGGCCCAGCCGAACAGACAAACATAAACTTGTCTAATAAGAAGAGCAAAGCGACTATCCGTCTGACTGCCACGAGTGGCTGTGTGGCATGAGTGGCTGGGGCAGCATTAGGGGCTGGGCTGCTGGCAGACACCGTAATCAATTGCAGTAACACGCACAACTGATGTGATGAAAAGGCAGAGGCAATAAATTGAAATGTTGGCCTAAAGCCGTGTCTGAGGTGCGATACTGTTTTTATTTTGCAAAGGAAATTCAAGTGGAATATACTTGTAGACTGTATGGCAGCTGATGGAAAAATGATCCATTTCAATCTACAATATAACAGATATTCAAGTGTTTTCTAATTAAAATTTCAAATACCTACAACTTAAAACTATTAAAATACCTTCAATAAAAAGCAAAGCAAAAACATTTAATGCAGCGTTGTTGGAGAACTCTCCTAATGGTTGGGCAATATTTTTTTATTTATGATCAGAAAGTAATATTAGTGCTTAAAGTTGTTATTATTTAATTCTTAAACCATAATCTTGGGGTGAATAATCAATTTGTAATTGCAATCTGAACTCTCGGCTATTAATGTATTTGAACTTTAATATCTTTTATATTTATTTAGAATAATCGATTTACTAAATAAATATGAAAGTATTGCTTGAAAACATGAAAAATAATCAAATATTGCTGGCAAGCAATCTAATATATAACTATTTTTTAGCAAAGTTATAGCAATTTAGTAGAAGTCTGTAAATGCAAGTGCAGTTATATTTATACAAGGAACTTAAAAACTAAATTATTTCTCACATCCATTGAGCAGTTCTTTTTACGAGTATATAGAATACATTCAAAGAATGTGTCTATTGCTTGCCTTTGGCTTCATATAACTCAACTATTAACAAATTATCAATTGAAGCACCTAAAAAAATAAATATATTTAATGAACACATCTAACTACTTGCGTCTATTCTGCCTGTTTTTAAGCCTATATATCGACCCATAGCCGACGATAATAGGGTAGGCGTGAAAAAGCTATTTCTGCAGAAGAAATTTTATATGAAAGTTCTATTCATTTAAGTAATTCCACTTAGGCTTGGAGTCTGCAATAAATATTTGGTGTCAATTGTTGCATTGGCTTCCACAAGTTTCTACAAAATTGTTGCACGGCACATACATTTTGAAATAGCTTTTCGATTTGCCGCTCCAGCAAATATATTCGATCTAGCCTTTGCTGTGCTTTCAAATGGCGTTACAAATAGAATTTCGAACGATGCCATTTCTGGCCATCTAACTGGGTTGGTAAGAGGGCTGTGTGCTAATTAAAGCTGCTATTTGGCTGTTGCAACAAAATTATGCTGCTGTCGTTTAGTTAATTGGCTCTTTTACGCGAAAACAGCAACAAGCACGAACTTGGCCAACACTTGCAATTGCATTCTTTGCCATTCTGATGTTTTTATGAGAGAAGTGGCCTGCTTAAGTCTTTAGTAGCAGGCCACTTCGCTTGTGCATTCTTATGCAGCAAGAGAGATAGGACTGCAGCAGTGGCAGTGGCAAAGGCAGTGGCAACTTGAGGCAAGTCAACAGCGATGGCAGCAACGAGAGCCACAATAACAACAAGAAGAAGAAGAGCGCGAAGCCGAGCCACTTTGAGCCATTCAGTCTAGAAGATTGCAAGACGAGATTACACAACAGCAGAGACGCTGCAAAAAATGAGCTGAGACTGACAAGTGAGGCAATTTGCTTTGAAAGTCGAGTAGGCGACCAGACCAACCCAAGAAACTCCCACGGAACCGCTACAAAGCCGCAAAACCACCCAACCGCCCACACAAATGTCTATTTGGATGTGTGCGTGTGCGTGTGCATGTGCATATGTATGTGGCAGCTTCTCCTTGTCATGGCTAAGATTTTAATTGGCATTTTTCCCCCCCACCCATCTGAGAATCGACGAGTCACTCCGTTGAGTTGGCAATCAGACCTGCCCACGGCTTTAACCCTTACGCTTGCATGCGTGTCTAAGTTTTATTTGCTGGCCATGGCGAATGCACTGCCCCACATACATGTGTACAAGTACATATACATAGCATGTATGTATGAATGTGGCCCTTAATCCTCATGCCACTTCCCTACCGCTTCATTGCCGCATCTTTGCGTTTAATTGAAACACAGCAGCCCAGCAGCCCAGCAGCCCAGCAGCCCGGCAGCCCTGCAGTCCTCCAGCCCTTGGCATGTCACAAGCCTCATTCATGCCCAAGTATTCACACATGTGTTCTAGATGCCTGGAACCAATCGCATTTCGTAGCACCCGTTCGATAAAAGTCAGTGTGATGAGCAGGGAAGGAAGGTCTGATAGCGGGTTGGGGGCTCTACATTTTGGCAACCTGTGGAGAAATGGAAATGGTAGTGAATTGAAAGTCATTGTAATGCCGAATTTGCCGAAAACAATAATACTATAACTATCAGTTTCCACTCGTTTTTAATTTATGATCATCACATTGAATTCAAATACAAATATTAATACAAATCAAACTTTCTACATTTAAAAATGCAAGCTATTTCAGTTTATTATGACAATTTATGTGAAAATTAATGTCAATAATTTTATAATTAAGAATATAAAAAAGAAAATCAATATGCAATACATAAAATGTACATGAGTATATATTAAAAATAATAAATTTAAGCAATGTTTTAGAAGCGGAGAATAAAAACATTCAGTTAGTTTATAGGGAAAGGTAGGTGCAGGTCCTTGAACTTCTTCAGTTTTGATTGTTGTCGACCAGGCTTACGAGTGCCATCCGCAAATAATAGTTGAATATAGTTGTAGATCGTTGCTATGCACAGATCCACAAAAGAAAGTTGACATATTTGGAGCGTGATCTGAAAGCAGGGACTACAAATAAAGGGACTACAAATGAGGAAGCTACTCAGAAATAGACTTACCTGCACTTTTTATTTATTTATTTAACGTGAATGCTCAATGTATTAATGATTCATTTCGCGTTCGCTCACAAAAATACTGTTTTGTATAAATATTAAGACAAATTTTAATAATAATTCATTGCTATTGCTTTAACATAAATTGGGGAAAAACTATGAAGGGGCTATTATCGTTCACTTGCAAATTCTCGAAATACTTCTTCCCTTCCTCTGACTAACAAATTCAGTTTTTTTTTGCCGTCTGAGAGGTGAACAGATCGGTGGACTACAGGTAGTAGCATAGTTTCACTGGGGAGGTAGACTTTTCTGTTTCTTAGAGAGTCTCTTGGCCTTAAGAAAGCACTTGCTCGCTGCTCGTCACTCGCTACTTCCGGCCAGGGCATCCGTGTTATTTCCTGCACTCGTTACCGCAACAGTTTTCAAACGAAAAAGTGAAAGAGCAAAAAGTTTAGTGCAAAAATTGCGCCGCTTTCGTTATCGTTGTTGTTGTTGTTGTTGCTAGTGGTGTTGATGTTGCTGCTATTGTTGTTGTTGTTGTTGTTGTTGTTATTGTTATTGTTGGCTCAAAGCGCTTTGCACTTACAGTTCGTGCGTTGGCTCGGTCGGTGAAGCGGAAGGCAGCTTGAAACAATTAGATGACAGAGCGAGAAAGAGAGAGAGAGAGAGAGAGAGCGGTGAACACGGGCAGTGGCAACAGCAATCACGTTAACCAACTTTGACACAAAGCTGGCTAAAACGCTGCAGTCGCTTCAAATGTTGCGGGGAAAGGTGTTCGAGGTGGAAGCGTCCTCATGACAATGGCTGCTCTGCTGCCACTGCCACTGCAGACGAGAAACGACAACGAAAGGGACGTTGCGGATGAGGACGAGGACGAGGACGAGACGAAGTCACACGGCAAGCAAGGAATCTAATTAACAATTTTCCATTGAGTGCGCAAATTACGATGTACAGCAAAGCAGACATGGTGGCAGGGAGGGACGAAGGGACGGCTCCGGCACCGTACTGGAGGACTCTGAAATTGTGCAGCTATGGGGAGAAATGGCGGCGTATGGCTGCTGGGGCTGATGCTGAAGCTGATGCTAAAGCTGGGACTTCGTTGTCAAAGCGAATTTCGGTACACAAATTTGGGCAGACAGGCTTTTCAGCAATACACACAGCGATATAAAACTTTTTATAGGGTACATCGTATACACATACAAAACTGGTTGAAAGACAAGCGAAGCTCTGACCTAGAAAGCTCCGAAAAGACAATATGCCGGTTGAGCATCTTCAAGCTGTGAGGGAGAAGAGAAAAGTATATTCTCGTATGTAGTATTTCCAATATTAGTTACAACTTTGAAAGAGGCTTAAATACGAGTACATATAAATATTAGGAACGAGACCTGGGTCTACAAGTAATATTGCAGTTCAAATATAAACATTTTTTTCTTACATTCATTTAGTCTAAATGATATCCAAACAAATTTTAGTAAGTTCTTCTATTATTCCTATTTCTTTATGATTTGAGTGTGTGAAGCACATCGCGTCGCTTTATAGCATCCTACGATCAGTACGTTCTCAGGCAGCCAAAGATATGCAAAAGAAATAAAATTGATTGACTTAGATACTTGTACAAATAATAATTTCATCTCATTTATAAAAAGGACAAATGAACAATGACAAATAAACAACAAATAAATCTGTCGACTTACGGTTAAAATGCGTTACAATTCCATTTGAAAGCAGAAAAAAACCTGATAAAAATCTAACAAATTCAGTTAAATTCAGTCACTTTCGCTTTCTATATTAAGTTTATTAGTATTTGCAATCCTTTCTTTTTAAGTATGACCACGTTCTTCCCCAACCTTTTGCCAAACATCGTCCTTAATATGGGCCAATTGTATTATCGACACCTAATGCTACAAATATGACTGAATTCTGTAAAGTAATGAAATATATACTTATATGTACTTATTAGAAAGATCTTTTTTCTGCAGCCTGCTTACTTACTTTTTGAAGAGACTTTTAACGTTGGTTCCTGCTTGCTTCGTCTTTCCTATTAAACAAAAAATAAAAGTCTGCTTAGCATCAAGAAAGCCTCTCGCGAAATTTGGTAAGAGGCAAGAAGCGTTTTCAATTTTTAAAAATCAATGTACTTTTAATGCATTAGTGGTACAATCAGTAGTACAATCAGTTATATCAGTGTAACAATTTTTATGAAACAGAAAATATAATAGAAAACAATTCATCATATACTATACGTACATATTTGTGTCTTTCTTTAAAGGCCATAGCGTAATTGGGGAAAATAATAATAAACATTTTCATCTGCAGCCTTTGTACCGAGGATTTAGTTATACTTGTAATGAAGCTAATTACTGAAAATTCCCAATCAGCATTAAACGTACTTTTCAGAAAGGTTTGCTGCATAGCTGTCATCTGACCCGAACAGACCACTGTAGATAGAACTATTTGTAAAGTATAATTCTGTTGGAACTAAAAAATGTACAAATATTTATATTTTAAAATTGCAATAATTGCCAAAAGATCTCCGGTTACAAAACTACATAATTGAATACATAACTGCAGCAAACAAGCCCCAATCACAGATGACTGTATGGTTGTATGGTAGGGGCAGGGGTTGTGTTGGGGGGGGGGGGGGGGGGGGGAAGGATAGGGGTTAAGCGCTTTGCGTTTCTTATACTCGTATGTATTTTATTGCTGTCGCTGTTCCCATTTTGGTTTTTGATTTCTCATGCAAATAATTAAATTAAATTTCTAATTGGGGAAAAAAGCAACGAATGCAAATAAATTCAAATGGCAAATAAAACCAACTCATGCACACACACTCGCACACTCACACGCACACACACCCGAACACTCACACCCACAGCCACATGCACAAAAACGCAGCCACTTTGGTTGCTAATGCAAATCGCAGCAGTCATGATGCTGAAGCTGAAGCTGACTTTGCCGTCGACGCTGACGCTGGCGTAGACGTCGACAGCGCGTTGGCAACAACTCAGCCACTTTATTAGCGTATTTTGCCTTGCAACTGTTTATGCGGCACACACACACACACGCACCCACACACACTCGCGCTCACACATGTGCCTTGAATTAGTCATTTTGTTGGTTACTTGATGCATGTTTCTTTCTCACTCTCTCTCTCTCTCTCTCCCATACTCTCTCCTGCCTGGCTGTGTGTGTGTGTGTGTGTCTGTTTTGGTTGCTTTTAGCAAATGCGCATATTCTAAGCATAAAATTAACGCACGCCCAACATAGAGAATGGAGCTCTGGCTCCGGGTCCGGGTCTGGGTCTCGAACTGAAGCCAACAAAAATGGCGTGCATACAAAATGAACAAGCAGTGCGAAATACTTTGTTGTTGTTGTAGTTGTTGGGTTGGGATAAGGTTGGGGGGCAAGAGGAGCAACGAAGCAACGGAGCGACGGCAACATTTTTTATGCGCTTTTGAGCAAATTAGATTTCCTAATTAAATTTTCTAGTGAAATGCGCATAAATTTCATAAAATTCTCTGCTACGCTTCGGCGTCGACACCATCCGGACGGCAGGACATGGACGGGGACGTGAACTGGTACGGGTACTGGGACTGGGACTAAGACTGTGACTGGAACTGGAACTGGAACTGAGGCTTGGGTCTTGTGGGTCTGGGTGTTAGGTTTTGGGCCACTGTATTAAAACTTGCAAATGTACAGCGAACGAACGACCTGGACACACAAACACACACACACACACACACACACACACACACTGGATGCCTTCAACTTTCATTTGTGCGACATTTTTAGCTGTGGAATTTTTGCTGACGTTGCCCCAACTGGCTGTTGTTGTTGTTGCTTTTGTTTGTTGCCGCCTGCCGCATACCGCCCACCACCCGCCCTCTACATTGCCACCATCATCATCAACATCAGCAGCGTCGTAGTCGTCGTCTGCTTAAAGTAATTAACTAAGAAAATTTTAATTGCTAATATGTTGTGATGCATGTGTGTTTCTGTGTGTGCGTGTATGTGTGTGTGTGTGTGTGTGTGTGGGCGTGCTTATGTGGGTGCTCCTGTTGTTGCTCTTGTTGTTCTTATTGTTGTTGTTGTTGTTGTTGCTGTGTGCTAGCATTCATGTTGGCATGCTGCCGTTGTCGTCGCTCTCGACAAAACTTTCAATAATCTTGCGCGTGCTTTTAATTCACATACATACTACGAGTATGTACATACATATATAAATATATACGTACAATTTTATCTGAATGATTGCGTTAGTTGTGCGGCTTATGGCTCATTAAAAGCAGCAAGCAACATAGTACTAGTAACTAAAAAAAAAACATCAACAATTTAGGACTCTCTACAGAGAGAAACACAATTTATTTCTGGCTTAAGACGCTAAGCGAAAGAAACTCGTAAAATGTCCTTTGAAGCAAATAACATTTCTCCAAATTATTTTACTTGTTGACTAAATGGGCTTACAATATAACCAGAAGGTCGTCAGTAATGTGGCTTTTCACTTATTAATTGGCTGGAGTTCCCGAATACTGGCCTCTTTTCTACTTCTAAGATCTTTTGAGTGCTCAAAGATATACCCTACGAGATATCAAATCTAGTGAAAATCATTTTAAATAAGTATCCAGTCCAAATTATAAGCAAGCCAGTTCCTTGCTGGTCAAACCCATTGCTTAGAGTTTTATAAAACGTTGATGTTTATTATTGGCAACTGCGATTTCTAATTCAACACTCACTGATTTCTCGACGATTATTAATTATGATCCTTCCATTTAAATAATACAACCGCACTTATGGCTGGTGAGTGGCAAGATCTGGGATTGTTTCTATGGGTCTGTCTGTGAATGAATGTGCCTGTCGGCTCTTGTAATTTGAAACGCCAAAAATCGCATTCATTACACGTTTTCACTTCAACGCTGCGCATCTTGAAGATATTTTCACGCACATTTAGTGGAAAATAAGTCAGTCGATTTACAGGACATGTACATGCGATGATTGTAATGATGATTGGAGTGAGATGATGATGATGATGATGATGATGATGACAGCGAGTACGAGTACGACCACGACGACGAGGATGACGACTACTCAGCGCCTCATCAGCAGCTCTCAATGCACTTCAATAGCTTGAAGGGACCGCAGAAACTGCGGCGGTGGTGGCGGTGGTTTGTAAAACAGCAACAACAACAACATCTAGTACTTCTACTTAATTTTTCATATCGAATTTCAATGCGAATTGGTTTGGTATTATTTTTTCTTAGCTTGTTTGCAGCTTGTTGTTGGTTTTTGTTTTTGTTTTTCTGTTGCTGTTGCCGTTGCCGTTTGTTTCTTGCACTTTCCCAAACTGCCTGCCGATCAACGCACGCCTGACAACGCAACGCAACGCATCGCAAAGATACGATGATGACGACAACGACAACGACGTAGACGTTGAAGTTGCATCTATAGAGTGGCCGAGGTTGTTGGTGCCATCGCTTTTACGTCTGCGTCTGCGTCCACGGCTGCCGTACTACAGTCCACTCCACTCCAGTCCACTGTACTGCATACTGGTTTAAAATTGATTGTTTTCTATATGTTGGCCTCTGCCTCTAGGTTGAATTGCTTCTTCTTTAGGCTGGTCCACGGCCATGGCAGAAAAATCAGCTGCAGTTCTTTTCATTCCATACTTATTTATTTTGAAGCACAGCAATTGTAATAAATTTCATGTACTGCAACGTGTTTCCAACCAAAATCCTAACCGCTCAACATTTGGTGACCCCGTTCTAATAGGCGCTGGAAGATCCAATTAGTTATTGCAAATCTTTACAACTAACAAATTGGCAACAGTCTGTTATTGTTGATGAAAAATATGCTTATACATTTTGAAAAAATATATTCTTTAAGTTCGATATTAAACAAGAATGTTGACAGTTTAAGTGATTTTCACAAAGAAACCAAATTAAAATCCCGCCCATACCATCCACAGTCGAACTATATAAATCTGGAACTCCTAAATTTGCCTAAAACGAAGCCCATTAAAATGGATTATAGTGTGTTTTTCAAAGAGCTATTCCTAATTTATTGCAGTGGACAATATTTATTTCGTATATAAATTGTTCTTCAGTTAGGAAGGTCACTTCTCAAACTAACTAAGTAGGAGTGCCCGCACGTCAGTCCGAATATAAGGCTAAATAAATAGATGAATCTATCATCTAAGAAATATACGAAATTATATACTCTTAACTTTTTTATGTCATCCCAAATAAATAAAATATAATAAACTGTACACTGTTTTAATGTTTTAAAAACTGTTTCGCAGCTGTTTATTATTTGTATTTACCTCGCAATAGCTATTGCACCCCATTTTAGTTATGAATCGCGCCGAGAGTTTGCACAAACCCCATCTTAATGAGAGTATCTTTGCGTTTTCTTAGTTATCCTTCCAAGATGGACGCTAAGAAACGCTGCATTGCTTGGAAATTCCAGACTTGCTTTTGGTCCTGCCACATTAAGTTACATTTATACCTTCTTATCCATAGAAATCTAAATCCCTATTCATTGACTTCTCAACCACGGTGCGCGGCACTTTATACGTGTATGCATATTAATGTATATATGGTGTATGGCGCTCGGTGCTGTTGATTTGTGTTTTCCGGGTACTTGAAGACGTTCGCGAGCCTTCTTCGATTTGCCTTTCAACTGCATTATAGTAGTATAGTATATTAACGCATCTTCAGTCCTCAGTTTTAGCAACATCTTGAAAATCCTAAGTGGCGATTTGCCGATTTGGCGATTTCGCTGCTCAAGTGTCAAGCACCTCGTCCATTTGTTTTGGAAAACAGGTTACTAAATACTGTATTGGAGCGAAGACAGCTCCTTAAATTATTTCGTTAGTGGCCTCACCTCACATTCCGGGCAATGTCGTTCATCCAAGTCTGTCAACAGCGGCAGCTTCTTCATCTTAAGATGGACTGAGTTACATTTTTCCTCTTCTCTCTCTTAGAGGAACTAAGCGCTTTCACTTTTCCCAGTCAGCGCATGTGGCTTGACAATGTCAAGTGGGGTTTTCCTCAAAATCAAAAATCAAAAAATCAAAAAAAAAAAAAAATACGACAAAACAAAGGAAAAATATGCAACGTCTCTCGTTCTTTAAAGAAAATTGATGTGCGATGACATTGACAGTGAAATAACAACACAAATGAGGAAGTTGGAAACTAGATACAATTATTAAATATTTAAAAAAAATAGAAAACATATTTGATTGCCAGACACTGTCGACAGGCACAACAACAACAACAACAACATAGCAGAGCAAGCCACTTGAAGTTGCGCTTCAGCGCCTACTTAGCCAACATGTGGCTACAGCTATACGCATATACTATATATACATATATATAAGCAACGATATATGCTGTGTATGCAGGGATGCAGGGAGAGGGGTAAATGAAATTGTCAACTAATTTCACGATGACAAGGCAAACGATTGAAAGGCCTATGTACGAGTATGTATGTATGTACAGGTATATTAATGATTGCATGATTAGGGGAATCGGGCCACACAACTTAATGCTAATAGTAGGTAATGCTTTATTTGAAACTAATTTGGTACTGTGTGCAACCGATATAACCAATTCACTCAATTATCCATCGTTTGTTTTATCGCAAATCATAGGTATATCTATTTCAATTTGTTTTTGATAATAAGACTAGTGATAAGAAAACAGTTACAATAAAAATGCAATACAAATTTACAAATATCTGCGTAATTTCCTTCTCTTTTTTTAAAGAAGTAAGACACTCGAATTTGCACTTTTACTTTTATGTAATATGCGCACCCCTTATGTGGATGTCGAATCATACTTATTTAAATGATATAAACAAATTTGATTGAACTACATGAATTTTATGAACTTTTTTTAATGATTGAATTAAAATCATAGCGCTCATCCGCTTAATTAATCACATATTTGTACTTTATATGCCAATATTAATGTCGCTTGGTCTGGGCGGAACAATTGTTAGAAGAAATTATTACTTATTTAGTTTAAAATTGTGGAGTGCGTTTTCTTTGTCTTAAAAAATCAGACCAGTTGTTCCTGGTTGTTTCTTGTTGAGCGATATAGCGATTTAGATATATAGATATAGCAAACTACTTACTATATATTTAAAATGTTTCAATAAAATGTGCCCTTTCAAAGACATATATTTCCAAGTTCTTATTAAATAGGAAGTAGCAAGATTAATTTGCTTAGCAGTCAGCTTCCTCAACTAAAATGCCCTTTCTATACTTATAATTATTCTGGCAACAACTTACACATTTATCAACAATTTCTTTGGATTAATAATAAAAAACATCAAATTCATAAAAACTATTGTCAATTTGTTTTTGTAATAAATTTACAGAATTAGAATTATGCTTACATCTAAATTGTCTGCATTTGTTAAACCTTTTCCTTAAAATCTACAAAAGCATATAAATTCTTAACAATACACAACAACAATAACAAACTGTGCTGCATTTTATAGGTGCAGTATTCTAGGAGCCTTTGTAACTGTCCAATCTATAAGCTCGTATTAATATCCTAGTATCCTTGTATTTGCACTCACCTTTGTGCCCTCATTTGCTTACCACACCCAAATACATTTCTTAAATTATTGCAGGCTCATTGGCTGCCAAAGACTTTGCCATGGATGGCCTCAATGGCTTTGGCGTGGCTGTCGGCGTTGGTGCGAACAGTAAAAAGAAGAAAAAGAAGCGTCGCCACAGTCGCACCATCTTCACCAGCTATCAGCTGGAGAAGCTCGAAGAAGCCTTCAAGGAAGCGCATTATCCTGATGTGTATGCGCGCGAGATGCTGTCCCTGAAAACGGAACTGCCCGAGGATCGCATACAGGTGAGTGAGCAGATGAGTGAGTACCTGGTAATTTGATATCATTATTGTTCCTCGGTCGACCGTTGGCAAGCCGAGAGCAGGTTTCCAACACAAGTACTTATCTCTAAATGGGTTTGTTAATGAATTAACGAACTAATTACATCCGCCGCGGCTCTTGAGCTGTCGACCAACTGCTTAAAAAAAGAGAGGGACAACTTATGGCAAGGTGTTTGCTGTTGGCAAAACACACAAGATTGTCTTGCCCCCCCATTTCATACTCGTATCGTGTAGAGCGCAAGGAATTTGCATTTCCTCCTCTATGTGTGTGTGAATGCCTGGATCTGCTGCTGCTTTATGATGGGCTTTGTCTTTTGCCCAACTCGACAATTGTTTGGATTTTTGTGCTCTGATTTTTCACACCTCTTTTTTTTGTTGGGCTCATTCACTTGCAGCGAAGCACTGTGGCGAAAATGCATTTCATATCATTTGTAAAAATTTATCATGAATATAAAAAGCTTATCTATTGAGTCTGCCAGATATTTTATAAACATATTTAAAACATTTGTCAGCAAATTTCAATCACTTAAAAGCCGATGCTCATTCATTCGTTAATATAAACAATTACCTCTTAAAGCGCTTTGAAGCTACATTTATAAACTTAAGTCATGTCTTTTGTTTCTAAATTTAATACTAACGGGTGATTCATAAATTCTATTTTGGTATGGCTTATAAAAACGATTTAAATGTTGATCGCCAAATGCAGCCAAATTTTGTAAGCAATACATTGCGTATTAAGCATAACAATTATGTCAACTGGTGTTTACTTTATAAAAATTTAACAAATAAATATAATTTGATATTGGTTCTTAAGTGTTTTAAATGAAAACTAAACATTATACTGTAAGAAAGTTGGTGAGGATATAATTGATAATTGCATCAACAAATATAGGCCTTAAGTAATTTGAAATATATGCGCGTACTTACTATTAACTAATTTGCTTAATTGTTTGTTCTTGAATTGTTAAAATTGCCAAATGGCTTAAAATCAATTGTAAGCCACTGTGCCGATGGCAGCTCCAATTTGGATTTGCATGCCACTTAATGGCTGCACCACCAACCTACCCCCTGCCCCACCGTGCCCCCTTCCTTTTCAAGCATCAACCACATGCTATTGTTTGCTCTACATTTGCGTTAATAAGCAATTTGAGCGCCAACTGCTTGGAAATCAACTTCAGGCCAGCCCAGCGCAGCGCAGCGACGACAACGGCAGCAACAGCAGCAGCAGAAGCAGCGGCGTCGACTGTCTCAAGTGGTGCGGCGGCTGCAGCGCTGCGGCTGAGCGGCTGAGCGAGTGCGCTGCTACGACCACAAAATCGTCAAGTCAATGTTTTCGTCATCGTCATCGTCATCGCCATAATCATCGGTAAAGCAATAACGTGACCCCCCAAATAGTTCATTTTGCTTTCGCTTTAAAATTACGCCAAAAGTTGTACGAGCAGCGCAGAAAGCAGCAGCAACGGCGTACAACTGCGTAGACGTTGGCGTCGGTGTCGGCGTCCGCGTCCGCGTCCGCGTCGCTGTTACCGTCACGCTGGGCGCTCAGTAATTACTGGATGTTGTCTGGAGAGGGGAGGACGTGGAGCGGGTAGATGCTGCTGAAGTTCGACGACAGCTACAGAGCTACAGCTACGCTGAAAAAATAAGCTACGTTTGCGAATTTATAATTAAGCATTTTAATGGCCGTTATTGTTCTAGCCAAACGGTTCTGCCAGCGAGTGAGCAGGACGGGGCGGCGCTGTCTCACTGCCAGAGCAAGGGAGAGAGAACTACACTGTGTGTGCGTGTGTGCATTTCAGTCTCTCTATGTGTGTGTGTGTGTGTGCTTTCATCGAGTGAACTTGAACGCCGCCAAATTGCCACCCTTAAAAAGCGCCCGATAAACTGAGAAAAAAGTGTGTTGCTTTTGTTTTTGCTGTGCGCCATCGTTTGTGTGTGTGTGTGTGTGTGTGTGTGTGTGTGTTTGATTAGCAAAAATAAAAAAGGCAAAAAATGAGTAATTATGGCGTGGTTTCGTTTGCAGCCTTAACGCCACATCAAGTGAGCCACTCACGTTCTGGGTTCGTCTGCTATCGGTCCGGATAAGTGAGTAATGAGTAGACACTGAATATCGCCCAATAGATAATGGATAATGGCAGTATCTGCGCCCCCCACTGTTCTAGCCGCTTTCGAGTCAGGTTATGAAACAAAAGCTTGGCTTAGATGGGTTCTATGGAAGTTAGAATTTATTTCAATACTTTCAATCAAATGGAGCAATGAATAATGAAGCTCGATCAGGGTTATTAGGGCTTTAAATAACTGTTTATAAGACTAACACATAACCCTTTTTTCTAAAATAAATACAGCAGGGACTCTTAAACACGTTTATTTCATGCTCTTGTAATCTTTTTTGTATGGGTCTAACAATGCAAAAAATCTGAAGAGTCAACTTATACCAAAATCAACTGCTATAAGTAATTCAAGGCATAGGAAAAATCAGAGAAATAAAGTACTTTGTAAATTAGATTAAGAACATAAAAATTGGTAATCAATGCTGCTGAAGACAAATATATATAAAGAGACATAATGCTCACTATTCTGTGAATGTTGTATTTTGTTGTAGTTTCTTTTGAAATAGGAGCCAACATAAGCATACATACTATATTCATAATTCTATAAAGAAAAACTACATTTTAAATCAAAAATCTATTCAATTCCAAATTCTTTTTAAACATAATCTGGTCAGCAACATACATATGAATCCTTAATTCTGTGCCATTGCGTTTATTCAGAATTAGGTGAAATTCGTATTTGCAAGATGAATGGAAAACTTTTAGCTCAATTACATTGTATCTGGAATTCAATACCCATGGACTGGACATTTTTTGTAGTTAACTTCAATTATATATAATAATACCATGGAACTGCAGCCCTAGCGTTTGATCGTCTTTTGTCGCAGGACAATGCATCACAATTTTCATCGACAAATGTTGTAATTTGAATTTCTGTTCAAAAAGTATTCGACACAGTCGCATTCTAATCCGTATTAGCCAACAAATTAAAGGGATTTCATTCATTTAGTAAATTCATAAACATTTGAATAAAGAGAAGATATAATTAATCGTAGAAAATGGATATAATCCGCAATTGTCAGATAATCTGGAATGCAGCTATATTTATTTATTTACAACTAGATCCTTAACAACTAATGCAATTAATTACAATCAGATTGGAGTTCATTGGTATCCCTAATTTAAATAGTTGACATTTCCCCCCAAAAAGGACGGCAGTATTTTCAAATATCGTATAAATTTTGCATTGCTTGCAAACATACATAATTAACAATCGATAATTGATAATGAAGTATTTCCATAACAGTTGCACCTAAACTTTGCGCTAATTAAAAGTTATATTAAGCAGCTAATGCCAGCTAACATATTCAAATGTCACTTACTTACGCATACTCCAGTTGTGGAGGGGCCTCAGCTCCTTCGATGCATCCACTCTCCCATATCGGCGCATCCTTACCAACAACCAGCAACCAACTACCAACATTCTATCCTGGCATTGAGTCTCAACGATGCTACTGCCGCGCTACTCGTAGCTAAAATTGAATTTCGAGTGTGTCAAATTTTCCAATTATAGACTTTGGAGTAGCACACACACACACACATACACAAATATATAGACACACACACACAGAAATGAAAACAGACAGAGTAGAACGCGTAAATGGGCGAGTGGGGAAAGCTGAAGAAGCCTTGCTTTCGGTTCGGTTTGTTTCGCCTTGCTTGGGGCCACATGACGCGTTGCTAAAAGCGGGTCCAATTAGTAGCATTACTACTAACACTTCAATTCTGGGCGAGGTGGTGGTGGGGCTGCCTGCCAGGATGTGGATGTGGATGCCTTCTAACCGGCTCTCTAGCTCATTCGCTTGCTCTTCAAAATGCTCCCTCCTAGTTTCTCGGGCTGTCTCTCTCTCTCTCTCTCCCACACACACACACACACACACACTTTCATGTTTTCTCTGCATTGTGGCTCTTTCGGCAATAACGGCAATAGTCATCAGCAACAACAACAGCAATAATAGCAACAACGATGGAGACAACTGACTAAGGCAATGGCGCCAAAGTACGGCCATTTTGTGTTTAGCTGTTTGTGTGTGCGTGAATTTGCATTTAAGGTTGTGTGTGTACATTGCTAGTGTTGCTTTCGAGCACGTGGGTGTATACACACACACACACATTTATAAATACACATATGTGCGTGTGTGTGTGTGTGTGTGTGTGTGTAGCTCAACAGTTAGACAACCACAAAATACTCCAAAGACCGAACGACCGCAACGACCCGAGCTAGCTACGACCCCAACATACACTCACACACATACAGATGCAGTCTGTAAATGTCATGCAAAATAACGGCACTATTTGCGTTTTTGTGTCTGTGCGTGTGTGTGTGTGTGTGTGTATGCGTGTGCGTGCGTGTCTGCAAAAAAGCTTTAGAAATTTGTCTGATGACAGCGGCGCCCAAAACCTAACAACAGCAACGGCAGCAACAACAACGATAACAACGACACACCCATAGAAACCACAACAGTTAGTCTATCCACACACACACACACACATACATAGCAAGTTGCTGCTGCTACTGCTGCTGTGTCGTGTCGAATGCATTGCATATTTTCAGGCACTTAAGCTATTTTCATGAAATGTGCACACAACAGACACACACACACACACACGCACACCTACACGTGACAGGCCAAATGTATGCGCATGCAGATTACCTACCCCGCCCCACCCGCCACCCTTACAAGGCTCGACCTCGACCACAAAACACACATACACTCGCTCACTCACTCACTCACACCCACTCACAAGCCATCGTCCTGTTCATCGTCGTCTGTGCGTTGCTTTTTGGCTTAAACCGAAAAAAGCACTCGGTATTGATTTTAATTGAAAAATTGTTAATTTTCCATGCCAGTAGCAGCAACAACAGACTGCCACGCCCACACTCACATGCTCGTACGCCTCGCCTTCACGTTTCGTCACCGTCGTCGCACAGTGGCTCACTCAAACGCCAATTACTGCAAACAATTTGCACAAATAGGATTTACACTTCATAGATATACATATTATTTCTGAAAGGGTATTAAATACTTAGTACGGAATGTAATTCGAGTCGTACTTAGATCATCTTTTGAAATCGCTTCTCTAAAAAAGTACTTTATTTTCGAGCTTTCGATGCACTTTCTGTTAAACAGAAATTGTTCTGCTTTGAATAAATAATATTTTTCTGCAGATAAATATGTAAGTAATAATAGATTAGTTATTTCAAAATAACGAAAGCTCTTTCCAACAAATTGTTGGTACATATACTAGCTCGCAATATTTTTTGTCAACAGCCTCAACTTTTATTTTTACAAAATATCCTAATAGCATGCGTTCTGAGAGCTACATTATATTAGTATTTTTTCATTCCCAACTCTTTTTATTACTATTGTTATTATTATTATTTTTGTTGTTGAGAAAAAATGCATTTCCAATTAAAGTCTATGTCGATTCTAAAAGTATTAAAAAATCATTTTCCAAATCCAATTTTGGGATGCACTCTTAGGCGTTATTGCTTAGTTTTATTATGATACGATATTATTTACTTTTACAAAGTATATTTTTTTTACAATTTTACAAGCAATTTATATTATTATGCAAAGAAAAACACTGACTTATTGGTTTTTAAAAGTGGCTAGTAGGATAATAATGGAATTCTAGATACAAGTGAAAACTTTTCAAACCATATGACTCAATTGTTTTCAACGGAAATTGAAATAATAGACGAAAACATGTCTGTACCATAAAGGATGGAATAACAGTGATAGTGTCCTGTATTTCAGTGAGAATTTTAAATACTATATGTATATAGTAAAAAAGGGGGAATTGAAATTACAAAAGCATTTATTACCTTTTCTTTTTAAGCTTTTGCATATGACTGAACATTTATTTGTCATTTATAATGCTTTTCAATTAGGTGTAGGGAGGTCATTTTTCCGTACTTTTCTACCTTGATGCTCTTTTATTATGTTATGTTGAAAATCGATTAACATTTTTTCTACCTGCAAGCTCTTCTAAGGAAATTGAATTATTGTGACGAATCTTTCTTGTCGCACTAGGAACTAAAAATAAATAAATAAAGAAATAAATAAAAAAGAATGTCTTTATCCATGATGCATCCATCTCCTTTATTGCATTTCTCTCAGCTCTCCTTTGCGCTTCTCATGCGAAACATTTTTGAAATATCACCCAATTTAAAAATTTCATCCGATTTTTAGGGCCTGCCGAGCCACTGTGCGTCGTCGCAACTCTTCAACTTTACCAACTGAACTTTTTGTGCTGCCAATTTTGCATATGCGTGTGTGTGTGTGTGTGTGTAAGTGTCTCTGTGTATGTGGGTTTTACGTTTTGGCATGTGTTTACTCATTCGTGAGTACACACATACATATACTTGTATACACGTTTATAAGTATATGCGTGTGTGTGTGTGTGTGCTGCTGCTCTTTGTTGTTGTTGTTGTTGCTGTTGCCTTAGTATTTGTTGCTGCTCTGCTGTGTTTTGTGTCTGGGTAATTACACGTTTATGTGTGAATAATTTCCAACCCTGGAGCACACACAAATTTCATCGCAAATTCGAAAATGTTGTTGTTGTTGTAGTTGTACTCGTATTGCTAGAATCGTTGCGGTTGGCATTCACATCCATATTCACATTCACACGATTTGTGCTTTGTAGTCTGTAAGATTTAGTTTTGTAAAGTTTTTGTGCCGCACATGGTGAAGGATAAAAATCTTAGAGTACCCTCTCCTAGGCTTGCGACACTAAAGGCCCAGCTGGTCATCCTCAATTTCAATAAACTACGGAGGCTGTGGCGGCAAACGAATGAATATTCTCCAAATGGTATTTGGTTTATTAGAAATAAATGCGTACGATTGGGTGGATACACATACTTGTACATATGTAGTGGCTTTAAGTTCAATGCCCTACAAATGTTTAAAACAGTCGCTGACATGCTCGTTTGTTTAGTTCTCGTCATCATTTGGCGCCTATCCTGTTAAGTGTGTAATGGACAGTTATTATTTATATCAGTCCATTATGAGCGCTCTTCTTGCTTCCATGGCAGATGGATTCTCCTTAGATTTCCAAAAGTACGTAATGCCCGGCAGAGCTACTCTTGCCTGTCTTCGTTTTATGTTGGGCCATATTATTCAATATCGATTCCTTCCAATCTTTCCATCGAGTTATATTATTTTACGTGCTCTTTAAAGTTAAGCAACTGTCTGGGTCTTTTTTCCTTCACAAACTAACTATGGGATATAGCTAATGAGCTATCTAATGAGCCATACGTCTAATTATTCCCGACACGTGTAATTTCGGCTATTATGTTCACACTATAAGGAGTTAAGTCACTTTCTTTCGTTTAAAAAGCTTTCCCATCTCATTAGGTTATAACTATAGTTATATTTCATTCGAAACAGAGCATTACAAAAATTAATTATTTACTCCAAAAACCTTTTCTGCATTACCTTTGCTTTTTACATTTCACTAATTAAGAGCTTTTTTTTGTAATTTGGCAATTTTATTTCAGTTTTGCATCAAATTATTAACTTAAATAGTCTGCCGTTTGAGAAATAGTAATAGCTTTTGGAAATAGTTCACACTGTTTCTTAGAGTTTTACTTATATACTTGTATGTATGGTGTTCAAAATATTAAACTAGATACAACAGAGATAGTTTTTGTAAAAACCAGAGACAAGCTACTCTTGAACCTGATTCAGTTTCAGAAACCCCTTAGCTTAGCAACTGCTTTAAGCAATGCCAACAAGTTATACCTTTTAAGCATACAAATTATATTCAAATTGTCTTATTTTTTAAACTTCCTGCAATTCTTATTATTATCAATTGGAGCAGCAAACGGTTCTTCTTCGGAACATTTGGGAAAGAGTCTTTATGCAGCAATTATTCCTTCTATTCTAGTGCCCCTCTGCCCTTCTCACGTGTAATATTGTGACTTAAGCAATATTGCATTTAGGCGGCAGCTGAGAAACAAGTTGAATCTAAGCTGAAGCCACAGGTTCTGCTTCGCCCAGTGTTACAAAAGTTATGGGGCGGCCTACAAGTTCTACGAAACTAATTTAGTGAAGTGCCGCCGGGCCGGACAATCGATCCGCAGCGAGAACATGTGCTTGACAATGGCTGTGATGGCTGATGGCTCTGACTGGACGACTGGACGAGTGGACGGGTGGACGGGCTGGTCCAAGCATGGACGGGACTGAATGAAGTCGCTCGCAGTCAAAGTGAATTCGAAGTAGAAAAATGTGCAAGCGTCATTGGAATTTTGGAGTAGCTGCGGTCCGATTGGCAGCCCCAACCGTGAACGCATTGAGAGCAAGCCTGGGAACCGCACGCTCACTTGCGCTTCAATGTTTCAATGTTTCAATGCTTCGATGCTTCAATGCTCCACTGTTCGATCGGGCATGGGGGCTTTCGGCAGACGGCGAGCAGACTTATGGCAGACAAATCGACTCGCTGATGCTGCCACTTGACGCGCAATGCCGTCTGCGGCAACTGATCAACGGCCGAGATCATGTTACCTACCTATGCACACGATCTTCCCTTCCCGTCCCTTCGCCATCCACCTCCCATCAGCACTCCTCCGCCCAACACCTCAACACACCGTTCCACATAAAAATAACTCGTTCGCTGCTGTATGCATTTTCTCATGCATTCGCCAGTGGCTCATCAACATCAACAGAGCATAGAACATGCATACATATGTACATATGTATGTTCTTATATAGTATATGTATGTATGAGAGATATACATATGTGGCAGACGTAGACGCAGACGAAGACGAAGACGATCTTCACGATCGGTTCGCCTTGCTGGAGAACTTCTTCATTTTGTTACCGTTGCTCAAGTACCAATTCGTTTAAAATGGTATCAGTTCTAAGAAAAATATTATTTTTTTATAATTTCTCGAGTGCGTTAATCTGTTGAAGAGTCAAACGAGCGACCGGCAGATCGACTTACTCTGACTCTGGCTCTGACTATGTGAGTAGTGAGTGGCTCGACTGCATCATTTGTTTGTTCGGTCGGGGCATTATGGCGAGGATTGTGCATAATCACTGACGTAGCTCCGTGCCCCACAACCCTTCTATTGAGTGAAAACACACATCCATCCACAAAGAAGATGATGACGACGACGACGCCGAAGACGAAGACGTCGACATGGTTGTTGGCGTGTTGACGTGCCCAACAAAATGAAACGTCAATTTCAAGCGTTTTTCCTGGTAATAATTAGTAGCTGAGGTGGGCATTTAAATACTTGTTAAGCAGTCCTCCTCTGCCACATTTCTCTCTCTCTCCCCCTCCCTCTCCCTCTCCCTGGACCACTCTCTTCAGTTTTTCAATGTTGTTGTTGTGTGTATATTCCGCGTATTTATGTAAAAATATAACAGCCAAATAATGCATATAATTGCATTTTAAGTAGTTGTTGCTCTCCGCCCATCCCACGCCGCTCGGCTGCCGTATTGTATTACCCATGGCTATGTGTCAAATCTGCCCTCCAAACGCAATTTGTAAAATCTTAATAGACATAATTTCACGACTGTGCGTGCGTGTGTGTGTGTGTGTGTGTGTGTGTGCACCTACATTTCATTATGCTCGGTTGAAATTCCGGGAATTTCGTTTTACAATATGTGGAAATGCGAGGCCAGAGAACGGAAATGCGCTTTGTAAATGGGTGGCTTGTGTTTGCAACAAATTAAATGGAGTAAATTGTTTCTTTCGAATCTGCCGCATAATTAGTGCAGTCCAAGTTCTTTAGCTCTCTCTCTTCCTCTTTCTCTGATAATAACTGCTCGCTACTTGTATATAGAACAGGTGAATTGAAATGAAGAGGGTGAATTTTTAGGGCAATCAGACGACCCTTTGAAAAACAAGAAATTGTTAAAGAAACTCTAGGAATTTCCGAATTTCTGTATTTCAAAATTTGCATTTCATTGCAATTTATCACGAATGGATAGCATTTGAATAAGCAATTTTCGAAAATGCTTCGCCATCTTGTTCAAGTACGAAGCAATTGTTGTAGGCGCATGAGCTTCAAATTATCATTAAAAATTGTACGCTACTCGATTAAGAGTCAGACGTAATTCGAATGAAATTAAGTCATCCGTTTGGAATAATTTATACAAGTATGTATTCTCATGTATTTATGTACATAAATGTCAAATAGTCAGTAAATAGCTTAGAATTGTTGTTGAATTGCACATTCAGTTGATTGCTCCAATAAAATCTGTTGTAGTTCGAATCAAAGCCCTTCAACGTATGCGCATCGAAAAGAAAACATAAACTTGTCTTTTCCCAGACTTGGAAGCATATGCATACCAAGTTTGCTGCTGATCGGCTTAATACTTCCCGAGATACTTGCGTTCATACAGACAGACAGCCGATCTATCCAGATCGATTCGTCTTGTCGAAAAGCTGAATGATTTCTTAATATTTTTTTTTAACGTCATCGGGTAGCTCTGGTATTGACATTAATATTTTCGAAGCTTTCAGAAGGCATTCGGACTTAATTATATATTAAATATACTTTTTCACCAATACCAAATTCAAATGACGATTTGATGCGGCTTTCGGTTTAATTCCACAAAGTTTAGTTTTCTTATTTAAACTCAAAGTTTTATTGAGTTGAAGGGATTTTACTGTTTTCTAGTAATGCTAAAACAGTGTGCTCTTTGGGTGAGATGTGTGTATCGCTATTCCGGAAAACTCCAACTGCTTCCTGATCAGCAGGCTCGGCTCTCCATTGACTACAATCAATTCCCGAATCAGTTGGGAATTATGGCTAAAGATTTGTGCAAAAACTAAGCACATTTTTGAGCCAAAATATTGTGTTTGCTTTACATATGCTAATGCAGAATTAGAAAGGTCTCTTCACATTCCATGATGGCAATAAAACCTGCAATAACTGAAAGATCTAACTAATTTAAAATTAAAGAAGCAAGCATCCAAAGTGTTAGATCAAACCATTTATTTGCCCAGCATTATCTCTGGCCCATCAACTTGGCTAAGCAGCTCATTATTACAATAAAAACTATGACGCGTGTGCCTCTCTCTCTCTAGGATATACAATGCTTGTAGAGCAAATCAAAAAAAAAAAACTGTGGACAGGGGTGTGGGTAGGGGTGGGGGTCGAGGTGGGAGTTGGGCCATGCTCAAATCTGCTGAACACATGTAAAAGTCAATGGCAACAATGTTGTTGAACAGCCCCAGCCCCCGCCCCCGCCCCAGGCGCAGAAAGCTGTGTGGTTTGTTTCTGAGCCCCTGGAATCAGATACGAATATGCGAGTATACGAGTGCGTTTATGTTTAGATGCGATATATAGGCCGGGGGTTGATTGCTGGCTGGGATGGCAAGTGCGTAACAAGTTTTGAAAGGCCGGGAGCAGACGATGCCATCGATGCTGTTGTTGTTGTTGCTGCTGCTGCTGCTGCTGCCTGCTGATGATGAGGTTGCTGATGACACGTGTAAGTGCAGCAACATTGTCGCAATTATCCTTTTGCGGTGGCAAGGCAAGAGGGCGAACGCCTGCCACTCCCCTGATGGATGTTTCTTTGCACATTGGGTGGTGGGCACAGCAAATTGTTTTTGTTTTTGTTGTTGTAACTGCTACTGCTTGTTGTTGTTGTTGTTGTAGTTGTTGTTTTTGTGCTGCTGATATTAATTTGTTGCGTTTTGTTTGTTGTTTATTTCGAGTGGATTTCTTTACCACCCACAGCGTGAAAACGTGACCTTAGCGCATTTCGCGCGCCCAATGATAATGATTTTTGCGTATGGCCGGCCAACGACCCACTACTACAACAACAACAACAACAATAACAATGGAATGTTGCTGTTGTTGTTGTTGCTATTGCTGTTGTCGTCGTTCCCATTGATGCTTTGCGGACTTATTAGCGCTAAATGAACACCACGCACACTCATTTTGATCTCATGAGGCGAATTCGTCATCATCAACGCTGCCGCTCGAAATATTTTCGTGCGCTTTGCTTTGCTCAATACTATACATACATATACAAGTATACATACTTATACTTATAAAAGTACATATATATAAGAGTATATAAATTTGTTCATTTGTTGCTGTTGCTGTTGTTGTTGCTTTGTTGCTGCTGCTACTTTTTTGTGCTTTGAAGTGGGAAAGTAGCTTGTTAAACACTTAACGCTTCCATTGGCAGGCATTGCGGGAGACGGACCCAAATTGTGGGTCCGGGCATTGGCCATTGGAGTGTAGTACTATGTAGCCCGAGATCCGCTCATGTAGAAATTGGTTTTGGCCATTGATGAGCATGAGCCGTCTATGCCATGCGTAATTGAGGCAACAAAATAGCGCAAATACTTGAAAAAAAAGTTACAAACACAAACTTTACAACCTTGATTAATAAACGATTACATAGTTCAAGTGTTAGGCGACGAGTAATTACTAAAGTATTAACTAAATAAAGAAAGAAACTGAATTTTGAAACCCGTTTTTGGAGATTTACTTACAAAATATCCACAATTTTGTTGAAAGATTTTAAGCAAAACTCGCGATATTTGAAGCTTAATAATACATTTTTAGAGTATCTTTAAATAGTTAGTTTATGTTATGTAGGAATTGTGAACTGAATTGGAAAAACGTCTGAAGAAGAGGAGGGAAAATTAGAAATAGGGCATAGGAGAATCTACATACGAAATCCGGACGTTCATATTAACAGAAAGGACAGATGGACATGTCTGGACATGTAAGAATTTAACAAGTGTGTTTCCAATTTAGTTTGACTTTTTACCCCTTAGGTGCTGGGCATACAAATCTTTTAATTTATCTAGCCTTTATCTTCTTTCAACAAAAGCGAAATCTTTAATTTTCTTGATGTTTATTTCCTGCATTTCTATTAAATAAATACCTATTGCCCACCATAAAATATTTATTCTGCTTGGACATTCCCACCCCATACGGCTCCTTAATACAATATTTGTGCTGTAATAAATACTACCATAAGGTTTTCCTTACATTCTTAACGTCAGTCGACCATAAACTAACCACAAATTGTTCAGCATACTTGCCATATATAGCCAATATCTTTCAATAGCCTTTTAAATCTAATATTTTCTGCAAATTACTTTTTTATAAGTGCATGAAGCAATGGCGATGGAAGTGCTTTGCAGAATGCGTCTTTTAATATTTAAAGAAATACTTACGCTTCAATGTTATGCATAAATAAGTAATTCATTTCACCTAAAACTTCCCCATTCTGCCTGCAGTGCTGTCCTGTAAAAGGATCTCAAAAAAAAACAACAAAGAGCTTGGAATTGGTTTTCCTTTATAAATATATTTCAACCAGCTTCAACAACACAGGAAATCAAGTCACAAATGTTCCTTTCGCTCAGCCATGTCTATCGCAAGTCCAATCCAGTCTATTCTGTGAACGCCTTTCCCCGGTCCCCGTAGTCGTCTCGAAATAGGCCATTTCCATTCGTGAACATACCCACCATGGTCGAAGAATCGCAGTAAGTCGGTGAACAGGTTTAGGGTATCCTTTTAGTATACAGAAGATGTTCTGCGAATACTACGACGCAAGGTTTTCAATTCTTTGTCCTTTGTCCAATTCTGGTGCGCAATAGTGTATAAAATGTCGGATGGATACAAGTATCCAGGCATTTGCTGTCAATTATAGTAAAACGTTAACAATTGCACAAATTTTGTCTTAACTCTGTTATATACACTTACAATGTTAGGAAGACACACTTAGAGATTAGAAGTTCGGCGAATTCTCAAAGTCGCCAAAGGAAGTGCTAAATATTTGCATTGCTTAAGCTGCGAACTGAAAATTCGAGTTTGTAGAGAAGATTTTACTTAATTTCCTATGCCTTTTCCATCACATACTCGCCAGCAACTTCATTGTCTTATGGGGACATCATTCTCCATAAAACATCTGAGCTGCTGTAGTCCTGTTTTCTGATTCCCTGTGACTCTCCGACCATGGCGGATAATAGTCCATCTTATATTTGCTATTTTTCGGCGACTACGTAGACCGTGGAAGGAATTTCAAAGAGAAAATTTGACGAAAAAACACATTTACAACATTTTCCACTACAAATTTAGCATTTCACTTTTTCACAAACAAAGAAATAAATGTTTTACATATTTTTTAAGAGACGCCCGACCCGGACGAGGAGCTGAATTAACTGAAATTAATGTTGTGCAAAGTCAGGCACATGAATTCAAACGCCTACTTTGCGCCCAGTGTAGAAATATTTCCCTAGTTGTGACAACAATACGGACACCTTAACTTTTAATCAGAATTAGATAGTAGTCTAATAGTTGATTTCAGTTCTACCAAATATTCAGTGCATTTGTCCGCCTTGTTCTACTCGGATTCTAAATAACTACCAACTCCATACGAGTGTGTGTATTGAAATAACAGCTTAGTCAGCTCGCATCGAATGAAGTGTTGCTTGGGTTGTGGTGGAAAGTACAAATTGCATGAAGAGGCAGCCGTCCCGAACAATTGACTCATCCAACCCACAATAACGATGAAAATAATTGAAACACTTTTACACATTTTGATTTCTGGAGGCCTCCAAATTGAAAACAAATCAAAACTCATCAAACAATTAGGCCGGGCTAACAAGCTGCATGTGTAAAGTGCTGTCATCATCATCATCATCATCATCGCCATCAGCCCCGACCCAAGGAAGTGGGCAATCTTGAGAGGAACGGCAGCTTTGAGCGGTGGCGCGACTCAATGAGGCCTATTATCGAATTTTGAAAAGCGTAATTATCGCATGACAAATCAAACGGAATGTGTTATATTTACTCAATAAACATTATCGTATTGAGTTCAACGAGATCGCGCCTGGGAACCCAAGCCTCTCTCCGTCTTATTCCCAAACTTGTATTTGTTTCGCTCACACATCCAAAGTATTATTATTACTCGTATGAGTTAGGCATCCGATCGCCCTACTACTCGTATAATAAATGAGTCATTCGAAAAGCGTACTACCTACTTCCTGTTGCAGTGCCCAGCACTATACTTTTGATTACTGAAAAGTAGGAAGTAATGGATAGCAATGGCAAATTTTAGCAAATACTTTACGTAATAGCAGTAGCTGGCATCGATAAATAGTTCGATGAATGTAAAAATGCAGCTGTTTGAAACCTTAACCCTTAACTATATTGCAATTGATTTTCATAAATGATAATCTAATACATTCAACTAAGCCCCAATGTATTTAGATTAGGGGCATTTAATTGAATTCCAAGCAGCTTCAATTTGCAGCTTGCAACTATCCAGACCATTTTAAATAGTCCATTTAAATAGTTATCAAACCTATCATAACATCCTATTCAAAATAAACAGATATTAGGCTTCTTCAGTTCTTCAAGGATTTGTTCCTTTGTTAAATGGAATCAACGACTTGTGCCGAGAGCCGACTATTTGAGGGGAATTTGCTCTGCAAAAATTTAGTTATAAAATTACGATTATATTTACGATTTATATTTGATTGTCGGCAACAAATATTCGTCAGGAATGGCGTTTTTCTTGGAGCAACTATTTGATTTTCGGAAACAGGAAGGTGTCTCAGAAAGCCACATCTGGCGAATACAATGGCTGGGTTTGGTCAAAGATTTCGCTAAAAATCATGCTGGAATGTATCGTCGCATTATCGTGATGATTAATCCACTGAAAAAATTACCTCATTTGCCTCACGACGATTTATTGACAGAATATACTTTACTAGTCCCATATTTTTCTTATTAAACGAGATGGATACACGAAGAGAAGTTTCCTACAACCCTTACTAAAGTCTTGATGCCACTCATCTCCCGATAGAATAAAATATTTCTGCAATACTTTCCATAAATCCGTACGAACTGCGGGTTTCATTAAAAATTTAACTAGCTAGCAAACTGCTTGTACAATTTTGTGTCCATTGTAAAAATTGTCTACCAACTTATATAAGTAACACTTCTGTATTAAATGATTTGTAGATGCTGGTCACGATTCAAAGCGTTTTAGATTAACAGCGTTATTCCACCAATAAAAATCAAATAAGTCTGTTAACAACTATAGTATGTGTTCTTTGATCATTTTTGAAACACTTGAGGCTAATTATGCCAATGGGTAACTGTTATAGATCGTGTCTAAAAAATGTAATAAGTATGCTCTAATTAAGCACAGAAAGCTAAAAATATATTCATACTTGTATGTATTTGCTATTTATGGGACCGACACGACTCAACAGTGCATTCAACCTAACCGCTTAAGAGACAACCGGCAAATGAATAATAATAGACAGGCACACATCCATACATATACAAGTATGTACATACATGCATACATACATACTTATACATATAAACAAAATGAAAATAAAGACCAAAGCCTTAGCTAAAGCTTAAGATGAGCAAAGCGGGGGCACAAATGCTCGAACAAACACACAAAGATGAATAAAATGAATAAACGGCCACAATACACGAACTGTGCACATAACAATAATAATAATAGCAATAATAATAGTGGATTGTCATGATCAGTCTAATTTCGCGCTAGTGTTGGCGTCAACCGCGTACTCGTAATCGTATGTGTATGAAAAATACAAATTTCGGTTAATTTGCAAATCGTCCAACAGCCTTTCACTTTTTTCTGCCGTCGCATTGCTGTCGCATCGCAAAATGGAGAGGCAAAAAATGCAGGCAGACAAACGCACACACACACACACACACACATGGATACATATACGAAAAATATACATAATTAAAAAGGTGTTATTATATTTTCACGCCTCGGCAGTGCGGCAGCAGTGGAAAAATCAACACGCTAACCGGGAATCGGCTCGCAGAGCAGCGCTCACAAAAAACGTCAACGACTTGGAGCGACCAAGCGACCAAGCGGGCAACCGTTTGACCGTTCGTCCGTTCGACCGTCCGACCGACCGACGAATTATTTGCAGAATCATCAAATTAAAGGTTTGATGTTGATTTCAACAACCTCCGCAAAGTGAGCGCGGGCGGGCGGCCATAAAGGGGCACTCGCCTCAACATCAGATCCCGGTCAGCTATGAAACTGGAAAGTCATGCGCTGCACCGCAAGCGGCACTGCTGCGCTGCTGCTTCTGCTGCTGCTGCAGTGGCAGCTGACTGCACCACCGCGCACAGTGGCTTAAATAGTACTTATCCAATTCGAAAAACTTGCAACAGTACAAACATCATTCTCCCAGTATTCAAAGCACACGTCCACTAATTTTCGCTTTAATTTGAAAAACGTAGCAAGAGCTTTAAAAAAAACCTCGCGAGACTCCTAGCAGTGATACCCACTATCCTGAGCGGCTCCAAAACAGTAAGTGATACAAAAGCAGTGTTGATAAATGCTTTTTGAATGGGTCTAACTTCAAATCGTCACAAACATTGGTGATCATGTCGAATGTAATAGCCATCGAAAACTTTGAGATCTCCGTACCCCGAACAACTTCGACCATAGTAGGAATACAGAGAAGAAGAAGAAAAAGTATGTACATAGCTTACAAATATTGGACATTATCGACGAAAGCCTGTAAAAGCCTGGTGAGGTGGAGAAAAATAAAGAAAATGGAATAAACTCGCGTGTTCCCTAGGGATAGGTTTGGTTATTTGCTCAGCATTTTTTTTTTTCATTTTAAGTTTGAAAGGATAGTAGTTTGCGTTTTAATTTCGCAAAATCAATTGCGATAGTAAAATTAGCGGTATACCTGCTTATAAAAAAGGTGTATTCTAATGAATTAGATAAAAATACAGTATGAGATATCTCATAAAAAATCGATTAAGACGTTTAAGACGTTTAAGAAAGGTCCACTTTTTCCACACCGTCTTACATGATTATGGGTAGTTGATTATTACGATAACGATTACGACAAAAAATTGACAAGAATGCAAATATGCTTAAATTTATAAGCAACAATACTTCTTCAGATTCTCGTATGCGCTTTTTATATTTATGTAAATGCCATTTCTGGTAAATATATTTCTTTGGTGCTGATCAGTTTTAAATTATATTATATTACAATTATACAATTATTCGAATACTTGTATTAAAGTCAATTCCTATCCTATTCAATCGTAAAAATAGAAATCACTTTTCATATTTTTAGATTGAATTTAGTCCTATTTGAGTAGCACTAGCGGCTTAAATATGTTTTCAGTTTATTATAATAATCAGATATTATAATAAATAAATTATTGTAGTAAAATTTAATTCAAAGCCAGCAACTCATCTTTTATATTTTATTTGCCTGATTTTATATCCAAAGTTTCTGCGTCAACTCCAAGGTCAGTCATGCCTTTTTTGTTATCGATAAACATCGATCTTATATTTTGTACCAAATAAATTTTTGTAGTAATATTTTGATCGAAGCCAACAACTTATCTTTCATATTTTATTTGGGAAATAAAAATCCTAAGTTTCTGCGTAAATTCCAAGGCCAGTCATGCCTTTTTGTTATCGATAAGCCCAAAATGAACCACTGTCATCGCCGTCATCGCTTTCAACACTTGAACGGCGAATGCCACTTTGGCTGCTGATGCGGACCGGGAACGCCGAACAGACACCGACGCGTTCACGATGAACAGTGCAGGGCTGCGAGTGTCTGTATAATTTTCGTTCGTTTTCTCGAATTGGCTGTCATAAGTTTTGAGTAGAAAATTGGTGTGCAACAAACAACAACAACAACAACAGCTATGTTGACTGAGCTGGCAAAGCAGTGCAACTGTTGTTGTTTTCAAGTGTAGCACAAAAAAAGGATTTCTTGATTGCGATAATGAGTTATACTTAATTTTCAAGCCAGCACCAAATTAAACTGGAACCAGCGAACAATTCAGGGACCACTTGACACAGCCCAAGGGTCAGGATTGGGGTACACAGAAGATACCTTTGACTGTGACCAAGATAACAAAAAATAGACAATGAATAGACAAACAACAAATCAACCAGGAATCAATTTAAAATGAACGCCAAACTACCTTCATAAAATCTCCCTAGAAGCTGCTTAGGGAACACCAAAGAAACTACGAATTCGTATATGTATTGTGGATTGAAATTCGGTGGCAGTAGTTGAAAAGTTGATTCTTCAAAAAAACAAAAGTTGTTGTCTTATAATTTTGAATCTTATTTGTAAGGCCCGATTTTAATTATGATGGGGGGAAACAAATAATGAACCAACACGCTTATGTTGAAATACATTTTTGAATTTTTTTCTACATAAAGACATATATAAAGACTCGACTCTTTCGAACAGTTCTTTAAAATGCTTACAACAAGCAACATGGTCGCGTTGCGGCCAAAGCCTTTTAGACACGCCTAAAAGCAGGCTACACAAACGGATGTATGCCATGCGTCTTCCTGTTCATGTGGCAACTTTTTATGTTACACATGTAGAGTAGTTGCTTTTGTTGTTGGCTGATTGTTAACCATTTGTTGGAAAAACAAAGAAAGAAAAACATGCACGTGAACTGAAGAAAAATTAAGCATTTTTATTGTTTGTCCAAAAGGGTTGCAATGTTTCGGCCACTTTGCATGAACAAGCCGTGCCCAGCGACCTCCATCCGTTGTCCTGCGTCCTGCTTCCTGTCATGTAAAATTAGGTGCGCCCGTTATGTAATTACGACCCAATACGTAGTGCTCTACTCTCGCTTTGATTGATGGTCGAGCGCATTTTCTCTGCTTGTGATTGATTGGTTTGTCTGTCTATGTGTCTGTCTCTCTGTCTGACTGAATGGTTTTAACAATTTTCTCCCTTTCATCTGTGTTGCGCGATATCCGTTCCTCTTCCAGTTGGCAAACTAATCTACACTTTCCACTTTCATCTGCGAGCCACGAGCCACGAGCTGCGCGAACTTTGAGCATATTTTTCAATTATGGCTAAGCTGCATCGAAACCACAGCCATACAATTGACATTATAAATCGCATTTCACGCTAATTTGCAACAACAAGTGCTGTCTATTGCCGGTTCCATGCCCAAGCCCATTCCCATTTAAAAGGAGCTGCTGCTGCTGCTGCTGCTGTGGTCGCTTCGTTTGGCTTTCGAAACTGCTGATTAGTGAAAGCAACTCTCGAGCCACAAAGCAGTCCCCCATCCTTACGAGTTCGAGTATGTACAAACGCTTCAAATTTAAAGCAGAAATATTTTACAATTTGCTGAAAATTTCGCTTTTAAGCATTTGCTGTGCGCCCAGCGTCCCATGGGATTGAGCAGTACTCGTTCATTCATTCATTCATTCCGTCCTTCGTTCAGTCATTCCGTCATCCAGTGAACTAAATAAGTGGTTACTGGAAGGAGGGCGTTTGGCAAACAAAACACTCGACAACAAGGCGCAAAAAGATTTGGAGAAAATTAATTTTATAGATTAGAAATGTTGCCATTGTCGGCATTTGTTGTTGTTGTTATTGTTGTTGCTGTTGTTGTTGTTGCTGCTGTGTGGGCGTGGCAACATGCAGTGATTGCGGGTGTTGCAAACGATTGTAAGCTCCTTGAACCGCTATTCTAAGCCTACGCCTGACGCAATGAGCCTTCTCAGACAAACACCCATCCCCTTTTCTCACTCTAAGTACAAGTATATACATATGTACATACTTGTATGTACGCATGTATGTATGTACTCGTATATAGATGTTTCCCCGCCCCTTCCTCTCGTACACTTGCTGGCTTTATCAACATAATTGAAGAATTGTCAGCGAATTATGTTTAATAATAGGCACAGCATGTGGGGCCTGGGCACGAGGCCAGCACAGATGAAAATACATTTAAGTTAACCTCAAAGTTGTGCACTTTTTCGAATTGTTGCAATATTGGCGCATAGGCAGTGGTGGAGTGGTGGAGACGGCCAGTCGAAGCGGCCAGACGGGGGCTCTAAGGGCTGGCGGCAAGTACGAGTGTAGCGAGTTTTTTGGCGACGCCACGCGGCGCTCTTTACTGCATGTGTTTGACACTTAAATTGGTTTGTCGCGACGCGTGCAAAGACACAAATTCGACAAACAACCACACACCCAACATTTATGTGAAGAAACACAAAATTTACATACTCTTTACGATCAGTAGAGTATAATTTCACTGATTGAAGAAATCGGCCAGTTGGTAGAGACTCTTCAAAAACTGTTAACTACTATTGTCTTTAACTATAACTATATCTATAACTATATCTATAACTATATCTTTAACTACATCTATAACTATACCTATAACTATATCTATGACTATATCTATAACTATATCTATAACTATATCTTTAACTACATCTATAACTATATCTATAACTATATCTATAACTATTTCTATAATTATATCTATGACTATATCTATAACTATATCTATGACTATATCTATAACTATATCTATAACTATATCTATAACTTTAACTATATCTATATCTATAACTATATTTATAACTATATCTATAACTATATCTAAATCTAATTACCACTGTTCGGTAAAAAAAACCATCGCCATATTTTTCCACAATCAAACGAGGCATCTGGAAATATATTTTTATAAAATAATCAGCAATGGATTCTAAATAAATTACAATTTATTTAACGTTAATTATATTTTGATATATTATAATTTGTAATAGCTATAACAAAAATTTTCAATCAAATCCAGTAACACGGTTGATGAATTTTTTTTAGTAACTGAAGCATCTTCTTTATTCAGAACATCGATGATCATCCGGTCTTCTTATTTGATCAACTAACTATTCCTGATTAGCGAAGTATATCATTTAAAAATACGTCCCTTTACAAATGCCGCTAACTTAATATCTCCTTCAAAGCAATACACATATGTACTTGCAATCTTGAAAACCTAGTTTGAAATAACTACTTAAGTCAGCTCATCAGGTTTTCGGAAATCTCTTCAAAAACTTAAGGGTATTGCGAGACCAGCACTCGACTATATGCCAATATTGCTAGCGCCTGGTAAGCCAACGTCATTATTGAGAGTATTTGGGGTTGCTGGCGGCAGAGGAGAGGGGGACGGAGGGCAGGGGCTTGTCGATAGTGGACCAAATGGGCACACGTACACGCAAATCAGACAATTTGTATCCAGCGGTGAATATAATTGAAAAATGATTGGTTTGCCAACAATGAAAATGATGACTACAGCAAAACCAGCAACAACACTGCCGCTGTTGTACTAACTGTTGACAAACTGACGGCCTGATGAAATGATGAACTAACTGATGCTGCTGCCCTTAATGCTGTCAACCACACGCACCTGTGCTCCAACCAGCACCAAGAGGCTGCTTAATTTGCTTATCCAGTTCATTCAGTCAATGGGTCGGGAAAAGTTTGATAGGCATTCGAAATTTTGTGGTGCTACCCTTTTATTTACCCAAAAAATATGAAAAGTAGGATTGATGTGAAGATGGATGGAAAATAAACCAAAACAGGAAAATTAAGTTATGCTCCATTTTTACATATTTTTCAATTAACTTGGAGACGTCGAACATAGAACAATTAATAATATAAAGCAAATATTCGATTGATGACACAATAGATGAAGAGGATACACCCAATAAAAATTGTAGTACACCAAACAGGCAAGAAAATATCTTTCGAAACTTGGACTACATATCATGTTCTGAAATATACTTTTAACACACAGAGTTTATATTTCAATTGCTTCAACGCAGTAAATACATTCAGAAAGACTGAACCAACGCTGTTTCGACAGCATTAGAAGCTTCAGTATTCGTAGAAAAGAAATAATATTATAAGTAATTAATAATTAAAATCATACATTATTCAGGGCTATGTTTTCAAAAATTCAAAAAAACAGCTAATATAGAGTAATTTGTATTCTTTTCTAGAGTACACAAACCAAGTTGATGTTATTCGAATGAAGAAGGTCGTTTTTAAACACACTTTGGTACCCGTTTTCCCCCAAATGGCGATCAAGTTTTCCAAGCCCCTTCAGCTTTCTAGCTCGTACCGTTTAGGCTGTACGATCAGCAATCATAAGAATTACTCTTATTATAATTAATCAAATGGGCAAGGAATTACAAACGTATATTATTGTAAAGAATTCATAATTAAGATGAAATATAAGTTATTTATTTTAAATATTCTAAGCATACAACAAATTAAACTTCAAAGCTTTTGATATCAAGCTCAATATCATATCTTACAAATAAATATATAATAATAATAATGGTTACATTATTAAATAACTATTATTTAAGCTCAACAATTATTAATTTCTTTATTGGCATATAGTGTAAAGAGGCTGAGTCAACAAATTCAAGAACTGCTAAGCACTTTTGGAAAACTGAAGAAACACATGAAATGCTGAGATGTACATTAAACAGTGTTCAAATATTTGCAACAATCTGTAACTATCTCACCTCTTTATTTATTTCTAACATATGCCTACTGCATTTTAGTAATTTCCAACATTAAGTATAACGCTATCTTTTTACAGGATTGGAGGGAGTAGCTTTCCTGATTTTGCCTAGAGCTTTTCATAGAGACGAGCAATCCACTAATTGTCATTATTTGCGTACCTTTTAGCTGTTATGGTTGTTTTGCTTTCACTCTCTATCTCCCTCTCTTTCCCGCTCTGTCTGTGTGTCCCTCCCTCCCTGTTGTTTTCTATTTTGAGTAGTTATCATCAAATTGGCAAGTGCACGATGTGGCGGCTCAGGGCGGCCGCTCTAGACGCGTGTCCTCGCAGCAGGTTGCCAATGCTGTCCATTCCCGTGCCCCCCTTCCAGCCGTTCACTCCGCGCCCAGCGCCCAGTCGTGCTCTTTGTGTGAGAATTGTTGCAATTTGTTTGTTATGAATCACGCATCCGGATCCGGAGCCACACCCGCACCCGCACCCGTACCAGCAGTCTCGTTAAACAGTTTGCACCAAAACGAAAATACTTTGTAAAGGGGTTGCTGTTTTGGGAGACACACCCCACCCCCTTGCTCGGCTGTTTGTTTATGATTAACGCGCGCTAATTTCATTCATTTTGGACTTGGATTTGTCGCCCATTCGTTTGGTCGTTTGGTCGTTTGGTCGTCGTCCCAGTCTCGCGAGACCCTGCACACTTATGCTTATTGGATTTACGACTTACGGATTTATTAGGGGTTACTATCTAGTTGCATTTCACACGACTAGCGACCGCAAATATCCAGGCAACTGACTGGTGGCTGGTAGCTGGTGGCCGGTGAGCGACGTTCGCATCCATGGTGCGGAGTCGCGGCCCATTTGCCGCTGATTAGAGTTGACTTCCAAGTGTCAAAATACAAGCCACAAGCGCCGTTCGTTCCGAGCGCGCCCGATTATTTGATTATTATACTCGTATAGTCGCATGTGAAGCGAACGTATTGGCACTTGGCAGCCAGTGGTATTTTGGGCATTTCGTCCATTTCTGCGAGTGCACAAGCAGAAGGCGTCACGTCATGCCGCCATTCCCGAACTAATAATCTTATTAGAATGAATATAAGAATTTCCAATTTCAACACAAAGCGAGCCAGCCAAGCACGCCAGTCCCAGTCCCAGCCCCAGCCCCATTCACTGGGCATTGCAACGCGCACGCGAGTAGTGAAAGCGATTTAATGTTAATAAGGTCTAAACGCCAATAATGCCGAGTGCCTAGGCTAAATAGGAATTCCACAGAGGACGTGCAGCAATGCGAAAATCGAACGCAGTGGCGCAGCAGCTGACACAGATTATTAGATGAGTGAGCAGCGGCGAGCTTAGAACTTCCACTTGGTGGTGTTTGTGGCAGGGAAGGCTGGCGCTGCCCCAGTCCAGACATCCTTTCCTCCCCACAGCCCCCAAGCTAATGAATTCACGCAAATATAGAGACTCGAGTCCCATACTTGTATTGTAATAAAAAAAAAGCAGCAGACCATCTTTAATATTTTATACCAAAGACACATACTATATACGAGTTGCTCAGCACGATATTATTCTTTTTGTTCATTCATTCATTTATTCATCGACAAACAAGCTGTCTAGGCACAAAAAAGAGCACAAAACATGTGTAAAACTGTTTTTCCAAAGCCATAATTTATCAAAAAAAAAAAAAAAAAAAAACATTGTATCCGCGTATCTCCATTTGCAAGAAAGACTTTTCATATGTTTTCTATTTACATTTTTGTCTTTTTCATGAGAATAATCTAAACAGCTAACAAAAATGATCAGATTTTCAAACATTTTTGTGTTTTGTAAAATTAAAGAACAGTTTAAATTGTTTAATCAATTTACAGGTTTCTTTTTATATAATTTCATTAATATTGTATGCATAGAAAAATTTGAATTTCTGTTTTTAAAGAGAACTTTTATTTTCACATCAACAGAATATTACAGCAATTGCTTTAATTTTGTTTTATTTTGATCATAAAATGTATGTAGATTAATACCCCAACAGTAAATAGTGTTCTTTAGATTAAAGTTTGTATTAAAAAGTTATTGTTTTATTAAATACGTAAATTTCGATGTAAAAATTATTCCTAGCTATTGGTGAGGAACTGTAGAAACCCCAAAAATATCTAAATTAATATTAAAGAGAAATACATTAAATATCCCTAACGCAAGCACTTAGTGTGCAAAAAGATTAAAGCATTAAAGCAGAAATGTCTACTCTACTAAGTATTTAAAGGTATACAGACAGTCTTTTCTCTTTTCTACGTTTCCTGTCCTGTTGGCAGACAGAACTTTTTTATACCCTGCACCCAAAGGCTATAATAGTGGGTACCGGGTATTTAAGAGTTGAGCCCGCTTGACCCTAGCATATTCCTTTCTTGTCTATTACCTGTAAAATGAAACCTTAAACAGTTAACACACTTTAAACACATTAGTCGTGCAGTTACTTCTGATGAATTAGCATTATGTGGAGGGTTCAACATGTAATGTAAAAGTTGCATCATTTTCGACACCAATTATGAACGTCTGCTCACTAATTATTTAATAACAATTCCTTGCCAACTGAGCCCCGAGAAGCAGCACAGGTACGAGTAGCTAGCCCATTACTTAATGTAATGTTTACAACCAACTACTAAGTATTCCGTAATTCGTAATTGTTAATTGCCATTTCCATTTCCATTTGAGCATTTCCAAAGATTGCCTCAGTCGTCTGACATTGGCATTGTCTGATTGTCCGATTGTCTGTTTGTCTGATTGTCTGCCTGTCTGTTTGTCTGTTTGTCTGTGCCGCCCCTTGCATTTAGCCACCCCCTGGATGCGCTGAGTTGGCGCGCAAGTAATTAGAAAATCGGCAAACATTAATCATGTAGCATTTAAAATATCATTTAATTGTAATTAATAGTCAACTGCAATGGCAATTGCTCTGCCGCTCAATGTCAAGCAAAGGTCATTAATAAAACGTCTAGTACGTATGAGTATATTATTTTAATCGTGCTCGTTTAATCGCTTAAATAGTTTAGACGAGTGCCACACAAGTTTCTGAGTTTCAAAGTCAAGAATTTAGTTCCGTTTGAGCGTTTGATTGACAAACAGCCACCACAACAACAAAATGGAAGTAAAAACGCCGCTCAAAGCAATAACAATAACAGTACCTTGTATTTATATTTTTAATCGAAAAGACGCGATGAAAAGGCCGACAGGTTGTCAGTTTTTCCTGCCGCCATAAACAAAAGGGCCGCCCGATAAACTCATATGGAAATTGGAATTGCAATGAAAAGGGCGGATCAGGGGCAGAGGCAGAGGCGTTAAAAAACTGACGCGAATTGCTCGACATGAATGTCAATTGAATATTGCATATACATAAAGGCTCCATCAGAATGGGCCTGAGGATGAGGATGGGAATTGTGAGGGATGGCTTCGGATGGGATGCGATGGTTGCGATGCCGTTATGAAATTTCCACACGCTGCGAATGTTTTACAGACTGAGTGACTAACTGACGGACGGACGACGAACGGACGGACGGGCGGACGGATGGATGGACGGACTGCCAGCATGTCGAGTTGATGAAGTAAACCAATAAAGGCCGCATGCCGGAACCAGTTGAAAGCCAGACCAAATCCTCTCAAACACACACTCGCATTTGTGCAATGAAATGCGCTGCATATGTCACAGCCTGCACCTGAAAAGGACGAAGCTGCATACATCCTCGCATATATACTCGCAATGCATATGCAATTTGCGCAATTTTGCAGCACGAGTGCGCAAATATTTGCCTCACACACACACACACACACACACACACACACACACACACACATCTATTCATGTAGTCCTATACTATATACATATACAGATGTATATGGATATTGACGATGCAGCTGCCTATGGCATATTGACTTGTGCCTGAAATTGGCGACTGCTCGTTGCCAGGACCTGCCCATTTAAAAATCGTTGATTGGTTACCAATATTTTAATTATGCCGCATTCAATGTACACCTTTACTTGTATGCACATCCGGCAGGGAGGCATTAATCTGGTCTGCCAGTGCTCGGCCGCAACTGTTGTGATGTTTATAGACAACTTATGCTCAGTACTTGTCAGCTATTTACAACCCGGGAAAGGAGTAGCAGGCACACACGAGTAGCTCGACTGGTCATAGCCATAGCCCGAAATGAAACAGCATTTACATTAATTTGCAATCCACAGCTATTTGATTTGAATGAGGGAAGTGCAGTTATGCGATGTAAAACATATTAAGCAATGCATTGAAAATGGTTCTTTTGCGACCACATTGAAGATCCCAGATATTACATATAGTATGTGTAAATGAGTTTTCAATCTCTTAGAAGAACTCTTTGAAAATGTATTTCAAGATACCTGATATCTGATCATATCCTTATTATTCCTTAAGCCTAACTAAAGAGCTTAATACAACATACATATTCCGAAAATACACCCAATTTCTTTTTTAAAACTTTAATGAAAAATTTAACATTTAACACGATCACATTTTTTTAGGTTTTTTATTTATATATTTAAACGTAACGACGTACGTTCAGCATTGGTTTATGCATCGAGATGGGGGTCACCACATGTTTAAGTTCAATACTTAACACTCCTCCCTCTCTCTCTCTCTCTCTCTCTCTCTTGATATTGGCCATGCCTACAAATTTTAATGCTAATTTAACAAATGTTTCTAACAAAATTGAGAGCAAAGCGTCACTTATTATACAGAAAATTTAATCAAAAATTCACTTTTTGCACCAGACTAAAAACTAAGGTTAAAGGCAAAATTAAATGTGGAAATAAAAAACAAAAATAAACAATGAAAATGGGGTAAAAACATTGACTCCATTTTATGCTATGCCACCAAGCAATCTTCATGAGAGACTCGGCACGTAAATCTGCAATGCTTGCTTCAAGTCTAGTGCAATAAATAATGAAAATCAAACTGAAATATATATATGGAATATATGTTCCAAGTACAAGTAATCCACTTACTGACTAGCATAGAATAAATTACAATTAAAAATTACAATAATAATTCTACCATTTTTGGGTGAAATTGGGCCTTTAGTTTCCCCTTAAAATGTGGTCGCTAAATCGATGTACAGAGTGGCAACACATAAGTATAATTGTTCAGATACTTGGTATGGAAATTTCGTAATTATGTTTGCCCTATTTTGAGGAAGATTCTGTATTAGTTCGGTGGGGTGCCTTTAAAGTGAGTCGATGCGTACATATGCTCGCATTACTCGTAAATGCTGCCGCATAAAACAAACCCTTAAGTAATGGCTGTCGTAACATTTACCTCAATCTGGCAAAGATTATCGTTACCATCAGTCAGCTGCTAGCCAGTAAACTGTCGCAGCTTAATAAATGGAAAGCATTATAAGTAGATACGAGTACTCATACTGGGAGGCGGCTGATCAAGTGGACTCCAGTGGGCGTTGCAATTGTCAGTCGCTGCCTCGTAGCATCTCACTGAAGCGCAACCAAATTGTCTCGACTCGCCTGGCCTGGCCTGGCCTGGTCCGGTGCGGTCCGGTGAAGTCAACCACTTTCGGCAAGTGACGTTGCCCACATCGGGGGGAGGGTTGTCTGTAAAAACGCCCAAGTATAATAATAAATTTTCAATCAGCAAATTGATGTCGTGATTCCTGCCGCCGGTGGCGACGCATTCTGGCAAATCAAATGGTCAAGTAATCATTTAACAGCATCGTGTTGTTGTTACTTCGGTTGGTTTTTAACTCTACAAGTATATTCCTTCTTCAACTTCAATGATATAACATTTAATCAAGAACCAATCTGGCGATGCTGATTAGTAATAAATGGAATGACAGAGATACGTATACACATACATCATCATCAGGCGCATACATATAACGAAAGAAAAGTACACCTAATTCTGTTTTTACACGGTAGATTGGTTCCAGAAAAAAAAGTGTATATAAACCGTGTAGAAAAAGACGTTGACCATATGCAAAAAAAGGTGATTGGTTCCTTACCTCTAAAACCTATTAAAATCAGTGAAAAATAAGGATTTATGTTTGTTTTATACATAGGAATGGTTTCTAGCATTTTGTCGCCATATATAAAATTCAAAAATTCAAAGTTATCATCAAATTTAATAATTTTCCAACCTAGGACAGATCTTAAATAAAGAATAAAGATTAAAACAAAACAAATATCTATATTTTTGGTTTGAGTTCTTTCCAAACTATACCAAATGGATTTTATACTCCAAAATTGTTTATTTCAAAATTTAAAAAGTTCAACAAACATTTAACCAAAGGAGATTTTCCACAATTTCATGATTGTAAGCCATTTAAAAACAAAAAAGATGAACTTTTTGACTTAATGTAACATGTTAATGTACATGCGGCTTATTATTATTTTATCTTTTGCCTCCATTAACATTTCGTAAGCAAAACATTGCTTACATTGTTGGGCAATGTTTTTATGTAAGTTATTTAAAGATTATCCCTTTTCAAGAGTATCCCCAAATCAATTACTAAAGTTTTCTTATTAATTTTTTCAATTAACAATCTATGCCAGCAGAAAATATAACCAATAAGAAATGGTTTGATTTCTTACATTATCCCAATTGGTCATAGTTTGTTCTGCAAAATGTTAGCTGAAAAGGGCTATAGAGGTCCTAAATCTTTGAATACACTTATCGAATTTGAAACATTTTTTCAAATCTAATATCTTCAATTGTATTTAAGCCACTATCTCTGTATTCCAACATGTTGCCCTTTTTTTCGTTTGCCAATTCATTTAATTGCATCTCTTGGAGAAATGAATGGGGATTAAAAGTTTTAAGAATATTACCAAATAGTACGAAATCTAAGAAATAAGCTAGCCTATATATTATTATTATTATTATTATTATTAAGTTAGTTCTCAAATAAAATATATAACCATAAATGCGACATAATTGTAGACTTATGATTTATAAAAATATACAACATAGCACCATTATATAACATCAATAAATATTTTATTAGTTTAATTTAGCAACTAATTAAACTTTTGATTGAAGCCAAAAGAGTTTTTATTCATAAATTTTAATAATAAGTTATTTTTAATCTTACGGATTGCAAATTTCTCGAACTACCCTTCGAAGTGGAGAAATACACATGCGACGAGCACTTATCTACAAAAATGTATGAAATGCAAGGAAAAAGCTTTGAAAATTCAATATTTGATTAACCAGTTCTGTTCGAGGGGACAGAGCTCCGGTCCCTGGACAGATATGTGTAAATGGTGGCACCTAGACCGCAGAATACACACAGAAAGTCACAAACACCGACACTGGCAAAGCACCGAATTTCCGTTTGGAAATTTATGGCATTTCCTATTTTGATTTCCGCACTCAAAATGGGCAGACAGGCTGCCTGAATGGCTGGCTGGCTGGATGGATGGATGGTTGGTTGGTTGGTTGGCTGTAAGGCAGATCGGCTCTTTGGCTCGTCGACTGGTTGACTGGTTGACTGGTTGCCTGGCTGGGACGGGCCGTTGTCAGGCCCATGGTATCATAATGACGATTGAATATTAGGGGCAACGGAAGGCATGCACGGATGGATGGAAGCGACAGCAGCTCGACCCGAGCCCTGGTCCGTGCGAAATTGCAAAATGATATAATTCAATGAGAGTTGATTAAATTATCAATGCTGCTTCGGCTGCTGCTGCTGCTGCTGCTGTCGCCATGCTAGGAGCAGCGGCGGTCCTACATTCGGATGATGTTGTTGTTGTTGCTGTTGTTGCTGCTGTCGCTTGTTGGCTGTTCGCTGTTGCTTGTGTGTCTTGTTAATGAAATTTTCCGCTCCTTTAGCAGCCGCCCCCCATTTGTGTGTATTGTTTACATGCCTCTGCCAATGTGTGTGTGTGTGTGTGTGTGTGTGTGCATGTGTGTGTGTGTGTGTTGCTGTTGCTATTTATTATTGCAAATTGTAGCTGGCGTTGCTGTTGTTGGGTCTTTTGTCTGTTGTTGCAACTGATGATGATGACGTTGACGTTGCATGATGAAATAACAAACCGGATTAATTTGATTTTGAAGCCAAGCCGAGGCAGTTGAAAGCCGCTTTGTGAGCGCCCCCCCCGCACCAACGTCTTCGCAGCGACTTGGAGAGAATTGTGTTGTCCTCATTGCAGTTAATTTTGTCATGTTTGTAGGTGTTTATATATATGTATATATATATATGTGTGTGTGCCTATCAAATTAATTTAGCAGCGATCAAGTTGCTTGATGCCTTCATTTATGTTTTTCTATGTGGGAGGCAATTTCGGCGACACCTAAAACTAAATATCGATTAGAAATGCGGCAATCTTTTGCACAATCTTTGTTTTATTTCATCCATCAATTAACCATCAATAGCACTCTTTGACACACATTGTTTACTGACTCGATAGGTCTAAGCAATTGCAATTAGGCTGGCATAAGAATAAGCCAATCACATAAGAATAAACCAGAATCTTCGTAACGCATTCATTTTAGGAAGTGTCAATTAAGTTGTAATGGATGGGTTCGATGCATGATTCAAAAATCCTCGATAGTTTTGTGCGACACATCGACCTTGTGACAGATTTCTTAGCCGATTGGGCGTAGATCTCAAAATCATCGGAAAATAAATTTCAAACCAGATAGAATACAGCAGCAAAAAGATGAAGAATGGTTTAGTTTGTGGGCCTAGTGAATAATTTAAGCAGCTTTTAGAATTGTGTGGAAAGTATAGGCATATTAAAATTCTGTAGCGAGGGAAGGGGAAGGGCATCAATAAAATAAAACTAGTGCTGCCTGGGGCTTAGAAAAGTCTACTTACCAAGTTTGGCTTAAGTGGGCTCAGCCGTTTTCGTAAGCCAAGCGCCCATCCAGACAAACAAATTGATTGCCATCGTTACGCTTATTAATACACAATATTTAATTTATGACTTCACAACTTAATATTAGTAATTCCATTACAAGATATTGGATTGTATTGAAAAGTCGGCGACAAGCTAGAAAATAGACTGCTCCCTAAAGCTATGGTCGGACTGCCAAATTTTTCAAAGATCACAAGTATGTGAAGAAATTAATGTTTCTTCTCTTAAAACCAATTCGACTTATACGACCAAAATGAAGTTTTCTGCTTTGAACAACTTCTCTGGGAATTACTTTTAAAAATCAACTCTATACTATATACTGTATTCAACTTTAGGCGCGCGCTTCCCTATTGGGCATATATCATAGCACTTGCATTCCTCGTCGGCTGACTGGGCTGGACGCCAAGTAGTTGTAAATAAATTTGCTGGGCAGCAACGAGGCGTACTGAGTGGCTGCAGACAGCAGGCTGCCAATCTCTCTCTCTCCCTCTCTGTCTCTGTCCCTGCCTCGCTCTCATACGCTGTATACGCATGAGATTTATGGGCCAAGACGAAGGCGCTTTATGGCAGTTATCAGTTTGCCAATTCGTGGGCACCTGCCAAAATGAAATGGGAATGAATGGGAGATGAATAAAAATGGCTGTGGCAAGAAAGGCAGCCAAGCCGGTTTCTCTTCGCCTGCGCCCCCAAATGGCCCCTAAGTCTCCACTAAACGCTAGAGGAGCCCCACCCCCTCCGCAACTGTTCTTGCAGCCAACCAACCAACCACTTCACTTAACCCGCACGATTTGTTGCGATTTTCCCAATCTCTTGCACATGCCTGCTGTTTGACTATATTGCTGCCAGCACCGAAACCTACTCCCCCCAAGCCATCCATCCCTCGGGGTCCACCCTTTCTTTTCGTGACGAAGCACCAACTAAGTTATTTGCTGGCTTTGGCCCGTGCCAAAAAGAATTTCAAGAAAAATGTCGCCACAAGCTGCCTCCCCATAGACTCCACCCATCCAAGGCATCTATGTAGACATGCCTGGCCAGCGCTGCTTTTTTTTTTTGCTGCCTTTCTGCTGCCTGTTTTGCATATTTTGCTTTTTATTATAAATTTTCCTTTTGCAGCTTTCGCCACTGGCCGCCATAGCCACTTCACTCTTATGTCGTTGGCGTTTTTTCTTCTTCATCTCCTGTCCCTGACTCCTGCATCGTTGTCGTCGTCGTCGTCGCCGTCAACATCCTCGTCGATTTCACTTTAGTGGGCAATTTTTGCCGCCCTTCTTTGTCCGCTCCCCCTTTTCCATAGTACATGACTAATAGCAGAACTAAACGATTTGATGGACCAGAAAAATGATGACTTCTTTTTCGGTTCAGAGTGTCGGCGCAAAAGGACTGGGATGAGCATAAGGAGGGGGTGGCTACCAGCTCGGGCTCGAACTCGAACTCGGTTCTGTCTCTCGCTTTTGTGTGCGTGTGTGTGTCTATCTGCGAGGGTTGAAGTCAAAGTTAAATCCTTTTGCTTCCATGCCTTCCATATAGTGGTTTGACTTTGTCAGCCACTAGCCACTATGCATACAGAGTGGTTCCCCACCCACAACCACACGCACACCACCTCCCTCAACCGCTGGCTCTACCTCCTCTTTGGCTCGTTCATGTGCCAAATCCTTTTATTGTGACAGTTGTTGTTGTTGTTGTTGTTGTTGCCGCTGCTGCTTCGTTTTGTGATCAACATTTAATGTTTTCTTATTATTGTCAGGCTGTTCATTGTTGTTGCTGGTGTTGCATGAAAATCGGTTTAATGTTTTGGAAGATAATCTAATTTGGTCACTTATATGCGAATATGTATATTATTTGCTATTATGTGAGTGTGTGCGTGTGTGTGTGTGTGTGTGTGTGTGTGTGTCCATCTAAGCCCGTCTGTCAGCATTCAAGTGTGTGTGGGTGTGTGCTTACAACTCAATGGGGCATCACTAGACCCTGTATTAGCATTTAAAAAACATTTTATTTACATTTTTTCAATTTGAACTGCTTTTCATTAAATAATTTGCAATTTGCATTGGAACCTTCGGACCAGAGACACAGACTGGACGTCAATGGAGATGCTGGACCCTTGAGGTCCTTCTTTAACAGACTTAGTGCCACTCATTGCACTTTATTCCGTTTGGTTAAATAGACTTATGTGCCTTTTAAGATGTGTAGTTTCTTACAAAAAAAAAAAAAATAAATAAATAAATACACCGTTCTTCTTTTGTGCAATCCCCATAAACGAAAGCCTCTGACTTTACTTTTATAAACCAACAAATCAATTTAGAGGCACTCCACAGCAATTTTGTGTTAAAGATTAGCAGAATAACGAATACTCTACTACTCCCACTCAGACAACAACAAAGGGACTTGGATTTGTAAATTTTTGTTACCGCCGTCATTAGCTTGTCGCCTTTTTTCCAGCTCCACTTGGTGACCCGATAATAAAGCAATAGTTAATGCTACCATATCTTGATTCGATACCAAATAATTTTAATCACTGCTTCAGACCGGTAAGCTTTTGGAAGATGCTACAATACAGTGCCTACGAGTAGAACTGCTCTCCCTTATTTCTACCTGCCATGCAAATCTCTAGACACAGATGAATCAGTAATTACAAGTATAATGCTAGTGGAAGGTATTGAAATGAAATATACTATAATATTCAAATGTTATAGGCATGGGCTTGCTTCGATTTTGGTCCAATGTTCGTATCTTCATAAAATGTTTTCTTTAGCCATTCCTGCTTCAATCTAATTCAAGCATAGAATGTTTTGATTGCTCTCTGCTTCGTTTTTATTAAAGAACAATAACAGAAAGGCGAATAACAGGCAAATATTGCAGAAAAGCAACAAATCGTTGGTAGTAGTTTTATTTTTAAGAAAAACAATAACATATATGCATGTATTACGTATATACATAGGCCTTGGTGTTCACTATAATTCCCGTCAGCCACCGTCTTAAGATTCTTCTTGCAATCGGCAAGCTCTCGAACTGGCAAGAAATAGAGATTCCTGTTGCTCCTTGTTTTTAAACAAATTTACCGCATAACTGTTTCTAGAGAGATGCAACGATACAGATCTACAAGTATATAGACTGCTTGGAAAGACGCATAAGATGTAACATGTAGTACATATAGTATATTATTTCAAAAACTGTTTTACTTTTGTGATCGATATTTCGATTTGTTTTCGATGCTGCTGCCTAATGGATCTGTATAGATGCTGTCAGAAATATTTAAATCGCCACAACTATATACATACTTGTACATGTACATACATACGAGTATATTTTGCATTTATATTGTATTTGCAGGTGTGGTTCCAGAACCGACGCGCCAAATGGCGCAAAACCGAGAAGGTGTGGGGGGGCAGCACCATCATGGCAGAATACGGACTCTATGGCGCCATGGTGCGTCACTCGTTGCCGCTGCCGGACACTATTCTAAAATCGGCCAAGGACAACGATGCAGTGGCACCCTGGCTACTAGGTATGGAACAGAAATGTAAATGCAACAATCATATCGACAACTAAATGCCTAAACCTATACACACAAACATTCACATTCAATATGTAGTATACTTGTATTTATTTCTCCAATCCACACAATAATAGGCCAACTGCCGATTTAATTAAAAGCTCTGAGTGGTGCTAAGGCGCCAGCTTGCGGATTATAAAATGGCATACTTATATGCCAAGGGGCCGACTGACCTTAATTTTGTGAGCATATTTGGACGCCACTAGTCGTCATATGTTGCGTGAAATTTCCTCAATCCTACGGGCATATACTTGTACCAGAGACAGAGTTCTCATCAATTGCGGCGCGCGTTCGAAATGACTTTGCGGATTAGCAGGCAAGGCAGTTAACAAGTGCCTGGCAGATAGCTAGGGGGTGAGGATTGAGGGTAGCAAGGGTGGTTCTGACTTTCCGCATACTATTTATTTGTTAATAATCGCTTAATAAATGCAAAATGCACACGCGACCCCGGCCCCGGCCCTGGCCCTGGCCCTCTCTGGTCCGAAGGGGATGCACAAAGGGGTGGATGGGGTGTTTGATGAGCCGGCTGCTGCTTTATTTGGCATTCATCGTTTATCTATTTCCATTGTTCGGTTCCGCCGACACATCCACTACACATCCAAATGTCGGGCATGCCGCATGCTTGAACTGTTGACGATTTTCCGTTCATTCGGATTAGTCTGGTCCTTGTGCAGTAGTACGAGTAGTGCATTGCCAGTTCGTCCTTGCCCACCCCCCCTCCAGTTTATCGGGCACTTGTCTCTGGCCTAGAATGCAGCCACTGCTGCGTTTTAATTCTCTGGGTGTAACGCAAATTAATTTCCGAGTAGCCCATGACGTGCCCGGCAATTTTAAGTGGCTTAGCGACGGCTTAGTTGGCAGCGGAAGTGTGAGTAAGATTTCTAATTAAATATGTCAAATTAGTTGTGAGAACTTAGAGACACCGCGGCTTCTCATAGCTCCTACACTGCATACACTTTTATGCCCGTTTTTAGAATGCTTTGTTAACCAATTATGTTAACCAGCTAACACTATTATAATGGAAAGGGGAAGGCCATAAGAAACTTAATATTTCATTTTCTCCGTTTTTTCTATAGCTGAGCAATCTGATAAGGTTCTGATTATGACTCATTAGTCTTAATATACTTATCAGTTAATATACTTGTACATATGTTCATCAATGTTTCTCTCACTTGCATCTTTGTTGTATTCCCTTGTCTTTAAATACTTTTCAATCCTCCATCTCTACCTCTTGTTTATTTGTTTATACATATTTTTGCTTGATCTATTAATGTTTATGTGACCTCTCTCTTTTAATCTTTTATCTTGTTTATCCCCATCTTATCCAATTGCTTCTCGTTTTATATCACCTTCCGTGCTCTTCACAAGACTGTCAGCGTTTCAGCTTTAATCTCCACAACACTCTTCCCATCCTTCCACTCACTATTTGCTACTCATTTTGTTTAATTGTCCATTTTGGTGACATTCTCGCTCTCAGGCATGCATCGCAAGTCCATTGAAGCACAGTCCGCCCTGAAGGACGACAGCGGTGTTAGCGATCATGAGGACTCTGCCGGCTCCAAATCGGTGCATTCGGATGAGCTGCGCTCACATTCTCGCGCCCTCAGCTCCTCTACGGAATCGCTGAACGTGGTCAGTCCGGCGCCAAGCAGCTGTCCCACCTCCGCCTCCACAGCGCCGCCAACCACAACATCGACGCCGCACGGCAGCAGCGGCTACGCAGGCGCCACACACTCCGCCTCCTCAGCCGCCACCACGCCCACGGGCGCCTTGACAAACAGCTCGGGTTCCCCACATATTGAGCTGAGCACGCCGTCTCCTCAGCACCCGCAGCCGCAGTCACAGCTGCCCCAACAACAACCACACCATGCCCAGCTCTTGCCGCACGCCCAGCAGCAGCAACAGCATCCACATCCCTATTTGGGCAGCGCAGTCTCAGCGACGCCCTCCTACCACCCACTGCTCGATGCGGCAAACGCAGCCGGCGCCGGGGCCGCTGCCTCCAGCAAGGACTTTCACATGATCATGAACACGGCCGTGGCGGCAGCAGCGGTCGCTGCCCAGCAGCAGCAACAACAACACCCCCCGCACCACGCCCTGCATGCCCATCACCTGTCCGCCGCAGCGGCAGCCGCGGCGCTCATGGAGCACGATCCGGATGCGTTCAGGTGAGCCTAGCGTGTTCAGACAACCAAAGCAGGATGCTTATTGTATCTTCAACAATGTTTTGTTTCTTTTCTTTGCTTTTATTGACACTAATGATTTTAAATCTGGTTAATTTCCTCCACTGCCAAGTAGAAGGGTGCAAGGGAGGAAGAAGGAATGCGCGACCAAGTGTTATGGGTACATATGTACATACATATACATACATATATGTATATACATACATACATACATACATACACACATACGTACATACATACATACATACATACATACATACATACATACATACATACATACATACATACATACACACATACATACATACATACATACATACATACATACATACATACATACATACATACATACATACATACATACATATATGATCAGCATGATAGGTCGAGCCCAAATCGCGTGTTTCAATCTATTTGGCACAGACAGGTGTCGAGGCCGAGCTGGCCAGATCTCTATTTCAAGTACGGAGCTGCCAGTTGTTTAGTTTCGTGCGTTGGCAACCCCAGCGAGTCTGGTAGACTACTTTAAAGTCAGTCAGCTGTTGCTGACGGCTGGCTTAAAGGAGATATTCGAAAAAAAGAAATCGTCAAAGTTCTGTGGCGCCCCCGATAGAAACGTTACGATTTTAAAATAAATGTTGCATCCTCAACTGGTTTATTTTTACAGAGATGTGAAACACAACTGATTATTAACAGTGTATCCATTGAACGAAAAAGTGTAATTGGAGGTTGTACACAAAACAGAAAGGTAGTTCTATCCATCAATATTGGCAAGAAGGTCCCTTTTGCCCCAATGCGCCCAAATCCGCTCTAGCTATTGATAGAATGAAATAGAAAGATACTGGACTATCGTGAAGGAAAACTGGGAATAAAGCAGAATTTTAAAGACGTGTGCAGAATGAAGAGAGATAAGCAAGCAATTCGAAATGAGAGAATAATTGTACATCATTGTAATCAGAAGTAAATAATTATATAATTATATTCTTAAGACAAAAAGGGGTGATTTTTGGCAAGCTTTGATTATAAATAACTTAGATGGGAAGCAATTGTGCTATTTCTTTAAATTCAAAGCCGATATCTTCGGGAAATCTTCGGACCGAAATATAAATATGAATATCTGTGGCTTCTCAATAGATGAGATGCATTTTTTGTAGTAAAATGCAGAGAACATGTTCCAGTATGATTTATTTAGACAAACGTTTTTTTTTTGAATCAACACAACACTTTCTATATATGTATGTACATACCTATTTGTTATAGCAGTTACAAACAATTTGTGCGTAGATAAATAATTATAGGTTTTAAAAATATACATACATATGTAGATTTTACATAGTTTTTCTTTGGCATCAACAGAAACAACTCAATCGCCTGTCTCCGTGCCAAGGCGCAGGAGCATCAGGCCCGTCTGCTCAACAATGGCGGCCTTTTTCTGCACGTGCGCAGCTTTGCGGCCCAGGCCCAAGCTCAGGCGCATGCGCACGCCCACGCCCATGCTCAGGCCCAGGCCCAGGCCCAAGCCCAAGCCCATGCCCAGTGTGATATTGCCAAACCAGATGAGCGGATCAACAACAACAACAGCATAGAAAGTGATGTTTATGGGGCAAGTGGAAGGACCCAAGTGGCGCTACCAGCCGCACCAGCCTCGTCGGCACATCCACCGGCGCCGCACCTCGTCAAAATGGAGCTGACGTCAAGTGGGGGCAGCGTAACGTCGTCCTGCGAGGACGTCTGACGGTTCTAGGCAATACATATGCCTATTTTCCTATAACAGGAACATACACACACATATATGATTCAAATAATAAATTACACGATTGTATAAATACATACATACATACATATGTAAGTAAATATTAGCGCTAGCTTTTTTTTCGATAGGCCTAAAACATTTACTGTCTTATATCCACGTTTAAGCTTTTTTTTTGTGAAGCGCAAAGATTTGATCTATCTATTTTAAATCTCGTACGGTATAGCTAAGATCATTTTAAAATTCTAGCTGTACAAATTAAAATGTAATATTTTTAATAAATATCCAATTACTTTTTTTGCAAGCACTTCAAACGGTGTTTCCTTCATTCTTCCTTTCAGCAATTCACGCCTTCATTGTAGCCGATCCCTCCCTTCTAGTACAAGTGACGAATCCATGTCTTATCCATGCATAAGATGGTTATGAATCGACGGCTTTATGTGAAATATCGCCAAACACTGGATTGATACATTCTCAAGACGCTGTTTTTGTTCCAGTGTTGGCAAACGCTCCAATTCGTCTCTCAATATGCGATGTACAGCACTTTTTGAAATTACACTTAATTCGGTTTTTACACGGTAGGTTGGTAAAAAAAAGGCATTGATCATAGGCAAAAAAAGGTAATCGGTTCCTTATAATTTATAATGTGCATAACGATCCATATCAGAATGGTTTCTAGCTGTTTGTCATCTGTGTGTATTTTTATTTATTTATTTTGTGTTATTTTGAATCGTGCTAAATGGAAAAAAGTCGCGTAACCACATATAAAATTTTTAATTTTCAAACCATGTTAAATCAAAACCGTGTAAAAGAGACCGTGTAAAAACAGAATTAGGTGTACTACCAATTCTGCTATCTTACTTACTTTCTATAGGCGGTCATCCACTACCACTTTGTAGATTTATTTGACCATTTCTAGCGTTATCAGGATCAGACAATAATATTATGATAATATAATTAATAATATGAGGAGTTCCTAATTTAATTAAAAGCCAGCATCAAATTTTTGTTCAGAAGTATTTCGGATAAAGAAAACAAGTGGAAGAGCTTTGTGCTGTATAGAGTTAAGTCAAAGCAGCAACAACAACAACAACAGTTGCTGGCAAAGCTTATGCAGAGATTATTTTTAAAGCTACTATAACTTCCTTAACAATTTGAGCCTAGGACGTTTTGGAGGGGAATGAGAAGATAGAAAGCATCTGTCTCTAGCTTTTATAGAGAGATCTGAGATTTAGCTGTTCATATGGATGGGCGGACATACACACAGACTTGGCTAAAGAGACTCCTTTGTCATGCTGATCAAGAAGATATATGTACATACATATATGTTTTGAAAGGTCTTCCACGTCTCCTTCACTTTGCACAAATCTTGTGCGCCAGCCTGGCAGCCTATGTCTAGTAATGCTTTGATATCTTTTGTATTAGAGTACAGACATCACAATTTGTATACCCTGTACCCGAAAGGTGAAAGGTCTCTCATGTTCGTATGAACACCGATATCCTTGAAACCATAACAGCTAGGGACACTCAACTTGGTACGTAGACTCGTCTTATCCATACGCAGAGCAAGCGTATCACGAGCCGTACACTCAATATTTTATTTAGCACCGAGTGTATTATTTCAAGCAGTATAGCATACATCGGATGGAAAACTCGCTGATGGAGATGAAAGCTTTACTATAGACCAGGTCTACTCTACTACTAGTATAAGAAAATTTCACAATATGAGCGATAGGTGGCGCCATTAGTGGAGACGCAAACCGTCGTAAACTTAACGCTGCTAATATAAATTTGTTCTTCTATTGTCTACGCACGAACACCGCGCCGCTCGGTACAAGAATTATTAAATGCAGATTTTTTCTGTTGTGTCGTCTTGGGAATTGTTGTAAATTTGTATTTTAAATTGTAATACATAATTGATATTGATAATTATCAAATTGGAACAAAGATTGCAACGGAATACATGCATTTTAAAAACTGTGGTTTAACAACTCGCGCAATATTCTAACAGTATATTCTATTACACTTACTTTTAGTTTTTTAATTATTATTTGCATGTGAAATGTGAAGATTGCTTAAACTTATTAAAAAGCAATATACATACAAATGGAAAATCTAGAGTCGAGTGTCCCAACTTTGAAATACCTTGTACCCATGTGTACATAAATTATGTAAATTTAAAAAAAATAAACAGAATGGAAAATGTAAAAGTATATTAATTTTAAAAAATAAACAAATGTGAAAAAAAGACAATAAACAAAATTGTAATGAAAACAGAAACTACATTTTAATCTATTCTCCTTCGGGAATCGAACTCACGTCAATGGTATCTGAATACAGTTTTACGACGGGGTTGTGTCTATGCGTGCAGTGCTGCCATTTTAGCTTTTCCCCGCTAGATCTGGCTTATTTTAAAATGCCAGTGCGGGAAAAATTCGAAAATAGCGGGTTGCGGGAATTCTATCTTTAAAAAAATGTATTTAGCCTTTTTCTAGCTTTACTTTATTTTTCACCATATAATTTCTTCCTTATGTTTGTCAACACTTAAAATCGTGAATATAAGCAATGACTAGCGACTTTCGATAATAAAATCGATCGAAATCACCTCCAGGATTGAGCATAAGCCGTTTTTTTCTTCTTCGCTGCGTTAAGATATGTGTAGAATTAAACAATTTTAGCTTCAATTTAATGTGAATTTTCTATTATTATTTTTACAAGAATATAGAATTAATATGAAAACATTGAAAAAGATATTTCCCCAAATTTTAAGTGCTTTTAAAGCCGGCTTTTTATTGGCAACAACAACAACAGCTGCTGACAGAGCTTACCCATAGATTACATTAATGACTGTAACTTCGTTTAGAGTAGACCTAAGTAACATAATCAAAAGCCAGACGGACACACAAACAACCGGAAAAAAATGCCAAAAAAATGTCCAAAAATTATCAGAGTTTTAAAGAATCCCTAACAGCGTGGTAGTGGGGGAAGAAGAAAATTTAATAAATATAAATAAGAAGATAGGCGCGGCTGGTGAGGAAACAAATGTTTAAGCTTCAACAACAACAAATGTTTCAAAAGAAAATAATTTTGTTCAATTTTCTTCGTCGTTTGTAAAAATTGTGAACATTCGAGCTCCAAGAGGATACAAGTATAACCAAAATTTAACACTAATCTGTATGAAAAAGGAAAGAGTTTTCATTCATATGTATGTATGTATGAATATCATATCATTCAAAATTGTTCCTATCAATATCATATCATAATTTTAAAAGAAAAATTCCGCATACCAGAAATATTTTATTATCTTAGTACAAGTATTAAGTATTATTAGGGAAATTAATTTTTCAGCAAGAATTTCATGTCGATATAATTTTCAGAGCTTATACTAACAATATTATTTGGAGACAGTAATTTCAGAATGCTCAAATACAAGTACTATATGATGAATAAGTAAAGGAGATATCTCATTCATTCATAATCGTCCGCAGAAATAGCCCATAATTGACCAGGCCCTGCTGGTTAACCATCTCTTTGGTGAGGACGTGCAGTTCCTGGGGTGAGAAGGTATCGCCACTGCGATTGAGCACCTCGAGCAAGTGTTTGAAGTTAATAAACCCTGTTCTGGCGGCATCCCAGTGGCGCAACTCCTCAATAAAGTCGTCGCGCCTCTGCATGTCCAGGTCTAGAGCATTGCGACCCAGGGCATCCAGATAGATCTGGGCCTGCTGCAGCTTTTTGTCTAAGTCGCCATCCTTCTTGTACATGGCACGCACGAGCGCCTTATAGTTTACATTTCCTTTCGCGTCCGTGGCGCTATCCAGCAAGATGGCCACCTCCTTGTCGTCCAGACGCTCACCCATCGTGGTGAGCATGCGTCGCATTTCCGCATAGGGCAGTACACCCAGGCCAGTACCATCGCAGGCGCGCAAGCCCTTCAACATTTCCTCGGGATCCTGTTGCTCATTTAAATTGGCCAGAGCGCAGTAAACGATAAGGACGAGCTCAAAGGTAACGCGTTCCTGTCCATTTTTGGAGATGCGATCGTCGATCGCTTCAAGGCTGGTATTAAGCATAGACTCGGTGGGATCGAGACCCATGGCGCGCAAGCATTCTGGCACATCGTTTATATCGATGCGCCCACAACCGTCCCCATCGTACAGCTGAAAGGTGTGCCGCAAACGTGCCACATGTGGCAACATCGCAATCAATTCCTTACGCTTCCGAAACGAGCCGAAAACGAAGGTGCGCTTTTTAGTCCGTGGGCTTGCCAATTGCTGTTTTAGACTCGGTTTCGATTGCAGAGAAATTTTGGGTTTTTGGTTCGGCTTTGGCTTCACTAACACCTCCTCCTGCTTCATTGACCCTCTCATCTGCTTCACTGGTTTCTCCTGCTGCATCACTGGCCTTTCCACTACTTGCCTCACTGCCTCCTCCTCCTGCTTCACAATTTTTTCGCTCTGTCTGCGCTGCAACTGCTGTGCCAGCCTAGCTGCTTGCTTTTGTTTTAACTCCTCCATTAGACTGTCTCCTGGCTTCTGCTGTAGATTTGGGAATGGTTTCTTCTGCTTTAGGTCCTTATGTGCTTGCTCCTGCCTGGGCACTACATTCTGTTTCGCCTCCTGCTTTATCTTGATCTCCGCCTTCAATTGAGGCTCTGGCATTACCTTTCGTTTCGACTGCTGTGCTGTCCTTTGCTTCGGCTTTCGCTCCGGACCTTGTTTAGGCTTTAGATCCTGCATTGACGTCTGCTTTATTTCCAATGTGGTCCTCTGTCTGGATCTCTGTGGTGGTCCCATCTTTATTTCTTTTACTATCACATCTGGAGTTGGCCTTTGCTTCATTTCTAGAATTGACTTTTGTTTCAATTCTCGCAACACCTTCTGATTGAGTTCTTGAACGTTCTTCTGTTTCATCTCCTGGACTGGTCTCGCCTTCGTTTCCAGTGTCAGCTTCTGCTTCACCTCCACAGCCGGCTTGCGCATCAGTTCTGGCTTTGACTTTTGATGCGGCGAGTGCTTCTTGGCCTGGCGATTCATGATTTTTTTTTTTTAATATCCCCTTCTAAACAATTTTTTGGAAAAGGATAAAGAAAATTTTAACAAATTTTGCGGCAAAAAGTTTTAAATTTGAAATATCAAATGAAAAAATACTTCCTTTTGACGTCGAAAGATGCAGCTGAACTCGATTTATAATGCAAACGTCAACTGAATTGTCAAATTTGAAATCTCCTTTCAACAATTGAGGGTAACGAGTCGACGAAGAATTTTCTCAATAAATAGATGATTTGGAAATTATTATTAATAAGTTCTGTTGTATTATCTTCTTCAGTAAGTAGTAAGTATTTTATGAATTAATTAACCAGCAATATACGCGACAGGCAATATACGCAGTGTATTAACAAGATTACTCCTCGGGCGCGTACTCAATGAGATCGTCGAAGGCCAGTTCGCCGTCATCGACCGCCTGAACCAGATAGGGAGGCTGTCCTTCCTGTATGATCCCCTCGACTTGCACAATTTCTCCAAGTTCCACATCTTTCCTAATCTCTTCGCCATCCCCGCCGTCATTTCCGTCAGCTGTCAGCTGCATGCCAGCCACCACACTATCATCCCGGTGTACCACGTACATGGGAGCATCGCTGATGTCCAGGCTGATCCTGTCATTGGCATTGTAGTTGACAACGCCGTCGCCACTGCAGAGCAGGACTAGTGGACCATCCTCAAGCGAAATCTCGCGCATGTAGTGGCCGCTCAGTGCCTTCGGCTCCTCCTGAGAGGCGCAGGGCGCATAGCTGCCGTCGTCCTGGCGCACAAACACCTGCTCCTGTTGTTGTTGCTGCTGTTGGAGTAGCATTTCCTGTTCGAACTGCACCTGCTGGCCAAAAAACTGCCAGTGATCAGTGGCCGTTCGAATGTCCTCTTCGCACAGCACCTTATCCTCCTCCACCTCCTCGGTCTTGACGGGCTTGCTGGCAGCCTGTGGCACTGCCTCGCCCCCCACGCCCGAGTCGTCCTTTAGGATTCGAGCTAGCATCATCCCCATTCCCTCGTCTTGGTGGTCTGATGCAGATGGAGGAGCATTGATATCAAGTATCTTGCTGGTTGTGGGACTACAAAATACCAGCATTAGACTAAACACCAAAAGGGGGAATTTCACAATTCCTGAACCCAACTCACTTGTATTTGGCATAAAGTGTGCGCCTCAAAGGTCCAATTTTTAACTTTTCGTTCGAACTCATCTGCTTGATCTGCGCTAGAGAAGTATTTATGTGCGGCATTAATCTTTTTCTTAAGGTCATGATGCTATGGGTTTCGCGCACAAGATTTATGCGTGGAAAGTTCGTCTTACGATCTTTCAAATTCAACTGCGACGACATTTTCTATCCTGATTTTCGCTTTCAATGAATTTTTTAATTGAAATTGTCGAGTTCGCCCGAACTTGTCTTTTCCGCAGTTACTTACAGCTTTGACAGTTTTTATGTGGCGCTCTACAGTGACTGACAAGTGCAGTATCGATATTTAAGCTGTTTCCTTCCCATCGATACGATTTTAAAACTTAATGGTTTCTCGATACTTTGTTTTCAAAAGCAGCAACGTTTTCCATCAAATAACATGAAAATGTGAAGCATGTGAAGAGGACTTTCTCAACATAGCAAAGCTTCCTCTCCTTCATACATATATGATCGATTATTTTTATAGATATTTTATTTATTTTATTTATTTATCCATGCAGTCACATAGATAGTTAATAGGTATTATTATCTCGACAAAAAAGGAAAACAAGTTTTCTAAATGAATCCTGAATCATTCCAAAAGCTATCCTCCAAGATCTTGTTATTCTACTTTTTATATAACATTAGACGAAGAAAGAAAAAGTTTATTTTCCCAAGCCCTTGTCATTCTCCGTTCCAAATTTAAGGTATCTTATCACAAATTGTAAGTGAAATCCGATAAAAATAAAGCTTGCACATCAGCACCTTTTTTTAAATATCTTTATTTTTAATGAACAGGTATTCTTTAAAATTTCTTCTTCCATACGCAAGTTTTCAAATAAAACACTACTCGAATGCTGATACTACTACTATATCACCTTTATAATTCCGTGTCTGTTTAAAAGATTCGTATTTTCAACAACAATCTTTTTTAATCAATATTTTCTCCAGTAATATATTGCCCCTCAAAATATCAATATCGAAAATTCCAAAAACAAAAAAAAAAACCAAAGCAGTGCCATTTCATTTTCTATTGTAGTGCATAGAGGCTTTCATCGGCCTGTGCGATCGGTCCTAGAGCAGAGATCTGCCAACTCCGCGCAATTAAATATTTACTTGTTCGCAAGCTTTCATCTCGGCGCGGGCCTTTTTGTTCCGTAATTTAAAATTTGTCTTCCAAATTGTACATAAATTATCCGCAGGCTATCCAGGTTCTAATTATATATATACATTAAAAAATAGGATAGTTCGAAAGAAAAAAGATGGCCAATGCGCATCGCCAGCACTTGTATTTAAAAGCCGTCGATTTCTTTGACGGATCTAACCCACAGGGCGGTTTCTTCCAACTGCGAGAAATAATACTGATGAACGAGGAGATGAACGATGAGGAGCGCGAGCTGTGGATCGATATTGTACGCGCCATTGTGAGTTTATACGTCGATACACAGGAGTTGCCCACTACATTGGAGTTGAGGGAAGAACTCAAGGTATTTTTAATTGATTGTATTTACCTGCTGGAGATGCACCTGCTGCCCCTTTCGACTGAGATTACGGCCGACGTAAAATATTATGAGGAACTCGGAAACAGCTACTTCTACATGTCAGCTCTCACCGAGGGTGTGGAGGCCAGCATTTACAGCAACTTTTCTTTGAGCAGCTATGTTTACGGCTATGAGTTGGCATTGGAAGTATTTGGTCCATCCTATCCCCTCACTCTGATCAGCGCTGATAATATTGCACTTCTGTACAGCGACGTCTTCGATGACAAGGAAGTAGCACTAGAAGTAGCCGAGACAGCCGTAGATGCCGTCCACCTTGAACAGCACTTTACGGACAACAAAGAAGAAGAGGAGTTTGTGAACAAGATGTTGAATAAATTGGAGACCCATATTTTAAAATGGACTAAGGAATTGAAGCAAGGAAATTTGGGAAATACCAGTAAGTATACAGCATAGCATTGTTTTTCTTTTCTTCTTTTAATTTCCCTCAAACGAACTCCGTCAATCCCCCATTTAGATCTTAACTAGTGGAAACACTAGCCAGCAAATACAATGTTTCTTACACAATCACACAACAACCTGATAATGGAACAAACGTCCATAATGCTTCGAAAACAGGAACAACTACAAGGGAACACATACGTCTCTGAAGACATCTCTCAGCTTTACGGCAACACATTCCAGTAAAATCTTAACTACTGGAAACACAACGTTTCTTAGAGAACCACACAACCACCTGATAATGGAACAAACGTCCATAATGGGGTAAGTGGTGACATTCGTCTTAGAGCAGTTCTAGTTATACCTACATACTTCGAAAACAGGAACAACTACAAGGGAACACAGACGTCTCTGAAGACATCTCTCAGTTATATGGCAACACATGGCGGTTCAAAGTTGTTTACCATAATTGGGAATCGTTTTGAATCCAAGAGGGTAATTAACATAATCACTATCAATAACCAAGCACGGGGTTACACAACTGATACTGATGCTTATGAATAAAAGAACAATTCAATCTTAGGATAATGACCTCCACTAAACCGCCCTATATGATTAAATGTTTTCATGCACATAGGTCTGTCAGCCATCTATAAACTATCGAGATTAGATTACGAAAGCAATTGTTTGTATCGTTTGGTTTGCACACAAAACATCAATGGAAAAATAATTTATACTGGTCAATTTATTTTAATTATATCTATATATGATATTTTAAATATATAACTTCCATGCGAATTGTACCTGTTAAGTAGTTTATTTTGAAGGAGACGTTACTGGGCTATTGTGATATTTCTAACCCCGTTTCTAAATGGATATGTCAGCATAGAGGATAGATAATAGTTTTAATACCCTATATTTTTAATGGGCTTGGCAGGACTAGTTAATACAATCTTCCGGCTGCGCAGAATATAATACAATCAGTACTGGAAGTTCAAAAAGCAACGAACAAATACTCGTACATTTTTGTCCAGTTTTGATGAATTGGAAAATATTAATCAAGTCTCTAATCTCCAATGGCTCTAGAGAGTACCTGGGCTGTAGAACAACTGCCTATGCCAACAGAGTTTTTGCAATTCTTCAAGAAACAAATATCTAAGTAGAAATATAAGAAAGGTAATATAACCCTCAATATATTGTGGTATCTGGAAAGAAAAACGCCAATGCTTAGTTGCCCAAAAAATAATAGAGATTATTCGGTGTACGAGTATGTACATATATAGTATATATGATACGTTCAACCGACTTTGCAATATATGCTATTTGTATTGATGTAATGCTAATAAGTTTACAATCCCATTTATAGATCCTTTGGAATCCATTATGATTTGAAGCCGAACTTGCCAGCGTACATACGTGTATCCAATAAAATAAATGGAAGTATAGATCTAATTTGTAGTATTATCATAAAACCGATCTAGAATTCTTCAAACTACCTTCATTTATAAAATCTCTATGTTAAAATAAATAGCAAGTTCAAAATCTAAATGTAAATGCAATACTTTATTATTAATTATTTTCTAAAATTGTTCCAAATGTATGTAAATTCGTACGTTAATTTTATACAACATCGATAAAAAGAAATGCGTGTCTTCCAATAAAGAATTCGACATACATTTACGAATTACACGTGAATGCTTCAGCTAAATATTTATTTTATAAATATTATTTGTATTAATATTAGCGTCCTTCTCAAACTACAAAATTGTATATAAAAACACTTTCCCTTACTGTACTAATTGGTTGGCGTATAACATAAAATATGTAAGTGTTTGCGACACAAAATAAGAATAAATATATAGGTTTTGTATGCCGGGCAGTTTTTTGATTCGTAACTAATTAAGGTTTTACTGATGGATCGATCATTGGTGAACGTAAATTGTTTGACAACTGGCCCCAAAGCATTCTTTCTCTTGTTCATTCGTGCTGATTTTCGCTCTCCCTCTCCCTTTCTTTTTGTCTGTCTCTTTCTAAATCCAGTTTGTGAGACGGATGCTTGTGATTTTGGCATGGAAATCAGAGAAATGTGTTATTGGCCGTCTCAGGCAAAGATTGTCTTGCAATTGGTTATAAGCGTGGACAACATGAAAATTTCTTCGGTGAGATTCGTCAGATGCTGGGGCGTGGCAATCAGCGTGGGCGCAAATACAGTGGCAAGATTGTGCTCGTTCATTTTGTTGACGGCATAGTGCGAGGCAACTCTGTGGACCAAGAGTTATATTAATATGTGGATTATTTGTAGCCAGGATGGCTTACCGCTTCAAATGCTCCAGCATGTATTTAAGGCAGTTGTAATGCGCAGGCGGCAGACGTTTGGCTGCCTCGGCCATCAGCTGCAGCTGCTCGTTTAAGCCAACATTGCCTGACAAAGTGCACATAAACATATAGAAAGGATTTCATAATCTCAAATGTTACAGGACACTTACGCGCTGCAGCCATAAAACTGGGGTATGCCTGAAATGTGATGAGCGGAACAGGCAGCAGGCGCAAATAGAGCTTGAGGGTGCTGGCTATGACGGTCACATTGCCGTACGCGGCCTCGGACATGTCAGTCTTCTCACCATCACGATCCAACGCCAGCTTGAGGGCATCGATTTCATCGGCAAAGCCCGAGACCCGATAGATGCCCTCTTGCAGCATGCCACGCGCCTCCACCTCCTCGACACAGCGACGTACCACGAAGGGTATGGTGCACTGATGCAGCTGCACCATTGTGGTAAGATCGGTGCCAAAGACGCCGCGTATGCGCTTCAAGTCGGGCATACATTTGGGCGGCACCAGCTCCGAGCATTTGGAGTGAGCCACAAATCCGCAGGCATCGCATTTGACGCCCTGCGCCGTAAAGCCCCACAGGAAGTTCGCGCACAACTCGCACCAGTTCAGGCCCTTGAATGTGTGCACCTTGAAGTTGTGCGGCTTTTCGTAGATCACAGGCATCGGATCTACAGCGTTGAGCGGTTGTTGGGCTTGTGTGATGTCATTGTCTTGTGGATTCGCTGTGACGCCGCTGGGCGCCAACTGTTTCTGGTCCGGCGGCACATCGTTAGCCAACTCATTGGAGAGGGCACGCAGCTTGCGCCGATTGAGAGTCATGTACGGACTCTGCTGGTAACAGTTTTTGGTTTGTTGATTGATCTGCTGTATGATTGGGCCGGCACGCAGCTGCATATAGAAAGTAATAAGTCCGTCTGCGACCATATCGTGCACAGTCTCATAGTGCTTGGCCTGATCGCGCAAATAATGTCCCTTGCCAGGCTTATAGAACACCTTGAAATGCTTGGTCCGCTTATTGAAGCGCACGCTCAGCGTGTGATAGTCCCGAGCCTTCGGACTACGCCGCAACATATAGCTGCCGTCGCAGGCATTGGCCAGCAGCTGTTCCGCCTCGAGATGGCCCATCACGCCATGATATACCGATCCATACTGACTCACCGCCAAGGCATCTTCGTCCTTCGTTCGCACTCCTCCTCCACCATCGACACTGCTTTCGTTATTGGTGTCGGTATTAGTCGGAAGCGCCCATATGCAACACAATGGCTTGGGCGCGGGTGCCTCTAACTGTATTTTATACACTAAAGAGCAAACGAACCATATGCTTCAGATATACATATCTATGTTCATATATGCGAGTGTATGCATGTATATACATATGTGTGCGTGCTTGTGTGTGTGTGTGTACTTACGCTCTGGCTTCCAAACTTTCTGGACTGGCGAACTTGGTTCTTGGATTGCGGCACGCATCGCTATGTGCCCGTTGCGTTATAGCGCTGCAGAAACGCTGAGCGCTAGTTTAAGGAATACAGCTTAGCACGGTACTTAGCTCTTAGGCTTAAAAATACTTAAATTATGGCTATGTGCAACATATTTGCGTTTGTTTACCTCAGCTGCTGCACCCACCATATATACAAAAATTTGTGGGCGATGACTGTTCCACTTCGATAGGCAGCGCATATGCAACCGATAACAGGCTACAACGATAGGCAAAGGGTATTCTAGCAACTAACAAACAAATTTTCCATTTCTCATACGAAAAGTTTGATATGGCGGGAAACCAAATCGCAATGTCGTCTATCTGTTTCAATGAATACTCCCTTTGCAATTATAGAACTATCGCGTTTTATTTGATGGGCGCAAAATAGAATAGATAATAAAAACTATATATAGACAGAGGGTTTGTATGAAAAACTAATTTGTTTTTAGGATAATGGAAACAAATTAAAAATTGAGAATGTTGTCATGCCCGAGTATAAGTACCATCCACGTTTGTGTCAATAAAATTGGCATTCCAGAAGAAAGAATTTAGATTTCATTTAGATTAGAAGTAGACGAATGACATTTTAAAAAGTAAATATAAGTAGTATGTTCTGAATTCCGTTTGTCAGGCCATATTATTCAATAGCTTTGTGGTCTTCAGAATTTGAAAAAATCTGACAACATACTTGTATGTCACTGCAGTTGATTGCTTTCTAATTTGAAAGGATGTTAGCCCAAACGCCTAAGCCGTTTTACATAAAAATCTGATTCAGGGGATTAGAGGTTGTAGGAACACCCATGCTGACAGAACAAAGCCGTTGCTGAAAAACCCCATATTGAATCTGTTGCATTCATAATGAAACAGAGGCACATATATATTTTAAAGTTGTTTGAAATTCAAACAAACATTCTATTAACATCAATTCAGTAATTCTAATCATATTTAATAACCTACGCACTGATTGATTTCCGGGCACGCCCCAACTTGCTAATAAAACAACAAATGTATTGAATCTCACTTTTAATAACATTAAGTACGTTTCTTTTGTAAAAAGACCTACTTCACTTCTCATTTATTAAATACAATATTAAAACATTAAATTATTGAAAAAAATTAACACACACACATGTATAACTTCAAAGAATGCGCTGTAAATTAGAAGTGTTTCCATTAAACGCTAAAAATCCCCTTTTGTATAAGAATGCATATATAGTATGTATCAAAACAGAAACTATAATTTAGAAATACTTTTACGATCTCGTTGTCGACTTTAGTCCTTAGAAAATACATGGTACAAAAATTTCATAATAACTGTTCTTTTTTTTTAGAATAATACGCAAAGGTATTAGATAGATAGAGAGATATATGTATGTATAGATAATAAGTTATCGACGCGGCTATATGTATGTACGTGAATTTTGATATTACCCTGCATCATATACATATGTAACGTTATTAATATATTCAAAAAACGACTTGATATTACTGTATTAGTTAGTGTTCTGTGGTGTTGTTAACAGGAATAATTATCAGGAATATTACATATTTGCACAGACGGGCTTCTAACAATTCTATAATTTGTTCAAAATTCATTTTGAACATTGAACTGAGCCGAACCCAACACACTGAATCATTTTCATTGTGATTCACATTAGTTTAGAAAGTCGGAAGGGCTTGTTAGATTTTAGCTACAGGTGTTGTCGAGCTGTTTTCTTACAAAAACAAAAAGGAAAAAACGTGTCGTTGTTATAATTGAAAAAAATTGGAATTGGAATTTGCGGAATGAACGGCTAGCTAGCATGGCAGGTGAGTGTTGTTGTTGCTGTCGTCTTTTTTGCAGTGGCTCTGCTGTTCGCTGTTAGTATTTGGAGCCGTTGACCATTAACCGTTCATCACCATACGCACAAACTCCTCATAGTTTATGTTACCCTGCTGATCCTCCATATTGGCCAGCAACTGTTCGACCTCCTCGTCGGTCAATTTTTCGCCCAACGTGGTCAAGAGATGACGCAGCTCGGCCGAAGATATATAGCCGCTGGCATCCTTGTCGAAGTGGCGCAAGCCCTCGATAAAATCGTCGGCCGTGTCGCCGGAACGTGCCTTGGAAATGGCCTGGTAAATAGGTAGGAAGACCTCGAATGAAATACGCTCATCCGACTTCAGCTGATGCGTGCACTTCTTCACATCCGACTCGGTGGGATTCTGGCCCAATGCTCGCAGGCATTCCCCGACCTGGCTCAGCTGAATCTTTCCATCGCCTCTGTTGTCGAACAGACTGAAGGCCTCCTGGAATTCTGCAATTAAAAAGGAAAACATTCTTAGCTAATAAACATATCTCATATCATGTAATTTGTGCCCCCCTTTACACCCCCCACTTAGAACAGACCTTCAAGCGTTGTAAAAGTGGGCTTCACATGAGCCGTGTAGTAGTACATTGTGATGAATCGAGTCGAAAAGGCGACAACTGTTTATCTTGCTGCACTAACTGCTACTGAGCCGAGTTGCATTCTGATTGAGTGCTCACAGACGCTCCACCGCATTGCCATTGTTAGCTGCACAGTGGCCTCAAAGTGGCAGCTCATACGTACATAAGTACAACTCAATATATTTGAAAAATGATTATTAATTTTAAGACCTCCATTATTTCGTTTGGATGACAACTATTTTCCCCATTCGAGGGCTAAATACTACACAACTCCTTTGGAATTGTGTTATTTATGAGATCTCCGATATCTGCTCACACAAACTTCAGCACAACTCTTCAAAAAGTATCTGCATTATGAGTCGATCAGTGACAACAATAACGGGTTTTAATGGAATACTTTAATATAAATTTAAGAAAATCTGGTAAACGATTCAATTGTTAATTTTGTAACTGATATGAAAACCCAAGTATTATCTTGATAAGCCAGAGAATGAAAAGAATTATGAACACCCAGGTATTATCTTGATAAGCCAGAGAATAAAAAGAACTAAAACCACTGTGCCGGGTGCCTTGAGGCTCAGCTCAAGCGGACGGACAATTGTTTTGCTTTTGGAATGAGCAATGCAAACAAGTGGCTAGTAAGGTGCTGGAGCCCGCAGCTGTTTTTGCCTGTTTGTTATCAAGCGGCATGCAACAGCCAAAAGCAAAAGCAGTTGCTCGCCATATTGGGCACAAAAGCCAAAATAAAAACGTCAGCGTATTTGTCCATTTAAGGCAATGCGGTCAGCTGACGTCAGAGTCATCGTCGTCGCCGGTTGTTGAAGCTACTCAAGTAAATTGGTGACAGCGAGAACCACAGCTTGATAAGCACACACACACATACACACAGACACACACACGCGCGTGCAAAGTAACACGCACACACAAAAATCGCAACTATTTTTATTATTATTATTTTACTATAGTTCTGCAATAAGCAATCGATTTTGATTAAGTTATCAGAAAAGGTTGAAATGCTCAAGCAGTTGCGTAAAGATTCGTCTGAGCGTGCAGGGAGGCAGGCTTTTGACCCACAAATATGTATGAAGAGTCTGCCATTTAAGGCGGATTTCTTGTTCTACCAACATGGACATGACATGCATACACACACATACTCGTACAAACAAATGGGCATTCGTATTGATCGGATCAGTTGAGAAGAAACATTGACTAGCGTTGAGGTTCACTGCATGTTGCAGCTGCAGTCCAGCGGTGTATCTGCCCCGGAGCTGACCACGCGTTCTGGTCCAGTCCCCAACAGCTCTTCTCAACAATATCATCAAATGTCGTCAGCGTCGTCTGCCGCGACAATTGCGCAAATAGCGTGGAATTCAATACGACACGATACGATTCGATATTGCTAAATTGCGGTGGTGTTGTTGTTGTTGTTTTCTCTGCCTCTAACTGACTGACTGACTGGCTGGCTCGCTGAGGAGGGTGAGTCATCGTTGCCAACGATCGCCGTTCCCGTTGTACGCCTGTGGCTGGTAGCTGCTGATTTTGCCTTCCAGTGCCCGTCGTATGTTTATTTTATGAATGATTCACTCAGTGATTCACGCAGCAAGCATAAATTTGTGTAAACTGTGTCTTCTGGCTTGCTTTCTTTACATTTTACGCACACAGAAAGATGCACTAATATGAGCCAAGTAGCCAGCTATTTGTGTATGTTTCTAAAATGTAGGCTTACCGTTCCAATACCCGCACCCAAACCACATAACTCGCACGCACACATGTTTACATAAATGTGTAGGCAGTACTTACCAGCCAATTGATCTTCGGTGTAAGCAGCCTGTAAAACAATGAAAAACATGAAACATAAAACATAAATTCACATACGCATACATAAATACATTTGTTGCACATAAAAACAAGTGTGTAATGCAACTGCATTAAGAAAGGGCAACAACAAGCAGATTGTGTCAAGTACTTACCATATTATTAAATCTTTGAGTTCTTTTATTGAATAAGTTATTAATTTATTGTCTCTTTGCCTCTTTTTGCCGTCTGTTGTGCCTTTTCGGCCTCTTTATCAATCGTTGCCACCTCGCCACCAATCGATTGCAGCAATCGAATGATAATAAAATCGAATACTTATCAAAATAGTGCCAACAGTGCTGCCATACCGCACATGCTAGCGTGCAGCCATATCAGTAGAAGTGCCCACGAAGTGACGTCACAAAATGAATTCAAATATTTGAACACTTCTGCTAATATATAAAGATGAATTGAAAAAAAAGTTATAAATCTTTACTATTTTAGGAAAGGAAACCATTTTTTACAAAATAAAAAATGCTATCAAAAAACCTTTAATGCCATGATGGAACCAAGATTTTAATTTAAAATTCTAATATGTTTCTGATTTCATTAAAAAGATGTATTAAATAAATTTTGTAAGATTTCTAAATACATGGGAGAGGCATATGTATCTTTTTTATCTTCTGGGAAAGCAACCAACTCAGGAAGGTATGGAGTGTAGTGCTTCCCGAGTAATTTGAATTTTCGTGTTTTTCAAGAAAATATTACTTAAATGCAATACAATTTTAAACTTATGTTTTATTTTCCCATTTTTAAAACGTCTTAACATTAGTTTTATAATTTGTACTAGGCGTGAAATTTGATGATAACGCGTACATATTCAGGAAATCTAATTAAGGATTGGATGTCCGTAATGTCGTAGCACTTACTCTTCGGGCGGTACAGTTCTTGGGACTGTTGAGATCTTTGCCAGTAATCGTACCCAAAGCCGAATAATTGACGCTTTCATTTCTAGAAATTACAAAACTGACTCGCACTTAGGCCCGCTCAATTCGAAAAGGACTGGAGTCAATTAGCGAATTGAGCGCTCCTTAGGTAAGCATCGAAAAGTTTTATTTCAAATTTACATTACATGTATTTTGTGTTCTTCTTTCTACGCCATCTGCTTATATATGTGTGTTTGTGTGTGTATTTATATATTTTTTAGTGTTTCTCATTTGTAATTTTACATTTTTTTTGTTTGTGTTTTTTGAATTTTTTGTGTGTATACATTTTAGGGTTTTACAGATCTGTGGGGCTTCTCTTTATATTTGTAGAGGGTGTGTGCGTGTGTGTCTTGATTGTAATTCGTATTGCTTCGTCCTCACCAAAAAATATTAGCTAATATTTGCAGTGTACGATGCCTAAAGTTAAAACCTGCCTCACTCCACAGCTAATTTAACATTATTATTAATTTTTCGCGTTTTTTTTTTTGTTTTTTTGTTTTGTTTGTTTAAGGTTTGCCCTCGCCAATGAGTTTTCAATTGTGATTCACGAGTGGTTAGTGTGGATTTTAAAAAAATTTTGGCATTTAAATTAAATATGTTAAATATAAAGTTAATTATATTATAAAGTTATGTGTGTAGGTGTAGGTGTGTGTGTTTGTGGTGTTTTCGGGTCAATCCGAAATGCCTAGGTATCGCTCTTCCATAACTTGATGGTCTTGTCATTCTCCAGAGCGGCCGAGGCTATGATATTCTCTGTGGGATGACAGGCGGTGCAGAGGACGGTGTCGGTATGTCCCTGCAGTTTTTGTACTACCTCCTTGCTCTGTAGATTCCAAATGTACACCATATTGTCCTCGCTACCAGAGACAATCCACTATTCCATGAAAGAGCAGATGGTTAAAATTTAAGGCATTTAGTAAGGCAGTGATTGGGGCTTACCTTGCCGCCGGTAACGGAGAAATTGGCGAATATACAATACTTCTCGTTCTTGTGTCCCGTGTAGGTTTTAAGGCATTTACCCTTTGAGTAGTCCCACAATTTCAGCGTATTGTCCAGCGTGGCTGCCAGAATGTATTTGCCATTTGGCGAGAACTTGACGAAGCTTACTGGTGGGTTGTCGTCATCAATCAGCGTTTTCAGGCACTGACCACTGGCCGTGTCCCAGATGCGGCATAGCCCATCATAACTAGAGCTGACAATCAGAGAGCCGTCGCGATTAAAGTGGACGGCCGAGACGGGATCGGAATGGGCGGGCAGTGTCTTCAGACATTTGCCGGTGCGAACATCCCAGATGCGAACGCTTTCATCAAAGCTGCCGGACACAATCAGATTCGATTGCGGATTAAAATTGCAACAGAAGACATAGTTACTGTGACCCTTCAAAGTCTTCAGGCACTTTCCGGTGCTTAGCTCCCACACTTTCAGGGTCTTGTCATCGCTGCCGCTGACTAGCAGGCGCGAATCGGAGGACCAGGCCACATCACTAATGCCCAGCTTGTGACCAGAAATGGTTTTCTCAAACTTGCCATCGTAGGCGCCCCAAATCTTGATGAGTTTGTCGGCAGCTTCATAAGTAAATGAATAGAATTGCATGAGATTGCAGCTATTCAGTGATAAATGCATGATAAGTACTTACATGAGCTGGCCAGCCATTCGCCATTGGGACTGAACTTGACTGCGGATACGGCCTTGGTGTGGCCGGCAAGCGTGAACTTGAGCGTATAGTTGGGCTTAACCGACAACGAGCTCTTGTTCGATGGGGTATTTGTCGATGTCGATGAGGCCGAGCTTGGCTGCAACGTGTTCGGGCCGCTGGGGGCTGTCGGCATTGGTTGCTGCTGCTGGTGCACAACTCCGGGGTGACCGGCGTGTACGGCTCCAATGGGCACCATCACGTTCTATTTTTTCCACACTTTATGCTATAAACACGAGGAAAATAAAATGCACACACTTTTCAATTGAAATGCAGTATCAAAACGAGAGCAAACAAACAACAACAACAACAAGGGCAAATTAGCCACGCGGTATCTCAGATTTCGAGCAACCAATTGGCAATGGAATGAAAACACACGCTTTCCTTGCTCTAATGTTGCAATTTTCACCCCCTCTGCCCGTTGATGCTGTTACTGCAACAGCATGGCTTGTTATGCTTCTTCTTGCCGCGTGTTAATGTTGGTTGCCAGTTTTGTTGATTGTTTTATTTTCAGTGAATTGTGCATATTTTACCGACTTTACCTTTCACTCACGTGGTTGCCGTTTTGGGAGCAAAATCCGCCACACTTATACGTTGCTTTTGCAATGCTGCAATTTGTTTATCGTGCAGCAGCTCGCTTATATTTATTTATTTTTTGTTGTACCTCACACTCTTTTGAAGCGGCGCTAGCGCTCGTGTTTTGCAGCACAGCAAAAGTATGGCGTTCTGACAGCTGCAGTCACATCTCTGTTTGCAGTGTTGTGTGAAACACTATTCCGGAAATTAGACAGCACTACTATCATTCGCTCTGCGGCTCATTGCTTTGGAACGCAAAACGCGCTCAAAAGGCTACTTTGAATAAGCGGGTAGTCCGTGCTAGTGACAAGCACCACCTACCACCATGTAGTGGCGAAAATAGCAACAGCGTATTTCCAATTGCAGTAGAAACTGGATTTAATTAAAATACATTTAGGTATAAATGTGGTTCGTAATCTATGCTGCCATTGCAGTACAATCGTATGTACATATAATTCATGATAAAAAATATAACTTTAAGATGGTTTTCTTTTAACAAGTCATGTGTCCGTTTTTCCATAGTTTAATTGGTTAAATTGAAGTTTTTATATGGAGCAGCTGATAGGTCGATCAAATCCATAGCAGCAATCAAGAATACCTTTGTTATAACCACAATTACAAGCTACTTACAAGATACAGTGCATTTATGAATAATACTGCGCAACAACAATTAAAACTCTTTTTTTATACTTTATATTATGTTTATGCAAAGCAACAGGAAGAAGGAAGCATCTTCGACTCCATAAAGTACATTCTTAATCAGCATGACGAGTCATCGATACAGACATGCTCGTCTGTTTGGATGAACGTATTTGAAAACAACTAATTCCACATTGACCAAACGCGGAACGTAAATTTTTTTTATTCCCAGGCAATCCGAGCTTATTTTATTATATTATATAAGGTGCTTGAACATACCTACGCACTATGTCCAAATATTAAATTTATTTTATTTTATTATAAATTGTTTAATTAAGCGAAAATAAAGTCCTGCTGATATGGCAACACCATTTTCCAGGCGCGCAGTCAAACTTACCTGATTGTGTGAAACACATGAGTTTGTGATTTTGGCAGCAATTTTTGGTAAACTTTTAGAGAAGAGTACCAAAAAACAATAAGTTTCATAATGGAAAACGTTAATCAAGGTATGTAAAATTATAATCCATAACGGTTGAAACTATGCATATGAATGGATAGTGTATCGTTCTTACATTCGATAGATTTTTTATTCCGTTACCAAATTCGATTATAAATGTCGCAATCGATCAGTAACTAATTGGAAAAGAACTCGCATTTTATAATTATCTTCAAAATAAGCTTGATCAGTAGAGGGAGATCGGCAAAGGACTGGTTCTGAGAGGTCAGCATTCAAGGCGCAACTAGCGAGAACTAGCTTTTAAAGAATTTAACTCGTTATTTGATAGAATCAGCCACACAACAGTTTCTTAAAGTCCCACACAATTGTCATTTAATTGTTTTTATTTTATATGAAACACAAAAATTGCACACGGCATAGACGACAGTTTTATATATGTATGTATGTATGTTTGCACATATGTATATATAATTGAATAGATACTATATATAAAACCACTATGCGTTATATGCTGGGTTGTCTTTTTTATATTTTCCACATTCGTTACATTATGTTTGTATATATTTATATAGTTATGTACGTTTACACAATTATATTTAGGTTTATCCGCTGTTGCGACTAAAGTACAAGGTAGAAAGGATTAGGATCGATTCGGCCATGTAAATACATCAAATTTAAATATATATATATATGCGTGTTACTTTTCCGAAAATGTTCGAACTTTGTTGACTGATTATAATAATGATAGGCTTGCTCCGCGTTTATCAAATCGAGTACAAATTTTGACAATCCTTTCCACATTGTAGCTATTTATAATACACAACAAATTAAAAATTTATAACTATAACAATATAAAGCAGTTATTAAAATTTGCTTGGGTGTTGGTTTGTTTCCGTTTCCGTTTAAAACAAAGGAAAAATGAACGCAAGTTGAGGAATAATCACAAAGAAAGATCCAACGACGATATCCAATGATCCGTGATGTATTCATTCAAATATTATTTATATATATGCGTGAGTTAATATTTAATGTTATTTTTTGATTGACGACGTTGTTTGCTGCTGCTCTGCGGCTCTGCGGTTGTTGCCTGTTTTTCCGTCTCTTCTTTACCGCTTTTTGCTGCTGAAGGATACGAGGGCTTGCTGATAATTTTAGTTGATGTTGCTTTTGTTGCCTTTTGCTGCTGCTGTTACTGCTATCGTTATTGTTGCTGTTGCTGTTACTGTTGCCGTTGCTTTCCATTCGTATTCACTTTACTTAGTTGTTATCCATATTGCCCCCGAAATGTTGTTTGTAGTTGCTGTTTTGTTTGCTTCTATTGTTGCTGCGCTGCTGCTGACATTGGATGTTGCTGTTGTTGTTGCTGCGTTGCTCTTATGTTGGAACAGTTGCGGAACCCAGAAGTTGCTAGGCGAACAGTAGCCAGGCGATGCATAGAAAGGCCAAATAGAGAAACAGCTTGGATAGGGTCTGTTCATCGTCGTACTGTGTGGTTCCACGATTGGCCGCTATACAGCAAGAGAGCGAGCGAGCGAGCGAGAGAGAGAGAGAGAGAGATAGCATTACTGGCGGTGGTTGAGAACGCTTGTGTTGAGTGGTGCTTACCAGCCGGGCGCGGCTCGCCAAAGTTAAGCGACGATGTGAAGAAGCCAAATGGAAAAGCACCAATGCCAAAGGACATGTGAAAGCCATCGCCAAAACCAAAGCCCGGGAATCCAGGAGCTGGCTCGGGCTCTGTGCGCTGACCAGCGGGTCGTGGGGGCACCTTGTTGCTAAAAAATAAAACGGAAACAATTACAGAGGAAAAAATAAACGAAAATCCATTATTAATTGAGCATACACGCATGTTGTCGCTGTCTGTCTCTCTGCAGAGAGGACTAACCAAGAATTAAAACCGAAACAAATTGTTGAGAACCACTGCAAGGTACTTACCTACCGGTAACCCCTTTCCTTAATATTATTAATTACCGTTTCGTTTTGTTAAATGGTTTTAAAAAGGAAGAAAATCAAAAGACATTTTATTTACAACATTTGTACAATTATTTAAATCGAAATCTCCACTGGAAACTGTGAACTCTGTGGCCGGCGGCTCTTCACGCGGATTAACAATTATTTCAGTCTACAGATAACCTTTTTACTAATATGCTCTTGTAAATTGAATTTTGTGCACACAATCGTTTCTCTCTGCTCCTTTGTCTGATTCATAAGTCGAAAAAAGGTTATCGGTTTGCCAAATCCCACAATTTAGGTTCCAGTTGTGAGAGTCAAATGAATTCTTTGCGAATACGATGATGGTTTTGTTTTCTAAATGCCTCAGCTCTCAACTAGAGTTGGGAACGACACAGCGCTAGCTTTTAGCACTTTAACAATCAATTGCTATTCTTTTTATAACAATTTTTTTTTTAAACAAAGAAAAATTCGATATATAGTGCATAGATAGGGATAGAGATATCCTAAAGAATCATTTACGTAGATTTAAATGGAAGCAATTCTCCTATTTTTAGCCCCAGCCCTCGAAATAAAAGTTTTCTATTGCAACAAATTGTTAGTAAAACATACTTTGCGTGTGAAATAATGTTCTGGCTTCTTAAACGATCTGGGAAATTGGAAACATAGATTAAGTAGTTGGCAGATCTGACTCCTACTTCTTCTCTCATCAAAAAGTGTTTAACAATTTTAATACAACTGGATACTCCGAGTCGAAGCCACGAGCAGGTAGGAGGAACATTTCGGGGACAGTTAAGCTAAAACCAAGCACAATAGTTTCCCAAATTGACAAAGAAATTAATACCAGCAGTCAATAAAGCGAAACAGTGTGACGGATTCTGCATATTTGAAATTAAGGGCCGTAAAAAATTGTTCCATTAATAAAGTGTATTATTAATAGTTCAAAGGTTTGTGGTGATATCTTCTTTTATATAAACTAGCTTGAAAAACTTATGCATTACAATGTACGCATTAAAGATTTCAGCTAATAAGAAAAATTCTAAATAATAAAATAGAAATCGAAAACTAAAGTATGGAAAAAAGAAAAAAAAGGAATTCGTGCGTTCTCTTTTTAGAGTTCGCAACCATATTAGTATTAGAATACTAATTCGAAGAGCAATTATTGTTGATAGATGGGTCACTGCATCGTTTCCAAATCTAAGTTTTGGCTGCAGGTGGACTTTTGGCGACTGAGAACATCAACTTACCGTGGATCCTCCTGGCGTGTGCTGTTGCGTCCGTAGAGCGGTATGACCTTGTCCTTGTCGACGGCTGCCTTGCAGACGGGACACAATTTGCGATTGGGACGTGTCTGGAGCCATTGATGCAGGCATGGCCAGCAGAACAGATGTCCACACATGCTGACCACAGCATCCTTGGCGGTGTCCAAGCAAATGTTGCACTCGTATAGCGAATCATCACCCTGCCTTTCGCCACTATCTGTGGCTGTGCCATCAACTGGGCTACTGGCGTTCACATTTTCTGTAGCATTTATCTGCTCCTTCTTATTGGTTATATTACCGCTGGCCAGAGCGCTGCCCGTGAATGAATACGCTGTGCTCGATGTTGATGTATTCATTGCTTCTCCACCGCTGCCCGATGCTGTTCCCACGTTACGCTGACGCAATTGTGAGCTGTTCTGTTGACCCTCGTCGAGGGTGGCGCTGTTGTTGTTATCTGCTGGCCATTGCCTTCCCATGTCTGTGTTGCCGGTAGCTGGTGCTTCATCAGTAAACCGATTTCCGTTCTTGCATTGGATCCAGCCAATGTTGTCGGGATGATTCTGTTCATTTGTAGCTGTGCTGGTGGTATTGCTTGCTCCGCTCGATGTGCTCGGGAGCTCTGGCTCTCCGGCCAGAGTTGCTGTCGCTTCCATCTAAATGTTTGGCTTGAATATGTGCGTGTCCTATACTTGAATGCGCTATCCTTTTTGTTGCAACACCCGTTACCGTCTGCCTATGGGTTGTGCTTGTTGCTGTGGTTTTCTTTCGGTTCTTCTTGTTATAGTTGTTGTCGTTGCGAGTTCGACGTCCTAACGTACATACATAGACAAACCTGGAAAGAGCCAAAGAATAACAAATGGTTAAAAATAACATGGTTGGGGACAACAACAGGCGGACCTAATTAGTCTAAATGGGGCGATGAAAGCCCACAAATGTGCATTGTATGTATGCCTGTGTGTCTCTCTTTCTGTCTGTGTGTGTGTGTGTGTGTGTGTGGGTATGTTCCATGCAATCAATAGAATAAGAGACCTGTTCACTAGCTCTAGCCCCTCCTCGCCGCCCACACCACACTCACCTCAAATGTTCGCCATGCCGATTGCCATTTATTTATTTACTTATTTTTTATTTAAAATTTTGCATTCGTACTCAATGCGAATGAAAAACTGAACTGAATTTCAGACGCCTGCTGAGTTGCAAGGAAGAGGCGGCTATGGGCGTGCCACAGCTACTGTTGCAGCACTTCTAGATACATACATGTGAGCTGCATGCACATATGTACATATCTACATACATACAAACGTGTATGTATGTCTCTGTATCTTCAACCTTGCTCAAGCTTTTCCGTACGCACTTTTATCGCTTATCGCTAATACAATAACAACAAGCGATTATATTTTATTTACGAAATGTTGTCGTATGTTTTGACAAGTGACGTCGATGCATGCATATGTGTGCGTGTGTGTGTGTAATGTGTGTGTGTGTAATAAAGAGAATACAAACAACAGGCATTTACCGTGTACGTGTGTATGTGTGTTGGAAACGTATGGTCAGGCAGGTGGTGGCGCTTCATTTTGTACCCCATTGCCAGTCATCATATTTGCTAATTAGTTGAACGGATGGAACGACCGATTATACGAACATACGAACATATGTATGTATATACATGTGCATGTACAAATGTATATTTTCGATTCTAAATCGAGCTTTCGACTGATGTGTACTTTGGCTTCCTCACACACACAAACATATGCACATTATTACCGTAAATGCGTTGTTGTTGTTGTTTTGCAGCTCACATGATTTCATTTATTGTTTTCTTGATATTATTTTGTATATTTTTTTCTTGGCTGCCCATCTCATGCAAAATTTACGCTGCTTCATAAATATTTTGTACAAATATTAAACACATATACAATGTTTTTTTTTTTTGTTTTGCCAAGGCGAATGCGAATACTTATACATATGTATGTATGAAAATATATACACACACATTAAAACGCAATCAGCGCACAGGTACAAATACAAATGCACAAATATACATAGGTACATACCTTTGACAGCCCTTTCGATGCGCGCACACAAGTGAATTTTTGGTGTAGAGCTCCACAAACTAAGCGCTTAGCGGATATTTTTAATTGTATCTAGTAGTATTATAAATTAACAATATTTAATTTCACGTATTTTTCTTCTAATATTTGACCAGAGTTGCGACGCACACTGGTATTGGTGATTTTATGTTGATGACTGCGAAACAAATAAGTTGGTAGTCCTCAAACAACACGACAAAGGTACAAAATACTAGCGCTACCACTTGTCAGAAATATATGGGCCTGCTGCGAATTGTTATAGCTAGTAGCTTTTAACTGCAGCAATATTAACAGTCGCGCCATCTACTAGGAAATATAGAAACATTAACATTATGGAAAAATGCGAATAGCCCACCTATCGGGCAATGGAAATGACAATTAAACGGTTAGAATTTCAAAATGCGATGCCAACGAAAATGTAAACATTTCCTGACTGATTCTTGAGATATATTTGATATATATGTATATATTTGAGAGAAAGCAATTTAAAATAGCATAAATTTAATCCGCTATTGGCACCCCAAGTGCATCGGTTAAGTGTTTCGCATGCGAAGCACGGATGAGGGCAGTCTTTTTAAATACATTTTATTTTAATAATTTGTGCTTCCTAGAAATAATTTTGATGAAAATACGTGTCAATGCTGTTTTAAGAAACAACAAGAAGGTTGTAACATATTGCTCCTAAGGTAACCATGTGTCCCATGGTCCCAAACATTTTGCAGCACCATTGGATAAAACAAAAGACTATTATACTCATTGCGGTTTACTGATATGTTCAGAAAAACAAGTTTTTCACCGGATTGGTGCTATGGCAGCTATATGATGTAGTGATGCCATCCGACTGGATTTCACAAATAATCTGCTTGCAGGAATCAAATGTACAAAATTTCAGCGCGAAGCCCGCCTGATTCTGGAAGTCACAAATATCAGACCAAATGCTATAAAGTACTTGCAAATCTTAAATTAATGTTTAGGATTACATTTAGGATAAGATATCTTAATAAAGAAATAAATTATGCAACAATGAGTGATTTCTGGGTGCTATATAAAATAATGAAGAACCATATATGGTTGGCAACAAACTTGCTCTGCGTATGGATAGGTCTAGATACAAAGTTTGAAGCCACTAGCTGTTATGGTTCAAAAGTTCTAATGTTCATATCGATCGGACAGACATGCTGATGATAACTATCGACAGTAGAGTCCATCGATGTTTTCGATAGTTTTGTATGAATCCATCGATACTATCCATAGTTCCATCTAAGTTTGAATGCAATAAAAAGAATGAAAGAAAAACATAATTTATTTCAAGTCACGATCCTGAACAATGCTGAAAGGCTGCTTTAACCATAATTTATTACTGAGAGGATATATTTTTGTACATGTTAGTGGGTTGAACAAACGTATTTTGTTGTCAAGGCTTTTTTTCCTTAAAATGTTTCCCCATTGTTTCTCTCTTTGCTGTGGCGCTTTCAATTTTGGGTTCAGAGACTGTTGTTTCTTAAAAAAAAGAAGGAAAACACACGTTTTATGAACACACGACTTACTCATTTAAGCACGTTAACTTTCACTTTTGAGAAATTTGTCCACTTTTTTTCCAATTCCAGCCGCAGCCAACACCATCAATCGACTTCCAGAAATATTATATGGATGTTAATTAAAGAAATATTAATAAATTACCAATTTTCTGTATTCCTTTTACTAACTATCGATGGTGGCCATAACTCCATCGATAGTTTCCAAAATTTTAATTCCAATCTGCGGGTAGCTCCCGCTGGAAACACTTAATTCCACATTTTCGACTGACCGCAGTACGAAAATGAATTCAATTCAGTGGCAATGGATATGGAAAAGGAATTCGCAATTAATTTTTCGCTTACCTGCCCAACCCCTTGGCCAACGCCATCTAACCCTCGTGGAACAGCTGGCCAAATCACGAAGAGATCTCACCCTTCGGGTATTATAGTACTTGCTCGGTGGCTGTTGTTCCGAGAGTTGCGACAGATTGTGCAACAGGGCCACATGCCTCAGGGCCACATGCCTCAGGGCCGCGCCCCCCAAAAGATCTGCTGGACGGCGAGTCGGCGCACTTGTGGTCAATCATTTTCTCAATATGTATGTATGTATGTATGAGTGGTTGTATGTATGTATGTTTATAGAGGTTCCAATCAAATTCCATGGAATTCTCTAATCGAGCGGCTTTGATGCAAAAAATTGCTGCCACAAAGGCAACAAAACAAAAGGCAAAGACACAATAAATTTCAATAATAATTTACCAGCAGCGGAGCGAAGCGTGCGTAAAAACTGTCTAATATATATAATTTATTGACTTCTAACTATACACAGGAATGTACAAATCTATGTGTGTGTGTGTGTGTGTGCGTGTATGAGTGGATGGCTATTTTCCAGAACCGCGAACAAGATATTAGAGAGCTGGCCAACGACCGGCCGTCAAGCCGTTTGTACATTTTGCACTAAAAATGTCAACAGCATCAATTTACAGTCGCTCGACAACAACAACAACAACAACAACAACAATAACAATAACAATGACAGCATAAAGAGTGCCGCAAAAACGAACACAAAAAAAATAAGAAGAAAAAAAGAGACAAGACAAGAGGAATCTAACACTTCCAGAGAAATCACTTGGATGGACGCGACGCACTTGTTCGGCTCGGCGTTACACACGAGAGCGAGAGAGCTGGAGGATGGGGTGACGAAATGATCATCGGGAGGGCGCCCCGCAGCGGCCGCTTCTCTGATCTTATACCGCACGCCCCGCTGCGACGAGCGACGCATCTTCGGTAGCTGTTGCTGTGCTGCGTGCGAATGCGCGTGCAGGTGTGTGTGTGTGTGTGTGTGTGTGTGTGGGAGAGAGAGAGGGAGCGAGAGTGCCAGCAGTGACAACAACAGTGGGAAAAAAAAATCTGTTGCCAAAAAAGAAAATCAAACAAAACACACACCCCAGGCCGAAGGAAGCGCAAAAAAGAGCAGCAGGGCCGGCCAAACAAAGGAGCTCTAATTAGTGAAGTTACAAATTGCAGGTCGCGCGGTGCCTTTCAAGAAACTGCGCCCCGAGAACACTTTTATGCACAAAACAATCGATTCGATCTCAAATGGGTCGCTTGCCAAGCAACTAAAACGAACGAACTGCAAGGAAGAGTTCCCCAAAAAAAAATACATTCACAGATCCCACTGAATCCCCATTCGTGGCGCCAAATTCCTAGTCCTAGTTACATATCCTTGTGGCTCCCATTGTTGCCATTTCTATTCAATTCCTCCTGAATGTAATGGCTTTTTGAGACAACTTCAAAAACACGCCTTCGATTTCGATATCGGTGCAACCGAAAACCCACAGACTAAGCCTCCATTCCTCCTCATTCAGTATTTGGGTCCGTGGGAGCTCTAAAGAATAATCTCCTGGGGAAATCTCAAAAAGAAATCAAAACACATTTGCATTTCATCCATTCCACTGCTTAAATAAGCTTAAACTTTAACAATTAAAATCCAAGAAAAAGCAACAAATTTGAACAAAAAAACGTAAAAAAGCTACATTTCTTTAAACAAGACATGCGTAGAAATATTAATTTTTGAAGCTTTTCTATCTACTTGGTGAACATTTTAAATAATGTTAAGATAAAACTGGTTTAAACTAGCGGTGTTATGGGCAAATATTGTTAAAGAATATTGATGCCAAGTTTTCTGTTTTCTTTTTCTTTTACAGAAATGTTGCCAAAACTACAAAAAGGCGGAAAGAAGCTACATACTTACATTTATTGTATAAAAGTCAGAAATCCCGCAATTTCGAATTTCATTCCGCTATTTGATGTCTAAAACAACCACATTTGACGGGAAAAAAGCCAAATTGTGAACATTGTTGCAGCGCTTTCAGCATGAACATTATTTTTTTATGTCATCTATTCTGGCCATCTACGGGACCGTTGCCCCCCCCTAGAAAAAATTTTTCCATATAAAGTCGACCACACGTTCATTATTATGACGCACTATTTCGCCTTAAGATGGATCTGCGTTGGATTTGTTGAAGTTTTTTCATCGATCATATGCATAAATTATTTTTTAAATGCATCGGGCACCACCCTTTGGTAAAAGCTGGCTACGCCCTTGACAGTTTGTAAAGCATTTATTTATATATCCCCGAATCGATATTTCTTAGGAACTGTATGAGTTCCTCTCCCAGGAGTGAATGTTTCGACCAGTTTGTGGATTACTTTTCATTTCACAATTAATTTACACACAGAGAAAGATTAAAACTTGTTTGTTTTTCTGAAGGTGTTTCACTGCGAAATAAACACCCACTAAGATGCTAGGGAAGTCCCCGTTTTCTTTCTCTCCACGATGTAGTGGCGGCTACAAACTTAAGAATCTTTTTTTTTTCTGTAGTTTCATCTATTATTGTCTGTATTGTTTTGATTTGTTTCTTTTTCTGAAATCGACGGCACTGTTTGTCGATAACATAAATAAATACATAAATAAAAATCTGACAGCTTTGGACTTAAGTCGGGGATCATCAAACCTGTAACACTCTAATGGACGTAATACAAGTAAATTGGAGAAAAAGCAATGCAAAGTAATGTGCTTGCTTCAGTGGGACATTCCTGATTATTTGAGATGAAAAGCCACTCTTTTAAGTTATAAGACTCCTTCAACCTTATGGGCCATCAGTTCATTGCCGTGTGAGTATGAGAAGCAACCCCAACTGGCTAATCAATTGATTAGTAAGTCTCGTGCCCACCAAACATCGACACAAATCCAACAACATGAGACGATGGACACACCCTTCGGCCGTTCGGGGGTGCTTAGCGAGTCAGGTATCGCTGACTCCAGCGACTGGGTGCGAGGATCCGCGGATATAGTCGGGGTAGGTAGCGAAAGTTTGACTTTTGCGCGTTTAGATGACAAAAATGAGCAAAACAAATGATCAATGCTGGCTGGCTTGCTTGAGTTTTCTGGCAAAATGAGCGGCTAATCCCGGCCAGAACTGGACGATGGATTTGGTGCGCGACTTAGCCGGTTGGGTTGTCCTACCTGGTCGATGGTTACGCTTGAGCCACAATTTGGGTGCCGTTCCGTCTAATCCAGCGAGCAACGACCATCGGCCACCGAAATTATCTTTTCTTTCTGTCTTTTTTTTTAGTTTGGTGGTCTCGGATTAAACCGCACCCAGCGTTACCATCGCTGGTGAGCGACATCGCCCACGCCGCTGAGGTTGTGGGGTGGTTGCCAGAGCCATAAATGCATAATCCACGTTTTACGATCGCTTAGCAGGAAAAGTCAAAGGATCGTCTGTGGTAATCCGCAAGCAAAGTTGTGCATCACCCCTTTGGCTGTTCCGTGGACAGGGCAGGTAGGAAGGACTCTCCAGCTCCCTTTCTCACCCTGTGGTGTGGCTCTGCAAGTGGTCGGTCGGTTGAGACATTCAATTGAAATTTCATTAAATTTGCATGCTATTGGTAATCCTTTAACCCGTTATGCAGCTTTATGTTAATTGGATTTATGGGATTTTCGCATGCAAATCCTTTCACTGTCTGCAAATATTTTGCCCTTTCGTCTGTAGACTTTCCAAGATTACGGCGCATAATCTGGGGGTTTTTTCGGCAATTGACTTTGAGCCCAAAAGTCACGACGCTTACCAGATTGTTGCTCACACTGCAGTCGAGTCAAGCCCGAGTCTAAAACAAGAGGGCCATAGAAACTCTACCAAAACATGATATGCACCGAGATACATATGTACATACCTATTAGAAGGACATTTTCTAATTAATAAAAAAACACAAGGAAATCGAATATTGCTCCAGTCCTTCTGCTGGCTGCTAAGTAAAATAATTAAACTATATATGGTTTGCAATACACTGGATCTGTGTAGGACTTGCCGGACTGGCTTTCAAATTTGTTCCCCGCCGGGTTGCTCTTTCTCTTTGTGCTTAATTAGCGGTTAAGTAGAATTAATTTTCCTTCTGTACTCACTATATTTTTTTTAGCCTGTTAGGTCTATAATGTGTCTGACCACATATGGCTGTGATTTGGGGCATAAAATTCCCCCAACGGGTCGGAGGCATTAGCAGACGTTATTGTATAGTTTCTCTTAGGCTTTCTTATCTTTTATTTTTATACTATAATATAATTCATAGCTTTTGTATTTGCGTCGACAGCACTATTTGTCGATTTACTAAATAAATAAATAAGGAAGACCACTCGACATGCCAAGTCTTGTAACCCTAACTGCTATAGTTAACAAGTTTTCGATGTTCATACAGACGGACATGATTCGTCCCATCTTGCTGATAGTGCGTCTAATATGGGGCTTGTCACGTCTACTTCTGCTTCTGCGAAAGCTCCTAAGACTACAAAGTACTTATTAGTATTGAGTGGAGTCTGTTTATGATAAAAACAATTATTTTAAGAATATCGCAATATACTAAATTTACAAGTACATATATAACTATTTTCCCAGACAAGCATAGTTTCCAAGGGTCGTTCAAATAAAACCAAATAAAAAACGTTTGTCTGAATTATAATAATTTGGTTAACAAATTAGGAGTAGAGACTAAGAGTCCACTAATTACAACAATCCTAATAAAATACATAGCAGATAAACCAAAAACACTTAGTTACAATTTATATTTATAAAAGGCATTGTCGAGTCATTATGGCAATGCCTAACGTTTATTTGTCTCGATCTCGAAGACTATATAGTAATAGTTAGGAACACCAGACTAATGTTTAGCATTTTCTGCGGCACTTTGCAGAAGTTTATCAAATAAATTGAATAAATTTTGGCGAAAATGGTTTCCTCCAAACTATCAATTTATAATAAATAACTATCTATAATAAAATATTAAAAAAGTGGAAGATTAAATCAAATATGTAGCTATCGAGTCCAGTAATAAATTATAAGCAGGGTGCACGAAGTGAAAAACACAAATAAAATAAAAGTAACCTAGATAAAAAGAAGGCCAACACTTTTTATATTTAACTTGGAAGCTAAGCGCCTTAATTGTGCTTCGCAAGATATTCAATGGCATATTGATTAATTTCCATATGGATTTATTGTCTGATTTCGAGCTGTTTGATATTTGTTTTAACTTTTAAGGTTCGTTGAAACGTTTTATGTTTTTATGAACTGCCGTACAAATAACTATTTAATGAAAATTCCAAATTAAGATAATGCGATTTAGTTTGCAAAAACATTTATTTTATTTATTGCACGTGTGTGCTCGTGTTTGTCTGTATGAACGTCTGTATCTCTGATCATAAAAAAGCTAGAGACATTAAAGCAGGTAGATGAGCTTCCCTTATTCACGTGTATGTTGAGTTCCTAACAATTCCCGAATGTTAGCGGCTTATATTTCTGATTAATGTCTAAAAATATTCAGGAACTACAACGAAGGTAGAGTGCTAGTGGGACTGGCTTACAAATAGGGAACTTGGAATGGGTTTAAAAAGTTTATTTGAAGGTCAAAGTTCTACGTATGAACTAGATATGGACGCCAGCACTTTCTTTATGCTAATTGTCGGTGTAAAATAACATAAAATAAGGAGTTCATTGCCATGGTCATGGCTGCCACACACACACGCACACACACGCACACACACGCACACTCATACACACACACACCGACACATGTATCTACACATCAATACAGCAATATCATCGGGGGTGGGTGGGGAAGAGGATGAAGAGCAAGCAGCCACATTACACAAATGGCCCAACGCAATATTTTGCCATCTAGTGGGTGGGGCAACAAAAAAAATGTTGACCTAGTAGTGTAAAATGGGCGGGAAGGTGGGTGTGGGATGTGGTGGGGTGGGGTGTGAAGCGATGACTGAAGCCAGAAGTAGGAGGAGCAGGGGGAGGAACACAAATGCAATGGGCGTATGTGTGTTGCTGTTGTTGTTGCTGTTGAATGCTGGCTTCGCTGCACAGACAACGCAAACATGTGCCAATAGAGAGAAGAGAGGGAGAGAGAGTGGGAGAGCAGGAGAGGAGCGTAAGTGGAAAATTGTGCGAGAGAGGGAGAAAAAAGCCAAGCGATAAGGAGCATATTAATTGATTAACACCGAAGGCGTTTGACAAGCCAAGGACAAGGGCAAGGACAAACGGAAAAGAGCAAGAAGGGCGCGCAGAGGGGCGGTGTGGCAGGACGGCATAATTCGAACTACCGTTGCATTACAGTCGCTGTAAGCTTGGCTAAAGCTGATCCTAAAAGTCAATAAGAAAATTAATAAAAAGAAAAACGTGAATAGAGGATATAGGCGCGTACATATGCAAATAAATAAAAAGAGCAGCCACAACAACGGCGGCAACCAAATCCAATCCAAAAGGATGCGAGAAATGTCTTCTCGTCTCCTTTTCCGTTCTCATCATTGTTGCTGTGATTTATACGCACACTCTCACACACATACACACACTTAGGGCGTGCGTGCTTTGTGCGCGCGCGTGTGTTTGTGTGAGAAAGAGCGAGCGCGCTTACAGCTGCTATTGTTGTTGATGTTGTTGTTGTTGTTGCTGCTGCTGCTGCTGCTGTCACTGCCTTCGCCTTTGCCTTCGCCATCGTCTGTGCGTCGTCGTCGTCGTCATCGCCGCCACCGTCGCCGTCGCTGCGACCGTCTCTGTGTGGTGTTTGGTTAACGCCCCTTTAAATACAGTTATTTCATTGGGCCGCGACCACAAATTTATTAGTTTTTATTGTTATTGTATTGATATTTGAATTATGCGTTTGCGTCTGCGTCTGCTGCGCTGTTGGCTCCGAGACCTTTTGACGCTTTTGGGGTGCAGCGTTTATTTATTTGAATTTTCCACATTTGTTATCATTTTCTACTTATTCGATTACTTTTATTTGCAGGTGTGAGAGCTCTTGAGGGATTAAAAATGTGCAAATATTATAAACATATTTATTTCCTTGAAAATACAATTAGAATAAGTTTAGTTTAATGCATATAAATATATTTTTTCCTTGCTTAAAATTAACATTTTGATTAAATAATGCACGATGCATTTAAAAAATACCTTATGCATATGATCAATGAAAAAACTTCAACAAATCCAACTCAGATCCATTTTAAGCCGAAATAGTGCGTCATAATAATGAACGTGTGGTCGACTTTATATGGCAAACATTTTTGTCGATAGTATATATTTGTCGACATAAAATAAATAAAATTATTATTGTTTTCCAAATAAATTCACTTTATTAAAGTAGCCCGGATCAAATGGTTCGATTTGTAAACCTCTGTCCATCACTCGAAATCATTAAATTGGCGAGACAAGATATTAATAAGTGCATTTATTTACTAATTATTATAAACAGCACTATTATTTAGCGATTTGGATACTAAGTATTTTATTGAGTTTATTGAAGTTTTTGGTTATTTATAAAAACATCTCATTTAAAATTTACTTTAATTGAGTTACCTAAGTAAGTTAAAGTGGTGAAATGTTTTTTAAATTTAGCCTCCATTTGAGATAAACTTAGTGAAAAATAAGTGTCTTTCATTTTCAATCGATTTTACACAAGAATGCAAACTTTTCCTAAAAAAAAAAAAATTTTTTTTATATCATAATTTTGGCACTTTAAAGAAACATTTCTTCTCTTACATTATACAAGATAGAGAAATGTGCAAAATGAAGCACTAACTGTGCGTCTCTCGAGTCTTATCTTTTATTCTATCCTATTTTCTTTCGTGGAAAGCATCAACGATTTCGGAGGGAAAACTTTATGCCGAAGTTGGCAGAATCGGAGACTAAACAAATAACCAGCAAAGCTTAAAAGCTTATCGAACGTGAAGAAACATGATTACGAAAGTAGCAGAAAAGATAACTTCAAGTCCGTTAAGGAGGCTCTAAAAATCGAACTCCAATTATGGAAACCGTTCGGCCTCCATTAAGAGAACACAATTTGTATTTTCTATTGATATACATAAAATATAAATATTGGAAGCACACGTATCTTGTAACAAGTATTTCTTACAAGTATGTGTGTACATATCTACAAACTATGTTATCAAATTAAAAAAAGTAGAAACCCATATGCTGTTGCCGCTATAAGTTAGTTTGCTATTAAATTAGTAAATAGCCTATTGCGTATTAGTTGAAGGTGCTAAGTGCTTTCATTTGGCCACCTTGGGAATTAAAGGTGTCCTTTTAAATTTGTTGGACTTTGGACTAAATAGCCGTCAGCTAATCCCAAAAGACAACACCGCAACACACATATACATATGTAGATGTGTACATGCAGAAGGACTGTATGTGTGTGAAGAACCAAAAGTAATGCTCACCCAATTGCTGCTTTGACACACAAACCCACACATAGAAATTAAAACAAAACGCCTGCAGGCGCAGAGGCCCAACAGCACTACACAGTAGAAGGAGCAGAAGCAGAAGCAGCAGCAGCAGCAGCAGTGGTAACAACAATAAGCCGAGTGTGAGTTTGTGTGCGAGTGAGATGGAGAGAGCTGTTACCACCACCAGCAAGAGTCGTGAAGACAGCCAACAACAATAATGCCGGCAGCAGTGGTTGCGGCTGCAGCAACAACAACAATAGCCACAGTTATGGCCATAACAATCACAATGTTAGAGTAGCTCAGCACTAGCTAGCTGTCTAGCTGGCGCGCACACACACACACACAAACACCCATGCACACACACAGAGAGCGACCAACAGCAGCAGCAGCAGCAGCAACAATACATGGCCACATACACACACGCACACGCACACACAGAGGCTGCAGCGCTGCCGACGCCGTCATCAGTGATTCGTTTTGTACGTTGTTAGACTCTCTCGCTGCGTTTTGGAATTCAGTCGACAACGATAATTACCGGTGGTTGTACCTCGAGCGCAGCGACCGAGACCGAATAACCGAACTCTGCCCGCGCGCCCTGCCCGCTCCTAAGAAAACAACGAGCACTGCGACCACGACAACGAAAACAGCAAGAGCAACAGCAACAACGAACAGCCCGACAAGGCAGCCTTGCAGCGTCGGAATTATATATACTTACACACTTTATTTTTTTGTACAAGTTTGTGCCACTGTGCAAATTATTGACAACGGTAGCAACATTCGTTGGCAACATTTTCCTGCCTCTCTCTGAGTGTGTGTGCGTGCGTGTGTGTGTGTGTGTGTGCATGCACAAGCTAGTGTTTGTGTGTGTGCTTGTGTGTTGCATGTGTTGTTGGCCACGCCGTGCATCGTAATTATAAAACAAAAACGAAAACAACAACAAAACAACAACAGCAACATCAGCAACAGCAACAATTTTTGGTGCGTGCGTTCGCGAACTTTTGTACAATAATCATCAGAATTTTTTTTGTGTGGTTGTTGTTGTATTCCATTCTTGTACTTGCCCGCGAGGCGCATTTGATAGACTATAATTATAAAAGCGCATATTAAACTAAAAAGCGTGCCATCATTACAATAACAGCAACAACGGCAACAACAGCAACAACAGCAGCAGCAGCAGCAGTAAGTGGTTTAATAACCATAATCAAAAGCAAACTAAATCAATAAACGCGCAATGTGTGAAAATTGCTGAGAAGTGGCAACAGCAACAGCAACAGCTTCAACAAGAGCAGCAACAATAACAGCAATTGCAGGGCAACAACAGCAACAACAACAACAACGAGCATTAAATAACAAAAACACAGCAACAACTATTAATCAAAGTGAGGCGCACGCTTACAAATTGCCAAAATGATTGACGCCGCCTGCAATTATTTGAATCCCTATGCGCATCAGCAGCAATTGCAACAACAACAACAGCAGCAACACCAGCAGCAGCAGCAGCAGCAACAACAACAGCAGCAACAGCAGCAGCAACAACAGCAACAGCAGCAGCAATTGCAGTCGCATTCACAACCCCACCCCCACCTGCACCCGCACCATCAGCCACATCATGATTTCATTAGCGCCACACTGCTGTCGGCCTCCACAGCAGCATCCTCGAGCTGCTCCACCTCCTCCTCGCCTTTGGCACTATACGGAAGCAGCAACATTAATAGCAGCAGCAGCAGCAGCAGCACCATCAGCAGCAAATTGCCGCCTGCTTCCTGCACAGCCCTGAAAATGGAAATGCAATATCCGCCACAGGCATCATCCACAGGCACCGTGTCCCCCAACTCCAGCATACAATCGGCTCCCTCATCGGCCTCCGTATCGCCGAGCATATTCCCCTCGCCGGCCCAATCCTTCGCCTCCATCAGCGCCAGTCCGCCAGCAGCGGCTGTGGCCGCTCACCACGCCATCTCACCGACGGCCAGCACTCCCAGCAGTGGCACACCAGCCAGCTCCGGCTCCTCGTCCGCATCCTCTGCAGCTGCGGCCGCCGCAGCAGCAGCCGCCGCCGCCGCTGACTTGGGTGCAGCAGCAGTCGCCAGTGCCGCCTATGGTTGGAACACCGCCGCTGCCTACACGGCCCTGCCCACAAGGTAAGTGTCTGCTCCATTCCTCTATTGTTTCCATTATTTATCTTAGCTCGGTAAATTGAATAAATTAATCATTAACCAGAATGCATTCTAAATCAGAAAGAAAAGATCTCTAGTTCTCTTGTAATGCCTATTGTTGCTCAGAGGGTTTTCCATTTGAAAATAAATCTGAAATCGTATTCAAACTGCTCTTGAGATCTTTAAGAAGAAATAGAAAATCTGAAATTGTTTGCATAGACAGATGCTGGAACATGATTTCTAAAATGTAATTTCAAAAGTTCTATTCGAATTATTTTGACCGAGGTTGGAAACTAACTTTCTTGTATTTTGATTTTACGCTGAACAAAAAGTCGAAGTAAAAGCTGAAAAGATTTCTGAAATTATGAATATTTTTGAAAATTTGCAAAAATCTGTGTTCGCGTTAAGAATATTATTGACATTTAGTCTTCTACTATCGTAGAATCAGTGAGAGTTGCTGAAATTTGTTTGAGCATTTTTTGATGTAAAAGAATCCTAGTTTTGAGAACTAAAACCCTTTTTCGGAGCATACCTCATTAGTTTTTTTTTTATAAATCAATCCATCAGCCCACTCATAGTTGTACGTTTTTCTTCTGTTCCTTCCCGTTTTTAGAACCCAATTTCCTTACGCACAGTATGCCTCGGATTATTATGGGAATGCCGTGGGCATGTCTGCGTCGGCTGCGGCCGCCGGCTGGTTCTCCCAGGATCGTCTGTACCAGCCGTGGTCCTCGCAGAGCTATCCCAGCTTCAATTTCGATGACATCGCATTTCAGACGCAACTGCAACGGCGTTCGGTGCGCTGCACGTGCCCCAACTGCACCAACGAGATGAGCGGCCTGCCACCGATTGTGGGTCCGGATGAGCGTGGCCGCAAGCAGCATATCTGCCACATACCGGGCTGTGAGCGCCTCTACGGCAAGGCCTCGCATCTGAAGACGCATCTGCGTTGGCACACTGGGGAACGGCCCTTCTTGTGCCTCACCTGTGGCAAGCGCTTCTCACGCTCCGACGAGCTGCAGCGTCATGGACGCACTCACACTAATTACCGTCCCTATGCGTGCCCCATTTGCTCCAAGAAATTCTCGCGCAGCGACCATTTGAGCAAGCACAAGAAGACACATTTCAAGGATAAGAAGAGCAAGAAGGCATTGGCCGCCGAGGCCAAGGAGCAGGCTGCGGCCATTAAGCAGGAGAAGGCAGCAGTTGCGGCCGAGAAGGGCGGCAAGAAGGCGCCAAAGACGGATGCCACGCCCACCAGCATTGCTGCCCCGCTGCAGTTTAAGACGGAACAGCCGGAGGTGCCGATTGCCGGTTACGCTCATCCCTACAGCAATCTCTATCAGCAGAGCAGCGCGCTCTTCCAGCCGCAACATCAAACATCGGCAGCCGGATATGCCGGTCAGCAGCAGCAACAGCAGCAACAGCAGCAGCAGCAGCAACAACAGCCCACCTTGGAGCTGTGGAACAGTCAACGTAGTGCCATTGAACAGCAGCAGCAATCGTCGTCGTCGTCGTCAGCCTCGTCCGCAGGCGCTGGCAACAGCAGCAGCAACGGCAGCGCCAGCAGTAGCAGCAACAGCAGCAGCAACCAGCAAACTACCTCAGCCAACAGCAGCAACGGCAACACCAGCAGCAGCAGTAACAACAACTCTGGCATACAATCCTCGAGCGCTGCATCCGCATCCGCATCCAGTTCCATTTCGATTTCAAGCTCGGCAGCGGCTGTTGCTGCCGCTGCGGCGCACCATCAGCACCAGCAGCATCATTACGCAGCACTGGCCATGCAGAGCGAATCGCATCTGGCCGCCGAATATGGACTCACCATGTCCGGGTTGGCCAGTGGGGCCAGCGATAGTGGCAGCAACAGCAACAGCTGTGGCGCCTCCAACGCCAACGGCACCCTCAATGTCAATGTCAATGTCGGCGGTGGTGCTGGTGGCTACTCGGGCCTCATCGGTCACATGAAATCCGAGTATGCCAACTATGCGGACTTCGCTCCGAGCGCCGGCTACGGAGCCTCGTCGGCAGCGGCAGCCGCCTTCCATCACCACCACCATCATCATCATCATGCGCATAATGCGTGGGCTGCGGCGGCGGCATATCAGCATCCGCATGCCACCGCCTAGGCGGCGTCTCCAAATTCTTGTTCTTGTTGTTGTTATTCATTATGAACAAATGAGTTTTTTTTTCTTGTTGCGCTCGGTTGAAACCGCCATATAACACGGCTTTTATATATATAACGAAAAGTATATAGTATACACACACATACTTATATCATTCTATATAAAGAAGCATTCTAATCAATCCTAACCGTAGACCGATGCCCCTCTCTAGTTTTGTTTTCTTAGTCGCTAATTGTTGTTGTTAAGTAAAGCAGAAGGAGCTGAAGTAACCCGAAGAAGAAGAAGAATAAGAAGAAAAACCAAGCACAAAAACAAAATCGAAAAAAAGTTATAGGTATAAGTATAGTATAACAAAACAAAAAAAAAAACACATTTTTTTTCAATTTTTTTTTTTCAATAATCTAAGATACAAAATAAGCATAGTCAAGCATTTTTTTTTGCATGTATGTATATAACATATTAACAATATATAACTATACTGTATACATATATATAAATATATCCCTCTCGACTATAGTTGTAATATATATCGAAAGAGTCGTAATATTTGTTAATTGTCTATAAGATAAATGATGTGCACAGGAAAGTGCGCAAAAATACACACCACAACAAAAAAACTATAATAAAAACCAAAATATATTGAAAACACTAATCTAGCAGTCTTCTTCTAATGGGTGGGATTCAATATTTATGTGGATTTGAAACTCGAAATCGAATTTCGAAAAAGGAGTACAAAAAAAGGAAAACTATATTAAATGATACACAAAATTGGAAAGGAAACAAGTTTGAAATCTTTTTGTGTTTCAAAACCTTTTTTTGAAAGCAGACAAGGGGGGGTGTACCGATTAAAATTTGGAAAATCTGGATACCAAGTCTGGTTACTGTAGCTCTTATAGTTTCCGAGATTCTAGCGTTCATACAGACAGACATTGCTATGCATATCGACTCTTCTTGTCATACTGATCTGGAAGGAAAATACATGAATACTCTCTGTCACGACTTCTTCTGTGTGCTAGACTAAACTAGTATACCCATTTCCCAGTTAAAAATGGACAAAATAAACCGAAAATATCTCATGTGTAACATTCTTTGAAACAATTTTCCACTTAGGAACAATTATTGGAAATAGAGTGAACTCTCTCTGCAAATACAACAAGAACAAAATATTCTCTTTTCTTGACAAGTCTGCTAATTTCTTTCGATTTCTTGAATTATCTTGAATTATAGTAAACAAGGATGTCACCAGGTGTTCCTCTCCATTCGAGCTACTGGTATTTAAAAACAAAGCTAGACACATGGGAAGGGAACGTAAAAAGTTGAAATGAGTCTCAAATAAAATATAGAAAAGCAAATTGTGATAGTTTCTGGTGTTTCTGGTCCCAATGAGTACTGCAAGTTATTATTATTCGTTCAGCCAACTAGCTGGCCAACAGTTGCAAAGTAATCTGAGCTTGTTTTTCCTTTATTGGCTCTTATCTTCAGAGATCTATAATGCTAATTGACTGGCCCGTCTTGGCCTGGTCGGATCCCAGTCACCATTCTGGCTTAATTGTGAGCCACCCCTCGTTTTATAATTAACTGCAAGTTGTCGCAGAGCCTTCCAGAGATGCAGCCATGTTTGGGGAATTTGCGGTGGCGATGGCGCGAAGATTGCAAAGCAATCGCCTGCGACGATCGATGGCCAATATAAAATATTGATTTATGCATATGCCAGTGTGCGTGTGCTTCTATGTGTGTGAGTTTGTGTGTGTGTGTGTGTGTGTGTGTGTGCCATCAATCAATTTTCGAGTTGAGTGAGCGCCGTGCCCAGCCCATGAATCGCCGCCTGTTTTTATTTAGATTTTCCCCATTGGTTGCGGTTGACACTCTGCACACACACACTGCACCGATTTTCATTAGCAGAGTGGAGAAGATTGCGACTGGAGATGCTCTTCTCCAATAGTTGGGCCAGCCTCACCTGTAAGGTGTGATAAGGCTGCCCAACAGCTTCACACGCACGTTAATCATACGCCGCATTGACCGCAAAACATTTTGTTTCAGCTTCGGGCCAAATGCTACGCCCCTCAGAAAAAAAAAACAACTGAAAAAAATAAAACATCGACATGACTCTTCTCCCCTCCCCCCTCCCCCCACTCCTCTACTGAGCTCTGCATTACTCCCCACCCCTTTCGGACAGTTCCCTTTCGCTACAGTGTCTGCTTGAATACTAAATACCAAAAAATCTGATTGATTTATAACTAAAGTTGTGTGTGCGCATCATTGTGGCTTTGGCTATGGCTTTGGGTTTGGATGTGGACCATCAGAGGGCTGGCCATAGGGTCTGGCTATGGGTAAGCAGCAATCTCTGGACATACGATCCGTATGGATGGATATACAAGTATGTAGTACAGATGAAGAACCAGCACACCGTGTGGCAAGCAAGTAAGCGCCGCAGTTTTGTTGCGACTCGAGTTAATGATGATAAATGATGATGTTATGATTTGTTAATTTTTCTTCAAGTCTTTTATTTTTATTGCGTGTAAAATACAAATACGAGTACCCACTGAGGTTATGTATCGCTTTTTTTCTGTTTCTGTTTCTGTTTTTGTTTTGTAGTTGTAGTTGTTATTGCAGTTGTTGTTGTTGTTGCTGTTGTTGTTGTTGTAGCATGCCTTGCTTTCTGTTTTGGTTGCTGTTCAGTTAATGGTCTGAAAATATTTCTTTTTCTTGCTCTCGTCTCTCTGCTCAAAACAACAGAAAAATCTCGGCCCGGGCGAAAGTGTAATTTTAAGTATGGGCTTCAAAACTACACACACACACGCACACACACACACACACACACACACACACACACACACACACACACACACACACACACACACACATACACACGCACACACACACACACACAAACAGCATGGCAAGCTGAAGGCAAAAACAAATGATTTAGTCATTTAGTAGCCTCAACTCTCTAAATGATTTCGTCTACTTCCATACCTCGATACGCTGTTGGCCAATTGCCTTTTGGCCATTTGGCGGCGCGCCTGTCAAGCCACGCTCATGCCTGGCTCATGTTTTATGGAGCCCGCAACTTGAGGGACAGACAATTGACACCAACGCCTCACCGTTGCCAATCCAGACAGGTGAAGCTTAAAGGCATCTTCTATGCCTTGAATCTAGTATGATTCTCACTGCTCAGAGGTAGAAAATATGGGAGCTACACAAATATATTGGATGTGAATTCTTAAAGCAGAGTATTTTGAATGCTAGACGGATTTGGATTCTAAAACCAAGCAGAGTTCCAGAACTTTAGGTGGCATTTTATTTAAGCAGCTAATACGTACTTGATAGTAAACACTAATCACTTCACTTTTGCAGAACAAAAGTATTTCCATCATCTTCCGATTCGAAACTCGATCTATTATTGTACGATACAATAGAACTCTCTAATTCGCTTTACATTGGGAGCCTTAAAGTAGTAAATACTGCAGTAATAATCAGTTTGCCAAGACGCGGACCATGTCCGTCTGTATGAACGCGAAGATTTCGGAAAAGGTAAATCAACCAGACATGGAACCAAGCTCGAGCTGTAACATTCTGTCTTCTTCACTAATGCTGACAGCACATTTTTTCGGAATTATATTAAATACATATCGAACGAATAAACTAAGCTCGTGTTATCTAGGGATTGGGACAGGGATGGTGAGACGTTTCTGAACTCGATCTTATGTTGAAGTTACACTTCATACTCTAAGCTACTTCAGGCCGAACTCTCAATCTCCTCACTAGAAGCATCTGATGATCAGAAATCATGCAATCATTTTGATTTCCCATATATTTTCTATCATCTTTACCATACATTTTCTCTCAAAATGATTTTACTTCATCAACAAACCATCTTTTTCGAATATATATTATTGGGGAAGAGTTGTTGCCCATTTTTGTAACTACTTTCATTGTGTCTCTAAACTCTTTACGATACTCAGTCCTCTCTCATCTCTCCTACTACTGTCTAGCCCTTTCAGTCATCGTATGACCAGTTCAAGTGGAGCGACTACTGCACGCTCAAGTGACGCCTGGTTGTGAATAATTGCCAAGGAGAAGTCTATTTGATGCCCAAAGTTCTCCGAATTTGGCGCTAACCGACACCACCTACAAGTATACTTATACATATGTATGTATGTCTGCACTTGGCTGCGGTTCAAAATAATGTCACACGTTCGTACATGAGAGCAGATACTGTTCTAGAATATGATGAGGCATGTTAATTTAGATTTATGATCCTAACAAGCCTCATCTATACCTACACTCTCGCCCTCCCTCTCTCTCTCTCTCTCTTTCTATAAGTGAAAGACTTTCTTTGGGTTCAGTTGCTCCTTTTTGTTTCGTTTTTTTGGGTAAACCACTTGATAGCTCTAATTTTGATCAAAGTTGTAAATAATAAAAATGTTACACAACCACTTGACTCTGAAGTGGCTGGCTGGCAGCGACAGGGATAGGGACAGCGACAGGGATAGGGACAGGGATAACGACAGAGACAGCGGCACTAGCAGCTCTCTAAAATGTCAGCGGCAGTTGCCGTGACAAGTGGCGATCCTCGAGGCTCAATGCCCAAGGCTCGAGTCCTGGACGATGCTCGTACTTGGGCGCTGCACTTTGTGTTTCAGCTTACACAAGCGAGACCGCCTTTTTCCACAGAAATTGGTTTGAAGTTACGCGACCACGGCCCATTGCTGTTGTTGATCCTGCAGGACAGCAAATTGAGTTGAGATTATCGCTGCGGCTGCTGTCGTTGAGGTCTCTCCTCAGTTAGAGGCATCCTTTGTGCCTCTGTTAGCGCTAGATAAGCAAGCGTGTCCAAATGTCCAAAGGGTCCAGAGTCCGGCAGACGAGCAGACCAGCCGAACAGCCGAACAGCAGACAACAACCAACAACCGACGACCAACAACGTGACTTAACTAGAAAATGTTTAACGTTTGCATTTTTACTCTCGTCGCTTGGCACTTTGGTATTTATTAGTTTTCTCCTCATTTGCCGTTTTTGCTTAGAGGACGCTCCTTTTTTCCTCTGCTCATTTCTTTTTTTGTTGTTTTTTGGTTTTTTTTGCGGTCTTAGGGGCGTGTATGACATGGTCATCGGTGATTATAAATTTGTGTGTGTTGTTGTTGGTGTTGCTGTTGCTGTTGTGTTGTGTTGTGCATGTGCGTTGTGGGTCTTTTGTTTTATTTGTATGGCCATTTCGGAGCAGTTGCTGTTGTTGTTATTATACTATATCTTGTTGCGCCGCTTATTGTTTATTAGAAACTTATTACAACATATGGCTTAGTTTGCGTAAGTCGTTTGCTTGATCGATTGAATTGTTGTTGCATCGCGTCGGGTCATAACCTTGTGTGTATGCCTTTAGCATATGTTCATACATATATATGTATGTACATATGTATGTATGTCCACAAAATCAATCATATATGTTATGAACAAGTGCTGCAAAAGACCGCGAAGATTTTCAGCGAATTGGCGTTTCTTCGGACTTGTGGCTGATTGATGCCAAATGCGTTCATCGTTAGTGATGTAAAACGATTTATTGTATTGCATCAATCATTTCTGTCTCTTTCCATCAATTCACAAAAGAAGTCATCGAGATGATGAACTCAGTTTATAATCAAAATTAATAAAAACCCCATTCTAGTACTATGCTAATGGATGTGCAATATCATTTTTAAAGAACAGTTCCCTCATAATAAGTTCATTTGGAAGCGTCAATCTAATGATAATACTGACTAGGACTAGTCTTCTTCAGATGCAGAGAACGTTTTTTGGAGGAAACCATATATAGTCCCTTTATTTTAATGTTTTAATCGATTGACAATAGAGGGGTTCATATGAACGGTTCGTACAATCAATCATTTCTGTCTGTTTCAATCAATTTAAAAAAGAAATCATAGAGATGATGAACTCATCTTCATTAGCTATGCTCCATTAAAAAAATTGATAAAAAGCCCTTATCTAGTAATATTCTAAAGTTGTTTGGAGGAAACCATATATAGTCGCATTATTTTAATGTTTTAATCGATTGACAATAGAGGCCATATGAAGGGTTCGTACAACTAGGTTTGTTTAAGTTGATTAGCTGAATCGTGAAAAAGGATGGTTACAGAGTGTTATAGAGTCGGCTTTGACGTTTTACCCGTTTCCTTATAGCTTTATAAATCTTAAATCTTTAATGGAGAAGTTCTCAATTGACGTTTTGGTAATTAATATAAACAAATTAAAAATATAAACGCATTAGGAATAAATTAAAGGATTGGAAAATAATGTTTGTTTAAAAGAAAGGTGTTTCGATGCAAAAATGTTGTTCATCTAGTATTGATTTTATTTGCATTTAATAAATCAACCAATTGAGCCGTCGATACAGAATATAAAATAATATTATGTTATAATTTCAATTATAAATATAAGAAGCCTCAATAATAACTACGAGTATACAATAATGTCTGCTAATGTTCATTTTTTATTTGCAATTTGGCCAGAGACGTTATAAGCCCAACAAACTAAAAAAATAGTTATTGGGGGAGAAAACTTACTTCTGCTTGGGAGATAATGAGAAGTAAGAAGCAGAAAAAGGAAAAATGTTATTTATTTTTGTAAGTATTTATTTATTTTACCTAGCATTACAAGTATTAGGTTACTTTTGAGTTAGTACGCTGGTTATTAAATATTAACATCGATATCAATATTCCTTAACAATACTTATCGTATCTAATTCTTTTTTTCATTTTTTAGTTGTTCTCTTCGAAGTGTGCTTGAATCCTTATTCTAATACACTTCACTGCCGATTATTTCTAAATTTCCACAGACGAACAGCGAACATATGAAAAAGTTCCTTTCTGAGCACAATGGATATATATTTTTGTTTTTTCTTGATGATGTTAATGATATTTTGTTAACCACATAATTCGGTTCTCTTCAATTTATTTATTGATATTTGTGTCAACAAACATTGACTGTCGACATAGGAAAAAAATATATAAAAATTATAAACAAAAACCTCATAAGCTAGGAGAAATCTAATCAAATTTAATTAATATCTAATAATAATATTTAGATTGACGGGGGCAAGCTATGTCCCGATTCACAGCAGTGAGTGGTTAGAGATTTCTCCGGAGATAACTACAAAGGATAGCTTTTATAAAATAGAGAGAGAGAGAGAGAGAGAGACAGAGAGGGAGAGAGAGAGTTCTGTCGTGAGTAAATGTGAAAGATCATTAATGTTAATTAGATATTATAATTTGATTAGATTTCTCCTTCTTGGGCTTTTCTAGCCTTTAAGATGCTTTTTTTTTTCATTTTTCTATACTTTCCTCCTATCCTCCTCCAGTCATATGTTTGTTGAAATAAATAAATAAATAGATTGGCTTCTGATTTAAGTTCGAATTTGCCTTTTTAAGGACATACTCCATAAAATGGCGTAATGTGTGCATTTACTGCCCGTAGTTCCTGCTACAAATATAAATCGCCAAAGGGGCACACTTCACAAAGCTGCCCAATTTCTCCACTCCGAGTCATAGCACGTGACCCAATCAATGCAGTGCACATCAAAGCGTGACACGCACACACACACATAGGCACAGAGACACACATACAGATGTTAATACAAATGACCATCTATGTAGAAAATATGTGTATGGCTCGAGGGGCGCCCACTTAAGTGGTCAACAACTTAATTTCAGAAAAAAAGTTGGCATCTGCGTTGGACGAGGCCGCAAATTAAAATATAGTATGCATGTATGCATTGGGTATTGGTATTAGGGAGCGAGCGAAGGACGAGCCGAAGGACTGCGCACAGGACCAACCGACTTCAACCTGAGTGAAAAGTGCGACATATGTGCAGTCAATAAATTTTCCACATTTCATGCTGACGGCACAAAAAATGGAAAAGAAAAACAACAACACAACACACACAGCAGTGGTGGAGAGTGGTGGCAGGGAAGAGGGAAAGGGTCTCCTCTCCTGGACAATAAGTATGTGCGCTATGCGCTAGGAGCGCGCGTGCACTGCCAGCCTGCGATCCTTATGCATACTCGTATATAGAGACGCCGACGCTAATGGCTCCACAATGACCAGGCGCATATTTTTGACTACACACACATATTGTATATATGTATATATATATATATACGGCTTGGCTTTGTTATTAGAATTGTGTTTGTATCTCCTTTCCTTTGCTTGCTGCGTCCTCCTTTTTTTGACGCATTTAATTTGATTTCATTGTTCGCGCATTCGGCGCATTTGTTTATGTCAATTTCGATTTGCCGCAGACACACTTCATCGATATGCCACGCCCACTTTGGCGCAGCTTTATATGCACGCTTCCTGTTTCCTTCTTCTGGGCGCCACGACTCAACAAAACACAAACAACAGCAACAACAACAGCAACAACAATGCAGAAAAAAACCACACAAAAGAAATCTATTAAAATGCATTTAAATGTCTGCAGCGACGCCACCGCCCACTCATGTATTTTCTACACTATAGTTTCATGAAAATGAAACATTTTGACCACAAAAAGCGTTACGAATTGATTAAATTTGTCCGTGTGTTGGTGAGCAAGTAAGTATGTGTGTGTATGTGTGTGTGTGTGTGTGGCCACGAAATCGATTTGTTGCGCCTGCTTTCTGGTGTGATTTTCACCCCGTGTGTATGTGTGTGTGTGTGTATTGGTGTGTGTTGGTGGTGTGGGTGGCGGTTCTGCCAGTAATTTCCAATTTGTTATGTGGAATATACAGTAATAATCCACAAGGAGGCACTTGGCATAATGATGATCCTTTAAGAATAAAATAAACCCCTATTCTATTAAAAGTGATCGCAAAAGGATCCACAAAAGGATGTAGCTTTCAAAAATATTTACATTGGAAGCTATTGGATCTGTGTTGATAACACAAAGCAATTATGCTTTTCTCAGACTCTGAAATCCAGATACTTATATATATCTTCTGAAAAGAGAGCGAGGGAGAGGGAGAGATGAAGAGACAGATTTATAACACCACTCAGGAGCTGAAAATTTGTACATTCATTTCATTCATTCATCCTCAATGAGAAATAAATAGGTTTCAAAATGTGAAAGCATCAACAGTCTCTTCATAATATTTCATAGGACTCTTCAGGCGTTTCACAATAATATCTTGTACTAAACTATTCCTAATCCAAATATATGTTTTCTTATTCAAAGGCGAACTAAAAGGAAGAGAGCGTATTTTCCATCTGGTTGATAACTACATTATTTAAGTTGAGCGTAGCTTGGTTGCCGACTCGCATACCATCTATTATTGGCAAAAATAAGTATTATAGCTCCAACAAAAAATCAGTACTGTGTGTTTAAATACAAAAATTATTTCCTAACTGATTGATTTTCATAAATGTTTCGTTATAGTTTCGAGTATTTCAACTCTTTACTCATTAAAGCTTTGACGAATTAAGCCCAAAAGTGGGGAAAATATTTCTTAGCTGATTGATTTTTTTAATATTTAAAGTTCCCCAGCAAAATCTTGGAAGCCATATCGATAGACGATTATGGTAAAGAAATACACACGAATCATTTCTATAGAGCCGTTGTTCATTCTCAGAAATTTCCACTGTACTCATATGGATTTGTAACACTCTTATACTGGCTTGTTATCCTGCTGTGGTTTCTTTGTCTGTGCGGCGCCCACTTAGCAACCTTTTGTATGCGATTTAGTGCTACTTATGACTGTGGTTGCCTCTCTCGGATTTGAAATGTGTATGGATGTGTGTGTGTTCCTTCCCAATCCGATTTGTATTTTAGATTATTCCCAAATGTGTCTGCACTTAGCACGCAGCGTCTTTTTTTTTTGCTGACGTCATTGCGGCTTCTATGAGAAAGAGCTTTGGAAAATTAAACACTTAATGTTTTTTGCAATTATTATAAATCAACCTGCATAGCATGCATTTTGATTTACAAGCCGGCAAGTACAGGCAACAAAAAGCAGCTTCGACGCTAAAATATGCAAACATTTTATGACCCTATAATGGTATGCAAGGCTTTGGTTTTTATTTATTTTTATTTTGTTTTTTCGACCACAACAATGTCACAGCTTGTGCCTGGCAACCAAACACAAATGCACTTCGGAGTTAAGTTGTTAACTTGAGATATGGCTAAAGCTGCGATTTAGCTAAATATACTATCGGCTATAAAAAGTTGTTGCTGCTTGCCAGCTGAGCTATTGTGGAATAAATTGATTTGCGGCTGTCATTTAGTAGTTTGTTCAAAAGCGATTTGTTTAACACGAAATGGCATAAATAGTGATATACTATATAGTTATTAGAGTCCCCCTTCAAACAGGCAATGCTAACTCTGTTTATTACAACTCGGAAAATCGTAGGCGCTCTAAGAAGGGACTTGAATCATCATTTGTGAATGTGATTCCTGGGAATACAAGTATGTACAAGTGTCTGAATAAAAGACAATCAGGATATACTTTACGAATACTTGCGCCTATTGAGGGGCCATCAAAATGCCAATTAGAGGTTAAATGGTAGGGAATTAGAATCGAAATAGCACACGTCGCTTATTGAAATTTTTATTTAATTTTTTAAATCAGCTTTCAAGGGCTGATCAATTCAGTTTAAATTAATAAAAATTAATTTAATATGTATAAATTTAAGAGCAAATACTTATGAGGAAGAAGCCTTCAAATGTTGAGGAATTTATTTATTAGACTTCAGTTTTATTTTCTGCTAGGTAATGAAAATGTTATAGGTACGGTATATTAAGATCAAAGTACATGTCCAACTATTCGTATTCATGTTGATGCATCTGTTTGTCTGTATGAACGCCCTGCTTTCAAAAACATATCGAGCTAGAGCAGAAGATCTTTGCATTTTGCTTTTCTTTGACTTCTAGGTTCAGCAAGTTTAATTCAAATACTATATAATTTCTACATACTTTCAAACTGGTACAGAAATTTCCTAAAAACACAAATTATCAAGTATCGATTAGCTGCTTCCGAAAAAACCCACAAAACCTAGCAATTAAACACTATATTGATCGGACTATAACTAAAAAAAAACCTGTCAACTCTGCCATAAGTTCAGTTAATGGTCATGTCTTTACAACCACAGATCTTATTTGCCAGCCAATTGAGGTCCCAACTCACTTATCTCAAGTGCTTCTTTAGAAAGCATATAACTAATTACAAATGATAAAAGTAAATGTGAAAACTAGATATGAATACGAACTTAAGATAACTTGTAAATGTGTAATATGTTTTTAATAATTGATTTATATTTTTATTATAAACAATCACAAGTTTTATAGTGCTAATAGAATAATATTTGTCATTTGATTTAAAAGTTGTTCGGGTATTCTTCGTATCTGTGCTGGCCATTAGACCTGGCAATAATATTCTCGAAGCTGCTAGTCAGATTATGGCCTGATCCTTTCACTTGCTGTCCGACAGCTGACTAATGCTTCGCAATTGTAACTGCTACAGCAATAACAACGACAACAACAACAACGATAATAGCAACAACAACAACAACAAGCAGAAGGAAAAGAGCAGCCAGCCAAGCAACAGAAATGCTAAAAATGTTTCAAATACGATAAATCAGTTGCCATTACGCGTAAAGAGCCCCAAGGGCATGAAATATTTCAACTTCATTTTTATTTTTGTGCCTTTCTGCTGCTGCCGTTGCTGCTGCTTCTTACCATTTTTATTTCGATAATTATAGAGCAGAGTTAACAGGCACATAAAGCATAAATGGCATTTTATATGCAGCAGCAGGAGCAGACGGGCTGGCAGCTGTGTGGAATGAGGGAGGGCCAGGACCAGGACCAGAACCAGAGCCAGAACCACTGTCTGGCCAAGGGTGTGGGGACAAGGGATGCAAGGAATGCGAACGTCTTGCAACGCAAAACAAAAAAACAAATGCATGTCAATTGATATATGAAATATAACAAAAATAAACCACTATATACCTATGATTGTGCATACATGTGTGTGTGTGTGTGTGTGTGTGTGCACTTCCCGTCAGGTGTCGTCGTAATTCGAGCTGCCGAGCCGCTGCTGAGCTAATCAGTGCAGCGATAAAAGATACATGCGAAAGTATCTTATGGATTGGGGCGCGCAATTGTATCTGAATCTTATTGCATTGATGAGGAATTGCGCACAAATATGTGCACGTGCGGCTCAAGTGCCATTTGACAGGATATGTCAAGGATATCCGCTGCCGCATAAGTTTCATATTTGCGCTGTTTAATTTTTCCCGCCGTCTTGCCAAAAGTGATAAATGCGTTCGCTTCCAATATTCATGGCATCTTTTCATGGACCCTCAATTGAATGTCCTCGATGTCCTGTCCTCCTGTTCTCTACTACTCTGTTCTGTTCGTGCTGGTGATGATGCTGTTTGTGGCAATACAGGAAACTTCGCTGCCAGCTCTCAAGTAGCAGCGCTACCTCGCCCTCCCCCACACATACTGACATACGACGCGCTATCGATGAGCAGCAACAACAACAACAACAACAATAATAAATAGCAAACAAATAAAGGAAAAAGAAAATGCGACAAAATGCAGCAACGAATGTCCTTCCCCCCCATTGTTTGCAGTTATTTGGCGCTGCCGTATTCTCTGTTCTCTGTTTTTTATGCATTTTTTATGTACATGAGTTGTTGATGTAGTTGTTGTTGTTGTTTTTGTTGCTGTACGACAAGTTCATAAAAAATTCAAACATGCTGCTTGAAAATGAAATGTTTGTTTCCTCTTTTTCAGCTCTGCTCCTCTTTTCCCCCATCTTCGTTTTCTCCTGTTCTGCCCATTCTTGTAGCTTTGTCGCTTTGATTTATGTGCCAGGACATGTTTTCTTTTTTTTTCCGCCGCTGCTATATTTGCAAGCATTTTTGTTGTGAGTTGCTGTTGCTGTCGTTGTTGTTGTTGTTGTTGTTGCTATTGCTATTGTTGCTTTGCCATTAGTGCCAAGTCGTCGCCGCTCTTTATCGAGCACACTGCTGCTGACCATGCGGCGTCCATTTCCGTTTCCGCTTCATTTTTTCTTTTCCTGGCAACTTTTGTCGAGGCGCTAGCCTTTTCGGGCAAACAGCTTATGCAAATAGCTGGCGATATATGCTCGAACATATATAGTACATGTTTTTTATTTATTTTTTTTTATATATGCTCTGCTTTGTGGCATTTAAAGTGTAGAGACCGAGTGTGAAGGGTTAATAATCATTTGAAACACTTCGATTGCAGCCGATTGGAAAAATAAATTTTATCAAAACTATATGCAAAAGGATATAGCCAATAGTCCTCACATTCGAAAATGCCATAAATAAGCGTGAAAGCTTATTCCGCTTAAGAGTTATGAATGATTGAAGGTACATTTTATGCATTTTATGGCCCTCTTGAGAGCTTACCTCCTTCCAAACCCTGCTTTAATTTTTTTTTCGCTACCACAAATAGGTATATAATTTCTTGTATTTGTATATTTCAATTATGTAAGCATTAAGAATGAAATGTACTTTTCCCATTTCTGTGCTGTATGCATAGCAGACTTCGTTCTTTCGACACAACATCGGATCAAAAATAGGATAAAGGATCCACAGATATTTCTCTCTAAGATATTCTTATATAGCATGTTTTATATTTATTTATTTTTTTATATATAAATATAAAAAATTTCTGAAAATATAACACTACAAGTATATACATAAGTATTCTGATAGTTTTCACTTCTCAAAGAAATGCCCTAAAATGAAAGCCAGCATTAATTTTCTCTCTCTCTACTATACTATAGATCCTAAACAAACGGAAAATTCCTTCCCCCCCATCCCATCCCATCCGAGAAAACTTGGCTGGCAATATGCCTTTAATCAAGTCGCTAAAGACAAAGTAATTTCAATTTTCAAATTATTTCCACTAAGTCGCATGCTGCTGACGCCAACAAACGATGACAATGTGGCTGGGCTTGGCAAAGGACTCACATACACATACATACAAATACTAGTATGGTAAAAAAAGGAGTCAACTAGAGAGAGCTGCGCGTGTATTTAAATTGGACGCATATAATAAAGCCAATGAGTGATTTAGTTGAATTGCCAACAATTGAATAAATTTTCCAATTGCCTGAATTTTCGCATTAGCATTAGGACCGACCCCCCTCACGATGAATGCCAAAAGGACGAGTATACACACGCACTGACAGCCCATTTCTGTGTGTGTGTCTGTGTGTTTGTGTCTGTGTGTGTGTGTGTGTGTGTGTGTGTGTTTGTGCCAAAGGAAGTTCACGGCAACGCGAACACAAAACGCAAAATCAGGCACATGCGTCAACGTCAGCCTCAATGGTAAGGCACAGTGGTTGTGATTCGAAAACTAATGCAACAAAATGAAAATAGTTGGGTACAAACTCTTTTTTCCTATTGCTCCAAGGCTATACATCAAATATACTATATGTGGGATTGTTTAACATTAACTATCGAATGCTCTTCTGACCGAATCGACATTATCTTCATAATCAAACTTGAAAACTTTTAGCACATGTGGGACCCCATTTATGATATCATATATCTAGAGGTCCAAAAAGAGATAGCAACTTATACAACATGCAATGAAGATGAATGATTCTTAAATAATCAAGAAAAAGAAAACAAATAAATCGTCAAAATAACACCGTTTTCTGTCAATTTGCAGAATTCATACTACATATATGATATTTGTACAATACATACCTATTTAGAGAGAGAGAGAGAGAGGGTATAAGTAGCTTTGAACCAAATACGTTTTAATACTCGTACATATAAATTTAAATTTATTTATTAAATGTTCTCGCGAATTGCAATGAATTTGAGAAAATAGGATAGCTTTCGACTACTATAGTATACATCATCTGTAATTTGGAATATACTTGTATTATAGAACTTGCATTATTTAATTGTAAACATATTCTCCACTTAAAAAATATTGTTAGTTATTCAGAACTCGAATGAGTTCCTTCAAATACGATCGGAACTATACAACAAATGTTTGATGAGAAATACATGAACACAGTTGGAAGAAAAGAGCATACTTTTAGGTTTTACTTTTCAGTTTCAAATGCAAAGGCAATGCAGGAATTAAAAGAGCAATATAAAAGCTGAAAAGTATTTACAATTTAAAAATCACCTTTAATTTCAAATTGAAATAAATGATCATCTAACATCAGCTCTAAACAAATAGCGCTCTCTCTTCTTGTTCAGTTACGTGAATTTAAACGAATTGAGAAATGGAACAGTAACCTCCTTAAAGGCAAAATAAATCTGTTTCAAAATGAACTTAATATAGAAATACAAGTATATGAAAATGTGCAATTGAAAAATGTTTGCTTTGGTTCGGTTTGGCGATGAGTGCCACTGTGCGACGGTGCCGTTCATTCAAATGACGGCAATGTCGCCCAGCAATTTGAACCCTTTCGTGCGGCACAAGGACATGCAGGCAGTTAGGTCTGTGCTATGTTTGTATGTGTGTGTGTGTGTGTGTGTGTGCGTGTGTGGCTGTGGGGTTGTGGTTGTTGGTTATTTGAGTTTTAAAAGACTTTGAAGTTGGCTTTTTTCTCTGTCCGGGGCTTAACGCCTCACACGAAATGAGTGTTTGTTTCGTTTCATGCGTTGACACCCATTTTTCGAATCGCTCGACAAAGGCCCTCTCGCACACACACACACACACACACACATACATAAACCTATACATATATTTCTGTACATATACGTATATGTGCTTGATATATTTTTAATATAAAGCCAGGGCAGCATCCACATATAAGTAAGTAAGTATATATTCAAGTGCCCAAGCAGTTAATTTGAAAGGGTTGCGCTTTTTGACTCTTGGCTGCGCATTTTCTATTTTCTTTTTCCTTTTTTCTCTCTTCTCCACTGATTTGTGCGAAAAATTATTGTTGTTGCTGTTTTGTTGTGCGGTTAATTTTTTTTTTTTTCGTTTTGAAAAAGTGGGTGTTTTATTGAGAGTGGCGCGTTTGAAGACCAAAGAGTTAAGAGTTGAACACGAGCGCCTATCAAAGTCACTCATTCAGTCAGTCAGGCAGTCAGGCAGTCAGCCAGTCTGTCAGTTAGTCAGTCAATTGAACGCTGGCAGGGGGGCGAAGCCACGCCCAAATGGTTTTTATTTCTTAGCAATATGTATGTGGCATACGGCAGCGTTTGCTTTGACAATTCTTCTCCCCATTCGCAGTGGTTTTTGCTGAATTGTCGGAATATAATTTAAAATTTCATTATTTCGCTGACTCGCTGCTGACGAGGCGTGGCCTCATTTTGACAATTGTGGCACAATTTGCATAGAAAGTGTTTCGATTGAGTTGCGCAACAATTTGAAGGCATATTCTTTTGATTCTATTTTGTGATGGCAATAAATAATTAATTAATAGAATGCAACAGAGACATGAATTAGACAATTAAACATTGCTATTTGATATGACTTTGTTCAACCATTGAGTGTCGTTTTTGAACAATAAATAAAGAAATGAACTAAAACAGAATGCTAATCTCTGGATGACAGTACCACTAGCCGAAGAATCTTCTTATTTTTTATTCTTCTTATTTTATTATCGTCTTAGTTTTTGAATGTTCGGCAAGTAATTTATTATCGGTTTGATTATGGGAGCTCTTTAAGGGCCAGAAAACGCATTCTCATCAGCAGCGTATGTATTGTTGAAATAAATCGTGAAAAGTATCTGTTAGGAATTTTAGAAGAGACTAAAAATTAGAGATCTTATGAGAATACTTCTGAAGAATCGTAAATCTTCTGACTGTTATTGACAATTTAAGAATTTAAGGGCGTTTTAAATTGAATCAAAGGTGACATTCTATTTGACATTACTTTTTATTTACATCTGTAGGTCACAGTTTTGAAAGTTTTGCCATTCTTTCCATTTGGCTGCAGGCTGTGAGAAAACTCTAACTAAGCATTACGTTTGGCTTAATGATGATGAGCATGGATGGGGATGACGAAGACAAAGATGACGATGATGTTGCTATGGATGGAAGACGATGTTGCGTACGATGATTGTGATGTTGCTGTTGATGTTGATGTTGCTGTTGATCTTGCTGAGATAAGCGCGGAGCAGACAAAACTTTGCTACTTTAACTTGACATCAATCAAAAATCAAGACATGCCATGGCGCAGCTCTGGCAAGCTTCTGTTAAAAGACTCATTCGAAAAGGCTTTTAAGTTTTGCGAATTATTAAAAAGACTTTTTGTTGTTGTCGCTGTTGTTGTTGTTGTTGGTGTTGTTGTTTACAAGCCATAGCCGCTGATGTAAAGATGACCAAACATAATTTTTTGTGGCGTTTTTCTTTCCTTTGTATTTTTCGGCTCGGGTTTTAGTTTTTTGTGGCTTCTGCTGTGCCTGTTAATTTGATTTCAAAGACGCCGATGCCGATGCTGATGCCGTTGCCAACATGAGTAGGCAAATAATGCACAGGTGCAGTTTAGTGGCCACTACTACAACACCCACCTGGCTGGCTGACTGGCTGACTGACTGCCTGACTGACGGACTGGGTCCACTGAGCGGCTGCCGATCAAGCGGCCAAAGTGTTGAAATTACAATCGCTTCCCTGCGCCTAATTGAATGTCAGCCGTCGTCCATAAGCGTCTTAAACGCCGCTTTTAAGTTCATGCCGCCATGTCGTCGATCCGTCATTCCCAACGTTATCCGAAAACGCACTTAGAAAAACTCTACAAAACAATAATTCAAACTGATTACGGTTTTTTTTAGCAAATAAAAAAGGAGTCCGGTATTTGTTTTATTTGTTTTTCGGCAGCGCCCATCACACTATACTTACATACTTGTACAATAGCAAAATCGTGCTTCAAGTCAAAAAAAGACAAAAATATTGGATCGCAATAGCCTTTAGGCCCGGAGAAGACCGCACCAAAAGAAGGATATACCCAACGGCAGTTAAGCAAAAGAAGGAGAAAAATGTTGCTGCAAGTCTTAAATTTTGAAAAGAGCACAAAAACTGAAGTGTAGAGCATTGGAAGAAGGTGATTTGATTACGGAGAGATGAAAAGAATCTGAATATAATGACCGAAATTTCCAAACGATTGATGAATTTTTTTGAATTTTGGAAGAAGATACTAAAGGAAATAGATTTTTCGGACTGCTTTAAGAATTGGAAAAGCGTTAAAAGCGAAAGCGATTACAAATTTTATGTGTTAGGAAATTTTAGATTTCCTTTTTTTTAGCTTTCTTATTATTCTGCTGCTCTAATACGAACTTTTTGTTAGCATTTCTAAAAAAGATTTCCTTCTGAAATTTAATAACATTTCCATCTGTAAATGTTTATTTCGTAACAAATTTTTCATTTTATTTTTCTTCCATTTATTTCTAGAGGGTGTATTTTGTAGAAAATAAATAATAAAATGAGTGTACCAGCATGGAAGGAATGTTACAATTCAATAAATTGCATTAATGCTGTCAATGCGATTTGTTATTGTTATATTAATATACAATATATTTAATATATATTTCACAAATATTATAACATATTTGAAAATAAATTTCTTTATTCGGGTTCTTTTATTCATTTTATTTTGTAATCGTTCCTGTTAATGCTCACCTGAATAGTACCCTCGTATATATATTTTGTAAATTTCTAAAATTTGTTTATTTTGAAATACTTTTAATGGGCATTTTTTTTTTTAATTTTTTGCTGTTTATTGCTTCTTTTTGGAATAGCGTGGGAGTATTTTTCTGAGTGCATGGGATGGACACAATAGTGGACACAAGAATGGACAGCATGTCGTGGCACTACTGTGCGCATGCAACATGTTGCTGCAACATTCTGTAGTTGGCACAGCTTCCACAGCTGCCGTCCAGTCCGGCCAGTTTGTAAGTCCGCCAGTCCGCCAGTCCGTCTGTCCCCCTGTCCGTCTATGGCAGCTGCCGTGCAGTGGGCGTTGGGGCGTGCGCATTGATTGAACGAACGTTCAATTGAGCGCATGAACAAACGATCAATTGATGCGGTCGCTGCTGCCGCTTTGCTTTTACTGAACGATTTGGGTTTGATGCCTTGATTGATGGGTGTCAGCAAATTGGATGAGTCGTAGATTATGTTGGGCTGCCGTTGCAGGTTTTAAATGCAATTTGTCGACTGCTAATGCGCTGTTTTTATGCCACAAAATGTGCATCTAAATGCACGCTCACCAAATAACAGTTGAGTGCGCTATGGCGCAGAGCCTAAAAGCTCCCGCTCTCCAATTGTGTACAAGTAAGTGCGTGTGGCTGTTGTCGTGGTCATTAAAGGAGACTATAGCTATTGTCAATAGATTTCGAGGGGAATGAACATCCATATAAGTATATGTATTTATGTATATGCCAGCACTTACTACAAATATTTCCAAATGCAATTTACAAAATATGTTGTCTATAATTTATATCCAAAGCAGACTTAGAGTGAATATACTTTGCAAGCCAAACCATCCATAAACTGGTCTCAGTGTCAGCTAAAAATGGAAAGAAAACAAAGTAGACGAAGTAGTTCGCTGTGTGGAGCTGAGTGCTTCCCTCGACTGCTTTCCTTGAGCAGAACAAACGCTGGCCTTGGGGATAGAGCAGGGTGTTGGGGCATATATTCAATTAAAAACTGCTAGACCACAACAAGGGCTGTGCTTAGAGTTCTAACAACTTAGTGTTGCAAATGCAGCTAAAAGAAAAGGGTTCTAGAAGAGAATTAGAATATGATTAAAAAGGAAGTGTATTTCCATTTAAATTATATGTACTCTTAAGGTATATCGATGTCGAACTAAATATTTAATGACTTGGGTTCTAATTTAAAAGTAACCTAATACTTGTAACGCTAGGATAGAGATTACTAAGAAATAAATAAGTAAACCAAGTGATGTTAGATTGGGTTCGGGCTTATAAAACTATATACCAGTCGTCCTGGTAAGGAAATCTCCCAATTGATTCGGTATTAGCTTTTTAAAAGCTAAAATAAGAATCAAAATCGCATTCCATTTGTCTCTTGTAAATATGTATTTACTTCATTAAAGTGCTTAAACTCATTATACCAGTCGTCCTGGTAAGGAAATCTCCCAATTGATTCGGTCTTAACTTTTAAAAACTAAAATAAGAATCAAAATCGCATTCCATTTGTCTCTTGTAAATATGTATTTACTTCATTAAAGTGTTTAAACACATCTCGTTATTTAAGCGCATTGCTGATGTTGTTGTTGTTGTTGTTGTTATCTTTCTGTTACTTTGTTGCTGTTACACGAGCACCACACATACCGCAGAGCTCCGCAGACCTCAAGCCATTTCATACATAGCCAGATAAAAATCTAATAAAGTGCAGCGCGTAAACAAAATGCAGTCAGCTGCGAGAGGCGCGCGCTGCACTTGATGGTGCTCATAAGTGTGTGTGTGTGTGTGTGTGATGAAACACACATACTCTATGCATGGCTATTATATAGGTGTGTGTGTGTGTGTGCTGGCAAAGGGGTAGACTTGCGTTGTATTAAAGCAATTTCTGGAAATTATTTTTTAATAATTTTCCTTCTCTTTTTTTTTTATTATTGCTTTCAATGCATTTTTTGCTGCTTGATTTCTTGATTTTAGCCTTTTGCATTCTTGTTGCTTGTTTGGTGTTGTTGCTGCTGCTGCTGTTGTTGTTGTTGTTGTTGCTGCATGTTTGCGGCACACTTTGCACTATCGAACCGTGTGGATCTTGCGGCAAATGGCGGCGCAACTGCAGCCATGACACTTTGCAGGTGTGCCCGGCCAGCTGAGAGGAGGTGCTGGGGGAGGGGTGGGGGGTCCTCCAGACTGTAGCCCGGTGCTGTTCTTGTTGTGTTTGTTGCAGCGCTTGCGCCTTGCTTTGTCTTGCCTTGCCGTGCCGTGCTGTGCTGTGCCTTGCCTCATTTTTACAGATGTGCAACGCGCAAATTAATTTCATGTCTATAAAAGAATTTTTAATTAACTTACATGGCGTATGAGTAATATTAAATCATTGTTGTGCACTGTCTGGAGATGTGGAGGGAAGGGAGGGGCGGGGGTGGTGTTGGTGGCGGGAATGAAGAGAGAATGGAATAAGGCTCTTCTGCTTGCCAGTGAAAAGCTGAAAAACTTGTAAAAACCCTGCAGCAGCAATCATCATCATTATCATCCTCATCACCGCTGTGCGTGGACACGTGGCCAAATGACTGTTGTTGTTGTTGTTGGTTTTGTTGCTGTTACTGTTACTGTCCGCCGTATGACCAAATTATATCCTTCCGTTGGCGTTTGGCATTCAGCAAATAGAGTCTACAGACACATATCGCCTTACATGGGCGTCCAAATTGAAACAACTGTAGCAGCACTGATGAGGAGACAACCAACAGTGGTCTAATGTCGTACATAATTGCCACGAATTCATGGAAGAACTACACTTTAAAATGTTCACCCTTAGCTGAAAACCAAATTAATACAAGTTAAGCAAACTTCATATCTTAAGGTACTCACGCAGTACAAAATCGAACAGCAACTTATTGAAGCCAACAATCCTAAGAGTGATTCTTTTTGGCTTGCATTCAAGGCTTCATTTAAGCAATTAACTCGTACGATCTCCAATTAAGTGCAAATTAGTGGGTCTTCATGGAACACATTAATATGGATTTAAGAACAGATTATAACAATTGATTACAAATTGCCCAAATTTAAGACTTTGCTTTCAATTAACTTTATATCCATTGTTTTGACAGGAAACTAACAACTGTTTGAATACACATCACGAAAAATGGAAATGAATTGTGAAAAGTAAAGCTGCTTCTGTGGATTCGAATTCATTTGCTTGACTAAGCTGCAAACTAATATTTAAATGCCAAAAAAATTAACGAATGACTTTTATAATAATAGTTTCCAGATTTGAAAAACTCATTCAAGAACTTAACCTGCTTGCTTCTAAATAACTGAAGCACTGACAAAGAATTTGCACACAGATTTGTAAAACTTTGGATTTCAATTCAAACTTCCACACAAATTTGTGTGCAAATTGTTTGCACGTCTGACCGTAACTTGAAAATTTGCATAGTTATTTTCCAATGATCCTTAAATATTAATCTAAAATGAATTACAGGATTTTATAGCCATTCTTGTTTATATAAGTCTTATCGTTTTTATGTTCATAAAAGTTAATGAACGAATTTTCGAAAAAAAATTGTTTAATTAACCGAAAAGGATAATTTTCGTCAAAGACTATTTCAATTTCATTATTGGTTTGATTTGAAGCACTGTGCCAAGGGCAGTTTAAAGGGGTGGTGATAACGGAGAGGCAGCAGGGTGAGGTGAGGAGTGGAATGGAGATGGGGGGATGCCTGCACACAATTTGCACTCGTTACGCGGTTTCCACCACCAAGGAGCGAAGAAGAAGAAGCAGAAGAAGGGCGACGACAATCTCAGCACTATGTTGTGTGTCGAGAAGGATGCCATCGTCATCATCTCATTGTCGCTTTAAAATCGTCTGTGAAGTTTTCAATTGCAGTCGAGGGGAAGCAGGCATGGTGGGGGAAGGGCATGGGAGAAGGACAACCACCAACGGTTGGGCAGGCGGTTAGTCGAACCACCCATTGGGCTGCTCGTTTGTGTTTTGTCATTAGTTTCATTTTATAATTTATTGACGTCAACATTGGCGTACACACACACACACACACATAAGTAGACAATTTGCTGAACTGTTTTTGAAAAGCGTACAAGATGCTCGACTCATTATGTCATTGTGTTTGTGTGTGTGTGTGTGTGTGTGTGTGTGTGTGTGTGTGTGTGTGTGTGTGTGTGTGTGTGTGTGTGTGGTGTGTGGGAGGGTGTCGACTTTTGGCTTTAAATGATCAACGAAGCGGATGCACTTTAATTTGACAACAATTGCGTAAATTGCGTCGTCATGCTGTTTGTCCTTTGACTTGCCATTGTGCATGCGTCCAAATACAAATACAAATACAAATACATGCATGTGTGTGTGTGCTGTCCCAGTTTTCATTTTTAAAACAAGCCAGTTCAGAGCTCAGACAAACAACTGACACTAATGTGTCAAAGGTCACGTGGCATTCGTTTGCGACATTTGTAGATTTATCTTCTGGATCTGCTGAGGTTGTTCACTGCGAAGTGGGTGGGTGACTGAATGACTGGATGGTGAGTGTAAATGTGATTGCAATGGTTGGGTATTTGCTATTCTTTATTATAGATTGATCATATTGCTCGAATCAATTTAATTGTCTGAAAAAATGCTTAGAGAGGCAACAAGAGATAGAAAAGTTATTCGAATTAAATGACTCCTAAAAAGATTGCCAGTTGTTTTGTTATTCGAATCACATTAAATGGTTGATTATTGAGTTTTGGGAACTATAGATTGATCATAGAGTTTAAATCAACTCCAATCATCTGAAAAATGCGTCAAGAGCTACTCGTATTTAATGACTTCAAAGAAGATTGCTAGTTGTTAAGTTATTCGAATCACATTAAGTGTTTGGGAAATATATATTTTTCATATATACCATAAATCAACTTAAATGTCAGCCTTTGGAGAAGAGCAAAACTAGAAATCGCTAATATAGTAAGTTCATACGAGTGTCAGTTGCTTAGTTATTTGAATCATCCAAATTAATGCATTTATTGTTACCCATAATTTATTTTCAAAGAATTATAAAACTTGAGTTTCAATGGTTGGTTTGGTTCTTTTAAGGTGCTCTGAATTATTGATGAAGGAACAAAGCCTTGAAGACTCTATGGAAAATCATATTTATTTTAAAAACATCCGTTTGTTTATAGAACAAAAGTGTTATTTGATAAAACAATTTAAATTTAATCTTTCTTTTGAATGCATTCATTGCATTTACTTGAGATGAAAATATGAACAATCGTAATAGTTTTGAATATCACATTTCTTTATTTAGTAAGATTGCTATTCTAGGCGCTCGTTTTATATACAATATATAATAATAATATTAATAATAATTGATGCATATGCATAAAACATTCGAAACACTCACTCGTCCCTATGTGCGAGTGTACGAATGTTTGGTTATCGGACAGAATAAATGCTCAAAAGGTAATTTACTATCCACACCTTGTTAATATGAAATTAATGACTGCATTAGATAAATTACATTCCACATGCCACGACCACGACCACAACCGAGACGAGTAGGACGAATAGGACGACCAGGACGACGACTTGGAGGACTACACGGGTGCCTTATGATATTGTGGTTATTATTAAGTGACAAGCTCGACTCGCGACAAGAACATGAATGTGCTGAACAGCACAGGAGCTACAAATTGCCACCAATCATCGATAGTAATCAAAGCAGGAAGGTTAGCGCAGTCCTGACACAAAGGACACAGAATATACTGGCTGGTGAGTGGGTCCTAATGACACTATGGCCCAATGCGTTGCGGTTACTTGGACCCCTATGCCTATTTTGTTATTGTAATTAGCTTGACCCGTGGCCCATGTCATGTGATTTGCTTCTGTTACCTCGTTTCTAGCCCTAAGAAGGGGGTGGCACATTAAAATATTATTAACTTTTGCCCGTTTGCTCGTTGGCTCGTGGGCCCTCTTTCATGTTGGCGTCCTTCTGCCAACTGCCAACTAACTACTTAGCTAGTGACGCTAGGTCGTGTTTGTGTCTATTTAATTAAATTGAAATGCCTTGAGCGTTAGTCTTGGCTATCTTGGCGGCGTGTCCTTTTGCGCCTGCCTGCCTGCCTGCCTGTCCTGTCCTGCCCGTTAACTAATGACATTCAGTGTGTGGCAACACCATCCCCAGACCTTTTTCGTGGGGTTGTTGGTGGCCACCAAAATAAAAAAAGCAGAAGAAGAAAAACAAGCCACAGACAAATGAAAAAAAGGCGCTAATCTATTTTTTACGTGTTCAACGTTTACGCTTTTCTTCTGCTTCTCGGCATTGTCAGTTGTTGTTGTTGTTGTTGTCGTATCTAATCATAATTATGTGATTTCTGCGATACCTGCTGTCAAACCTTAAGCTGCCGCCAATTGCTGTAATTGTATTAAAATGGCAGCCACTACTTAGCCCTTGCCTGTCCCACATTTCCACTCCCACCGGCCAGCCCTCACCTCCTATCTGTCTATCTAACCGGCTACGAGTATCTCGCTGCTGGACTTCCGCCTTTCGCTGGCCAAGTTTGTGCGACGGCGGCAGCTTCTGCCCACATTTTGTTAAAAGGTGACAATTAATTTGTCAATAATGAAAATTGTCGCGACCGACAACCGACGACCGTTGCCGTTTGCCGCTTGTTGGTTGTTGGTTGTTGGTTGCTCGCTTTCGTGCTCGTGCCTCATTTTGTCATTATGCCTTTGGCCGTGTTTCTTTCGCACGTCCGTCCTACCGTCCCGCTCGCCCGCTCGTCCGTCCGCTCGTCCGTCCGCTCGTCCGCACGCCCGTACACCCGTCGTTATATTAATGATATATAGTCTAGCTGACGTTTGCCAACTCTGGCCTGCTATGCTGGGAGTTTTAATTATTTTGTCATTTGTATAAATTAAAATATTTTGTTTCGTTGTTGTCGCACACATTTTTATTGACTGCCCAAAAGGGTTAAGCACACACATAACTCCACATACATATACATATATGGTATATCTGTGTGTCATTTATTGATTAATGATTATTTGAATGTTCGACTGTTCGGCTGCCCCTGGGCTGCGTGACAACTCAATCAAAGTGCCACTACCCACTTGGCAGTTGTCAGTTGGAAGTAGACAGTTGCCGCTCTTCGACCGTTCCAACTGCTCTCGAAATTTAAATTTTATTGACACCTCAATTATGTATGACTAGTGCAGCGGCAGGTTCCTAACATTTCTAATTAGCTAGTCGAACAATTTTAGTTTTAAAAGGGTTACAATTATGCTCGGGCATACGGACATATGTTCGATTCGTGCCATAGAGTACCCACGAGTATGTACAACTATATGTATATATTGGTATAATGATGGTTATTAAGCTGAAAAGTGCATGCGAGTGGGGATTGGGGCGCTGGGAACATGAATCGAAAACTTATGGAAATAAATGTGGCAGAATAATTGAATTGGAAATATTCTCACTTGCCACTCGTATCCTTACCAGGTTAGTAGTTTCAAAAGATATATATTTGCTGGTCAGCTGAACAAGACAGCATTCGTCCGTCTCTCCTGCCATTAATGTCATTAAAATGTTTAACATTTTTACAATGCACTTACTGAAAAAGTTGCTGGATCGTGCCCCAGAACTGTATCATCGAGTGTATTTCGGCAAATAAGTTGGCCCTTTAGGAGGCATCTGCTTTGATCTTCCCTCAGTACATTTGCGTAGAATGCTTATAACCTGAGTCTATCCCGACTTTACCATCCCTTCTAAGAAGTTCTCAGCTGTTGAGTCTTTTTTTCGAATTTTCTGAAAGTTGCGTCCACTTGGAAATACTGAATCATAAACATTTTTAAATAATGAAGCCTGTGATATTTTTGAAAAGAAAAAAGATGAAAGATGTTCAGATTCAGTTCAGATTATCTATTTTTAGGCTTAAAATTGCGTTCCCCTTACCCCAACCCTTCGATAGCTACATTTCAGTTGTAGATTTCGAGGACTTTGGTAGTTAGTCTAGGTCGGAGAATAGGACGTGGAGATAGATCTACTAACTTGGCGGTGTTGTGGGGCAGGCCTGATATCCAAAGTAGAGGAATGTAAAGATGACGATTGTCGTTGCGTAGCTGTTCTGTCACATTTCTTAAGAAGACATATGACAGCTGTAAATTGATCAACAACTGCGAAGGTATACAAGTATTTGTCTAGACAGTAGTGCTTGATCTAATTTGTATTGTAACTGAATTTCTTTATGTGAGATTCTTTTAGGAAATGAAGACTTGGGCAAGTCTTCCGAAAGAAAGCTGAACCAATCCCGATAATATACTCCAACAGAAATTTAACTTAAGCTACCTAGCTTACTAAATATTGAAAACTTAGTGGAAGGTCTCTGGCGTGAATTAAATATTCTGCGCGAGTTTCAGTATTAGAGGAACTTTATCTCAGACTTAAACTCATTAAGAAAGGAACACACACACACACACACACACACACACACACACACACACACACACACACACATAAATTGTGCAGCTCTACGTGGTGCTTCATTTAAGCCGCATTGAAGGAGAGGTGAAAAGGGAAAAGAAGAAGGGCCCACGCATTTTGGCATTAACTCAAAGTTTTGGGGCATTTGCCGTTTTGTGCTAATGAGAAATTTGGATTTTCGGTCTCTTGGTTTACCGAAAATTCCCAGGAATTTTTCACATTAGCGGACAGGCGCAGACAAGTGAAGGGCACACACACACACACACACACACACCACACAAACACACATACAAGTGCAGCAAAATGGCCAAAACGCAGACGCGAAAAGACAACACAAAAATGGCGATAGAAATCGTGATACAATCACGTCTAGACTTTTACGAGTTGCGCCTACAAACCAAAACAAAAAAAAAAAAGGAAAAAAACAAAACTGAAATAAAAAATAAAAAAATTGCAGCCAGCAGCAGCGGGAGCAACAAAACTTTCTGAAATGAGCCCAAACAGTCAAAGATATTTGCCAAGATTCTTGCCAACAATAACAACAACAACAACAACTTGCTTACTGCTTATTGCTGTTGTCTTTGGCTTTAGTTGCGGTCTGTTTAAGACAGGTCGAGCGGTCAAACGGCAACGTCAAAAACTGCGACTGCGACTGCGACTGCGTTTCCAACTTCCAACTTGGACTTCAACTTGGCCATGGAGCTCTTGCCACTCTTGTTGTTGTTGTTGTTCCCGTTCCTGTTGTTGTAGTTGCTGTTGCTTTTCTTGCTTCTGACTTAGGCGGCAGCTGAGCTGTATATGTTCTGTCTCTATGTCGGAGAGTCTTGTGGCCCGTGTTCAGCTAATTACAGGGTGCCAACAACAACAAAAAATGATATATTTAAGCGTTTTTCTTTTCCTCTCTCCGTCCGTCCCCAAATACTTGAATTTTTTACTCATTTATTTATTTGCATTTGTCCAACAGTGAACAGCGAAGTGCATTCCAGTTTATGAGGGGAACTATAGTATTTAGATAGCTGCAGCTTTTTATGCAGCATCGTGAGAAAATTGGATGCCTTTTGAAATTATGATCATGAAGAAGAAGGCGATGAAGATGATGAAGAAAATTAAAAAAAAATATAATAATTTTTAATTGATTTTCGTTACAATTTAAGTGGGACGGGGCGGCGCACTCAATGAAATCGATTAATAAACCGAAAAAACGCGCCGAAAATTAATAAATAATTTGTTTTTCGAACTCAAAAATGAAAATAAGATGCATGGCACAAAGGGAATTATTGGCGCCACTGCCACTACCACTGCCGCCGACGCCGATGTCGACGCCAGTGCCGGTGCCGGTGCCGACCCGGCTCTGCCGCATAATTAACCAAACAAAGAGCCGAGAAGCCGTTAAAGTGTCGAAGTCAGAGCAACGCGCTCGACAGCGACGGCGCAGACAAAAGATCGAAAGAAAAAAACTATTTGAGCAGTCGAAAATCAAATCAAAAATGCGGCAAAGTACAAAGCTAACAGTTCCGTTTGCGTCGTTGTCGCACCATGGTATCGAAAGGCAAAAAATCTAAACAGTTTTCAAAAGCGGTGGTTGAAGAATTAAAACTATACTACTTATATACAACCTGCATATATTTAGCTTGCTCAGAGGAATACTCATGGAAAGTTTAACATCTTTCTGCCTCATAGTTTCTGAAATCCAGGCGTTCATACATTCAAACAAATTGACAATCTGTAAGGAAAAAGCTTTGCATCGCTATTAAATGTAGAGTAGACGACCGCAGTATTTAATTATTGATTTGATTTATGAAAGCAGATATTGGTTTTTAATCAAAAATTTTACTCTATCGTTCCACAGTAATTCAATGCCTTGTACGAGGCGCATTCGAAACTGTAACGAAACGAGGCTCACTCAGTGCCGGAGTGTGTGTGTGTGTGTGTTGCCACCTACGTAAATTCTGGCCAGAGTTCAAGATGTGGCTGGGCCAACAGGTTCGCTCTACGGTTCTCACTGACTGGCCCAAAACAACTACAACAACAACAACAACAATAGCACAACTACGAAAAGGGTCTTTCGTTCGCTAGCTGGCGAAATGGAAGGGCTCTGAGAAGTAGAAGCCGCAGCAGCAAAAATCATTAAGCATGATTAAAATGCGCGAAAGGATGAAATGTTTTCCTTTAAATGAGCACACACAGCTCTGATGCTGTAGTCAGTCACTCAGTCACTCAGTCAGTTAGTCAGTTAGTCAGTCAATATACATTTTTCACTTTTGTTTTTGTAACTTAAATAATTATAAGTGCAACAGCAAAGCCGTCCTCCGACACAGACCCGTTGCTAGATAGACAGACAGACAGACAGTCGGACAGATCCGACCGAGCATCGGACTCATCGGACTGTGGGAAATTAATAAATCTTAACCATTGTCTGGCCATTTTTATAAGCATGCGTGTGCGTGCGTCGTGTCTTGTGGTTTATGAAATATTAAAAAGGGGAAAAATTAAAATTATAAAAAGAAAAAATAGCTCTGCACATATCATGTGAACTTTAGATGAGCTGCGTGAGAGTTGTGTGATATTATAAATGGGAAAGCCCCAACTAATTGGAGACTATTTAAAATGGAAAGTGAGTGGCAAACTCCCATAGACTTTTCTTGATATACTCGAATATGCAGTACGTTTGGAAAAGAGTTTATAGTTCAATTATACACACATCATTTGAAAAGTATAGGTTTTGAAAGAAGGGAAGGGCCTTAATAAATCATTTAGTTTCTTGAAATAAATTCAGGCCTTTCTGTTTTGATATGTATTCATAAAAAGGCTATGTCATACATATAGCATATTTTTAATTAAACAAAATATAGTGTCTTTATGCACATCTTCCCGAACTTGCATCTATTGTGTCTCTCGTATTCATTTGTCTAGGCTTTCATGCTAATTAGATTAATAATTAATAAATAATTATTGGCATATTGCATACAAGTTTTGCTAAAAAATATGCTTCTTAGACTCGAGATATCTGGGAGCTACTCCATTCGTGTAATTCCATTATATCTTTTTTCTAGAGTCCCAGTGGTCAGTTTTTACTGCCTTTTTGAAGCCCTATTTAGTTTCGTATAGTTTAAATAAATATATGGTATTGTAGCTGATTTTGGAGTCATGTTTTGTTCTTCTTTCAAATAAGAAGAATGAATAAATCGAAGTTTAGTTTGAGTGAGAAGTTGCAATACTTAATAATAAACAGAAATCTTATAAACACGATTTTATATTGATTTTATTTGTTGATTTGATTGCTCGTAAAAGAATCACTTACTTCTTCCTTTAAGCTGAAATAACTAATGAATAAACGAGAAGAACATCAATGTCGTGTCAGCCCGACTCTTGAATACCATTTACTAAAACTTTTCTCTGCTACAGATTCATTCAGTTATAAATTTAGGACAGTTATATGATAGAGTTAGTCGATCTTGTTAAAACTTCAGATCATCTTAAAAAATATATATCCAATTTGGCTACATTACCGAATAAAATAAAAAAGATTTCAGTACAATGAGCGATTCTTTTTCCCAATCGTTACTATGAATGTTATTTGATATAGCTAACAGATATTTATACGATTTTGATTAATCGAGAAGCTATAGTGCTAATTCATAAATAAAAAAAACTTGTATACTAAGATGGATGCAACGTTCGCTTTTATGGAAGCTATATTAAATAATAAGGATATATTTGTAGAGTTTCTTTTAAGCCTGATTTCGTATAACATTTTTTTTTTTTTGGTCTAATTTGGTCTGTCTGTTCAACCTTTGGGGGCAGGGTATAAAAAGTTATTACAAATTTCTTACTACTTCAATGAAATGATAGAGTAACTTGGGGATATATTATGGGTTTTGGGTTTTACGAGAAAATGTCTATAAAGTATGAACTGAGAGAGGAAAACATTTGCTAATTCAAAGCTAACTGAGTCGCAAGAGAAAGAAGAGAGGGGAGAAGAAATTTGCTGTTCATGCGTCCTTCATCTACTACACGTACGTGTCTCTGTTGTCTTTGTTTGTCTGGACACCGAAAAGTGATATATCTGCAGGTTCTGAGTATTTTTTGGAGCGCATAAAGTGCACGTTGGCAGACATGCATACTCGTATACAAGTAGTATGTTTAGGTCAAAGCCGCATTCAAAGACGCATAATTATAGGTTTGTGTTAGCATTTGCAGGCAGCCCGAAAGCAGAAAGAACGAGCAACTGAAATAAGAAACATAAAAACAAAAAACGAAAATGGAAAAAACGAAAAAAAACAAAGAAAAAGTGCAGAGCGAAGCGGACGGCAAAGAAATCATTTATATGAAAGATGAGAAAAGTTCTTGTTTGCCAAGTTGTGCACGGCAGCAGAGCCAAAGGAGTAGACAAGATGCAATGGCAGAAATCCTTTCTGGCTGATGTTAATGTTGCTTAGGGTCAGACATGGACGCATTGCGGAATGACGAATGATTTGTAGACAGTTGCTGGGCAACAGGGACGGGGCGGGCGGCCGGCCGGCCAAAAGGGATGCAGCTAGCTCGGACCAAGGTCCGAACCACAGCCCGAGACTCGAATGACAAACAGGTGTCAAAAGGCTGCTGCTGAGCTCGCTGCAGGGCACGGACTTGACGACTGAGCTGTTGCTGTTACTGTTGCTGTTGCTGCCGCTCGGTTGCCTGTCGGTTGAATCGTTTTAATTGCAGCCCGGCCAAGGTAGGGTAGAGTAGCGGCATGGGCAGCGGCAGCGGCAGGGGCACGGGCACGGGCAGGGGCAGGGGCAGCACTACCTACAAAACATTTATTAGATTTGGTGCCTTCGAACGGGGCGTTGTCGAAACTAGAGCAGCCTTGGCCCCTGGACTTTTGGGCACATGTTCAATTAATTTCATTACAAAATTGTTTCTTGTTGCGGCAAATTGCTGTGTGCAACAATTTGTCAAAATCTAAAACCAGGCTGCTTTTACTTTCAGAACAGCTAGAAAAATCCATTGAACGAGCCTTAGATACCCTAAAACACAGAATTAAGAATTAGCGAGCGTTTTGTATTTTTTAAGTGCTTTTTCTCCCACTTAAGAGCCTGAACTTCAAAATGATTCAAGATTATAGATAGCTTCTGTGAATGCCCTTACTCCTAAACTTATAGAGAAAATGAGAAGAGAAAAAAAACCATCAAGAAATCAAAATAAATAAATATTTAATCATCATTTAAAGCTTCAATTTAAAATAACAATATTGCTAAGGAATTTTAACTTTTTACTAACTCTGTGATACGCATAAGCCCAAAAAAATAGATGTTTTAAGAATGAATAATCGTCGAAAATTAAGACTAAAGGGCTCTCACAGATTTGCAATTGAGTGAACAATAATTCGATGAATGAGTTGGAAATATGAGGACACTAGAACAGGACTAGAATAGAAGCTGCATTGTGGTCTGACTTGCTAAGATTTACGAGTCTTGACAACTGTCCACACACAAAATTTTGAATACAAATCAAACATCTTTAATATATATACATATATATGTATATGAATAAATAATAATAATAATAATATATATGTATTGTAGCCTAAACTAAATTTTAATGCATTCATGCTAATAATTTGTTCAGAATTTAACAAAATGGGAGAAACTTTTTACAATATGCAATGATATTTTGTTTAAATGAACTGAAAGAAGCAACTATCTAGATTCTAAATAAATAGGAATATCTTCAGATATAAATGTGAAGAGCTGATCTAAAACCTAGCTCCTCCCTAAGGACTTTACTATGCGTTACAAACGCTCTAACAAAGGCTGAGGACTCACTTTTTTAGAAGCATTTCAAATGGATAAGATTAGGTTACAGGTCCTGACGATCCTCTTGCTGCACATATTTGCATTCGTGTGTTTGTCTGTGTATGTGTGTGTAAAATGTAAGTCATTTGCGGATCGTGCTTTGAGCCCTGGCCGTGATAAATGATGCAGCGCATCAAGCCTGTGCTCTTGGCCCGGCTATGAATGAATGAATGAATGGTTTTTGGTTGCAACTGGGGCACTGCCCACTGTGCGCTGCCGAAAATGTTAGCCTTTTGTTGTTTTTGTTGTTCTTGTTGCCGCACTTGCTGCATCTTGGCCGTAATTAGTGCGAGGGCTGCAATTGTGTGAATGAATTTGCTCGTGCAATTCCCGGAATGAAATTAAACTAATGAGTTCCTTTTGAGGAATATTTTCGGCAACGGCAACGGCAACGGCGACGGCGGCAACGCACAAGTAAAGGCGTTGGCGACAAGTTCCTTTCAAGTTCGTTGGTTTTTGCAGCTGCGTTCAGTTCAAAGCACTCATCGATTTAACAATTTACCGACTTGCCGCCTCATAGACAAATGGTAGTACGAGCAATTTGCAATCTGGAGCATCATTTGCGCCATTAAAACAAAACTAATGATGTGAAGTGGTCAGCTGTCTTAGCAGTTATGGGACAACGCTAATGAAATACTCCCAGAGCAGCAGCGTTCGGCCCTCTCTTTAGCTGAAAAGTACAGCTGTACAAACAAAAATGTCGGTCGAAAATTATGCACAAATGCAATAATTGATTGGACTTAAGGGTCTTTTTAAAACTAATCGGTACATAATTACACTATCAATTCATTTAGAGAATAATTTATTTGAATGGAAAATATCAATAATAATATGTTGATCACATTAAACTGTTATATTATTTCAGAATATTCTATATACTTTAGCTCTAGATTCTATATAATAATAATAATAAAGAGCGGCAAGCAAGGAACTGCATTAAGGAGCATGGAAATAGCGCTAATAGGACATAGCTAAGTATACAAGATAAACAGAGAAGTTTTGGCAAAGTCGAGCTGGCCTTTCCGTACAGCCAAAGGTGTCAACTTAAGGTGTGTTGAGGTTTCCTAGCTTTCGGTCTAGACATATGTGAAAGTCGTTAAAACTTATGCATAATTGCTCGCCACCATATTGTTTCTCTAAGTCCGTTGCCACCAAACTTTCAAGTCTTTAAATAAAGTTTGGAGTAACACATAAATTGCTATCCAAGTCCAGAAAAAGTAAAGGAAATTTGTATTCTTTTTGATAAGAAAAAAAGGGTGAAGAAGTCTTGAATCTCTAGAGCTTTGATCATTCATCATATAGATGAAGTATATATAGTTATTTATTAAGAGCCTGTCATGATCTCATGCTATTAGTGCCAATATTTCAACGCCGAAATTGCATAAATAATTTGCCAGCCAAAAGGAGTTGAAAGAAACAGAAATACTAAGCAAAAGATAAACGTATGCAGATATTTGTAGAGCACCTTAAAAGCTTGAAAAAATAAAATGAAAAATTGAAACGAAAAGCCACAACAAACCACTTTCCGCCTTTATAACAATTTAATTAGTTTTGCGTTATTATTATGCATTAAAAAATGTTTATCGCGTGGTTTAACAAACGATTTTCACAACAAGATTTCACTTATGAAGTACGTTTGGGTTTTGACTCAATTTTCAATGCACGCTCACTATGCGTGTGTGTGTGTCTGAGTTTGTGTGTGTCTGAGTTTGTGTGTGTTAGTGTGTGTGTGTGTGTGGGCAGCTATGGCGTTTTGACAAGCTTTTACCAAAGCAAATAAACACAGTTTGAGAGCGAGAGGGAGAGTGGTTGGTAAACGTTTAAAATGCCGCCATGCTTTGGATCCGCCAGTCGCTCAGGGGCGGCTGCCAGTTGACACGGGAAGGGGCCTTCGAAGGGGGGACGAGGGATATGCACGTTAGGTTGGCAAGTGCAGACGCTGCCTGGCTAGCTGCCTGGCTAGCTGGCTGGCTGGCTGCATGATTTGGAGCAACGTTTGAGGAGTCATGACGTTGGCGTTGCCACAGCCAAAAAAAAAAACAACAACAAAAATTGAAATAAAAAGCCAGAAATATTGGAGGCGGTTTGGCGCGCACACAACATGGCACAAACATACGACACAACATGATCCAACAGCAACAACACTGCACAGAAATAATGCACAAATTATGCGAATAAAATTTTTAATAATTCTCATGGCAACGTTAAATAAATGAGCGAAAAAGGCAAAAGCACGAAAAGGTCTGCACATTGTCTGTGCCTGTGTAAGTTTGTCCATCTGTCGCTTTCGCTGTGTGTGTGTGTGTGTGGACTTAACACAAATCTTTTAGGCCAAAAAGTGGGTTGGCACAAAATCTTCAACGCGTCGGTATCTGCCAGATACATGCACTTACAAAAATTAAAAATCCAAAAGAAAATAGTCGCGCTACTCTGTGACTTGCTTCAAGGATTATCTCATTGCGAAGAAATGCTGGTAAGTAATAGCTAGAAGCTTTGGAATGTAAGCGAAGTCTGCTTCCCAAAGGATCAAAATGTATAGCTTTAATATAGCACCATAGAAGGTCACGCGGGATACACGTTCCCTTCTACTTCTGGGGCTCTATAAATTGGCTCAAGAATGGTCTCATTGGAGAGTAATGCTGCTAAGTAATAGCTAGAAGCTTTGGAATGTAAGCGAAGTCTGCTTCCCAAAATACCAAAATTTATACCTATAATATAGCACCATAGAAAGTCACGCGGGATACACGTTACCTTCTACTTCTGGGGCTCTATAAATTGGCTCAAGAATGGTCTCATTGGAGAGTAATGCTGCTAAGTAATAGCTAGAAGCTTTGGAATAATTTGGAATAACCGAAGTCTGCTTCCCAAAAGATCAAAATGTATACCTTTAATATAGAAGGTCACGCGGGATAGACGTTCCCTTCTACTTCTGGGGTTCTATAAATTGGCTCAAGAATGGTCTCATTGGGGAGAAATGCTGGTAAGTAATAGCTGGAAACCCTAGAGTCTTCTGCCCAAATCTGGAGCTCCATTATTTTCTCAGTGTAGAGGCAACCACAGATACAGACACACACACACACACACACACCAACACACTCACACGACGCACACACACGTGAGTACACAAACGAATGCGGCGTGCCCGTGGGCCACGAACCGGCACAACGAACATAACACAAAAGTCAAAGTCGTCAAGACGAGGTTAAAGATGCCACAGCGCGCCATTGACGTTGGGGCAGGGATTGAGGCAGGTGGCGAGCCATTGTCGGACCGACATTGATAATGCATTCAGCTGTGGATCGGAGGACGTTGCGGGCTGCGGTGCTGTTTTTTTATTTGCCGGCTTCGTGGGGCTTTCAGTTTTCGAGAGCGTTGCAAAATCTCTTGTAGCCGCGACTGAAAATATTTCGCGCTTATTTTTCCTTTTTTTCTCCATTTTTGCGAATTTTGTGAATTTTTGCTTCAAAGAAAATACATGCATTTTTTCTTTTTACATTTTTGATTTTCTTCGTCGGCATTTTTCGCTTTTGAAGTCTCTCGCTTACTTTTATTTGACTTTCGCAGCATCACGAAAATTTGCCATAGCCAATGCCCGAGCTCGGCTTTGAATGCGAAACGGGGTTAAAAGGCAGCGAAATGTTTTTATTTTTGTTTTGACATGGAAATTTTCATTTGCCGAGTTTCACAAAATGCCGCCATTCATTAATAAAAATTGAAATTCGCGTTCGCATAATTATTACATTCGATTTAGCGCAACAGACGCAACAACTTAGGCGAACGCCCACTTTTGTGCCAAAGCCAAATGTACAGACACAGGTACGGGTATACGGGTATACTTATATACTATAGCTGGGCATATAGTAGGGTCAACCAAGTGTATGGCAAATCGTTTTGTAGCCACGGCTCATTAAGCGGCGGCTTTTCAAATGAAAGAGCACTGTTTCAGTTTACAAAACATGAAACGCTCGATTTGCCTGATTTGCAAAGCAGACATAATGGACTCGACTGGTAAAAGCACAAATGCAGACAATATTACATTATATATAATACCATATAGCGCGAGAAATGCTAACAGTATGTTATATATTACATATAAGCTATATATGGGATATTAGCCGCTGAATTGCTAACTTTACTTGTATTTGTTGTCAGTTATACTTATATGTTTTCAATTAAACGACTCGTCTAAATTAAACACACACCATTAGTTCTGATTTTTTCGCAAGAAACAAAAGCGCTTCATTTTCCTTAGCATTTAACGGCTGTACGTATATAGCTAGTTGATATGCAAATTTTCCACAGTAAAATAAGTGTGAAAAGTGTCCGTTATTATAAGTACTATGTGGGAAAAGGCAGACTTACATCAAAGCACAAAATTGTACAAAGAAATTATTATATATATATATATATATATATATATATATATATATATATATATATATATATATATATATATATATATATATATATATATATATATATATATATATATGTATACTAGAAAATTCAGTTAATTTATTTCAATGTCAAGCAGTAACAAAAGTTTGCTCAGGCATAGCCATGTCCTTCGCCATCCATCTATCCTTTTTTCCGACTCTCTGTATGAGTGAAAGTATTTAGGAAAGCACAAGAGCTAGAATAACTAAAAGTGATACGCAGATTCACCCACAATTCTCTGCTATTAATGATTTTCCATAGCTGTCAAAATTTGTGAAAATTGGCGATTAGCAACCTACAAGTATATCAAGTTGCTGGGAAGGTCAACTCTTAGGAAAGTTATAACAATGCCCTGGCAGTACTCAGCCAAAAGTATTCCTTTTACCTGAGTCCAGTCTAATAAAATAAAATAAAATAAAATAAAATAAAATAAAATAAAATAAAATCTTGTATATGTCCAAAGTGATTCCTTGGAATAAATATTGATATAAAATTAGGTCTCTTCTTCAAAAGTTATCGTTTGATAAAAGAAATAAAGAAATAAAAGGGCTTAGGCAGGTGGGATTCAAAAACCTTTATTTTAACTCGTAAAAACTGTATCTGAAGTTTTATGAATCAGTTTCGCACTCCACCAATTATAATTGGTTTTAATTTGAAAAAAATTACAACAAATTATAAATTTGATAAAATAAAACTCCTTATGAAGTTCCTGCACAAGATCTAGTTTTTCTATCAGTGTTGATTATTTTTAGCTATATGTCTCATTCATTCAAAAATCGATTGGGTTGTCGATAATTTGGGGAGAAATCAGTGCATAAACAATTCTCATAAATGAACATAACTAATGTGAAATTTTTTAAAATTATATGGAAGTGCCCAACTTTCAGTTGGGGGAAAACAAAAGTAAAATGAATATGTATCGTAAATTATTGTTTTGAAAACTAAACCTCATAAAATAGACATATTAATCAAAGCATGCGATTTGTTAATTAATTGCCAGCCGCTAATTAAAATCAATTTGCGCAACACCTGAAACCGATAATTAGTGCTGATGATGATTTCTGCTTACTTGCCATCCATAATTTGCACAGCAAACGAATGAGAGCATCTAAGAGAATAGATGTGATGGGGGTAGGGGTAGGGGCGGTGAGAGAGTTACGAAGTCTAAGGGGAGATAGAAAGGAATGCTGTGTGTGTGTGTGTGTGTGTGCCACATGGCGTATGAGCAATGCTGATGAGGAGGCTGACAATTAGCAGTGCACAACACAGTTCAGTCGGCCTGTCAATCATTAAACACATCGTATTTGCTGTAGTTGGTATTGTTGTTGTTGTTGTTGCTGTCGTTGCTGTCGTTGTCGTTGTGGCGGCTGCTTTTGACACGTGCGCACTGATTTCGACATTTGGCAGCCCCATAAAAAGCAACAACGACAACATCAGCTTCATAGTGCCGACGACGACGATGCGACGACGACACGAGGACTGTCAGAACTGTCACAACAACTCATTGAAGTTTCCTACACTTGCTGCATAAAACAATTTCTCCAGTTGCTCTTGTTGTTGTTGTTTTTGTCGCTTTTAATTACCTTTTGTGACATTTTTATGAGCCGTGCTGAAAGGGTGTTTTGGGAACTGATTGACTGTCCGACTCTGACTGACTGACGACTGCCTCTGCCTCTGGCTCTGGCTTTGATAGGACACTCAGCTGTTGTTGTTGTTGCTGTTGTTGCTGTTATTGCCGCAGGCTGATGAACAGCATTTGTTGTTGCTGCTTTAGTGCCTGCTTGTTGTGCACTGACAGCGCAATAAAAATTAATTGAGTACAGCAGCTAAGCGACACTTCCCACTATCCACTATCCAGTACCAAGTATCATTTCATCCCTCTCACTTGCTGTTTGTCGCACTCCCACTCGCTCACAAGTTGCTGCTGCAGCAAGCACCAATTGTGCACTTCCAGAACTGAATCAAGGTTATAAAATTCACCAATTTGTGAAGAAATGGCAACTGTTTCTATTTACGACGTCGAAAAATGGAGAATTCAACCCACAAATGGGGGGATACTGCGATAAATGATCGCATGAAAAAATTATGGCTATCTATAGAATCTTAGAAGAGCAGACAGCCTAGCAAGTAACTTAAATATTGCTGAAAATACAATCCTTCAAACAACTTGTACCTAACTTTAGAGTTCTGATATTTCTAAGAAGAGATACTGCATATAAGGGAACAAACGGATATCATTATTTTTAGAATTTGCATTATTTGAATAGCATAATAGTTGTAGTCTGACGAGTTGTTCGATTTGCTTAAATATTCATATTTTTCGGCGAGTGTAGGAATCAGCAGCACCTATATGCAACCATCCAACCCACCCACCCACCAATTTTTACCCTTTCCCTTACGCATTCTTTGTCGCTGCCCCCTTTGGACTGTTTTTCTGTTTGTTTATTGCTCGTCGGCGGTTGTGTTGCATGTGCCTCATTTTGTACCACAAGCCGCCACCTCAGTGATATGCGTGTGCTCTATGTTGTTGTTGCTGTTGTTTTTCTTGCCACTGCTGCTGCTGTTGTTGTTGTTGTTGTTATTGTCAACGGCAAGTGCCACGCCTTTTTTGCGTTAATTTCAATGGAAATTGCGGTGCGCGCTCCAATATGCCACGTTTTACTCAAAATACACAAGCCGACAAATAGACAGACAGACAGACAGGCAGACAGAGAGAGCGCGAGAGAGGGAGAGAGAGAGATAGGTCTCCCCAATTCCCAAGTCTGCCCCAAGTTGCAACAATTTCATGAGAGTTTCCCCTTTTTTACCGCAACTCTCGGTTTGTCTTGCCACAGTTTTTTGTTGTTGTCATTGTCATCGTCGTGGCATGCACCCTTACCGCCCCCCCCTCTCACCAGCTGCTGCTGCCACAGTGCCAGAGCATTTGTTGTTGTTGTTATTGTTGTTTTGATTTCTTTATTTGATTTTTTTATTTGCCTGTTTACTTTTTATTGGAACTTCATTAAATGTTGCCTCGTTGTTGTCATGTTGAAAATTGTCATAAAAAAGAGTCGAAGAACGAAGACAGCGTAAAATTTCCATGCCGGGACACGCCCCTTGAAAATGCGCCGTTGTTGTTGTTCTTATTGTTCTTGTTGCCCATTTTCGTGTTGGCATTGCAGGATAATAAAAGTGTGTGTGGAATTGAAGATTGGTGGCATTAAAGATTGTCCTGTTAATGGAAGAAGAAAAGGAAGCGTTTAATGCATTAACCAACACTGGACTGTTGTTTCAAGGCATTCCCAAAACTATTCCTCTACCCTTGGCTTTTATGATCTCCCACATACTATTTTATTTGAGGAAGTAATTAGCTAATCGTCAGTTTGATTCTGTTATTAAAATTGTTTGAAGTCCTTTCAAGTAACTCGTATATTCAAATCAAGAAATATGTATAAGCCAGCTTTTGGAAAACTTAACGACCACTAAGCCCACCATTGAAAAGTTCTGGTTACTTACCTTCATATGTAAATTGAAATAAAAGCTTTGATTAGTTTATTTGTAATTTAATTTAGTTTATTTGTAAATAATTTTTAGTATCTTCTTAAGGGATTTGCTATGAAAACTTAGCTTAAAAACTAAGGGAAATGTTATTCCATTATAATGATGGCTTCATAGTGAAATGGATTGCGCTCCTCCTGGAATAAAATTGTCAAAGAAAATGTGTGTTTTAAATAAAACGGACAGATATATAGCACAGCACTACGGTCAAAGATTTGTATATAGATTAATTAATTTTTAAGAAGTTTAATTGAAAAGTAAAGTAAACAGTTTGCACACAAATTTGTTCCCAGTTGGGTTTGAAAAGTGCACTCAAAAACTTTAATTTTACTATCACTTTTAATTTTATTATCTATAGTAAGTTTTGATTTTGATTTTGTGATTAGTGCATTAATTTATAAGAATCTGTTTTGCCGCACTAGGAACTAATAATAATAAAGAAATAATAATAAAAAGTATCCCTAGCACAGGCTATCGTATCCGTAGATAGGTTTTTGTAGTTAAAAATAAACTCTTTCGATCCTTGAAAAAATAAAGTATACTTGTAGTTATAGGCCTAGACTAATACTATGGCAATAAGATTAGGTTTTGTGGTATTTGGTTTGTTTTTCTGAAACATAAACTCAAATATATATTGAAAATCTTGACTTTTACTCTTAATTCAGGAATGCCTATGAACATAAGACTACTCTGATTATTCACAGAGCTATTCTACGTATAATGTACAAGGCTGAAGGACTCGCTGCTTAGCTGAAGGCAGCTAGCCTTACCTTTGCGAAAGTTTCTTCTGTAACAACACATGATCTTTTTTATAATATTAGGTGTCAGGGGAGGGCAGGGCAGGGCAAAAAATTATGAAGTCGACCACACATTCATTATTAGGGCGCAGTATTTCGTCTTCAAATGGAACTGAGTTGGATTTGTTGAAGTTTTTATCATTTCAACGCGTCGTGTATTAGTTAATTGAGATTTGTATTTTTTGGTTCAAAAGATATTGAGGCTTGTAAGGAATCGAGCGCATACCTGGCTAATGGCTAATTGTTGAGTTGCTGCCAAAACTAAAAGCTAATTGCCATTAATCTAACACTCACTAGCTTGTTGGTATGTAGCTTGACTTCTCTTCGCTGTTTTGAATTTTAAGTTGATTGTGTCATTTGGGCAAACATTTGATGGCAGCGGTAGCGCAAATTGTCGAGAAAAGCTAATGAAAATTTGTATGAGCTACCTGGTTCGGTCACAACTAGTTTTCATTTTGGAGCTGCCGCCCCTCCTGAAATGTGAGTCTGTGTGTGTGTGTGTGTGTATGGGCAGTTGGCCAGTAGCGCGTTTGAGTTGTGGCTTCAAAACTGGCCCAGACCGTAAATAGAGTTTCCTTTTCAAGTTTGTTGTTGTTGTTGTTGGCAGACTTCAAAACGTCCACACAATTAATTATTATGCTCGAGCCCCGTTTTTGCGGCTCGCCGTTGCGCCAAAAAGTCGGCAAGTCTCAAGTTCCATTATTGTTGTTGTTGTTGTTGTTGCTGTTGCTGCCGCACATTTTTCTTCTTACTTATGTACGTGCTGTTGTTGTTGTTGCTGTTGTTGTATTTTTTCCTTCCTTGCCGTGTTTTTTCTTCTTCTGTGCGCCACAACCTGTAATTATCGTTCGATACAAATCGAAAACGAAAGACACAAAAATTTATTATTGTGAATTAATAAATTTTATTTTGTTGGCGTTGCAAGCGTTGCGCTTCCTTGCGCTCAGGCCCAGCCGCATAATTTTTCTTGACCAATTTTTTATTTTTTCAATATTTTTTTTGCGGCCTTATTTTTTCCAGAAATAATTTTTATTAGTATTTTTTTTCCTCTTCATATTCATTTGCTATGCTACGATTGGTGTTGTTGTTGTTGTGGTTGTTGTTGCATGTTGGTTTGTAGTTTGTAGTTTGCTTTGCCGTTTCGTTACTTTTGTCTGACAAGCGCATATATCTTGTACATTATCTTGTCATACGATCTGGCAGCAGGATAAAAAGAATATACAAAAAACTAAAACAGAGCCACGCATGCAGCCAAATGAAATGAAAATAATTTCATTGCTCAGACAACGACGATGACGATGGCTTTGCGGAGGATGATGACGACGACGGCGACGACGACGACGACGGAAGGCAACAACAACAATGACTTGCCTTGAAAGTGAAATGCGACAAAATGGCCGCCAAGCACTGTGAATAGCGCTTAGTCATTGCCTTCGGCCGAACTGGATATGCATACATAATAATTAAGTTCCTGAATTCAAACCAAGTGCCTGAATATTACGTATACGCCGTGCTGACAATGCTCTCGAAAGTTGTGCCCCTAAATATTTGGAACTTTGATTTCAAGTTGTTAATTAAATTTTGAACATTTTCAAAATGTCCTTGGTCCAGTTTGTAGCTGGAACTCTAGTCTGCTTAAATAATAATCAATATACGTATGTTCATTTAAAAATCTAGTTTGGAATGTCTGCTTGGTTCTTTCTTGATCTCCAAATGTTTTATATCAATAAGCGAGGCAAATTTCAACTTCGTTTTTAGTTCAAAAACTAGAAAGCCAAGACGGAGCCATAAAGCTATATCAGACCACTTTTCAACTTTTCAACTAGGGATACCGAACTTATCCATTTGCCGAGCAAGCTTTTTACCAACTATATGCTCTTATATATATTTTAGGTAGCTGCTATAGAATCGATCGGTGCTGAAACAACAACAACTTTTTTGTTTATAAAGATATCTTCAGCAAATTGGTTATTTGTGAGTTTTTTTTTATAACGCTTCCTCATAATTAGTACAAAAACAAGTAAAAAAGCTAAAGTCGGGTGTCCCGACTTTGAAATACTCTGTACATATGTTTACAATAATTATAGAAAATAAAAAAAATTAAGAAAATAAAAAAAAAATTTGATCGATTTTACCTCTCTAGGTATTCGAACTCACGTAAAGGGTGTATAATTGCACATTTACATAGCAATTGCGTCTGTGTGAGTGTATGTATGCCTATGCGCATCAATTCGTGTCTGTGTAAGCATTTTCGCAGTCAACCAAACAGCAACATCAACAACAGCCGCGGGCAGCGCTTGAGCAGCGCTGCAGCAGCGCTGCATCAGCAAATTTATTTATGGCTATAACTTCTTGTTAAATCGGTCTATCATAATGAAATTTGGCATACGGACACATAATAACTAACTGGGGGTATTTCCAAAATTTTAGTTCGAAATTCCAAGAATTACGGGAGTTACGATTTGCGGGGTAGAGGGGGGAGGGAGGGGAATTCCAAAATATACATTTTCTGCGTATTCACATAAGGCATCTGGGACTAAAATTTGGTGTTCCTAGGTCTTATAGTCTCCGAGATATAGGCGATTATACGAATGAAAAATCGGGAAAACCCCCATAGGGGGGAAGTGGGGGGGGGAAAATCAAAAAATAAAACAAACTCGTATAGAATACACACATAACGCATCTTCGTGCAAAATTTGGTGTCTCTATCTCTTATAGTCTCTGAGATCCAGGTGTTCATACGGACGGAGAGACGGACAGACGGACAGACGGACAGACAGACAGACAGGGCTAGATCGACTCGTCTCGTCATGCTGATCAAGAATATATATACTTTGTGGGGTCTGCCACGCCTCCTTCTGCCTGTTACATTTTTCAGCTCCCGCAAACCTAATATACTCTTGTACATTTCATGTACAGAGTATAATCACTCCTGATTAGATAAATGTTTTATTTATAAGGATATCAGAAAACATTATTGTATTTATAAGCTTTTAATAGTATTGTGAAGTTTCATCAAAATCGGCTTAATGTGCCATATAGCTGTAATAGGAACGATCGTTGCTAAAATTCCTCTTAGTGCCGAAAACGTTGTTGTTGTATGTATATTTGAGTTTTTATTAACATTTATCAAAGTCGGCTAAAAAATGATATAACTGCTATAGAAATGATTGGAAAAAGGGTTAGTGCCGGTTATTTAAGAGTCTGGGGCTGGCACGACTTCAAACTTATATTCATTTTTCCTATTATAATCAAATATTATTCGGTTTGTTAATATTATTTATAAAATTCCAACAATAACATGCGAGCTTTCATGAGCGGTATGCTTGTGGTTGACAGACTAAAGGACACTCTCTCTTTTTATTTCATGTTGATTAAAGAATATTATATTTTGGTTTATTTAATTTGTTCTTCACTTATGCTCGAGTGCTCGAACATGGGACATGTTTTGTTGTTTACATATATTTTTAATATTTGTTGGGAGAAGTGAAATCGTAGCTGTAAATGCGATTGTTTGGACTTGCATTTGATTGAAATTCTCAGTTCTCTGGGGTTATGGATTGATGAATGCTCGGAAATAAATAAAATAAAATCAAATCAATCGAGCTATTGGAATTGTTAAGCAGTTGTAGTTCAATTAATTCGATTTGGCTTTCATTTCCATTTCATGACTTTTAAGTAATATGTATATATGTACGTATTTAAATCAGAAACTGTTCGACCACCAAATACCATTTTGAACTCTTGTAAAGGCTCCTCAGATTGAATTGTTCAGACATTTGGTTAACTTTTGAAAGCCGAAGCATTGGGTGTTTAAGCAATATTCACATTTTGATTATACAAGTACCAATTCGATTCCCCCATCGCCTGCTCTACTATATAATTTTCTTCTGCTGGTTTTATGAAAGACATTTCTGGCATGTGTGTGTGCCATGCGAGTGTTTTGGCATTTTGGCATTTTGGCAATTGGCCAGCTATAGAAAAATGCACTTAATTTTTCATTTGTCGCTCAATTGACGTTTGCTTTGATTTCTGGTTTCGCATTTAAGCCGCAACTGTTCAGTTCGGCCAAAGGCAACTCAATTTAATTAATTACTTGCCAATTGCACTCCATAATTATGGCTAATTATGCAATTAAAATTTATGTCAAAGACAAATTGCAACAAATGCAGCTGAGTGGGTTCCTTGTCGACAAATTGTTGTGCAGGGTTGAGTGTGGAGCGTGGAGGGGAGTGTATGTGTGTGTAGATATATATATATATATATTTATATGTGTGTTTGTGTGTGTGCGGAGAATTGCAACTTTTGCTGCAGTGGGCGTTGGCACAAATCGCAATTGCAATTGCAATTTGTGGTTTGTGAGTGTGTCGGTAACGGCGCCATCATCAATGAAATATATGCGCCTCGTTTGCATGCCTCACACTCATGCCACACACTCTCGCCACACAGTGCAGTACAGTAGCCGACTGGCTGGCAAGCATTTAGTCTAATTATGATAATTTTGTTAAACGCCTCAAGCTGCAATCGATCAATTATACGCAACGGCTGAAGCTGAAACTGAAGCTGAAGCTGAAGAGGCTGAGTTAAGGGAAGTGGATGTGGATGTGGAAGTGGAAGCGGAAGGGGCAGTGGTGGTGTGCGGCGCATCCTTCGATGCATGCCGCACGATGGCCACGGCCGGGGCGTTCAGTTGATTTAAACAATTTGCAAATTCGACATTTCGTCAACATGCTGCTCAACATCTCATCAAAACAATATAAAAATAATAAATAACAATAATTAAGTGCAATGAAGACGAAAAGGTGCGTCGATCGCCACAAAGGATGCCATCATGCCACAAAGCATGCAGGCAGCGCGGAGGAAGTGTGGAAGATAGAGTGGCATTCGCGTACTCGTGCATTGCATGTTGTTGCTGCTGTTGTTGTTGTTGTTGTTGGCACCCTCTTCAGCTTAAACACAGGTTTGGGCTCGGGATACAGCAGCCAAGAGCTTAAGGTCGCAACACCCTCGTCGCCCTCGACGACCACAGGTGAGCGAGAGAGTGCGTGTAATCAAGGTAGGTAGTTATTATATAGTAACTTGGCTCTTAACTTCGAATTTATAGTATACTCCCGTACACATACTATACATACATATATACAAGTAGTCGGCGCATTAATGCTGTCCATTGTGCGTTGCTGATGGCCTATGCCGTCATTTTGACAGCTCCATTCGTGCGGATGATGGGGTGATGGAAATTATTTGAACATTACTTCTAAATGTAGATTATTTAAGAATGCATTTGGCATCATCTAAAGGATTAAGTGGAAGTTCATGAATCAAATTATTTATCATTACTTCAATAAATCTGAATTCTGGATACAAAAAGGCTTATATTTCTTAGGTTACTTCAGTAATTAACATAAATTCGATTGTAAAGATATTACTTTTTATTCAATTTGAGTTTAGATTTCGGATTCAGGTTCAATGTTCATTTTGCAGGTGTTGGCTTCGGCTTCAAACAAATCGTTTTCTAAGCATTTCAACGCATGACAAATCGTTTTTAATAAAGTTGGGAACTATTAAAAGAAGAGCACAAAATGAAATTATACTTTTAGGCAAGTACTTCAAGAGCAGCGAGATACTTTCGGTGAGCGGGCAATGCAAAAAAGTCCACATTTCCTGTCTCCCAGTCAGCCTAAGACAAAGAAATCAAGACTCATCTGTAAGGCCCAAATTATTGTTAAGCGCAAACAACTTAACGATAAGATTAGAAAAATTAACTGGCTCTTGGGTAGAAAAGCTAAGAAGCAATATTCTTATATACAAGAGTAACCTCAAACCAATTTCTACAAATGTATTCTTCTATGGGGAGCGGCCACAAGACATCTAAAGTTACAATTCTGCAAGATTACAAAACAAAGTATTGAGGAAAACCCCTAAACACTAATGGGAATATTCATCAGGAATTAGGTGTTCCTTACATCATAGATGAAATAGCATTGGATATACGAAGCAGCTCTCGGACCACCCAATTAACCTGTCAATAAATCTTCATCCGAAGACTTAAGAGAATTCATCCGTTAGTCCTGCCTTTCAGAACATTAAACGAACCATTTTACTCAACATATTTAATTTAAAATAACTTGGCAAGTAGGAAATATTATCCCACATTTTAAACAAATCTGTTCTGGTATAGATTTGAAATAACAAAGTATTGGTGTGAATAAATATAGAAAGTTAAGCTTCATTCATAATTTGAAAACAAAAACGGTATAGGGACTTATTTAAACAAATAACTTATATGGCTTAGTTTAAGTTGAGCTCTTTTTTGAAAAAAAAACCTTTTTGCTAGTTTTAGAAACGATTGCTTTTCATTCCTGAAATTACAGAGGTGTTCGGTAATATCGATTGTTCCAAAGTGAACTGTTGACTGAGGCATATTAGTAGTATTATAATGAAAAAGAAAAATATCAAAAATGTCATTTCTAAACAGGGTCACAGATCTTCACAGTTGTGATTTGGATGGAATACTTGTATTATGTTAAGGACATTGGACATAGGATATTGCATTCATATCGGATCTAGAAATGGGTGAACTCCACCATAGCTCCTACTTGTTGCGTTTCCCCCAGCCCTCTACAACAAACTATTAATCGGAAGGATAGAGGACAGTGCATTCATATTAGATCTAGAAATGGGCGAACTCCATCAACAGATTATTAGTTAATCGGAAGTCGTAAGCCTGCATGCATCGCCAACTTTTCTATTGGCCCGTGCCAGTCAACCACAACTCTATCTTAGACTTCAACCGCATTGCTGATATGCTTGTCAATGAATCATGAATCGCGTCCATGTTTCAAAATCCACTAAACACTCCCACTAACTCAATCACTCACATTCGCTCTTCAAGTGTCGGGTGTCGGGTGTCGGGAGTCGCGCGTCATAAGTCAACACATCTAACAGTTTTGTGCAAAGAGACGGCAACAACAACAAAGACAACAACACTGGCTACAACAGCAACAAGAACCAGGCACAGCATGGAGAGATCGAGAGATTGAGAGATTGAGAGATTGAGAGATAGACAGACGAGATCGATGTGGCAAAAATGTTGCTTGACATAAACATGCGTGGCATGCAGAGCGGAGTGCAGAGCGAGTGAGCAAGCGTGAGACTTAATTTGTTTAGTAATTATTGTTATTAACTGGGCTGGGCGCAACATTGTTGCCGCTGTTCGACGTCATCGGCAGGCAGGCCAGCAGGCCAGCAGGCCAACAGGCCAGGAGGCACTCAGAGAGTCGAGTCAGACAGTCGGACGTAGCTTGCAATCAATTGGATGACTAACTTCCTCTCCGACTCTTCTCCCCTCCCCTCCCCTCCCCACCTTGTTATGATGTGTGGTGCGTCTTAGCTGAAAAATATCCAAATTTTTGATTGATTTCAACACACTCTGAGGGTGTGTGGCAACCCTGGCAGGCGATAAACAGCAGCAGTCGCAGTCGCAGCAGCATAACCCGCGGCAACTGCCTGGCAACGGGTCGAAACGATCGAAAACGATCGATCTTGGCAAGTTTTAGTTGCTTAGACATTTAACGGCTACCGTGCGTCAGGACTAGCTTTTTGTTTTTTTTCGTTCTCTGCTGCCAACAGTAGAGAGCTAGGGACGAAGTCAGATGGGCAGTAAATGGGGTAGGGAAGGCTGACTGTTCGGCTTAGAGTGTCTGTACATTTCAAGTTGTTGCTGTAGCGTTTTTTTGTTTGTTTTTGTTTTGCTATATTTTTTATTTTCGCCTTACGCTGCTGTGTTGTTGCGTTTAAGTTTGGACGACGTCTACGACCCACTTCAAAGTGATTTACGATTCTGTGACACGCCCTAGCCTAGCAATTTAGACCCCCCCTGCAATACACACAAACACCAATACACACACTCAGTTCAAGCTCTAAGCAATTCAAGAGTTTCGACTACGACTGGTTGGTTGACTGTTCGAAATGCTTTGCGACTCTTCCTCGCCCTCGCCCTTGCCTCCTTCCTCTCCCTCACCAACGCCATTGCCATCGCCATCGCCATCACCATAGCCGCACCATAACTCTCCTCGACTTTCAGTTCGCTTCGACTGGGCTGCTGCTTTTGTTGTTTAACGCACAACTTGTACTTTTACTCCAGGGCCCCAGAGCTGGCAGAACACAGTCCGCCGACTGTCCAGAGCCCGAAGCCCAGAGCCCAGTGTTGCACCCATCGTTGCCGTTGTTGTTGCTGTTGTTGCTGTTGTTGCCTTACAGGGCAATGAAACACTAAAAACATTTACATTCGCATTCATGAGCTTGGGTTTGGGGTTTTCGGCCACTGCACCCTGACACCCCGACACTCTGGTCACCCTCAACGCCCACATGTAGCAGCGTTCGCTTGACGGTACACTGCGAGAAAAAATACCAAGTTGCAAACAATTACACAGACATATGAACTCTCTCGCTAAATACTCAGCACTTGAATACTTGAAACATATTTAGTGTTCAAATGATATTAATTTGGCAGCTAGCTTCTACTTATGATGATATTTCAGATTCAAAGTTATTCTGCTTCTGGGATCATTTTTTCAACTCTGGCCACATTAGAGTTCATTTGTCTCGGAAGTGAAAAGTTGAAAGCCTTGAACCATATGTTCTTAAAAAATGATTCCAAATGATTTTAATGTAAATGTTAGAGCTATTTCAAAGCTGATCTAGGAATGCGACTCAAATACAAAAATCTTCCTAGAGTAGTGATTTCTAAGTATATAAGAATTATTACTTAGACGTAAATCAAATTACTTTCTTTTTTAAAATCATCATATTACTGGATACTATAATAACAATTCACCATATTATCATTAATTTCTAAAGCAAGTTATTAAGTTTTATTGTTTAATGTTTGCACCGCAATTGTTGCTTCCACAGACTGTTAATGAAAAATGTCTTTTTCCACATTTTTGCCCCAATGGCGGGCTTATTTCTACCAAGCCAAATCTGTGTTTAAATTAAACCCTCTAGGTAGCAGTTAGTAAATAAGAAAAACAAACAAACAAACAAACAAACAAACAAACGCATATACTCTACGAGATTGTTTTGAATGTTTCGAAGTTGCCATAAATATTCGTTCAGTGTATTTGTTTGTCTCAGTGCATTTGTGCTAGTGCTGAGTATCTTTGCTTGCCTTTGAATTATCCGAATTGTATTTTGATATCCGTAAAATAGCCTCAAGTAGTCGCCACCGCCACCGCCACCATAGACGACGAGTCGTCAACATTCAAGTTGCTGTCGCCGTACCCTATGTTGTAGTTGTTGCTGCCGTTGTTGTTGTTGTTATTGTTGCTGGTGTAGTTTTAGTTTTGTGGCTTTTATTGTTTTGCTCTGTGGTTGCCGTGCTTGGCATTTTGTGTCGATGGCTTCGCAGGGCAGCCAGCTTAGGGTTATTTGCAGCCCTTGCTTCACTTTCCATTTTTGTTTGTAATGGCAGCAGCAATACAAACAACAACAACAGCAACACAAATGGTAATGTGAAAAGCCAACAATACGTTTGCAATAATCATTCTTATTTTCTAGCCAACCACCAAGAACAAGAAGAAGAACAACAACAGCAACAGAAACAAACAGCTTTTCCACTTGCACCAAACATTTGTTTAGATTTTTTGCCCCACCCCCTCCATCCCCCCCACCGAGCCATGTCGACCATTCCATTTGCTAATGGAGTGATTTAGCCAAAGGTCTTCATTTTCGTACTTCTGGATCATTTGCTAAAACAATTCCCATCTCGTTCACGCACCAAATGCCGAAAAGGCGCGTATCTCAGATTTAATGAGCTTTGAGTTTCAATGAACTTTGATTTGCTTTTTAACGGCGCCGGTCACTTTTGGGCTGGTGTTACCTCATTTTCATTTTTAGTGGCTTTTATGGGTTTGCTGAACCTCGCAGCTACGACGTACGACTTACGAGGTACGACTTACCACGTACGATGCACGACGCGTCGCCATTCGCCATCGAGTTGGCTTCGAAGGGGGCGGATGACTAGTTTAATGGTAGGTTGCAATAGTCAAGTGGGCCGAAACGTGGGCTTTTTGGCAACTCTAACTAATTAGACTGAACTCTAGGGGCCAGCATTTAAGTTTTATGATACACATGCTCGTTACTATTACGAATGTGTATTAGTGCGGGTTCGGCCCAAATCTTAAATACTTGTAATCGAATGACAACATCTTCGACGAAAATGTTTCTCCTTTGTTTGCAAATTATTTGCCGGTCTGACCGTAACTCAAGCATACTTCATAAATACAAATCTCTAAGCTTACAAAAGGCTAGCAGAAAAATCCAAAAGCCTACAGTGCAATTATTTATCGGCATACCCCTTCGAAATATTAAAAAGGTACAGGAAGAAAACCATTAGAAATATTCAAATTTCGACTATGAAATGCTTGTAGTTGTATATTTGTATTATGTAGTGTACTAGGTAGGGTATATATTTGATAAACCAAATCAGTCTGAAACGACATCTTCTACTCCAATTTTCAAGCGTTATCGTCCATTCGGTAAAAAGTGTCAAACATCGCAGTAATGTCCAAATAACAGTCGAGAATTAGGAGTTGAAATTAACTGAAGACTTCAATCGAGCGAAGATGAAGGTAACTTTGTGAAAAATCAAAGATTCGGTATTAACTGGCCAATAATATAATATTTTTCTTCTTGTAGCTAAGTGTTGTTTTTCCTCTGTGTATGACTAGCTAATGCTTTTGACACTAATTAAGTTGTAGTTCCCGCTTCGTGCTAAAATATATACAAATTCGAAAATACTTATATTACCTTATATGGGTGTGAGTTTGAAATATGGTTCATAAAATGCATCAAAACAAGTGTGTAATTTCTGAAAATTGTAGTCTTTGGCATACATTTTGTAACATTTTAAACAATCTCAGATTGTTTTGCAACTAAGCTAAGAACTTTCACAATTATTAATGTGAATTGCTTATGCCTTCAAGGGAAAAAATAGAGACAAATCGATACAAACCTGTGCGTTGGACCGACCACACAAAAAACAGTTTCGTACAAACCTTATATAGCCGCAATGTTTTCATTAAAATATATTATAATATAACTAAATATATTAATTATATAAAGATAAATGGCTGTGAGTAGAATATTAGGAGTGTTACTTTTTCAGAATTAAAATTCATAAATTAACGCTTATAGGTCTATCTTTGAAACACTTTAAATAAGCTCTACGTTTTTAAAAAATAAATTTGTTATTATATTCATTCATATTTAAAAAAATATAAACTATTTTAACAGAGGGAGATTTCGAGAGACTGAGATTAACGAAAGGAATCCTGCCAAGCAGCGATTGCTCTTAAGTATTCCCCAGAATCATAAATAAAGTCTTGCTCCCACTACCAATCAGTTTATGTTGCAGCTCTAATATCGCAATAATTCATCAATTAGTCAGTTGTATGTAGGCGTATATATGGCTTAAAAAATATATATATGAAATTTGCGCCAATTTACCACAGTTTTAAAGAAACTTTTGGCGATTATATCATCGAGCTGGAAACACCAATTTGCATGGCAATTGAATGAGAAAAAAAAAAAACAAAAAACAATTTACTCTGCCACTTGGCCGTTTATGCTAATAAACTTTTGCCATTGAAATGTATTATTAGGCGTACATTTTAATTGAGATATATCAGGCACACAGGCAGCAGTTAGCAGTTAGCGATGACAACACCAACAACACCAACAACAACGACAATGGCAGCAACAACAAAAGTCATCAACTAAATGAAGCCATTTGCATTATTTGAAGCGACAACAACTAAAAACTAATTGCAGGCCCAGTCGCAGTTCTCAGTCATCATACTTTTGCCGACCCATTCCCCAATCCCCGATCCCCATTCCCCATTTCCCCAGGTAAGGGGCCAGAGTCAGGCAGTTAGTTAGTTAGTTAGTTAGTTAGTTGAAGACAACCCCATCATTTGGGAGTCCAACTGTCGACGCCTGTCAAGGGGGCCGCCCCCTCATTGGCACATTGGGGGCGTTTGGGATCGAGGGAGCAAGGGTACAAGGGAACATGGGAACAAGGGAAATGGAAAGGAGCCGTGAGGCACACTTGAAACAATTTAATTAAAAAGCACAATAAAATAAATGCAATTAAAAATTAAATTTTCATTAAATGCATATTTCCAGTTGTTTGAGCGTCATCAAGTGGCTTGCTACAACAACTGTAGTTACAGTGAGTGCCATTCAGAGTGAAGAGCGCGGCAAGGGGGCGTAACAATGTTCTCTGGTTGTTGTTGTTGCTGTTGTTGTTGCTGTTGCTGTTATCATTATAACGGTTAAGCAGCAGGTGCGCGCGCGTGCTCGATGAGGAAATCGAGGAAATGATTGGGAAACTTTGCGTGGCGAGGCGGCTTCACAAATTACAGCCTGTTTAATTAAATGTTAAAATGGCTGACAGCGAGAGTGTCATCAAGAAAATGTCTCTGGACCATGGAAAGTGCAAAATTCTGGTGGAAGACAGTTTCCTTCTCATCTGCATCCACTGGCACTGCCACCCACCCATTCACCCATTCATCCATCCAACCATCCATCCATCCATCTTTCCATCGAAAAAGGCAAATCAAGCATGCCCAGCGGGCAACGCCCAACTTCAATGGGTGCGTTGAAAGTTAAAGCAGAGCGGACGAGGAGAGGATCGGGAGAGGGAGCTCCAAAATCGACGACTGCATGTCAGCAGAGAGGCTACGAAAGAGACGACGACGGCGACGACGATGACGACGACGACGACGACGACGACGACGACGTCGTGCAGTGCGTGCATTGAATTAATGAAATCATAAATAAAGTCGTGCCGAGCCACTCTCAGTGCCTATGCTTGTGCCTGTGTATGTGCATGTGTGTGTGTGGTGTGTGTGTGTGTGTGTGTGTTATGGCATGCAGGCAATCAGAGCCACTCAAAATGGGCAACAATACAAAAGGGAGTTGGACAGGCGGTGGTCGGTCGGTCGGTCGGTCGGTCAGGTAACCACCCACTTGGCAAAAGCCAAGAACAACAACAAGATGTTCAGGATGATGAGGATGAAGAAGAGGAAACGGCAGCGGCAAGCTAACCACAAAATGTGAGAGTCAAACACACAGCCATGACGCATGCGAGTTGCGTGCGTGAGTGTGAGTGCGAGTGCGAGTATGTATGAGTGCCTGCTGCTTGCCGCTGATTCGCCCACACAAAGCTCACATACACATACACATGCACACATACAATTAGGTATATGTGTGTGTAGGTGTGTGTGTGTGTGTGTTTGGGTACTCACTGACAATCACTCAACTGTGGCCGGCACTGTGCGCTTCTCTTATCAACTTTTCGGTCAGCTGGACGAACTTGGCCGCAGTTTTTCAACGCCCTCCTGGGTTTGGATAAACGCAATACGTCGTCACACTGTCCCAGCTGTCCCCGCTCTCGTTCCCCCCCTTCCCCCTCAACCACACCGTCCGATAGTCCCAATTGTCCGTCCCCGCTCTGGGCTAGTAGTAGTTTTTGGGCACAGCTCAGGAAGTTTAGTGGCTGCACAAAATGGCCTTGATATGATGGCCAGAGTCGAAGGTGTTTGCTGGCAGGTTTATGCGCACACAATTTCAAAACTTTTACATAATTACAAGTATAATGCAATTTAATTTAATTAAGATTGAGTAAATGTTGAACGCTTTTAAGTATCAGACCTAAATAAAATTATGGAATTTTATTGGCTATCAGAAATGCTTTTTAATGGCATTGGATTATACTTGTATGAATTTAATATTTACTTTTTTTCTTCATTTTAAATTGTTTGATAGCTTAGTCGATTAAAACTGTTCGTGAAGCGCCTTTTTTTTTGGAGATTTCCCAGCAAGATCTTGATTTCTACAGATAGAATAAAATGAAAATTCAATTCTAAAACCATTTCATGAAAATTTAACGAAACTAATGTAAAGACCTTGAATTTCAAAACTATTTGGGACAGTTGTTTATCTTCCCGGGGCAGCTTGGGAATGAGATTTGCAGCTTCAAATTGGTACTCTGCTAAAGGAAACTTTTTTTTTTGAAATCTCAAACATATTTTTAACCATTTAGAATCAATTATTGTAAGTTAAACTAAAATAAATGAAAGAAAAGTATTTCTTTGCCAAAATATTGACGCAGATAATAAACTAAATGGGACCTTCATGTCAAGGTATGCTCGACTGCCATACATTTATGAATTAAATTATTCAGAGCATTAATTGCAAATTGGTTATAATATAATTTTTGATATGTGGCGAACACAGCAATATATTGTTACATATTTGTGTTTCTTCTAATAATGTTTCTATACAACCGCAATGCATACAGAACTACCCCCTGAAGCTAAGCATATTAATTAGGGGTGGAAAAGAAACCAAAAATAGTTTTCTTAGTTGCAACCACTTTGTCATTTGATTAGTATGGCTAATGTAAAGGTCTATGGTCTTAAATAGACTATTTATCCATAACCGCATAACGTTAAACGTTATGATTTCGAAACTCTACTTGAAGCTAAATATAACCAGTAATCAAGTACTATAATGTGGGGTGAAGTGGACAAGAACTCTGAATAGAGCGTTAAATAGTTTAGGCCTGACTAATCTCGATCTTCCCTATGACAACTCATCATCATTCAATACTGCAATATTTATTCAATATGATCAATATTATTCTCATTTTTTTGATTAACCTTTTGCCCTGGAATTTTATTGCTTACTGAACAAAATTATGCAAAGACAATCGATTTATTAATTGATTGTTTAGACAATGAACTGACCAGCTCATCTATTGACTGGAATTGTGTATTGGGATATCGTGTAAACGAAAAATGAATGACTGTGCTGGGCTTTGGCTCTTCACTGGCGCTTAAAGTGTTTCGGACTGACGTTGATGCTGCTGTTGGTGTTGCTGCTGTTGTTGTTGCTGCTGTTGTTGTTGCTGTTGTTGTTGGTGCTGCTGCTGCTGCCTTGCAGCAATGTCGTGAGATATGCGCACCAGACAATGTCTGGGCCTGGACGCCACAAATAGTCATGGACACTGGACTATGGGCAATGAAGTGGAGCCTAGTGCTTGGGCTAGGGTTATGGTTTCTTTTTTTTCGGGTCTCTCTGGAGATTTGTGCTGCCGGCGGCCAAGCGGCATGTGCTGTGCACACGATTGTCTTGGCTTTGGGGTTGATTTTGGTCAGTTATAAGCGTCTTAAGTGGCTAGCACATAGGTGTGGGACGCACCGTAGGTGCCTACAAGAATATATCTGCTCAAGGGGAGAATGAAAATCGTAGTGTGCTGCAATTGACAGCAATGAAAACTGTTTTTAGATAGAACTCTGCTACATCAGCAGAAAATTTGTGAATACAAATTAGTTGGGGCATTGATTGTATTACAGAGTGTGTGATGGCATTCCAACGAGGCACAGTGGAGTAACTAAATAAATAATAATGAATCAAGTTAAAATATATTAGCAACTCTTCTTCAAACACTTTTCACAAAGGGAATAAGTACATGAGCAAAAAATGTTTTTTTTTGAAAGTATTTGTATAAAGAGTTCACATATTGCTGGAGACCAACAGACTGTTTCTGAGGTTCATTCCTTTTAAAAATGGAACTGTATAACTAATTAGTAAAATAGATACAAATGGTGGAAGTTATCAAAAATGTGTATTTTCTATTTGAGGGAAAACGATATAGTTCCAAATCTGCCAAGTATATTTGTACTTCTATAACAAATATTGCATTCGTAAAGTGTTGGTCACACATAGATGACAGAATATTGTCTCAGCTAATTGTTTGCGATAAAATCGTTAAAATAATTAAAGAAAACCTTTGAACTACTGTCAAAAGCTGGATTTAAAAGAAGTTGGTATTTTCGAAAAAAATGAGGGATCACATTTCCATTTGCGGATGAAATTGGCCCAGTTCTTGAACAGCTGATTAGTGGTGGTGAAAAATGGGTCACATACGACCATTATTACAATAAATGAATAAACTTGAACAGATAAACGTATAGAATTATAGTCTCAGTAGATTCCACCAGAAAACTATTATAAATCGAAAACTAAAAAATGTATTTTAGTCCTACTTGTATATCTATTATTTGTAAATTGATTTTCGGTAGAAAAGTGACAAAAAGCAGTTCCATACAACACATTTAAGCAAAAATCCCATTACATTAAAACTAATATTCGAGACACCAGGGCTCCATTATAAGCCCCGAATATGAAAAGTGTTTTAGTTTCTTTGCTGATTTATAGAAAGTACCTGTCCAAGAATAAATATATATATAAGTGGCATGCCATGTAAGATAAGCTTATATGAGTTTTTTCCAACTAACATAAAACTCTAGTTCCCATTAACGATAAATGCTATAAAGAAATAAAAAACTGCTCTTCATTTGCATTAATCAATAGTTCCAAGAAAAGCAGCAATGCCTTTCAATTGGGCACACTTTTCAAAAAACAATACGTTTGAGGTAATGAAAACAACAACAACAGCAGCAGCAACAAAACAAGGATTAATAAACGTGTGCTGTAATGGCAACGCAAAAAAATGACGAAAAACTAAGGGAGCAGCAAAACAAAAGTCCGTAACATTTTATCAGAGGCTCAGCAAAGCGCAGGCGATAAAATTCAACTGACTGTGTGGCAAAGCGCCAGGCAATCCAGCACTGCAGGAGCGAGCGAGGGAGAGAGCGAGAGGGAATGAGAGAGAGAGAGAGAGAGAGCGAGCGCGCACTCGCCAAGGATACGCACATCCACGTAGTACTGTAAACCGGCTTGCTCAGAGCAGACAAGGCTAGCTAGCGATGGCCGATTGCTCTCGCTTTTGCCATCCTGCTCGCACAGCGGCCATCGCTCTAATTATAGGTTAGGGCGCATTGAGCATAAGACAATGCGCTCATTGGCTGACAGCTGGCGTAGCGTGCACGCAGCGGGGCGTCGCCAAATCGAGCTGTGTATGAGGATTAGCGACGGTGGCGGTGGCGGCGACGGCGGCGTTGGCGGCAAACTTGTTTTGAGTGAACGGCGCTGTTAAAATTTTATGAATGAAACGAACGCTAGCGAGCGGCGCCAAGCGAAGGCAGCTGCTGCCTATAATACATCATCATCACCAGCAGCAGCAGCAGAGGCAGCAGCGAGAAACAACAATAACAACAACTGTGCTTATGATCACTTTGAATGCCTCGGCATGGGCCTGGGTCTGGGCTCTTGGGTGAGCGCGTTTTGTACATTCTGGTGGTTGCTTTTGTTTTCTTCGGTCCCTCTTGCTGTCTCGCTTGTGCGCCCAATGAGAGCCAGCAGCAGTGGCAGCGACTCCAATTAAATGTGTTGTTGTGCTCTGCGCCAATGTTGCGTGTAACGGCGTCATGATGAATGGCTGCATGTGTGTATTTGAGTATGTATATGTGTTTCTGTGTTTGTGTTGGCGTCGCTGTTGCTGATTCTGCTGCGACTGCGACTGTATATCGTTGAGTCGTCGTCGTCGCCGCAGTCATCGTCATTTGTTGTTGTTTGGTTAGTTTGCCAGTCAACATCAACAGCAGCATTACACACGCACGCGTCACACAAACACACACATACACGCAAATATATTCACACATTCGCCAGAGAATTGCGGATTTTGGCTGGCTTTGTGTATTCCACTCTACGCTCCCACCGCCGCTGCTGCTGCCGTTGCTGCTGCTGCTACTGCCGTTGACGTCGGCGGCGACGTTGTCGCAAGCTTTTTGTTTGAGTTGGCATCGCGTGAAACAGTTGCAAGCCTTTGAACGATCAGCGACGACGACGAAAACTTTTGCGCGGATACTTTTTGGGCTGTGTCCGTTTGTTTGTTTGTTTGTTTGTCTGTTTGTTTGTTCGCTCCTTGGGCCAAGCAACAGCAAGCGAGAAAACAAGAATACAAATTAAAAGAGAAAAGGCCAAAAGCCGTCATACAGCACCTGTGCAAACAAAAACAAAAGCCTAACACGAAGAATTCAAAATCATCGATATATTCAAAAGTTACGAGTGTGTGCACATCATTGCTTCAGTTGTTAATTTTTTTTTCTTAAAACCCGCTTTACACGTGCGTGCCCGATTACTTATTTTTTTGCGTTAATTTATTGCCATAAACAAACAACTCTGAGCAAAAAGTGTGAGTGTGCCAATAGAAACGAGGAATATTTTTTAAAATTAAACAAAAAAAAACATCGCAAAACCTCAAATCGCTTGCCGTTGCAGCAGCCGTCGCTGCCAGCAAATGACAGTTGAGCGCCTGCTGTGTTGCCTTCAAGTCAAGTGGCCAGAGACATTTTCCTCCTCATGTGAGCCGACGGTCCAACAACAAAAGCAACACCAACAGCAACGTGTTACAGCGTGCAATGCCCAATAACACCAACAACAACAACAACAACGACAGCAAAAACAAAAATAACAAGAGCAGTGAAAAGTGCATAAGCCCTCGAAATATATTCGACTAATCTTTTTTTGTTGCAATTTTTTTGTGTTCTCATTTTATGCCTTGTACGCAAACAAAACAAACCAAAACAAAAGATCAAGAAGGCGAGGGAGCGAGTGAGAGAGCGAGAGAAAAAAAGGAGAGCGCGAGTGCTAGTGTGTGTCCTTTGTGAATCCTGAGACAAAGCACCTCAACCATAACAACAATAGCAACACTAACAGCAATAACAACAACTGTAAGAGTAAGAAGCTGTTTTTAACAATTCTTCGGCATTGTTGCCATCGCAAAGCTTGTACTTAAATTTGAATTTTCTGGTCTACCTGTTAACGGCCGTGTGTGTGCCGGTGTGTGTGTGTGGGCTTGTGCCTCAGCCAAAGCAACAAAACAGAAACAACAGCAACATTGTACGCCTCAAAATCACAGCAACAACAACAACAGCAACAACCACTGCTAAGATGCTAACGGACATGACACCGACCGCCGGTCAATTGTATGGCTCACAGATACCGGCAATGGGCATGAATATCACAAATATCGCAACACATTTGCAGAAGCCACAAGTTAATCCGGTGAGTTAACAAACGCTGTGGACGATCAGTAGAGTGTCTACTGATCTTAGATTAAGATACCAATACTATATACGAGTTTGTGAGGGCCAAAGAATGGATCGCACTAAGCAGATATGGGAAGATCTCGACAAAGAATTCCTCTTAACAGTTGGGAATAGCTGTTCCATCGGGCTGATGTTGGTGTATATGCCCTAAGTTTCATCGGAAATAGCATTGATTATTATTTATATTCATTAAAGCAGCTGTTGGTTCACTTTTAAAGCAAGAAAATATTCTCCTTGATGCAACAGAACGATCATAGATACATTGGAGACACTTTTTGTCACAACAGGACTGTCGTAGATACATTAGAGATACATTATAATTCAACAGCATTGTCGTCGATACATTAGAGAGACATTAGAGAGACATTGGAGATACATTTTCATACAGCAGGACTGTCGTAGATACATTATTGATACATTTGGATACAGGAAAATGATTATAGATACATTAGAGATACATTTTGATACAACAGGACTATCTTAGATACAGTAGAGATACTTTTTGATGTAAAAGAACTGTCAATTATAACTTAGAGATACATTTTGATACAGGAAGACGATCATAGATACATTAGAGGTACATTAGAGATACATTTTAAAGCAACAGGACTGTCATAGATACATTAAAGATACATTTTGTCGCAAAAATGCAATCATAGGTTCATTAAATAAGTCATGCAGTACAACAATATTTATAACACTCATAGATATTTCTCCATGTATCTAAGAGATATAGCTCATTTAGTATTTGACAAATGGAAATGTGCTATAGGATCATAGAGTAACTGAAAGTTTGAAAACGTATTTTACATTAAAAGTATCTTACAGAAAAAAATTCAACATTTGTGAATGGAAGTATTCAATGAATCCTATACCAGCATTTTTATACACAATAGGTATATTTTCATTTAATAGATACATACAAAGAAGTTGTATCTATGTTGTATGTTGTATCTCTCTATCGCTGAGAGTTGTCTCAGATACGTTTTAATGCCACAGTAACAGATGCTTCAAAAAAAGATAGAAAGATGGCAAAACATTGTAAAGATACTTTTCGCATAAAACAATTTTTGTTATACATCTAATGGATACATTTTATGCCACAAAAAAACGACTTCTACGTTTGATGTGGAATGTATCCAGTGCCCTTAAAAGATACATTTTGTGTGTAAAACATTTGAAGTTTTAGGTATAAAGTATTCTCTATAAAGGCCGAGCATCGCTCTATTTTAAAAACGCACTTGGACAGTAACAGATACAAAAGCATCTATTAGCTGAAACAAATACATACTATATAGGTATATATGTCTATAACTTTGGCATTACTTTGTTCTCTCACATTCAACAATCATCGCAAAAATCTCATAGTTGGAATCTATCTCACAGATACGCTTTAGAGCAAAGTGCTGGCAATTCATGTTCACAATCTTTATCCGCAATTGAGCCAAGCTGACACTTTTCAAAGTTATATTTTTCGAAAGTATCTCACAGATACGTGTGAACATGCATGCATCGGTCGCTTTCTTCCCAACGATTTGTCGCCCTGCACGGCATCTCTCAAAAGTCGCCCAAAAATCTGACAAATCAGCCACTTACATGCCATTTGTCATTGAACATTAGCACAACAATAAACAAACAATGACAACAGCCGCAACGACAGCAGCAACAACAATGCCAGCATCAGCAACAACAATAGACAGCAACAACAACAACAACAACAATTGAACGGCATCTGAGTTAACGGCGCTAGACGCGACGCTTCGACATCTCTACAGTAGCGTACCTTTTCAACGGCCCAGTCATGGTACGTTTATCTGTGTGTCTCTGTGTGTGTGTGTGTGTTTGTTCTCCTTTTGTTGGGTGTATGTGTGTGTGTGTGTGAGTGCTTGTGTATCGATGATTGAGCCGAAAGTATCTAATACGGCGGCTGCTGCCCAAATCGATTAGATGCGGCTTGTTCAGCTCCTCTGGCTGTGCCAACGAAATTTCACGCTACAGCTTAGCGCATTCGGGTATCTAGCAGATACATACATATGTACGCATGCACACAAAAAGCGTCAGACTGAGATACTCATCTCACACACATACACTGCCATCCATATGCACATGTAGAAGTATGTTAGAGTGTTCAGGTATGACCCGAAATCAATTATTCTGGGCTCGGTTGAGCCACTTGAGGTGTGAAGCTAGCGATGAAATGATTTTCGTTTTCATTTCATTTCATTTTTGTTCTTGTACATTTTAGAATTTGCGAGCTCGCCAATCTAGATCCGATATAGATATATCGTATTACCCATTTACGGTTAGCTGCATTGACTTTGAGCGATTTGTAGAAGAAGATACGAGTAGGTGCCGACTTTTCTCGATTTTCGTGCACAATTCCTTTTGTTGTTTTGAGAACTGGCTAATTGACTTTTTGCCTGCCCGCTTATCGATATATCTGGTGGATATCTTTGAGCGGAAGCAAACACTTAACGGCTTAGCCGAAATTGAAAAAATTTAACTCAAACGCCTACACTGAAACATTTATAAGTACGGCTCATAAATTCAGAAACATTTGTGGTCACCGCTTAGTAAGGTTGAGGAATAGGGCTAACAAAAGAGAGAAAGATGACCCAATAATTCCTCTCTATTCGAAAACTTTTGAAGCATAGACAGTTGCCGCTTAGCTAGAATGAGCAAAAGGTGTAAAGAAAGAGCTTTAAGGACTCTATAATTCCTCTCAATTCGAAAACTTCTGAACCATAGACAGTCGCCGCTTAGTAAGGTTGAGAAAAAAAGGTGAATGCAAGAAAGAAATCTGCAGGCTCTACAATTCCTCTAATCGAAAACATCTAAAGCATGGGCAGCCGCCGCTTAGTAAGTCTGGTAATTAAAAATAATGATCAGAATCATAAATATTCCGGAGTAGTTGAAAATTGAGGTGAATGCTAATATTTTTCTCCGTGTAAATCATCTGGCTAATGGTTCCGCAAATGCCCATCAATCTGAACTACATTTGGCGCTTTGATGTGGACCGCTAAAACGAAACTAAACTAAACCATATTGTGCCCCCAAATGATTTCCTGCTCGCAGGCAATAAAACACAAAACATAATGATGATTATGACAGAATGCCGTTTTCAAAATAAGCCAAAACACACACACACACACACATATTCGTAAGAAAGCAACAAAGCCAAACAAACCAAAAATAAAAAAAATGTTTTTTTATGTGCGCTTTATTTCAATTTTTAAATTATGCAAATTATTTTTCAAATGCCATAACACGCATGAAAAATGCCCAAACAACATGAACTAAAATTATTATGAAGAGACGATGGCAACGGAGAAAAGATTATAAAACTAATCTCATGCTGCTACGAAGCTGCAAATACCCTTCACTCCCTTCAAAAAACTACACAAAACACGATTATATTCATTTCCTCAATACGAAATACAGGCGAGGTATCTTGAAAAATAAGAATTTTATAATTTAATATCTTTTACTGTCCTGTGAACTAGACTACTCAGCACAAATAATTATTTTCATTCCCTTGATATCTTTAGGATATTTAGGGAGTTTTTTTTTACGACAACTCTATGATGTATGGTCTCTTCGTGGCTGCAGTCTCAGAGTTGCAGAATTCAAGAATTAATGGTCTCCCCTGTCTAACTCTGTTCCTTAAAATCGTACTTTCCAATCACACTAATATGCTCATTCGTTTTGAGCGAAGGGTACAGCGCATAGGTATATGAATGCGATATTTATGGGCTACTCGTATATAAATTTGCTCAGAACTTGAAGCAAAGCCTTTTTCAATAGTTGTCGAAAGAAATTAAAAAAATAATAATAACAATAAATAAAGAAATACTAAATTAAAAAGAAAAGGACAAGTAAAGAGTTGTGTTTTTGCTTATTTATTGATTTCTTTTACCAACAAAAAAGGTCAGTCAACATAACTAATGTTATTCAATTACATTTTAAAATTACAATTTGTGTGGTCGTCAATAGATCTAGAATCTAAATAAACAATACCTAATATTAAATAAATAGAAACAAATTAATGCAATATCAAAGATATCAACATACATATAACTAGAAATATGGCTTTGTATCTCTTTCTCCCACTCACTGCGTTCAATCGTTAAATCAGATTATACACAGAGCTTGGTGTGTACTGTATAGTTAATAACTATATTAATACTTAATACCACAATGGCTTTTAATAATTTGGAAAAATAAGAAACAGACAGTCCGTATTATCTTTTTTAATTCATAAACACCTAGGGAAAAATGCCGTTATATCAACAGCCAGCTATGATGATCACTCGTAAATGGGTAACAAACTATAGAAGCATAATGTTGTCGATATACTATATAAGGTCCTGTTCGACTGCCACATCATCTCAGATTATATAAATATTTAAAAAATGTTGATTTGATAGTTATACTAGAAATTATGTAATACATTTTATAATTCCTTACTAAATAATAACACCGATCGAATCGATTTGCAATTATATATTATATGCTCGTATATACATATATAGTATTTTATACATATTTATACGTTTATATATATTTATTCATTGCTTAAATGGTTTATTAAATATTAAGCTGCGGAAGTTATTTAACGTTTTCCTTCATATTCTTATTCAATAGGATATAGGAAGGCAGACTTAAGCTTTTGTCAAAGAGGCTGGGCATATTTTGGAGCTTTCCTGGCTTAGACCACACACACACACACACACTCTTACACGCACACACACACACACACACACACGCATACAACATAGACACATACGCATAAAATTGATGACTTTGCATGCCTTGGCAATCGCATGACATTTTTAATAGAGTTAGTAACGCCAATAACGCATAAACAAGCCGTTCAAATAGGCGCAAAATTGTTGAAGCAAATGCATTAAGTCAGGCATATAGCAACAACAACAACAACAACAACAGCTGGCTGGCACTGGCACTGGCAACTGCCAACGGCCAACACAAATCATTGGCTGTAACGCCAAACGTAAAGTGCAGACGCCACGCAACTGCGTGCGGCTATAAAATGTAAACCGCAAAACGAAATGTGGTCTAAACGGCGACGGTCAATCGCTTCAACTGATGTGTGTGTGGCTGTGTGTGTGTGTGTGTGTGTGTGTGTGTGCAAGTATGTATGTACATATGTATATGCAGGTAGTATGCATATTGATGGCTGGCCGCAGCATAAGCGTTTATTAAAATTAATACCACATCAATCATTTAACAAACGCGCTGTCGGCCAAGTTCAAAGCATGTTGGCCAGCATCGAAGATGCTAGAGAAGCGGGACTAGAAAGATGTAAGCACGTACCGAGAGTGAGAGACAGTGAGACAGTGAGAGAGGGAGAGAAAGGGAGGGGAGGGAGTGCGAGATGTGGGGTGTGAGCGGGAGGGAGGAGCTAGGGAGCTAGACTCATGCAGGCGCTGTACGGACTACACAGCAAAAAAAAAAAGTCAGTCGTTCAAAGAACAACGATCAACGTCCACTTAACAAAGATTAACTGAAGAAAGCAGGCTTATTCTGGAAAAATTGCTTCAAATTGGTGGCCAGAATTATATTTGGATAGAGATATCATTTTCATATGCTCAACAACTCTAAAAAGAAATTAATCATTTTAATAATTCATGCAGTACAACAATTTTCAGATGCTCACAATTGATTTGCGATTATGTGTACTTTTATGCATCCATATTCTACAATATCTTGCTGCCACATCAATTATTTCGTTCAGCTGGACAAACTCCTTGTAACTGTTCGAAGGCATAATCGTCCTAGGAATATACTGCTGACATAGCATTGGGTAGCTAAGATTATTAATAAATAAGCAATCATTAAACATCATTGCTTACCAGCTAGAAAAAGATACAGAATGCAAAGAAACCAAGCCATATAGAAAGTGTTATTTGTGCTCCCGTTTCTTTTAAATGCACTATCATTTCCAAAAAGCTAGAAATAGGGTTATATTCGCACTATTTGTGCGATTTAGGGGCGCTAATCAGTAGCCATCGATCGATTTAGACACGGAATGAATCCGGCTCGGCATTCCTTATGGGCATGGTCCTATTCCTCATTAGCGTTCAGATTAAAAACTGCAAATCTTTTAAATCTACAATAGTTCGTAGTCCATTCTTCATCTCATATATTGGGGAAACAATTTAGTTAGAACAATTTAAAAGAATATGTTATTAATCGCTGTATTGTAAAACTCTTGTTGATTTCCAATCAGTAGGTCTATTAAAAAATACTTGGTTTAGAATAAATTCGAATTAATGTAGTTTCAATTAATTTAAAGAAAACTTCAATTGTGATCTAGAAAAAATGTTCGCCTACAAATTTGTTTCTATAAAAAAGTGCTTTGAAAACATGGAAGTATTCAATATTGGGTTCAGTGTTTTTTTTTATGTGTACCTTTGTGGCTAGCTATATCGGTTAGATGCGCGGGCTGCTTAAGAAAGTTACACATGCGCATTGGTTTTAATTAAAAGCGTTTAAAAACTTGCCGGCGTCGCAGCAGCAGCAGCAGCAGCAGCAACAACAACAACAACAACTAAAACAACAACAGCAGCAGCAGCGTCAGCGGCGGCAGAAAAAGATGATAAATTACCAAGACAAACTGAAATTAACATTTTTTGCTGTGATGCGGCAGTTGGTGTTGTTGTTGCTGCTGCTGCTGCTGTAAATCTGGACGCAAAAAAGAGGAAGAGAAGGCAAAAGCAGGGGTCACATATGAAAGAAAAATGCGAGAGAAAAGGAAAAGGAAAGAACGTGTTGGATAAAAAGCTTAAAGAAATTATTGAAATGTGCTCAGAAATGAGGCTCGACTTGCTACGACTCCCATACTATATACTATATACTTGTGGATATAGGAGTGTGTGTTTAAATTATTAAAAATCATGCAAAAGTCTTTTTCCCATGAACATCAGGCATAACAGCAACGGCAAGAACAACAACAACAACAACAAGAACAACAGCTACTACTAGGCTGGCATGGGCTCATTTGTTTAGTGTTGTCGGCATAATCAGCATAACAAAAGAAATTAAGCAATAAAATATTAATGAAAATAAAAATACACACAGACAGTGGGACAGACAGACAGACAGTCCGACAGAGAGTTAGACTTACAAGCGGCAAGATCGCCTCGTCATTGACTAATTTTGTGTTTAACGGCGGCAGCCGTCAGCCTTTTTAGCCGCCCTTTTGGCCGCCTTTTGTTGAGGCGCCAGGGCGGCGCGCGCTTCGGCAGCCCTGGAGACAAAAAAAAAAAAAAAAAAAAAAAAAAGAAAGAAAGAAGAGAGAGACGGTACTGAATGGATGGATGGATAGCCGGATGGCTGCATGACTGGATGGCGGGGATCGCTGTCAAAATTGTAGCGTTCAATAGATTTAGTTTCCCGGCCCTCACTTAATATGATTTGCTTTAATGAATTTTCGCTGGCTATTTTCCCCCCTCCCCAATTTCTATTCACAGCTCAACTTGCCGTCGTTTCTTCTTGTTGTTGTTGTAGTAGTAGTTTTAGTGGTTTTTGTATTTTGTGTTTTTTTTTGTGGACTCTGCACACATTTTCACCTTTGACAAAAGGCAAAAGGTTGGCCTGTCGCAATTAACTTGCGTCATTTGGAAAATTAGTTGGCATGATGCTGCAGAAATAAAAGCGCAAGCAGCAGGAGCTGCAAGCAGAGCGGGTGCAGGGGCACAAATAGGAAGGGGCAGTGGCAGTGGCAGTGGTAGAGGCAGAGGCAGGAGCCATTGCGTTTGAAGGTCGCGCGAGCTCTTCAAACGCGCCGCCACAAGCATTTTCAATTGGGTTTCTTTGCTGCGCGCGCGTTCGCTTTTTTTCTGTGTTTTATTTTTCAATTACAATAAAAAGATGCAGAAGAAGAATAGGGGTAGGGAAGGGAATGGAGTGGAGTGGAGTGGAAGGAGGGGGAAAGCAACACGGCCAAAGCCACAGCAAGCACGCACAAAATGCTATGCGTGCTCGCTGGCTGACTTGCACTTTTTCGGCACTTGCATTCATATAAGTATGTATATATGTATATACATACATATATACATAGTATACATACATACATCTGTATACATGCATATAGACAGTCATTCAGCCAGTCAGTCAGTCAGTCAGTCAGTTAGTCAGTGAGTCAGTTGGCAAGTACAAAAGGCTGTATGTCAGTTACTTGGCTGCCAACTCTGAAAATGTTTGCCACTTTGCATTTTACTTGTTCGAGGCAACGTTGCGTATACGCAATGGAAAACAAACTTGTATTTGACGCCTGCAACGCCTGCAATCTGCGGCATATGCTCAAATTTAGATGCAAATTCAATCGACCCTGACCAGAAAATGTCGCAGCACAAATTTCATATCAAGTCAACGATCGCGCAAATTGTGCCAACAATTTCCATTTTTACAGACGACAATAATATTTGGGATACAATAAATGTATGCAGCATTGGAGGACACAACAATCTAATATTATGATGAAATTTAAATACTTTTATGGAAACATACATACATATATTCTTGTTATTAATTAGATATCATTATTGACTTTCCTAAAATGAAGATAGTTCGCCAGTTAGAGCGCAGATCCCTTTGGCCTTAACTTTTCACCCAAGGCTTTGTAGTAAATATTTAAATCATTTTTCATTGTTCGAAGTCTGCATAGATATTGCCTGTAATCAAGAGTTCTACTTAATAGGCAATTTATTTAATTTACTTTTTTAAAACGACTGCCTTATTGGTGAGCTTCGATGCAGTTGAACTCATATACAGGGTATTGCTTTTTCCACTATTTAGATAAGTATATCTTAAGCCTTATATCATCTATATTTCCTGCAAAACAAATTTCAAATATGTGGAAATTGAAAAGAGTAGATGGACGATCAAACAATTGACGTCTAGGCACACGTTCTCCAAATAAACTGTTGCCAACAGTGTTGGGTGGTAATCGGTAATCAATAGTTGCGACTTAGTTTGCTAAATAAACTCGATACTGCCTTAATGGCTATAGGTCTACACGTGCTCTACACACTCACACACCCACAATGGGGAAAAGCAAATAAAAACACCCACTATGGAGCAGAATTGTAAAGCCAAAGTACTAAGTAAGTATGACATAATAAATGTAAAACTAGACACGCCTCGCACTGGCGGACTTGCGCTGAAAGGTAAAGGTCGCCCGCACTCGGGCCTGTCAGCAGTTGTCACCAGCGACACGACTTGTGTCGGTGCAAATTAGTGTTAGCGTTGAATAATACATAGACCTAGAGTGCATAGAGAACTGACTGATGTGCAACGCACAATGCTCACAAATGACAAATATGCTGTATCAGGCAGTCCGTGGAAAATAAAGTGCTTCTTTCTCTCTGTACTCGTATACTTGTATTTTCCCTCTATGCAGTTCTGTTCCCTTTGTCTTACGCCTGCCCCTCATTAGAAGCCCATTCAGACCATTGTTGTTGTTGTTGTTGCTGCTGCTGTTGGTGTTGGCCGTTGGATAATTGCCCCGGACTCTAACACTTGGCTATGTTTAGAACAGTTCATAATATGCATATAAATGGAAAAAGTGGAATAAAATGCTGGCGAGTAAAACAAAAATTCAATTAACATTAGCATTTTACATTTTTAAGCATTTCCATTTTATATCTAAATAGTTGCGAGCCGTGCCGAGAGCATTTGCATAAATTCTATTTGGCATAAATGTTTATAATATTGAACACTTGACGGCAGTTAACACGTGTTGTATGCAATGAAGTTTTCACTATTAATTTTTAACTTACACGCTCGCATGTGTTGAGGGGGTAGGAAAAATGTACATAATACTTGTAGTACTATATATAATCCAGCTGAACATATTTTAATTCTGTAATGAAAATTACTTCCATTTAGTGGAATAATCTAAACAATTACACGCTTAACTGCACACAATTTGTTTTTAATTTTAAGCAAGAAAAATAAAATATAGGTATACGATACAAGAGTAGATAGTCTTGAATATTAATGGATCCTCTGCAAAAGAGTGCTTTAAACATATCGTTAAAAGATGTATGGAATGTGAATAGCTAGATTTGATAATAAACAATTCTGAGAAGTATTTAATCATTTCTTGCCCGATTCCTCATATTGCTGCTTTGAGTTCTTTGTAAACAATACGAACAGAAGTGATTCTTATCGGTTGAAATAACTTCCGGAATATAAGAACTATTAGAGCTATAATGGGTGTTCATACACCCAATAAATTTGCCTTACTTAACCCTAAAGGTTGTTGATATTAAGGCGTCATACAACTACTTAATAGTCCCTTCTGAATATATAGAACAAAATCGATGATTATTGTTTCACAATGGCTTCCATATTACCTTTCTTATAGGTATGTGGCTAATTGATCGTCTATCATAGTCTTATCTTTATTATTAAACAAATCCTTAATTGCTTATAAATATTTATAGCATCTCCCTCAATGTGTTACGTCAAAAATAGAAATCTCCTTGTTGCTCTCAGATTTCATTCTTTGAATAAATCTTTATATGTACATACATATATATACAAGTAAAACAGCTTGTCCTCACTGACTGTAAAAGCTAGGAAGCTGATATTTGTACTCAAGTATCCTATCATAGTGTGTACGCACCACTAAGAAGGGGTTTTGGAAAATTCGAGCTTCAAAGGGGGAAACAGGCTCCAAAATTTGTATGGAAAATCTACAATTTTCATCTGATTAACTTCAAACTCAGTTTGAATACTCTAAGAAAAATTCCAAGAAAAACTGCATAGTTGGGTTTTTTTTTTACATGTTTCTTGTATATACATATTTATTTTCACTCAAAAAGCTTTATAATTCCAAACTTTTGGGTTAGTTCCTTTAGAAACTTTACAGTGTCGGAAGCATATTGTAAATAAAGTTATAATTGAAAGCCAAAAAATACGTAGCCTAGCAAAGACGCGAAAGACCTGCTAGTCAGATATAAAGTTGTCTGCTTTTAATTATTTATTATTGTACTCTTCTGACTTGCCAGTCATCAATTAGGAACCCCCTATACAACACTTCTGATAACATTTGTATTAATGAGGCAGTGTTGGTAAACGTTTAATCTTTCCTACTGCCTAATGCTTGTTACGTTTGACATTTCCGTGCAAACATATTTTCGCAGTCTTGTTTCCGAGTGGTTTAGTTTGTTTTAAAATATTGCGTGTGTGCTCATTTTTTCCGGAATATATTCTGTATTTGTGGGTATTGGGTCATTTCTATTCAGCCATTTTATTTACTCATCCAATTAACTTCAGGAAGGAAATGGATTCTTTGGATGTTCTGCCCAACAATATGATTTTGTTTAACCACGTCATCCATAAGTATAACATATGCAATCAAGAGGCGGCCGAGAATCTGGTGTGTGTCGCCTTTGAGAGACAATTTGTCTTCTTCTTGGTGACAGTGCCGCGAAATGCCAGCGAAAGGTTCACATATACCTTTCTCTATTTAATTCCCTATAACGCGGACTGGCAACGGTGCGGCGCTCTGGAATTTTCCCCACACACTTCGCTCCTCAGCATACCAAATAAGGTGACCATCTGTGCTGGATTTGAGTTGGGAAAGGTGACGATTATTCGCACCGATCTGGACTGCCGAAACACCCACCATGACCTGGTCGGGCACACGATGCAAGTGAATGGCGTTGCTTGGGTGTGCATGGGTCGGAGAATTATAACGGTCAGCGATGATAAATCCTGCATTGCTTGGAACATAAATGATGTCAGAGGATCGAAGATAAAGGCCAAATTCAATCTGGGATCGGAGGGCAAGGCCGTGTTGTCCCATCCACGATTTGAGTGCACAGTGCTGGTCGCCGAGAAGCAGGGAAATGTCTTTCTCATCAATGTGCGCAGAAAACATGTGTATTTGATTGTCCAGACACCCAAGGCTCCGCTTACTGGCATTACTTGGCTACCGCAAGGTAACAAATTGTACATAACGACCATGGTCGCGGGCGAGGTCTATAACTGGGACATCAAGAATCCCCTGCAGATGACCGATGCCCGGCACGGGGTTGCCGACATCTGTTCTAGCCGCGCCATCAACGAGGTGGCCTTTCTCAGTTACCAGATACCAGGAGATCTTAGGCTTACCCGTCCGCACTCGACATTGCCGGGAATCAAGTATCCAATGGAGAGCTATGGAGGCGTGCAATGGTACCCGAAACGGCCATACCTTTTGACGGCCGCCTCCTCCAATAAGCTGATGTTTTGGAAACTTCCGCACCTTTAACGCCAGCAACACCTTTTGGCAACCACAGACTGAGCTTCACCGTCATCTTCACCTGTTCCGCTTTTTTTTTTCTTTTTTTTTAATAGCCCCTATTTTAAATTTGTCCGATCAGCAGCTGCAGCACGATCCTTCCATTTCCCCTGCAGTCTTTCACCTTTTGTGTCCAGTTATCGCACAAAGCGTGCTAAATAAAATGCAGTTAAGGCGAGAATTGCGTAAGAAGGAAAGCGACTCTTCAATTTTGTTGACACGAACTCAAAACGATCGAGTAGATGATTTGACAGCAAGTTAGTTCATGAGTTAATCAATTTTAATGCGGCAGTGCATTGCCAACAACAAGAACAACAATCGTTTCTGTTACGTAGTTAGTCAACGTTCAGCATTTACACTTCATCGCCATTGTAGTCGCACAGTGGTGCCAATATTTGAGTCTATTCAAAATACATACAATGTGTGTAGAAATGGCCATTCGGGAAATGTTGCCCAGCTATTGGGTGGAATGGGAAGGACAGTAAGTCTGGTGTGCCTGCTTAGAGCGGAGAGAGAGTTATATGTATATAGAACTTTAAGAAATGTAGAAGTCTGACTTTGAATATAAATAAATAAAATAATGTCTTGGACGAAGCATTGGTTTCTCAATCTAACATTTGTTTATATTCCTATATTCAATTACTTGAAGTTTTTCAATATTTAGTAGAGGCTTGCCAGGATAAATAGAGGATACATTGTTCTTACATTCTACAGCCCTTTCTTGAGAGCTCACATTGTCTTGATGGACCTGCTAAACTCTTCTATCATCTGCAGTCTAGCTCTAATTAAACATTAAATTTATTTGAGCTAGAACAAAATCTATATAATTTGCTAAAATTCCATAAGCATTGCAATAATATTTGAAAGAAAATTGTACAGAAATCGCTTTCTTGGAGTTAGTCACAGAATGATAAAATTTTGCAAGCGAATTGGAGGCACTCGGATAGCCTCTGTTTTGGCACCACTGTGCGGCGTCGTCAGTCTTCATTTGGCAGCTTGGGCTGGCGCAGGCGCAGGCGCAGCGTCGAGTTGGCCGGGGAGCAATCAATCGATTGGAATTGTTTGATCGTGTTGTAAATTTGCTTTTTGACTTGGTGACGGCAACGACGAAAAGACGGCGGCGAAGGCGACTCAGTTGCTCTTGTTGTTGTTGTTATTAGCTGGCCTTATGGGGCGCAAGCGATTGCAGCAAAGTTATTTATTTATATGTATTTTTTATACAGCGTTGTATAACTTGATCAAAAAAAAAAAAAAAAAGGAAACAACAACAGAAAATACCAGAGCGGGCGCAACAGATCGAGTTACTCGTTTAAAGTTTTCAGTTTGCAGTTTTGTGCTCACCGAATGAAATGATTTATCGTCTGAATTACAGATAATTGTGATAATCATACCAAAAGGCAGGCGCGCGATTTTATTTTGCTGTTCTTTTTTATTTCGATTTTTATTTTATCGTCGGGCTTACTCGTACACACATACATACATACATATGTATGTATGTATGTACATATGCTTGAAATCGATATATAAAATCGAGCAGCGAACAGCCATATAAGTGAGGTCCGTTTGTGCGTGTCTAAAATGCATAAAACTTTGCGTTGTTTTTAAAAGCGGATTTCGCAAATTCCTCGCACACACACAGACACACACACACACACACGCAGACATTTGGAAATTATATGCCCAAATAAAAAGGAGCAGCAACGGTAATAGACACACATAAGTATGAACATGGACATGGTAGATGGGACAAAGGCAATGGGATTCAGAATGAGAATGAGAATTGTGCTACATTGTGGCCACGGATATTTTGGCTTTACGCTTTCGGCTTTCGTCTCTAAGCGGCTCAAGGGTCAGCTGCATTGTTGCAGACACATAATTTGTTTGCTTTGCCCCTTAACGAGTGTGCCAGTGTGTGTGTGTGTGTGCTTGAGTGTGCGATGTGTGATTGTTATGGCGTTCGCCATTGTCCGAGCTGAGATAACAAGCCAGAGCCAAAAACACACACTCATCACCGCCATACAGTCAAACTTCTGTATAGTCGACATCTATAGAACGCAATGGCGAGTTTTCTAGAACGGATTTCCAACAGAACGTTTGAACCTCTCTTTCAGAAAATGTGTTCTGAAGCATTGTGCGCCAATTCACTTTTTTATACGGGTAGTATGTGGGTTCAAAAATAATTCTCTCATATGAAACAAAAGTATCATCATCTTTTCCATGACCGTGATCATCTCATGTTATTTTATACACAAATCTTCCCTATATATGTAGAGCATTGGCATTTAAATTATTATACTATTATTTTATATCTCTCATATATCATATAGAGCGATGAACGTTTTTTAATAAAATTTGATTTTGCCGAGCTTTTTTATGGTCTTTAAGAAAAATATACTTATATCATTTCTTGGACGAATCCTTTCAATATATTGTGTTGGAAAAATATATAGAAATATATTCTGCTCTATTAACTGAATGAACAAAGCTCATTTGACAAAAAGTGAAATCATCTCAGACTTTGAATAAGTTTTTCCTCGAAATCTCTCTCTCTCTCTCTAGTCTTTATCAACATTTGAAATTCTTTCAATGACAAAAGGGCAAAGTATCAGATATACTTGTAGAATGCGTTATTATATATCATAAAATATTTAGTATTGTTTGTTTTCCATGAAACTAGTTCTTATCTCATATCATAACTATGGAAATGAAGGCAATTAAATAAAGATAGCAGATCTCTACTCTCCAGAGAATTTATCTTCTGCTTTGTGTTTTCATGTGCTTGATTTATCTGGGGAAAGAGGTAGACAAATATAATAATAATCAATTGTATTCTTCCTTTGAACCATTTGTAATAGATTGTAAATTCTAAAGAAAATGCACTCCTGATATGTGCCGTACTTCATATAGAAGCTCTTCTGTGGCAGTCAGTCTAGTGTGCCCTCTTTATGAATTATGCGCAGTAGTTGGCCAGCAGTTTGTTTTCGTTACGGCTATTTAGTGCTCTCTACAAAGCACTCGAACGGATCGGGATCGGGAATGGGACTGGGACTGGGATCGGGGCACACATTGAATGTAAAGCGCCTTAGTTTATTTGCTTAGCGGCTTAGTCGAGTAATGCGTCCTGTTTGTGAGCCAGCCTGTGCTGTATGTATATGTGTGTGAGTGTCCCTATGTGTGTGTGTGTGTGTGAGAGTGTAACAATGCTCTGCATGTTGATGGATGTACAAGGGTCTGACAGTTTTTCAATGCGTGCGAGTGAAATTCTTATGGATTTATTTTAGTGCTCGTTTCTGTTGCTGTTGCGCATTTTATGTTTTTTTATGTGGCCATATATCTTGAAGTGTTGAAGTGTGCTGCAAAACTGACGAAATGACTAACTGGCTGACTGACTGACTGACTGACAAACTGACTGACTGATGGACCGACCATAGAACGGAAACGAGCGCCGCGCTGTAAAAGTTTTTAAGTTTAATTGCACATTTGGACTTTTTACAGCTTGACGACCGCCCCAGTCGCCAGTGCAAATATTTTACAAATGTCAAAGCCAATGCTGCTCTAAAATATGTAGTTTTATTTATTAACTGTAAACCCGCTGTCCTCGTTGTTGTTCTTCACTGCCTGCTGCTGTACGAGTTTCTATACATACATACATACGTGTCTGTATGTGTGTGTGTCATGTGTCAGCTGATTTCTTTGGCGTGGCCAAAACGCATTGATTTATACGATGTTGGACTGTATTGAGCTGCTTTGGGGCGTTGATTTATGAGGGAGAAAGGGAGAGGTAGAAACAGAGATATATACATACATACATATGTACATATGTATATAGAGAAGTTATGTTTAGCTTGAAAATCTGGGCTTTATTAGTGAATATCTGTAAATGTTAAATGTTATACATACCTACATACATATGTAACTAGTGCTGTCTTGCGGTTAATAAAAATAAAGCATTTCGACTTCGTTGACCTATGCTGTAATGCTTTCCTTTTAAAACGTCTTCCAACAGACAAACGGGCAATCAGACAGTTATATAGAATAAATGTGTATATAGACAGGAGGAGGAGAATGGTTTCATCAGCTCATATGCCTAAGTTGATCTACAAAATATGAACAAGTCAACATCACGACTTGTTCCGTTTCATCAGTTCACAAATAGTTCGATTAAGTACTTGTTCATGAACTAGTTCGCTTTCCCAAATGATAAAACTAAGTCATATTAGTTGCGCAGATTGGCAATGGACATCATTTGGGACGCTTCGAAGCAGTTCACATCAATTGTGACATCAAATTGGGAGCTAGCTCGCGAACTAGTTCATTCCTATACGGAATCAAATTAATTGATTTCGGATCAATTAGTGTTTCATTTTTGAAGAATAATTAAATATGAAGGTTTTTATAGAAACCTTCTTCTCACTTTCTGCATCGTTTGTTAGCGAACTAGTTCTGTGGCGTCCATTCAGGAATTTCCAAATGAATTCCAACGCTGTTTCTCAATCGCATGCATTTCAATGCACAGCCCATCAAAACTGTCAATTCTTCATGCTATTTAGTACAAACGTATGTACATATGTACATACATATATACGATATATGTATGTGGTATATCAATGAATGAAAACTGATGTTGTTGTCGGCTGGCTCCGGTTGTTGTTTGTTGTTCTCGCAATGTGGCGACAGAAACCACACAACCACAGTGGCAGCATTTGGCAGTAGTTGTAAATATTGTGTTAAACATTAAATGAAGTCGTTAAAATTATTTAATGATGCACTCGTTAGTCACTCGCGTTGACAAGTGAAGCGGTGCTCAACGCCGACGCCGACGCTGACGACGATGCAGACGCTGTGGTTGGCGGCGGTGCCGGTGGTGGTGGTGGTGGTGTTGGCTGCTACTGTAACGCTGCGGTGCATGCTATTGAGGCATGCAAGCGGCACGGCGGCTTGGCGGCTCGGCGGCTGCCATGTGGCAAGGGATTCATGCTGCCGCACAACCACACATCACACGGACGGTTGACGTCGGCGGCTGCTGTCAAAAAGAATTGAAAGGATGTTTGATGGCATGCTAAATTGACAAATGCATGCAAAACACTTCTATCTGCTTTGCATCTGCCACATTTTTCATTTGCCACTAAAAAAGAAGACGCACGACACCAGAAAACCAGCAAACCAGCAAACCATCAAACAGGGGGCTTGCAACTCGAGTTGCGTGTAACTTGCCATGCAATTGCCCTCCACACGCAGACAATCTGCCAGTTGCTGCATGTTGCACTTAGCAGGTTGCAAGTTGCTCCTTCTGCCGCTGCTGCTCTCGTTGGGCCTTTTGCAAATTGAAAACGTTTTTAATTTAATTTGAAATGTTCAGAGCAATTAGTGCAATCTGTAGATGGCCAGCAATCCACAAACGAAACAATTTCCAGTAGATGGATACAATGGGACTCGATAACTGACACAATCGCACAAAATATTCAACAAAATAATTTGCATTTTCATTATTTTGATATTCATTCGAAAAAGGACTTGCTCTTTCTCCAGAATAAGAAAACTAGAGCGCATATAAAAAAAAAAAACAAAAAACTCTTTGAGAACCATTGCTGGAAAATGGAAATTTCCTTATACACACAATTTATTAATATATTTGCTATAAATATATGTATATATGTATACACATAAAATTTAACATTTTTACATATTACAACATTTCATAAAATCTTTACCTTTGCTGAACTTCTTGGCTTCATCCCCATCATTCGAGATGCCACAAGTGGCTGTACATTTTTGATCCAAGCTGCCACAACAACAGCAATAATAAGTGCAAGCTATATGTAGTCGTAAGGTCAACTTGGCCGCATTATCAACGCCAACCAGTCAGTTAGTCGCTTAGTCACTTAGTCAGTTAGTCGGGCAGCCAGGCAGTCAGTGATTCAGTCAGCCAGCAGGCAAAGGCAAAGGTAAGTTGCAGGAACAGCAACCAGCAACATCTTCTTCATTGCCATGCTGCAAGCGTTTCGTGCATAAAAGCGTGCGACACACACACACACACACATACACAGAGATAGAGACACACACAAACAACTAACATATAAACACAAAAGCTGAGCTTTGGCGCCTTAAGCCACAATAACAACAATAATAGCAACAACTTCACTGCCTTTGCCCAGCCTTAGCGCTTCATATTGTTGTTGTTGCTGTTGTAGGTGCAACACTGAACATTGCTGTTGTTGTTTTAGTTGTTGCTGCTGGCAGGCAGGCAGGCAGGCAGGTAGGCAGAGTAACCACAACAGCAACAATAGCAACATTGCCGCTGCTTAAGATGTATCTGTTGTGATTACCACCAAGCTAGCGTGTACTTAAGCATTTTATATGGTTGTTGTTGTTGCTGGCATGTCCTTGCAACACACACACACACACACACGCACGCAGGGTATACACACAAGAATTGGGCGCGCGTTGAAATGGCGTTGATGATGTTCATGTTTCATGTTGTTTTGGCTTGATGAAGCGCAAGCGATTATCCCCCCCTGCTAAATGTGAAACGAACTCCACTCAACCCCACTCCCCGACTCGACTCGACTCGACTCTACCCTACTCCACTCTACTCGACGCGACTCAACTAAACTGAAGTGAACTCAATGGAACAGCATAAACAACAGCAACAAGAGCTTGAGAGCTTGAGAGCAGCAACGTTTTGGCCAAGAAAATTGATTGATTTGCCACGGCACGGACGCGATCTGCAACATAAAGTTGGCGAACGTGAAATCGCGAGACTTGCAACATTTTTTTTCTACATTTTTAATCTTTTTTTTTAAATTTTTACTTTATTTTTTTTAAATTTTTTTCTGCCGGCTAAACAAGTTTCAATTTCATTTCTGCTTGTGCCTCACTTTGAGATACTCTTGCCAGATACACAAAAAAAAAAAATAAATAAAAATAAAAAAAATGTAGCGACAAAAATTGCGCTTCTTTGATGGCAACTAAGACGACAACGACAACGACGACGACAACCACAAAGACAGCAACAAAGATGATGAAGGCGATGCTGGCTGGCAATGCCAAAACGCACATCAAACGCGCTCTGGCGCATGGCAAAAAGTGGGCGTGGCAGTTGCATGTCTGCCAAAAACTGCTAAGCATAGCACACACATTTATATGTACTATATATATAGCTGTATATGTATACAGTTGAATTTCCCTAACTTGATGTTATAGACGATAGAAGCACTTTTCTTTTGATTATTTGTTCAACATTTAGTGTTGAAGTTTTTCATTTTAGAACAATATTCGATAGTGCGACTTCTAAGGCTCGAACTACCTTAAAATAAAGCTGTTAACAGTTTTGAATTTCTTTCATTTCAACTGCTAATGTTAACACTATTTATTTTTTCAATGAATAACAAATGAAAAGCTCGCAATCCTCAGCATATACCTCTATAGAGGTCTGCAGAACTACTTTCAGAGAACAAATCAGGAATTTCTTAGCTAAATCGATACAAAAAGTTGTGTTTTAAGTAGGTACTTTTTTTTAAATTGGGGATTACTGTTATGCACTGTAAATGGAGAATTCATGTCTCTCCCACACAGCTGTAGCCTCTCTTGAATTCCTAAGTCAAGTTCTAAAACGCCATATTTACCTTTCGCAGTTAATTGAAGCACAATTTTTTCTGGAAATGCGACTTTTCGTATTTTTTTCAAAAAGATTTCAGACTTTAGAAGATCTAATTGAAATTTGAAGTACGTTTTCAGACGTTGTCTATCAATTTATACATGAATTGCAGATCTCCTCTAAAATCACTGAACTCTATAAATAAATAATACTTTCGAATTGCTTGATCGCTCAACTGCCTATAAATATATTTTAGAAACATTTAAAGGTCGATTGTGAAACTATTGTGTAGTTTTGAAATGTTCTTTTCACTTCATTAAAATACTATAAATATGTAATCTTAAATAGTGGTAATTATATAATGAAATATGTGTAGTCTTTTGAATAACTTATTTTCTACAAAATATGAGAAAAGACATCTTTAATAAAACGTTTTAATATTCTGCTAAAAAGTTAAATAATATTCGTTTTTGCACCTACAAACTGTTTCCAATTCTGCTTGGAGTTGTGAAAAATGGACGGTTATGGAAATTAGTTATCGACGTCTGACTGTAGGTGTATATTTTGAATATTGGCAAAGGAAAATAAAAAATAAATATATATGTACTATATGTATGTATGCGTGAAAATGCATTTCAAATGCAATTGAAACGAATCGAAAATGTGCAACGCCCACTGGTCGGCGGGCAAGAGGAGTTGTTGTTGTAGTTGTTGTTACTGTTGATGATGTTGCTGCTGTTGTTGTTGCTGTTGTTGTTGTGGTAAAATGCATGCGGAAGGCAACGACTGCCACACAACAATTTCTCAATTGAAATGTGTACGCGAAAATTGTTGCCATTGCACGTTTGACAAATAAGTTGCATGCAAATAGCAGCAACAATTGCTACTGCAGAGGCAGCAGCAACAGCAGCAACAGCAGCAGCAGAAGTAGCAGCAGCAGCAGCAGCAATTTGTATGCAATGAATTAAATTCCAGCGCACAATTTTCTCAATGGCAGTGAAAATGCGCAGGCAGCCAAGGAAACAGCAACGTGCAGCTTTCATTGATGAAAATCGCTGGGGCCACCTTTGAACCACAAAGTTGTTTGTCAAGCCGTCTGACAGGCATTTTGGCTGACTGGGCGGTTGGGCGACTGGGCGACTGGATAGCTGGCACTACAGGCTTGTACACATTGTTGACATGACAAATTTGCTTGGCCGCCTTACAGGAAGCAACCACAACTAACGTGTAAGACAAATAAAATTAGTTAACGCTCTTGTCTCGTCCTCATTCAGCTTAGACGCTTCGTTAGATTGTCGGCGTGCCAAACATAAAATGCAACAATTTATACAAAAACCAAAAGAGGAAGGGAACTATTTTTCAAAACTTGCGGCAGTCCAACAGTTATTGCTGGAGCTTTGAGTATTGGATCTTCAAACGCTATCTGGCTTGAATGTTGCAGCCCGACACTGTGATACCCTTTACCCCAAAAAAAAAAAACTTCCGCCATTAATTATTCTATACATATGTACAGAGTATTTCAAAGTCTTCTCTACTTGTTATATCTAAATTATTAGCAGAACAGATTTTATGTTCCAATCAAATGTTTTCACTTCAATACAATATGCCCTTTACAGTGGCGTACGAATAAATGTGAAATATAGTATGTTCACGATCCATGAATTTATCTTTAAAGAGCTGAAGCAGAAACATTTGATTTTGATTCGATATTTCGCATAAAATTACGCTTCTCCTCCCCAACCTAAGCCCCACAGAACTTGTGTTTTTGTTTCTTTTATTTAATTACTCCTTTCGTTTTTTACAAAATGGAATTTACAAAATCAATTTAGTTTCATTAAAATGTTGCCGAAAACATTGCCAGTAAAGCGACTCTTGTATTCAGATTTGAGTCGATGGGTCGCACTATGTGGATCATATGTATGTAGATACGAGTATGTGCGTTTATTGCATATGCATGTGTGTGTAGGTTGCATGTGTATTTGTCTATGATGGGTTTAGTAACCCTCAGAGCATATTTCGCTTCATTCAGTGTGGTTTCTTTTGGATTATATTATATTATGTGTTATTCTATGTTTTCATTTGAGTTTACTGAGTTTATTTGTTAATTAGTTAGTTAGTTTATAGTTAATTAATGATCGTTCAATGCGTCGTTATTGTTGTGTTTGTGTATAAATAAAAAATAAGAAAGCGAATAGTGTTAAATGTGTGGCTTGGGCAGAAGAGAAGTCTTCTGAAAGATTGTTGCTCATGCAGAGCTTCATATTGGTGTCTAGAATGAATTAAGTTATGACATGAAGTAAGCCATCATGCAGATTTATCAGATGCTGTACTTACTTTAGTAGCATCGCGCTCCTCCTGGGTCTCTGGGATGCCATCGCTTTGGTCAGCAGTTTTAGGCAATCCGTTGGTCTCTTTTGCCAGAGGATTGTTAATAATTTGTTGGGTATTATTTACCGTTAATTGTGAAGAGTTGCCGTCTTCCAGGGGAGCTTCTGGCTTATTTGTGCCTTTTGGCATGGATTTTACTTGACCCGAATGGATGACATGGCCGCCAGGTTGCGGGCCGCTGGGTAAAGGCGTGTCTTGGGATAGATTTCTGGAGCTATTAAAACCGTTTTGCTGGGGAATATTTTCATTTCCAGGCTTATGTTCGATTGAAGAAATGTTTCTGGCACCGCCATCGAGTTGGGGCCCAGGCTGCTGGAATATCGGTTGGTCAGGGCGGTTACCGTTCGGAATGCCAAAAGGATTTGGATATGGGACCCTTTGGAAGCTAGCTTGAGGCTGGATTACTGGATTCCAGGGGAATTGCGGAATTGGGCCATGCTGCTGGAAAAATGCTTGCTGTTGGCCATTTGGATTGCCGTCCGGAATTGTAAAAGTATTTGGAGAATTGAAATTGGGCAAGTTTTGGCAACTTGGGTTTCCATTAATAGCAATGGGTGGCGGATAATACAGCAGTCCGTTATTGTTATTGCCATTGTAGATACCACCAGCTTGAGGCAGATTGTTGGCTGGCTGTTGATTGGGCCAGCCATTATAATTGAAATGCCCATTATTTGGTAGGGGATTCCCGGCCCAGTAACCGCGAGAGTCGCCTTCGCATCTGTTACTTTCCGGATAGACGGAAGTGACTTTCGGATTCATTCCGCCGTGCATCCCGTAGTCGCTCCCTTGCGGCTGAAACTGGTTGGAAGTAGCAGCGCTCATGATATTTCCATTCATAGGCAACTGCTGTTGCCCAGGATTGTGCTGCAGATCTACAAAGACTGGTTGGCGAACTCCATTGCTATCGAATATATAACCAAGTTGGAGCTGGTTGTTGGCTGGCTGCTGATTGGGCGAGCCATTATAATTGAAATCGCCATGCCTGTTCACGGGATTGCTTACCCAGTTGCTTTGCGGATTTGCGTAAGCGGTTGGCGAATTCATTCCGCCAAGCATACCGCGTGCGTTATACAGCTGCTGGGGCTGATTGGAAGAAGAAGCGCCCATCGACATACGTAAATCCTGCGTTTTAAGTTGTCCCCAGTTGCGACGAACACCCAGTAGTTTTTGATCAACATTCTTCTTACATCGTGCATAGTCACGGTCCTTCTGGGACTGTAAACGATGGACTTGGCTACGACAATTCCTATTTCCCCCGTACCGTTTTGGGATATGTGGCTTCGGGAATACGCGCTTTTCATAGAACTCGTCTGCAATCAGTTTGATGCTTAGTGTGTTGCAGTTAAATGTTAACGAGCAGTTTGGGCTTACCTAGCGGCATATTAATTGAATCTTCGCGGTCCGACATTTTGAATCAGAAATTCAATTATTTTTGCAAATATAATCAGCACAAAAGGTATCAACGTCACGAAAACTTGCCGTCAAGTGGAAAAAATGATGAAACTGTCAAAGACCACGTTCTAGAATGCCATGTCATTGGTCAGGGCTGCTTTGGACTCAGGGACTAATGTTGTAAAAGCAAGCGAGCGTATCGATTCGTTAATATGGGTATCAACATTTCAAATAAAATATATTACTAGATTGCTTGTTCAATTGCTTACATTTTATAAGTTCAAGTAATTAGATGATGATGCATCGTCTTAATGTCGTGATAAAATCACAGTTTTCACGAGGCATCGATATATTACGGTCTTGGCAGCACTGAAGCTTTCCAGCTGCGACGGCCAATTTTTTTCCTTAACCGGCTATTTTCTTTCTGTTGTAGTATTAGCGGCTTCTTTACAATTTGTTTGCAACTGAACTGTAAATATATTCTTCGCCATTTCTAAGAGATCGAGAGTTATTCTTGGGTATTGGATATGCACTTGCACTGCCCCTTTAAAAATTGATACTCTCACATACATACATATGAATGTGTATATACATATATACGAAATTACTAGATGCAATTAAATGCGATTTTTCATTCAAAAAAAAAAATTAAATCATCTAAAAAGAAAGAAATTCAGGAATTCCTCCATTTAGGGATTATGAGTCCGTATGCCAAGTTTAATATTGATAGGGCGATTTAACAGGAAGTTAAAGCCATATACATACATACATATGTATATCATCTCTGCCCAAGCACTGTTGTTGTTGTTGCTGCTTTCCACATGTTTACGAGACATACACAGCCACATACAAACAAATGCAAATTTCTAATCTATTTTATAGCCATTAACTGTAATCACAACAGCAATGCAAATAAATCCCATTTATTCTAAACAATGCATTAATACTTGTACTTTCGTGAGATGTTTTTGAAGTATAGAAACGATGCTATAATTCCAAAGAACCTTCGTTCATTAAGTTGCATCTAATCCTGTGGCATCTTCTGATAGTCTTTTTTTTAGAGGGCATTAAATACTGTTGTTGGCGCTTGCTGCTTGCAACTTTGTTGCCAATTTTCTTGCTTCGTTTTTCGGTTACCATATGTCGGATGTGATAAAAACGTCTGAAGATTATTTTAGCGCTTCTCGAAGGGCCCATAAAGCTTCGCTCACCTGATGGCATGGTGGAGGGGGGCGGAGGAGGGGGAGGTCCACACCATAAAACTAATTTCAGGGGCAGCCGCAACAAAACAACAAAGTTGCGTCTCAGAATTTAAATCAATTCTTTTGCTTTGTTTGTGGCGACAACAGCCGAGGCAACGCCGTCCGCAGCGGTAACCATGGCAGCGATGCCAGACATCATCGAATTTATTGCGTTTCAGCCACATATAGCGCAAATAACGGTACGGATGGGAGGCCCGTTGCATTGGCTGCAGTCGACGCAGCATAAGATGTACACCGAATTCTAAAGAGCACGTGCATGCCGTGTTGTGCCGAAAAAATCCCGAATATAACACAAAACAAAAACTAAAGTAATACCAAAAATAGTCAACACGACTTTTCTTAATTTTTGGACACCAATAATGCGAAAAAAATTCTTCTGGGCAGGTCAAGAATAGATTTTGAAATATATAACTATATGTACATATATGTAGTGCTGTTGATCCAGGAATTTGAGTGTTAAAGTACTTGAAAAAAGGCCAACAAATTTAGAATTACTAAGGCAAATATCAAGACATATGTATATTCAATATCCCTGACAAAGAAGTGAACGTGTTTTTTCCACTTCTGGAGAAATTTTAACTAAGCGACGAGCTCGGCTTCTTAGCTCAATTATAGATGAGTGCATATTCTTTAATACAAATTGGAAGTTACAACACGTTTGTGTTGGGCCGTGTTTAGAAATATTTTCGTCGTGCGTCCGCGTGCGTGTTTCCAAAAGTTCGTTTCGTGGCCGGGTCGCGTCGGGCCGAAAATAGCCGGCCCATGCCCATCTCTATTGTCAACGACAAAAGCGATAGGATGGCAGCGCGGGGACAGGCTGTTAAGCTATAGGTGGCGTCGACAGGTTGCCAAACATGAGGGGTGGCAGCGCTGCCACTCAGCTGTTTTGATCAACATTCAATTGTGGCGCGGTGGGGGAAAGATTTAAAATCACCACCCGATCGGGCACGACGCCTTGCGTGCCGCAGCATCAAGCTTTGGCGTCGTTACGAGTTAGTGGGACGGCAGCAGAGGTGTGTTTCATAAGTGCAGTTGTAAGTCTAGTTTATATACATATTAAGCAAATAAGGATTAAAAATGAGAAAGCAGTGATAAAAAAAGGGGGCGGGAAGCCAAGCTTGTTGGGGGAGTGGAGTGAAAGGCCCTGTGGCTTCATTTAAGTATGTGTTTTTGGATAATCTCGACCGCGCGTTTCATTATTTGCACTTTGGGCTGCCCATTAATGAAATTTCAGCACACTCTGGCCAGCGAGTATACCCGGAGCCAGAGCATCATTGCAGTATAGTATATATGTATGTATATACAATATGTGTGTGTGGTTTGTGCTGGCAACTTAACCCGCACATTAATCAAAAAGCTACGATCAAATTTCCCCCCTCCTGAAGGGAGAGCCAAAAATGTGCGCGCGTTGAGATCGACAGCTAATCAAAACGATTATCAAATTCGTCGACGGTGATCGGCATGATCGATAGCTGCCGGTTAGAATTTTCACTAAGCGATTCAGCATGTGCTTGTTTCCCACATTCGTCAATATGAAAAGCCTCCAAAGCTGTTGTTGTTGCTGTTGTTGTTGTTGGTGGCAGACCTCACTAACTGAGTGAGTGAGTGACTGACTGACTTTGGCTGCCGTTGCTGTTGCAAGCTGAGAAAATGGGCCGCAGGCTGCTGCACAAGATGTTTAAGGAAAAATCCAAAAAACTAAAACGTTCAGGGGAAACTGAAAAGCCAAAACATCGACAACAGCAACAACAACAACAACAACACTGACGACGACGACGACGATGATGAGAAGGAAAATTGTGGGTAATTTTCGTTGGCAAAGTTGGGGCGCACAAAGGTTTCCACGTGCATGTATGAATGTGTGTTTGTGTGTGTGTGTTGGTTGGTTGGTTGGTTGGTGTGCCTGTTACATTAGCGTTAGCGTTAGCGTGTGTGTAGGTTGTAATTTTCTACTTTGCGCCTAAAAACAAAAGCCAGCCAGCAACCCAACAGCCAACAACGACTGCCAACAACATGAACTAAAGTCATGTGCAATGTTTACACGCCGTCCGATCGGGTGTCATTATCGAGCCCATCAAAATCGACGCTCGACGCTCATAATTATGGCGGAACTTGTTAACTGCTCATAAAAATTGTTAACTCAAATGAAATGATACACACGATTTTTTTTTGTTTTACGAATTTTCGTTGGTTACCTTTTTTTTGTTTTCATGGATTTTAGCGCCTTATTATATAGCTTGTTCTCACTCCCCTGTCCCCTCTGCCCCTTAGTTAACTGATTTCTCCCTCTCCCTCTCTCATCTCTCTCTCCCGCCCTCTCCTTTTTTGTCTGTGTCTGTCTATTGTAACTCGCCTTCTCTAATCTCTGCATGTCCATCGCAACAGTGTTTTGCGTTTTGTTAATTAGCCATTTAATGCTCAATAAAAACAACAACAACCACAACTACAACAATAGTAAAGCCAACAGCATCCACAGTCGCAGCCACTGTCACAATAGCCAACACATTTTGATTTATTGAGTCATTAAATAATAATCATAATTTTCTTGTTTAGCAGCTTTAAATAGCTGGCAGTTCTGTGTGTGTTCATTTATTTTATTTAATCTGTATGTGTTGGTTTTTTTTTTCAACAGAATTGCTTTTACATAATTTCTATATTAGTTAGCAGGGATGTTCTACACGTATAGTCATGGAATTACAGAAAACTTAGTTAGCTTTTAATAATTTAACGCTTCATTCGGAACATGCATGTAATAATTTCTATTTGCAAGTTTGTACTTTCAATTTGCACCTCACAGCATCCAGAATTCTTTGAAATAAAGTTGGCTATGCTTAGATCTTTTTTTTAATTTATTTATTTATTTTAATATTGTCATAATAGCTGGCAAAATGCTTGGACATTCTAGAAATGTATTCAAGAGGAATCATAAATGTGTCCTTATTTAAAGGCAAGGAATCAGCAACTTTTTATTATTGACATACAATATATATAGTGGAGAGATGAGGCAGATGAAGCCATATTTCAAATTAAAACTGTATCGGTTCATTTAAAATATGTTTTTGGCAAATGGTGCTGAAATACAGCATTTTATATATTTCTATTTTCTTTTCTGTTCATAATTAATTGGTATTTGTATTACTTAGCTTCTTCACTCACTCTGACTGATTTTTCACTACTCCTCTCTTTAAATGTGAAAGGAATAATGACAAATAATCCTGTTAGCCAGAAAGAAATTTAAGTACAAATGAATTGAAGAATCGTTGCTGATATTTAAGTTTTATATATATTTTATATTTATATATTTTCTCAACAATACATATAGTACTGCAACTTTAGTTCACTAAGCTTCTTTGCTGTTTCCACATTCCGTCTGATACGTACCATTTATTATTTATCCATTTTAGACTTCAAAATCGTCTCAAGACGTACTTTGCTCGAGCAGGCCAATTTATCAAACTTCATGGCTGGCCGCTGGCATGTAAATATGTTGGTTTTTCTAAATGCTGCATAATGGCCAATTTTCGTTGAACATTTTTGCGATAAAAACAAGAACCGAAAACCAATACAAAATTGATGAAATTAAAATTGTTACAAACTAAAAAAAAAAAAAAACAACAACAAAAAGCGAACTCAAGCTCAATCAATTTTTGCCTAGACAGGCAGCCAAAGTGTTTGGACAGTGTCATTTGGTCATTAATCAAATGTTGGCATAGAAAATATATATACACACATATATGTGAGCTCCGATCGGGTAATTTACTGGCCTGACTTGGCCTGGCCTCGTCCGGCTACCGTCTCGTCGCGTCGATCCAATCAATGTTAGTTCGTAAGCTCCGAAATGCCTGTCTCGCAAAATTGCACAATAAAGAAATCAATAAGTCAGATTGGCAGAGCGCAGCAAGCGATTTCTTAACACTACAATATTCATACACTACAAGTATATATGCACATATGAGTATTCATATATATATATATAGTACATATATGTATATACTATAAGTATGTCTGTGTATGCAGATGTGCGAGTATATTTCATTATTTATTATTAAACGAATTGGTGCAGCCTTAACTGCCAAGCAATTGGCTACCGGTGTTCGTAGAGGGCTTCTTTTTCTTTGTTGTTGTTGTTGCTGTTGCTGTTGTTGTTGTTGTTGCTGCTGCTGCAGTCGAAATGAATATGCAAAAGAGGGGCCGACCAAAACGGCAGGCCCCAACGACAAAGATACAAATGCAAAAATATAAAACCGGCAGCACTTTTGGGGCTGGCCAAAGGGGAGCAACAACAACACTAACTGGACAGCCGAGCACAGCGGGTAGCACTCACCAGACACACATACAAACACGCATATATATATATATACAAGTACACATATATATATTCTTGGATGTGTGTGTGTATGTGAGCTGGCTATATAGCTAATTTAAATGAGCTGCAAAACGAAGTTGGCAGCGTCTGAAGAATCGCTGGCTGCCTACCAGCAAAGGCAGCCCAGCAAAGACATTCATTCAGGCATTCTGGCAATCTGGCATTCAGGCATTCAGGCATTCGGGCATTCAAGCAGGCGCTACCAACGCCTCTTGGCTTTTGTAGCTTGTAGCTCTTTCTTTTCCGTTCTTTTTGTATTCCTTATGACGGGAACTTTGGCGGCGTCTTCGATTTGGCATCGTTCTCCGACTGTTGCTTGCCTGCCAATTAATCAGCTCTCGAGTTCTCTGGACGCCCGGGACTTCAATTGATTTGCATATCCAATTATAAACACATTCGGTTGCTCCCAATGTCTTTTGTAATGGTGCAGCGCCTCTTTTGTTTTACACAAATTGTCGCACTTTAGCGTAACAAAAATCGTTGTTTGTTCTCTAAAGACACGTACAGCTATAGCTTTAGTTATATGCATATATACTGGGCAGATATTCATTTATAGGCCAATAGCACGAAATGCGCTTTTGTACATTTTACAGCGAATAAAATTGACCGACATTTGTGTAGTAGTAGTAGATGTGCGAGTAAGTATAATGCATATAAAATATTGTTTGTAAATATAACAAAAAGCCACAATAAATGCCATTTTATTACAGCTCAGATATGACTATACTATATATGTAGGACTATATGGCAAAAGTCACGCAAACGTTTGCAACAACGACAGCCATTCATATTGAAAAGTTAGGCCGAGATTCGAAATGCTTTGAAAAGTTTTGGCAGTGAGTGTAAAAACAAACTCCAAATTGCTGAGCTCTGAACGGAAGTATTGAGATCAGACATACTTGTTGTAATCGAGTAGATTGTTTCTTGAAGAGGTGTTGCAGCCATACTCTTATTAAATTTTTTTAGAAGAAGTGAAGCTCGAGCTTTTCTCGAGCAATGTTTATGAAAGATAGTGCCTGACATTAACTTAACAATAAAAACCGTGTTACAAGTATGTTATGGATATACTTTGATTAAACAGAAAAAAAAAATGTTATGGGTATATCGCAGTCTTTTATTTTCAAATATTTAATTGATTATTGAGCTTACAATGTTAAACATACTGGTATACCAGGCTGAAAGAAGACCAATCTTAAAGAGACCATGAATATTTTCGACTCACAGATACTACAAATGCGACTTAAGTGTGAACTGTTGTAGGGCACAAGAACATATTTCTGTATATTTAGATTACTTTTAAATAGTCTAGAACAATAGTGTTTTTCAAATATTGTGCCTTGTTGCCAAATTCTTAAGTTAACGATCACTGCGATATGCACAAACAGATAAAAGTATTGCTGCGATCTTGTTAGGAAACAAAATAAATACTTAGCCCAAAAAATCTAATAAACCAAGAATTTGTTGACTGTAGACTCGATTATAGTAGGTTCCATAATGTTTCTGGCATAATTATAATTCTTAACGAATGTCCACCTCAACGAAGAATTATTTAAAGGTCCATAGATTCAGCACAGAATTGTGATATCTTCAATCAGCTTTGAGAGCAGACTGTACTTAGACGACCGCACAATGTTATCTCTTTGCCAATAATGCTGGCTAATTAGTGGCACTTACACACACACAGACACAGACACGCATGTGTGTGTGCTGAGCATCGTTCGGAGAGGGGAGAGGTGCTGGACTTAGCTGCCGCTAAACGCTTCTAATGGCCCAGTAGGAGATGGGAACGAAGGTCAAAGTGCAATGGCTAAAAATGCCGCAACTAAATGAATGAAAATTATTTGTAGAGATAGGGAGAGAGAGACAAAGACACACACAGAGAGAGAGAGAGAGAGAGAGGGAGAGAGAGAGGGAGCAGGCAGACAGGAAAAGATTGAGGCAGTTGGCTGCGCATTTGATGGATGGCTGATGGGCTGACGGCTGAATGACTGGCGGGCTGACTGAAGAGTGGATGCTGTGCGAGAAATGAGCAATGCAATGAGCCCAGCTACTTACCCCATGTTGGGTTTTTCGTTCAGGCAATATGTGCAATTTTGTAACAAATTAGCGCGCTAACACACACACACAAGCATACAAGTCCACACAGGGACATGGCCGCATTTGCTTTTGTTAAATGAAAAGTGCCGGTTGTGATTATCGCTGCAGGATGTCCTTAATATGAGGGTCGAGCGCGCAAAGAGAAAGAGTGCGTGTGTGTGTGTGTGTGTGTGTGAGAGAGAGAGAGAGGGCTGCGCTGATCCGCTTTGTTTTGACGATGCGCAAATCCTTTAATGCGCCTGCGCAGCGCCTAGGACGGCTGTTTAAGTAAATGTTGCAGGAACTGCTCTAAATCACACACACCAATGCACACTCACATACACGCGCATTCTTAGCACCCAGAGACAATGTTAATGAGCCAGGATCACACATGCTGATCCGCACAAGTGTCCTGAACTAGAACTCTCGTTACTCACACATTCTACAAAACCTGCCACTCGGACGCTTTTGTCCTCGCCAACGTCCACTTGACACTTAAGCAGTTCCCTTTGTGGTTAAATAAACAAACTGTACCTTTTGTCCATTCCCTGCAATTCCACAAACATATCCACAAAGGAGTGTGCACATATGTGTGTATAGTCCTTAGGTTTGTGCCGCGTCAGTTTTGGGCACTTGATTTCGAAACTATTTCACTTCTCGGTCGCGTTCTCGGTCTATACAATGCGGTCCGGCCCGGCCCGGCTCTGCATTGGCCTAAAATAACAAATAGCGGCGTTACCAATTCCGGCAAAAACGGTGAATTGGCCAAAATGGATTTTCGCCCGAACTGGAATTTGAATTTGAATTAGAATTTTGTCGTTTTTTGTTCGATGTGTGCAGACACACTTAAAAGCTAGTTTCCTGCCACGCCCATCAAGTATGCGACGCGTTGAACTTGGGCCAACCATGCGCCTGCAATCGCAATTCCAATTCCAATTGCAGTAGCACTTCTTGGCGTTGTTCGTGCTGTCTTTGTTGTAGTCGTCGTCGTTGTTGTTGTTGTTGTTGTATGGACGTTGTTGCGGTGTTATCATTAAACTAAAGCCGCGCTAAAAACCAACCACGCGAAAGTGTTCTAATTGCAAAACTTTTGCCATGCCACATGCCGTTGTAGCAACTTCTGTGTGCGGTACAGTGGCGACTGGCTAAATGAAAAATTCAATAAATACATCAATAGGCATTGCTTAGGGCACTTTTGTGTCTTCAGGTATCAGCAAGCAATTCATTTGTTCGTTTAAGTACCTTTTGCAAACTACAACTGAAATGTTGAAAAATCGTCTATCAATTCCATTTTCAATTATAGATGAACAGAAATCTCAAAGAAATGATTCTTTAACACTAACTCAATAAACCAGATGCCGTATTTTGTTTATTTCCTGGAAAATTTCCAGTGTTCATTTCGAGATATAATGTGATTTTTGTTCTTGTCTAATGATTCCAAAAATTGTCAAGTTGTTCAAAATAAATGAAATAAGAATATGAAAACATTTTTATGAGCACTCTCCAAACGTCGAATAACATACATATGTATTTCAGTTTCGTGAATGTATTTTTTTTTACCAGCTTTTCTAGCGATGTTGGAACAGACATGTTCGCATTACATTTCTTCAAATGTAAATTCAATTTAATTTCAAATAAATCTATTATTTTTCTGATGGACAGTTCAAGTTATTAAAAGAGTTAGAAGCAAACATAATTCAGAATCTGCTAAAGGATTGAAGAATTTCGACTAGTTAGAAGACAACATCTGAATTTCGTTACCAATTCCATGTCTTGGCAATTTAATATTTAACGGATTAGGAGTGAGATTTACGAAATTCAATTTCCACTGTATATTTATAGAAGTGTGTGTGTCTCACACACACTGTCTCTGTCGTACCGCAAACTGCTGCGTGTTTCTGGTAATTGCAAATTGCAGTGGCATGCCAGCTCAGTAAACCCCATATCCTCAGCGGGCCCCCTCATGTCGCCACCACCCTGCCTTTCCCTCCGCCATCAAATGCCAACTTCGGCGTCGTTTATGCATGTGCACACATGTACCTGCATAACACACAAGTACATACATACATACATATGTACATACATACTACATGTATATATGTACATATGTATGTGCGAGTATGTGGGTATTTGGGGCTATAAATTTTTGCACTTTGCTGGCACGTCAACGCGAATCGTTTGAACGTGTTCACTATTTATGTACATACATATATATATATATGAATAAATGTTTGTGTGAGTGTGTGTGTGTGCATTATAAAAAGGAAGCGGGCACTGCGGCTTTTAATTAAAAGTGACGAGTGTTTAATAAGTGGCAGGCCACAAGCACGCCATGGCTGGTGTTCACCAAACTTTCAACTTGCAACACCAAACTTGCAACTACAAACGTCAAACGAATGCAAATGTTGGCTGCCACTCAGTAGGCCGATTGCTCTGAAAGCTCGTGCTAATTGCACGACTTTGTGTTTACTTAAGCGGCTTTAACATACAGACATACAGACATACATACAAGTACATAGTATATGTGCAAGTCTCCTGATTTGTTGTCGAATATCAATCAAAAGACTGGAACGGATGGAAATAAATAAAGTCGCGCTCTCTCCATATCAGCTGTGGAGCTTTCAGTCAAGCTCATTATGCTAATAAAGACACACAGCTGCACACGCCTACACACACACACACACACACATAGGCACACACATACACAAGCACAGTTAAACACACACATGCAAGCGATCCGCATTGACTGACTAAGTGAGTGACTGACGTACTGAGCGCTTGGCTGACTGACTTGACTTGACTTGACTAACTTGTCGACTTGTCTAAATGACTGGTTGGCTGGCTGGCTGGCTGGCTGGCTGGCTGGTTGGTTGGTTGGCCAGCGAGCGAGCAGCTAACAGCGAACCAGCCAGCCGTCGTCGTCATCATCGCCTCCTCCCTTCTCCCCAACTGCCTCCCCTGCTGTTCGACGACGCTCCGTCGTCTATATCGTCGCTCGATCACCATCGTCTGTGGCTGCCTGACCATCGACATGAACATCGACAGCTTGCGGCGACGTTTAAATTTTTCATACCATAAACAAAATGAGCTAAAGATTCTATCTGTTCGTGTAAATATTTGTTAAAATTAAGCTTTCAACTGAAAAGTTTCAAAAATGTTAATTTCGCATGTTGGAATTTTGGCTGCGCTTGCCAAAAACGGCCCTATCGCCAATAGATCGTGGCAGCTATATAGCATATGCATATGATCTGATAAAGGTGTGATCGCAGTTAGCATAGGAACGAACAACTCTATAGTTCAGCGGAACAATACATATCAAGACGAAGTAGTGCGGTAGTTTCATTTTTTCCACGTCATTACAATAATATGCTAGACATTTGTTGAAATTTAATTTTCCGAACCTTCCACAAATCAAAATGTTGTCATTCGAGTGCAAGTTAATTGACAGATCAGCGATTTAGGTCAGTGGCGATCGCATTAAGTGAAGTGTGTAGATGGCTTTGAAACGAGCGCTGAAAAGCTACATACTATTCTAGTATTCTAGAGTAATTTAGATCAGTTTATTGCTATCATTCAAATAATGGAGATCATTTGAGATCACTTTTATGGAGTATTTACCATTATTATTAGGCATTTTATTGTGAATCATAAAAGCGGTCAGTTCTAATGATTTTGTGAGACTACAAGTATTTGCTTAGTGACGATTGCTTGATAATGCTCTAAAAAGAGGTGCGTTTTGTGAATTGAAACTTTTCTAATGTGAAGTTCCTACAATTTGCATGACTGGTGGGTGGTTTTGTTTTGAAAACCCTAAGATATTTTTCGTAAGTAAATGGTCCTTGATCTAAACACATGAAATATAAATCGTTCCGAAAAAGTCAAATGTTATTTATTTTCTACATTTTTTAATGAATTGAAATGCTTGGATGAATGGAATTAAAATGAATTGCGTTGCTTGGAGCGCATCAAGTATTCGTCTATGCCATGAATATTATTACTTGTATTATTATTTGCCTGAGTTGTGAGTTGGCACATAATATAAAAAGGAATAAACAATTTTGTTTGCATTTTTAATGTCTTCTGGGTTTTGCTTTGTATTTAGAATATAGCAGTAGTCGCTGTTATTATTATTGCTGCTGCTGCTGTGGTTGTTGTTGTTGTTGCAGCCTGCGGCAAATGTTGTTGTTTTTTTTACTGTTTTATTTTCTCAAATTAGCTTGCAGACATTTCGTTGGCGAGACATGCAAACTGACGTTTAAAAAGTGGCAGTGGCTACGACCACGGCAGCTGTGGCAACAGCCAAACAACAATAATAATAACACTAACAACAATAACACGTGAATGCAGAATGAACAGGAGCTACAACAGCAACAACAGCAAGCACAACAACACCTACAAGCCTCACATAATTCAATTAATTTGGTTTAATTGCCGCAATGAAAGCGCGCACATAAATGCATAAATTATATGGCGCGTGAATGATGCAAATAATCACAAGAAATATCTACAAGCAGCAAGTACTATGTAGGCATGAACATATAGTACTAGTGTAATATAATATGAACAGTTCGAGAGATGCCTGGAACTCGGCTCCAAAGTGCTGTCAAGGCCTTCAGACCTCGTCGCGGTCGCGGCCGCAAGTCACAAAGTCGCAAAGTGCAAAACGTGGCTGCGCCGCAAATTGTTGCCATTCAATTACGTTTATTAGCCGCTGCCTTATGACCATAGTTATGGTTGCCCCCAAGCCCCCCTCCCCCTCCCTCCCTTCCCCACTTCCTTACTGTAGGCGAGAGTATCTCCGCTGGTTTCTGGCTTGGCCTGGCCTGGCCTGGCTTGGCTTGGCTCGCTTGATCGTCGCGACGTCGGGCAGGTTTCGCAAATCGCCGACCGAGTAGTTTGATTGAGTTGATTTTTCCAACGCTTCATTTTTTCAACTGCCGTCGCTATTTTGCATGAGAGTTATACAAAACACCCTCAACCGAACCGAACGCGTGGGTACAAGAAAAAAGAAACCAAAGTTAACAACATTAACATTAACAGCAACAACAACAACCACAACAACATCAATTGGCTGCAACAAAAAGCCCTCAACTTGATACCTTTTGTTGGGGTTAAGAAACGAGCGAGCCAAATTGGCAATGGCTGGTATTATTGTGGTGGTGGTGGTGGTGGTAGTTGTTGTTGTTGCTTTTGTTTACTAATGACGTCGTGAATTTGTGGTGATATTGTTATTGCTGTCGCCGCTTATTTGTTAGCCAGGCCCAAGTGTTTAAGCCAAGTTTATAGCATTTTAAGCAGTCCCTAAATGTAGTGTGATTGTAGCACGTAATTCAGATTGGATTATATTTTATGCCAACTGCTGTGTAAGCTGTGTAAGTCTCAAAGGAGACTTAGAGAGCGGAGGGAGAGAGAGAATGAGAGAATGAGAGATACGGAGTTAGAGAAACAGGCATAAACTCATAAGGCAATATTCAGGTGAGAAACTGAAATGGAATGGAGAAAGAAAACGAAAGAGAGCAAAAAATAATTACAAAGAATGCTGTGTGTATTCAGAAAGAGAGAGAGAGAGAGAGAGAGAGAGAGAGAGAGAGAGAGAGTGTGAGAGAGAGAGAAAGAGCTAGGAGAAATGGAGAGACAAAGAAAGTACGAATGGAATACCACAAAAGCAAGAGCAAGCAAATGGAATACAAGTTTTAAAAAAAGTCAAAGAGAAGTAGTATGGAAAGGGTAGTACTTCTAAAAACAGTAACAAACAAAAACTAAATAAGTGAATAACTAAATGGAATCTTAAGAGAGAAAGAAAAAAGGCTGGAAGGGCGATAAAGAATATTCCAAAAATATAGGACTGAACAAAAACAAAATCTTTGGAGAGCAATACAAAGTATAAGCATGGCCAGTAGGAACAGGCTGAATAGACAAACTGAAATAGAGAAACAGTATAATAAATAGAACATGTTGAGAAAAGGAAAGGAAAATATAAAACCTGGTTGGATTTGAAATAAAAAGTTTAAATAATTTAAAGCTCGTAATAAAAGAACAATGGTAATGACAATGCAGTTGCTTACAAAAAATCAGCACAGAAATCTCTATACTTAGTACACTATAAAAATATTAATGCTGTCATTGCAAGTAAATGTGCGTTTGTACGCTTGTGTGTGGTTCTAAGTCAGAAGTCTAATGCTGAAAAATTAATTTGCAGCCTCAGAGCCATTTAAAGTAATTTAAAACATAATCACCCCCAATTATAGTCAGGCAATGCTCGAGCTTCAAATTTAACTTCATCTACCCTCTCTAGCCCCCTCGGCTCTCCCTTATTCTATCTCTTACTAAATGTTGATAGGCTTCAGTAACTTGGCAACTCTTTTGGCCTGGCTCTCTGCTACCAGTGCTGTTTGTCTGCTATTTAAGTGCCACAAAAGTTCAAATTAATTGCAATATGAGGCACATTAAATGTGACCCGAAACGAAAACAAAAAATGCCAACGTTCCATCGCTAGAGTGCGGGTGAGGGTTGCGGGCAATGGTCGCCTTTGGCCAATGGCCATGGGGTGGCGACCAAAAATGTCATGTGGCATTAATGAGCGGTCAGTTAATCATGACATTTTATACTTAGCGTGGTCATTTGCAGACTACAAAATTGGCCAAAGAAGAGGGCGTGAATTCTGAAACTGAAAATGCGCACAAAAGTATGCTACGAGTTTAGTAATAATGCGAGTGCGGGTGTGTGGGGGGCAGTGGGGGAGTGGGGGGAATGGGGGCGAGTGACGCTGATGAAGCGCGTCTAATTACGTTGGCTTGCCAGGCCTAATGAACAGGCCGTAGCAACAACAGCAACAATAACAACAACAACAGCAGCAGCAACAACGTGTGGCATGAAAATAAAATTAAAGCATTTCGTAAATTAAAAGCATATTCTTGAGCATGTTGTTGTTGTTGTTGTTGTTATTGCCGCTCGTCGACGCCGCACATTAAAGACACTTTAATGCACTTCATCAATTTGGGTTATGGCTACAAAACGATCCCCAACTTCAATATATTGGCTTTCGTCCTCATCTTCCACGTTCTCGTCATTGCCATCGCCATCACCGCCACCAACACCACCGCCACCACCACCATCGTCATCGTCATCGTTCTTCGAGCGTTCGCGTAATTATCTGCAGACTTGAGCTGCTGCTGCTTGCTACGTTTTTTAAGATTTCGCAAAAATAATAAATAATAAAAAGCAGCAGCAGCAACACCAACAACAACAACAGCAACAGTGAACACTACGTCTTGCAGATAACGCAAAATAAAAAATAAAATAAAAATACGTATACAAAAAAAATTATGATGAAAAAGTCTGCGCTTTGGAAACTCCATTAATTTTTGTTGCTGCTGCAAGTTATTGTTGTTGTTGTTGTATGTATTTTTGGGGCCCACTGCCGCGGTTGCTGCGTCATTGTTAATGAGTTTTCGTGTATGGCTTACTTATGTCCAAGCCTTGCTCGCTCCTTCTTCATGCAGCATTTTTCCAAGGAACTCTGTGGCGAGGAGGCCTAAGACAAAGTTGAGAAGCTGCGAAGCATATACGTATATATGTATATAGTATAAGAAAATTAAAAGCGCTCGCTCGTCCAGAGCCCAGGTCTGACCAGGCTACTTAATATTTGCCGACCAGCAGCCAGCAGAAGCAACCAGAATACTGTTTTGTTCTTTTTGTTTTGTTGTGATTTTTTTCCCTTTTAATAAACTTGGCGAACGCGTCTGGCAAAATGAATTTTCTACGCCACGTTCCCACGCTGCTTTTAATTTCTGAGCCCTGGCCGGTAACCGAAATCAAACCCATTAGTTTACACTTTACATGCTAATGGCTAAAGTCGAGAGTCCGAAGCAGCGGCGTCGGAGTCGGAGTCAGAGTCAGAGTCTCGCGTCCTTCACATGGACTCTGCAAGTGCCCTGCGGTTGCAACCACAACTGCCGGCTGACTGCTTACTGCCTACTGCTAACTGCTGACTGTTGTGTTGCTGCCACTTCCACTTCCAGTGCCACCGCCACCGCCACTGCCACTGCCACTTCTGACTGTCCAACGTTGTTGGCTTAAATAAAACCAATGAACTTTTTAATTGCCAATGAAATTGTGCGACTGAGACTCCGACTCCGACTCCGACTGCGGCTGCGACTTGTGTCTGTCCGTGCGGCTCATCCTTTGCGGTCGCGTATTCGGGTAGCCTCAATGGGCCCATATGCATGTTGTTGTTGTTTCGCGCCGTTTGCCGCAATTTAAAGTTTTGTTTTTGGCGCCGTTGTGCGGCAACTGCAGTTTTAAAGTTGTCGAAAATTTGATGGCCTAAATGATGTCTGCCACACTGGCCGACAAAGTTCGGACAGGCATGTGTTTTCGCAAATATTAAGCAGCTCAAAAATATATACATACTATATAGTAGAATGCAGTTCAGTTTAGTTCAGACAAAAATATTGGTTGCTAGTTATAATTAAAAAGAAGTAATGCCAATATTTGTTGAATACAACAAAATAGATGAAACATAAAAACTAATTGAAAATTGAGTTAAATACACCAAAATAGATTTTATAAAAAATTTATTTTAAGATGCATCTAATACTTGTATTTTGTTATAAACGTATACAATTATTATAAAAAAGTTAATTTGCACTAAGAGTTAAAGAATTCATTTTCAAATATTAACTCAAATTGTAGAATAGAAAATGTTGCCTATTCGTACAGATCACTCTGAATATAAAGTATGAGCTTGTTTTTAGTACTTATTTCTAATTCTGCTTAAACTATACTTGTAGTTATCATGTGCCTTTGATTGTTTTTTTTTTTTAAATGTAATGGCTGACAGTGTTAACAAAAATTGATCAAGTGTTTTGTTTGGCTCATTGAAAAGTTTGCACCGAGTTCGGCTAATAGTGCTCTCTATCTAGTTTTTGAAGTTTGAAGCATGTAATTGAGGTACTTTCGCTTTGGCGGCAAAGTTGTGCCGTAAAGGGCCAGCACCTTTGGAATATCAGCACATAATGACTTGCTGCCAGTAGCGCTTGGTGGTCGCAACGGCGGCTCGTTTGTGCTCGCCTCCTCCCCACCGCTCCCTACATCTCGTTCCTTGGCAAAAGCAGTGTATACAGCAGTGTGGGCAGACAAAAGGGGACCGACGAAGAGAAACCAACAAAAATCAGAGACAACAAATCTAAGGAAATTAGAACAAATGCATTTGCCTAATTAAAACAGTTAAATGACATTTTACAAAGCGATTCAAATGCGCAGCCGGGCCTAAACAAATTCGGCCAACACAGCAGGCCATCCGTTGCACTCACACACACACACATACACACGCATGCCGACAATGTTGCACAGCGGGCGCTATCAGCGACGGCGCTGCAGGTTCAGCACCTTTTGTGCGATAGCGGCAACAAGTTGGGAACATCAATCGGAGGCGGTGTCATAATTTTCACAGCAGGTGTCGTTGCTAATGATTTACAGTGAGTGGTGAGGAAGCGGGGGCAGTCAGAGCACATACAAAGTAAGGGAGAAAGACAGAGAAAGAGATAGAGAGAGAGAGAGAGAGAGAGAGAGAGAGAGGGGGAGAGGTAGCAAGTGACAACGGTCAAGAGTGCAACGTTGCACTGTCAGCAGCGTGGCGGCAACAACAATAAAAACGTGAAAAATCTAAATTCGATGTGGCTGAGACTCTTCGGGCTTTGATGTTCAGCCGGCAAGTGCATGATGAGGGTAAAGGGAGTGAGAGAGTGAGAGAGAGAGAGAGAGAGAGAGAGAGAGAGAGAGAGAGGAACTATAGACCCATCATCACCGGGTATCGCCACCAAGGTGCATGATTGTTTTCGAGCAGCGCTATTGTGTTGCCTCTGCTGCTGTTGCAGCACAATGCGCAGCGACACAAATTGGAAAACAATTCATTATTCATATACTCCTATATATGTATGTATACCTATATTTGTATATGTATGTAAGCATGTATATGTGTGTGGATCCTACGCCGCGGCCACAAGTTTGGGGCGTTGCAGTGGCTCGCTGCGCTCATTTAGCGCGACGTCTGGCTGGCGCCAGTGGCGCCCCCTATGGTGCACGCAGGTTTCCAGGGACTGTTTGTTGTTGTTGTTTTTATTATTATTATTGTTATTGTTTCTAGCTGTTACGCTTACTTATCGTATGTTTATCGTATGTTGTGGTCCGCGAAATTGACGCATATTACTGCCAATATTTATGAAGATTTACCAATTTACAAATTTATTTATTCAATTGGACCGCGTCAGGTGCTTAGAGTCTAGAGTTGTTGTTGTTGTCTTGCCATACTTCTGAGAGAAGCTCCTGATAAGAAGTTACCACAATCCGGTATTTAAAGCATCTGGAGAAGAGCATCAACTTGAAAGGGGAACGGGAAATATCATTAATAAGGAGTTCCCTACAGCTACTGTGTTTTTGGAAATATTACCTCCTCTAGTACTATAAACGCTTTTGCTAACTCATTGACGACCTTCCCTTAACTTGGTGCCAAATCATTCTTGATTTGATATTTTATTCCATTACATCGTTTAAGCTTCTGCGGGAGTCGTGTTAATTGGGAATATCTAAAGTACAGCCATTTGACTCTGTCTTCTCTGGCCATGGGATCAGACATACTTATCACTGAAAAGTAACATACTTAACTCTATAAATAAACAAAAATAGAAAAACAATTAATTCGACATATGTACGGATATGTTCCTATATGCTTATAAAGTGCAACAAGAACTCTTTGTGCTTGGTAATTACAAAAAGGGTAGACACTGCCCCATAAAAGGTATAATGCTAATCGATTAATCAAATCAACTTGTGCCTCTACTCGTATTTGCGCTGACCCGAATGGCTGGCTGGCTGGCTGGCTGGCTGACTGACTGAGTGAGTGCTTGATATTATTTTGTATAATTTTCATGCCACGTACAAACACAGATACTCGTACATGCATATAGGGCATGCATGTATGTATGCATGTAAGTAGGTAGGTAGGTAGGTAGGTAGGTAGGCTGTACTCGTAGGAACAAGTTGGCTCACATAAACGCCATTACTCATACGCGCAGTTGCACGACGTCGAAATTGCTCCAATTAAGTTCGGTCAGCGAGCAGAGAGCAACGAGCAACGAGCAACAAGCGAGTAGTTGTCTTCAGAATACTCTATATTCATTGTTCTGCCTCTGCTCACGACTTCGTGCCACTTCGGCGTTGATCTTCTCTGACGGCCTGCAATGTCATTACGAGCCACCAAGGCAGCCAGTCAGCCAGTCAGCCAGGCAGCCAGTCAGGCAGCTAGCCCGCACCTGTCCCATATAGCACAGGAGGAAAGCACCGGGCAGAGTCAATCGCCGCACCCGAAACTCTTTGGCTACTTGTTAATCAGTCAGCTAATCAGAAGAGTGGGGCGTGAGTTGCAGATTAGTAAAGGCAGTAGATGGCAGTCAAATACCGAAAAACCGAAAACAGAAAACCTGAAAACTTAAAAAAAAATCAGCTACGGAAAAATGTGGAAAAATCAAGCGCTACTCGCACAATTGCGGCAAATCACAGTCGACGATGGCGAAGACGACGACTGCAATGCGGAAACAGCTGGCATAGAAAACTGGCCGAGTTGTTGGACTCACTGGCTGGTTGGCTTTTATCGCTTACTGGTGGGCAGTAGGGCGCTACTGCTATTGCCTACTGCCTAGTGCTGATGTTGTTGTTACTGTTACTGTTGCTGTTGCTGTTGCCGTCAAGCGATTGCATGCAATTATTTGCAAATAGCAGCTTCCGCGCAGAGAGCGCGACCATCACATCTTCCTTTTTGGTTTTGCGCTTTTCTGCTTTTCTGCTTTTTGCCTGATTGCCGGTTGCCCTCCCCCCATCAATTTGGCCAAGTTGAATGTTAGACGGTGGCAGGCAGCAGGCAGCAGGCAACGGTAAAAAAAAGAAGAAAACTGAAACGACCAACTGTAAATTGCTGTCGAGCTGCAGTTGCAGTTGCAGTTGAAGTTGCATTTGCACAGAGAAGCTCAGCTCAGTTGGTCTAAACTATTAACTTAATTTTTGGGCAGCCACAACGGGGCAACCACTTGACTTTGATTTCGACTACTGGGCGGGCCGTGCCGAGTCGGACCGCACGATACAATACTTGTATATAGCATAGTACGTGTATAGGAAGGGGGCAGCGGATAGGCATTGGAGGCTGTTATTGGAATAGTTGTTGACTTGCCCGACAACTTTTACTTACTGCCTGCCTGCCAGTTCGGCTACTGCTGGTGTAGGTTTAGGCCGTGTGTTGACAATTTTTGCGGGCACGGGCAAAAGCAACAGCTGTTGGCCATGCAGGCAATCAAAGCGAGAGTCTGGGATAATTTGAAGGCACTCATTCGGGCACGAAATATGTTTGATGAGGATCACAAAATCGGAATTGTTCCCCGACCGTCGTCAATCAAGCCATCGTTGCGGCAATTGAGGCGCAATTATGAGCGACGCCAACGCACACACAGAGCGTGAGGCAGAGCCATAGCCGAAGTGCGAGAGCAGTGAGCAGAGATACTGGGTACAAGAGTGCGCATTAGGCTAGGTTCAGACGTACTTCAACAACACGATACAATCGCTTTAATGGGGTCCGTTCAGGCGAGCACACAAAGAAACCAATTTGGTCAGCCAAGTTGATGATATGCCAGTGAAAAAGTATTAAAAATTTCGTTTTAAATCCTATTTCAATTCATTAGAAACGGAATTGAGTTAATCCTTGAATATGGGACGTGAATTTTCACGTTCGTGTTCTTAATGTTCTTGAACACACATAATTTATTACTTGTTATATACGAGTAATTCCTAATATAATCGATATTTTATATTTATAGATAATATTATAAAATATAAAATATACTTCTTACACTTGACTTATATATACTATATTGTATATATTTGCAAAAAGTTCACTTTTATCTTTAATTCCATCACCATGTATATGGTAACATAATAATAGTTCCCTGCTGTGTTGAAATCGCACGTCAAACTCCTGTCGAGCTCCTCAAACTAATTACAGCATCTGAACAGGTCTTAGACGCACACAAGTGTCAGAATTTATGGCGCTGCTGCTAGACAAAGCGGAATTGAAAATTAGTTTTGGTTCGCGGCTTGCGCAAAGACAACAAATCGCCTGGCCAAGGACTTTAATGACTTCCTAAGGCCCGGGAACAAGTTGCGGTGGCCTCAGTCGAGGCGTCTGCATTGTCTTGCATTATAAATCAAATGAAAATAAGTTTCGGCTTTTTGGGCAACGGACACACATACTCGCACATAAAACTGCGCAACAAAAGCCCGAGCGTTAAAGAGAAAAAAAACAACAAAAACGGGCTCATAAAGCAAGTTTTGATTTACGTAGCGAATTAATTTCGAGGGTTCGGCGTTGGCGGCGGCTGATATTAGAAATGGAGCCGCCGACAGGAAGCGAAATTGAGCACTAATTTGTATTTAAATAATTTCGAGTTTCGCACAAAGTTAATTAAGAAATGTGGCTGCCATGTTCCCACGCCAATACTCGTAGCAAGTTTTCGCATATGAGAAGAAATTAACTCTCGAAATACACACTTCCAGGAAAGCATGAATAGTTTTCTACATGTGGAGGGCTTGATATCGAAATGTACCGAAAATGTTTAATAAATTAAATAATATTGAAGAGAATATATTTTAATATATTTATATATAAATAAGTATATATATATATATATATATATATATATATATATATATATATATATATATATATATATATATACTTGTATATAGGGAGAGAACTATTTGCAGTGACTTGAGGTCCTTAATAAGTAGCAGTTTATTTAATTGTAACTAAGTATTTCTATTTGTTGGCATCCCATTGCAGGATCATCCCAGCCTGCGCGGAACTCCGCTAGCCATGCTCGCGGCTCAATGCAATAAGCTGTCGAACAAATCGCCGCCTCCGCTGGCCGATGCAGCCGTTGGTAAAGGCTTTCATCCGTGGAAGAAGAGTCCCACCTCGCCCACGGCGGCGGGCAGCAACAGCTCTGGTGGAGGTGGCGGTGGCGGTGGCAGCAGTGCTGGTCAGCACTCGCCCTGTGCCATCTCAGCCGCCAGCTCTAGCTCCTCCGGCAGCGGCAGCGCTTTGAGTGGCTCCGTTTCTGGCTCAGGAAGTGGCTCGGGCTCGGTCAGCTCTCGTAGCAGCCTCCCCTCCAGCATCGGCGGCAGCAGCAGCAGCATCAACACGATGGTGAACATCACCGCTAGGTAAGCATGGAGGCCGCCTCTCTAGCAGACAGGCGCTGTACAACTGTGAGTAATTTGTAGCATCTATCCTTACAGTCGTCCAATCGCCTCATCCTGCGCCGCCGTCAGCAGTCCAGCCAGCGCCTATGGCAGTGATTTATATTTCCCAAATACGAGCACCGCCACCGGCGGCATGGTAACGGATCAGCATCACATGCATCAGGGTCTGTTGGGCAAGGTGGAGGGCGCCACCTTTGGCTCCGTCTATTCGCGTCATCCGTACGATTGGCCCTTCAATGCTGCGGTCACCGCATCGGCTCACAAGGCGGCCGAGGCGGCCAGTGTGAACTCGGGCTGGTGGGATATGCATAGTGCAGCCGCCGCCGGCAGCTGGCTCGACATGGGCAGCGCTGCGGCCGCTGGCATGCACTCGACCATGGCGAACTATGCGAGCGCTGCGGCTGCGGGCACCGATTACAGCTCGGCTCTCTCTCATTCTCTATCCAATACAGCCCATCTGCTGGGATCGGGACAGCATCTGCTGCAGGATACGTACAAGAGTATGCTGCCAGGACAGGGTGTCGGGGGATTTTCGTTGCCGCACAGCTCACCATCGGCTGCGGCCACGGCCGCCTCGCCACAGGCCTCGACCCCATCGACTCCGTCGCCCAGGTCGCAGCGACGCTATGCGGGTCGCGCCACCTGCGACTGCCCGAATTGCCAGGAGGCGGAGCGTTTGGGGCCCGCCGGAGTGCATCTGCGCAAGAAGAACATCCATTCGTGCCACATACCCGGCTGTGGCAAGGTGTACGGCAAAACGTCGCACCTAAAGGCGCATCTGCGCTGGCACACCGGCGAGCGGCCATTCGTATGCAATTGGCTGTTTTGTGGCAAGCGCTTCACGCGCTCCGACGAGTTGCAGCGCCATTTGCGCACGCACACGGGCGAGAAGCGCTTCGCATGCCCCGTTTGCAACAAGCGTTTCATGCGCAGCGACCATCTGGCGAAGCATGTGAAGACGCACAACGGCACCGCTCCGAATGGCATTAAGAAGGGCTCCTCGGAGTCGTGCAGCGACTCTGAGGAGGCGGCCAATCAGTCGGGTGAGTCGAATGGGCTTGGCGGCGCGACCAGTGGCAATCCAAACGTGGGCGGTGGTGGTGGCGCCGGTGGCGGCGGGGGTGGCAGCAGCGGTAGCAGCCATCCCGGCACCCCGACCTCCCACCATGGCTCGGCCAGCACGCCCAGCAGCCTGCTGGGTGGCGGCCTGCACCTGGCCACGTCGCACCAGATGGTCGCCGCGGGCGGCTCGCCGGTGATGCTCCACCAGCAGCAGCAACAGCAGCAGCAAATGTTGCCCCAACATCAGCAGCAACATCAGCAGCAACAGCAGCAGCAGCAACAACAACAGCAACAACAACAACAGCAGCAGCAGCAGCAACAACAACAGCAGCAATCGCATCCGCACGCGCATCTGCATCATCACCACCATCACCATTTGGTGGGCGCATCGGCACCCAGCCCAGGGCTGGATCACCACAGTGCTCTGGTAGATATAAAGCCCCCGATGGTTTGAGGGTCGCTGGGACCCTTTCTGTTCACCAACTGAGCAGAAACGGGTTCCTGGCCGGAACTAGAATTTCTCTGTAATTTGGGTGGGTATATGTGAGCGATATCGATAGCGCCGATATCGCCGCATCGGGGATGGGCGTGGCAGCGCCTAGCTTCTAAGCTATGCGTAAATAATGTTTGTTTCATGTTTCTCTATGCATTCAACTTTTTTTTCAATATTTTTTTTTTTATATTTTAGTATATTTTAGTGATTATTTGATTGTATTTAGTACCAGTGAAGAGTTTTGCGACTAAAGCTAAGCGTACTTTTTGCACATACATTATTATTTAATTGAAAAGCAAACAATTTGAAATAGTATTAGAAATAAAAACAAAAACAAACGCTTTGTATTGTACATAGCAATGGAATCGTAATAAAGTTGTGCGAAATGCTTTTTAGAAATATGCGAGCATGCGAAGAGCATTTTCTATTTTTCATGGCTAACAGAAAAGTACATCAACTAAAAATCTATAAATATATATATGTATGTAGTATATATATATTATTAATAACAGCTTAATAAGCATTTGTAAATACATAAAAGTAACTTGAAATGTTCGTCTATGTGTGCGTGTCTTAGTCTAGTACTTCGATTATAAACATACCTACATATATATATATATATATATATATATATATATATATATATATATATATATATATATATATATATATATATATATATATATATATATATATATATATATATATATATATATATATATATATATATATATATATATGCATTACAAGCGATTCTCAAATGGATTAAATAAATTACATAAATAAATAAATAATAAACGAATTAACAATTATTGCTTATTGCTATGCAGCACATTTTAAATAAAACTAAGTAAACTTTTTTTTTTAACAAAAAGAAAAACCTTAATTTTTTTTAAACTAGCATGTAGTTGTGATTTAAAGTTTTTTGTGTATAGAGTAAGTAAAGTAAATGTTTAAATAAATATGCGCAGCGTTTATTACTCTACATATAAATATATAAATATATTAAATCTAAAAGGTAACTTAAATAAATGATTGAAAATCAAATTTCAATTAAAAGATAAGCCTAACAAACTATTTGTTGAACATTTATGCAATTTTAAAACACTACGAAAACATAAATAAAAACTAAAATAATAATAATAATAATATATTTCTAGTCGAATTATAAAAACGAAACAAAAGCAAAAGAAGAGTGTAAAAACCAAATTTGTAAAAATCTATCGCTTTGCTTTTAACAAACAAAACAAAAAAAAAAAATTAAAAATAGAACAGGCGGAAGGAGATAAAACAGAAAGAGCATACAAGTACGGTGTGAGTGGGGGATGCAAAATAAAATCACATGTTTTTTTTCATTCATAAATATGCAAGAAACAAAATGCTTAAATAATTTATCAATATAAAAACCAGGGCTTGGCGTGTACGGGCTTTGAATTGTTGGAGCCTTCGAAATTTCAGAGACTTCCTAGAAGTGTCGCTGTAGGCATGAGAATATTCATCTTATATTCTCTATAGTAGCTTCAGAGACTTCTTAAAAGTCCGCCTCTTACAGATCTGAACCTCAGTATTTAACTCCATCAGGCTCAATGCTTCTAAGAATTTCCTCTTCACATACTCTGCTTTCAGGCGCATTCGATTTAGAAGGGCGCTATGAAAAAAGAATCTTCAATTTTCTTTCTTCGCACTTACTTTACTTTATTTGATTTCTTCTTCTTATTTCTATAGCCATAAAAAGTTATATTACCGCTTCGAAAGATTATATCTAAGAAGTTATTTTCAGCTGTTTCCTTATATTTTCTCTTCCACATTTTATTGGCGCCTTATTTAATTTCTCTAGCTATACAAATGCGCTCGTCACGCTCTTTAGCTCCACACACATATGGGACTGGAGAGATAATTGCAAATGCTACGAAGTAACGCCAAACATAAATGTGTTGCTCCGGCACGCCTCAGCCGCTTTTGTAAAATAAAAACGATTTTATCTAAATATATATTTTTTCTGCTCTTACTAAATACACAAATAAAAAAAAAAACCAACATATTTTTAGACGCTAGTGCTTTATCATTGTGACTAAATGTTTTGTTGTTTTTTGATTTTAGCCTAAAATATCAATAAATATTCATAAACAAAAACAAAAAAAGGGGAAAGCCCCACAACGAATTCAAGAAAATAGTGCAGCTTGAATAGTTTTTAAAGATCTTTTTTTTTTTATAAATCAGAACTACATAGAAACGAAATCAGCAAATGTAAATTAATTATTTAAAAATAAATATTTAAATTTCATTAAAAATAAATGTATGAAGAAAACAAAAAAAAAAAAAAACAAACAAATATGGTCAAACAATTTATTTGGCTTGGGAAAATTTCAATTAATCGAGTGAGGCGGCAGCGCAAAAGGTTATGCGCCATTAGGAACGCTTAGTGCACCCCCTGTGGCAGCAGTCCACATTCGCCCATCACCCATCAGCCATCACCCACCCCCCTACCCCGCCCCCAGCGAGCAAAAGCCACCCACGTTCACTACTCAATGAAAATCAATTTGCCGACTGCAGCCGGATAACGTAAATTGTATCTGTGTATCTCTGTATCTGTGTATCTGTGTAGCTTTGTAACTGCCTGGGTGCGGGGGAGGGGGGCTGTAAGTGCAATTCATAAGCGTAAAATATGTTTTGACTCAACTCAACAACAACAACAACAACAAGATACAGAAGAAGAAGGACAGCCACCAGCAGGGGTGAATGTATACGCCACCATGTGGGGGATGCTGAGCGTCACTTCCGGCTGCGGGTGCTGCCGCTTGTTCCCGGGTGCTCTCCACTCCGGACTTTATACGGCGATTAGGGTGCGCTGACAGTTTATTTAACATTTGCCAGTTGGAATGCGTGTGGGCGGCTCAGCACCAGCACCAGCACCAGCGACAATTTGATTTTGGGCTTGGGGAACAGTTAACGACTTTAACGCAAAAAAGGTCAGAAGCGCAAACGTTTTAGGGATTTGCTTTGGTCACGACTTGAGGTTGAGTTACTGTTCCTCTCGTGGAGTCACTTTAGCCGGGAATTTGTTTTGGTGTCTCTATTTGTGTGCATGTGTGTGTATGTGTGTGTGATTCAAATTTTATTACCGTAGATTTGTTGCCGAGGGTCAGACAGACCGGCAGATTGAATTTGAAGTGTGTGCAGATTGTTTTTTCTTACTCCTCTCTGTGTCCCATTATTTGTGAGGATATTAAGCTGCGCAGTTTATGGTGGGTTTGTTGACTCAAAGCATTGTGGTGGGCAGCAGCAGGCAGTTGGTACTTCAGCAACAATGCGCTGGGTGGGCGAACATTTCTAGTCAATCTCATAAGAAAGCCATAATGTTGGAGTCGACATTTTCGAGGGAAACACAAGAACCGACAACGTAAGCGATTAGTGCAGGTATTTATTCATTTTAGTTTCTGCTTGAGTTTTATAGCAACAACTGGTTACTTCAGTCTTACAGACTCTGATCAATCAAAGGAAGCAATAATAATCATTTTGGAGTCAAAAGTCTGAGGACTGAGCGCCTAGATACCCTCTGAGAAGGGCAAACCTTGTGGGCGTCGCTGAGCAAATGTGTGGGAAAGTTTTGAATATTTAGCGCTTAATTGCAATGTTTAGTCATTTTAATTTTTAATTAAGGCCTCTAGTGACTGGTAACGTAAAGGATAATCAGAATTTCCTTTTCAGCAACATCGTTGCCTGAGAATAATTCCACAAATACGTCTGTGACTTTTCATTTATGCTAGGTTTGAACGCGGCGAAGGAGTATCAAAACTGATATAAAGTGATAGAAAGAGGAAGAATTTCGCGATGCTAGCATAAAATTTTCAGACAATGTAAGATATTCTAATGATAAGTATGAAGAAATCTAGTCCCCTCCAACAACCAGCTGCAACGATTTAATATGATATAGCATGAAGTATTTACTGCTTATGAATTGATACTAATGTTGATAGTAAAACTGTTTAGCCTCTATTGCAATTTCTATTTTAACTCAAGGCTCTTAGGCAGAAGAACCAACAGTTGAACGGTGAGTCTGCTTTGGTTCGGATTTTGATATTGAAGTTTAAAATAACTTGCTACTTACATAACCGATTTATGGCTAAACTACAGTCAACACTTTTGGACATGTTTTAATGGTTTTTGCAGCTCTCTAAAGGTAATCATTTGTCTGTTTTCTCCTAGCAAAGAAATGCACCTCTTAAATATTTAGTTGAGTTATGAAGTGAAAGTCACAAAGTCTTTAACAATCACGACCACAATTTTAAACAAACTGATGCGTCTTTCTGAATGGACATTCATTTATTTATGTTTGGCTTAAAGAATGTATCGCTTTAACAATTAATTGAATCATGAACAACTTGAAGTCCCAAACTCTTTAAAAATTGTAGAGAGATAGCCTCTCAGCTCGCACAGCTCCATTTCGTCTGGCAGGCCCAGCCATAGTAATCAAACAACACCCCAGCCACGCCACTATGTTAAAACTTGCGCCCAACTTGGTGTCAGATGAAGCGGCATCCAATGCGATGTCCTGCTGTGTGGCAGCAGAAAAAAAGAGACAGAAAAAAGAGAAAGGCGAAAAGGATGCCGGCGCATAGTCAAATTTCAAAGGAGCGTCCCAGCGTACAAGTTGTAAATTAAAATAATGAAAATACATTCGAGAGAGCAGAAGACAAATGCGACAAAGCAGGCAGCAAGGATACAGGCAACTGCGACATGCGACATGCGTTTGGCATCGGCTTGCAGTGTACAGACACCAACGACAACAACAACAACAATCCACAATACTCGCACTCACACCATCCGGACTGCTGGGTGTGTGGAAAGGACATGCACATGATAAATGGACGCGATGCGGCGCTGACAAAATCATTAGCACAAAATTTTAATTAAAATATTATTAGTGTTTTTTGGGCGCTTTTTGTCACACATTTGAGCGGCGTTAGGCGCCACAGAGCATCCGACCCTTCTCTCCCCTACTCTGCGTCGGCCTGGAAGGGGTATTTAAGATTTTCTGTGCCTGTATGTGACGCTCATTCCCTTCTTTACAATTAAAAGCAAGTCGAGCTCTATTCTCATACAATTTGCCTCCTTTAACGCACTTTCACTTATGGACAAAAATGTGCTACAAAATGTTGATAAATTGCAAATCCAAGTTGATCGGATGAAGAATGATGTGTTTCATACAAACGTTGTAGCCCGTTTTTCCTCATATGGAGTGTAAATTTTACATACAGTGTGAAAGCAAACTTGTGACCAAATTTCAATTTTCCAACTCTTATTGTTTGGGCTGTGCGTTGATCATCAATCAGTCTATAAGCATATGGTAAATCGGTTGCTTTACAATTACAGGGAAAACTCCCTTGGCTGGACACCCACGATCGGCCAAGGGGAGTGTCCGTTTAGGGGGATACTTAAATACTTTATACACCGATCGAATGTTTTTAGAAAAAGTGTCCGCCGAAGAGAGTGTCCGGATAAAAGATTTGTCCATTAAGGGAGTTTTCACTGTATACTGTCACATGCCAGTGAATGATTCGAGGTAGACAAGTGTAATTATTACAAGTGCATTAAAGGACCAATTCATACCTTTTTTGGGCGAATAAAATGTTTGAAAAAGCGCTACTATTAGCAGCAACTTCCAATCTACAATCATTTAAATAGATTGCTCGATCTAGTGTTTCTTAGTGATGATGTAAATATTCTATAGCCAAATCGAATTTCCTTCTTCTAAACTCTCTTAGTTACACGAACTATCTAGGTTGTTGCAAACTTTAGGAATCAGATTTTTCTCTGTCTTTTAATAGCGATTTTCAACTGTATTCCCTCCTATGCAAAATCTTTAAAACCCTCATATTTGTCCCTCGATTGTGCACTATTTCCTTTCCATTTCTTTATTCCAAATCTGTACTTCTAGAACTTGGAATCACTTTTTGATTCAAAACTCTGAGCCACAAATGGCGCTCAAGTGTATTGGGAAGTCGTAGTTGAGTGTACATATTGCTCTCTGGACTTGTTTGCGGTTCTTTAAAATGTTCCCTTGAGATGGCATTTCAGAAATGCCCTAATGGCTATGTCTTGCCTGCCTCCGCGCACGCCCCCCTCCGGCATGTCGCCACTTGGAAATCAGCGCCTTGTTCACACATTGTTTTCATTAAGCGTTCCACAGCACAGCAGCAGTAACAAACAAAAATTTCTTAGCTCTTAATTTGTGGTTGTTGTTGCTGTTGCTGTTGTTTTTGTTGTTGTTGTTGTTGCTATCTGTTTGTCGCCTGTTGTGAATGAGTGGTCGTGATTTGTTGCTCAGCTCCAACTAGCAGCTACCAGCTTCCAGCTTCCAGCTTCGGGCCACCGTCTGCCATCTTCTCTGCTGTTTCTTCCTTCTGCTTGCCTCCTCCGTGTTGTTGTGTGGATGCGGTTTTGTGGCATTGCGGCATTGTGGCACTGTGGCTCCCACAACTGGGGCTGAGGTCGCACATCTGTTTGCATTTGACACGATTATTTATGTTTATCGCGCGTTAAATACGCGCTATTATCAGCATAATAATCGTAATTAAAAGCCAACTAATTTATGGCACTGATTTATGCTCTCAAAATTCTTCAAGTCGCGCGCACTTCTTCACACACTTTTCTCGTTATGATATTTCCCTTTTTATTTCATTATGTTTTATTTTTGTTTTCTTTATATTTTTCGTCTTCATTTTGTCAGTGGTTTGTGACTCCTGTTCACCCATTGTCATACTTTGAATATTTGTCTCGCAGTCATTTCTCATTTTCCACATTTTTATGCGCCAATGTCCCGCGGTGCAGCTATCAGTAACAACAAGAAAAACAACAACAACAACAAGCATAGCAACAACAATGCGCACTTGCCGCCCGCTGCGTATTTTAATCTCATTAACTGTCGACGTCATTGTCGCCGTCGTCGCTTACAAGCCGCATTGATTGCAACGATCGGAGTAATCGTTGTTGTTACTGTGATTATGTTCTCTGTCATTTGCCGGGAAACAACATCATAGGGGATTGCGCAGATAAATGTTTGGATTTATAGTTAGTCACAAAAACGGAAAGTGCTTTGATTAAAAGCCCTACGAATTTCCAAAACTTCTCGAATGTAGCTAAAGAAATATTATACGAAGCGACATCGATCAATCTATTAATTTGTGGAATTATATGTATATTTGTATGCCCTTTACAGTGGCATACAAATAAAAGTGAAATTGTATATGTCCATGAAATTGTGTTTTTGTTTCTTTTATTTAATTACTCCTTTTGTTTTTTTTTACAAAATGGGATTTACAAAATCAATTTAGTTTCATTAAAATGTTGCCGAAAACATTGCCAGTAAAGCGTCTCCCTTTGTATTCAGATTTGAGTCGATGGGTCGCACTATGTGGATCATATGTATGTAGATACGAGTATGTGCGTTTATTGCATATGTATGTGTGTGTAGGTTGCATGTGTATTTGTCTATGATGGGTTTAGTAACCCTCAGAGCATATTTCGCTTCATTCAGTGTGGTTTCTTTTGGATTATATTATATTATGTGTTATTCTATGTTTTCATTTGAGTTTACCGAGTTTATTTGTTAATTAGTTAGTTAGTTTATAGTTAATTAATGATCGTTCAATGCGTCGTTGTTGTTGTGTTTGTGTATAAATAAAAAATAAGAAAGCGAAAAGTGTTAAATGTGTGGCTTGGGCAGAAGAGAAGTCTTCTGAAAGATTGTTGCTCATGCAGAGCTTCATATTGGTGTCTAGAATGAATTAAGTTATGACATGAAGTAAGCCATCATGCAGATTTATCAGATGCTGTACTTACTTTAGTAGCATCGCGCTCCTCCTGGGTCTCTGGGATGCCATCGCTTTGGTCAGCAGTTTTAGGCAATCCGTTGGTCTCTTTTGCCAGAGGATTGTTAATAATTTGTTGAGTATTATTTACCGTTAATTGTGAAGAGTTGCCGTCTTCCAGGGGAGCTTCTGGCGTGTCTTGGGATAGATTTCTGGAGCTATTAAAACCGTTTTGCTGGGGAATATTTTCATTTCCAGGCTTATGTTCGATTGAAGAAATGTATCTGGCACCGCCATCGAGTTGGGGCCCAGGCTGCTGGAATATCGGTTGGTCAGGGCGGTTACCGTTCGGAATGCCAAAAGGATTTGGATATGAGACCCTTTGGAAGCTAGCTTGAGGCTGGATTACTGGATTCCAGGGGAATTGCGGAATTGGGCCATGCTGCTGGAAAAATGCTTGCTGCTGGGCATTTGGATTGCCGTCCGGAATTGTAAAAGTATTTGGAGAATTGAAATTGGGCAAGTTCTGGCAACTTGGGTTTCCATTAATAGCAATGGGTGGCGGATAATACAGCAGTCCGTTATTGTTATTGCCATTGTAGATACCACCAGCTTGAGGCAGATTGTTGGCTGGCTGTTGATTGGGCCAGCCATTATAATTGAAATGCCCATTATTGGGTAGGGGATTCCCGGCCCAGTAGCCGCGAGAGTCGCCTTCGCATCTATTACTTTGCGGATAGACGGAAGTGACTTGCGGATTCATTCCGCCGTGCATCCCGTAGTCGCTCCCTTGCGGCTGAAACTGGTTGGAAGTAGCAGCGCTCATGATATTTCCATTCATAGGCAACTGCTGTTGCCCAGGATTGTGCTGCAGATCTACAAAGACTGGTTGGCGAACTCCATTGCTATCGAATATATAACCAAGTTGGAGCTGGTTGTTGGCTGGCTGCTGATTGGGCCAGCCATTATAATTGAAATCGCCATGCCTGTTCACGGGATTGCTTACCCAGTTGCTTTGCGGATTTGCGTAAGCGGCTGGCGAATTCATTCCGCCAAGCATACCGCGTGCGTTATACAGCTGCTGAGGCTGATTAGAAGAAGAAGCGCCCATCGACATACGCAAATCCTGCGTTTTAAGTTGTCCCCAGTTGCGACGAACACCCAGTAGTTTTTGATCAACATTCTTCTTACATCGTGCATAGTCACGGTCCTTCTGGGACTGTAAACGATGGACTTGGCTACGACAATTCCTATTTCCCCCGTACCGTTTTGGGATATGTGGCTTCGGGAATACGCGCTTTTCATAGAACTCGTCTGCAATCAGTTTGATGCTTAGTGTGTTGCAGTTAAATGTTAACGAGCAGTTTGGGCTTACCTAACGGCATATTAATTGAATCTTCGCGGTCCGACATTTTGAATCAGAAATTCAATTATTTTTGCAAATATAATCAGCACAAAAGGTATCAACGTCACGAAAACTTGCCGTCAAGTGGAAAAAATGATGAAACTGTCAAAGACCACGTTCTAGAATGCCATGTCATTGGTCAGGGCTGCTTTGGACTCAGGGACTAATGTTGTAAAAGCAAGCGAGCGTATCGATTCGTTAATATGGGTATCAACATTTCAAATAAAATATTTTACTAGATTGCTTGTCCAATTGCTTACATTTTATAAGTTCAAGTAATTAGATGATGACGCATCGTCTTAATGTCTTGTGATAAAATCACAGTTTTCACGAGGCATCGATATTTTACGGTCTTGGCAGCACTGAAGCTTTCCAGCTGCGACGGCCAATTTTTTTCCTTAACCGGCTATTTTCTTTCTGTTGTAGTATTAGCGGCTTCTTTACAATTTGTTTGCAACTGAACTGTAAATATATTCTTCGCCATTTCTAAGAGATCGGGAGTTATTCTTAGGGTATTGGATATGCACTTGCACTGCCCCTTTAAAAATTGATACTCTCACATGCATACATACATACAATGTATATACATACCCATATATATACATATGTATATAGGAAATTACTAGAATCAGTGAAATGCGATTTTTCACTCCATAAGATCCAAATAAAATGAAATCATCGAAAAAGAAATAAATTCAGAAATCCCTCCAGTTAGGGAATTTGAGTCCGTATGCCAAGTTTAATATTGATAGGGCGATTTAACAGGAAGTTAAAGCCATATATGTACATACATATGTCATCTTTGCTGCTTTCAACATGCATACGAGACATACACAGACACACACAAACACGCATAGACACTACACATACAAACGTACAGAGTATTTCAAAGTCGGGACACCCGACTTTAGCTTCTCCACTTGTTCATTGATAGGCTTCCATGTTTTCAAGCCAACGTTATCTAAGTACTTCGCTCCAATCGGAAGTGCCTCAAATACTTTTCAAGTTATTCTTTCCTGGGCAGTATCTTCTGAGCTTTGATCCATCTTAATAAGGCTGTGTTTCCGACCAGTACTTCCAATTCACTGTTGCATCGCATTTGGTTCCATGAAATAGAATTCCTAATATTCTGCTCTAAAGCACATTTGAAATATTGGTTGTTTGTGGCAGGAATGATCAGCAAAGTCGCCTGAAAATGCATTCTAACTTTGTTAACCTTTCTATTTTTAAGCAATAATTATTTATGAAATTGTTTTATAGAAAATGTTGTATGTGATTAGGTTTCATTGAATGGCGTTTGTCGAAGAAATGTTCGGTTATACTCAAGTACTATACAAGTAAGTTGAAAATAAATTTGAAAGGCTTGTCACGTTTCGTTGCTGCATCCCACTTGTACTCGCAGCCCTTCTGAGGACCCTTTCAGTTGTATATTTGTAAATAATTGCGCGAGAAATATACATAGTATACTATGTATCGTATGTGTAAAATTAAGCGCAGTAGCATATTTTCATTTGGTTGATTCTATAATGAATACGTTGGAGAGAAAAAAGCAATTTCAAATGGCATTTAATTGTAAGCCACAGCAGTAACAACTTGGTCCCAAGTTGTGCCTTCTGAGACACGCAATCCGCTGCCAATTGCAAATGTGGCTGGAGCGGCGATGACGATGGCGGTGAGGATGGCGGTGAGGATGGCGGCTGAGGTCACGTATCCTGTTTTAGCAGCAGATCGATAGATGGGCTTGAAGTTTCATTTAATTACGTCAGATTGGCTGCCAACGATACGCTGCACGCTTCAATGCAGCCAAATGGCAGAAGGAGCAGCAGCCACGCTGCATAGACAAAAGGACACGCAAGGATAATGTAGAAGAGCACAGACGAAGTAACTGGAACTGAACGAGTTAAGCGCGCCAGTTCCTTAACCTCAAACTCAAGGCGAAAATAGGCTGCGAAAGAAGCAGAAGTCCAGCAGCACGAAAGGAGCACATCCACACAGACTATCCTGCCGTCTGCAAAAGGACACTTGTCTGGGTGCAGCAGCAGCAGCAGCAGTGGCAGTGGCAGTGGCAGCGTCAAGTATCCTTAGACAATTACCTCAATTCCTACACTCTCACACCGGCCGAGATGATTATCTGCTGCTAGAGTTAAATTCGATACCGTCTATTAGCCTCGTTATTATCCTTTTGCCTGGCAGACTGGCAGACTGCCAGACGGACAGACTGACTGACTGGTCGTGCCTGCATTTGAAGTAGTATCGTGTGTCTCAAAGCCTTGGGTGCTGCTCATGAATGAAGCGAACAATGCGCCCGAACTTCGTGTCTTCCCTCATTCTTTCATTATTTTTTTCGCATACCTGTTCCCATTAGCTCCCACGCTGTGACGGCCCGCAAAAATATAAAAATTCGAAAATACAGCAATGCTCGAAATGTAAAAAGAAAGGAACAAAACTTGAAAAAATAGTTTCAAATGCGTGCGCGCTCCTCCATTGATGAAATGGGAGACGTTTCGTCACTCGGTCGGCGGGCTTTGACAGGAAGTGTGTTTGTGGAACTATTGTCGGCTTATCGTCGTCATCATCATCCTCATCATCCGCACATTGGATGATTGTCTTATGGGCCTAATATGAGTCTTCGGTTTCGGGCTGCAAGTGCAACATGTGTCCTGTCGATCCCTGCACCTGCAGCTGCAGCGGGCGCAACACTTTATCAGATTTCCTGCGTCTCCAAATTGGCCGAAATTTTTTGTCTCAATTTTTTTTCCTTTTTTTTGCACACATCTAAGCATTATTTTGTATACATTTATTTTTTTCCAGTAATTTTTTTCTAACACGCGCAGTTTCTCACAATTAGCTCGTCCGTCTGTTCCAATTTCCACACGCCCTACCAGCTGGTTACGCCCACTTGTCAACGTTGCCCAAGAGACGGAGAAAGAGTGGCCGGCAGAGAGAAAAAGACTGAGAAAGATGTGTGTGTGTGTGTGTGTGAGAGAGAGAGAGAGAGAGAGAGAGAGAGAGAGCGAGACAGAGTGCAAGGTAAAACAATTACAAAATGTGGTGCATAAAAAATTCTCTATTGGCCACAACTTGCTAGTTTATAATTAATATTTTTCTAATGAAAGGCATTACATTTGCTTTTTTACCTTCTTTTCTGAACATTAACAAACATGCATAAGTACTTGTATAGTGTATGTGTGTGTATGTGTGTGTGTGTGTGTGTGTGTGTGTGTGTGTGTGTTGATATCCTCTTTGCTGGCTTCGCCACAATTTGCGGTTAACGTTGCTGTCATGTAGCTTGTTAAAAAGTGTTGCCAACAATGGCTTCAATAACAACAACTACAACAAATTGTTGTTATTTTGAATAGACTGCTCGTATATAATAATGTGGGGCCTATACGAATTTCGGATGTGCTACATCCACTGATGAGAGCTTCTTAATGTATACAGAAACAATGTAACTTACCCATCTTCAAAGCATAGCATGTTCCAAATCAGAGTCGAAAATATAAGTCCTGATAAATAAGTTAATCATTTAAAACACAAAACTGCTTAAGAACAAGAATTGTGTCCTTTTGAGAACGGATTTGTGATATGCATCTAATATCTATCATTCTCACGACGCTGCACAGCTTTCTCATCTCCAAATTGTCTCTCGATATGCAATGTAGAGCACTTTTTGGAATACCTACCAATGCAGTATCGTTTTAATGGATTTTCCATTTGCTGATCAGATATAGACAGTGTACTTCGCTGGGCCCAACTTGAGTATAAAAAGGACACATAACATAACAAAATAGAATGAAGACTTGGTCTTTATTTTTAATGCCAGTACATAATGAAACTTTCTTGACAAACAACATCTTTTTACTTAGCAGACACTTATAGCTTTATTTATTTGTACAAGTAGTTATTTATTTTTTGCAAATTTCCAATCCAGGAAAACTATATTTTCAACACCAACCAACACCCTTTAACGACTGCGTTCGATAGATAGGAAAATTAGGCCCCTCATTATGATATAGACATTAAAAAACTCTTCTACTTCTTAGGATGGACAGAGTAGTCCTTACTCATATAACAATCGAATGAACTCGCTTTTATTTTTAGTATCAGACTACTGACCATTTCAAGCCCTAGAGTGTAAGATACCCATTGGAGGTAGTGTAGTTGAGAAAAAAAGAAATGTACTTAACTGTGGAAAAACAATCCTGCACATGCAGTCAGTCACACCGCAAGGATATTAATAATTAAGCAGTGCCTGGGAACGAGCGCTAACAAGGTGCTACAAAAAATACAAAGAAACAAAGAATGAAAGAAAAAAACTAAACAAAAAACCTGACGACAGAGCTTTATCAGGTATTACCAATTATTTGTATAGGTATACAATTTTTTTTGTTCACTTTGTAAATTATAGCGCAGAGCATTACTTTTATTTCCCCCACTAGCCTTGCGGTCTGTCAATAAAGGGGGACTGTTGAGAACCGGCACAGTTGGTTGTTGTTGGTGTTGTTGTTGTCGTTGTTGGTGTTGTTGGTGTTGTTATTTGTCAACAGCATACTCGCTACTCGTGTAGCAGATGTTGGACACCCTCCTGGGCTGAAGGTGCCTTCTTCGTTCTGGGACCACAGGATACTTGTATTATTGTTGCGTGCCATCTAAGTTCGCAGTCAATAGTTTCGTCTGCGTAAATACTCGTGCTCGAATGGAGGAAGGAAGCAGTTTAGCATTTTAATATAAATATTGCATTACCTGCTGCTTTTATTCACTAATATGCCATAAATTACGTGCTGGGCTGGGCGCTCACTTCAGCTGAACTAAACCGAGTTAAACTGAGTTGAGTTGAGCTGAGTTGAGCTGAGGTCCTGCTTAGGACCAGCCCTGGCAATTTCCTAATGTTGTCCCCGTCCTTGTCAAATGGTGGCGCAAAATTTTCACGTATAATCAAAATTGAACGCCCACATGGCAGCGGGGGGTGGCATTAAAGCGCTATGGCATTATGGCAAGGCGGTACATTTTCAAAGCGTTTGGGTGTTGGTTGAGTTTCTAAAATTCTAAAATCAACGCATGTCTTTTCTATGTGTATGTGTGTGTGTGTGTGTGTGTGTGTGTGTGTGTGTGTGTGTGTGTGGTGTACACACTCTGCTGCTTCTGCTTCTGCTGCTGCTGACGAGGGCCATTGTCAGTGCGACCAGAAATATTAAAAAAAAAAGTCTAATGAAAGTCATTTGTCAAAAGCCATTCAATTGGAATAATTTTCAGCGCAAGACACGCATAGTCAGTCAGTTTCCCGCTCTATCATTGTGTGTGTGCGTGTGTGTGTGTGTGAAAATCTGTGTCCTGACTGTCAAACGCGCTTTGTTGGCAAACCTTGGCATCGGCATCGGCATTAACAGCCACAATGGTAAGGCGCCTGTTCTGTCGTCCTTGCTGGCTCTGCAGTTTGCTAATTTACACCCAGCCGGCTAATTTTAAATTTTAAACACGCGCTCAGATACCAACAGAAAGAGTGAGACAGAGAGAGAGAGAAAGAGAGGGAAACAAGGACGCGTTTGACGCACTAGCCCAGTGGAAATTTGGCAGCAACGCCTTGCCAGTAAAAGTAAGTGAGGAGCATTTTTTCAATTTCAATTTATTCACATTTCTTAAAAACATTATGAATTAACAAGTGCCTTACCTCACTTGTCTTATCTTCATCTTAAACGTACGGCAGCTTAGCCTTTTCTACTTAATTAAACAAAATGGAGAAATAAAAATGGTTAACAACAATCGACAGTGTAAAGCGGGAAAAATTAAACAAAAAACCCATAAAGCTTAACAGCTTGAACCTAACTGAATACTAAACTAACTTATACAAGTTTTGTAATATTTATAAATAATATTATATGTAGAGTACATACATCTATTATTGAATCCAAGCTTTAGGCGAGCAATCCTTTCTGCAACTAATTCATCGTTTGCTATTGGGTGTAAAACTGGAGTAGAAAAGCGCGAGGGAAGTCTATATAGTAGTTTATTTTGGATGGTTTCAATTTTTTTAATATGACTATTTGCAACATCAGGCCAAACTGGGGACGTGTGGAGCATTTTTATCTCACACCTTGTATATAACGTTTTTAGAAAATCAAGTTATATCATCTGGAATCGATTTCATTTGTAACTGCTATGGAAGGAGAGAAAAACAGGTGCTTCAGAAGTTGCTTTCAAATTTCAGAATAGTATCACTTAAGATTATGATTTAAATTCCTATAATTGAAGCTATTTGTTCCCTTAGCAGTTCAATCGATATCCTTGTGGCCGATATAAATTCCCGAAACCTTCGTTGCCACAGTTACGTAAATATTGAATCAGCATTAGCGCATCAAAAGCCCTCAATCAATACAATGTCTAGCTACCATAGCTTCTGAATTAGTTTCATTAATAAATTTGTGGAATTTTTTCTGAAAACGAGAGAATGTCTTTACGAAAAATCGGCCAAGAAGATTTGTTTTAGCAAGTTGACTAAATATTTCAAATTATTTTAGTTAAGCGTTTGCTTCTTTTTGGCTTTTGGCATATTATTCCTGTTTTAACAACTTTTGGACAGTTGAAATGGTTACCATTCCCAGTTTGTAGTACATAACATTTCGATTGCTCCATGTGGAATGAAATTTAAGCCATTATCCTATTTGGTTTGCCTTCCTTGGCCAAACTAATGGACAAGCCATTTAATGTAATAGAGGAATCAAAACAATTGTTTAATAATTCAAGGGGAAACTTATAGTTTTGATTCTAGTTAAAAGTTATTAAAAGTTATCTTCGCCACTGCCTCTTACACCCTACTCTCTCCGTAGTATCTCATGTTTCTTTAAGAAGAATTATTAGTTATATCTACCATAATCTTAATACGAATACTATGGGGGGTAGTAGTTATTGATACAGACAATTGAACATTGCGATTTGGATTCGTCTCGTCATGCTGATCATATAAGTATGTACATACAACATGTGACCAAAGATTCCTCCATCGGAGTGGTACGAGCTGACACACTCAAACAATATACCCCTATATTAGTGAGAGAAGGGTATACGAAACCAGTGTTTGTCATTCTATAAGGAAGCTTCAGCAACTTTGAAAGCAATGATCTCTCACTTTATTTTAATACAGTTTATGTATTAAGAAAATGGATTATGGAAGAAAATCAATTATTACACTTTAAATGTAGATAATCGATAATAATAATTTTCTGAAAGGCTTTACAAATCGTAGCCATTAACATTTTAGTCTCGAAGTTATTCATATTAGAAATGAAGCGAAAAAGAAACGAAAATTTTAAGAAACACTGATACAGTGACTTGGAAATAAATTCGTTGTAGAGAAGTAAGACTGCATTTGATTCGCAACGCACACTTAACGCACTCACACACACACACACACACACACACGTAACGCACTCACACTCTGACACTCACACAGACAATGTACGCATAGCTTGACATTTACGCAATTGGACATAATCCATTTAACATTAATCAAAAGGCAAGACAAAAGCCTAAACGGAACAAAAACAGCAAGCAGTCATAAAGTGGCGAGGGGTGAGGTTAGAGTGGTGCGCAAAGTTCGAGGGGAGCAGCTCAGGTAGACTAGGGGTTATGTTTGCCCTTATCAATGGCACACACACACACACACACACACACGCACACACACAAAATATCATTGACAATGCCCGCAAAACCTTTGAACGCATATTTGCTGAACAATTGTCACAAATTTGTGCCGATTTCTCTTCGTTTTTTGTTGTAATTGGCCGGCTTCAGAGAGCTGTCCAAAGGCCATTGGCCAGTGCGCCCGGAATCGCAGCTAGAAAGTCAGAAGTATCTGGCACTATGGGTCTCGAAAGGGTTGTCGGGCCCCTCGATAGATCCACATTGATATGTAAGTGCAAGTCACATTTGTAAGTCATTTTTCAATGGCGTTTCAAATGTACTTACAAATGCTAATACTCGTATCTGTGTCTATGTATGTATGGATATGAGTGTGTGTGTGTGTGTGTGTGTGTGTGTGTGTGTGTGTGTGTGTGTGAGCAGGCACTTGTGTCTTTGGTCGCAACGTATGATTAATTTTAATGATTTAATTAGAAAATTGGTGGCAATTGGCGTAGATATTGAATTTTGTTGTTCGATTGCCCATTTGAAATGAATGCCAATTGCCTGGAATTTTAAATACGAGTATATTAATGGTAAAGCCATGTAATGCCATTCCATTACCATACACAATATATAACTATCTGAATACCATTTTCTAAGTGCAGTTCCTATACCGATGTCCATTTACAGATCAATACTTCAAAAGTCAATTGATATGTTTTAGTTCTGAAAATACTGATCTACATTTCAATGGAGAAAAACATCAACGAAAATTCGAGGCATGCGTAAAACAAAATCGACATGACTTATATATATATATATATTACTTGAATCATTTATTTTATAGATATTTCTTAAACTACATATGAATCAGGAACATTTTCAACCCGATGGGGTCAGTTGTGGATTTGATTGTAAAAGGGCAGAGGAGTCTTCATCACCAGTAATGAGCTTCTCAAGAAAAAAAGAAAGAAAGAACAATTAAAATTTATAATTGTTTGCTTCGTCAATAGACCTAATAATTAAATATTACTTAGCCCGTAGATACTGTAATTCAAACTAAATATTGCGAAAATAGCATTTATTTTTACACACAAGCAATAAAATATGTATTACATATTAGATTTCAAATAAAAATGATAATGATAATAAATTATTTACGATTAGGTTGTTGTTGTCCCTTTATGTGACTCCTAGTCGATTTTGTGGAACATTTCAGCCACTCTAGACTAATGGAAGAAGGCAGGGGCAGAGCATTTCTCAGATCCGCACCAACTCTGCACAACACAATTGACTTACCTGTGCAGTTTTAAATCGAATTACGTGCACATGAACCGACCCGAAAGTCCCCGCCGATTGTGGCCAGTCGTGTGTGTCTAATGTGCTCCACAAAAGCTACAAAAGCAGCGGCATTCAAATGAGTTTGCTCTCAAAGGTGAAAAAACAACACAACACCAGGAACAACAAACAACGAATAACAAATAAATAAATGCCAATTGTGCTGCTGCTGTTAATTTGAGCGATAAATGCGAAAATTGTCAAGCAATTAAAAAGTTTTGAAACAGCCCATAGCATTCGAAATTTGGGTGGGGAGGGGCAGGGCAGGGCAGGGCAGGGCAGTGGCCGGGCAAGAAAGGATAACAGGCGCGTTGAAATTAACGCACAAACACATCAGGCGCGATTTTTAATTTAGTAAAAAAATTGCCTAAAAGCTGAAGCTGCATGGAATATGCAAACACATGAGCCGGCAGGATGCCATGTGCCCAGGATCCTTTTTCGACCACATGCTGTGGCCATGGCATTGTTGTTGCTGCTGCTGCTGCTGCTGCTGTTGTGGCTGATTGAAATAGCAGCCACCACATTTTGCGGTTAGCCCAGACAAACAATTGGAACAATCGCCTATATATATAAATGTATATGTATAAGTGTACATATATAGTATGACATACAAGGCAAACATGCAGTTGGCAGTTAACACACACTCCACACACCACACACACGCTTTCGAGGCATCAGCCAAAGGAAGAAGGATCGATCGATCGATCGATCGATCAGACAAATGGCAGCGACAACTAGCACAAAAAATTGACAACTACTATTATTATTATTATTATTGTCATTATCGTTTTGTAAAGATTTACGAGCCGATTCCGCAATTGTCGGAACATCGGGGCACCAGGCACCCCAAAGTCCCAAATGTCCATAGCCCTGAAAGTGCTGGGCAAACATTTCACACAAAAGCGAAACAAAATTTGTCACTCAGTTCCTCAGCTCAGCTCAGCTCAGCGCAGCTCAGATCCATTCAGCCAGTCAGCCAGTCAGTCAATGAGTCAGTCATTCAGTACTTGGGTGTAATTAGCAGTCGAAGAGCTCGGGGCGAAATTGTCTAATTGACAAATTGTGTCGCATGCTGCGCCTTCCCTCGACCCGCACCCCATACCCCTGAAGTTGGACAAAAACAGAAAAAAAGGCTCAGGCCAGAACGGCAACCGCACAGCTCCTTTTCCCAACTCCAGCAACATTTCAACGTACCGCCGCTTCGCGCCGAGCCGCGCCGGACAGTTGTCAGTTACATGAAGTTGACATTTATGCGCATTGACTCTGGCATTGGCGTTGCTTCATTGTTGTTATTGTTGCCACATTTCGGCATTCCATTGCAGTCCCAGTACTCGTCCTCGTCCTCGTCCCCTTCCCCGTCCTAGTCTCAGTCCCCCTATTGAGCATATCAATTACTCCGACAAACAATAACTTTTATGCAACATTCAATGGCATCGACATATATTTTTTTGTTCAACATTTCATAAATGATTTTTTCCTTCTCTCTCTCTTTTTCTGGCCGCAATTGTTCGTCAATCCCTGTCGTCCTTTCGCTCAACCTGGACCAGCGGCCAGCAGCCAGTGGCCAGTGGCGAGCCACTGTTGACTTTGTTTTGTCTTGCGTTTTTTCTTCTGTTTGTCCATTGTTGCCAACATTTGCCAATTTATGGCACGTTTTGTATGGACTTTGCAGGATCTGGCTTGGGTTGCGTTGTTTGTTGCATTTTTCTGGACATTTCTTCCTATATTCATCTATTTTTTTTTTAGCAACTTCCTGGAAGTCTTTATTACAATGATAAACTGGACGGCACCTTTGAGCTGTTGTTTTTGCTCGATTGGCCGTAGCTGTGTTGGGAGAGGGACAATAAAGGACTGCCAGCTATCGAGATCAAGTCGGTTCTGTAATTCATTGTATTATGTAATTTGAAAAGGTCAGCTAGGCTGAGTTTTTAATTTCGATTCCTTAAGCTCACAATGCAATTGGAAATGGAGAAGTTCAAGGAAGAATTATTTTATTTATAACAAACTTTCCTTGAAACGAAGGACGACACGGGTCTTTTGCAATAACTTTCATTAAACATAGTTTTTCGTTCATTTGTATGGCCAATACTAGAACACCTAAAAAGCAATTTGCACGTGGCCGACCCCATATTACAGATACATACGAGAACGTTATGATCAGCATAATGTACAAATAAACATCACGGTTAACTTTTGGACCATATCAGCTAAACTAATCTGTGTATGTACAATAGACTCATCTTATCCAAATGCACAGTCAGTTGTTCATAAATTATATATAGCTTCACTATTTTATTGAGCTGTCATAAGACAGATCGGTGCAAAAATCACGCTTAGTATGTTCACTTTTTTGTTTAAAGAGATTTGTTTTTTCCATGTTTTATATAGTGCCTTATGAGATTCTGAAGTTTCTTCAAAATCGGTCATTACACTTGTGATTTATTACAATTTATTTAGATTTATTTATTTAGATATCGTAACCAAATTTTGAAATTAGGAGATCTTTGTAGTGCTTCATGATTTTCTGAGGTTTCACCAAAATCGGTGTAGCTGCCATAAGAATGATTTGTACAACAAATTTGATTTTAGTTAAATAACTGTAGTTGTGAATAGGGGATTGTACAGAATGTTCAATATACTCTAGATAATTTCTTACTTCTAACGTCAAAATATGAACAACTTTTAAGTACTTGTACACTCCCATCTTTCGACAAAAATCCTAGCTATTAACTAGCTATGAGGGAAACAATTCAATATATAGGCTTATAAACAATAAAATAACAACTAAAATGGTAATATTCCATTAAATCGATCAGTGCTTTGTTAATTTCCAAAGATTTTCATTCAACAGGCTCGGACAGTTTGAGTCTCACAGACAGTGCCCAAAAGGTGTTTTCTAATATATATTTAGCTTAAGTGTAACAATATTTAAAGTCCAAAAACACATAAAGTGTCCAATTATCTGAAACAATCAATTAAATTCAAAAAGGCTTTACATATTCGCTAAATGCCTTTTGCCGAATAAAATCGTTTAATGGTTCTTTAAAAAAAAGGCCAACCATATGCCTCAAAAGCTCACTCGTATAATAATCTGTACGCAGGCACGCATATCTATAATAAAGAAGGAATTATGTGTATTTACAACTTGTAATTTTCTAATAAATTAAACGGTTTGCAAAATGTTAAACAAAACGCTGCCAGATGGGCGTATGCACACTTGATTATTATTATATTTTTTCCTATTCATTTTTTGCAACAATGAGCACACAAAAAAGCAGCAACAACAGCAACAGCAACAGAAGAAGAAGAATAAAAAACTGGCAAATATCGCAACAACAACAACAACATAAATTAAAATAAACATGCTGGCATATATTATTATGGCAAACAAATGCGAATGAGACAATGAGCACGTTTTAAGTGCATGATGCCATATAATATTCATATGCATTTCATATGGTTGACAATGACAACAACAACAACAGCAGCAACAGCAGCAACAACCACACCAACAATGATAGAAAATAAAGGCTCGACTGTCATTCATACGTCTATTGGCGGCTACTGGCTTTCGTCGCTATAATTACGCGGTTAAGTTAATAATACATTTTTTCCAACTTTTTGTTGACGTTGTCGTTTTTTTTTTTGCCGCTGCCACTGCCGCTGCTGCTGTTGTTTTCGTTGTTGTTGTTGTTGTTGCTATATAGGATGATGATACGCGTTGTTGCCACTGAGCGCCTTGCAACGCCCACGCGTCCATAGCGGCATGCAACCGGCTGCCCCACCCACCCCACCCCATCCCGCTCGCCAGCGTCAATCAACTCTCTACCGCTCAGCCAACGGTTGTTTGTTATGGCCATCGAGCCTTGCGATTGGTCTGACGGCCCACTGGGCCTCATTTCATGGCTCTTTGGCGCACACACACATACAAACATAGCTGGGGAGTGAAAAAATGTGCCTATACCGTGAACATTGCTTAGCAACAACTGCGCCTTGGAAAAGCTTTACCAACGAATCAATCGCATATGTCGGGCAGGGCAAGATATTAATTCTTATTACTATTTACTCTTCCTTCTTGTTTTATCATTATTTTGTAGCATGTGTTATTATTATTTATTTATTCATTACTATTAATTTTATTTCATTTTTTATTATTCTGTACTATTTTTATTATAACTTTTGATTTCTATACATTTTTATTATTAATTTTTCGTTTTAAGTTTTTTTTTAAAATGTGCTTTTTTTATTTGTTGTATATTTTTATTTACCAATTTTAATTATTATGTACTACTTCTTCTTATTTTGAATATTTTAAAATTTGTTTTTTCAATTTTACTTTATTTATTTATTATTAATAGTTTAAAGCTGAGAATACTAAAAGCCTTATTTATTATTTGTACATGGCGCGTTATGGTCCTCGTTGCTCAAGGATTTATGTATTCGATTCGCAACTACTATAAGGTCCTGTTTTTTTCGAAGCTGGCGTTATCTGTAATTTCAAAAGTGCTTAGATTAAAGCTAGGGTTTCTGTTCAACACTGACATAAATAATAAATATTATTTAAATCACCTTCTGCCATGTAGTTAGAAATGAAAATGCGATAAATGAAATGTTTATATCAATACTAGGATTTAGAAAAAAAAATTGCAAATGAAGCAAATAATAAATGTAAAAATACATAACATTTATTATTTGCTTCATTTGCAATTTTTTTTTCTAAATCCTAGTATTGATATAAACATTTCATTTGGAAAGGACTAAACTGTGTGTTTATTATATAACATTCTGATTGGCTGATTTCTATTTTCTTGGCTCATTTTTAGTTAAGCAATTAAATATTAGAAAAGCTGTACTGTAAGTCGTTTTCCCCTCCCAACGCTTTGACGAAATAATGTAAACAAGAAAATATAGATTTTTATTATTCACAACAAATTTTACTGATTAAGGCAACAAATAGATTTATAATAATAACTAATAATGGTTTTATAAACAAATGTTGCTTATTATTAAATTACTCTCTAAGTACTCCTTCTTAGTTATTTCTTAGTTTCAAACTCTTAATTTATTCTCTAACTTCATTCATTCTCTAGCAACATATATATTTATAAATGTAATTGAATTCATTTAGTTTCAGTTTCATTCTCTATCTATTCTCCATTTAAAATATTTCCTAAATATACATTTTTAATGCAACTGAACTCAATTACCAGCTTTCCTGTGATTCCCTCCCTTTTCTGCATTTATATTGATTCCAAAATACATATTTATATCCAAGGTTCAATATATTTATCAAATGATATCATAGGCATATAATGTTGAGTTTTATTGATTGATTTTCCTGCCTGACTACATAATAATCTAAAAATTATACTTTTTAGTTTCTTTTTGAAAATCAGATTGTTTCGATTTGCATTTAATGGTGAAAAAACGTTCGATATCACGTAAGGCTTTGAGGATAAATATAAAATAGCATAAAATGATGGGAAATATATAATATTTCTGATCAATTTGAAATATTTGGGCACATACTTGCTTACTTATGTTTTGCAATATAATAATCTAAAAATTGTACTTTTGAGTTTCTTTTTAGAAAATCAGATTGTTTTGCATTTTATGGCGAAAAAAGTTTGATATCACATTAGGTTCTGAGCATAAACAAAAAATAGCTTAAAATGAGGGGATATATATAATATTTCTGATCAATTTGAAATATTTGGGCACATACTTGCTTACTTATGTTTTGCAATTCAAAGCATTCTCACCAATCGCAATTCCCACTGTACGCACAATTTTTGACAAATGGCCAAGAGCAAGAGTTGGGTTGTTGTTGCTGGCGCTGTTGAACGCACAAAACACATGTCATTAAATCTCTTGGCCATCTGCGACTCGGGCCATGCTTCATAGACGCCATTAATTTGTCCGAACGACATTCACGCAAAATAACATTTAGCGTATGTGTTTTTTGTTCAAAAAATACTGTTTCACATTGTTTGTTGGGTTGTTGTTGTTGCTGTTGTTGCTGTTGTTGTTGGTATTGTTTTTTGTGCTGGCAGCGTAGCCTCTTCAAATTTGTCACGGCACTTTGCGGTCGGGAGAGCGGCAGCAAAAGTATCTCATAGTTTGCGTGCGGACTCGTATCTAACTGCCATTTAGCTGCAAATTGAAAAGCGAGTAATAAATATGGCATCGCATAGGATCGCATCGCATAGCATTGTATTGTATTGTATTGTATTGCCTATGCGTGCCAGTTGTCTTCGGGGCTGGCCCTGCGCCTGCCTTTTGTTGTCGATAATTGCGCCAAAACATCAACTGACATTGGACAATTGTCATAGATGGGCAGAAGGCTTGAACCTGGGTCGGGTCGATTCAGTTCTGTTCTGTTCTGTTCTGTTCAGTTCGGTTTGGACATTTCTAGGCGTCTTTTTGGGGCGTTGGCCCAGTCGGAGTCGGAGTCCGAGTCGCAGTCGCAGTCACGCACATGCAACTGCAACCCTTTGCGTTGCTTTGATGCACATGTGTGTATAATTTTTAATAAACATTTTTGCTTATTTATATTTTCTTCTTCTACCTTTTCTCAGGGCACGCACAATGCCGCATGTCAAGGCCCGACTACAAATTGCATTGCACGTACAGTTCAAGGAACAAAGTCATTTTTTGTCCTTCTTTCTCCATATGTTCATCTATCTTCAGATAAGCTGCGAACATAACTGCTTAAGAAACACATACAAACTAAATATTCCACTTGAGAGATACAGTCCACATTTATGGCATTCTTGTCACCTCCTTGTTTCGGTCTGTTTTGTGAAGAAAAACTAGTGGTTCCTTTTCTTTCCTAAATGTAAACTTAGGTGCTTGGAAATGTTAAACAATGTTAATTAAAATTTATCCGCATTGGTGGTGCTCTAAATAAATTGATTCAATTAAACATCCTTTTGAACTTTCATTCAAATTGTTTTTTTATAATTCGGACTTGAAATTTAAAATACTTTCCTTTGCAACTGAATCCTAAGTTTAAACATATTGGCTGACCTTTTACAATTCAAAAGTACATCTAACTGAGTGAAATCGTATATAGTACTGAATGTCTAAGTTAAACGTCTGAAATTGTACAAGTATTTATAAAAAGTTGACAAATTAATAATTGTTTTAATTTTAATGAAACTTACCCGCTGGCCAAATAAGTATAAGTATCCTTTGCAGTTGCTTAGTTGCTTTTAGTTATTTTATTTGAATCTTTGACTTGGATTATAATGTATTCTCAAAATTGCAATTCAAAACATACGGGTAGATGTGGATAGGGGATTCAATGGATTACTTTAAGAGGCTTCAGATGACCAGAAAATTAAATTATTCGTAAAAAATAGATTTTATTTCAAATAGATTTTATTTCAAATTAATTTTAATTAATTCAAAGTAAGGGCACTTCCTTCAACTATATAGTATTATAATTCAATCAGATTCCTCATTGTAAGTGCAGATATTCACATTCTAGATTCAAAACCAATAATAACATTCTTATGTTTAAAAAAGTTATAAATAGTCTGTGAAGGCTACTGGCAATTCCAACTTAGCACATAAGCTAATGGTGTTTTCAGACGAATTCAATTCACATTAGTGAAGTGCATCTCTTCCATTGAAATTCCCTCACCACATTTCCAATTCCATTACCGACTTAACTATTAAATAGCATAAGTCCATGAGTACACAAATCAAAATAAAGAGTCGTGACAAACGAGGAACAAAATTGTCATCCGATTGTCACAATTTAGAGGCGTATGATGGCCTGATCTGTGGCATTATGCGCGCATTACACGGCCATGGAAATCCGTTTACGGTTAAAATCTCAGCCTGCCTCAACACAGGAGTCGAGAGCGGATAAAAATATGCGCCCACACAATTACGAGCGGTCCTGTCACGCCCCATTCTGGGCACGAGCACACACTTTAACACACACACACACACAGGCACACAAAAGCATTGAATATTGTATTATATATCGAATACAAAAAGGATTACACACGAGCCTCCGGACACTGATTAGTTGACACGTTCCATGGAACGAGTGGAAATTAAATGCTGTGCATAATTGTGAGCTGAGCATTGGGCTGAATGCGTCCATAAGATGAGCTGCAGCAGCAGCAGCAGCAACAACAACAACAATAGCAACAGCAACAGCAAGAGGAACAAAAATATGTGAAATCGTATTTAAAGCAACAAAGGACATTTGTGGCAGCAACTGCGTCGAAGTAGGCGGCGGCGGAGGCTGGCCAAGAGGCGGGCAGGCAGTACGGGGCGTGGCAGCGAGTCGAGCGGCTGGCGCGCGTGCGTTTGCAAGCTGCTCTGGCAAACAACGGCAACACAAGCAACAACAACAACCAACAACAACAAGGTCGGGCATGAGGTGCAAAACTCCAGGCCGGCTGGTGAACGCCCAACAGCTACTGCCAGTCAGCCAGCCAGCCAGCCAGCCAGCCGGCCCATTTCTGGCGCGTCCACACTCACACACTCTCACTCACACACACACACACACATACACATTTTTTGCAGCGATTTCATTTGAGGGACGCAAGGACGGGCGTGCAATTCACGCCCACGGCTCTGAGTCCGTTTTCTTGTCACATGTCAGAGCGGAAGTACGGAAACATATTAACCCATGGACGCCAACGCAAGCAGCATAGCAACAACAACAAGACAACAACTACAACAATAACTGTAACATGCGTGTAGAGCTGGGCGTGTGTGCAGATATTTACACTGTGAGAAAATATAAATAGTTAATTAAGTGCTGCTTTACTATATTTATTTCAATTGTCCAAAGTCAGGAACAAAGAATTTCTAACTATAACCTTTCTTTTCTCAATTTAACGCTTCATATCCTTCTTTTTTTTTTTTTGTATTGGCAGAGTGTATTTATTTAAGACTGTCCATCGTGGACAATCGTTAAATTGACAATTAATTTATTTCAATTATGACAGATATGAAGCTCAGACTCACATGCTTTTCTATTTGTAGATCGACCACGTAATTACTTTTATGACTGAACTTAATGACTAATATTGAAATACCCGTAGCTGTACCAATACTTGAATTTAGGGACGAACACGATCAATAAATTAATGACAGATTCCTAATTACTTATAAGTTTAGCGAAAGTACAACGATTTCTTTATTCGGAAAGTCTGCATATTTCTGACTAAGTACAACAGATTGAAGATACACCCACAAAGATGCGAGCTAAGTTGCTTTTCGCATCAATGGTCTCTACAAAGCAACACCAGGAAGCGTACAATCATGCCTCAATTAGCAAGCAAACTAAATATATACCAGTTCCGGCCCTTTGCTCCTTTATGGAATAAATTGTATATATACAAGTATGCTTTCACATCGAGGTGTGTGGGGATTTAAAAAAGACTTTGCAGTCGAGAGTTAAATCAAAATGGTTTGCTATTTGACAGTCCTACTATAAATTACATGGATGAGCTTTTAAACAGAGTGGTTTTAATTATTTTTTGGTTGTTTCTCTTTGTGACCTTCGATGTTTCAAGGACCATCTGAGACTAAACCGAGAATTAAAATTGAAGGCAATATTCGAATGCGAGAACAATTCAGCAGGCAATACAGCTTGTGTTGATTTGTGTCAACTTATTTCCACACTCAAGCATAATGTTTGTTCTAGTGATTATTTTGCACAGTGTATAGCCTGGTTTTTCTAACGGCTCGTCATTCATTTGTGATTTGTTGTAATTATTGGAAAAATGAACTCAAAGCCGGGCAATTACATACATTTATGAATATGGCAGCGCACCCTTTTTCAAATTTCATTTTTTTCTGTCGTCCTTTTCTATTTTGGCAACGCACTTATTTAATTACAGTGCCAGCACCGGAAGCAGCCTTTGCAGCACCCAAGCGCTATAGAGAAGGAGAGAGGGAGAGCGAGCATCCTGCGCAGGGTGCCATGAATTCCATTAGCGCAGAAAAAAAGGAGAGGAAAGCAAAAAAAAAAACTAACGGACGAAGGTAAAGCTTTGTGCGCGTGTTCCTTGCTCCTAGCACTGGTGCTCTGCTGGATCCTGGCGAGCGGAAGTGCTGACTGTGCCTGATATGCGCATGATGGATGGCTGGAAGGATGAAAGGATGGCCGGCTAGCTGCCGCGCATGCGCAATTGCAAATTCGCGCACCCAAACGACAGCAACATATAATTATCGAAACAATGGACAAGTATCGTTTTTCACTCAACGTTCGAGCACCGCCGTCTCCTGCATCCTGTCGAGGTCACCAACGCCATCGCAATCGCACAGCTGGCCCATTTGGCAAGATTTTTGTAGTTTTGATTGTTGGCGCATGCCGTCATCGTCATCGTCGTCGTCGACGTCGTCACTGTCGGGTTTCACAACAGTTGCCAATGATATATAATTTGATTTGATTCGATTTGAAAATTATTGAAAAATGCACGCCGTCTGCGCAAGATTGATTAGCCAGCCAGCCAGCCAGCCAGCCAGCCAGCCAGCCAGTCAGCCAACCAACCAGCCAGTCGAGCCAGTAGCACGTGTGCTGAAAAGTTGTTCAATTCAAATGCCCGCTGGGCACTCGAAGGAAACCCATTCATGTTGAGGAGGGTGATTGAGGGGCGGTCGAAAGTGCATTTTCAGAAGTATTGGCAAATATTTGACGGTAGGCTGGATAGCCACCCGGTAGCTGTAAGGCGCACCTCATTGATTGTAATAGCTTGAGATCCTGGTAGTCATAGCTATTCAAACCCTTTTAACAGTAAGTTTTTAACTTTGAGCATTTAATAAATAAATAAATAAATAAGGCGCACCTACTTAACACGACAGCCAAACTATTCGTGACAAGAAATTAGCAGTCCTAACTATTTTGCTCTTCTTCCATTTTTTACAAAATACTTGCTTTCGCCAAATTTTCCTTCTTTTTCTTTTTAGCAAATTTTGGAGCCGAAGTAGCATCTATTTACCGAGCTAGTTGTAGCATTAGAACTAGAACTGGAGATGGAATAGAAGACTATTTTTAGCTAATTATATACGTTTACTTTAACTTTAATAAAGCTTTTATTTACTTGAATCCGTGGAATTGAATTTCACGCACTTTCGACTCTTAATACTTTTATAATCTTCATACACCTCAGGTTCATCTAAAAAATAGTTATCTTTACAGCGTTTCTAGATAAATTTAGTTCAATTGTAATATCGGAGATGTAAGTTTCTTCTACTATGATCAAGTTAGAAAATCCATTACAAGGTTAGCTATATATCTATCTCTTTCGTTATTTATCTATCTATATATATATATGTGTATATTTCTATCAATCTGTCTATCTATCTATCTATCTATCTATCTATCTATCTATCTATCTATCTATCTATCTATCTATCTATCTATCTATCTATCTATCTATCTATCTATCTATCTATCTATCTATCCATCTATTTATCTATCTATCTACCTATCTATCTATCTATCTATCTATCTATCTATCTATCTATCTATCTATCTATCTATCTACATATGTACATATCTATCTATCCATCTATTTATCTATCTATCTATCTGTCTATCTATCTATCTATCTATCTATCTATCTATCTATCTATCTATCTATCTATCTATCTATCTATCTATCTATCTATCTATCTATCTATCTATCTATCATTTCCTTGGATTCATTTTCATTTATGAAATTGATAGATTAAAACATTTTGCTTTTCAAAAATGCGAGATGGAAATGCCTAAGTTTTGAGAGTATTATACTCTCAAGTGGAAGCACAGTTTTGCTGTTGGACGAAAATATAAAAGAAAATGTTTTTGGATTAGAAAATGAATGATTAAAATGTCCTTGAATTGAAAAATATTTAACGAAGCTAGTGAATATTTTTATAGTTGAAAGAACTACTTTAACTGAAATATAATTAATCATAGTCCCAAATTATTGAAAATGAATGCAATGAATGCCATATTTGTTTAGAAGCAGAAATGAGTAAAAGATAGATATTTGCATGTACAGTTAAATTGTAAATTATAGCAACCACAACAACTCGATGTGTCATAGGAAAACTTTGTCTGTCTATGCCACATTCTATGAACTCGCTGCCCATACTTTTCGACCTATATGTGTACATACTCGTATATATGTATATATGTAGATGGGTTTGTGTGTGCTCGCTTGTGCTGACGTGAAACAATGCAATCACATTTAAAAATAATGATACGAAATTAAAACAAAGCCCCTACAAATGAATATGCATTTATTCACACTTTTGAAGGCGCCCCCATCGACTCGTACTACCATGTTGCACATACATACATACATTTATAGATGCCGACCGCCACACTAACCACAAATTCACATTCACAGGCATTCGCAGCCACACGGCAACAACACAGCAACAATGGCATGAAAATCGTAGCACTTTGTGAGATATCACTGCAATGCAGTAGCCATAACAGGGCATACAAAAAATCCGAATAGATAAATACGAAAATGCACAAGCGAAAAAAAAAAAAAACAAAAACAAAAGCAACAACAACAACAGAAAATAAAAATGCCAAGCACAGGCAGCTAATAATTTCCACGAATGCCGACCGCAGTTGCAGTTTCAGTAAATACGTTAATAATACAACAAATTAATTTAATAAGCGACTGCGAATTGGCAAAACAGGCAACCACGACAACTACAACAACAACTACGACAACAACTGCAACAACAACTGCAACAACAACGACAACAACTGATCGCAAGTTGCAAGCAGCCGTGGCCAATACAAATGTGCGATGATCGCTTCCTGTCGATAAGATGCGCCTAATAATAATGTTCCCCATGCGTTCATTTCTCGTCCAACGTCCAACATTCAACGTTCATCGTTCAACGTTCGACTTTGGCTTTAACTTCAACTTCAACTTGGACTCGCTGTTCGATGTCTGCCTGACTGCCCGACTGCCTAACTGCCTGAATGACTGCCTGGGCCTTGCATATTCCAATGTAATAATCACAGTTGAGCGACACGGCACCAGCACCACCAGCAGCAGCAGCAGCAGCAACAATTGAGTAAATTATCATAAAATTACAATAACAGCAGCAACAGCAACAACAACAACAGCAACGGCAAGAACAAGATGAAGAACTGCAGCAGCAGCCACGACTGTTTCTGCTTAAAGTGTAACAACAGAAGTCGTTCGCCAGCCATCTAACAGATACTTCAGCTACTCAGCACATGCGCCCCATACAGTGGCCGGCATATGTATGTGGACACAGCCAATGGAGAAAGTGTATTCAAGTTCCAGCCACTAGTATATGCCAGGAGCTCCGTTGACTGCTTGACAAATACTTAGGGCGCGCACGAATCCTTCCAGGATGATCTTGCTTCTCTTGGTAGCCAACCTTCAAGGCCATCATACAGTTATTCAAAGCTCTCCATCAATATAGAGAAGGACGTTGAAGCCGCAGCCCATCTCTTGAGAGACTGTCCGGCCTTCAAGGACATTAACTTCTGCCCAAGTTAGGCATTTCTCCACGAGAGAGCTGCTCTCCTTCATGAGGCAGATGGAGCCACTCTTGTGCACATAAATGGCTTTCCATCTATAATGCAGCACCTAGGAACAGGGAAGAGTCCTCCATCATCTGTCTTTTAAATAAAGGAACTAACACTCTGAAGCATTTCATTCGTTATAGCTAGAATTAAATAATAGTCCTTTCTTATAGTTCTGTTTAAGGTAGGAAAATTCAATTTTAAGTTTCTTGATATAATAGAAATATTTATAAATTTCCGCAGAAACCCAATCAATCAAATTAAATAATCAACATAAAAATAAAGCAATTTTGAGGATTTTATTCAAGTAATTATTTATCAATTGCTTTCTATAGAAGTTTGTTCTAATATTTAGGGATGTGTCGTAAAAAAAAAAACAAATTGAACATTTTGTAGAATTAAAAGAAAAGTCATATTTTTCACAACTGTTTATTATGAGACATTTATTAAAAGTACTCAAGAAATGCTATAAGTACCAACTATGTTTCCTGTTTTTTATAGATCTATGAAAATCACGATAAAATACTGTAAATATCAACTCCATAAACTGAGATGCAAAATTTTATTCAATAATGAGTTGCAAACTGAATAAAGACAGAGGCGGTGTTAGCAGAGAAGAACAAACTACCGATATGAGAATAAAAATTTGGGTAATTCACAGCCATATGTGAACTACTTCAGTTCAATATTTTAAAATTGTAACCATTGACTACTTAACTTATTAGGTCTCTCTCTTAGCAGAGAAGAACAAACTACCGATATGAGAATAAAAATTTGGGTAATTCACAGCCATATGTGAACTACTTCAGTTCAATATTTTAAAATTGTAACCATTGACTACTTAACTTACAAGTATTAAGTCTCTCCCTTCGCCTGTGGGACTTAAATAAATGAGCTATGTAATTCATTGATTTAAATTATTTGCATGCAAAATTGCTGTACTGCTAGGTTTTATGCTATGGCCAGACAGGCAAATAATTTGCACACTAAGCAATCAAGCTTCATAAATTATATTGTAGTTTGGGAATTACTTATCAAGGTGCATTTGTAAAACAACAGAAATTTGTGCGCAAACTATTTGCAGATGTAACCAAGCTTTGGTTTTTTTTTTTTTTAAAGCAACAGTCCATCTACATATGCCAACGAGTGTGCAAGCAGTCATTTTTCTGCTCTTGCTCAGCGCCAGTTTGTTATTAAAAGAAAGAAAGCCTGGTCCGCACGTTTGCATGCCTGCAGCAAATAAAAACGCAAATACATACGCACAAAATGGTAAGCAACAACAACAGCTAAGTTGCAGAAGCAACAGCAACATCAGCAACATCAGCAACAAGAATTTATGCAGCTTTTGGCGGCCATTGTGGCAAACAACTGACTTGGGCGGCTGCGCAATGGCAATGGCGCAACTTGACTTGGTCGCGGCTCAATTTGGCTTTCGAGCCGACTGCATTGCCAGCGCCATTGCCGCAGTCGTTGTTGTTGCTGTTGATGCCGCTGTTATTGTTGCTGTTGTTGTTGCTGTTGTTGTTGCTGTTGTTGCGTGCCAAGGGGCAATCAGTCAGGTTGAAGGCGTTGTCGGGCCGGTTTGGTTTGGTTTGGTTTCAACTTCTTCCAATCGCAAAACGTTGCTCGTTGTTGCGTTTCGAGCTGTTATTGTTGTTGTTTTATTCACTCATTTAGTTTGCATAGCTTCGTATTTTGTCTCACTCTTTTCAGCTCCCTCTGACTCTTTCTCGCTCCCTCTCACTGGCTCACCTGGCTCACCTGGCTCACCTGCATGCGACGGATTGTTGCCATTTTGACGCGAGCGCTTCAACAATAAAAAATGCGTCATTTCTAAAAGAAAGAAAGCAAGCTGGAAATACACAACAACAACAACAATAGCGAATAAAAAAATAATAAGCTCAATTATAAGTAAGATGTGCGATTTGGCATTCGTTGTTGCTGCTCAGCAATTTCATTCGAAATTCTCTCCTTGGCCCGTTAATGGGCGAGTCAAGTAGCAACCGTTAGTTAGCCTTGTATTTGGCAGCCATTACTAAATATTTAGGCCGAAACACTTGCCACATAAGTGGACCCTCGACTGTTGTGCGAAATGAATTGCCAAAATTAAATTGGCCCATTTATACTTATCATCGGATACAGATGTGGAGCATTATGATTTCAGATTGCAAACGTAGATCGAAATATTTCATTCAATTGTGCCATTAATTAATGCTTAGAATCAATGTTAATGGTTTTGTAATTGTCGAATACACTAGAAATGGATTGGTGCTGGCCATGTGCTTGTTGTTATAATGATTCGATCGACAGATCTTGAGATATTTGACTGCACACTGCACGCCACTTGAATAGATTCTGCAGCTCTGGCTTACAGAATCAATTTAAATACCACCTACCCGAAGGCTTGAAGGGATAAAGTCTATAAAGTCTAAATGCATACTTGGCAGTCACTATATTACAGGTACATATATAAGCAGCATTACGAAACGAATCGTCTGTCCGTCTGTATGACCGACGAGTACTTTTGATCTATATTAGTTAGAGACATCAAACTCGGTATGCAGACTTGTCTTAGCCATACACAGAGCTAGTTCACTACATGATATTTATATCCTTATTATTTTATATAGCTGCCAAAGCACCGTTTGGAGCAAACATCTCTCTTACTATGCTAGCTTTTCTTGTCTATAATATATTTTAGTTAAATTTTATCAAGGATTTATAATAATCTGTTATGAACTCCCACTATTAGAGTTAAGTCTTAGGAATCTATAATTTATTTTTGCTGGCTTTTACATTTTTTGAGATCCTAGAAATTTATACCGCACACAAGAATTTGTAAAAAATGGTTTTAAAAATGAAATACTTATAAATATTTTACGTAAAGTTAGCATGGCGTAAAGCAATGGTAGAAAAGAAGGGTTCTTTTAATTAATTAATATTTCAATAATGTAAAAATGTTGTACTTTTTGGGGTTTATTTCGTGGTCTGGTGTTCTTCAAAATAGAGTGAATCGTTTCATTTGAATCGTCCATTTAACAATAAATCTCTTACGAAAAATAAACTTTTTTGTAATACAAATTTTGTTTTGAAAATAAAACAAACTTTCTTACTCAATTTTCAAAAGCCATTTCTTGGTTTTTAAAAAGTAAAATTTCCGTCCGACAACCGATATCTCTTTTGCTTAAAATTAAAAGCACGCTTTATCTTTTGAGAAATTGAATTTAGTATGCCTGAAATGTAAGATGCATGTGATAATAAGGTTGTTCGTCGATCTTATTAGAATATGAAGTTAACATTTAATGGATTTTATTAGTGGTATTTCAGCCGAACAGAGTATAAAGCGATTAAAATTTTGGGCAACAAAATGGAAAACTCAATGAATTTTTCTCGCTATAGAATATTAGACTTTTGCGATTCCTGAAGAATTATTTTGCATATTCGTAGCCAGATCTTCTCACTTCAATTGAATTGCTTCTGCATGCCGACGCCGTTTCGAAGCCCCCAACTCCCAAACACCCGAGCTCCCATTTGCCATTTTCCATTTTCCAATTCCCAACATGCAACTGCAACAGTCAGAGCCACTGTCGAACAGCGGAAGGCCGTGTGGCTGCTACCGGACTGTGTTGTTGGCCAATGGCTGAGACCGTCAATTAAAAGGTGTGGAAAATGTGGAGTTCACATGCAAAACAACAATTTAAATGGCAAACGACGCCAGCAAAGTGGGGCGAAGGAGCGGTACGTTTGCTTCCTAGATGGCTGTACGAGTAGAGGGGGGAGGGTGGGGCTTGGGGGGACAAGCTGCCGGATAGTGTTGTGTGCTAGGGGGAGGGACGAGCGGAAGTGTGGATGTGGTACATAGGTATTTTTCTCTATAATTGGAACATTTCATTAATGAACGTGTTCCAAGCATGTACACAAGGAAAGCGACAGGAAATGCAACAACAACAAAAACAACAACCACAGCAACGACTACAACAAAAATGAGCTGAAAGAACAAAGTCGAGAAATTGCATGCGATTTGCAAATTGTTTGACGATTAAGAAAGAGAAGGAAACTTGAAAACGATTTCTACAAGAATTTAAAAAAGACAGATGAACTTTTCTTTAACGATAATCTTTGTGGACGATGTCTGGTTTGTTTTATGGCTCTTTATTCTATTAAAGCCTAATAAAACAATGCTGAGATTAGATTAGTAATTTTGGTGGATATTTATTTTTAAGAAATATTTTTGCTGTTTTAGGAGAGAAATTAACCTAAGTTTAATTTTAGTTGTCCCCTTTATTCGAAAGATTAGCAATTAGCACGATCAAAAATTTAAAAATGCATGTATCTTGTGTAACATCAATTATATTATAGCCAACATTTATTCGTCATTCAAAACTTTCCTGTTAAATTATTTTGCTTATTTTATTAAACTATGTGGAAGAATTTTATATTTTCTCAATTTAGAAAAGATATACATAGAATTAAATTTCAATCATTTCAGAAGCAAAATTACAACTTGAGTATTATATTTGATCAAAAATACTTAAAGAACAATCATTATTTTATAGGTTACATTTTATAAATAAATAATCATTATATTTTAATTTTTATAATAACACCTATATTTATTACAGTTTCCGACCATAACTGATTTATTTCTTTATCGTTGAATAAATATTTAATTCAATAGTTTTGATATTTTAGACATTTTTCAATATATTTTCAACAATTATATAGTTTTTCCCAATTAATTCAAGTTGAGTGTAGAATCAAACTTAAATCAATGTAGACACAACAAATTCCCAAACGTTTGTTATTCCGTTCTGTTGGAGATTCTAGGCTGGGTTAATAATACCTGAACACTCTCTCTCTCTCTCTCTCTGTCTCTTTCTCTCTCTCTCTCTATTCATATATATTATTTCAAATTTTTTGAATACAGACTTTTTTTCAATTGCACAAATCGATAGCTCGATGTGTACTCCGAATGCAACCGTGTGTCGGATCGCATTTTTTTAGGTTATAGGGAAAAACGAATACAACTCGTTGTGTTTTTTAATAAAGTGCTGCCATTTCATAGGCCTTGGGGCCAATTTTTGTTTTGCTATAGGGAAAGTCGACCGTACTGCGTGGTTGGAAACGGAAAATGAAAAAGCGGGGGACGATAAAAAGAAAAGAGAGAAAACAAAATGGCGCGCATGTTTTCTAAGAAAGTAATTAATGCGAGAGCGCTAAAAAGAAGTGGCAAGAGGCAGCAAGGAGGAGCAACATGGCCAACTCCCATCCAGCCAGAATGCCAGCCAGCCAGCCAACTCCTTGCTCTGCCCGCACTCGCTCGGTTGGCGCTCATTAAAGAGCGGAGCTACCGGTTTTTTTTTAGTTCGTCTGCCTGGCGAGCAGTCAGGGCTAAAATTCGTTGGCCATTTTAATGGCCGCCCATCATCGTCATCATCGCCATCGTCAACGTCATCATCAACGTCATCATGGCCGTCGTCCACTCCGTCGTTTGGGGTGTTCAGCGAACTGCAATTATGGTGGGTTGCCTTTTTTAGCGCAATAATTTGCCTCTCTGTGCATTAAATGGATTTAATGAATGCGGTCCTATTAACTTTTTTGCTTGCTACCGCTGCTGGTTTTTCTTCAACTTGGACTCGTTTCATTTCTTGTTGTTGTTGTTGTTGTTGTTGTTTATGTTGCTCTTGTTTTTGTTGTTATTATTAATAATTGGGCAAGTCGTCGTCGTCTCCATCGTCGTCATCGTCGTCATTTGCTGTCGTTCGCACTGGCATCTGAATTTCAAATTCGACTTAATTTTTATTGCCACAATTTTTTCTTTTTGCCGTTGTAGTTTTTTCTCTTCTTCTTCTTCTTCGACTGCTGCGTCCTCTTTATACAGAAATGCGTTAAAAATTGTTGCGACCAGCATCGGTTATTTTTATACTCTGTACATGAAATGTACAGAAGTATATTAGGTTTGCGGGAGCTGAAAAATGTAACAGGCAGAAGGAGGCGTGGCAGACCCCACAAAGTATATATATTCTTGATCAGCATGACGAGACGAGTCGATCTAGCCCTGTCTGTCTGTCTGTCCGTCTGTCCGTCCGTATGAACACCTGGATCTCAGAGACTATAAGAGATAGAGACACCAAATTTTGCACAAAGATGCGTTATGTGTGTATTCTATACGAGTTTGTTTTATTTTTTTGATTTTCACCCCCACTTCCCCCCTATGGGGGTTTTCCCGATTTTCCATTCGTATAATCGCCTATATCTCGGAGACTATAAGACCTAGGAACACCAAATTTTAGTCCCAGATGCCTTATGTGAATACGCAGAAAATGTATATTTTGGAATTTCCCTCCCTCCCCCCTCTATCCCGCAAATCGTAACTCCCGTAATTCTTGGAATTTCGAACTAAAATTTTGCAAATACCCCCAGTTAGTTATTATGTGTCCGTATGCCAAGTCACTATGATAGACCGATTTAACAAGAAGTTATAGCCATAAATATATTTGCAGCTGCAGCGCTGCTCAAGCGCTGCCCGCGGCTGTTGTTGACGTTGCTGTTTGGTTGACTGCGAAAATGCTTACACAGACACGAATAGATGCGCATAGGCATACATACACTCACACAGACGTAATTGCTATGTAAATGTGCAATTATAAACCCTTTACGTGAGTTCGAATACCGAGAGAGGTAAAATCGATCAAATTTTTTTTTTATTTTCTTAATTTTTTTTATTTTGTATAATTATTGTAAACATATGTACAGAGTATTTTAAAGTCGGGACACCCGACTTTAGCTTTTTTACTTGTTTTTTTTTTTTTTTTTGAGTGGCGGCAGCTTTTTCTTGACTACTCGTCAGGTTGTCGTTGCCCCGATGTCTGCGCCTGCGGCTCCGCTGCTATAATTACTTCTCAAAATGGCCGCCATGGAAATTATGCAGAAGTGCAATAGTGCCGCCCGATCGTGGACGATAATGCTCGCGGAGCTTACAATAAACAAACAAATCATTCAACTGCAGTTAGCTTATACGCATTTCTTATTAACCTCTCAGCACTTTGAGAAATATGTAACTGCATATGGTTTTGTTTATAGAGAAGCAAGAAAAGAAAAACAAAAATATTACTACATAAGTATATTGCCAACAAATTGAAAATGTAAATTAAAAGGGTCAGTCTACGCCCATCTACACTCATCGATGTGACATATTAGTTTACATCATTCATTCATTTATTCAATCATTCTTAGAGCTTTCGATTCCATTAACAAAAATTCAAATAATTGCAGTTCCAGCAAAGATGGTCTATTTTCGGTTTGTTTCGAATAATGCAAAATCCTATGCTTTAGTGAAAGCGTAAAGAATAGGAAACCTTATGACAACCATTAATGCGTAGACTGTCTTCACTTGAGAGGTAAAAAAAAACAGCTTAACAAACTTTTATTACTTCAATCAATATGAAATGAGTTCATTCCAAAACTAGTATTATTTTTTATTATTATTTCGACTCATAGCTGTTGAGGTCAATATTATGCTTCAGAGCTGAGTGGATTTCTCTATTTTAAGGTTTTTTTTTCTCAATATTGAAATGTGTCTGCTTGTTTTTTATTTAATTTAATACTTCCAATAGCTTTCTAACTAAGGTATTAAGTTATTGAATATAAATGCACTTTTAATAATTATAATTGTGAAAGATTGATAAGCAATAGTATCTCGGAGAACTTGATATCAGGGTCTGCAATAAAAAGCAAAATTAGTTCAAATTTAATATTTACAAATAAAATAATAACTAATGTTGAACTTATTGATGGACATTTAAAATGCAAATTGGTTTAATTGTAAGCAAGCGAAGGCTTTTTAGAATATATTGGTGCTTTGTAAAATAACGATTGTAAACAGCCATAAAAATTTCGAATGACTGGATTGTACGCATAAGGCTATAAAAGTAAATCTGGTGATGAAATTTTGGAGACATGTTCTACTCTAGATCGAGCCTTCGTTCAGTCTCTTTCCTGAATTGTTTGTAACATTTGAAAGCTCTTTAAGCTCGCCTTTAGTTTTTCAAGCTGCAGATAAATAAATGAAATATGAGTAAGTTGTCTTTTGTGAAAGTTGCTTTGAGGCTTGAAAAATATGCAAATAATATGTAAAGAAAGGAGTGAGAAAGACAACACACACACACACATATACTCGTAGATAGGTGAGTGGAGAAAAGGCTAGGGACGGGCGTCCTGTCCCAGAATGTCATGCAAATTGCAACCGCAGCTCAAAGTTGTGGCGCATCTGCTGCCAAATTATATGTTGCAACTAACAAATATGTATGAATTATTACAAGAACAAGAAAAGGTAGATGTGAAAAAAAAATAAAACAGACACAGAAACAGGAAAACGTAAGGTTGCATTCAAAGACAGACTCTTCAACTGCGGAGCGTGTGGCAGGCAAATAGAATTTTGAATTGAATGCAAAAGGTGCGACGGACACACACACACACAAACACACATATATATATGCACATATATGCCTATACAAAATATGTACTATGTCTGCCTGGCTGTCCGCCTGTCCGTCCGTCCGTGCATTGTTATAGAAAAGCTGGCAGCGTAACGACGACGGCGACACGAAGCGTATCCCTGAAAAGGGGCGTTGCCGGTTCAACTCCCCTTGCCACACGGTTGAAATGGAAATCGTAATAAACGCAATAATAATCATAAAACGAAAAAAAAAACTCAAATGGGAAAACAACAATAAAAATATGAGAGACAAACGAAAAAACGAGCTGTGGAAATAGAAACTACCCTTGCGGCGGTGGCGGCGGCTGCTGCTGTTGCCCCTTCCCCTGTCCCTGCCCCTGCCGCTTCCTGCCCTTCGATTTGCCTTCCATGTTGCCAGTTTCCGCTGCTCCCGTTAATAAACGAATTATAAATAGTGTAAAAATGTTCATAAACCTCTCTACAGACCTCAGAAGCACATCATCAATTGTGCTTGCCATCTCCGATCTCCGGTCCCGCCATTTTCTCAGGCCCCCATCCATCACATGTGTGTTGGATGCAGATCGAAACAGACACAGAAACCGAAACTGCAACTGCAACTGCAACTAAATCTGTATGCGGATAGCATCTGAGATACTTATCAGGTGCAAATACATACTGCAGTTTGTCGCTGGCCATTCGTGCTGAGAAATTCAGATGCATATATTAGTAGAAAAGGCAGTATATAGCTGTTTGAATACTGGTCATTCGTGTTATCTGCACTATAAATAATACAAGTATATGTATATAAAACAATCGAACAATCGACAGGCAGCAGACGGACACTCTTGAAATGAACATCCTGAATCTAACTTTCTCACATATTTTGTTTTATCATTTCAGTAATATTTTCAAATTGTTTAGCTACATAAGTACCTATACTAGAAACGTTGGCCATCGTCTTCTGTTTAAAGATAATGTTTAGATAAATGGTTATTCGTGCGAAGTATGCCTTTTTCTATATACATACTTACTTATAAGTAATATATTTATAGAAAGTCTTTGAATTTCAATTCGAGTCTATAAAGCACTTTCGTTGCATGCGAAGACACAAATTGTATCTGAAAAATATTTGTTCGAAACTATATAATACAGTGAGAGCTTGGGATCTTCTTCTTAATCGTAACCAAATTATAAAATAAGACTGGTCTTACAAAGTTATATAGATCATTATTCATGTCATGAAGATTCAGTTCCCCTATTTATTTAAGATATGTAGACGAGAATTCATTATTGTCACTATCGTTAGGCAGTTCCTAAAATGTAGATTACTTTAAGATTGTAAGAGTAAATGAAAGAAACAAAGTTGAAAGATCGTAGTCTTAGATAAAGGATAATGTACTTCAGACGTGGATTCTTCCGAATACAGCGCAAATCATTGTAGTTGGTTTCTTCAGTTTCTTCAACAGGCACGTGTATTTAAAACACTTAATTGAAAAATGTGCTTTCAAAGAAGAATAGGTCGCCTCCAATTATTATTTATTGAAAATAATACTTGGGTTATTAAATGAAGATGTGTCCAACTTCTTGAGCCTTTCTTTCAATTTAAATGTTGCTTTTATTTTCTTGGCTGCTTAAATCAGTAAAGCCACCATTTCAATTGTTTTTCAACTGTTTTATCCATTAAAACTCATTAATTAAACTAAAACCATTCTTCTGTTGAAGTAACATTTAAAACTTTTCTAAATCAAGAAAAAAAACTGATCTATTTTGGAAAAGGGAATACTTGAGTAAGTCATTCGCAGACTGCAGATATATTGCAGAAGACGAAATCGGAGCAATGATCAAGATCAGTTTCAAGTTCGACAGCTATATTTATTTTGCTTGACTCGATTTCAAAATTCTCGCAAATCTTTGCAGCTGCCCAAAGGATTTGCATTCTGGCAAGTCCGCTGTAATATTTTGCTGAATGCTTCTCTGCTCGCCCTTGCCACAAACTCAGCCTGGTGGGCATGGAATTGCCGCTGACATGGCATTATAGTCGCTAACAACATCAGAAACAACACTTGGGTGCTATTTGTGCTCGGGGTGAGGCGCCGCAAGATGCCCTCGGCACATCATCGGTCTCAGCATCCATCCGCAGTCAGCACGCTCCACAATTATGCCTCTGATTAATGTCCTGCGGCGATAATCGCTGTCATGCGGCGCTCGCAGGGGGCACCCAAAGCTAAACGACAGTTGTGCAACTTGTGGCATGATCCAAGCCAGAGAGGCGAACGCGAACACTGAGAATTGCCAATTTAACCAAAATCCGAACAAATTATGAATTTTAATCGCTCCGATTTCTAGATAATCATTATGATATAATCAAAATGCAAATTCGAGCCATTAAATCATGTTTAATGATTGCCTAGAACTACGAAATAGGAAAACGCACCAATTTGTAAAACGCTCCGAAGCCTCAATTCAGAGACGTAAGCTTAAGTAGGAGTTCTATATACAACAAATATAAATAGAATTGCGAATATAATTTGTTGCTTCACGCGAATGACAAAACCCACTCATTAGTCGGTCATGTGGGAATCACAACGTGACACAATCGACTGCGCCATTCGTGAATACTATCTATATATATATATATATACTTGTATATATGGCCGCCATATATTCATTTACATATGCACAGAAATCCCACACATATGTATGTTCGAGGGGACTTGTAATAGTTCGGAATGCTAAAGCTTAGAGAGGCCTCTGAATGGAAGGATCCATAATCCGTCCTCTGCCTGGACTATCGACTCAACGAGTACCAAAAATATCCAATCAAGGGTTCGAATATTCTGTGGATTCAGGCTTTGGGCGGAAATTGAAGGAGGAAGCCACTTACCGGACTTGTGGATAGGACGTTCCTTCCATATTGTGGATTATTGCTGTGAGAACAAGAAGGCCTATTTCCAGCCATTGTAGGTGTCAGACAGAATAACATATTCTTTGATAGCCAAGTGGCACTAAGATCAGTCGATTCTTCATCTCTTAAAGGGGCAATACAGCAAGTCAGCATAGGCTTCAAATGGATGCCAAAATATTCAGGGCAGCTAACAGACGAACTGGTCAAGAGGGGTACGTCACTAATCTCCTTCAGGCTTCTGAGCCACAACCACGCAAGGACAAAGAAAAGTATAAGTCTTTCACATCGATAGCAAGGCTGTTAGGGCCAACTCTGACTTGGCAGTCCGTTCAATGGAGGAAAATGCATAAATGATCTCAAGGATATGAAATACGAAAGGTGGAGATTATGAGTCTACGAAAATTGATAAGAACCACCATATGCTTGTAGCGGAAAAGGATCTAAAAACCTAAGGGACTAACTGCAAACAAAGATTCAATTAAAGAATTCAAAATACATGTGAAAAAAAGTGGCTTGAAGTGAATTGTACATTGAAGTATTGTTAAAAAGAAAAACGACTTAATAGTCCCCAATTATGATATATTTCAAAAGCTTTACATTTTATTTATAGCATATTTTATCTATTGACCATTGATATACGATGAACATTTTAAATTAAAACTAAAACTCTCTGATATTCTTGCACGTTATTTTAAGTATTTGTAATTGGATTGCAACGGAAATATTTAATAACACTTTAATAATAATATTTATAATATTACAAATTTATTTCAAGGACTACTGAAAATATTGATATTTGAATTATTTACCAATACTTAATTCCTTACTTATACTTATAAATCGATTTGTTTTTGTTTAAACAATGTTTTAAACATTGCTTTCGATTGATTTCATTTTTTTTCAAACAGTTTTCACCAAAAATGGCATTACGTATTAGCCTGAACTTTTTTGGTTGAAATTTAGAAAATTATTGACTACAGTATTGTCAAAAATTGTAAGTTATTCTGCATTAGTGAATTCAGTATTTTGTGCTACTGTGAAGTGCGTCTATCGTTTTGAAGCTTTTTTCTTACCAACTGTAACAATTGTATTGCGATATGGTCAGAAACTGATCGATAGTTTCGTTTTACTGAACTTTATTGCTCGGAAACAGGATAGTGTTGCTAATAGGTGGCATTGCTTATATTTTTATACCCTGTACCCAAAGGGTACAAGGGTATATTAGTTTTTTTAATGCACACTTTTCTTTCACTTTTCTGAAGAAATTAAAAATTCAATAACTTCAAGGCTTAATTGCAATTTGAATGTATAACAGCCGATTGGTTCTCTTAAGTATTGGATTCTTATTTGCTGATTGGCTCTTGGATGTCACGCTATACAAGTATGTTCATATAATCGTATAACTCTTTCAGAAACATTAGCTTTTGTGTGCATATTATTGCGTCTTTGTTTTGTTATAGAGTATTTAGTATTCGCAGAATAAAATGCTTGTATCTGTTCAATGATTAAGTAACCCAATAAATTGACTGTGCTCGTTGCTTTAATTGATTGCAGATTGAAACATTTCTTACAGAACGAAAGATTTATAATTTCATTTGTAATTATAATGCTGCAATATAATTTTTGGTGTCGTTGGTAGTAGCTTGAATTTGTTATAGACGAAGCATATGCAGAATAAATATAAGTACGTGCATGGCTTCGATTAGTAGCTCTTTTTTTTATCGCGTTTCCAAGAAGCTTTTATTCAAATGAGCCAACTAGCCATACTCTAGCAAAACCCCTCGTGCATATATCTAAGTGCTATATCCATACATACGTATACTATATACATATATATTTGTATGTATATATACATACGGGCATACGTTAATGCCTGTGTATGTGCATTGCTGAGTGCATATTGTTTGTTAATTATCGCACTTAATTGCCTTTTATTACACTTAATTATCCCCATGGCGGGTCAGTTTTGTGGCATTGGCGAGTGTCGAGTCTTGGGTCTTGAGTTTCGAGTTCCAGTTGCGCTCCACCTTTGGCCCGCCCGCATTGTTGTCGTTGGCAGGCCGAGGAAAATGGTGCCATAAATTTGTGTTTTTCTTCATTCCAATTGTTAATGCCATTGCTGCTGTTGTTGTTGTTGTTGTTGTGGTTCCATTTTAATTCACCAAATTAGCAACGAGCCTGAGAGCGCCCTCCAATGGGCAGCCACGCACCCACGCCATCTTTAACAAAATGTGCAGCTGTTGTTGTTGTTGTTGTTGGGACTTGCGAGCAGCCAACCTCTAATTAAATACGAAATTTTCATATTTTCATATCTGAATTATGAAAATTTATGTGTATTTTATGCATGCGTGGTGCAGGGCGTATTACGCAGCTAGCTTGTGGGGCGTGGCCGGCGAGGAAGAGTGGCAGTGGAGCGGGGGGCGGAAGAGGGGGCGCGGCTGAGGATGGAGGGCAGGTGAATGCATGAACATGAAGTTTCATTGAATTGGCTTACATATGGTTGTGGCTTTCAGCTTTTCCAGCTTGTTGCGCCAATTAATGAAAATGCTATGAAATGCAAAACACGAATTAAAAGAAATAAAACAACAGCAACAAAATTATAACAAGAGGCAAACAATTCAAATTTTCATATTTTATTGCCTTTAATTATAATGTTGGAGCGCATGCCTTGTTGTTGTTGTTATTATTATTTAAATTGTTGCCGCGCAGCAATTCGTGTCGGCTAATTGAAGAAAATTTTGTGTGTGTTTGTTTTTCGTGCAGCTGCCAAAAACAAAAGACTTAGGCGACGAACTTGCAGCTATTTGCTGGGCAGGTGCGGGAAAGGAAGCACACAGATCAGAGCGAAATTTCGAAGTATTATATATTTTATAGTTTTCGAAAAAAGAAATCAAGTGGGGTTGGAACAAAATAAAATACTACGAGTAGATGAGCCATAGGCGTACGTTTTAAGTCTGCGTTCTTCAAAGAAAAAGAAGTGTTCGTCTTTGGAAATGACATCGAAATCAATTGAAATTTCGAACTATTTGTATTATGAGCTATTTGTTATTTGGTTCTTTTTCAAATTTGTTTATCTTTTTATAATTTATAAGTAATTTGCCTGACAAGCGCTGCCACAATTACTCGCCTTTAATATTGCACAGTTATTATGGAAAATTGGAGCGTCGTTTATTGCTATCAGCTGCATAATAACAACAACAACAATACAAGTAATATGCACTTGAAATATTTTGTCTATCACTCTTCACACCTCCTTTCTACAATAAAGAAATTAGCGATTAGACACCGAAATATTCAGCTACGGCTTAAGTATTTTGACAATACCTTTGTGACAGTCTTCACGTAAACAAGATCAGGAGCGATAATTATATGACTTTGCCGTAACATTATTAATTGGTACTTGAACCTAATATTAATTAATGATTGACTCAAAAGTGATTTAAAACCATGCGAAAGACAGCCGAGCTTAGCTGTATTGTTGATCCTCAATAGCTGCACAGTTTCGTGCTGTCCTCACTGTTAAGGACCTACAGATAAATACACTCTGTCTTAATGAAGTCAGACACTTGTGGAGATCACCAAAGGCCGAATTTGAAAATTTTTGTGTAAATATCAAACTAAAACTATAATTGCTCTACAAGCCCGCATAATTGTAATCTCCAACTAGAGTCAAGTGTGAAACATTTCCGTACAATCTCTAAGTGGGACCTCAGTATTCAGACTTCATTTGCGAGCATTATGTGACTCTATACTGTAGACTCTACGATTTTGAATAATTTGTAAGAAGTCTGAGTATACAACAAATTTGAAAACAAAACTTTTAGATCATTTTAGTAAGAGGAAGGTTGTACTCTACTTTGCAGATTTCGCACATTCCCCATTTGGTTTGTGATATGCCAGGACTAGCACTCATATAGTAGGACCAATTTTGTGTTAGTCTATAACCAAGTCCTTCAGTCAACCAGCAAGCTTGAACTCTTAGTGCAATGCCCTGCACTTCATTCATATTCTAGCACATGATTTAAATTGCAATTTTATTCATCAGGTATACACATCAATAGTCTTTAACAAATAAACCATCGGCCTGAAATTAGAGTTAATCTTCGAAGACAACAAAGATTATGTTTTCAATCGATTGTCCATAAACGATGCTCCAAAATTGTATTCTTCTTTGACGATATTTTAAAAATGCGAGGTTCAGCTTTAGGATAACAAGAGATAACCCAGAAGGTGTTCGTAATTTTTTTGTAGCTTTTTTTCTTTTTCCTTTTTTCCATCTTTTTCAGTGGCCCGAAACAAAAACTTGTGAGAAAACGTTTTGCGGTCTTGAGCACATATTTTCATGGCTTAAAAGAAACAGCAGAGCCGGTCGAGGCTCTCAGGTCAAGTGGCAAGACCCAAGTGCATTTAAACAGTTGTCGCTTGTCCTTGAAATTGCTCTGCGGTTTCCGAAACAGGCAATACAAATTGACTTTTAAACGTGCGCCTGACCGCAAAGAGACAAACGATAAATACATATGAAAGTATACGTGCCTGTGTGTGTGCCTGTGTGTGTCTGTGTGCATGTGTTTGTGTGGGCTAGTGAGCGTGAAATTATAAACAAATTTTCTAGCTGGCCCTTGTCTTAGCCGCATAACCGCACGTTTCGCGCACGCATAACGGCGCTTTTAATTAGAGCCATAAACGCAGCGGGCAGGAATCAATCGTTCAATCAATCGATCGAAGGAACGGACATGGAGGCTGGAATCTGGGCAGCTTAACGTTGGCTTCGACTTGCGTTTCAAGCAGCAATAAAGCCAATGAGCCCGGCCAACGAAACTGGCCAGAAAGCGGCGGTGCTAATTATGTGAAATTATTGATTATTGCGGGCTTTTCACTAAACCGCCAAATTGCGTGTACGTGCGGCGGCAACGTGACCTTGACAGTTGGATGATAATGATCCTGGCTTCCCTGATTGAACCCTATTGTTGTTGTTATTGTTGTTGCTGCTGCTGCCTGTGCCTCAAATGCTCGCTTTCACTGCCGCCTTCTGTCTACAAGGGTACACTGGCGCCATCTATGCGTTACAATGCGTACCAAGAGTATAGAATGGCTGACAAAAAGCTGACTGGTTTGCTTTGTAGCCGCAGGCGGCGCTTGTTTGCCCAAAATGCAGCACTGTGTGTGTGCGTGCTAAACAGCCAGCTGTTTGTTGTTTCCCTCTCTCTTTTCAACGAGCTGCCGACATCAGCAGCGTTTTCCTTGCCAGCCGCCGGCGTCGCGTACCAAAATAAAGGCAAATTCCAGATGTAAATATATTGCACAAATTGATAAACATTATTGATTTTAACCATATAACAAACTCTTGCCTTGCAGTCGACGACAGCGACAACAGACGCCAAACACACAGTGAGGTGAGTTGTAGGTGCCAACATTGAGGTTATGTGTGCAGTCGGGCACCATCTATTTTTGATGACCAAAAATAGTCAAGAGCGCCGCCTAATAAGACATTCTATATCTAGATATATATCTAGTAATGATTGTATATTTGCAGCCATCCAACTTTAAGCAAAGCCAGCAAAGATGCCACCTAAGAAGCATGAGGAGCCCGAGCGCAAACCGCTAATCGGGCGCATTGGCACAAATCTGCGCATCGGAATTGTTGGTGTGCCCAATGTGGGCAAGTCAACGTTCTTCAATGTGTTGACCAAGAGTGCAGCCCCAGCTGAGAACTTCCCCTTCTGCACCATTGATCCCAATGAGAATAAGTATTGACCAATTATCGTGAGCGTTTGTGTATATACATATATATATATATATATGTGTGTGTGTGTGTGTAATTGCCGCGCCTCCAGCAGCTTCCTGAGCTTGAGCCTCAACCAGTGCCGCAGACTATGCTGCAGCCGGAGCCATGACAGCAATTTTGTGCGCACTCTTAATCATTGTAATTTTGTATTTGAATATTTTGTGCTGTAGCCCTCAGCGTCAGCCGCTTCTAATTTCAAATTATTACTCTCTTTTTTTTTATTTAAAGTTATTATTGTTGCAGTGGTTGCTTTTGCTGTTGCTTGCTGGAAAATCGTCGTTCCATTGCCTCTCAGCGCTTCTAAAACTATTTTGAAAAACGGAAAGCAGCAGCAACAACAACATAAACTGCGAGTTGGCTGCTGCCTTGGAGAGGGCGTGTCCGCAATTTGCCGCCTGCTGGAGTCGCTCCAACAGCTCCATCAGCTTCATCGACCGTTCCGATCAGCCATTCAATGCAGCCTCCGCCTTTGTGCCCATTTCATATGCAAATTGCATTGCCGCTTAATTTGAGCGACTTCATTTTGGTTGGTGGCTGCTGCTGCTGCTGCTCCTGCTCCAACAACAACAAGAACTGAAGGAGCATATGGCGAACGTTCTGACTTGCGGCGCATTTCGTCTTATGATTGCACAAAATTATAGAAAATTGCAATGATTGTCGCTCTGAGCCGAGCCGCAGACGCAAGCGGAGCATACCGAAGCGTCTCTCTTCGCTTCTCAAGGCTTCGCAAGCTGTGGTGGCAGAGGCAGCTGGCAGTGCACGCCTTTTAATGGGCTTGTTAGCATCCAGCAGTAGTAGTAGTAATAGTTAAGAGTATCTAAAATGCAATATCAACTAACATGCTTTACATATATCTTTCTCGTTTCAAACCTATTGCCCTACCTACACGTCGCGTTCCCGTGCCTGATGAGCGTTTCGATTTCCTAGTCGATTTCCACAAGCCAGCCAGGTAAGAGCAAAACATTTTTTGTAAAAGTTTATTTCATCTTTTGTCCGCAGTCGTGTATATTATAACGAAAGCGTTGTATTTCACATATAAACAGCATGTCTGTCCGTCTACATAAAAGCTAAAACAAAGTCAATAACACTTTTAAAATGTACTAAAGACTATCCTGCACTTTGGGTAGAATTAGTATTTGTAGTTTAAGATAATGATTAATATATAAAGTATTCTCCTCAAATATGCTCAAATTCTCAACCAAGTTGTATGTATTTTGATTATTTGTTGCTTTGTTGAGATTATTCAAATGCAGTTTGGTATTAATAGTTAAAGTATTAATAATTGAAGCTAGACATTCCAAATAAATTTGTCCTTTAAAAGAATATTTATGTTTTGTATATTAAATTCAAAGTCACACGAAAACAAGAGTATGCTGTTGTATTTTCTAGAAACTATCCTTACATTCGTTAGGTCCTTCAAAACTGGAAATTCCCAGCTAAGACTTATTTTATTACACACAAGATCTGCTTAAAAGTTCTTAAGCAAGTAGCTTAGCGAAAGAGTGGCCAAAAAAGGCTAATTAGTAGGCTTATTGAATCTGTAAGTAGATGCTATTTCAAAACACATTGAAATGGTATTTAGGAGTAGGAATATGCTATTCCTGAGGGCCAATCTAACTGAAATTTAATTGGTATTCTACTAAGGTGATTAAAATTTGCCTTTATCTAAAAATTTACCTTATATCCAATTTGTGCGCTTTTCATAATTATCATTATACATCCCGTATTCCCAGCATAAATATTAAAATAGTTTATTCGTTCATTATAGTTCAGTGCCTGCCTACCTTAATGTGGTCGACATTGCTGGTCTGGTTAAGGGCGCCGCCGAAGGTCAGGGCCTGGGCAACGCCTTCCTCTCGCACATCAATGCATGCGATGCGATATTCCATTTGTGTCGCGCCTTCGAGGATCCCGACGTAACACATGTCGAGGGTGAGGTTGATCCAGTGCGTGATTTGGAGATCATTTCGGAGGAGTTGCGCCTCAAAGACGAGGAGAAGTTACATCAGAATTTAGACAAACTTGAAAAGGTAGTGGCGCGCGGCGGCGATAAAAAGCTGAAGCCAGAATACGATGCTATGGTAAAGATCAAAAATATTTTGGTCGATCAGAAGAAGCATTTGCGTTTCGCAGACTGGAGCGCACATGATGTGAGTGATGGGCGATAGGCAAATGTCTATGCATTTCGCTTTAACTCTGCCTTTCTCTTTTGCACAGATCGAGGCTCTGAACAAATACTTGTTCCTCACCTCGAAACCGGTAATCTATCTCGTAAATTTGTCTGACAAGGACTTCATACGCAAAAAGAACAAGTGGTTGCCAAAAATTAAGGAGTGGATCGATAAGAACGATCCTGGCGCTCTACTCATACCCTTTTCTGGCGCCTTTGAGCACGAGCTGGCCGAAAAGGATCCCTTGGAGCGCAAAGCTTACGAGGAGGAGACCAAATGCAAGAGCCAACTCGATAAGATCATTATTACTGGCTACAAGGCGCTCCAACTGGAATATTTCTTCACTGCCGGTCCCGACGAAGTCAAAGCCTGGACCGTGCAGAAGGGCACCAAAGCTCCACAGGCCGCTGGTCGCATTCACACCGATTTCGAAAAGGGTTTCATTATGGCCGAGGTCATGCATTTTGACGACTTCAAGGCTGAGGGCTCCGAGGCAGCTGCTAAGGCTGCCGGCAAATATAGACAACAGGGACGCAACTATACCGTCGAAGATGGCGACATTATTTTCTTTAAATTCAATGCCGGCGCCGGCCTGAAGGATGCCAAGAAGAAATGATATCTTTCGGCCATATACATCACCATCTGCACCGTGTTGTATATTAACTTGATTTTGTACTCTCAGATCTTTCGCCTTGGCCCAGAAAAGCCCGTCTGCCCTTACCGCTGAATGAATGAGAATGAAAATGGAAAATGCATTTGATATAATTTTTTTTTGCTATTTTTGCTAACGTCCAACAAGATATAATTTTACTATTCGCTTTATGTTGTTGATGACATAGTGTTGACGGGAATAAACGAATGAATGTAACAAAATTGTGTACATCTGTGTATGCTGCCTCCGCTCTACTTAATAGATCGAGTTACTCGAACGTTTATAGGTAGACAGCCAAATCTTGGAAATTCCACGGTCCCTCTGGTTTCCAGTCCTTGTAGAGACGCTCCACAGCTGATGTAGAGCGCTTCGGATAGGCTACCATAAGTTCCTGTCGTCCATTTATTGGATCCACTGGGGTGGGCACTCGTTGTGGTTCACTCAATACGGCCTCGAACCTACGTTTGGCCGCAGCCTTCTGATATTGGAAAACTCTGTTTTGCATTTCTCTTTCCCGCTTGCGTTCTGCATCCTCCCTCTTGCGCTCGCACGCTTCAGTTTCCTCCAGCCTCAGATACTCCAATTCATCGTCCAGCTCGCGGATAATGTCGTTATAGATGTCTCCATTAATATCTACAGAGCGGCTGCGAGAGTGTGTTTTAAAAATTGTTCTCGTACCTGAAGTATCACTGAAACCCATTGCTGTAGAATGATTATTGTAAATATTGAGACTGAAAGGAATATCAGCTGCTGCTGCTCCTTCAAAGAACAATCGTTGTCGAATTTCAGATGCAAAGTTTTTAATCACCTTGCCACAGAAACTTCCACATAAGCACCTGTCTAAAGAACAAGAACAAATGCAGCAACCAAACTTACAAAAGTGCTACTTGTGATGGGGCGGAGGTTGGGGCAGTTTTATTCCTTTACGTCGAAGTTGTGCCGGCTTGGCTTAAACTAGTTCATTAGTTTTATGTTTAAAGCAGCAATGGTTTTTTTTTATTTATACAATGTATTCCTAATGGGAAAATTTCCTTTAGCCTGATTCATTGATGATGGTATGAAAAATTCAACCCTCAACTGAGGAACCAGTATAATGCTTATATCGCAAAATAAACAAAATCAGCTTCTGGTGATCAGCTACGGAATAGCATTTGTCCCGAAGTCATATTGTTACAATCTTACAAACACGATTTTATTAAGATAATTGTTACTTGCATTTTTTAGATCATCACAAATTATTTGAACTACTTAGTCAGATTGGAGCGGAAAGATACATACATATGTATGATTAAGAACTGAACACGCACAGTTCTATTTGGCACGGAATCTGTGGAATGGCAGCAACAGAAACTCAAATACACTTTTGTGGATGGGTTGGAGTGGGCAGGTAGTTGGAATCAGTTTCTGGCTCGGGCTGTAGGTGGCCGTTTGGCGACCGCAGCGGCAACTTCTAAGCACATAATTTGGTTTACCGCGTTCCCAAACATGCGCATCAACATCAAGACACACACAAACTCACATGGACGAGGAAATGGAGACGAAAACACACACACATATATATGTACGTGTACTTTACATACATATATTGTGTACATACATATATAGCTGGGAAGCAAGTTGCGCTCTGCTAATCTTTCAGCAGGAAACTTGGCCCGTGACAGTGGCTAGAAATAAGTGAAAACGCTAATGTCGGGTTTCTTGACTCTAAAATTCTCTGTAGTAATAATAAAATTTAAAAATTGTTGATCGATTTTATCTGTCTGTGTGTAAGTATGTCCGCAGTACAGAGTTGAGGCAAAGCAGCAACAACAACAACTGCGGACAGAGATTACACTTAAGGCTATAACTTCCTTTAAAAATGACCTATCGAGATGAAACTTGACATACTGATACAGAATCACTAACTGGAAGTATTTGTCAAATTGATAGAAAAATTCCAAGAGTGAGTTATGGAAAATCACATAACGGGACAGTGGGGGAAGGAGAAAAACTCTGAAATACACATTTTCTGCGTAGGCATATAATGCATCTTGGAATCAAATTTCGTGTATCTAGCTCTTATAGTCTTCAAGATATAGTTGATTGACAAACAGAAAGCTAGACCGACTTTTCTTATCATGCTGATTAAGAATATACACGTATTACTTTATGGGGTTTTTAATATAATCTTATACATTTCATGTACATACTATAAAAAGCAATTGACGCACTTAAAAAAAAAAACCTATGTACTTATTTTTTTTTTGTATTTTATAATATTAATAAATTGACTTAGATTAGGTCGTATTAAAACAGTTTGATACGTTTAAAACTGTTTTCATTATTGAAAGTTTGTTAGTATAGCAAAAGTGCTGGTTGAAATTCTATGAGTTTGCAGGCAAAGAGCCAATTAATCATGGAGCTGATACAATTATAAAGCCCCATTCATTGTGGAGGCATTGCCAACGCATTGTTGACCACTGTGCAAGCTGCATTCTTTGCATTGCCTTACAAATTTGCAATTGCCGGGCAAAACTTTTGCAAGCAAACAAACAGGACCGAAGCGAAAGAACTTTATATACGAAATGGGCAAAATTATATATATGGTATAAAGACACACACAGACACTGCTCTGCCAGAGTGGAAACATTTTTGTCGCATGGGCGTTCAACAATTTTTGAAACCAGCCGTGGTCCAGACTCACACGAAGTGGTCTTTCTGCTCTAACTACTATAGTATAGTATTATATTTTATGTGGGTAAGATTTTATGTATTATATTCTTGTACAGTTGGTGGCGCAAAACATTTTGATCCCGACCAGAAGATGCAGAAATCTCTTTCTTTTAAATGGTGGCAGACAACGACTTGGATAACTTATAACTTGTGGTCCTACTTCTGGGGGCAATCAATATACAATTATTTACTTTACTTTAATTTCACCCAAATCGGTTAATTCTAAGAAAAGTTATTAGCGAAACAATTTCAATCCAGTACTACGCCCTCAAACTGCAGCTTCAGCTACGCTCGCCTTCTTTTTTTTGCTTCTGCTTTGCGCGCATATAACTCAATGCCAGGAGTTTGTCTGGGTATAGGGTATTTCACTGTCGGGCTTGCTCGACAGTACCGTTTTCAATCAAGACTCAAAATTTCCATCATGTTAGAAGCATGCCAATTCGAGTGTTTTTATTAAATTTCTCTAGAGTTCGATTACAACTTGGCATGTGATTTTTAATATAACTGGCGTAGGCGTATACTTTTTCCGATATCAACATAATATTATGTTCATTTACGATTTTTACTTAAATTTTCTGCAATATACTTGTATACTGCTTAAATGCGTCTTCTGAGGATCTGTTGCTGCCCCGAATGCCAACAATTTCTGCATGCCAAAACACGAGTTTTGCGGCAATAAATACGATTTTTTCGAAATTTTTTGAGATGAAGAACAACATTCATAAGTACAAGCTGTCGAACTTACTTTTTGTCAGCAGGTGTCAGTTCGTTTTTTATACCCAAAAAAAAAAAAAACACAGGGGACGTATGTTAATTTTCTACGAACAACCATATATATTGGACATTACACATAAGTCAAAGCCTTGGACTACACATAAAAGTACTATATACAGTAGAAACTACATACTTTGGGCTTTTATTTTCCATTATTAACTTTTATTAATTGGTTTTAAATAATTCGACTGTCACGCACAAAAGTAAGGAAATAATAGGCGCCATTTTCTTTTTCATAAGTAGCTGGTCGATTGGTACCTTTAAAATCTCACAAAAAGCTTCTTCTTTTTTCATTTTGCATGTGTATGAGATATTTAGTTAAATAATTTAAAATCAGAAATATGATGTATTTTATTTATTTTATTTGTAAGTATTTTAAACGATATTTAGTGCGATTTCTTCGTGTTGTGGTCTTTGGGCTAGAGGTGCATACGGACAACAGGAGGGATGTTTTCGCAGGCAGATAAAACGGACAGCGAGTGCTAAAATAACTATTAACGGTATAAAAGCCGTTTCTAAATTCGATACGTTGGTCGTGGCGTTTGCTTTTTCCTCATGTTCAACAGCTCTTGAGAAATTTGTTGAGCCCCCATTAGGCGGATTTGTTGTGGTAGGCTGAATGTTGGGATCTTTTCCTTTTTCATAATGGTCGCCAGTAGTGGCCAAATCTTTTGAAGCTCCATCATGCGGTTTGGTTGTGGTATGCTGAGGCACTATGTTGAGATTTTTTTCTTTTCCTTTTTCATAATGGTCGCCATTGGGATCTTTTTCTTTCTCATCATGGTCGCCAGTAGTGGCCAAATCTTTTGAAGCTCCAGTAAGGGGCCTATGCTGATGGTCATAAAAATGGGGTATTTTACTGAACACCACCATCAACAACAGGTATTGAAAGAATAACTTCATTGTCTGCAAATATTAAAATAAAACACGAAAATATAGTTTGTAAATTATAAAATCAACAATAAACTGAATTCAGTAATTATAGAATTCTAATAATCTATATACTCGTACTATATATACAATTTTTGGGGCGATGTTTATTGAAATTTTTTTTTTTTCAAACGAAAACTTTCTTTTATACTTGAAAATAAAAAGAAGTGGAAAACCTAAGATCGGTTGTGCCGACTTTGAAATACTCTGTGAACGTGTCTGCAGTATAGAGTTATGTCAAAGCAGCAACAACAACAACTGGGGGCAGATATTGGACACCGATTCCATTTTTGGTTTTAACTTCTATTTAAATTGACATATCATCATGAAACTTGGCATTCGAATATATAACATCCACTGCAAGTATTCGGAAATTTGATTTGTTCATACAGATGGGCAGACCGGCAGAGGGGGCTAGATCGATTTATCTTGTCATGCTGATCAAGTATATATATACTTTTTGGCGTCTGCCTGTTACATTTTTCAAAGTTTATTTGAGTTGTGGAGAAAAATGTTGGGTACAGGGCTTAGAAGAGTCGGGCTCGCGCGACTTGAAAGCTCCGTCCGATGTTTTGTGGATTCTCTGTCAGACTTATTAGTAATAGTGTGTTGGCGCAGTCGAGGTGAGGACACCCTGGCGAGCCAGTCCCGAGCATAGCAAGAAGTAGGCGCCCCAAACTCAAGGCCCCAATCGTGAAAACCAAAGTAAAACAACACACACACACACAGGCAGGCACCAAGGCTGGCAAACAAGCAGAAATATTTTGAATGTTTTATTGGCTAGGCACACACGGGGGGAGGGAGATGTTGGAGAAGCGTGCAAAGAATTGGAAAAACGAGTTGCAGGCTGCAGTTAATTAAAGTCTAATGTGTGTGTGTTTTCAGTTCATTGTGTGTGTGTACATATATATGTGCGTGTGTGTGTGTGTGTGTGTGTGTGTGTGTGCATATTTGCCAACTTTGCATTTGGTCAGAAAGAAAAACGTTGACAAGACCATCAAATGCGCATGAAATATGGCCACTAAGCTCACACACACACACACACACACACACACACACACACACACACACACACACACACAGGCACACACACAAATGATACCAAGGGCGTAGGCAGGGGGCACGTTCATTATTATGACGCACTATTTCGCCTTAAAATGGATCTGAGTTGGATTTGTTAAAGTTTTTTCATTAATCATATGCATAAGGTATTTTTTAAATGCATCGTGCATTATTTAATCAAAATTTCAATATTTTGGCTCCCCCTTTGGTAAAAGCTGCCTACGCTCTTAAACGATACACACACAAGGGAGAGGCCGTGGAAATGGCCGGCAACCTCAACAAAGAACCGACACGCACACTCACACAAATCATTGGGAAAAGTGCGGCGTTTGTTTGTCATGCCGTTTGTCAAGCATTCAGGCAGTCAATTCAAAAATTCATTCAATTCAATTGAAAAATGGCGTTGAATATTTGACGCATGGCACTTGCTCCTGCTGCAAGCAAAAGAATATGAGTGGGCTAACGGGCAGTCGGGCAGACGGGCGGACGGGCGGACGGGGTGTGGAGTGGGGCCATCAACTGTCACTTGCAGTGCTTGGTTGAATGATTTGGTGATGGTGGAGGGCGGTTACGGTGCTGGGGGTGCCTGCCTAGTTCGCGTGCCTAGCAAAGCGTTAAAAATGACTGTCATAAATTAATGAGCGTCACTGTTCAAGTGAGCAGCGCGGCGCGGCGCGGCTCGGCACGACGCAGTCTTCTAACTCACGCACACAGATTCTGTGAAATTGAATTGAATTTCGCTGAATTGCATCATTACTCATTTACAGCTGCGTTTTCGCTTTCTCACCCACCCCCACTCCCCTTTTGCGTTCCTTCGGCGCAGAAAGCTGACCTGGGTCAACACTTTAATTGCCCCAAATGTAGAGTGTAGAGTGTTGTGCGTTGCAGCGTAAGCAAAAACAATGCACCGACCTCATCAACGTCATCCTCATCGTCCTCCTCGCTCACGTTCACGTTCGCGTTGTCGTCCTCGTCGTGCCACGATTATCACGAATCTCAGCGCAAACGTGACAATAATATAAATCAGCAGATTTTGTCTGCCGTCCGACTGCTTCTCATACCATTTAACTTAATGCCGCAGCGTAAAACATTTTACAGACCTGCAGGTTTAGGGCTTTGCTAGCGATGGACGCGTGATGGCGAGCCTCAATGCGTGATTGTCTCGTGGTTCGATGCATAGTAATTATACAAGTATATCAACTAATATAGTCAAGCTCGTGCAGCGGAGATGACACAATTCCTAAGCCGTCTTATGGCAAACACTGGGGGACCCCTACAATCATGGCGGAAACTCCTGATGGAGGTCAACAATGTCGTATTACTAAGTACTACTATGCATATGGCTGCGAGGCATGGTCAGATACCTTAAAAGTTTAGGAGCAGCAGCTCGTGCCATGGCAGGGGTAATACCAATCGAACAATTGGGTAGACAATGGAAGCATATCTACTCGTATACACAATAAGACAAACCAATTACCAGTGCTGGAATCACTGGAAACACTGGAGCGATGGCAGAGAGAGAGGATGGAGAGAGAGATGGCCAGCTTGTTAAATGACATCACAACCTGGCTGCAGAGGTTTCCTCGGGCTTAGCTACACAGGATGGGAAAAGGCCCAGAAGCTTGCTTTGTCGATAGCGCGGAGCACACAATATTTCACTGTGAATAATTTGCCGTCTAACCCAAGAACTTGGTGACATCACAAAGGGGGAACATAATAAGAAAGATGATCGACAGCAAAGACAACTGGAGACTAGTAGCAGCCTCTCTAGGAGACCTTCTACTTGTATGATTGTTGAAAACAGACAGAAAATTTTCCAATCAATCTATTGGACATCGCCCGAGACACTTGCCGTTACACTGACGTCATGTATGAATCAGTGTACTACTTGTATATGTGTATGTAATATATATGTATGTACACTACTACTACTACTATGTTGTAGCATACATATGCACTTACTGTTTTTTTTCTTGAGCTATATACGTTTATAGTCACTTTTACATTTTCCGTCCTGTTTGTTCATAAATAAATATTATTTAGCATTATTGCGAATGAAACTCGATGCAATACTACTGGAAATGATATTTATTGAAAATCAAGTAGTCGTAAGTAATTACATGATCTTATCGTAATCGTATGATTTATTTGTTCTTGTCACTAGATTACCTTTTTATGTGTCTTTGTTTATTATTGTTAAAAATACACACTGAGGATCGCACAAATAAAAGACTTTATTTTATGTTTTAAATTGTTCAATTAAAACTTCTTTTAATTATTTCTTAATTGCGCACAGCTTGCCGGTCTATTCACATTGAGTAACCAAAAACAACTAGTTGCAACAAGAGAAGTTAACGGTTACTACTCATATATGTATTTATCATTGCTTGTCGCTATACCCAAATGAGAGTGGATTTCGCTCTCCCACTGCCTTTAACTCTGTGGTGTAAGCATATGTTAGCTTTTAATATTAATATAAGTTTTAGGTTTAGTTTTTGGATATATTGTTTTTGTAATATTTGTTTTCTTGTAAATGTTAATGTATTAATAGTGTGCAGATCATCTGTTAGTGCTCTTGATCGCTGTATAATGCGTGAGCGTATGATTGTTTTATGGACTCAATGCAAGATAACTGTGGTAGAGTTGGGCTGAAAGTTATGAATGCGAAGCGTGCTCACTTCTTTTTGAAATTTTTATCGGTCACCTCGTCCAGACAAGTTTGGGCCGAAGTTAATAAGTTAGGGATCGGAAAAAATAGACCTTCTTTATGTATTGATGTCGAAGTGAATGAACTAAACAACAAATTTGTACAACTAGCAGTACCTGAAGCCCTTGAAAATACGTACCTGAATTCTACCTCGTTATTAAACTGTGATACGCAGGGGGGGCAGGGGGGGGGGGGGGGCGTTGCCCCCCTAGAAAAAATTTGTCTATATAAAGTCGACCACACGTTCATTATTATGACGCACTATTTCGCCTTAAGATGGATCTGCGTTGGATTTGTTGAAGTTTTTTCATCGATCATATGCATAAATTATTTTTTAAATGCATCGGGCATTATTTAATCAATATTTTAATTTTTTCGCTTACCATTTTGTTCCCATCTCTAGGCCCAACCAGGACTGCAGGGCACTGCTTAGGCAGGGCATGTCGAACTGTGTCGTAATGGCTGGTTGAACGCAATACGTGACATTTGGCGATGCACCTTAGTAATTGTCTCTGGAAATATGTAAAAGGCTTCTTCTGTTTTTGTTGTGTGTTTATGGATGCGTGTGCATTTTGTAAATATTGGATACAGGTTGAGATAATATGGTGTAGTTGCGTAGAATTTTATGGGTACATATCAATAGAACTTTGACAGAAAGTATTCCAATCCGAGGCCCATAATTAATTACATGCCAAAACGACTTGTATGCGGCGAAGACTGGCATCCTCATTATGCTCGGGTTCTACGTTGCTCTCCAACTCAGTCTTCAACGCCATTTCCTTTTTCCCAGCCATGCCCTTCACTCCTGAGGATGTTTTGTTAGCAGTTCAATGCTAAACGCTTCGAAATTAGCTTCTTGTGTATGTTTTCGCGCAACTTATCTATCGGCCGGCGACTGAGTCGGCGTGAGGAAGCCACATTCCTGGGTAGGAGAGTAGTATAATAAATGTCTTTAACTATGTATGTACATGTAAGCTCGATTTTTGACACGTTTAAGTTTTATTTTACTTTTTTGATGCTTCATTTTCCAGCAGTCGCTTCATATGACCACGAAAATTTGTCACTGAATCTCATTCAGTCAAATTGGCAGGAAGTAGGGATATAACTCGGAGGGAAAACATTGATGGATGGACGATGCATCGCAGGCAAAAAACATCGGAAAATATCGTCGATGCTCGATACATTGTTGTTTTTTTTACATCTGTTGCAAGCGAAAGCATAAATTTGGAAGGCAAGTTTATTTTATTAGTTAAAGCATCATTTTTAATTACTTTTAATTGTTTAGCAAACAACTTGGCGCTAACTCTACCGTCGGTATTAAAACAACTGTGGCATTCAACAACATGAGGACATGCAACTGTAAACTAAGATTTGATGGTGATGGGGCGTCCTGCAGCTCCTTGGTGCCTAGTAGAGAAATAACAAGCACTATTTCTAGAATAAAGTCAAAAATCAAAACGAAGAGCACCGAGCTGAAAGCCTTAAGAATGGCTTGGCAACAATCGATTGCTTTTAAATCGATAGCTTTTAAATATCGCTTCGTAAAAATTGGTTGAACGCGATCGCTGTTCAATTTGCTTTTTTTGTGGCCAATATTTTAGACATGTACTTGAATCTTCTGAGCACAGTATTTTTAATTTCTTTATCGACTACATTGTCCAAAAATGCATTTAAAACAAACGAAACTGTGATCATTGCGTTCGCCAGGGATTGATCAGTGATTAGTGATTCCAGATGACAGGTAACAACGCAAATACAAGTAGATTTGCTTGTACGATGCGCGATCATAAGTATTTTTTATTATCATTGAAGTGCTTAGAAATCTATAAAATCACTCTTTCAGATTATGATTTTTACGGACCGTGTTAACCAACAACGTACGCGCGGGTTGGACTGTGTTGAAGATCTAGTCGATGGCTGCCTTCTGACATTCACAGTCGCTTTTGAGGCAAACACTGACCAAGGCATCAAAATGAAATCAGTTTCTTACGGTATGTCCAAAACGAATTATTTAATTTTTAACTATTCATTGGTGTTGTGGATGTGGGGAAATGAAGGCAGTCAGGGTAGAGTGCCTGTTCTACGATTCTACTCAGTATTTAGCTTCAGCTCCCAAAGATCCCATTGCTTTTTGTCGCTCGGCAATCTCATTAACACCTGTGTGGCCAGAGACTGGGCCTAATGCGCAGATGGCATTGCAATGCCTATGTTTTGAGTAATTAAATTCGTGCACAAAGTCCCATAAGGATGTCAAAGAGGCGAGGTCACATTTCGCTCTAATTCTTAGCCCCCTCCCCCAGGCCTTTTCTTAAGCAGAAGGATGTCAAATGCACAGAAGGTGGAGGTTGGCCAAATGGACAATAGCCGCAAAATTCGTTTAATTAAAAGTGCATGCATTAAGTTATATTATAGCGGGTGGAGGCGTTATGGCTATAAAAGGTAGAGCGGCAAATCGCGGCAATTGTAATTGCAGGACCGCTGGAAAGTGTTCAGCTTCCAAGGCTTTCATGCATTTTTTGTTGCAACTGGCAAAAGAGCAATTTTTCATAGAGTGTGGCAGTGCGGAAAAGATGAAAAGCAGAAGTCAACGTGGAAAACAATACATTATTCGAAACTGCTGTGGCCAGCGAATCCGTCCCCAAACACAAGGACATGTGTGCATGTTTGTGTGTGTGCGCGCGTGTGTGTGTGTGTGTGTATTTGTGCTGGCAAACACACGTACACCGGAAAATGTGTTCATTTCCGGTGTCAGTGTCATCGCTATGTGCTCGCCATTGAACCAACAATGGACGACGTGCACCTCGCAGCTCCCCCTTCCCCCTTCCCGCTTCACGCCCCTCAGCTCTCAGCTCTCGGCTCTGGTTGGCAGCAGCATCGTGACTTTGATGAAAAATCGCGAAGCGGTGGCCACGGGTCGTATGTGGCATGCACTTTATATACGTGTGTGGCGAAGTGGCAGCAACAACAAGACATAATAATAATGTGCCCCATATGGTCATGTGAAAAACAAAGCAAACAGACAAAAACCGAGCACACACACCCACACCCCCTCACACACACACACAGATATATCTGTATACACATAGTACTTATATGTACATATATGTGAGTGTTCAGAGGTGTCAAAGAAATCTCTCTTAACCGAATTCCGAATTACTTCCAATTCGTTGGTGTCAAAGCAAATGGTTTCTGTTCACTTAAAGTCAACGAAAACTGATTGAGATAAATAAATCATTCAGTTTTTTGTCGAAACTTTTCAGCTTTAGACTAGTCCATATTTCCGTAAATAATCAGCATGAAGGCACTTGTTTTCACAATTCTCGGCTTTAATTAGCAAACTTTTATTAATTTTCCAAGCAACAGTATTTTATGAACTGCATTTTGAATTTCAATCGAAAATGTTTTCTTTTTCAATATCTTTTAATGCTTTTATTTAATACAAGTTGCAGAAAACTGAAAATTATGTGTTTTTTCGATTATTTAATGACATTTAACGTTTCAATTTATTAAAGCAAGGACATCCCTATTAAAGCTTTACTAATTACAATAAATGACATATCAGTTCTGAATTAAGTATTGAATGTAAGTAGTTTCGAAAGTTTGATGGCTAAAGAAAATGCGGAATTTGGAGAGTGGAAACCCATATCCGTTCAACGGGCAATAGGCATATCTTGTTTGTCATTTGCAATTCAAATGTGCTTTAAATCTGCTTGGTTAGCTTCTCATAAATACAAAGTAATTTGGAAGTTATTATTGAACTGCATTTTTGTTTCGAGATGACAAGCATTTCCAACACAGCATAAGCTGCAAAACGGAAATTTCCACCGATTTCAATCCAATCGATGGCAAAATGTCTAGAGATTTGCGTGGCACCTCTGATATAGAGTCGGACAACAATGCGCCCGAAAAAGTAGGCAAGTCAATTGCGTTTGCTTGCCAGCGAAAAGTAAAAACAAAATGCAGTATGTATTTTTAATTTCCTGTTATCCATATACTACGTACACAGCTACATATGCATGTATGTTTGTGTGAGGAAAACATGAAAAACGGGGGCAGCAAGAAAAAACACAACAAACCGAAAGCAGGAGGACAACAAACTACTCGTACTATTTTGTTGTCTCTGCTGTTTTTGTCCTCTGTTTGACGATGTTGCCTCACAAAATGAAGTTGACTTTATACATTTGTATGTGCATGTGTGTGTGTGTGTGTGTGTGTGTGTGTGTGTGTGCGTGTGTGTGCTTGCGTGTGGGCCGCGAACACTCAACTGTTGATAGCGGCAATAATCAAATGACGGAAGTGCACAAACTAATGCAGTTCTGTTTGTCCTCGATGAATAAAAGCAGGACATGCGAAGAATAGGAGAGTGAGACAAGGATGTTGCACTTATGTTGCAAATTATGTTAGGCACCATTTATGTAAAGAGCCAACAAGGGGCATCTAGGCAAATGAATCGATCAATAACGTTTTTATGGACTTGGTCAAGAAATTCAACGACCACATTTAATATTTATGAAAAGTGCTCAGAAATATTCGATCTGCAGGTAAAAAAAAAAAACAAACACCACCTATTCCAATAAAACTATTTAATTCTAGTGTATCGAGGCATTCAAAATAGATCTCTTTATTTGACAACTGACTTACTGCTTTGGAGCTTATCTAGATATGTGCCAAGCCCATCATCGAAACATAAAATAATTTAACTGCTTTTCTAAATATCCCCCGATCTAAAGTAGGTTCAGGAGCAGATCACTTTTTGGGAATTCCACCCATTTTCCATACGGACACGCAGTTAAATGCTTAAAGTGGCCGAAACGAGAGTTCAGCACCCGCAATATTTCCTGAGCGTAATTTCCATACGCTTAACTACTTTTAATGTCATAAGACTTAAATCGTTTTGCGTTTAAAGGGGGCGCTTTCATGCATGACAGGATCGTTCCGTAGTCCTTTTTGGTCGACTGGCGAGCCCGTCAACTTGCCCGACGTTGTCGCCAAATGTTGTGCATGAGTGCGCCTCTGTCTGCTGTATATATGTGTGTGTGTGTGTGTGTATGGGAGGTATGTGAAGTAATTTATAGCATAGTCCCTTGGCATCCATATGCCTGATTTATTGCTGTTATTGAAAAATTCGTAGTGCAACTTTTAATTATGAGCGAGGTGCAATGCGGCGGCCAACTGGGCTCGCGTCTTGTTGTTGTTGTTATTGTCGTGGGTTGTTGTTGTTGTTGTCGTTGTTGTTACATTGCATGGACACGGATGGCAGCAAAGGCAGGCGTTGAAAAGCGTCGGAAAAGCCAACAAGTTGTGGGGCAATGTTTGCGTTAAAAGGAAAATGTGCAACTTTAAAAATGACGGCGTTGACTAGCAAACAAATAATTGATGCGAAATTTATGGTACTCCTGAGGGAGGCGGGCAGGTACATGCAGAGGGAGCTGGAGTGGGAGTTTTTTTTACAACACTCAGGTAGCAAGACCGCATGGTGGTCTGCCTAGCAAACGGCAGCTTTACCGTTATAAATTAGTTAAATGCGTCAGCGGTCGCCAGAAAATGTGGCTAAGTGCACGCGTTTTAATTTGCCGGAAATGAAGCGAACGCGCGAAAAAGCCAACGCCAAAAATAAAAAAATAAATGGCGACCAAAAACAAGCTATACGAGTGGGTATATGGAAAAACTTGCGCGATTGCACAAATATGCACGGCGAGCTGGGAAGGGAAGGGAAAGGGCTGGGGACGGGGACTGGGGTCTAGGCTGTGCAGAGCAGTGCTCTGCTGTGTTCAGCAGGTCAGGCAAGGGGTGTGAGCATCCCCACACACACACACACATACTCACACCCCTTTCCTGGCATGCATGGCGCAAGTGTTTTAACACAATTTAATATTGCCCACCGACGGCGATGACGATAACGATGACGACGAGTACGACGACGACGACGACGACGACGATGATGATGATGGCAAAGGCAAAGGCAAACGCAAAGGCAACACGAATGACAACGACAACGACAAGTTTGGAGTCTGTCTGGGATGTCTGTGCGATGACATGCGGCAGATAATATAAACGCGCGCCTGGGCTGATGAAAACGACGAACATGAGGACGAGGACGAGGACGACGGCACAGTTGATAATGTAGACTGGGGCACATACTTCTACATACACGCACATATGCATACACCAACAATAAAAGTTAGTCAGTTCGTGAAAAACTAAGAATACGGCCATGCATTTTCTTCCTAAGTGTAAAAACACTTTCCATTTTTAAGCAGCTTCTCATCGTCACGTTAACAGTGATTTGATTTTTAGAAATTTGCATCCTATACCTAAGATATCTGTGGTACACGTGTGGTGCAAGTGTCACTTTCGAAGTTCAAATAACTATTAAAGTTCTCAGCTCTGTTGTCATTACATCCCAATTGTGAATAAATTAACGATTTTAATATAACACTCTTCATCAGCATTTCTCTGTACACAAAACCTGCTCACCAAATAACCACGGCCCCTATGTCCTTACTGCAACGCAAGCACTCTTATTATAGAACATTTCACCAACTACTGCCAATTTATCCTCAGCCAATGCACTTCCTTGAAAATTCCCACGCCAAATCAACTACTCGCAGAGACAAATAATGTAAATATTAATAGCTTCATAAAGCTCATTTCTAAACTACACATAAACATATAATTAATAGATTAAAAAAAACCAGCCTGAAAACTTTCGTTGCTCTATAGCCATATAGCCATACATATACTTTTATGAATATCTATCAAATTTTGAGATTGAAGATGAACTAAAATAAATAAATAAGAATTTCTCTGTGTTTGATTACAAATTTAACACGGAATCTGCAATCGGCTCGATGTTTTCTGGCAATTTTTCTTTCTCAGAGGAACCATCCTTCTGACTCATCCTGAAGCATGCCATTTAATAAATAGGGATACAAAATATACATTTAGTAAATATGCACATATCTATATAAATGAGGGAATTAATTAATTTGTATACAAGAAAGAAAGTTGATAGATATACCTCAGTGTTGAATGGTAATTTCTTTGTTATACAAGTATGCGAATAAAACCTAACTTTTAAAAGGCTTGGTTCTTCTAGTGTGCTGCAAGTGCCATAAAGAAATCATAACTATCAACTGCACTTCTCAACCAATCGTTCACTCCATGATACTACAAATAGGATAACTTTCTGCTTATCCTAATCTGCTTAATGTAAAAAATAATTAGAAAAACATTGAGGAGATTCGAAGCTGAGAAATTTTGAATGTTTTGGAATTTGATTGGGGTTTTTTCTATTTAGAAATAATATTATGGCAACGTGAGGAGCAGATTTTGAAAATTGCTGGCATTTTTGAACTAAGCTAGAGGCACATTCCAAATAGTGTCCAAATAGTTATTCGTTTTTGTCAGTGTAGACATGACGCCCACACATGTACTGGCAACGTTATTAAATCATAAAGCGCAAGCTGCTGCCGCGCCGCCGTCTGTCGCTCACATTAGGGTGGTGCCGTTGTAAAAAATAAGAAGAAGAAATTACAACACTCTTGTGATTGTAGTTGTAGTTGCTGTTGTTGTTGTTGCTGTTGTTGAACGAACAGCAGCAGCAGCAGCAGTAGCAGCAACAGTAGCAGTACGCTCCAACTTGGACAACAGAAGCGTGTGTCTCTGCACCTGTGGGCGCGCGTGGCAGCGACAGGAAGCGGAAGAGAGACACACATACACATACCCACTCACATACACACACACGCGCATACATGAACACACACAAGCGCCGAGTTTTGCCGTGCGTGACTCAATTTACAGGCGACTACACTTTGAGCATACAAACTGCTTTGCCATAAAAAGAGACCGATCACCTCAAAGGACCTCCAGACTTGAGGAGCAAAGGAAGGTATTGTGTTTCTTGGAGCATTTCGTTCGCTTATTCAATTCGAAAAATATAGCATATATTAAATAGCTCAACTACATTACTGCGAGTGAGCTCAATTCGGAAATCAATTGCACAAGCAAGTCATTCCAGTTCGTTCTTGTAAAATCCAAACACAGATTAAGTCCTTGCACTTCCGTTTTAAAACCTTCTTGTGTGCTTTTTTGTTCGGATATAACTCATATACTAAATAATAAATAGATTATTAATTTTTGTTTTATTGAGCAAAAGCTTTCTATATTTATTATCGGACTTTGCCTTCTAAACATCGAGTGGCTTTATAATGATCACTGAAGCTCTGATGATTGTCTGTTTCTGGCCTAACTGAACTCTAAGTGGATATACTTGTATAGGGATATAAAATTATTTTCAGGATGCATGTTTTTTCTACTGATAACAAATTCAAATATAATACTTTAAATCATGAATAATTGAAGGAAAAAAAAACATTCCATGCAGAAGACAATATAACAATAACATTAATAATAATTTGTCATCACATTAATTTGCGATTTATTCATTTGCTCAATACAAGTATATTGGCCATTTTTTGGCTTCAAATAAATAGTTTCTGAATATATGTATCTTGTTTGGCTGAATGTTTCTTTTCAAATCATGTACTTGAACAATTATTGCACGATTTAGAGGCGATACGCTTGCCATTGAATAATATTACAAAGACTATAATTTTTTTTTTAGCATTTTAGTAACGTCTGTTAATAATAATAATAATAATAATAATAATAATAATAATAATGTAATAGAATCACTTGTTCTGTGAAGGGCTTTAAAAAAACACCGATGTATCGAGCATCGACGATGTTTTTAACACGATGCATCGATGTTTTCTGAGTTTTTTTTGCTTGCATCCACTGGGCATTAGCCAGCGAGCGTAACTTTACAGTTGGCATCTTGTCCCTTTTGTCACAAGGTCCCACCAACTTTACAAATTTCTTGGAAGAGGGATCCATACACCAGCTGGAAACAAAACTTCTTTACACTGTATATAAGTTTATTTTTAAATAAACTATAATCATCATTAAAACTCAGGATTGCGATTGCTTAATTAGTTAATAATATTAAGTCAAATACTATGACACCCCCTTTTGTTCTATGGACATTTTTGATTTGAAACAGCACTGTTGGTTTCCTTCCTGATATGAGCCTCTTTTTCTATGAAAAGTTAACTTCTTAAAATATCGATGCATCGACCATGCATTAATTTCTTTTAAGAAACATCGATGGACAGACTGTAATCGTTGTTTTCCCTCAGACTTACATCCCTAGTTTTGTTTTCGCAGCTGCTTAGAATTGGGTCCCATTGGTTTCTTTTTGACAAGTATCAGCTTATCAGCTGCTCTCTGACACTCACAGTCATATGTACATATGTACAAAAATATGTATGTATGTACATATATGCGAGTATGTATAAGTTATTTATATGACGGGATCATAGTGCGCATTTCACTGTTCGCCAGACATGAGAGCAAAACTCTTCGGATTGGGTTTGCTGTTGCTGGTCCTTCACGTACACTCCGCCGTAGATCTGTTCGAGTATATGGAAAAATGCCAGAAGGGAGGCATTATGTACGACGAATGTAATAGCGGCTTGCGATATTATTTCGAATCGGTCGATTATTATTTTCTTGTGTGCTGCGAGGAAAGGGTACGTCGAGATGAAATGCCTGACTGCGAGGAGTGCCTTGCAGGAGCAGAGAAGAACGCATTGGAATTGAGCAACGATATTGATCTAATAATGGACAGAAGTCTATCTTTAGATGGAGCCAATGGTGTCAGATATCAGTCAAACAAAAATCTGGCAGCACCAGTGCTACCCGTTGATATAGACTTAGCTTTGTGGAACAAACTGCGCGCATTTTTAAAATAGAAATCTCCTCGAGTATTTCAATAAAATCTACCGACATACATACATACATGTACAGAGAATCCTAGCTTAGGACGAACGTAAATAAATAAATGTCTTGCGTTTGTTCATACAAACTGAATTGAATCAGTCAATAAGCCGTGCCACTATGAGTTGGGCGTTGTTTTGATTTAACTAAATTCGAAACATGAAGTTAGAGACTTACAATTTGGTACTGATACTTGTAATGACATGTACATTTAAGAACTGTGTTAAGTTTTGGACCGATCCGACCACGCCCACTCCTACTGCCCATATAAGACACAGATGTTGTCACTTGTTTTTCAACTAATGTGTGTTCGTGTATTAGTATTTTTCTAAACACAACTTATATTTATGATTATTTGTGCTTTAACTTACAAATAATACAACAAATTGGATGAAAACCAATCATTGCAACACTCATGCCAATCTTCAAATATTGCCGTTTTGGTTTGTGATCGCCCCATAGATAGGTTCCTTTAAATATAAATATCAAAGCGTTTTTTTTATATTAATTTCATATTTCATCTTGGCTTAATCTATATTTCTTTAGTTGCTCAAATATCCAGCTAATAATAAACGTGCCCGAAAAACCACAAAAAGCCGCAAAAATCATATTTAACATTAGTTAATATAAATATTCAACTTTATTTAGGAAATATTAGCTTTTCGCAGAAAGTTGCAAAAGTAGACGGGCACTTTGGCACAAATTATTTTTGTATATATATAAGTATAAACTCTCTAGATATATACCCAGGCCTCTCATTTCCATTATAAACATGTACTTATTTTTCATAATTAAGAAATTGACATGCTTGCAAAGTTAGCAAACAGTTTCGCATCTTTTTTTTGCCAAAAGCCTTGCAGATCGAATGCTAAGAGTTCCCATTTTCAAATCTGCTTATCAACAATATTTTTTGTTGTGCGAGTATTTAATTCGCTCAAAAGTTGCAGAGCTGACGAAGGTATTCTTTATATACAACTCGTACGAGCATACATAGGTTGTAGATAAGAATAGCACGAGCAGTATGGTATGTTTAGTTATATACAGGTTCCTCAATAATGTACTGTGGAACAAATGTACATTTGTATATGCAGTGATATCAGCTACCGAAGCCGGCCTGTGAACTAGAGGTGGAGAAACATCGATGTTCGTGGTCATCGATGTTTTTAAAGCAAAACATCGATGTAACATCGAAAGTTCAAAATAAAAAAATTAATAAGACAAACCAACGTCTGATTAAAATTATAAAAAAAATGCACAGTTTTATTCCATTTCTGAGATTAAAATTTAAAAATAATAAAAAGTATTAAGATCATTTGTCTAAAAACAAGTCCTAAAAAAAATGCACAGTTTTATTCCATTTCTGAGATTAAAATTTAAAAATAATAAAAAGTATTAAGATCATTTGTCTAAAAACAAGTCCTGGTTTTTGTTCAAGAACCAACTTGTCCACAACGTTCGGCTTCGGAGTACGACGATCAGATATTATTTGTCCAGCTTTGCTGAAAGCTCTCTCTGCTTCATCACATGAATTTGCCGGAACGCTTAAATATTTCTGTGCTGTACTTTTAGACGCCATCATGCCTTCTGTATTCATCTAAAAATATGATTTATAATTATAATTATATTATTTAAAATATCGAAATTACCTTCCAATATAAGAGAGGATCACATTCCTCCGGTTCATTTAAATTTTCTAGATGTTGTCTCAAGATGATAATGGCGTTTGCTTGAGAAGATCGATCGATCACTTTCATAGAGAAACATCGATAGTCGCCAGAAACAATCGATGTTTTAAAACAAATTAAAAACATCGATGCATCGATAGTATCATCGATGGTTCTCCACCTCTACTGTGAACCTATCGCTTATAATTATAATATAATATACTTGTATATTAAATTATCAAAAGATGTACCTACATACATAGAAACATATATGTATTTTTATTTATTAAATTACACTTGTTTTACAAATTTTACCACATTTTGCGTCCTTTAAATGTACTTATTTTCATAATAAATATCGGCTAATTTGCCAACCGACATTTTTACCAAGAACATAAATAAAATAAAATATTTTTAAACTAATATTTTTGAATTAATTTGATTTAAATGCCAACTGACATTTTTACCAAATATTTTGTAATTAATATGCAAGTCAAACAAAAATAAGAAATAGTCTATCAACAAAATTGCTTGTGCATAAATATAAGTTGAGGCAGGTCATGACAATGTCAAGGCTACTGTCACGCGTGCATATATGAAGTGTCTGCATATGAACACAACATTTGCACACATACATATGTATGTAATTGTATGTACATATGTGTGATTTTATAGGCATTATGAGAAACCCATACACTATTGACAAACTTCACATGCATACGCATCCCAAAATACAATGCGACAGAAATATGGCAACAGTGTATGAAATTCTCATGCCCATGTAGCAGGTAAAATCTGAAAACGAAATTGAAGCTGCTGCTCGCAAACAGCAAAAGACCAAATGCACAAATACATATAAACATATACATGTATATATGTGCACGCTAGAGCTGGGTCGACTACTCACGATACTAGCGATATATCGACTTTTTGTGTGAGCGTTATACTATCGATGTTTCGGTTCCGATAGTAAACGATAGTGGCCCGCATTTTCTACATTTTCACATCACTGTTTTTGGCGCATTGGGAACAAGCGTTTAAATTAATTGGTGTTGGCGGCTTCTAATTTTGTAAATATGGACAAATTTGTGCAAAATGCAAGTTTCAAGGGTAGGTGCAATTATTTATTTAACGCTATGTGCAAATATTCATTATAGTTTTGTTCGCAAGCAGATCCCAGCATGAACAATGAGGGAGATTCTGAATCAATTAAGAAGCCCCGAATTGGCAAATCTAAGGTTTGGGGTCATTTCGAAAGGTCGAAAGATGGTAAGACGGCCAGATGTATCCACTGTTCGAATGTTTATAAAACAAGTGGAAATACGTCAAATTTATTCGACCACATTAAGAGAGTGCACCCAGGCCTTTCATTGGACGAATTACCAGAAGGCCCCAGGACGATTGTTCCATTTCTGACGAACAATTACGATTCGTCTTCTGAAAGAAAGTATTGGAAGTATTTTTATTTGAAACAAATTAATTTTTTTACATTAGTAATAATGCGACTAATGACTGTGAAATGAACCGTTCCTTAGTTTAAATAATAAACAGAATTTCAAATGTTTAAAAAAACGATACTATCGATAGTATCGAATTTTTTGTTGAAAAACATCGAGAATATCGAATGTCTCAACTATCGATAGTTTCCCAGCTCTAGTGCACGCACACATACAAAGAGCTTAAGCAGCGTGAACCGACCATCTCTGTTGACTGCCTCTGCGAATGAAATGAAATTCGCTCACAGAGAGCACGAATGCCACAGCTCCCAGTCGGGTTAGCCGAAGTGCGACAGCTCCCATTCGGCAAATACCCGAACAGCTATGGGAGCTGTCGCTAACAATTTTGATGGGACGTTTTCGTTGTATGAAATGACGCATCTATATGTTGTATGGTTAGTGCTAGTAGTCTGCGACTTGTGAGTCGAACGGGATGGACAGAAAGTTGATCTGCGGGTGCTTGTTGCTGCTGTTCATTGGCGCCAATTCTGCGTGGGATTTGCGGGACTTCATGAAGAAGTGTGTAGCACAAAATATAAGCTACGAACATTGCAAACTTGCGGTCCCATACTGGTACGAGCTGAGGGACTACTATTATGAGGAATGCTGTAGGGAAAATGAGGAAAGAAACGTAGCAAAAGTCAACGTTTGTGACGGTTGCATTGAGACGGCGGAAGAATCCGCAAGAAATCATGATGTATCCGACAGATTGTTGGGACACACCTGCCAACACAATATGTTATTAAAGTGCCACAGCCCACCAAAACAACCTATGAAGGAACAGGATATATTCGGCAAAGTCCGTAACTTCTTTAAATTTTGGTGAACTTTATATCGTCAAAGCTTAATAAATTTGTTATATAGTAGTGTGAAAAATACAAGTATGCTGTAAAAGAGTATTTTATTTTTATTTGTCAGCTACAGTGATTCCATGTTGACCTCGATGGAAAAGTATTTCCATACAGATGTGGTACAGGAGCCGAACTCTTCATCCATGATAGCTAGAGACCCCAAACTTGGTGTGTAGATTTGTCTTATCCATACACAGAGCAAGAGTAAGTATATGGCTGATCGGTGCAAAAATCGGTGTGAGTAGGAAAGCTTTTATGTCAAGATATCCTAAGAATATTTGGTAATTAAGATAAATAAAGTTAAAGTTTTGATATGTGTCTCAATATTGTCGGTTTCGGTTCGATTATGTGAGCGAGAAATGTTTATGAAATGCCTTTGCATTTGAATACCATAATACGAGGAAATAGTTTGTAATATTGTGCACCAGTGAATGTTTCATAAACCAATTTGTCGAGTTTTATTGCAAAAGTAATAAATTGTCACTGCCAGCGGTAAGTTGTGTGTGTGTGTGTGTATGTGTGTGTGGGCAAAGGCTTTCGCATTTGCCGCGAGACTCGCGCTATTATTATCCAAGAACGTCCGTGGCCGCGGCCGCCAGCTGCTAGCCTGCCTAGACAAAATGCCGAGGCACAACTTTTAAATAAACTTTCATAATTTTGCATACTTGAGAGATAACAAATTGCACGTTGCTTGTCGCTTCCTCTGCCTCTGTGCATTTGTTGTCGCTCTTCGACTCGCTCGTTACTTGTAACTGCTAAACTTTAAATTAGATCGGCTGGTGGAGCGTTTTAGAGGTCGTTCGATCGCTCTGGTACTTGTATTTCCAGAAACGGTCTCATTTCAGACATTCAACTTCTAACTGGGTAGGGAAATCAGTTTTATTGAAAATGCAATTCGAATAGTTGTCCCTATCGATTAACGAGTAAATGTATAATGTGGAAACAAAGTATATAATATTTAATTACCATTGTGGTGGCCAATGTGTTTGGTATTTCACTAGGTTTTCGACGCATCGATATTTTAAAAAGAAGAGATCTACATCCCTATAGTATGCACTGAGTGCCCTATTAGCTCAATACAGCCCCGAGGAAGATTATCTGCTCGAGCTGTGACTATTTAGGTCTGGTATTGCTGCCCGAGGAAGTTCGAAAGGACCCTCTGGCGAGAAAGCCGTCTTCAGTCCGAATCAGGTCATGTCGATGGCGCGGAATTGATCTGAACTCGAATTATGTGTTTCAAGAATATCAGTCTTTCAACATGGAATGTATACCCTATAAATAGCTGTAGAAGTGGTGGCAGCAAGTACATAGTAGAATAAAAAGATAAAGTTTTGCACCATTAAAATTACTTAATTGTTTATTATAGAACATCTTCTTGTTATACAACAAGTAATAGTAATAGTAGTAATAGTAATACACTATTTCCACAACTTTAATTTGGTAATTCTTACTGGACGAACAAGACATTTAAGCAAATTACACAATTACTTAGTATACATTTCAGTGTTAAAGCTCAATTAATACCAATGCTTGCCACTTGAATAGAGTTCAAGAGGCTGCAAACATCGGCCGGAAATAGTCATTAGTAGTTGCCTCAATACGAAATGTGATCACTGAAGGAGCTTTTAAATGGACTTACTTGTAAAAAAAAAAGAGGTCCTCTAGTTTGTACCAAACAAATTTGTGGTTTGATATGAAGCGGAATGAGAACTTAATTAAAACTGAATTATACGCAGGATGAATAGGATAAGTAGGCAGCTATCAGTTGAAAAATTTAAATGTCTTCAGTAAGTGATTTTTTCTATTTGAATTTTACTTTTTAAAGCATTCTTCCAAATACTGGAAATACTGCAATAGCAATACTGCAATACCTTGGGGTTGGAAACGGAATATGCAAAAAAACAAAAGAAAATTGAATCGATGCTGCACATTTGTCCCGTATTCAGATACATTCTAAGCATATGCTAATATGAATATATAAAATTATGTTTTCTTTGTTAACGTTGTATGTACATATATTTAAATAACAGTGTCTATATGTTTATCAGTAATTGTGCAAATGAGGCTGGCACACAACATATAGTATAGTATAGGAGTAGTATGCTCAACATTCTCTGCTGTTGTAGTTACTTGTACTTATATAGACAAAGCACAAGTAGACGTGGCATTTTATGGCTGGACTTGTGCACGGATAATGGAAGTAACAACTCTGGTCTCATGTTTAGTGAGCATTTTTGGAATAGTCCGGCAATTGTGTTGTTGTGTTGCTCTGTTGCTGTCGCTGCTGCTGCTGTTGCCGTCCAATAAGACGATGATGACACGATGATGACGTCGACAATGACGATACGTTGTACAAATTAAACAATCTGCTGACAACTATTGCCCACAAAATCTTTGTTAATTGCCTTTTTGTCTGCCATAGGAATTTGTGCATGGTCGTCCTCATCCGTTCGTGCTTACTCTGCCATAGGCCGACAAACTAAAGCAACTGGCTGCGACAAGCCACTTGTGCGTCCTGCCTGCCTGCCTGTCTATATACATATTTATATATATATATATATATACTAAATATATATATATATGTGTGTGTGTATGTGTGCAAGTACAGTTGCTACATTGTCGTTTTCGTGCACTAATTGTTTTCTTAATGCCGCCTGTACATTCCCTGCCTTGTCTATCTTCTGCCGCCTGTCCACTCTGGCCGCCTCTTCGCTCCTTTTCGGCCCATGTGTGGTGTTTGTTGCTAAATTATTTGAAATTAATATAATCGTTTGGTGTTTAAAATGGTTATTTGATAAATTTAATTACACATCAACCACATTGCTTACGACATACGAGTAAGTATTTGTGTTTGCCGTTGTCGTTGCCGCTTCAGCACGCAACTCTACACGAATTAGGCATAAGTGGGCCAATTAGAGCTTTGATTACTTATTAAGATTCATAAATAAAATGGTGATTGTCGCTTGAGCAAGGATATCATTCGACCATAGGCCGCAAGAACAAACTTAAAGTTGAGTTAGTTAGTTTGATGGCTGAAAAAAAGCTCAGAAATTATTACTTTTGGAAAATATACTTGTATTTAATTTTATAGATGGGACGAGCTTCTGTATATGTTTAATGTTTTTTTTTTAAGAGCTACCTCATATATAAAAATAATATGCATGCATATATATATATTTTATTTAAATTTGTAGTTACATTACTGTTTCGGCTTCAACAAACTAATGACAATTCATCAATGTGCTTATATTCACAAAATAGGTGAACAGTGAAATATTTAAATTATTGTTTCGAAAAATCATTTCAATTACTAAAAACACAGACTAAATACTTATACTTGGCATATACGAAGTATGTATATGAATATGTTTGATTTTGTGTACATAAGACTGTCGATGATAAGCGACGTTATGTAAGTTTCTTTTATTTTTGTTATGTACTTGTACATATGTTCGTACGCACATACTTATGTACAAATATGTATGCATGATAATGATAAGGTTTCGGCGGCGGCAATAAAAATACTTCTCATTTCCAATTATAAATTCGTTTCAATTTTGTATTTCTTTCGCGTCTGTTCGTTTCAGCAATTACAAAGACAATGACAAACTTAAATTCTAGGCGGTCATATTTTTACTTCAATTCAACAAATTAATAATGGTAAATAATAAGACGGTTAAATTCAAATACTTATTCATAAGATTCTTACAATGATATTCTTGCAAGTAATTTCTGGAATTTAACGCTGTGTAATTTGCACACCTATAAATGATGAATGTATGTTGTAGATGTTGATAGAGTAACATCAGTTTGAAGTCGATAGGACGAAATTCCTAATACAAACCAATATTGAAGTTGATCGAATTTAAAATGCATACTTGTATTTTTTAAATAGTCTTGAAGTCCCGTTTTCTCCCAATCGGAGTTGGGATATTCCAAATTTTCCAAAGCCTGCAAAACTTCTTCTAAATGCTCACCTACACCTAGAAAGGAAACTTGTGCCAAAATCTCAGCATCGTTGCTCTTGCCGTTTGGGCTGTGCGTTGATCGCTTACTAATTGGCCAGGACAAACTGTTTTATACTCGTATATATACAAGTATGTAGATATGCTGTGCGAGTACCTTCCAGTACGACTTTAACAAATGGTCTACCACTTGATAGACCGCAGGCCCCTTGCCGCATAGAACTTTGAAACTCTGGCCGCAGCAAAAGTGGCAGTTCGCAGCATCGAAGTGCATGTCAATGGACAAGGACGAGGCTGACGCTGGAGCATTGAGCACGCATATAGTTTATACCATTGCCTCCGCCTCCGCCTCAGCCTCAGCCCACTCCCCCTGCCCACGCTCACGTCCACTTCCACATCCACATCTGCGACCACTTGCGTGTACCCCTAGTAGAGACGTAGGCCAAAGTCAGCGTGCATATGTCTTAATTTTTGACCGAACTTTGCAGCGCGCAGTTGCCAGTTGCCTAGAATGTAGCTCTTGTTGTAGCTGTTGTTGTTGTTGTTTTGGTGCTTGCTACTTCTGTTGTTGTTGGTGTTTTCTGTTGTTGTTGGTGGTGGCGTTTGAAATAAACTTTAATGAGTTTTCTGCTTTTTAGCCGCAAAAACCACTTAACCGGCACATATGTATACATAGACATATCTCTGTGCATGTTTGCATCAGTTTTTGTGTGTGTGTGTGTGTGTGTGTGTGTGTGTGTGTGTGTGTGTGTGCGCCGAACTTTAGTGGGCAACAAATTTGGCCGGCATCAAGTTAACGTCTCACATATGCAGGGATGGAAAACTGGCTTGGAATCAGAAATGTGTAGCAAGCTTACAATTATAGTTTTAAGCCCTGACGACTTAAATATAATATATAAATATAAAAAATATATCATACATATCGTACATATCATATATATATGCAAGGACGTACGCAGGGCTGTAACTGTTGGAGTTTGTTTTATTGATCATATGCATACATTATTATTTAAACGCATCTTGCATTATTTAATCAAAATTTTAATTTGTTTCATGTATATTTATTTATGTTTCTGTTTTAGAATTTACACATTAACTCTGTTTTTAATAAAAGGCGCTAAATCATGGCTCGTTCCCAATATAGTCAATATACTTGTACTGTCATTGTAAGATACTATATTTGTATTGCTTTGTACTTATAACAAAGTAAAGTTTTCAAAATTATGACAATAATTGAACGGCCCATTTAATCTGTTTCTGAGCGGTTCTTACCTGAGTAAGAAATGTGCCGATTGTGGGCTGAAATGTTGTTCTGAATTCTGATGGCTTAAGGAAGATAGTTCTACGTTTTGCTTTTGTAAACATAAATTTCAAATTGATATTGTAGATATTTTGAGCTATATCCTATATTATATTTGTATTGTTAATACTTGTTTCATTGTTTAAAAGTAAACCAAATATTTTCCATCCCTGATTGTACAAGTATGTTTGATTGTTCTGTTCGAGCATGTTCAAAAAAGCATTTATTTGAATTGCCTATCTGAGTACAAAACCAACGGAATAACTTGTCAATGCCTCGTACTGTTTTTAGCTAAGTTTTTAATGGGAGTTGCGTAATAAGTGTAACGATTAATCAATGGAACATAACAGAAACGGTAATGTTAAGTTTTGTTTGCCTATTTCTTCAAATCATTCTTTGCTGATCAAAGCTGCCCCAATTATATCTGGAATCTACTAAAGTTATAGTATATGTGTATGTATAATTTATAGCCCCATTTCTTGGACATATAAAATGAAGCTGAAAATTTAAAAGCATGCAAATTTGCAGTCGACCGTCCGGATGGGCAACGAACCATCGCACATTTATACTCGTATGCCGAAAATTGTTCGCTTAGTGCTAACCAATCAAGTGTGCAGGTTCTTGGTGTGGCTCTTAGTCGTCTCGTTGTCGGTGTCGTTGTCGTTGTTGCTGCCGTTGCGATGACATACGAGCGGACTGACGGTTCCCAGCAAACTTGGTTCTGAAATATTAATCTAGGATGGGGTCGTTACACATCCACCTCCCCCCCTCTGTGGAGGCGCTGCTGTGGCTGCACTTTAGCTGCCATTTGGCAGAAAACATGTTTAAGTACAAAATTTAATTTCTAGACAATTTTTGCTCACTCGTCTGCAGCGACAACATGTCGTATGAGTAATGCATGCAATTTTAGGCATTGTTCCCTTTGTGATACCCGCCCCCTATATACACGTACATGGCCGCAGCATATTCAAAATGTTTGCGCTGTCATATAAGGCAAGTCCCAGAAAAAAATAAAAATAAATAAAAAATAGAAGAGAACAAATAAGAACAGTAGACTTGGGCCTCGTAGACCATGAAATACCCAGCACTTGGTTGGCTAATGACTTGCCATTACTTGGACAGCTTTGTGGTAGGAAAACGAAAAACTTGCAGAAATATTCATTACTTCACCTTTCTTGGATCGCACCTTTCTAACTCATATACCAAAAAAAAATACTTGTTAAACATAATTAAAGAAATCGATTAGATATTGCAGTTTTTTGCTATTGGGACCCATTTCGATTTATACTTGTATTAGTAGTTTATAGGAAACAGGTATATGTTACAAAAAAAACAAAATTAAAAATAAAGTGTTTTGTTCCGAAACGTCTCGACCCGTCTACGGTACGAACAATTACGACCCATTAGAGAAGTGCAGGTGCATATGATTTGATGTCTATGCCAGTTATATCCTTTTGGCCCAGCCTTATATACTGGTCTGGGCATAGGGTGTAAAACGTGGTGCTTGCTCTGTCAAAGTTTTATGGCTCGTTGGCCAACGATGGCGTTGGCTTTAGCGTTCAACTCGCGCATTTTAAACGTCTTCTACTAACGTATTCGTTTAATTACATTGCTGGCCCACTCGCTCATTTTTTTTTTGGCTGTGTTGGCCGGCTGCAATTACTTTGCGGCTTGCCGGGCCCAAATGTACGTACATAGTCCGGTTGATACGCCAAAACGCGCAACTGGCCGGCATTGAGGCGTCTCTAAAAACTAAATGTGGCTCGTGGCCGACTGACTGACTGACTGACTGACTGACTGACTGACTGACTGAATGACTGACTGGTTGCTGCTGCTGTTGCTGCTGCTTGGACCGCGCACAGCTGCAGTTAACATAAAGTAATCAAAAAAGTTTTGCTTTATTGTGGTAAAAGTCATCAGTGGCGTCCGGCCATGTACCACCGTCCACACGGTCCACATTCGCCCTCGGCGTGGGTGGTCAAAGCAGTCTTGAAGCTCTATAAATGTGCATACGAGTAGCTAAAAGCTGTTGCCCTTCATCGCAGTGGCAATGAAAATAGCTTGAGTGGAGCCCTGTGATGGCACCAATATAAAAAGTAAAAGGATCAGCAAACGAAACTCCTAGTAAGTATAACAATTGGTAATGCAATGCGGGCTATGAGAAAAGTTATGGGAAGATCCGAAAACATACGAAATACGTGTGAATAGACTCTAAGGTTAAATATTTGCGATGTTTTTCTAAGGGTAAATATCGTTCCACTATCCAACAAAGCCTCTAAACGCTTGTTAAACGCTTCTGACAAATGAATAAGACTTAAACAAAATTATCAGCCATATAACCTACCTCTTTGATGCTGTGTAATGGGACCGAAAAGGGGATACGAAAAACGTGAAATATTGCATACGCGAATAACAAAACTGTGCAGCATCTAAACAATTAAGCAATATGCCCAGAAGCTACAATTCGGTTGGGTACATAAAGTTTGAAAAGCTGAATTGAACTTTTCTCGTTTTCCGTTTGTGAAGTTGGCAAAAAAAAAAAATTGAAACTATTGTTATGGATTTTTACTTTTGCGAAGAATACGGGGAACCGAACTTAATTTTGACTTTTGACGCACGCACTGACACAGAGGTCTATGTGCCAATAGTAGCACACATATTTACACACACACACACACACAGAGAGAGAGAGAGGGAGGCATAGTCTGGGCTTTTAGTAGTTAGCGGGCTAAAAGCAATTTGGTATTATTCGCACGTAATTCGATGAAATTTTAATAATCCAGATACGAAAGTAATAAAGAACTTTGGACATGTGGCATCAGGCGTGCACATTGTGCACCTACACCTAGACATGCACACACACACACACATATATATATATATATATACACACATACTCGTATGAGTGCGTGTACGTCTGCTTGTACAAGTATATGTCACTCGGGCTGTGTGGCGACTGTAGCCGTAACTGCTTGTTAGCGTTTGACACCTGCATGTGAGACTTTTCAGCCAAGTTCAACACCTGCTGCTCTCTGTCCCGGCCCCTCCTTCCCCATGTGTGTGTGTGTGTGTGTGCGACGGAAGCTAGTTACGTTTGATTTTGAGTTACGAATACGTAGCACATACTTACATATGTACGTGTATGCAGCTGTATGTGGCTTGGCACATTAACTGGCGTTTCGTTTCGTTTTGATTTGATTGCATTTTCAATTTGGTTTGCCTTTCTCTCGTCCCCCACTGTCCGTTGCCCATTGCCCATTGCCCATTGCCCATACCCTATCCTCTATTTGGCTCAGTGTGTGTTTAACAAAGCGCAAATTAATTAAAATTACTTGAGCTGCAGCAAATGAGTCGCATCTGAAATAGATATTGGCGTGCTACCTGCTCCATTCACTGACTATGTTTTTATTTTAATTTGTTTAAATTTAATGCATCGCTTTGTTAGCAACAAAAACTTGCCGAGAGCCAGGCCAACAATTTAATTAAAATTGTTGAATGGCGTCACAAACACACTCACACTCACACACTCGCCCACACTCACACCGTGGCACAAAAGCAGAAACTGTTATGTCCTTCAAAATCATTGCAGCCGCATGCAAAGCCACTACTCCCATGCCCATCATGCAGTGGCTATCGTGAACGCTATGGCATCATACATACAAGTGCAATGCAAACACATGACGCATACGCCATGTGCCCCAACCAACCAACCAACCAACCAACAAGTCAGCCAGCCAACCAGCCAACCAACCAGCCAAAGCATCCTAAATTTAATTTAGCAAAATGGCCACTAAATTGCACAACTTCGGGGTGGGAGAGTGGGGGTCGGGGACTCTAGGAGTGGCAAAGATTGGATAGTGTGTCCAAGCGGTCTGCCATTGATCGACAACAGGACGGATGAGCTGGAGCTGAACGGGAGCTGAAGCTGAAGCTAAATCTGAAGGAGCAACAACAGCTCCAGACAACTTGGCTTCCTGATTAAAGTCACGACGCAGTCGTCAGACGTTGTTTGTCTCCTTAATTTGATTAAAATCGGTTTGTCACGTCAACTTTTTGCATATGCCACACAATTATTTTGCATTCAGATTTTATTTATTTGTTTCTTTTTTCCCTGGTATTCAAACCCAGCTCTATTCACTAGCAATGGGTTTGAAAATAATTGAAAATATAAAGCCAACATGCAGTGTGCACGTCGTACAGCATTTCTAATGCTTTAAAATGCATAACATTTTCAAAACAATTGGCAATAGATGTGAGGTCATTGTTCAAATCATTTGTTAATTAAACAACATTTACAAAATATGTATGTTCCTATGTCAATAAATATTTGTTATACTATATACTTTCATACTTAAGCGCAATAAATGGCATCATTCTAAACCATTATTTGTGCAATTTAGCAATTTTGAAAATGATTATTATTGCTGCAAAGCACAATTAAAAATGTATGTAAGTTCGCATGGCTATGGTTTTCGGCAAATAAAATATTTGCCCGTAAATTATAATTTATGCAGTACGGTATTTTAAGCATATTAGTCTGATATAAAAATTGTTTGCCTACACTCTGGAATCGTTGTTGCCTTTCGGATGGGGGGAGTGAGGTATTTGGAAATATCAGAAAAATGCGTCAGAATTCTTTTTCCTTTTACTTTAGCTTCCTCATGTTGTTTTGTTTATCACTGATTGAATGGGAATCCAAAGGAAACACCTTCATTGTTTGAATTCAAAATTTGAACTGTTTTATTATTGAAAATATTGCTTATTTTATACACAATTGTTACTTAAGATCTACACTTATTTTCTATATTCTACATCTACTCTCTCTTTCTGCAGTTCCCTTTGATTTACATTGGTTTTATAATTCCTTCTCTTATGTGTATGTGGACTGTATTTCCTATTGGTAGTTTCAATCTGTGACCTGCATATGATATCGCACTAATCGATACCAGATGCTTACATTGTTTATGGTCTGTCTGTCTTGGGTTTCAGCGACCCTTTTTCCTTGCACTCACTTGTGCGTGTACTGACTTTTATGACCTGCTTATATGTGCGCAAGTGACATATTTATAGATTTGTGTCTGGTTTCAAAAAGGAAACTACATTCTCTTAACAACTTAAATTTTACATTTTCACATAAAAACAATACCTTGGTATTATGCATGTTTATATTTAAACATTCTGCAAAGGGCCGGCAAAGGTTATGGCCTGTAGTCTTACAAATTATATTTATCTTATCAATACATTGGCATAGGGTGTAATTAATTTTAAACATTCTGCAAGGGACCGGCAAAGGTTATGGTCTGTAGTTTTCGTTGTACCTTCGATTTTCTTATTATATATATAATTATTATTAATACAAGTGCTATTCCTATTATTAAAGAAATGTGACCAGATATTGGAACGATCTTAGAATTGTCTTGAATTGCTCTAAGATATTCTTGGTCTAATTTTCGTGAGGCTCCGACAAAATTCGTTCCATTATCCGAATATATATTGGCACATTTCCCTCTTCTTGCTATAAATCTTCTCAATGCTGCTAAGAAAGCATCTGAAGTCAGGTCACTGACCACTTCTAAGTGTATAGCTTTTGTAGCCATACATACAAACACTGCTATATATCCTTTAAATGATTTTTGTCCACGATTTCTGGAACATTTTATATAATAAGGTCCTGCATAATCGACTCCTGTATTCAAAAATGGATATGCAACTGTAACCCTATGCTTTGGAAGATTTCCCATTATTTGCTCTGCGGTATTTTGCTGATACCTTGAACAAGTAACACATCCTTTCAAATACTTTTTCAAGGAATTTTTTAACCCAAATATCCAATATTTCCTTTGGATATAATTCTTCATTAGGTTAATTCCACCATGTAACGTTTCCGTGTGCGCATTTTTAATTATTAGTAACGATAAATGGCTCTTATTCAAAATAAGTGGATGTTTAACCTCGAATCTTGCATTGGCGTTCTGCAGCCTACCACCTACTCGAAGTAACCCATTTTCGTCCAAGAAAGGGTTCAAGCTCAATATTTTATTTTTTGTTTCAATTTCCCTTTTTTGAATTAAAGAGTTTATTTCTGAGCCAAATTGAAGTGCTTGCTGTTGTTTTATTATTTGGACTCTGGCTTTCTTAAACTCCTTCAAAGTCAAATATGAAGGGTAAGTCATTTTTTTGACTACAATGTCAATAAATCTCAATATGTAAGCTACTACTTTTTGTAATTTTTGTATACAAGAATATTTTTCTAAAAGTTCCGTTATAATACCATTTTCTGTATTTTTTAATATTAAACTGACTGTAACTTTGTCTTCATATGTTTTCTGCTGAGGCCAATCTTTTTTAGGTTTGCTTAGCCATTTAGGACCTGTCCACCAATTTTCGCAATTTTTTAACTTAACAGAACAAATGCCTCTTGAGGCTATATCAGCAGGATTGTCTTCAGATGCCACATGTCTCCAGTTAATTTCTGGTATCTTTCGTATTTCATCTGTTCGTTTTCTAATAAATTTGTCTTTGTTAGTTCCATTTTGTATCCAAGCTAACGTTATAGTCGAGTCACTCCAAGCATATGTTTCTGCTGCCCCTGTTATGGATTCTTTGATCCTTTCAATTAGTTTCGCTAATAGATGGGCGGCACATAATTCTAACTTAGGGATGGTTTTTCTATTCTTTTTTGGATTGACTTTAGTTTTGCTCGCTATTATCATAACTGAGGTACCTACTTTAGCGTATACTACAGCAGCGTATGCTTTTTCAGATGCATCCGCAAACCCATGTATCTCCAACTTGAGATTGACGTGAGTCTTAATCCATCTTGGTATTCTAATTCTTTCCAGCATTTTTAAATTATCTTGGTATAATTTCCATTCGTTAGCAACATCATTAGATAACTCTTGATCCCAGCTTTGTTCGTCAATCCATAGTTTTTGCATAAATAGTTTTCCCACAATTGTCACTGGAGACAACCAACCTAAAGGATCGTAAATTTTGGCTAGTGTAGACAAGACAAGCCTCTTATTTACTTTTTTGGAGCTATTACAATTGACGTGAAACTTGAATTCATCTTTTATAGGTTCCCACTGAAGTCCTAGTGTTTTTATAGACTCATTTTCTTGAATACTCAATACTTGATTTTCCCTTGTGTTGTCAACGGTTTCTAAAATATCTGGTACATTTGCTATCCACTTTCTTAAGGTGAGTCCGAACCTTTGCAACTCTTCAAAGACATTTTTAGCTTTGAATTTTGCATCTGCTACTGAGTTCGCTCCTGTCAGAAGATCGTCCATATAAAAATCATTTAAAATTATTTCTCCAATTTCCCTATTTTTGCATTTATCAGCAATATCCTTAAGGACTCTGGTGGCCAAATATGGTGCCGAAGCTGTACCGTAAGTGACCGTTGTTAATTTGAAACTTTTTAATTTTTTACTTGGTGAATCTCTCCACAAAATATGTAGGTATTGCTGGTCGTCTTTATGTATATTTACTTGACGGTACATTTTCTCAATGTCCGCAGATACTACAAACTGCCATTTTCGCCATTTGGTTAATATATCAAATATATCTCTTTGGATTCTTGGACCGATCCACATGATGTCATTTAGACTTTTATTGTTTGTGGTTTTGGCTGATGCATCAAAAACCACTCTTAATTTAGTTGTAAGGCTTGAGTCTCTGATCACTGCCTGATGGGGTAAATAATAAGCCCCTTCCCTATTCGATTCAACCATGTGTCCTAATTCCATATATTCTTTCATGAACTTTAAATAATCTTCTTTAAGTTTATTGTTGTTTTTTGAAATTTCTTCTCGAGGTTAAAAAAACGTGCCATCGCTTGTGCTTTGGAATCTCCCAAGTTCTTGTCTTCTTTAAACGGAATTGTAACAATATACCTTCCGCTGACATCTCTTTTTGTGGTTTCAATAAAATTATTCTCACAAAGATCTGCTTCTGTTTCCTCATTATCCTCACTTTCTAATTCCCAAAACCTTTCGAGGTCCTTAACCTCAATAGTTGCTGACATTATGGTATTTTCGCCTTTTGATTTGGTGCATCCGGATATAATCCAGCCAAAATCTGTGTTTTGCCCAAGAAGCTCATCCATTTTCACAACCCCATTCTTTAGAATATGAGTATACAAGTCGGCACCTAATATAACATCTACTCTACTTGGTTTATCAAAATTAGGATCAGCTAATACATAACTGTGCCACTTTGTTTTATCGACATTCATCGATTTAGACGGAAGAGCCTTCATGAGTTTTGGCAGGACAATTGCTTCAACTTTTAAAGGCTGCTTATAGTAGTCTCGAGTTCTTATGCATAGCGCTACTTTGTTTTTAGATACAATTGTTTCCGTGGAGGATACTCCACTTATTTCTGTTTGAGTTTTTATTCTGGGCAGTTTTAAAATTTGGGCTGCTTCCTCTGAAATAAGTGTACTCTGAGAGCCAGTATCAATTAAGGCTCTTAGAGTTTCATACCCCCCACTTACTGATTTGACTCTTATGAGTGCTGTGGCTAACAGTGTGTGTTCTTTTGTCACACATGTATTTAATTTAAAATGAAGCATTGTGTGGTGAGCTCTATTGCACAGAGAACATACACTATCGTTTTTGCACCTTATACTACTAGAGTGCTTAAGGCACCTTGAGCATAATTGTTCTTTTTTAGCCATCTCAGCTCTTTCAAATGGAGTCATTCCCTTAAATTTATAGCACTGTACTATGCTATGTCCCGGCATTTTGCAAACCGGACAATTCTCCTTTACATTCATAAATGTCTTTTTGACTGTTTTCTTCTCCTCGTCGTTCACCGAGCTTAATGCATTAAATCGTTGCTCTAAATATCCTATTACATCGCCCAATAACTGAATTTCTTTGGTTCGTTTTACATGGTTTTCGTAGGACTGCAGTGTCTCTCTATTAAATTTTCTCAACACCATGTGGGCAAAGATCACATCAACTTCTTCTGATAACTGTGATTTAATTTTAATTAAATGTATTGATTCATTTAACGTATCGATAAAAATTTTTACGTGTTTAGCTGAATCGTTGTTTAGGATGGGAAGGTCCATCAAACGATTAAGCTGATCGGAAAATATTTTTCTTTTATTTTCATACCGCTTGGTTAGTAGGTCCCAAGCGGCTTCATAGTTCTCACCCGAACCTGATAATAAATGAGCAACCATGCTCCTTGCTTCTCCTTTTAATGCGGTTTTTAAATAATTAAACTTCAGAGAGCGACTGAGGTCCTCTCTTCCATAAATGAGTTCTATAAATAACTCCGAAAATAGGTCCCACTCTTTTGGGTCACCATAAAAGATAGGTACCTGTATTTTTGGAAGTATCGGGAGGTCATCAAATTTCTCCTTGATACCTGCTCCTTCAATCTTCCCTTGGTCCACCAAATTTACTTTAATTTTTTTCTCTACTGCGCTTACAATATTCCTAACATCAAACTCTAATTCACATACTCCTTCTTCAAAGTATGCATTAGTGTCGAATTTTCTAAGCTCACATATTTTCTTGTGAGTCCTTTGCCACAAAAACTCCACCTTGTTTTTTCTAATGTCTAATATTTCCGTATTTCCTTCTCTGAGGTCATTCTTAACCTCGTCCAAATATCTCCTTAGCTGATCGACATTTTCTTTAAAATCTTTTTTTAGCTGCTGATAATTTGCGTCTTGCTTGGTTTGGTCCATATTTTCTTTAACTACTTTTTTTAATTGCTGAACATTTATGTCTTTATTGTCAGCATCCTTATGAATTTTCTCTTCTTCTTCTTTACCTTTCAAGGCAAAAAATTTTTCTTTAATTTTGGCAATAGCCACCAATATCTGGTCATATATCTTCTCATTAAAATATGCGTGGTCTATTATACCTTTTTTTAACAATGTCGCGTGATTCGCCGTTATGTTTGTCTTTAATTCGTCTAATTGCACGATTACTTCGCTAGTATATTTACTAGCTTCAATCTGCTCTATCTCCCTGACCTTGCCTACTAACTCGGCCTGTCTTTCCAGGAGCGAGATGGTTTTATCGGACAACATGCTTAACTTATATATATATATTTATATTTAAGAATATGCACTTAGCTTTAAATCTGCCTCCGCTGCCGATTCCGTGTCGTCGCCTCCTCTTTATGCACGCTGCACGTACACGTCGCCGATCGCCTGGGTCCTTGCTACTTGCTCCGTCGCTGCTTCTTTGTGCACGCTACACGTACACGTTGTCGATCACCTGGGTCCTTGCTACTTGCTCCGTCGCTGCTTCTTTGTGCACGCTACACGTACACGTACACGTCGTCGATCACTTGATTCTCTGTCTGCTCCGCCGCTACTTTTTTTATGCACCTTCACGTGCGTCGTCGATCGCCTGGCTTTAATCAGCACACACACTTTACTTTTTTCTAGCGGTTTTTTGGGCCTCGGGAAACGCCCTTTTTCTTTTTGTTTTCAAACAACAATTTTTCAAACAAAATTTATATATTTTTCACTATCCCGATGTTCTGGAGCCGCACTTGTTTTTATATCAATATATATATATATATATTTATTTATTTTTTGTATTATTTTTATACTTTGTCTCTTACCACTGGTGGGGGAGAACAGAGTTTTTTATTTTTAGCTAACCCTTAGCTGTAAAATCATGCTTTAGGGCGCTGGTTTTATTTCTGTGTCTCTTACCACTGGTGGGGGAAAACAACAGATTGCCACAAAGGCTCGAAGGACCAAAATGAATGGGAATCCAAAGGAAACACCTTCATTGTTTGAATTCAAAATTTGAACTGTTTTATTATTGAAAATATTGCTTATTTTATACACAATTGTTACTTAAGATCTACACTTATTTTCTATATTCTACATCTACTCTCTCTTTCTGCAGTTCCCTTTGATTTACATTGGTTTTATAATTCCTTCTCTTATGTGTATGTGGACTGTATTTCCTATTGGTAGTTTCAATCTGTGACCTGCATATGATATCGCACTAATCGATACCAGATGCTTACATTGTTTATGGTCTGTCTGTCTTGGGTTTCAGCGACCCTTTTTCCTTGCACTCACTTGTGCGTGTACTGACTTTTATGACCTGCTTATATGTGCGCAAGTGACATATTTATAGATTTGTGTCTGGTTTCAAAAAGGAAACTACATTCTCTTAACAACTTAAATTTTACATTTTCACATAAAAACAATACCTTGGTATTATGCATGTTTATATTTAAACACTGATTGTGCTGAAATCTACATAAATGGGCACAAAGGATTGGTAGCTTTTCATAGATCAGTGCTGAAATCCTCATTTAGGAAGCAAGGGTCTCAACAAGTAACAATTAATTAAATAAATAAAATACATCTAAGAATTCAGGGACTATATAGTACATGCTTTGATGTGAAAAATGTGTTTCGTACGCTTTCATACTTAATTTTTAAAGTCCATTCGACAACTGTAATGTAAATGTATCTAAATGCATTAATCTAGTATGCAAAGATAGATAGTTCCAATGGTATTTAAAGAGTAGTCACAATAAATTGACAATATATCAGTGGATTAAATTCAAATTAATTAAATGCGCTAATGGCAGCAACATAGGGAGTAAATTAAATGATTCTTTTAATAACCACAAGTATAGGTAAGAAGTACACAATTAATAAAAAATGTATGCGTTTGGTGCGTGTTGTACTTGTATGAAAAAGAAAAAAGGTAACTATACCCGTAAACTTCTTAAAAATCCAGTCTTATGTAAACGGAGTTGCTTACTAATTTGAGTTCATTAATAAACATTTGTCTTAGTTCTGTGCTTGTTTCATTTGCGTTGCGCTTCAATTTAATTTCATAAAATAACTATTCGAGCTGTGGGGCACCAGCCAGATGCAAATACAAACGTCCACCCTGCTCTTGCAACGCAGTGGCACGTGTTTCCAGTGCACTGGAAGGTAAACAAACGTAAACAAAGCCACACTGACCGGCATTTGAATTCACCACGTGGTGAAGAGCGCCAATGGCTGTTGCCATCCAGTGTGTGCTTGTGTTGAATGGCGATTCAAGCCATGCAGACCAAAAAGCGAGGCATAAGGCGCAGGCGCCAATGGCACATTACAAGGACTTAGGCCACAAGCACAGGAACAACAACAACAGCAGCAACAGAAACAGAAACAGAGTCCAACGGCTTTCAATTGCCGAGCTCAGTGCTCGCTTTCGGATTGGCATTCGGCCGAATGTTTCGGGTCGTAACGAGCAATAGGACGATGACGAGGCTCAGTGGCGAATGCCATCATGGCATGCGGCACGAACGATAAGTTGCCACGAAGCTATGCCAGCGGCGTCCTCGCATCGTCCATGGCCGTGCTGTTAGGCTAAGCAACAGTTTTGTTTGAAACGTCAACACGTGCGGTCGTCCTTCTGAACACCTCCTCGTCATTCCATTCTGGCGCTCCAGCACTTACAGTTGTAGTTTGAAAGTTTTTGGCCAACTTACGATTTCCGTGTGTGTGCAACTGTGTGTGTGTGTGTGTGTATGTGTGTTTATGCCGCGTCGCGCCGCGTCGCGTGTGCATTTAACGAAAGTTTTGGCACAAATGTTTACTGCATTTTGTGTAGTTTCAACGCATTCGTTGCCAGGCTGGCTAATTGTCTGAATTCTGTTATTTTATTTATTTATTTTACAATTTTTTTTTGGAGTGCAACATTTGCCAAACAATCGTCACATATACTTAGTAAATAAATAAATAAAAAAAACAACACAACACTCGAAGTGAAACTACAAGCACAAGCCAGCACGTGCCGCACAAGTTAATCTAATTAAAAGGTAAAGCCAATGAAATTCTTAGACGGGGGCCACAAAATTAATGAGCAGCCAAAACAGAGCGCATTCAACAGAAATAAAAAACACAAAAATAAAGCAAAAAGTAATAATAGAAAAACAAACGAGAACAACTTTGAAAACAGGCACATGTGGGTGGCATTTACCAAACAAATTGCAACAGCATAGGGCTAATGAAACGATGCCAGTGCCAGTCAGTTAGCTTAATAGCCATAGCCATAGCCATAGCTATAGCCATAGCCAAGCAATGGCCTGCAATCGTGGGCCTTCAAATGAAAGTAAAATAAAATAAAGTACAGTAAAATAAAGTCAAACGGGCAAATCAGCGTAATTTGTCGTCATTATAATCAAACGGCAAATTTCAACGCAAACTGGGGAATCAAAGCCAGAAGTCAGTAACAGAGTCAGAGTCATAGTCAGAGTCAGAGTCAAAGGCTATTTAAGCCAAAGTCAAAGTAAAAGCAACCAAACAGTCAAAATACGCACAACACGATGATACGCACAACATTTGTGTATGTGTGGGTGTGTGTGTCTGAGTGTGTGCGTGTGTGTGTTCAGGCAACTGGTGTGTAATTTTCATTATGCGCTCGTTGTAATGTTATTACTGTAAATACGTAATTGCCAGATTCGCTTTGCGTTGCTTTGCGTCGCGTCGCGACGACATTGTCGTTATCGTCGTAGCGCTGTTGTTGTTAAATTTAATCAGGTCCTGCCAAAGAGGGTCTGAGAATAGAAGCGGCCTGGAGTCGGGAACGGGGGGTTGGGAATTGGGAATCAAGCAAATAAAACATCAAAACAGAAGCGTCAACGTGCATGTTTGACAAATCGTTTCTCGATTGCCTACAAATGCTCGCTGGTCGCGTCAAATGCCGGAAGTGCATTCACATGCCGTCCAAAAGTCCGCTGCTGCTGGCCAAAACGCTTGTGGCAAAATACATACAGCATAAAGGCAAAGCAAAAGGACCACATAACAACAAAATGAAACAACAACAGCAAACCAAACCAAAAAACATTCGTAATTCCTTTTGTCTTGTTGTTTCTGCTGCTGCCACTGCTGTTGTTGTTCTTGTTGGTGCCGTTAGTTGCTTTCAATCGTTTTTTGTGCATAACTGCACATATTGTATTTTTATTTTGGTCATCGCTAACATGCAGCAATTATTTTTATGGTCATGCAGCTCAGGTCGAGGGATTTTACTTCAAAAATATTCAAAAATATTTCCATAAAATGTTTTCACACGCACACAAACCCACACACACACACATACACAAAATAATAAAACAACCGATAACAACAATAAAATTAAGTTTAAAAAAATGGCCGCCAGGCAACTCTAAATGTTAACATTTGTTTGTGGAATTGCGAATGAAAATATGTTGCAAATATAAATATGATATTCATTGAATTTAACCCTACAAAAGCTCAAACCATATTGATAGTTTCATCGTATTATTTTATAGTGAACCTGTACTATATAGATGGCAAATATTTAAGCGTTGTTAAAGCGGAATTTTTTTTAAATTTCTCCCTGCCTGGAGGCTTTTCTTAAGTCAGAGATTTACTTTCCTTTGCACTTGTTTTTATTACATTTTGGTTTTCTTTTACTACGTTACGTGAAATTTATTTTTGTATGCCTATGCTTTAAATTGATAATTTATTTGAATATGTAATAGCATAGAGCTAGTCGGACGTGGTATGTAGTTTCGGTTCTTTATCATTGTTTAATAGTATGACAATAATGTTTGTCGATACGAATAAATGAATAAACTGCAGTCATAATCCTTTTTTGGACATTTTTGGTTGAGAGGAAGAGAAATAAATTTGTTCTCTCGATATTTGCCAATAATAATGATTGCGTTGCCCGATTCAGGCAGAATAGATATATTTCGGTTTAAGCACTTGATGCCATTTCTGCACTTAATCTGACTTTCAAAAAAGCTCTTGCCCTGCCGACAAAACATCATGGCTCTGATGATCGCTGATAGCATTTTTTTGACACTCCGACAGTTTTGTGTTGGAAAAAAGTGGAAGAATCCCTCCGGAATATTTGATGGATACATTAAAAGCCCCCAACCAAGTTTCTTGAGCTCTCAGCATGTCACTGTTGATGTGAGTGATCTCGTGTTGTCAATTCTGTACCTTCGCTAGCTCCAAACGGCTTAATTGTTGATCATAGATATCCGAATTCAGTGATTGGCCATAAGCCCAAGCATGAGTTAAAAAATTCTCACTTTAACAATTTTAATTAAAAAAAAGTTGTTATATAATTTTTTTATGCTGCGGAATTGGCCTGCCATAATACGGCAGTTTGACATTTTTAGATAAGAGTCCTTCTTACAGAATTTTTAAAACTGCAAGTAATTTTTAAATATTGTCGAACCGAATCAGGAACGTAGTTGAAATAAAATGGTTTTTGTTTTTCCAACCCAATATTTGCAATGTTCTGTATTCAAAAGGCGCAGTGCTTATGTTTATGACGACAATGGATCATCGCATTGATTATTGCTTTGAATTTAGATAATCTATTGCTCATCTATCTTTTTTTATACAGTAGAACTGTAAACCTAACTTCAAAAATAAATAAATTGTACAAAGCTTAATAATATTAAATTATTAACAGTTATGTGTTTTTTTATTGAACATATATTATGAAGCATTAATAGAAAAGGTTCTAGGGAATGAATCCAAATTTGCTATTTAATATCTAAGTTTTGGATGGACTGGAAAGCAATAAAAGTGGATTATTCTTTGACAATATTTCGAAACGAATTTGTGTGAGTCTTGTTCATTCATTCATTTATTTAATTTGCTGTCGATATACATAGTATTGGTGTATTATTTAACAGCCTTCATCGATTGTTATTGTAATTTTTCTTTCGTTATTTCTTAGAACGATAGGTAATTTAGTATTATGACGTGAGAGGTGAAATTCTTGGACGGTCGTAAGGCTATCACAATAGAAAGCAGTTGCCAAAAGTAGTTCTTAGTTCTTAACATAAACGAATTAATTGAATGAATTGATTTATGCCAGCTAAATATTTTTGGACTTATAATGTTCACATTTTATTTACATTTACAAGTATTTGTGCAAAATTCATTATCTTTATTTCAAAAGTGTCTCAACGAATGACTATATTAAATTTTTTCTTTATGTCGCTGTAACACAAAGCTAAGCCTAATTCACAACAACTGTAGAGTAAGATACAGGCATATACTTATTTCAAAAACGGCAATCACTTTTTATTTTAGAAATATTGTAAGTTGTAGTTCTACTTTATTTGTGCCATTTGTGACCTCTCAAAAAATATATACAAGTAGTTATATTAGTTATCTCTTTGAATTTGTGGGACAATTTGTGGGACAATTTGTGGGACAATTTGTGGGACAATTTGTGGGACAATTAATAAACTTTGGCTTCTCAGGTGCGTTTCAAGCAATCGCATTGGTTTCTAAAATATCTGAAATAATTTATTATTTATTAAGCGTAGAAAACGATAGCGCAGTGCAGCTGAATGAAATATTTAAATGATTTATAAGGACCTTGATGTTGCTAAGCATTCCATAATTTGCTCCATTGTTTCCACGAACTGAAACATTGGATGTTTGATGTGTGAACGTTTATTGAACTGAGAGTCAAGGAGAAGCCACTGTACGATGACGATGACAACGACGACGACGACGACGACGACGTGGAGATGGTGTTGATGGCGACGGCAACAGAAACAGGAGCAGCGCCAATAGCACGGCTTTAGACTTGTTTCCGTTGCCAGCGCTGCTGTTGACAGTGCCTCTGCCTCTGCCACTGCCACTATCACTGCCGCCGTCGTCGTCGTTGTCTGCGCTGTTTGTCGCGCAATTAAAAATCAAGTTTAATTCATTTCACATATGTGCGAATACATTAAATGGGGATTTTTTTGTAGCCGCTGTTGCCGACGTCGTCCCTGTCCCTTCCCTGTCGTTCACGTATTCGTTCTCGTTCTCGTTCTCGGCTATGCTTAGTCGCGCTTATGCCGGCACATGTGTATGTGTAGGTGTAAGTGTCAGACACACGCACACACACACACACATAATCACCTACACATGCGAAGTTTAACGTTTGCGTGTTCATGACGCAACATTTGCGGTTGTTTATGTTTTTGAGGTCTCATATCGTGGTAAGCCAATTGTTATGCGTATTTTGTTTAATTGCACACACGCACACACGTCACCCTCTGTCTGTGTGTGTGTGTGTGTGTGTGTGTGTGTGTGAGTGTGCGTGTATATGTGGCGCTGCGCCTTACTTAGTTGTGGTGACATTTTGCGTTTTGCCCATGTCGGCATAGGTGTTAATATTTCAATTAGCAGCAGTTTATGTTTGTTACTCGTATTTTCATCGCCATTCCCATACCCTCCTTGCAAACCATACCCAATTCTCGTAGTCGCCAACATCGTCGTGGTACTCGTAGAAAAATGTTGTATAATGTTCCACGCAACTGTTACATTAAGTCCTAACGTCGTAACGTCGTAACGTCGTATCGCCGTAGGCTCAAAGCCTAATGGTTACTCAGCCAACTTTACAACTGATTGCGACCGCCGCCTGGACGACCCCTTCCAGCCTCTGGCTCTTGTAACAATTCTGACACAATTCGACAGGCGCCTGATTGCGAAAAATTTGCATTTGCGCATGATTTGATTTTTTGGAATTGAAATTTGTCTGCACATTGTATATTTTAGTTTTAGAATGAGAAATCAAAATACAATTTAAGCAGAAAACAACATGAATATCGTAATTTTTGCCATTCATTGTTTTATATTAATTTTCAAATTATTTGAAATTGTAATGCTCCGCTTATATTTATACTCTGTACATGAAATGTACAGAAGTACTTGTATATTAGGTTTGCGGGAGCTGAAAAATGTAACAGGCAGAAGGTGGAAGAAGGTGGCAGAAGGCAGAAAGTGGCAGAAGGTAGAAGGTGGCAGACCCCAAAAAGTATATATATTCTTGATCAGCATGACGAGACGAGTCAATCTAGCCCTGTCTGTCTGTCTATCCGTCTGTCCGTCCGTATGAACACCTGGATCTCAGAGACTATAAGAGATAGAGACACCAAATTTTGCACAAAGATGCCTTATGTGTGTATTCTATACGAGTTTGTTTTATTTTTTTGATTTCCCCCCACTTCCCCCCTATGGGGGTTTTCCCGATTTTCCATTCGTATAATCGCCTATATCTCGGAGACTATAAGACCTAGGAACACCAAAGTTTAGTCCAAGATGCCTTGTGTGAATACGCAGAAAATGTATGTATATTTTGGAATTTCCCTCCCTCCACTTCTCCACTTCTCCACCGCAAATTGTAATTTTCTCTAACTCCCGCAATTCTTGGAATTTCGAACTAAAATTTTGAAAATACCCCCAGTTAGTTATTATGTGTCACTATGATTAACCGATTTAACAAGAAGTTATAGCCATAAATATATTTGCTGCTGCACCGCTGCTCAAGCGCTGCCCGCGGCTGTTGTTGATGTTGCTGTTTAGTTGACTGCTAACATGTTTACACAGACACGAATAGATGCGCATAGGCATACATACATTCACACAGACGCAATTGCTATGTAAATGTGCAATTATACACCATTTACGTGAGTTCGATTACCGAGCAAGGTAAAATCGATCAAAAAATTTTTTTTTTAATTTTCTTAATTTTTTTTATTTTCTATAATTATTGTAAACATATGTACAGAGTATTTCAAAGTCGGGACACCCGACTTTAGCTTTTTACTTGTTTTCAAATCCGTTTCTAAATAATATCCAATAATATGCGTAACACGAGCAAATGGATAAATTAGTTTTCATTTCATTTTAATGACGTAGCGCACGATCAAACCATTCTATTGAAATCTAATTTTTAGTTTTGATAGCTTTTAGGGGCTTCCATTTTTGTATTGTAAATCAAACGAATTACCAGTTTTATTGTTGATTGTTGCGGCTTTTCTTTGAGGACGCTAGTGGCCAATAAACATATAATGGTTATGATTGCTTAAAATTCGAACGAATATTTATGAGTTTTGTATTTAAAATTTAGTGGATTGTTTAAGCATTGGAATGATTTAGTATTTTTAATCATTCTTTGATTTTTTTGGCTTATCTCGGAGGCGATTCGGTAGTTGATTCCAAAGACGGATATGTTAATTCAAATTGTTGTCAGAAATGGAGAGATTAAACCTAGAGTTAAAGAAGCTTTGACGGTGCTTTTCTGTGTATTATTTGTGTGAAAAAATAGAGCTAATGATACAGCTCGAAGAATTTATATTAAGTCTAAAAATGTTGTGCGAGATATGCGTCTAATTCTGAATACCCTAAATGGTATATCTTGCGATGTTGCTTAACACAATTCTTTTTCCCAAGATTTCTATGCCATGAAATGGAAAGGGAATTAGGAAGGTTTTTGCAATTATTATTCTCAAATGTTGCGGTAGCAGCCTGAGCAGCTGCCTGAGTCAAAGTATTATTTAAACTAAAGCCAAGACTTTGATTTGTGGAATCGTTTTTATTTCATTCTTAAAGCCACAACCTCAGAAGTCATTATAGAAATTCGTGTTGAAGTTCTTTTGAGGCTGATGCTTTCTTTTGAGTGTGCTTCTTTGGAGTGCTTTTGTCACATACACGGATGTATGTGCGTCCGTAGGTATGATTCTATATAAATATGTAGTCATGCATTTATGCACAATGCACTCGTACATACGTGTACTATGTGGTGCAAGAATATGCGATGACTTCAATATACTTGTACTATTTGCCATAAATTGACATTGGCAGGCCGTGCATACATAGTGGTGGTCGGCGTTGGAAGGCGGTTGAAGGCGGTGAACACTGCTGGGCTGTGGGCCACGACCGCAGCCAAATGACATTTATTGTCAGCTGCGTGCTCGACTCTCGTGAATTCGCAAGAATTGTGCAATCCGCATTGTGTCCAAAATGTCTTTTCACATTTTTCATGCACAATTTCAGGCGCTGTTGCAGGCGGTCGTTTGAACGGCTTGTTTCATATTTTACTTGTGTGTATTTATTTATTTACGTGCTGTCCGCCACCCCTCACCAACAACTCCCTGGCCATACAGCCCATCAAACAGGCAACCGTCTGTGTACGCTTGTAAAGAATATTGCAATGGCTGACAAATTTATTTCGTTGCCGCTGGCTGTTTATTCTTTTTTTGTCGCTTTTTGCGATGTGTCGACCCTGCCATGCATATTAAAATGTTAAAAAATGTACAACAGTGCGCACACACACACACACACACACACACACGAGCGCGTAGATATTCATTATTGAAAGCTTTGGCTACAATTCATAAAAATAATAAACCAAATGTATTTAAAAAACACATATTCCGTGCGAAATTCTTTAAGTGAAATGGCATTTAAATGAAATATACGTATGTATTTATTTAATTGCGGCAAACGCATTTAGCAGCACATAAAAATATGTGTGAATAATTTCTACAATTGAATAATATTTTAGGCACGAAACTTAAATGTTTGCTGGATCATATTTTTTTATGTAGCTACGCAAGAATTAAATAACTCGAACTACCGAGCCTTAATTGTTGAATAGTTGGCTGGTTGGTTTCTAAATATTGCGAAGAGAAAATGCTCAAATTCTATGTATTCTTCCATATTCTGCCTCATCTCCCAAATAAGTCATACCATATTTTCACTCCCTCTTGCTGAGAATTCCTCAGCCCGCCAACAGAATTGCTGTATTTATTCACTTATATAGCTCTGAAACACTTTTCGAAGCAGCAGAAGGCTTTAAAAATGTATTTTGTTCGAACTGTATCGAATAATGGGAAAATTAAATAGAAATAAAAATATATCTTCAGCAGCATTTTGCAAAAATTGAATTTGGACTCGAAAATGCGATGTAAAGAGATTTGATGCTGAAAATTGTCAGCTTAGTAAAATAAAATAAAAATAAAGATCTAGAGTTGGTCCAAAACAAAATAAATTAAAGATAAGCATAATTTCAGCAACAGATTTCGGTTATTAAAGACAGGCAGTTTCGTGACAGGCCGAAGCTTCTCCATTCTACCATGTAGACTGCTGGAGCCTATTGTTTGTAAAGAAACAGATGGATGGACATACACGGCTACATGGCTTGTTCCACACCTCCACATACGCTTACATACATATATCAAAATGAACAAAGTGCGTTTTTGTGAAAAGTTTAATTCGCTCTTTGATGTCGGAATCATGATATACCTACAACTTTCCATTTACACATACATATGTACTACAGTTTATGGTCAGTATGCATATCAATTAATTTGCTGATAATACAGAAGTGCAAAAAGTGGCAATTTATTGGGTTGCTTGTTTGCTGAATATATGAAATCTACATATGTAATTACTGTCGCGTTGCACCGCCTTTCTGTTTTGATTTCATATATAAATGGATTTAAAGCAATTTCCATTTCATTTCTTTGTCCTGCTTTGTCCTGTTCGCGGTAAAACCTCTTTTGATGAACAATCGATTACACATATAATTAGCAATTTTTCAAAACTTCAAAGGTATCGATAGAACCACTCTTAAAGCGCGTAATGCAATAAAAAGGAGGTCAGCAACAATGCTTGCCAAAAATGTGTGGGCTTTCTGGATGCTGTTTTCTGTTGTAGCTATGGCATATTTTGGTTGAAGGCCCGTACTCTATGTATATACTTACAAATTAAAAACAAAAAGTACATAAGTGTCGCCTTTTTGTGTTCACATTCAAATAAAAACCTAACGAAATGCAACAGCTCCCGGAGGTCCCCGAAGGATAAAACGGAAATAAATAAAAAGTAAAAACAATTAAACATAATGTTAAGAATAATGGCTCGCTTCAAAATCTTCCAAACATTTCTGGAGAGATCTTATGTGTAACTGTGAGAACTGAGGGTTATCGTGTTACTTGACAAAGCTATTGATTGGGTTATACCCGTAGTTTAGAGGAGTATTTCAGTTTTCGTTCTTCTGTTTCAACTTTCACAGAATAAGTAGTTGTTATCGTCCTGCTTTTAAATAGGTTGCAAGTTTTCCTATACTTTCGAAAATATCGAAAAACAAAATATATGTATCTTGGGAAATATTACATTACGTACTACGTCATAATTGAAATGTGGCAGATATTGAGGCCATTGGAATTCCTGCAACTTTACTATTATTATATTTTCAAAGAATGTTTATTACAAGCACGATTATTCGTTCGTTTATAAAATGTTCTTTTTTGAGAGAAATAGCCACCCATCCGAATGAAATGGCTTATTTTTTTATTCAACGCTGAAAATAAACTTGGCAAGCACAATGAAAGTGAAACAATAACAAATTAATAGACGCTATCGCCGTTTGGTAGGAGCTGCTCTCTGCACCTTCGAAAAGTTCGTTTGCAATAAATAGAAATTTACACACAAAAAGCAATCAAGAGCATTATTTATTCAAGCCAAACCATTCAAATAACAATAACTATGGCAGCATAGAGGCAACGGCAACAGCAACAGCAACGGCAATAGCAATGGCAACGGCAACAATAGCAATAACAGCAACAAACACTGCTAACCTTTTGAACTGGGGCATTCCATTGAGTTGCTGTTGCTGCTGTTGCTGCTGCTGATATTTCTGCTCAACAAGTTCTGGCCAATGCCAAAGCGTTGACAGCAAATTGAGCGATTTGTCCAAGTTGTTGCATTTCATTGTGTCCTGCTCTTATTTTGTTTTTATTTTTATTTTTGACTGTTGTGGTTGTTGTTTCTTTTGCGGCTGCGGGCAAACGCTTATTTGTCTACTTTAAGTTATTTGTATTCAAAATATTGCGCATACGTCCATTTGGCCAAAGGCCGTTTCGACAATTTGTAAACTAGAGCTGAATAAAACATGAAGTGGCGAACACTTTGGCCATGGACATGTTCTGATGAAATAACAACAACAACAACAACAGCAGCAACAACAGCAGCAGCAACAATAGCAATAGAATACACACATTTATATATATGTGTGTACAACTACATGTGTACGAAATAGGCGAGCAGGCTGGCAGCGTGTGTTGTCCTTTGACAACTGCATGGTTACATAAACAGGATAATAAGGCACTTAACATGCACTCACCGCTACTGCTGCCAGTGTCGTTACTGCTGCTGCTCCTGCTGCTGCAATGCTTCGTTATTGTTGTAAGTAGAATATAATGAGACCAACAGCAAAAATAGCTTTGTAGGCGGCGCAAAGAAAGAAGGACCGAAACAGAAAAGCGCAAAGTCGCCGCCACTTATGTCAGAGCAAATCAAGCGTTACATTCTCGTCCCATGCCCCATGCTCCGTGCTCTATGCTCCATGCCACAGCACCCGGTCCCAGCCAACCGAACCCAGCCGAATGGGGGCGATGCGAACGTGAACGCGGACGCGGACGCGGACCCAAACGCCAACTGGCCCGTTTATTCTGACTTTTAGACATTTGCCTTAATTTACATTTTATGTCATGTCATGAGCGTAATTGAAAATTTCCATGCCTCTTTCTAACCAAACATACACTCACATATAAGTATATGAAATGTGTGTATATTTATATATAGTCTCAACAAATGCCGGCGGTCTCTTGACTTCGTCATCTACCCCACATTGCGTCCATAAACAGGACGACTTGCATTGTTTACGCGTTGCCTTATTCTCAAAATTCATTGCCATGCGCTACGACTTACAGTTTATGAGGTGCACGGCTTGTTGCCAACAAGCTGCCTGCTGTGAAACTGATTAGACAGGGTTGCATTCTTAAGCACAGCGACTACAAGAACAAGAACAAGAACCAGACCAAGACCACAAGCCACCAACAGCGGGCGGTCAACTTGAGGGAGAATGCTAACAGCGGTAAGAATCAGAATTTGAATCAGAATCAAAATCTCAATTTAAGCCTCTAAAGTGGCCACTTTATGAAAGCTATTAACCACGTTGAAAGAACACGTATTAAACATCAAAGATACTTAAACGAGTATCGTAGGTGGCTTGCAATAACGAAACCAAAACGAAACTGAACGTAACATGTGTTCTCTTTATACCCTCTACCCGAAGGGTAAAAGGGTACATTAGGCTTGTGCGAAATATGTAACGGGGAGAAGGCAGCATCTTCGACCCCATAAAGTATATGTATTCCTAAACAGCATGATGAGACGAATCGCGATATAATCATGCCCGTCTGTGCGTCTGTCTGGATGAACGCTTGCATTTCAGAAACGATTAAGTCCACATTCGCCAAACTGGGTATGGAAGTCTCCCATAACATCCCGGCAACATTTTCACTCCAGAACTACGCTCACAAAATGCAGGAGAGGATCACTCTTCTTCTGTTTTGTGTTTCTCCATAAAATCGTTCATGTGTAACATTTAACCAAACTACAAAAATACTAATATACTATACTATTAGAATGCTTTTTAGATAAGTGCAGAGGTAACATTTAAATTGGGGCACATTCTTATGTAAATCAAATTGAAGAAAATTGTATTCTCAAACTTTCTTAAATATTTTGTGAATTGCTGATCAAACTAAATTGATTTTATATAGCTATCAATTACAGCTGGAAAAAATTATTGTTTGGTGTTTGGAAAGAGAGCTTTTCGTATTGTTGAATAAAGTGCAAGCGGATGGCTAGACTTTTAATTACAGCTCCTGTAGTAGTACTTATAATAAGTATTGATTAATAGTATAAAGTCCGACATGCTATTGTGTATGAACTGTTTTCCCCAAGTCCATAGTTAGTTACATGAAAAGGTAAGTAATTAAAACCGGTTCCCTCACTATCATTTTTTTGTTTTACAATTTCTGAACTGCTTGGGGCTTTGGTGAATGTCTTTGGTCTGCAAAAAATTGGAAATACTTTTGAAACTTTAGCAAAAGCATTCATGCAAAAGTGCAGGGCTAGTTCCTCGCCTGCTTCACCCTCCTGCCTGCTGTCCCCGATACACAATTGCTCGCCGTTCGCCCACGGCAGCAACTGCTTGACGACTTTACCAAGCGCTGCCGCTTTAGTGCAAGCTAATTACAAAAAGTGAAAACACAATTCATTTTCCTTGTGGTTTATGCCTTTTCTTGTGCTTCTCTGCTCGCGCATTCTATAATTTCCTCCTCCCCACACCACCAGACATCAGTGGACACCACCTCCTCAGCACCTCCTCACCACCTCTCTTCATCATCCCATGCGCGCTCATACCACGCATCATTTGGCTGGCGGCCATGCCGCGTGCTTCTTGCAGCGCTATAAAAATGTTTATGGCTGACGTTTGTTGCCATAAACTTTCAAGTTGACGTTGCTACTGTGCTACGATTACAGTCAAGATGTTGTAGTTGTTGTTGCTGTGTTGTTGGTGCTACTAGCAGGCAGAAGGTCAGGCACTCGCTGGCTGTCTGGGCCATTGTTATGCCCATGTGTGAGTGTGTCGGACTCTCGGCTAGCGCCGTGCCCTCGTAATACTACTGTTAATAGCATTTGTAGCGTTGCACGGCAAAGTGCATTCCCCTTCCACGCCACAAAACTGACTGCCCTGACGCTCGACTCTGACGTAATTTTTCTATTTATGCCAAGCCCAGGGCGCGTTGAAAGTCGAAGTCGCCTGTTCATGTTCTGGCCAGCGTGCACATTTCTAATATAAACTAATAGTTTTAATTAATTTAAGTTTGTGCTCTATGTTTTTCTCCCACACACGCACACACACAAGTATATAAATATATACATACTCTCTCCTTCTAATTCTCCGCCTTACCTTCACTGTCTTTCACAATTCTGCTCTGTTCTTTTATTGCAGCTCGAACGCAATTACGCATACGCCACGTGGCACGTCAGCGCAAAATGCCAGGCGCCTTTTAAATTTTGCTCCACTGAGCGCGGCAAGTGACGCGGCACAATGTGTGGCAGCGTCACGGCTGCATAGCTGTTAGAACTCGACGCGCCCGTGCCCCACCTCGTCACTCTCCAACGGCCTCCACCTGCTGAAGCTGCCGCTGCTGCTCCTGCTGCTGCACTGACATTATCCAGAAGCAAGTTGCATAACTCAAGCTGATGAAATATGGAGCTGCTGCAGGCGCTTTGTTGCACATTTCTGTTGCTCTTAGCGAGAATGCAAGGTAAGTAGCGTACGGGGCTGTAGGGCTGTAGCTCTGTAAGGGGGGTGGGGTGTTTTGCAGGCGTCAAGTGGCGAAAATTTGTTGAAATTAAAAGCAAAAAAACAGAAAAAAATGGGGAAAAAATGAAAATGAAAACAGAAAGTACAAGAAGGAGAAGAAAGGAAAGCGCGTGCTTGGGAGGTGTTGACTTTGATTTAGTGCCCGCGGCGTCTTAACTGCGCATTGATGGAGTCCTAAATTGAAATTACACATACAAAATGTTTGCGGAATGGTGGCTGATGGCTGCTGGCTGCTGGTTGAAGACTGAAGGCTGAAGGCTGCTAGCTTGGGGCTGGAGGTTGCTTTTTGGGGTCAGTGTCGAGTAGGTTGAGAGTTTTGGTAGGTTGGGGCAAACGATGTCAACGGCGCGGTCATATGCAAATGCAAGAGCGTGACACGCGCTTGCATAACTTGTGTGTTGACAGGAACAGCAACAAAAACAAGAACAAGAACAACAGCGCCTTCATGTCAAGTCCTTTGTGTTGTGTCAAACAAGTTGAGCGCATTGATAAGTTTGTGCACCTGCAGGTGTATGTCTATCTCTCTCTCTCTCGCTCTGTGTGTGTGTGTGTGTGTGTGTGTGTGTGTGTGTGTGTGTGTGCATACATTGTGCTTATCTGTGCACTGCATCTGCGCGCATGGTCCGCTGCACACTAAATTGTTGTCTGCCACAATCTTCAAGTCCATAAATTTCACATTAATTAGAGCAGTTCCACTTGCACTTGCACTTGCACTTGGACTCTTCAGATGCACTTCCACTTCCATTTCCACTTGCAACAACATACACATATACAAAAAAATAAATAAATAAAAAGCTCGCGACAAGCAGCTACAGAAGGAAAACTGCTACAAAAGCAAAACAAACAAAAACAAAAAAAAGAAACGGAAAAAATTACCAAAAACTTTGCACATTAATCGAGGCTACTTTACGCGCCTTTTTAGTTTCTTGCCCAAATAAAAAGTAATTGCACAAAAATAAAGTTGCAGCTTCTGTGCTGCCTAAGACCTGCAACAATGCAGTTGCGATTGTATCTAAGTGTACACCGAAGAAAGAGAACAGTAACGAATTATACAGTGGCAGAAATACTTGTATATATTTTTAAAAAACATTGATATACAAACAGGGGTTCAGGTCAGTTAATTCCAAGGACTCACAAACAAGTTGCTATTCAGAAAATGCAAAAATGTGGCTTGTTTATTTTAAAAATGGAAGTATGCTAAATAATTGAGGGAAAGAACTGAACAATATTTATAAGGATAAGTATTTTCTTATTGTAATACAGAAAACAAATGTACACTTACAAACAGAAACAGATTCAAAAGTACAAGTATTTTCCAAACCATCCTTAATGTTAACTTTCAACTGCAGAAACTAAATATAGTGGATTATTTTAGAATTGATTATCATTGATTTAGAATAGTTAAGCAATTTCAAACTAAGCTATACTTAATTTAAACTCATATTTGTAAGAAATATATAATTTCGATAGATTTTTAAGCTTCACACACACCTTCATCGTTTAAATATTCCATTGAAAAGCTGTGGAATGCTAGTATGATGAGACGCTTTCAAAATATTTTGTTCGCAGTGTATTTATATAAAACATAATAAATATAACAAATAGGCTACGCAAGCAAAAGTAATTTATTTATATGTATTTTTGTATGTTTATGTCGCAAGTCGACGGACGGATAATCCGAGATGTATAAATAGTTAGCAGTCCTGTTGATGCTGACTACAAAGTTTAGTCCTTTTATTATGCAGCGCGTAAACATTTTGATAGTTTGACATATGATTGCCAGTTATACGCATAAAATTATTAGTTCCACGAACTACTTCAAGTGCAACATTAAAAAATGTGGAAACTGCAACTACTACTTCAACTCTTGCAACCTGTAATTTCAACTTTTGAAACGCATTAAAAAACTCACTTGTCTCTCCCACTACCACTCTCTGTCTGCCTGCCTGCCTGCCTGCCTGTCTGCCGTTCTGCCCGCATGTCTGTCTCTGTGTTTCGCTCTTAAACTTGGCAAAGCAGAAAAATTGCAACTACTAAACATTTATTCAAAACGCCATTTACCGAACGCGTTGGCCAGGCGCCTCAAAGTATGCAACGAAACGGATCCGGCTGACTTGACTGCTTTTAAAGACGGCTCGCGTTGGCCAACGGCCGCACAATTTCAGCGAGCAGTAGTAGCACCAGCATACAATAAAAAAAACATAAAAATAAAACGAAAAAAATGCAACAAAAATGCAAAAAAAATTTCATGCAATAAATTCACGTTGAAATTTTGCAATAGTTGCGTTTGCGTCCCTTCTGCCGTCTCCTCTCGGACGTTGCTTGCGGGCAGGCAGATCAAGAAATAAAACAGGCAACAGCATTGAAGACGCGTCTGGAGTTGGTCTGGAATGGTCGCCGTTGCACTGCCACTGCAACTGCTGCTTTTACCTTTGCTACAGCTTCTGCTACTGCCACTGCCACAGGGACTGCCACTGCCACTGCTAGGGGCTCGGGTACGGGTACGGACACGGGCACTGTTAAGTAAACTTTGGGCCGTGCAAGAAGACGCGTTACCTTTTCCGTCTTCGTCTTCGTCTTCGTCTGCATCGTCTTCTTCTACTTTTGTTTGATAAGGACTCTCGGCACTTTGGAGGACTATCTGCTGGCGCACGTTGCAGTGCTTAGTGCGCTTTGTTTGTGTGCCTTTAGATTAAACTAAACATAAATTTTATGGACGATAAATCAGCCGTAAGCGTCCAATGAAGCAGCGTCAGCTTCAACGTCGCTGCCTCTGTCTCTGGCTCTGTCTCTGCCCCCACTTTATCTGCTTTTTTTTATATTTATTAATACCCTAACGAAAGGTACCATTGGGTTGATGCCTTTAACTCATCAAAGAAGGGTATTCAATTTAGTTTTTCGAATATCTGAGAAGTGATCTTTCAGTGCCAACACACGCCTAATAATAAAATATTCAGAAGGTTATACTATAGTATGTACTATTAATATTAATTAAGAATAGTTTTAATAACCAATAATCAGCAAGGACCTTGCTGATTTTTCGGTTCCCATTTTTTATTCCGACTCAAAATGTTGTATATTTTATTTCAACTGGGATAAGTTTTGTCTCTCACTCGAAATTCATTTCAAATATGCCAACATTTTATAATAAAGAAAGAAACTGCTTTCATTTTAATGAAATTGCTTTCAATTAAGTTTGTTCACAACTTAGGTTATTATAGATTGAAATCGTGTTGCATATATCATTCCACTTGAAGGGCTATGCGTGTTGTAACCTATCTCTTTAGTAGAGCTCATGTACAACAATCAAACCCACATTTTTTTTACCAATACTTTATCAATCATTTTTATATTCATACTATAAAATATATCTAATCTATATATGCAATCCCAATTGACATCAGCGAGAAAATAAATATGTTATGTAAATATAAATTAAAGACAAATAAACTCTATATATCAATTTTATCTCAATACTCCTCTGTTGCATTTTTATAGTAATATAACGCTTATGATATAAAATTCAAAATTCAGCTATTGAATATGTACATTTTTGTATATAATGGTGTGCACATATACATGTATGCATGCTATAAGTACATGTCTATATATGTTGTGTGATTTATGAAAATGTATCTTCTGAATTATTATTAACTGGCTTCTCATTTGTATTAAGTTTATAATTGCAAAATAAATCATATACTTCTAAAATAGAACTAAGAAATATCATTTTTAATTATGGAAATTCGTTTTTGGCCATCTTTCTAACGCAATGACTTAAACATAATTTCGAGTGTGAAAAGTCAGGGTATTCGAAGTTTGGGGCGACAGAAGAAGCATTTCACCATATCTATGTGGTTTTTCGGTTTTGTTTGCTCGCCAGGTGGCGCAGCTGCAGCGCTCATGTGGGAAATCAACAGAGTAGCGTGCACGGTCAAGTTGTTTGCCTGTTTACCTGTTTGAGCCTTTGTCCGTTTGCAGGCGCTTAATAAATTAATTTTGAGTGCATAAAAGGACAGACGAGCACAATACTTGTAGATGGTCTGGGAAGCGAACAGGTAGTCTGCTATATTTGTAATATATGTACATATGTATATAATTTGTGTATGCCTACAAGTATGTAAGAAGAGAAATGCATTAAATGCTGTGCACTTTTCATTTACACTGTAACTGGCGCTCATTGAATGCATGAGAAATCGATAACAGTGGACGGTAGCAACAAATATTGAAACTCAGGCAAACGTTTTGTGAAAATTCATCTAGCCATTCACCTCCCCCGCCTTCCCATACCCTGCCCGCCACTCTCCACTCTCCACTCTGCACTCACTACTATGCAGGGTAACGTAAATGAAATGAAATTGAAGCAAAAATTTCAGCAATGATTTGCTTTAGTGCTGCTGCTGCCTGCCACTTTAGTGCCTCCCGTCTGCTGTCTGTTACCGCCACTGGTACTGCTACAGCTACAGCTACTGCTACTGTTGGTGCCACGGCCACTGCCACTGCCACTGCTCCTGTTCTTCTGTTTCTACTGCCTGCCTGCCTGCCTGCCTGCACTGCTGCCATTGCCGAAAATATACAAAAATATATTGCTGCTGAGGCTAAAACCGAGGCCGGCAACTCATTCACTCACTCGCTCAGTTGCTGACTCACTCGCCTGCCCCGTAATGTGGCACGTAGCAAGCACACATACACACACATATATAAAAAATATACAAATGTACGTGTGTGTGTGTGTGTGTGTGTGTGTGTTGCCGCTTTAAGCTTCAGCTTGCATTTTTAGCTCTAAAATTCCTTGCTGGATCCCGAGTAAGATCAGGAGCGTTAGATGCAAACTTTGTTTTTGTTATGCTGCAATAGTAGTAGTCGCAGTTACAACACACGCACACACACACACACACACACACTCACTCTCTCACATCAACGGGGTCACTGTTAATGCCAAATTAAGTTGGCCAGGCAGAGATATAGACAGAGGCGCTCGAGCCCGCTCACTTGGCATATGGCTCGCATTTTTCCTTGGCCATTGATTTTCGCTTTTAAGCATAAGTATGAATATTTAACCACCTTGCTCACACAATTCTCCCTACCTCTCTAGCTCCCTCCCTCCCGCGCCATCGCATCCTGTTTACTCATCCCCCACAGAGGCATCGCACAGATATCGTCTGCCTGCATTCATATATTTGTACACGTGCATATCTGTGTGTGTAAATGAAAATTCAATTTCATATGGAAATTTCATGTTGCTCTGCTTCGCTTTTATTTTTGTTTTTCAACGTATCTTTCTTGTACTCAAAAATGTGCACTATGTTGTTGTATTATTGTTGTTGTGGTTGTTGTTGTTGGCACAAACGCCACTGCCCGCCGCTCCTGTTTTGTTAGCGTCTGTGTGTTGCATTTAAAAGCATTTTGATTGTATGTAGTATGGCAAATGGAAATATGATTGCTTAAGCCGTTTAGGGCCCCACATACTTGTAAGCAGCAGAAGCAACAACAACAGCAACAACAACAACAGTTGTAGACCCAGACTTTTATATCAAAATGCAAAGTGAGAAAATGCAAGAGCAAATTTGCACACTTTTTCAAGCCGTAAGTTAGGACTGCAACTCGTTATTCAATCTATTTATTAAAAATATGCTGTTTTCATTATTTAAAGGAGACAAGAAGTGTTGTTTGACATTTATGTGGATATATACGAGACTACGATGCATGCATACAAACACACATCTGCCATTGGTATTGAATGGGCTTCCAGTTGAATATTTGAATCCTTTCGCCTATTCGCCCTTGATCGAATTTCAAAAAAGCATTTATAGTTGGCAATTATATGGAAATTGGTGTGAGGGCAAGTAAGCCCTTTGGTAGCCATGAATCAAAATCTATATGCACAGTTCACAACAACAAAAAACTCTAGCCCTTCATAGGTGTTTCATGTTTAAAAGGGGCAACTTATGAAGGCTGCAATCAACATGTGTGGCTCGTTGGAGGAATTGATCAGTCACTGTCAACTGTTATGAAAATTCTGAAAAGGAATTACTGAATTAAGTCGATTTTTATTTTGGAGAATACCTCATGTATCTTGTACTCCCTCTGGGTAACTTATGTGCCATAAAGATTAATCTGCAGATTCGTACCAACAACTTTTGTATTGAGTGATGAGTAAGAGAGAAAAATAATTGGTCTACGAGACTGAAATTCTCAATATAATTAATCGTATTTGTTATTTAATGTGAAGCCTGTATACCTGAACTCAATGAATATATTTTTATTGGATTATTTAATATACTTGTAGTTTGCAATTATTTCCGACAATTTTCCACTTAACTCAATATTTAAAGAGTCGCTTTAGATATTAGATAACCATTTTCATTTTAATTTCATTGAACATCCGCTTTTTTGGCATGCCCCTGTGAGTTTAGATGAATGTTTTATTAGCTTACGTTTAGTGGCTATGGGGTGTAGCTCGCCCTGCACGTTTTTACATTAAATGGTTGCAGTTCATTTCATTTCAAACACGGTCCCGGGAGAATGGCTCAGCACGTCTCTGCTCATGCATGCTCAATAATACTCGATAGACATATAAAACAATGACGATGAGCATAACATAATTTCCAACACTTAAGCATGGTCAACAGTGCATGGGAACTATAGTCGTGCTGCCACCAATGTCCGGCGCTAGCTGGACGACATTTTTCACAGCGGAAGCTCCCATTCCTTTCCGCCAACCATAACCATTCCAATGAGCAGTTTTATTCACAGCTGCTGCTCTTAGCCACCGGCCTTGCAGTTTTACGCTTCAATTGTTTTCAAACAGATTTCAATCTGTTTTTGCTGTCTTGCGTTGTCTTTGGATATTCCCTACATCCGGATAATAGAGAGGCATCTTCGCTTTCTTTTAATATATGTAACAGTTTGCAGTTTCTTTATGGAAACAAATATAATCTTTCCGTTAAGCCCACAGACTTATTATTAGTTAATACACTTAGCTTTAGGTTGCGGAACTGATTAAAAAATTCTCCCATTAAAAGAAAATCTAAGACTGTTTAACATTTATATTGAGAGGAATATTCCAATTTTTATTTAGTTTTATTTTATTTTGCAACAAACTTTGTAGCCGAATCGGCCGAGTATGTCATATGAAGTATTGACAAAGAATATTTCCATAACTGGTGCAGAGTATTTCGCAGTTGCCTAACACTTCCTTGCTCGCTTTTTTGCTCTATTTTTAGTTTTTGCTTTTATTCTTGTGGCCATGCTTTTGTTTCATTGTTACCATAAGTCGTTGTGGCCATTGTTATTGTTGTCGCGACTTTTGGTCGCTTCTCATCATCGTCATCATCATTATCATCATCATTGGCATTTTGTGCTTTCAATTTGTGGCCCCATTGAAAATGGTTGCGATAAAAACGGTAATGAAAAATGTGCTGATCTTTTCCTTTTCCCATTTTTTTGTCTTTGGCATCTTGGCACAATGAAAATTAGCAGCACAAATAATCAAGTGCAGTTTTAATTTGCACAATGGTTGGGCAACCGCCCCCTGCTGCGCATTTGAAACAAAGGACACAGACATCTACACACAAACACACCCGCAATAGACAATGGGAGGGCGAACGCCTTGGGCGGTTCTGCCGACCATTTCTGTTCTGCTGGACTGGACTGAACTGGACTCGAGTCGGGTCGAGTCGACTGGAGTTGGCCCTGTGGTCACAAATAATTGGCCAGCGTTTGACGTTTAAATTTTATTGAATGGCAGCTGCAATTGGCAGCCATCTGGGCCGTCCTGCCTCGCCTTGTCTCGCCTCGCCTTGCCTCGCCTAGCCTTTGCATTTCCTTCTCGGGTTCGTCTACTGTTCTACGTTATTTTTTTTCCCATGTTGGTTGCTGCAGCACTAAGCCCATTTAATAGTTGGCACAGCCATAAAGCACTCAAACAATGGGAAAAACTTGCATAATTCTTTTCTGCTCTCTCGCCTCGCCCATTCGTTCGTTTCGGTCGCTCATCGATGCGTTTGCAATGCAAAAGTTTGCTAATAAATACCACGCCAGACATAATAACTTCCTTCGATTTTTCTGCGGCTCTTGCCTTACTTGTTGTTGTTTTTGCTGGTGTGTTTTTTGGGGCTACATTGTTTTATGCCCATTGGCATTGTTTGCGGCCATTTGGCGCTCTTAATGGCCAGAATTTTTGCAATTTTTCTACGCGCATAAATTTTCTATCGGGATGGGATGGGGGATGTTCCAAAATCACATGTGTGCAGATTATTTACGGCTCATTTGGGCCTCCAGTCAACGTGTGTGTATGGGCGTGGATGTGTGTGGGTGTGGGTGTGGGTGTGCGTGTACATGTGTGCGTGTGTGTAAGCGAGGGCTTGCGCTAATTCTATTGGTGAGCATTTTACGCTTAATTTGATTTTGATAACTTGTTAGGTTAGTCGATGGCCACATTACGCATACGCCATGTGTGGCACCTGTTGTCTGTCTGCCTATGCGAGTGAGTGAGTGTGTGTGTGTGTGTGTGGGTGTGTCTGTGTACATGGGTGTGTTTGTTTACCGTTGGCGCCACTTTTGTCGCTTTGCATCATTTGGCGGGCAGTTGAGAATGCAATGCCCGCCGCCCCTCCCCTAAAGCAGGCACAACAATTTTGAGCTCTTAGCCAGACGCCCGCTTCAACAAAAAGGTTTGCCACCAGGGCAACAAAAATAATAGCAACAACAACAAAAACAAAAGCGTGTGCTGGCACAAATAAAAGCAAAACAGAAAGAACGGCAACAACAGCAACGCCCCGCAAATAACAATAATAATCATAATAAAAGTAGCCGAAAAGAAGACGAACAGCAAAATATTTGTCGAGGCAGAACAGAGCAGAACAGAACAGAACAGAACAGAACAGAACAAAATAAAGCACAAATGGTAGGAGAACAATAAGCAGAGGCAGAAGAATGTGGCAGCCATAGCGAAATCCAAAGTGACATTGATACGCGTGCGTGCAGCTAAAATTTTATGGCCAAACATTCAACATTTGCTGAATGTGCCGCACAGGTGACGGCAAATTGATGCTGTTATTGTCAAGCGACTGTGTGGGTGTGTGTTATGGTATCGTCCTGTGTCTTCTGTAAGTACGAGTATGCGTTTATGTGCGAGTGTGTGTGTGTGCGTGTATGTGTTGAGTAGCAAAACGCCAAACACTGTCGCTTGTCAGGCATCGCCATTGAATGCAACGACGGCGGGACGATGTCGACGGCTGTCATGTCAGGCGGCCATAATCATTGACATTCATACATAATGGACTCATTGATATTCGTAGCGTAGGGAACAGCAATGGGGAGCACCAAATCAACAACAACAACAACAACAAAAACAAAAACAAGTTCAACAGCAGAAACAGCAGAAGGAACAGCAACAAACAGCGGCAAAGTGGTTATGACTTTTTGGCCTGGCTTACAAAAGCGTGCGAGACAATGTGGCTAGCTGAGGATACCACTGCCACCACCGCAACTGCCCTCCACTGCCGGCCCTCCTTTCTGGCCGGCCCTCGCCCATCTCTAATATGGACATGCACTGGCCGTTTATTGCTTTTGCCTCGCCATCTACATCTACATCGCCATCGCCATCGCCAACAACAACTATGGCGTTGGGGTCATAACAGTAATTGCCAACAAAACGTGTGATTAACCTGACAATACACATTCCGACACTCACACACGCACACACACATAGAGGGCATTGCATGTGCACAGTTACAGTCGAAACGCCAACGCCAACACGCCCACATTTCATTTGACCTTGCGCGTGAGGCCATCGTCGCCATATCGACGGACAAGCGACACTGCCAAAGCATTTTGGCCACACTTCGCTGGACTTTAGCCTCTATACGAGCATGTGTCTGGTGTACGTGTCTGCTGATCGCTTAGCAGTGACAAGACCAAATTATCAGCATCTACTCGTACATTTGCCACACAATCTGCGCAGAGAAACGTTTAAATGTTTCCATAATATTGAGCTCTGCAGTCGAATTACAGTCAATCTACTCGATTTCATATAATAAGTAGCTTGTAGTTAGTTATTGGGTATGCGGATTAGTCAGTCACATCTATAATTTATCGGCAACTCTTTAAATGCTAAACCAGCTAAGGCAGGTATAGAAAAGTCTACACTGATCGAGGCAAGGAACATGGGTTTAATTTGCATTCTTTTTTGTATGAGAATAATTGAATCTTGTCTCGAAGTTCCATTTTTAGAATATGATATTACGTTGTTAAAAATAATGTTGAAATATTATGCAAGATATATTTATTATTACATGATAATGGCATAAATAGTATTGTATTTCATTCTGAGAAGATACATGGAATTTTGGACTCTGAACATTAAATATGAGTATTCGTGGTAAAAGCACTCTAATATATATATTTTTAATTTATTATTTTTATTTCTCTTAGAATTGTCATTGCTTGTTTAATGATTTTAGAATACATTTGTTATTTAAAAATTTTATTGATACAAAAATTATTTGTATTTTATACAGAGAATATGTTACGAGCAATTCCTGAGAATAGTTTTCTTTTAATTCGAAAGGAGAAGAACACGAATCCAGAGCTGAAGCTTCATAAGTGCTCCAGTTATTTCCTAAATAAACATATTATTAGGCTTAGAAATTAAAAACAAGAACTAGTTAGGTCGATGAGTAATGCATGTTGGAACGGTTTCCTCCATCCTTAAAATATGCATAATTACTTTCGTATCTAATATTGATATTTTGTTAGCCTAATTGTGGTCTGACATTTGTTCTGACAACTCCCTCATATGTATTTATAAACACTATTAATTGTTATTTGATTAAATTATGAGCAACTCGAAGCACATTTATTTACAAAGTCGTACTCATGTTTGCATTTCATGTTGCACGCATCTTTCATCAGCAGCCCCAATCGAACTGAAATCAAGACATGTCGAACGACAGCTGCTGACTACCTTGCTCATGAATTATGAATGGCCACAAAATATTTTGTTTAATTGGGAGTGCAATGAATTCATTTACCACATGCTCGACTCGCCTCACATGTCTGTCGAGCCCTATGTGTCTGTCTGGCGTTATTTTTCTGTATGTGTGTGTGTGTGTGTGGTTTTATTATTATTATTATTTTTGTTTTTTTTGGCTAGCACACCCAATGCCGAAGTCAATCAGTAAAATACTTATGTACCAGTATTTTTGTTTTTGTAGCAGACATGGGCAGGCGGCGACGATGACGGTGCCGACGGTGTTGGCGCCCAGGCGTTGACGGCCACGTCAATGACTTTTGAACTTTTTGGCTAATTTAACTTTCGCTGGGGCTGTCTGTGGGCCACTTGGCTGACTGTTCACTGTTGACTGCTGCTGCTGCTGCTACTGGCTAGAGACACGTGATGAAATAAAATCGCGCAAATTAAATAAAGTTCAGTAGATTTGGGGTCGCGCATTAATTATATTTTTTCAATAATTTTTAAGCTTCCAAGGAGGAGCTTGGGTTTTATTCAGTATTTTAGGATTCGTTTTATTTTTAGAGCACAACTTTGCTGAGTTCTCAGATTCAGAAAAATAATAAAATATATTGATATTAAAAAAAGAAATTTTTATAAAATTTTTTTAGCTATTATTATTGTTTGTTGTCTTCGATAGCCTATTAACATATATTATTATTATTTAAATGTCAGGTAAAATGTACTTTTAATGCAAGATTTAACAATACATTGTCTTATTGAGAGTAAAGATTACTTAGATGGCTTAGTCTGATAACATGATTTTATTTGGATATTATTTTTTGCATTAAGAATGACAATCCTTCGCAAATCCCATTTCTGTTCAAAAATATAATTTTCAAAATAAAGACCCATACTTAACTGGACCTCACAATGCTTATTCGGTATTCGCGGTATCTCTTATAATTCAGTTTTAATCTTGACGGAAATGCTTGCCACTTACACATCCAGAGCAGACCACCTGAAGCTCATTACGATTTCTACCCTTCCAGTCACGTCAATTGCCCATCTCTTGTCTCCTTCAACAGCGGCTCACCTGCCACTCCCGCCCCTCCGACCGATTGGTCTGAAGTGACGTAAACGTCACTCACTCAACAAGCAAATCACTCAAGAGGGATCAACAAATTTGGGCTTTGATTTTCAACCGACAAATTATTGAGCATTTGTAGACAGCCGAAGGCGTGACTGTCGAGCTGGCTCGCTGACTCGCTGACACGCTGACTTGGTAGACGGTGGCGTTGCAGGATTGCCGCCTGGAGGGGATGGGTGGTTGCCAGCGGGGGCACGGACGCTCTGCTTGTTATGTTTTTATATTTAGAGCAGCTCGTTTGTCGGAGTGGCAAGCAGAAAGCAGCCTTAAGTTAGCTTAAAAAGGCTTAAAATGAAAGCGTTGCCAAGTCGACTGTGGGTGAGCAAATACAATTTACAGTTGCTTTGTGTATGTGTGCGTGTGTGCCTCCAAACATTTTCGCATTTTATAAACTAATTTTCATGAAAATTGTGGAAAGCTTGGCATTGGTGTTGGCGTTGGCGTTGGCGGTGGCAGCAAAGCGAAGCAAATCAAATGAAAGACCACAAATGTCTGCTGCGAATTTTCCAAAGCAGACAAACTCTCATGCGTGTGTGCTCGAATATGTACTCGGACGAGTATGTGTGAATGTCTGTATGTTCGTGCCTAGTTTGCTTTGCCAAAGTCAAAGCAGACGCACGCACAAAATGGACAAATGGACAAAAGGGGACAGACAGCACGGACAACTTGCTTGGCCACATTTTTCTGTTTCGTTTTTTTCGTTTTTTTTTTTCTAAAATATATATGTATTCCTTTTTTTTGGACGTGCAACAATTTCGTATATTTTTTATTACTTTACTTCCTTTCTGGGGCAGCAGTAACTTTTTAACTTTTCAGCGCCTTTGCTTGTCTAAATTAAAATTAATACGAAGACTAGTCTCCATCTCTCCCTCGCTCCCTTTGCGCCTACAAACGTCCAAGTAGTTTGTGAGGCAGCCACTTTATCGGACTGCAGTCGACTTGCGTGCGCCCCAAAAAGCATGCTATAGTTTTTGCTTCGACTGCATGTCACTTGCATTGGGGCTGTGGTGGAGCCGGGATCGGGGGTCTAATAAAATTGCCGAGTACGTTTTGTAAAAATGCCAAAATTTGCTTGAGAAAATTTGCAACTTCCGGCACGAATGGCAATAGCAACAAAAACAACAACAACAGTACAGCCTCAAACCTGCTGCCTAGTTCTTGTTGTTGTGTTTGTTTGGTTAAAAAAAAAAATGAAAGAAAACGGTAACTAGCCAAAGTTGAGTTTAGCATGCAAAACATGTGTACAATTGGGCGGTGCAGAGAGCACAAAAAAGGATTTTGCTTTCGGGCCACAGCTGCCCAAACGACTCTGCAAACCGAACAGGGGACGAGAATGAGGTTGCGCCTTAGTCTGAATCTGAGTCTGACGACTGTGAACTGCGGACTGTAAACTGAGGACTAAGACTCGTGTCTTGGCCTTTGACTGGGAATTCGGCAAGCAAGCGAAGTGGCCGGCCAGTTATGCTTCGTTGGCCAAATTTAATAGCAATGCGATTTGATTTCGAGTGTGTGCACTCGAAAAAATCAAATATCAAACCAATTTTGCACTCATGTGTAGAAAACTGTTGCAACAAAATGGGGTCATCTACGGTTTGTTTTTTTTTTTCTTTTAAATAATTCACCTTTGATTATCCGAACATAGAACAAGAATGCATAATACATGAATACAAGAATAAGATCACATTGAAAGGAGTTGGGTATTGATGTCTAGTAGACATACTTTAAAATAATGATACTTCCTATTCTAGTCTGCTGGCCAGATAAATGAATGAAATATTTTTAATAAACGAGAAATATTTGAACTGTAAAATATATGAAACATTTTTCTAGTTTCTTTAAAAAAATTTAGCTGGCGTTGTTTTATTTTAGGATAACTTGCTCTAGAAATGGGTATACGAGTAATAGTATTTTCCGCAGTGTAGGTGTGTGTTGTCGTGTGTGCTGTTTGGATGCGCCGTTACGTTTGATTGTGTAGAAAAGCAAATATTGTAAATTTCACTTTTTGGGGTGCGGCAGGAAAACATGGAAAATGCATTTGTACAACAACTATTTAGAGCAACAACCACAAGTGAAACGAGAGCAATGTGTAAACATATGTCTTAGCGCGCCATTACCAAGACATGCTTCTAAGTAGTCAGCTTACATGCCCAAAGAGGACCTTGGCGCAAATTTCAAACAAAATGCGGCCAAAATACTTGCAATTTATTTGAAATCATCATTAGGCGGATGGATATGGCGGGCTGTTGGACGATGTTATGTGGCTTGCCACCCAACAGCAAACAGCCTATTTAGGAAAGTTTGCAGCCACTATTGTGTGCAATCTACACACATTCTTCATTAGCTCGTTGGCACACATTTTTCTTCTAAGACACAAACACAACACAACAGAACACAACAGCAAAGACCCTGCAACTTTCAAGTTCGTCCTAAGAAAAGGGTCGCCACTTAACTACACGCGCATGCATTTAGATATATGTATGTATTCGTATTTGTGTGTGTGGGTCTGTGTGTGTGTGTGTGTAACTGCGCGCCCATGATAAATGAGCCATTGGCATTTATTTTCGTTTCAGTTTCGTTTCATTTCGTCGACATACCCAGTGTGTGGGTGGGGGGGGGGAAGGGGGAGAAATCGATGTTTGCTTATTTTTCAACGCGTCACAGAGCTTCTGAAAATTACATTAGCCAGCTTGGCTGTTAGTTCATCTAAGCGCACACAGGTGGCGCTAATGTGTTGCGCATTTTTCGCTCTTGTTGTTGCTGTTGCTGTTGCTCATCATGTGTGTATGTGTGCTTGTTTGTTTGTTTGTTTGCCTGTGCACCTTGAATGTTGATTTGTTGTTGAGGTACGGAAATTATGCCAATTTTTCCCATTTCGTTGCGTTTTCCTCTTTTATTTGGTGTGTGTGTGGTTTGTGTTGTTGTTGTATGTGGCAACGAATTGTGGTGCCATGGGCATGGGTCGCACACGACCTTGCGGCTTATTTATGGGATAGCGATGGCATGTCTGTACGTGTGTACTCGCATGTTTCAGTGTATAAGTGTGTTTGTAGGTGTGTGTGGGTTGTGCTCTACACAGGGCATGACTTTAAAATTAGATTTGTGCTTTGGCAAATATTTTGTGGAATGAGCGAACTAGGCTCGAATGCAACCAAATTAAAGACTAATAATTTGATTGGAAAATGGACGCTTATGCGTAAGCTAAATGGTTTATGGCTTACTATTTTTTGTTCCCATTCTAAGTATTATGAACTTTCGATTCAAATTCTTAACACAAATATAGCTAACACGTCAATGTATAGTAGTCTCAATCTCAATGAATGCTTGAATGTATCTCAAATTATACAGTTGTGTGTTTGTTTACATTTTAAGCTACTTTACTTCGAATTTTTGGCATTCATCTTACTATTTACTATTTGATTTTACTATTTACTTCTGATTTATATACTCGTATGTATGTGCCTTTGCATTTGAATTTAATTGTAATTCCCTTGAATTAAATTCAAATTGGACGCATATATATGCATGTAGCTCTAAGACTTTTATGATTCTTTGACGTTTTAAGTTAAATTTTAAAATGAATTGGCTGAGTTGCATACTCCTTATTTGCACATAAAAGTTGTATGTTTAGTGATGAGAAATTATACTTCTTAGCACGAATCTCTTTGTATTATTTAAATAGGATTCTCTAAAAGTCTCATTTAAATAATTCATGTGCGGAAACTGTAATAAATAGTACTAATAGCCTTTGGCAACTTCAATATTGGTTACTCATTTTTAAGCCAACGCTGTAGTCGGTGGTTGACTGCATCTGTTCTTCATTATGTAGTTATTTGTTGCTGTATTATAAGTTATGCATCGTCGCCTGAGCACAATCTTTTGTTTCAAAAGGCCCTCGAGCTCAGCTCTTCAATTTTCCAGGGAACAGACTGGCCGGAGCTGAGACTGCAGGAGCAACAGCTGCTTCAGTTTCAGCTTCAGCTTCTGCTGCAGCTCAGCAGCAACTTCAGCCAGAAACTTCAAAAGCCGCAACACGCTGAATGCGCTTTTAAAATGGTTATATTTAAAGTGGGCCGAGATCGGGACTGGCCAAAGCTACACAAAAATTAACAGAAGATAGACGGAGCAGGAGAGTGGCAATGAGTGAAAGTAGCAATGCAGCATAGTGGCAGCAACAGCAACAGCAACAGTAACAGCAACAAGGGCAACAACAATAAGCAACGTACTTAAAGTTTGTGCACCATTTCCACTTAGACTAATTAACTGCGCCTGTCACTTGATGTTGTCGTTCGTGTCGTCAGCGCAGAAGAGACACAGCAGAGGGAGCCAGGCGACAGGGCATGGGACTGCGATTGGCTTGTGAATGGGACTGGGAAAAGGACTGCGACTGCGACTGCGACTCGGACTAGGACTAGGACTGGGTGTAGAGAAGGTGGCTAATGGGAAGGGACTTGCAGCTACTGAGACTTGCCCGCCAGGCTATTGCAGGGTCTGTTGCTGCGGTCTTACGGTCATCCGGTCATCCGGTCATTCAACAACAGCAACAACAACAACAGCAGCAGCTGCAGCTGCAGCTAAGGAGAAGCAGAGGGGTGTGGAAGAAACATCATTAAAACGCTGCGGGCATTGGAAAGCAGTGCAAATGGGCGCGCTTAACTTTTCAGTGTTTGCGCTCTTGGTCACTTGGCAGTAGCAGTAGCAGCACAAGCAACAACAACAACAATAACAACATCAGTCGTAGGGGCAACAACAAATAGGGAAAAGTTGCTGGCACATTTGAGAGTGATAGGAAATGCCGAGCATGTGGCCAAGAGCAAAACTTCCACGGACTGTGGGCAGGCAAAGTGCATTACGAGTCCAACACCTGCAACAAGCGGCCTCTCGTTGTTTTTGCTGCTGCTGCTGCTGCTACTTCTGCTACACATTTTTGTGCCTTTTAATGTTTTGTCATTGCTCTTCATGTTGTTGTTGTTGTTGTTGTTGTTGTTGCTGCTGCCTGTGACCTGTAATGCTTTGCATTGTGTAACCTAAATGAGTAGAATGTGTAAAAGCAACTTGACAATAATGAGTGCACCAACAACAGCAGCAGCAGCGGCAGCAACAATAGCAACATGGCAACAGCAACCACCACAGCAAAGCCAACCGAATGCAACCACAGTGTTGCACATTTTGTCATGTGGCTGTATGCGAGTCAAGTTAAAATGGCGCACAAGTGCAAAGCGCAAGCCAAACAACGAAAAAGAACAATTTTCAGCAAGAAAAAGTCATGACAGCAACAACAGTCACAATAGCAATAGCAACAGTAACAGCAACAACAATTGTACACTCAACAACAAGAACAGGAGCGGTACACATTGAAAAACAAAAAACATCTACTTAATCATCAGAGAGAGAGAGAGAGAGAGAGGAAAGTTCTCTAATCTTATGTATGCGATGGTCCCAGCATTCTAAGATTAACTCTTAATGGGCTTACCAGAATCTACCAATATGCCAGCAATATGATTTCGATTGAGTCATTTTAAGTGTTGGTATAATTATATTATTTTGTGTACATATGTATGTAAAAAGCTAGAAAGCTTATTTAAAAAAAAAGTGAAGTGGAAATAACCATTTATAAGTTGTTCTTCTATTGGATAGATGTTCGTAAAACTTATAGATTTTTATATTCTAGTTTACTTGTTTTGGTTTATTTGAGTAATAGTTACTAGTACTGCTTTGTTAGCTCTTCCCCCTCACCACAAAAATGTAGATGCTCGGCCTCATTTCGGGCCTTAATTTTCATTATATTTCATGTCCACTCGAAAGGTAGTAAAAGATCTGAATTATCTGGATCGCATAAAATGAAAGCAGGCCAGATTGTATTATTAATGACGTTGTTCAACTTTGTGTCCAGTTATATTTGTATTTATAGCTCCAATTCAAATTCTGAAGTACGGGTATCGAAGTTAGAACAACCACAAAATAATCTCAGTGTAACTAGAGCTAGCACTCAAAGCAACAAGCAATGTGCAACTACAAGAGAAACGAAGCGAAGGCCGTAAGGCTAGATAGACAGACAGACAGACAGACAGACAGATAGACAAAGAGGCAGATAGTGGAGTCAGTTCCTCAGTCAGTCCCTCAGTCAGCCATGCAGTCAGTCAGTCACAAAAGGTGCGCGCTCGCGGCAGTGACGCCCCCGACAATGGCAACAAATCAGTGTCACTGAAAATTTACGCTTAAACCTGACATTCTCAGTGACTGTCACTGACTTAAACAGCGACGGCAGCGACGTCAATGGGCGACAGCCGTAGGCTATAGGGTGGGAGGGGGGGGCTCGGGAAGAGAAGGAGTTTAGCTAGGGTAGCAGGGACACGGGGCATGGGGCACGGAGCACGGGCTGCCGACAGGCAGCAACTCTTGCTAATATTTAAGTACATTTTTTTCTAGCGAGATTGTTTCGCCGCTTGTTTGAAGTGGCACGGAGTAACTACTATAATGATTCCGTCTCTGTTGCTCCGCTTTCGCGACTCAGAGTCTCAGAGTCTGGTTCCTCGCCCCCTTGTTGCGTGCTTATGTTTTAAAAAAATGTCGTGGGTATTTGCGAGCGAAATTTGATGTTGTTGCTACTTTTCGTCTTCTTTCTTCCTTTCCTAAGTGGGTCAACGGCATTGCTTTGACTAATCCGAGCTGACAATTGGTAAACGGAGTGACAGGTGTGAGTCGGCTAGAGCCGTTTTGGGAGGAAGTGTTGGAATGACAGCCCTTGGAGAGTTGCTTTGCGTGTTTCGAATAAATTGGATCATATGGGAACAATAATATACGAGCACTCCCCAATTCTCATACAAATGGCTTAAACACTTTTCTTTTCTTTTCTTTTTAGTTTTTTCTTACTATCTACTACTACTTGAGTATTCAAGGAAATTAATTAGAGTATTCAGAGTGTCAGAGCTAGTTATTAAGTAGAGATTTCGTTGTCATTTTAAGGAATAATTACTTTAATATTCTCTGAGGGCATGTGAGCTCCCGAATTGAGGTTACAATTCGTTGATTATTTTCAATAATTCTATACTCGTATTATCCTTCCTAGTACGCTCTCCAAGTTTCTAGCACTTTTGCTTGCTTAAGCCCTGCATCACAGCAGATTTAGCCTCCGCTATTGTATTAGTCAACGGAACGGCTGTTCACTCAGAAAACTGGTATCTCGTGCTGCTGCACTTGCTAAGCTGCTTTCCTCTAGCCTTTACCCCACACTGCTCTTCTCTATTCTTCCCACCTCCATTTGGCTCTTCAACACCCAGTGTCTGGGTGACGAAAGTTGCTTATGGAATGCAAAGCCAAAGTGCCGCTTCCTTCGGGGCTCAGTTTGGTTTCGAGTGCGACTTCAGGCAGGCGCCATATGCGTTGCAATAAAAGCAATAACAACAACAACAATAACAACAACAGGGCAACTATGCATTGGCATTTGCATTGTAAGTTGGTTGAAATCAACACTAGCCTACCAAAAATAAAAAATGGAAAGAGAGCCGCAAAAAATGTATCCTGACATGTCTGCTTCACTTGAGAAGTGTGGGGAAAAAAGCCCAAGAAGAAACAACAACAGCCCTGCAGCCAGTTAAGTCAATAACGCGTTCTATTGGCCACCCTTCGCTCCCAGCAACCCATTCCTGCCCAGCAGGCAGCCAGCCTCATAAGCCGTGAACTACAAAGAGCAGTCAAATGGCGCGATTGTTGATGTTATTGTTGCTGTTCCACCTGTTCTGTTCGCTTTTTTCGGCACTTTTTGTTCTTGAGTATTTGTTGCTGCTATTGGAGTTCTAGTTCCAGTTGTTGTTGTTCTTGTTCTTGTTGTTGTTGTTATTGCTGTTGTTGTCGTTGACTTTGACGCTGACGCTGACGCTGACGCGCTTATTGGCAGCTTGAGCAGTGACAAGAACAAAACTACAATCGAAAGCGTGGGCTCCCAACTTTTTTGACAGGTGTTTTGCGTGCCGTTTGTTACGACAATCCGGTCCCCGCCCAATAAACACCACCTCCTCACACCTCACACACACACACACACACACACACACGCACACGCACACAGTCACATTTGACAGTTTTGTGCTGGCATCGAAGATTTAGCGAGACATTTCACAAAGGTCGTAAAAGCGGAAACAACGAAACTTCGAGCCAGACTGCACGGTTTCCAGCCGTAAATAAATTGCCAAATGCAAAACAGTTCTAAAAAACAACAACAACAGCAACGTCAGCAACAGTTTTAGAGTTTCTTTTTCTTTTTAGTTTTCTCTACGAGTATATGTTTATGTTTCGGTTCCTTCGATTATTGCTCTAGAGCAGTAAAGACAAGAGTTTTTATTTCTATTACACACTTAACCACTCGAAGCTTCCAACTGCTCAAATGAATTTATTAAGTTCGGGAATAGTTGTACACCTAATTCTGTTTTTGCACTGTCTTTTTTTACACGGTTTTGATTTGAAAATTAAAAATTGTATAGATGGTTGCGCGACTTTATTCAATTTAGCACGATTCAAAATAACATATGATCAATGTATTTTTACACGACTTTTTCTAGAACCAATCTACCGTGCAAAAACAGAATAAGGTGTAGTTATTTTCCCGCTGTATCTCATTTCTCATGGTACTGCAAAAATACCAAATATGAATACATAGTGTTCTTCAGTGACTTACATACTAGATAATTGTTGTTCCTAAGTCGATTTAATTAATATAAGTTCCAAGTTCTTATTCGGCACTAAATAGCTAAGAGTAAACCCTTTTGAGTCTTCTACTGAAAAGTGTCTATATAATGCATAAAGAGTCCAACACAGATAGTACGCCATATATGCTCACAGCTTCCTTTTTTCAAAATCAGTTAAGAATTCAACAAGAAAATTAATTTTTTTTCTGCCGCTTCTTCTAGGCGTTACATATCCTCCCAACAGTTGAATTCAATATTCATCTTAGTGGCATTTTAGCTTGTTTAATGAGCTGATCCCAGGGCTGCTGGAGAGTTCTAAGAGAATGGGAAAGATTTTCCCTCTCACTGTTGGCAGCTGAAGGTTGTGATGTAGCATTGTAGCAAGTCGATAGAAGTCAAAATCAACTAATACGTCTAAATAAATGAATAATTTTCAAATAATACTTAGAGTGTTTTCTCTTGAAGAAAAGAGTTCAGTCCAGGGCTATTCCCCTTATCGAGTACTACCTATATCTTGCATTTCCGTGCATGTGCCGTATTGATGGCTGCAATTTGAAGTCCGTGCTTAATAAAAAAGAACTGCCCATCAAGGGTGAATGGGGACGGGGGGCGTGGTGATATGCTTGATTTTGATTATAACGAGTGCAAGCACAGACCTGCTACCTTTGGTTGCCACACCTACCGCCCACATTGCATTGCTGCTGTTGCTGTTGCTGCTGCTGCTGCTGCCCAACAGTTTTCTGTTCTCTGATGTTTTTGTTGGGTCATTGTGGAAATGCACTTAAAGCGCAAATGGAAATCGGGGAAAACAAAAACGCAGCTCGGCATAAAATTTTAGTATTGTGTACGTAATTGAAATGGCATTTACCATTAGCTGAAGGGCGGACATGCGGACAGGCGGGCGGTTGGGCGGTTGGCCGATTGGGCGTTTGGTCTGTCGGTGTTTCGCTCGTCCTGTCGTTCGCTTGTTGGCAACAACTAAACAAAGGCGTGGCCCAGACCCGTGGCAAACGCAAAGCCAAAGCCAAAGCCAAAGGCAGAAGCAAGACATGGCCCATGTACACGAAACTTAATAAAAATCAAAGAACGAGGTGTGGCAAAGTCGTCAACGTCGCCATCGCCATCGCCATCGTCGTCATCGTCATCGTCGTCTGTGTGGCCGTTGCACGTCAATGAAAATGAAAATGTTTTGTTGAAAGAGGCTTCCATGGCTAGAAAATAAAGGCAAGCCAGTTGTCCCATTTTGGAGTTGTGAGCAGCTCGCGATCTGACGACATTGATTGAAGGCTTTCACTTGTTTGCGACTCCAAGCCAGGGCAGGACTGGGCAGGGCAGGGCAGGACAGGGCAGGATGGGGCAGGATGGGGCAAGACAGGCGGCTTCAGCGCTCTTAATTTACATGTGACGCATGACAATTGCTAGGTGGGCTTTGAAATTTGGCACAGCCCTTGACATGTGTCAAAAAGCTATTTTCGAAAGTCCTTTTGAACGCAGGATGTTCTCTATATCTACACACACACATTTTCGATAAGTTGACGATTTGAGGCTCGCTTCAAAACTCATGCTCTGATATGCATATTTAATTTATTTTTGTACAACAGAACTATTTTGTTATTCAAGTTTCGAATGAACATTTAAAATACAGTCATTCTGAAATTCAAGACTTTTCGCAAATATTTGTAAATTGCTTTTGATTTCATGAAATTATTGGAGCTATCTAACAATAACAGAACTGCTCTTTTCCATTAAGTTCATTTACTTTTTTAAATGTATTGCCAAATACTAATTCCAATATTTGGAGTTCCAAAGCTACCTGTAATATCTTTAGAGTGATTCGGGCTATTTATATTCCCGAATTCAGTCTATTCACAGCCTGGTTGCTAAAGCTTTAAAGCACACAGTATATCATTTGTCCAATATTTAAAGCAATAGCATTTAAATGTATCTACACTTTGTCCCCGGCTTAGCGAAATGTGTATCTCTAGAGAGTGGCTTTTTCCCTGCTCGTTGTTGATGCCGTTGTTGTTATTGTCGCACTTCCTACTATTAATTACAAATTGAATTTCTTATCACTGGGCGGCACCGGCTGACCAGACTGCAAACATTAGGAGTCGTCATTTGGCATTGAGCATTGGGCATTGGGCATTGAACACTGAACTCCTAGTCCTGCAGTCCTAGGTCCGTACACAAGTTTAAAATCGTTGGCAGTCGCACCTTAATGGCCGACAACATAATAACCAAAATAGTTGGCATTCAGACGGCGTGGCTGTAATTGTTGTTGCTGCTGTTGTTTGTTTGTCTCTCTGTCTGTCTGTCTGTCGGCCTGTCCGTCTGTCAGTTAGCTAGCTTGTCGTCCTTTATGGTTATTGGTCGCACATTGTTGCAGCCCGGTCACGGGTCTTGGGCTGGGCCCGGATCTAAGCCAGCGTTAGGGTTTGGGTTTGGGTTTGGGCAACATGCTAATTGTCCGTCTGTGTGGCTGCTCTGTTTGGCAATTAGAAGCGGCACATAAAGCGCTCGATGGAGGAAGGACGCTCGCAGGACAGTCGAGGAGACCAGAAGCCAAGGCATTGTGCGCCTCATGATTTTCAATTTCGATTTTTCCTTCTATGCGGGTATATGTACGGGTAAGTAGTTAGTGTTTGGCGCTGCCCGCCTGCCGTTCAGTTTGTATATCGTGCCATCGTCGACTTGTTTACAACGCCGGAAATTAATGGTGACACTTTACTTGCGCTCAATTTTCATGTTTTTTGTTGTTATTTGTTCGCTGTCGTTGTCGTCCTCGTCGTCATCGTCATCGTCATCCACTTCGATGTCGCGGCGTCGTCGTAGTCGGCGGCGTATTTAAAAACACGTAAACATGACCGGGCCATGCCCAAAAACACGCCTCGTGGCCTTCCGGGAAAGTGCCAATGGAAAGAGGGGGGGGGGGGGGGGCAGGTGGGAGTGGTGGTGGTTGTGTCGTGCTTTGCATTTGTTTTGCAGGTAAACAAAAGGATTGACGTGTGCGTTGTTTCAGCCACGCTTTCATGGCGACGCGACGTTTCCTGTTTGCCATTTTAGCTGATTGTTTTTTTACACGCGTCTGCCATTCACCGTTTACCGTTTAGTGTTAAAGCCGTGTTCTAACTAATGCCGGCTCTGTATTTGTGTTGTAACATAATACGCAACATGTTTGCTTTACAGCTTTTGGACCATTTTGATTATGTCCATGATACAAAGGGCCACAATTTATCGCCGTAAAGCTTGCAACTTGTTTGCTTTCATTGCCACAGTCCACCTACATTTCATGTTGAAATGAATTCATCATATCAAATTTTCCCGATTCAGTGACGTCAATGAGTGGCATCAAGATGAGGATTGCATTTTGCGGTGCTCGAAAAAATAGCTTGAAAAGACTGTCATATAAATACTCAACACATAACACATTGTTTTGTCGTACATTTTAAAGCATCCCTCCATTCACCAATATGGATGAAATAGATACGGTTTGAATGCATTCAAAAGTTGCATGGGAAAAGCACACATGCGCTAATATATACATAAAATGTTTTACAAGTATATTCGACCAACTCCATTTGCTTATTTTGCAAGCATTTACAACGCCAAATTGGCATTAAATTTTTAATTTGTTTAAAAGCAAGTAGAATATTTTCTGAGTAATAATAAATTATGTCCACTCCCGAATCAAATTAACTATTATTTGAATAACATTTGAAATGTTTCCCCAAAATAAGTAAGAATCAGCCCATTTGGGATCTTCTTTTCTTATCAATAAAGGAATATAGTGATACGACCTACTATACTAATATTAATGACTAATATATATATATAATATATATACTAATAATAATGATTTTTTGTGGATATAGATAGTTTATGAAAAACTGTATTTTTTATTGCTTTTTTAAACAAACTTGAACATTTTATTTTAAATAAACATAGTTCAGTAATTTGTATACTAATAAAAAAAACATAAAGTTGCCTGCCCGCCAAAGTTTTCGCCGTTCAATACATTGGACAAATACTTCCTTTGCTTGAACTATTGATTGGAATCGAGCAAAAGCTTGCAGAGCGGCATAAGGTTGTTTTTTTGTTTAAACAAATTGGCTGTCTCTTGGCAGTAATTCCTTCTAAGTCTACGTTTCCATGCCAATATCTGTTTAGTAGAATTATGGAGGAGGAGGAGTTTATAACGCCTTTACTTTAACTAAATCGTTCTTAGTACAAGGAGCACTATAGTTTATTTAATTATAAATTGCATGCAATTACAAGTACTACAACATTTACACACTATTTCCTAAAGAAGCGTTAGTTACTTTAAGTCACTCTCTTAGATGCAATTCTCGCAACCAATTATAATATCGAATATTACTATTTGCATTGTCCAGCATTTGATCAAGAGCCTTTATTATCAGTTGCGATTGATAGTGCAGCAACAAAATAAGTAGACACAGCTTTTTATAAGCTGAATAGATTTATTTAATGCCTACATACATATACTTACAAGTAGTATGTGTCGGGCTTTAGTTGCAGCTATAGTTTTTTTTTTCTTCGTCTTTCAAGTTAGGAAGGTAGAGTGCCTAACAACTTCCACTTCCAACATCGACAATCACACACACTTGGGGCATTATCATTAATTTCAGTTTAACTATTTAACACGAAACTAAATGCATTTGTTGCTCAGCTGCACGCTAATAACTTTGAAATGGTGAGCGCAGCTACGAGCAAAAGTTCGGGGCGTAAAAAAGAAAGCTGCAGCAGAGGTCAGCGCGACATAAGGCAGTTGCTGGTCCTTGCTCAGGATTCCCTGCCGGCCCTGCAAGCGAAGGGGAGTAGAGCGAAGGGGGAGAAAATAGAAACAAATGCCAACGAAAGAAAAGTGTGGCAAACGAGCAAAAATTGTTGGCAGGACGCTAATGGTCGTTGGTCGCAAGTATTGCAGCTCAATGGATTTTCACACAAAAACATTAAAATGAAATTAAACTAGAGAGAGAGAACGTCACATAAAACTAAACACTCACACCATCACACTAGAACTGAGCTTCTTTTTGTTTTTGTCATGTAAATTAGACACAAACATGGCCAAAACTTGCGGCTGGGGCCAACATTTTTGCCATGTAGCGCAACAATTTGTCGGTTAAGCGCGCGCAGCTGCAACATATGTACTATATGCACATATGTACGAGTATGTATGCCAGAAGGCCTTACACTTTACACTCACCGAAACCCCCCTCCGCCTCCCAGCACTCCAGCTCCAACTCTCTATGCGCTCAACCCGCTCCACAAGGAAGACTGTTGGCGCAGCAGTGACGCAAAACATTTAGAAATCCATTAATTTCAATCATTGCCCATGACTTTGCAATATTATTATTATTGTTATTATTGTTGAAAAAATACAGACATACATATATACTTGTATATATATGAAGGGAAAAAATGAAAATGAAAATGAAAAGTGCCAAGCCTTTTACGCTTGCCCGACAGCCAGGACCTGCGGCTAGGGTAGACGCGGCGGCATAAGGAGGGCACGGGTTTGGCCAAAGGTTCGTTGCTGGCGAAGTGCGGAAACGCAACATTTGCCATACCATGAAAACGAAAAACAGTTTTCAAGGTTTTTTTTAGCTACCCCTTTTCCCCCATAGCCGCTCCGCCCCCCACCCCGTGCCAACCGCTTGCTGTATAAATATTTCAAAATCAATACAAAGCGCCCAACATGCTCCTTAGCCAACGAAATGTGGCCGAGTGCAAAAGCCAAGCGCATGGAGGGATACAACAAAAAAGTGCATTGCATTTGGCGTCGAGTCCTGGCGCCTCGCACTGCTGCACTTTGTAGGCGCTACGAGCGGAGGCGTGGCAGGCAGAGGGCGGAGACGCTGGCAAATGGGCAACGCTTTTTAATGACTCGACATTTCTTGACTTTGATTTGAGTTGGAGCGCAACGATGACGATGACGATGACGATGGTGGCGACGATGGTGACGACGGTGGCGGTGGCCACGAGGCTAAGGTTGATGACGAAGGATGAGAGCTGGGGAGTTGTGGTGAGGGGTGATGACGAGCTGCAAGGCAGGCAGCAAAGGCGTTGGCGTGCTTTTTGTTGGCTGTCAAAATAACAAAGTGCTTTATGTGCGCTCTCTTTACACACACACACACACATATATATATATATATATATATATATTTGTATGTGTGCGGGCTCGCAGGTTTGTAGGTGTGTAAGAGCCACAGACCAAAGCAAAAAGTGTCGATGAATGTTAAAGTTAACAAGTGACGGAAGTAAATTTACAGCGTGAGCACGCTAAGAAAGGGGAAAAAAATTAAAAAGGCAAGTAAGCAAAAATCATTTCAAGTGCTGTTGTGCTTTAAAGGCACAAAAAAACATGGCAAGGAGCAAAAAGTACATGGAGCACAAGAACTCTGCTCCAACAAAGCGACTTGGCAAGCGCCTTGGGGCCGCAAAAAATAAATATAAAACAACCATTGCTATGACTGCGAAATGTGTGCAGCCCAGCGCTGTTTTTCTTGTTTTGTTGTTGTTATTTGCCGTGCCAGAAAAGAGGCAATGGTTCCGTTTTTGGTCGCCACTGGAGGCTAGAACTCCCACACACACACAAAACAAAAACCCGTGCCACTGCTCAAGCAAAGTGCAGACAATGCACCTCAGCTTAAGACTAACCCATAGTTGTCAGCTGTGGAGAACTGAACATGATTCGCAATTTCGAGCTAAAGAGGGCGACTATGCTCCAACGATTGCCTAAGCTATTACGTTTTTTTGGAGAGCTTTGCCAACTTCCTGGTAGAGTGCATAACGCTTTTCTGGACACTTTGTTTTCTAGTTGATGTTTAATTAATTTATTTATTTATTTATGTTTAAAAATTGCACATGACTACTTCTTTTCTGAATGCCATTTCTGGTGATTTTCGATACACAAAGGATGGAAGAATAGAATAGAAGAATAGCGCAATACAAAAAGAAGAAGCTATATAGAAGAGCTATATTAGTTTAAGGAGGGACCAAAGGTTGACAGCCCAGACACCTATAATATGCGCCTAAAAAACTTTGCTATCACTTGGCTTTAAACTATATTTAGCATTTAGCAATTGTTAAAGTGTATTAATAATGTATTTTTTATAATCAAAAGATAAATGTCACCTTGCCAATTGAATATCTAAAGATATTTTTAATATAAGACCTTAAAAAAATGTATATAAAAATCATGTCTTCGTCTCACTTTTTTTTGCAGTTCTACACGCAGTCAGTTGGGAGGAATGGTGGACATATGATGGCATATCGGGTAAGCTGCAGCTATATCTTCTACTTGTATATACATATTTTCTCCTCCCACCTGCACACTTAACGTGTGTGGCGTAAAGCTGAAATTCGTGTCAAGCTTTTTGGCATTTGGGCTTCGATGTGCGCTCACGTTCCGGCCATTTATTCATAAATACCTGCAACAAAGTAAGTTTTAATCAAAGGCAAGCCAACGAAACAGCATTACAAGTACGACAAAAATAGCAACAACAAGAAAAGCAACAATACGAGTAGCAGCAACAGCAGCAACAGCAGCAGCAGCAGCAGAGGTGGCGTAACAGCAGTGCTGGCCATTGCCGTTGCAGGCATGTGCAACAAAGTTGGGTAAAAAGCAGAGCAGAGCAGAGCACAGTTTTTGGCGTTAAAAAGCGTTTGTGTTTCCGTTTGCACCTGCCGCGAGCATTGTGAGCTGCTTGTTGTTGTAAAACAATTTTCCCAGCGAGTGCCATTGCATGCGTGAACTGCATGAACCGGCACCCTCATACCATTCTTCATACACAGCCTCCATGGCTGCTTCCTCATCAGCAGCTTTGCAGCTGTCAAATGTAAAAGCAGACAAAGTGAGCACCAATGTCAGTGTGTGTGTGTGTCTTTCTCTGTGTGGGTGTGTGTATGGAATAAGGAACTTTGCTTGTAGCACTGTCTAGCGTTGAAACGTGATAAGCTCACACAGCAGACACAGCCAGCACTCGCACTCACACACACACACACACACACACACAGAGAGAGACGCACACATAGACTATTGGCTAACAAAAATACGTAATGTGTCACAAGTCGACAATGGCGCCCGATCCTGAGCCTCTGTCTGATCCGTAGATGCGGCTGTTGCCACTGCAGCCAGTGCCTTTTCCCATTCGCTTGGCCCTTCACAGCTGCCCGGGTGTTGGCCAAGCCGTTGCGTCCGTGGAGATTATAGCGCAGACACTGCCGGCAGACAGCCGATAAGGATGCGACTTGGCCAGGCTGCTGCTCCAGCCGTTCGTCTTAATCTCATTAGAGTCCAGACTGACGGTAGGTAGTCACTAGAGGGATGGGTAGAGGCACGGGTAGAGGGAGAGGAAGCGGTCGGGTAGGTGGATGCTTCCAGACTACGATGCGCCATTTGCAGAAGACAAATGCATAAATAAGTTCAAGTGCTTTGAATTTTGAATTGGATTTTTCAGCTGCCAGACAGACAAATAACCCCAAAAGAGTAGGGAAGAGAGAGAAAATAAAAGAAAGGAAAGAATAGAACAGGAACAGGAACAGGAACACGAACATGAAGACGGTCGCTTTGTAGTTGCTGTCGATGCCTTTGTTTTTGTTGTTGCCGATGCTGATGCTGATGGTGATGGTGATGCCACCAATCTAGTTGTTGCTTTTGTTATTGTTATTGTTATTGTTGCTGTTGTTGTTGCCTGCATGCATAAGCGCCTTTCGTTTTGTCACACGTGTTGTCGACTCGCCGCGCTGCAACAAATTGCAACAAAATCCCAAACAAAGTTTTGTCTTTTTGGCATCCATGCATTTACATAATCGTAAGCTGCCTGCGATTTTGGTTATACGACGAGTATGTAGATGTACGGGTACAGTATTGGCCAGCTGAATAGGTTCCAAAATTTGCCACATCATCCAGAACTTCCAACTTCCACAAAATGCTAAATGCAATCAAATAAATTTGATATTGTACAACTCATCAGTTATTTACCTAAAATGTTTCCATTAATAAGGGCAAGCAATTCGATTAGAACAGTTGAAAATGAGAAATTCTCACAATTGCTTAAATACTTGTGGAAAATAATAAAAAACCATTTCCAAATTGAGTCCGAGATATACGTGAGTTCAAAATAAAGTTTCTATTGCACTGTTCGACACTGTGCACGTATACGAGTAGATACACATGCACATATGTCAGCATGTACACACACAGGAGTGTGTGTGTGTGTGTGTGTGTGTGTGTGTGTGTGAAATTGCATTACATCAGGGCAAGCTAACGTAACGCAAACGCAAACGTAAGCGTAATGCAATGCAATGTAATGCACTGCCAAATGCTGTCTGCCGCTTGCTGCCTTTTGCCTTCTGCCTTCTGCTGCATACTTTTCTGCGTTTTAAGCGCAGCTAATGCCCAAAGCTGCGCGCTGATATGCCAAACAAACAGCAATAGCAACAGCGGAAACAAAAACAACAACATGGGCAGCAAGTGTGGCAAAAGGCAAAGTAAGCAACAAGAATAAGAAAAATAACATGCCAATAAGGCAAGTAAGTTCACTCGAAAAAAAAACCAAATAAAAAATAGAATATTGTTCATAAAGTTCAAGTGAATTTATATCTACATTCCTTCTACGAGGACTTAAATCTCTCTTATCAAAGTCTTAAAGTTGCTCTGACAATTTAGAGAATTCTATAGAAGTAGCATATTTATTAGAGATTCTAAAAATGAATAATAACATTGCCTTATTTCTTTTGATAATTATCTCAAAAATTAAATAAATAATTATTTAAAAATATTAAATACAATATGTTTAATTAAATGAAAAACTTCTCCATGTCTTCATTGGTAAATTGTTGAATATTTGCACGCATTGGTTTGTTCTTGCAAAATTCAAAACACATTACGGTCTATTGAGTCTCAGAATTAAGAGTATAACTACTTGTTTTGAAATTTGCAAGACTGCTTCTTCTGAAAGAAATCAAATTTAATTATGCTGTTGTGGTTTTCGATCTTACTAGAACTGTTCTTTGGTATGATTTTCTGGGGAAAATAATTCAATATTCCCATTCTAATGATTACATTTACTCAGTGTTAGCTCCCATATAATTGAAATTGTGTAGTTTCATTTTAATTTGCAATAAAAAAGGTAATAATTAAATGCATACATATTCTTTTCCCACCTTTTGAGTACTTGGGAGAACAGAAAATGAATTTTTCGCAATTGCAGCTTTTCCACTCCATCGTTTTGTTGAGTGTTGATGCAGCCAGGCAGCCAGCCAGCCTGTCTGTAGTTGGGGAGGCACTGTGGCAGACAGAATGGTGAAGAACAGGGAGGAGAAGAGCAGGCTACTACGTACTACTTGTTTAACGTGATTTGCACGCGTAACGATCCAAATAAAAGCGAGCGAAGCGTGCAGCGTTGCATACCGCACGGCGCACGGCGCACGGCGTACAAATCGAAGCTCCCGCATCTCAACTTCCTTCGTCTATACTGTTGCTTCTGCCAGCCAGCCTGCCTGCCCGCCTGCCTGCCTGACAGCCAGCTAGCCAGCCAGCCTGCCACTAATGTTGTTAATGGCTGTTAAAATCGTTTGGCAATTGCCTCATTGACTCAACTGGAAACCATTTTACAGATAGCAGCGGGTGGCCACCGCTTTCCCATCGCCTTGCCAGCTTACATCCCCGATATAATAGACTTGCTGCGACTGCAGTCGATGACTGCCACAGTCGCGACATGCTCAGCTGGCTCGTCTGCTCGTCCGCTCGTCTATCCGTCTGTCTGTGTGCTTCTCCGTTCGCCGGCTTAATGCACGCCTTAAAAATTGTTATGGCGTTGAGGTCAACAATCGCTTGAACGCGTGTACGTGGCGTATCTATGATTGAAGCTTTTGATTGCGGATCCGGTATTCGGATATTATGCTGCAGTGCATGCGGTGCTTAGAACGGGACCAAGAAGAATGCCAGCGCTCTAAACGTGTTGATGTGATGCTTGCGAGCCATCTAGCAAGTTTCCTTGCCTCTTCGACTCCTAGACTCCTAGACGTGTGTAATGCAACTTAGAGTCAACAGTTTACAGTTAGCAGCTTGTTATATTGAGAAATGTTGGCTAAGCAAGGTGTGCCAGAGCGTGTGGTGTACGAGTATGTGTATCGCAAATACGATTTGAGGTGGGCTTAAGCTGTGGCTAAGCAGCCACAGTTTACCAACCAAACTGAATTCAAGCATTATGTGATTTATGTATCAGCCAGCCATGCCATAATTATGTATTTAATACCATTTTCCGCTTCAGTCAAGAATATCCAATAATGTGGTTGCAATGCTGACCCTTCTTGGTTTCAACACTGAAAATTAAATGATTGCCCGCATGGCTCTGAGGCGTGAAGAGGGTAAACGTATTATTATCTTTAATTGCTGATTTAATTATTCCTCTTACATACTGGTCAAGCGGAGCAAATGAGTTGGAGGTCGAAAGATGTGTGCTGATTTAAAACAGGCGTCCTCTCTAATTGAATATGATTCGGCGAAGGCCATAAAGCCATGACGTTTCGAAAATTGCGCACTGGAGCAAAAAATTGATAGTGTCGATCTGCCGTTTACTCCCCTAATTAACTGCAAGGAGTGTTTAAAATGCTTTCTTAAATGCATATTATTTGGGATGGGATTATCAATTTATTCACTTCCATATTTAGCAAAATCAATGCCACGTGATATTTGAATTTCTTTTTGTGAATTGTTATGTCTTCAACATTTATTGTAGCTATGCTCCTTGGATTAATGTAAACATCCTTTCCTCCCTTCCATCCTTGATGTTCAGTCTGTTAGCTGCCAGTTGTCAGCATTTCAAAGTCAATGAAGCAACTCAAACCATCTCAATATTTTACTTACTTATTACTTTTTATGCAGACGCAGGAAAATTGAGATAAAAAGTTCGTTTGTCTTTTCTGTTCTTGTTTGTGTTTTTTGAACATGGCTTTTGTTCGGTTCGGTTCGGTTCGCCGCGCTTCGCTTGCTTGCTTGCTCCTCAGAGATGCATGGCCATTTGAACGCAAATAGCGAACCTTAAATTAACAGACTGCTTTCTTTAGAGTATCAAATAACGCTTTCAGTGCATGAATTCGTATGTGCCTTCAAATAGATTTATACCTGGCATAAGCTCGCAAATTCTACCAGAATTGTGTAAAAAGAACACAAACGGCCTCTCAGAATGCTGTCTGTCTGTCTGTCTGCCTGCTTGTCTTTCTGCCTGGCAGATGGGAACAAAAATAAAATAGAATTTTATTTATTTATTGTAGCTTAACTTGATTCCATTCTGCCATAAATTAAGTTTCTAACGTTGCAGCGATGGGCAAAATGGGCGGACAGGTGGTCGCCCCTGTCGATTGGTGTTTGCTTATATACTTGTATGTATGTATATATATAGATATACATATATACATATGCAAACCTCACAAATTAAGGCGGTAAGTCAGTCAGTGGTGATGGTGTCTCCTTTGGACGTGTGACTGTGTGATTGTGAGTTGGGATTGGTCCTCTCGTCTGGCCCTTGGGATAGGGCTCCCACCAATGCCAACACCTCTGAAGGAAAATATTGCAATAGCTTCATTTAAGTGGCAAAAACTTGCCAGCCAAACGCTTCAGAGCCACCCACAGAGTCCGCACACATTTTGTGGCATCTCGACCGCAAGTTTTCTGCTATAGCTGTTGTTTGTTTTGTTGTTATTGTTGCTGTTGTTGTTGTTGTTTTTTTGTTGCTGCTGCTGGCTTGTCCAACCATTTTTAGGTTACATGCTGCGGCTGCATTTTCCGCACTGCAAAAACTTTAGCATAGTTTGTGGCGCCTCGTGGCGCAATTGTTCATAAATCTTGTGGGGTCGTTCTAGCCATTACTACTATTTCTGTTGTTGTTGCTGTTGTTGCTGCTGCTAGTGTGCGTCCACACGCCAACGATTTGACATCAAAACAATAACTTGGCCAGCACAAAAAGGAGCCCACACATACAGACGATAAAAATCTGTAGAATCCGAAAATGTTGAGCTGTAAATTGTTGCGGCAAATAAAATGAACTGCCTTCGCTTTCCAAAAATTAATTGCCGCGTCTTCTCCCGCAGGTCCTGCCTTTTGGGGTCTCATCAACCCGGAGTGGTCGCTGTGCAACAAGGGGCGGCGACAATCTCCAGTGAATCTAGAGCCACAGCGTTTGCTCTTCGATCCCAATCTGCGACCGATGCACATTGATAAGCACAGAGTGAGTTCATGATACAAACCCCTATTGTTATGAAAAAAAAAGAGAAATTAAGTGTATACTTAAGGCCTTAAGTTAATTTTATGTTCAGTAGAGTTTAGCTTCAACACGTTGTTGGTTTTCCCTTTCTAGGAACTGATACTCCATTCATAAATGTTCTGCACAAATTATTTACTTGACAATTAGATTAGTCGTGAAAATATAATTTTGATTAAGTATTTATCGTAATGATATTTGAGACTTTCACGAATATTTAATAATAGTTGAGTTTGATGAGATTTAATGTAATGTAAGTATATAAGAACTTTATTATTATTGGGCTTGATATTACTCAAATCCTTTCCATCTACTTAATAGTCAACCCATTAAGGATTGTTACATATTTATTAATAATGTATTAAATATATTTAAATTAGAGGCCCACTCTACCATATGTATGTATGTATGTCTACTATGTACTATACTGTTACCTTATTTCTCTCACAGATAAGCGGTCTGATTAGCAATACTGGGCACAGTGTCATCTTCACTGCCGGCAATGATACGGTGGCCAACTATGATGGAATGCAGATGCCTGTAAACATTTCGGGCGGTCCACTGTCCTATCGCTATCGCTTTCATGAGATACATATACACTATGGACTGAATGATCAATTCGGATCCGAGCACAGCGTCGAGGGCTACACATTCCCTGCGGAGGTAAGCCGAAAAACTGTCAATTTCAATAAAGTTCCTGACACTCGTTTGGGCGGTAAATGGTGCGACTTGAATTTTTGTTGTTGTTGTAGAAAACATCTTGACACTTCAAATGCCTGATAACTGTATCTTTGTGTGTGTACGTATGTCAGTGGGAGTGGGGGCGGGGGCGGGGGTGTGTGTGCCTATTGTGTGTGCTCGCCTTAAATGTAAATAATTTCCTTTTTGTTGTCTATTTCGACTCTTGGTTGCTGTCAACAGATTTTTGCCCTTTTTAACAATTCAATTGTTTGCCGTCTGCATGTGTGTGCACTTGTGTGTGTGTGTGTGTGTGTGTGTGTGTGTGTGTGTGTGTGTGTGTGTGTGTGTGTGTGAGTGTGTGTGCGTCATTGTCGCCGCCCGAGTGCGGGCTCCAGAAAAAGTTTTCAACACTCAGAACTTGGCTCGTCGTGTTTGAGCCGCAAGCGTCTTCCCCATACCCTGCCATTATTTCATTTTACTCAGTTCTGTTTCATTTCTTTTCGATGCCTGCCTGCCTGCTGCCTGCCTTCTTCCCTTTTGGCTGGCATATATTGTTGTTCTTGTTGTAAGCTTGTTAGCTCGCCTGTTAAAATATTTACGCAGATAAACGAGCGGAAGTGTATTTGATCAGCATTTAACGTAACAAATGTCGATTTGTCGCCGCCTTTGTAAGTGTGTATGAAGTTGGCTTCTCGTCCTTTCTTCAGAGCGAGTGCGCGTCTTTTTCTTTTCCTGCTGCTCTCCACCCAGAGAGCGCTAAGGCTGGCAGTTCCATGGCCTTCCAAGGCAGACAACCATGAAGTGGAGGCCCGCAAATGTTCCCATCAACGTCGCCGACTGTCAGCGCCAGACAATATATTTAAGTTTGTCTTCTATTTTGCTTTAAAGTATCATTTACATGAACTGCTCTGTCGATTTGAATTGTGAATTCAACATAAAAAGTCGCAATATATGTATTTTAAAGTCTATTTTAATATTATAATTTTGATATTAAAAGAGGCTCAATCCGGTATACTGAAAGAAAAAAAATGTTTACACCTAATTCTGTTTTTACACTTCAATTTCAATTCAAAATTTTATACAATTTTATTGTTACACGACTTTATTCCTTTTAGCACGATTCAAAATAACACAAAATAAATAAATTCAAACCCACCCAGCTGACAAACAGCTAGAATGAATTCTTACATTATATATGTGAATTAATGAATTAAACATAAATCCTTGTTTTTAGAGATAAGGAAACAATCACTTTTTTTGCATATCAATGTCTTTTTTTACACGACTTTTTCAGGGAAACAATCTACGGTCTGAAAACAGAATAAGGTGTATTTGAAATTATTTCATTATTAATTTGTTTTATTAAATAATGTTAAATTTAGACGAAGTTAAATGCCTTAGATACAATACATAATAGTACACTTTATTCAAAATACATATATTTCAGTTTTTTATTGCCAAGAAGCGTCAAGCTCAATTGTCAACTTGTGGTGTCTTCTGTAGACCACTTTAAAAAGCTATGAAGAGCAATTGTAGAGGATTGAAGAGTACTGTAGAAATTGTGAATGATTTGTGTTGGTGGTGATTGCCGGCTGTGTGCGGACTAAGGGACTTAAAAACGTTTTGTATTACTTTACATTGTTTTAACATCAGGCGTGTATTTGTGTCATAAGTATTGCAGGCACTTTCACTCTCAGCCACACACACACACACTCTCACACACACACACACAGACACATGCAGACAAACATCTATGTATTCAGACACCTTGTGTGGCAATCTGTCTGTCTGTACGGTCTTTATCTGCTTTATTTAGCTCGACATGAAGTGTACAGATGCGTGCTTCCTGGCCGGCTCCCCAAATTCTGCCTGCCTCCTCCTTCCTTCCTGCCCGGCAGTCTCGAGAGTTTCCTCCTGCCAGCCTGCCAGCCTGCCACTTGCCTGCCTGCTGTTTGCTTTTTAACAAAATATGATTTGGCCCTTTGTCATTTTGAAGTCAAGTTCTGTAGACACACACACGCACACTCATAACTCGCTGATGTAAAGCAGCTTATTAAAAATATGTTAATCTCTGGCAGTTGGTCTGAAACGCTTTGTTAATCGTTTTATACGAGTATATTTGATTTTGTGTGTACTCTGTATTTATTTTTGATTGCACCATGGACCACAAAACGAATATTTTTGCAATATATATATACCATATATTTAAATGTATGTGCGTGTGTGTGCTTAGTAGCTGACATATTACGCATACGCCGTGGCGGTCAAACATCAAATGACTGGCATGTCAATTGCCAATTGGCCAATTTGTTGTGCGCTCGTCCATGGGCTCGATGTCGGCTGTTCCTCCGTCTCTATATCTGTCTGTCTGTCTGTCTGTTTGTTCGTCTCTTCTGTTCGTCTGCCTGCCGCTGATTGTTGTTGGTGTTGTGTTTAATGACCTTTGACAGAATATCATTGATTTTATTGCCTCGTTTACTGTTCTGTTTTTGTTGTTTCTTTTTTCTTTTTGGGCCACCAATATAGACAATGGCCGCAACAGCAGGCTTTTCAAGCCGCCTACACACATTTGTTTCACGCTCATTTGGCTTGCGCCTCTCATTGCCCCAAACGCCGCACACTCATGGCCTCCCGCTGCCCTCTTGTCCAGCAAACGCGACTGGCATATTGATGTGGAGTCCCGTGCTGCCAGCGACTTGTGTGACATGTCAATTAATGGCAGCACATTTCTCTACCACGCGAACGAAACAAAACGAGCCAACGACTTTGGCACAGTGGCTCCAAAACCAAACTCATGTCTATGAAAGCTCGATGGCTTATTAAAGTCAAGTGCCGGTGCAAAAGCAACTTCACTCTTTGATTTATTCGCTCCGCGTTATGTGCAATTATACTAAAAGGTGTACATTGATAAATGTCAATATTAGACTTATACTTGTAAATGGACATCGAAAAATAAAAGTTGTCTCTTCTACAGTGAGGAGTATTTTTGGGTGGATATTCCTTTAATATTCAAATGTTTTCTCCCTTTTGCAAATGGAAGGCCTAACTAAACTCAACACACTTTTAAAAACCCATTTTTCTGCTTTCTCTTATGGCAGAGCTTTCAATTGTAATTCTCTTGGTATGGCATTAAATTCAGTAAAGTTCTAGTAAGTGCTGGTGCTCTGTGAACTGAAAGTAAGTATATTTATTTATTATTGTGCAGCTTTGATTGTACAGTTTTAAAGCTTCATAACAAGGCGAGGATGGAAGTTTAAATTCAGAAAATTATTTGAATACATTCGAATTTATTGAATTTTAAGCCGAATCTTTAAGCTTGTCCACAGTTCATAGGATAGGACTTTGAATTATAAAACTTCTTCGAGCACTTAGAGTCGATGTTTTCTATAAATAAATTGTTTTTTTCAATATAAAATCGATTTAATACTTGCAAATGTTTTTTTTTATAGAAGAACGATTTCTTATCCTATAAATTGATATTAAATATTTGTAATTCATGTAAAAATTAATAGTATGGGTAAGCATCTAAAATATTAAAACCTATAGCCACTGTAGCACTGCACAGTTAAGTGCCTGACTGGACGGTTGGTTGGTTGATGGGCCTGCCTTCTTGTTCATTTCATGGTCAAGCTTCGACATTGTTGCCGTTCCAGTTTTGTTTGAATTTTTGCCAATAATGTGCAGCTGCCACTAATTTGTAGCACACACACACACACACACACTCGCACACATACACGCACACAGGCCCTCTCCATCACTTACTCATATAGTACATGCCTGGCTGCATGTGTGTGTGCACTTTATGTGTCTAATTAGTAAATGCCAATGTTAATTAACTCATATTTTGGATCTTACGGCCGACGCAGCAGCTGTTGAAAGTATTGTGCAAGTTCCCGAGTTGGCCAAATGCAAAGTTGAAGCGATAGTTGGTTGTTGTTGTTGTTGACGGTTCTGGTCGTGGCTGCTGTTGCAATCGAGTATTTATTTCGGTCTGCCTGCCTGTCTACTTGACTTGCGAGCTAACGACGGGGCGTATGCGTGATATGCGACGTACTCGCTTGGTCTGATGCTCCACTTGCCAAAAAGATTTGTCAGCTGTTTGTTCTGTCAGTGCACAGACAACAATAATTACAACAACAACAACAACAACAACAACAAGAACAACAATGAGCAAATAACGTTATAAATCTGTTGCATGCCAACGACACTTGCCGCCAATGTCAACGCGTCGCGTTCTGCCGGCAGTGCAAATTAATTAGAAATTTCTAACATCAGAAAGAGCTAACCTCAAAAAGCAGACATCGGCGGCAATGGCGCCGCAAAGTATGCTACGCTTGTTTGCCGCAACGCTAAATTACTTTTCCGGGGATGTTAAACAGTTTAGAAGCAGTCTGTAAGGAAATGGGACAGGAAGAGTGTACTCGCGCGAGGCGGTGGCTACGATGGGCTTTAATATAGCAACAACAACAACAACAACAATAAAGCAACAAAAACAACACCGACAACGACAAGCAGATGAGCAACAGCAACCAAAACTGCAGAGGGCAGCAACAACTACAAGAATGGCAACAACAAGAGCAAGAAAAGCACGAACTAATGGCGAAAAATTTGAGCTGCTTTAATGAATTCTTAATTGGCAATTTTAATTAATCCTCATGAAATCCGCACAAGATTGCAGCCAAAGCTATAGCTATAGCTAAAGTTGAAGCTGAAGCCGATACCAATGGTGATGCTGATGCCAAACGCTGGTAGACACAGACGGCGTCTTCTTCAATTTCAGTTTCCAGCACCAGTTGCCGTTGTCATTGGAGCTGCATGTCTATGTATGTATGTACTTGTATGTGTGTCTATCTGTATGTGTGTGTGAGTGTGTCTGTCTGCCCTACCTGGAATTCTCAAGGATAGCCAAAATTATCAGAAGAAGACTGGCGCTATTTCAATTTAATGCGCTCAACTTGGTGTCTGTTGTTGCGCTGTGCCTTGAAGTTCTGATTTGTTTGCATGCCTGTCTCTCTGTCTGTCTGCCTATACATATTTATATGTATGTATGTACATATATGTATGTGTGTGTGTGTGTGTGTTGATATGCGTGGTAATTTAGCACTTGTCTTGTGGCTTAAATTTAAGCACAGTCGCCTTCCCCGCCACTCCTCTGGGCCCAGCGGCTTGCCCCTTTCATTGTCTGGCTGCGGTCGCATCCATCCATCTCGCGGCCTCTGTTCGTGTGGCAAGCTATAGCGATGGCGATGGTGATGGCGCTGGCTTAACCATTAATTTACGCTCTAACCATGAAGTACATGCTTAACTATACAAATGTATCTGTGCGCCGTACTTAAACACAAACACACACACACGCGATAAAATATTCGCTGCTAATGAGGTCGTGTTGTAATTTTCGGTTTGATTTGGTCGGGAAAGCGACTAAATTGGTTTAACGGGCCAGCAAATTGTGAGCAGGCATTAGGATAGACAGTTCGTTTTTAAATAGAAGCAACACTCATGGAGCGAGCAACGATTGATTGAGCCCGTTTAAAAGCACTAGATAGCTTAATCAGACAGAAAATTGAAAAGGGCGCAAGCGACGAAAGTGTTTGAAAACACATCCATCATTTACTCAATTAAGAAAGAAAACTTTAATTCGAGTCTTTTCTTCAATTGAGCAATTAGAGTGTTTATCCAACAACATACTTCCTCTGTACTATTTGTTTATTTTTAAATTCGCCATATACATGTAACAACTGTGTGAGGTGACTAGAAATAGGTTTTCTACTTTATACTCTTGCTATTTACTGTGCATATCTAATTTAAAAGTGCTTAAATATTTCCAATAAGCTCGAATGCTACAAAGTAAAACGCTTTCTAAATGCGGATAAGATAAGAGACCAGTACGGAAATAGATGGCTTCATAAATCGCGGCCCATTACTATGGAGAAATAATGAAACAGTGATGTTAATAAATGGCTTCAGTGCCGACGAAGAAAACATTTCAGCTCGATTGCTTTATGCTTTTTACATGTTCACAAATTAGGACAACTAACGTAACTCACTTAGCCAAGTCATGACAAAAACGCTGAAGACCATTTGCCAAGACTATGTAGCTTGCTAGATAATGTGGACACACTAGTATCTAAGAATCTGCCTTTTTCCTACACTCTTTTTCTATTTGCCTTCTGAGCTATTGCTGCAGAATATATTGGCTTTAAACATAAACTGAGCTATTTTGAAGATAAAGCCGCTGTTGAGCAACATTCTCGAGCTACGCAATTCCTAATAGATAATCATGGCTCAAGGAGTGTGCTATTTAATTCCACAAGTGTCCAGCAGGCATTTCGCTTGCCCGCACTCTCTACTTGGCGTTGCACTTCAAAGCGTTTCAAGACGTTTCAGCAAAACGCTAGTAAAACGCTTTTAATTTATCTGCCTTATGGGCACTTGGCGAGTCAGTTGAGTTGTGTGCGTTATACAAGTAGAAGCGTGCATTTATGCAGACAATAATTAGCAGCAAGTGCATACACAAACACGCTCACACACACGGATATTTCATTTGTAACATATGTGGTGACTAAAGCACGACACTATGTTTGTCCTCCTCGTGTGCTTGTGTGTCTGTAAGCTCGACAATGTCCCCTGTGCGTTGTTAAGCTAATTTGCTTCATTTGTCTAGAAAACTGACTGACAGACAAACACAAACACACACTCACACACACATTCAGGCTGACTCAGAGAGAGAGAGAGATAGAGACACACATTTATTCATATATAGGCGGCAAAGTGTTGACATGAGGCCGTGTTTTGGCCAAGGCCCAGGCCCAGGCCCAGGTCCGGGTGGACGGCTCGCAAACAACGCATCAGCGTCATTCTAGCCATACATGGTCTACACGAAGCCAAGCCAAGTCAACCAACTAAAACATACAGCCCATACTCGTATACGTGTACAAGTAGTGGAACCGGACAGAGGAGGCAGAAGGGTGTTTTACTCGACTCCGGGCTCTGTTAGACAAGCCTGTTAAGCCAAAGTCATAGAGTCGAGTGAGCCTTAGAGCTGCACAGATCTGCCTGTTTTAAAAATGTTGCTTCCTTGAACCAGTTGATGTAGAAAGGAGAACTGAATTCTTTAAAATTAAGCTGAATTCTTCGAATTGTAAAATTCAAAATACTTTTATGCATAATTGATTGATTAACAAAAGCTAACAAGCAGCAAAGAACCTTTGAAGTGCTTCAATTTAGAGAAAAGACTGTGCGAAATTTTCTCTGCCGATTCGCTGGATATATGACAACAATTGTGGCTAATTGTGTTTAAATTGTGTTTAAAGTTTAAGATGAGTAGATATCACGAATATAGTCATAGAATAGCACTGCAAAAACGATTTCCAATGTATTGTTCTCCCGGACGATATCAGAAGAAAGGGATTTCCCTGCATTGATTTGAATTTGATTTTTCGAGAACTGTTGGAACCAGGAAGCGGGCGTGAAGGGATTGTGTAACTCAATTATGAAACATACTTGTGAACTAGACCGGCACTTGAGTCTATGAATCCACTGGGGGTCGCTGGCGAAGGTGCTGCTGAAGTGTGGAGGGGCTGGGGTCGAGGACGGCGCCAAAGTTTTCCAGCAGCTGCCCTGCTTTGGCTCTTTTGCTGTTGAGAACGTTCGGACTGGACTGGGCTGGACTGGGCTGGGCTGGGCATGGCCTGGAATCCATGCAGTGAAAACATGTGTAATTGATCTGATTAAGTTGCCTTTGCCATATGTGTGTGCGAGTGTATGTGTGGGTGTGTGCAAGAAATATGCCCGCCCGACGCTTTGTTTTAGCAAGCAAGTAAACAGACAAGCCAGCAGACTGTCCGAGGGGATGGGCAGGCAGGCAGGCAGGCTAGCAGGCTGGCTGGCTGGAAAAGGACGTAGTCGTGATGGGTTGGAGCTGGGGCGGGCAGGCGTGAAGGTGGTGGCCTGTGCTTGTTGTTCTGCTATTTATTTGCTACTGTGGCTTGTCCGTGTCTGTTTGCTGCCGCACGGTTTACGGTTTAATGAAACGGAAGTATAACATTTTAGTTTGTGGTAAATATTCTATAATTTTTTACGCACACACTGCCGACACCTCCCTCCCTCCCTACACACTTCGCAACCAGCACTGGTCACTGGCGAACGACATCGGAGCAGTACTGGTGGGTGGGTGGTGGCAGACACTTCTACTTGTATGTATTAATCGTTGCCATGTAATAGATTCGCCTTTGATTGTTGCTGCTGGAGTGCCTGCCAATTAGCTGGCAGTCCTTCTCGCCTATGAAAGCCATTCACAGCACAAACATTTCCACACTACGATGAATGTGAGATGGACATGGCCAGCTAGCAGCTGCAGCAAATTACCAGAGAGATATGGGAACATCAGGATATCGGCACGAAGAAACGCTGTACTATAGTCGTTCTCATTCCACATTCAGCCCATATGCTTAAGCCATTACTCTTAACCGACTGCGTCCGAATAGTTTTTTGAGATAATACAAGTACAAACAAATTAGGAATCTTATCTGCACCTGATTATGATTATGATTAAGTGTGGCTCTCAAGCTCCAGTTTACGGATGACACACCATCGTGTTAGCGAATCTCCAAATGAGAGCTCAGTTTCTGGACTTATGGTTCATTGATAAAGTTTCAAAGAATGCAACCTTTTTTCACTTGCCCTTCAGCGTTTTTATGTTTTTTAGAAAAAGGCATTCTTCCCTTTCAGTCCAAAATATACTCTGTGGCCAAATCATGAATACGAGTATAATGAGAGTGGGTTTTCATATCAGGTTCATATCAGACGATGTTAATTAATGTTGGTAAATCCATTTCCATATATTGAAGATAAATAATTTAAGCAGAAAGTTGCAAGTTTCGAATTTCTATTCTAGCTGCTACTACTGAAAAACAATTAATTAGGCGTTCAAAGAAGCACGAGTATCCGTTTCAAGGAGTTGGGTGGAAAGTAGTTGAAGCTCGAGAGTCTCCAGAACTTAAATCACACAATTTCCACTGGCACAGCCCCAACCACAGCCGAGTGCGTCTACTTCACCTGCCGTGCTTCCCATGACAACGAGCCGGCAATGCGGCAATCCAGCACATACTCGCACAGGGATATGTACATGGCATGCAGCTCATGGCCCAAATGCAATTGCAATTGTGTAGCTTATTAAAAAACTTAAGACTCTTAAGCTGGCACCTAACCCGAAGGCATACTCAGCATCCTTTGCATCTGGTCTGGTTAGGACTGGTTGGGTCTGGTTGGGTCTGGTTTGGACTCGTTGAGCTCGTCAAAAATGTTATTTTCATTTACATTTAAGTTTTTCATCTGGCAATTTCTTTTAGTCCATTTAGATCCTGCTTCATGCACTCACACTCGAGAACTTTTCGCAAACTTAATTTAATTTAATTTAAATTTTATTTGCTCTACTGGGCACACATTAAAATTTCAGCATGCAGTTTTTAATATTTGAATGCTTTTTTGCAATTTTAAAAATTTACTTTTATGCTCGCAGCGAAATTCAGTCCACACACACACACGCACACACACACACACACGATATCGCCCCCTTCTTCCCATCCCCCTAGACTTCCCCTCCCACATGCACATGCAAACAAACAAGCAGAAGAGTTGCAAGCGAGTGGGCAACGATTAACTGCCTACAAGGCGCCCAGGACCTCCCCACCCCCCGACAACCCCACATCCCAATCTTACCGCATCATATGCATACGAGTTCGAGTATGTGCATGTGTGTGTGTGTGTGTGTGTGCGCGCTCTGCTGCTATTATTATTATTATTATTTTCACTATTGTCTGCAGCATTTCCTTCCGTTTTGTGCGCCTGCCCAAGCGTCTGGTCAACCAAATGAATGCAAGCTCTCAGAGACTGGTCCAAGTTCCACAAACACACGTACGCCCGAATCCTCAACATCCGTGCTCATATCCCTGCAGCTCCCAATGCACCAATCGTCCACATGAAAACTAGTAGTTCCTGTTTCTCAGTGCCGCGCAGCAACCATCTGAGCAGCATCTTCAATTCTAGGCCGCGAAGTATAGATGGTATTGATGGTTTGGCCAGCTTCAAGGGATGACATCCCTTCACTTACAGCCAATTCAATGCATCTCAGAAACACATGGAGCCAATTGTCTTGGATATCCTCTAATGTCCAGTTGACTTCTGCACATCCATGAAAGAGGCATATTTCCTCCGATTGGGCAATGGGTGTACAAAAATGGCGAAGAGCCACTTATTGCCATTAAACTAACAACTTTATGGGCTATATCGTATATTGTCGGGTCGAAATATGATTCATTGGAGGTTTCCTATGATAACTTTCAAATCGAACCGTTATCATCATTCTTTTTGAAGAAATTTAGCAAATGATACAAAGATACCAGAGTCCTAAAATTTCAATTCAATTTATTCGCTTTTCTTAAAACATGAATTTACAAGTGAGGTAAACATAATCTTAATGTTAAGAGTACAGGCAGCTGAGCCTCTTCTACTTAATTAGACAAAATGGAGAAATATAAAAAGTCTTAAACAAATTTGCAGACAACTCCTTGAACTTATCAGCTGGCTTTATATAACTCAAAAAAACATATTTTTTTGAACAACAATTTGCCTTTCAATGAAACGCAAGGGAACTACTTTGCTATCGGCTTCAAAAAAAAAAAAAAATAAAAAGAAGAAAAGCCTGTACTAGTTTGGAGTTCTTCCGGGTAGGCAAGCACATGCATGACCAGATCCTGAATGGAGTCCTTTTGTGGAATGAGCTAGGATGTGGGTCGAGGGGTAAGCGCGTGGTTTCTCTTCGTAGGCGTTGCTCGTATGCCTTCGCAGACGTAAAACAAAAGTGCAAATGCATATTTATTCGACAGTATGTATGTACGAGTATGTGTGTCTGTATGTCTGTATGTCTATATGTGTGTTCTGGCAAAGCAGACGTCCAGGCGAGCCTTCTCCTCATCGTTGGCTAAAAGCAAAATATTTGTTGTTGTGCCGCTTTATCTCGCTTGCAGAGTACTGTCTATGTGTGTATCTGCACTCAAAAAAAAAGGATAAGGAATTTGGACAAATGTAAGAATCGACTTAGCCCAGTAGCTCGCATTCCACGGTTATGCGAGCATATCTTATTTCCAGCTTGATTTCTCGCAGGAACACAAGGCAATAACATTGATGAGCACTATAGAATTTTTATTTTTCTGAGCTCTCTGACCCACGAAGGATACGAAATTAATGGAAATAGAGTCGCATACAAAAGTTCCTTAGAACTAGATATATGTCTTTCGTTATTGATTTGGCAAACCCCGCGAGTTGCTGTATTTTAGCGAATTCAAGGTCATTTTAAATTGAACGGAGCTCTGTATCCTTGTATCCATCAGCCAGATTTAAGCATAACCCTAATACTTGTAGTCAAGAACAGCAGTTGCTAACAAATATATTACATTTCATGTGTAGATGTAGCTCGATCAGCCGCAGCAAAAACAGGCACATGGACTGATCGATTTTGGAATTATATGTGATTTATTTATATAGATTTACAAAATAATTCGCTAATCGTAGAGTCGAATCGCTGATGTCCCTGAGCAGGGATTAGATGGTCGCAAAACTTTAACTACTCTAAGTATTTCTGTACGAACCATTCAATCCAAACTATTTCCCTTGGAGCTATTTTTCACGCTCATATGCATTTAGGCTTAGAATTTACGAAGAGATGCGAGTTTTTTCTCAGTGCACGTTCGTTTGTATGCATGTACGCTGTTTGCTTACGTGTATTTGTCTGCATTTTGTTGATAGTTGGGATTATTTTGTGGCAATTTATGCGCAACAAGACGAGCTTTTATATGCCAGACACACACACATACACATACACACACACACACAAGTCGATGGCTGTGTGTCCCCCTCCCTTCTTTATGCGGTGCATGGTTGTGTGTAAACAAGCGAACACATTGTCGCCACTTTGTATGCATTTCGGCTTAAATTGAGCAACAATAAAGTTGGCCACAAAGCAAATACGGCCGCAAAAGCGCCACAAGGCCGGCAACACTTTTTGGGCTCAGCTCATAAGCCTCAAGGCAATTGCAGAGGCTGTGGCTGCGGCTGTGGCTGTCGCTGAGGCAGGAACGCAGCAGAAAGCGCCGTGCGTCTGGACCTGAAGTCTCGGAGCACATGCCATGTGGCCAGCGTCCATTAGCTATGCATACATTACACTCAAAAGCGTCCGCACTGCCCCAGCTCCGTTTTCTACTAACCCGCTCAACTCTTATTTGCAGATACAAATATTTGGCTACAATTCCCAGCTATATGCAAATTTCTCGGATGCCCTGAATCGTGCCCAGGGCATTGTCGGTGTCTCCATTTTGCTGCAGGTGTGTAAAGCTTGCCTCGCTAGTAAATACTCGTAAATACGAATTATATTTGTGTTTGTTCTTCTACATTTTATTTTCGCCAGCTGGGCGATCTGTCCAATCCGGAGCTGCGGATGCTCACCGATCAGCTGGAGCGCATACGCTACGGCGGCGACGAGGCCTTCGTAAAGCGGCTCTCCATACGCGGCCTGCTGCCCGACACCGATCACTACATGACCTACGACGGGTCCACTACGGCGCCGGCCTGCCACGAGACAGTCACCTGGGTGGTGCTGAACAAACCCATTTACATAACCAAGCAACAGGTGAGTGTCATACGAGAGGTTCAAAAATTAATATCAGTCCTAGTTTGTATTCTGAATTTGATTTTATGAAAGTGGACTCACAAGAAAATCTTAAAGAGGAGAAGTTAAACAAAACAACAGACTTTGAATTCGTTCAATTTTCCATCTGAAGCTAGATTGGATATGAAAACATCTGTTGAAAAATCAAGTGTACAGTTAAATAATAACTAGCTGAAGTACACATTTAATAATACACAATTAAGCATTTTTAGAATCAGAAACAAATAATAATAATTGTCTACTACTAGTAAGCTTATTCCAATACGGTCGTGAAATCACATTTCCTTTAGTGTAGCTTGGAATCTAAGCATCAAGTCTTTCTTAAGCCTACTTCCTTAGCTCGGATGGGACAAATGACACTTTAAAAAGCTGGAGTTGGTAAGCCAATTAACGAGGTTGTGAAAAGTTGAATTAGGCTAGGTAAGTAGCTGGCGTTGTAGGAAAGAAAATTGTCCATTTACTTTTTAAAACAGCTATTCGTTCATTAGAAGTATTTAGATCGTAGCTTTATAAGCACTAATAAAAACAACCATAAATAATTCAATCTACAGACACTTTATGTCTGCCTTGTCAGATGGCTGGACAGTGATTAATTGGACTCAGTGCTGACGCGTTGATTGATTAGTCTGGGGATAACACATTAACTTACATGGCTTGCTGGATAATTTCAAAAGCCACTTTCATTTGAATTAAGGGTTTGGCAGCTGCCCCATGCTGTCCCCATTGTAGGACAACAGTATGCTATTGGTATTGGTAGTTTGCGTAGCCAAGGCTCTGAAACTCACAGCCATTTATTTCCGAATGTAGTGCTCGTTGATTGTCAGTTTTAAAAGACCGAGCACGGCTATTCTAACACTAGGGTTAGGTGGTAGACAACGCTTGTTTTTTTTTCAGTCTGAGCTGTTGAGGTTTTCCAATGCACACTAGACAACAAGAGGTGTACAAAGGGAATACTGGGTCGGCTTGAGTTTTCCTGCAATTAAATACCTCAAGCTGAGTGAGAAAGGGGATCAGATTGGAAAAAAATATAAGAAGTAGTATTTGATTGGAGTTGCAAATAAAATATGAATTGTTGATTAGTTTTGGTACAGGCTTCCATTGATTTAAAATTCAATAATTTTTGGTTCATTGCAGCATACAGAACAAAGGCGCTGTGTGAGGTTCGGTAATTTATTAAACACTTAATAGAACACTCCATTGTTTAATGACCCCCAAGTAATAGACGGAAACACACACACACACACAAACACACTCAATGTACGGCCACCTCTCCCCCAATTACTTGCAGTTTTTGTCACCACCGTGTCTGTCTCTGTGTCTGTTTGTAGTGCCTAATTGCTGGACACTGATTTGTTGGGCACAGTGGCAGCTTTTTGACTGATTAGCCCGGTCGGTGGCGCATATACTTGTATGTATGTCTGTACATGCATGTTGTTGTGGCCGGCGACACTTGTTTGATGTATGGCCAACACCCTATGCCCCCCCCCCCTCCCCACCAGCGCCCCCACCGCCATCGCCCACGCATCCGCTCCACCATGTAATGATAATTAATGAAGCTTGCGACGAGTGTGCGTCGGTATATTAGCTAATTTCATTTAAGTTTTAAATGAAGTTGTAGCGTTAGTGGCAGCGGCAGTGGCAGCAACAACAACAAAGTAGCAGTTACCATAATTCAACGTAAGTTGCACGTTTCGTTTCGTTTCGTTTGGTTTCGTTTGGTTTGGTGTGAGAGCAAAGAAACAGCAGAAAAAACAAACAAACACACACGCACACTCGCACACTCGCACTCGTACTTGTAGGGAAAAAAAGGATTGCAAGCGACGAAAAAAACTTAACGCAAATGTTTATTAAGTGCAGCGCTGTAATAAAGACGCCAACTGCTGGAGATGGAACAGAAAGAGAGAGAGAGAGAGTGTGTGAGGGGGGGAGGGAGAGAGTAGGAGGCGAACGGGCCAGCCTAGTGGTTGCTGGCGTTAAAATGTAGCCGAGACTGTTGCTGTCGTCCCTGTCCCTCTCCCTGTACCTGCCCCTGCCCTGCTACTGCCTCTACTGCTCCAGATGCCGGCGTACGTGTAAACAATGTAAACACGCAGCATGGCGGAGGAGGAGGAGGGCGTTGGGGGCAGGCAGAGGAACGCACACATGCACATGCAGGCAGGCAGGCAGCCAGGCAGGCAGCAGACTCATAAAAACTTCAACAAGCTCAATGGCACCCATGGGCACATGATTACAACTTGTGGCAGCGTCCCAGGCAGACGACTATGGTGGTTGGCGGGGAGAGGGGGGTGGGGAGGGTGGCACGGGGAGCCAGGCAGACAAGCAGACAGCGCGACGGCATCGTAATTTAGTGTTGCATGGCATTGCGCGGCACGACACGGAGATGGCGACTGCACCTTGCAAAACATAATTTACCAAATTAAAGTAAGGCCAACAGCGCTGTGGAAAGAGTGTCAGGGAGCGGTGCATAGATAGAGAGAGAGAGAGAGAGAAGGGGTGGGGGGGCGGTAATGAAGAGGGCGGTCATGATAGTTGTGAGCGAAGCAGCGCGACATGAAGAAATTGCAATTAAAATGGCAAAGCGGTGGCCGGAGACAAGCAGAAAACATAGAGCGAATGGAAGGGAGAACAAGTGAGACAGACCGGTGCATCGTTTATGCGGGACTTTCATTTATGAATAAGGATGTCGAGAATTGTAAATTATAAGCAAACATTCCCGCCTCGTATTTGCCCAACAATGTAAATAAATTAGCGTTTTCTGTGTAAAATGTATTTTAAAATATAGCACATGTGTGCGGCAGAGTCCAATGGTGGAGATGTTTGCAGATTTCAAGTTAATCTTAAGAAGAGGGGAAGTTCTACCAAATGATCATTTCACAAAAGCACTTTTACTTAAACAGCACAAGATTCGCACTTCACTTGATGAGTGATTCTTATTGCATTTGCAATACGGCTACATCTGACCTTTAATAAACTTGCTTGGATAAGACAAGTCATGTCTAAAAATACTCGTATGATGCACAATATGTACCCATTACATGGGGTCTGCCATAATGCGATTGTGTTTGATTGCAGCTGATTATTACAATTATCATTATTTATTTAATTGCTTATTATTTTCGAATCTTTCTTGAAAATAGAATAATTTTAAAATTGACAACCGCAGCGAGCTATAGGAGTTATCTTTGTATAACTATGTGCTTGTAACGTACAAGTATATAGATAGATATTTAATTATATTGCAGACTATGCAATAATTGCAAATCGCTTCGCATAAACGGCTCGACTATCAAGCAATGTTATTTAATGAAAGCGTAAAGTCAGGCATGCTGCGAACGCGTGTGTGTGTGTGTGTGTGCATACAGGTGTGCAAGTCTCATCCTTTATGCACGTGTGTGCTTGAGTAGTTGTTGGTTTTGTGATTGCCGAGACTCAGCAATGGCTCAGCTTATTGCGTTTTACTCTCAAAGTGCGTGTGCGTATATACTTGTATGTATGTGTGTGGGAGAGAGTCTGTCGAGGAGGGGGACAGACGAGATTGCTGAGCAGTTGGAATTGCCTACTTTTGAGTCTGCCATTGTTTAGACATTGCCGTGTGACTCCCCTCTGGCCGCTATCACTATCTGCGCCTTCGCCTTCGCCTTCTTCTTCCCCTCCTTCTATTGATGTGCCTGCCTCAACTTTTTGTTGCCCCACCAACTTAATTTCCACTTCAGTGTGCAAGAACCCGCACGCTCAGCGCTCAGCTCTGTGTCACCTCTTCTGTGTGAATGAGCGAGATAGTGAGCTGTTGAGTGGAAAGAGGCGGGGTTGGGGCAGGGATTGGGATTGGGATTGGGAATCGAACTGGGAGTGCGGTTGGGGTTGGGGTTGGGTGCGGCGTACTGTGTGCTGTGTATATTTCACGCCATGTCATGAAAAGCGCTTTTGACGGAAGTCAATTGATAAACAGATTGAGTAGATTAAGTGTTATTGACTCATCGTCGTTGTCGTTGTCGTTGTTGCTGTTGCTGTTGTTGTCATTGTCGTCGTTGTTGTTGTTGTTGGTGTTGTTGTCTGAGCCCTGCTCATCGTCATCGTTGCCTGCTTGCCACATGTTGTTCCGGTTTACAGGGTATATCGGTTTTGTGCTTGTGCGCTAGTGTGTTTGCCTTGCCATGTAGTTAGTTTATTTTTATTAGATTTTCCCTCAATGTATTTTTAGGATTAACAATTTTGCCAAGCGTGATTTTTTAAGTGTCTGAACGGTGTAGAAGTTGTTGTTGTTGTTGTTGTTCCTGTTTTGGCATGCATGTGGGTAGGTGTGCGTGTGTGTGTGTGTGTGTAAAAGTTTGTAATTAAGCGCGTTAAGCGTTCAACGACTACTGAAGCCTCGTCGGTGCCGTTATGGCAGCTTATCTACATCTAGATTGCAAAACTTTTCTTCTTTTTTTATTACTCGTTTTAGCCAACAACTTAACGCAAAGTTAGGGCTGTTACTGTTGCTGTTGCTGTTGTTGCTTTCTGCTATCAGCTGTTGTTAACTGCATGAGATATTGGTCAAGTTGTGCAAATAACTCAACAGATTGCTGATATTGGCCATTGGGAACACCAGCAAAGCACACTAGATGCCTCTCTTGGTCACATACGTACATACATACACATGCTTAGGGCAAAAAATAAGTATATATAAACATTTTAAAAGCGCTTCAGCGTTCATTTGTTCCGTCCATGCTTCTGCCGAGTCCCTTTGATGATGCCTAAGAAAATTGAAACGAAAGTAATATATAAATGAAAATTATTAGAAATAGAATAGACATTCATATTAAACAGCATCAGCATTGCACAAAGTTCAACCTGTAGTGGGTTAGTAACAATTGAAAACAACAATTGAATAAAACGTTAAAGTGGTGCCGTGAAACAACGTTTTCATATAGTTAAACGTGGCTAAATGATTCCCGTCAGGATAGACTAACACTATTTACGATTTACGATCAATTCATGTACTTGTATTTATTTACTTGTTTCTCTATACTAAACTGTCGACATTCGAAAGCAAGCACTATAGTGATGAACGTATGAGCTACGAATGAACAAAACAAGGGCGTATACTGATCCTATAAATGGAGCTGACTAAATACTGTAGAAAACAAATAGCCATCGATTATAGAAGACAGAGAAGGTTCTATAAAGCCCTAACTAACTACTAATATTAATATGATATGATATTCTATGTTTGATTGCAGTTGCACGCATTGCGTCGTCTTATGCAGGGCAGTCCAGATCATCCAAAGGCACCGCTGGGCAACAATTACCGACCGCCTCAGCCGCTGCTGCATCGACCAATACGCACGAACATTGACTTTAAGACGACGAAGACGAATGGAAAGGCCGCCTGCCCCACCATGTATCGCGAAGTCTACTATAAAGGTGAGCTCCTCTGACATAATCACCAATCGCCTCCATTTGCATCTCTCTCTCCCTCTCCTTTTCTCATCTTGCATTTCTGCAGCCACAAGTTGGAAACAAAATTAGGGGCTATATGCGCTGATAAGCTGATGCGATGAGGAGTTACGCATATGCCTAATATAATGGGCGAAGGCGCGCAACTGGAGCTTCCACTAAACATACATATACAGATATAGAGGGCAGGAGAAGCGAGGGAAGAGCAACGGCAGCGTTGGAGCGAAGACGAGCGGGGCTGAACGCCTCGTGTAATGGCAATTAACAGATATACATATTAAAAATACGATAATAGCAACTAATAATATTAATATCTAGGGTATAATGTGCATTTTTTTGAAACGAAAAGCAGATTGTTTTTTTTTTTTGTAGTCATAAATGCAGGTGGCGAACGCTGCGTATGCGCAATGTCTGTAAGTACATATTCATATATATATACGGGCAGAGTTCTAGTGAATGAGTGTACTAAAATTTATAATGAATATACACATGTACTCATAGCTACATACTTATAAACAGCAACAAAAAGATCAAACTAATAGTTAATGAATAACATGTAGAGAACAAGTTTAGATATCAAGAGCATATACACACATACCAGTATATGTATATTATATGTGTGTGTATGTCGACTAGCGAGTGTTAAAGAGAAAAAGTGTATAATGCAAACCCACCCGTGCTATATATGTATGTAAACCTAACATGTATGTACTTATATGCCCCCTATTTACGAGAATATTGTACTATGTATAGCGAATACGACAGAGTCTAGTGAAAGTTCTATGTAAAATAGTGTGAAAAATACTTAGCATAATACGTATATCTCGAATGCAATAATATTGTAATAGTGAAAGATTAGCTATAGCTATAATATGAGGATATCTAAAATGGAATGGATTAGACGGCATTGCATTGAGTTCGCGCAACTGAACAACAACAACTGTCGCTGCTTAAATTAAGCTCGCGGATAATTTAATTGCTGTATGTACTTACTATACATATACTTATGTTTTTTCTTTTACTTATAAGCAGGTAAGAAGAAAAAGCTTAGCATACACTAGCATCTTTCTTTGTTGCCTATCGAGTATACTTTCAAAAGTCTTTGGCTTCATTTTGTTAAACGAGACAAATAAATGCATACAAAAATGTTATTCCACAAACTGATCGAGCGATGTGAAATCTGTCGACACTCTATAGTTCTCTCTCTTTTGTCTGTTTTGCCATAGAAGCTTATTACATTCTTTCAGCTGTCTGCTTTAAAATTTATATGCTGTGAGCACTCTCCTTATTTCCTTCTAAGCCCAATATAATTAAATTTAAAGTACTCCTAGTACTATTTAAGCTCCTAACTAGGCAGGTAACCTTTCTTTTACGTGAAATATTACAAATGCGGACGCCACAAACGTGTTCGTTTTGCATTTAAAATGCTTTCGACCGCAGAACTGCACTATATACCCTTTAGTATAGAGGGAATCGGCAGTTCTATCAGGGCCGCCTCTCTCGCCGACCCACCTAACTGGGCCAACATCGTTGCCACCATGTACAGTCATGTAATGGCAGTTGCCACTGTTTATCAGAGCAGCAGTCATGAAAGTACCGGACCGAACCAACTATCTATGTGTCCGTCCTCTTCGTCCAGCTGCCCTCGTCTGGTCCATTCGTGCCGGCACTGCCAGAGCTTCATCCGCTGGTCGCTTATCGAACATAAAATGCAACATAAAACCACAAAATCTGTTGCGGTTATTTAAAATCACGTTTAAACAGTGCAACTAAAAAATAAACTTTTATGGCTAAAGGGAAATTATTACGCATACGCCTCGTGCACCCGCGCGCCGTGGAAGCTTGGTGGAAAACGCTGTGAACTTTTGGGGACGGGGGCCAAAAACAAAATCTCATCATAATTTGTATAAACATTTGCATTATTTGTGCGGCCCAACGATGTCGCTGTCGCTGCTGTTGTTGTTGTTGATGTTGTTGTTTTTTATGTTTTTCCAATGGCAGCTTTTTGCTGCATGCGACACACAAGGGATTTGCAATGAAAATTATGATTTAAATTAATATATATTTCAAATGAATTTGACTGTGTGTTTATGTGTGTGTGTGTGTGTGTGTGTGATGGGTACGAGTATGTGATGCATATGCATAAAGGCGGATATACAAGTATGTATGTGTATGTTTGCAGTGCTTATTGGCATTAAAGTGCAGTGGCCTTAAAGCTCCCTGCACCCAAAGGGTGCATACAACGGTCAGTTAAAAGCAACAAATTAATCATGCACTGGCTCTGTGCTTATTGTGCTTATATCCATCACCGAGTTGGGAATAATACGATCCAGTAATGGAGATAAATTGGAATTTATCTAACTCTTAATCATATGCTATTTTTATTAAACATCATTTCGACAAACAGGTCCTAGGCACAAAAGGTATTTGTTTATCCTTGAAATATAATTTTGAAGAGTTAGAATGTTAAATAATATTTTTAAATACACCAAGAATTGAAGTAATTTAACTTTTCAGTTTGAATTGGGCAATCTTTGTATGGAACTTAAGATAGGCATCATATTGTATAAGAACTATTGGCCCAAGGCTCTGAGCAAAATGTGTAATGAATTTTCGAATAAGCTTTAAATTACATTATTGCTGCTATAGGGGTTTTTTTTTTGCATTTAAATATTTTTACAGGTATTATGCAAAGAAAGAGCGTGCTCTATAGCTGGGAGTGCTGGACTATATGGCGTCTTTATTTTCGTATTGGGTGCCGCACAAACTCAATTCAACTTTGGCTGACTTTCAATCAATCAAATGGTCGAGTCGCTCCTGCCCGGCTGGCTGCGGTGCATTCTGAATTCAGGATTCAGCATTCTGCAGTCTGCAGTCTGTAGTCTGTAGTCTGCAGTTTGCATTTTGCATTCGAACGAGCCGACGCGTCGGCCAAACTGATTTGCGGTGAAATTCGCACGAGCTGCTGGCTAGCAGAACGACTGAATGACTGGATGACTGGATGACTGGACGACTGGACGACTGACTGGCTAACCTGACATATTGGCAGGGTCACTGCGAACCCAAGTCCACATTCTGGCTCTGGCTGTTATTCCCGACATTGGGCGCCATACAGCAGCTGGCCAGTTGATCGGCCAGTTGGTTCTGGCCCGTGAAATGGCTGGCATATTAACCTTTTGCGGCTGTGGCTGTGGCTTTGGCTACATCCTCTGCATGCCTTTAATTTATATGTTATTTGTTTGCATTTCACTGCGTCTGCATGTGTGTGTTTCCCTATACAGTCGTGTGTATACTTGTATGTATGTATGGGTGTGTGTATTGTTTCATTCTGGAATCGCCGCGTTTGCATTTTTAGGCATTGCTTCTACAATTTTGTGCCACTCGCGCTTTTTAAACATTATTTTGCCAGCCAGCTGCATTTTGTCATTTCCATCCATTTGACATTTTATTATTGGTCATTTTTGCGCCGTTATCCGCGATATCGAGAGCTGCTCTCGGCCAGACATATGGCTAATGGGGGGAGTGGGGAAGAGATAAAAGGCATCATCGATCAACGCAAACGCCCAACTTGACAAAATGACAAATTCATGCACATTTATTACAGCACAAAATGTTGATATCGCCATTGTTTACTATTTATGCTGATGACATTTCATTATATCATTACGGCAGGATACTGCTGGGCGCGCGCGCGCCTGTGTGTGTGTGTGTGTCGGCAGAAATATTGAATGATGAAGCCAACGAAATTGTCTGTTAAGTGCTGCCGACAGAGAGACGATTAGATATGATTTTTGGCAAATTTTAAATGCGAGAGCAGTAATTATATTTGGAAAATTTATTGACTTTTCTCCAATTTGTAAGCTCGTACGTTCGATGAAAGCTTTATGTTCGTCACCTTCCTCTACTTGTATATGTTCAACAATAAAAGCAAACAACATTTAATATGTGTCGTATATATAATTAAAGGCACATCATCAAAATGAATGTCAATTAGTTTCTGGTGTACTTTGGGAAAGATATTCAAAGTTTAAGTCAAAGCTGAACTGCACTTTTGCAATTGTACTATTGAGGTTTCGTTAAAAGTCCTTTTTTTGCTTTATGGTGAATTCAATTCCATAATCTCATGCAGTGAATTACTATCGGGAGTTAGTGGCGTGATGGCTTACACAATGTGCACAATATTGGGCCAATAATTGCAATTCAATAATGTATTAAGTCCGTGAACGGAGGTCGCACTGATACTAAAGGCTCCTCCAATGTGAAATATGGAAACAATAAATATATACATACATTTTAAATAGTTGTACATTATTGTATTCATTCCCGCAAGTTTATGCCAAAGCTACTGTAGGGAATTAGTTGAAGCACCAGTTGAAAAATGTGGAGAGCAGCAAATATTTGATTCGAGCAGTAATTATTCCCATTATACAAGTATGTATGTACTATACGTTGTCGATTAATTATACAACACACATTCTACAAGTATACAAGTACAGCCTGTTGTGGAGTTATGAATCGCAGTACGGCAGTGGGGAATCGCGCATCAAAGGAGTTATGCAAGAGCCAAGACCTGGTGGCCCGATTTCAACTCAAATGCTGCAATCGCCAGTATATACTGGAGCTGCCACACAACTCATAAGTACTAGCAGTATGTGGCAGTAGTGGTCCGGTTATTCTAATCAATGCAACACGTGCGACACTTGCTGCAAAAACAAGTTGGATTATGTAAGGAAGACGGTTGGGGAATACGAGCAGTTATTTATTTATTTCGAGGAGCACATCCTTTTGCAATATGCGTTTCGTAAGGCGCATATCTATTAGGGGAAGGGGGTGCGTTTCGCTTTAGTTGCCATGTCTGCACACTTATGTTCAGGCGACTGCTAATTAAATTATGTAAATTGAATTGAATCGAGCATATTTGCCGAGTTCATAAATTTTATGACTAAAATGTCAAAATGCTGTTTATGGCAACCCACAGGCCCATTCATCCAGCGGCCAGAACCCGTTGACCTCTCGCGGTTTGGCATGTAAATCAAATTACAATAAAATGCATAGCACAGCAGCATACACTTAATTATGACATCATTAATTTTTAATAATGACAATTTTGCGACAATAAATCACTTAACTAACACAAGCGTGCCGCGTCACACACAGACACATTCGAGGCGGCACAGTGTAGACAGATACCCGATAGGATGGGATGGTATGCTATGGGATTGGGTCGGGTCGGCTCGGATCGGTTGGGCGGATGGGAGGATGGCGGTTGTATTATGTGTCTGCAATAAAATTGGCTGCACAGAGCATAAGCTGAAAACCGGGACATGAGGTGGTGACAAAGTCGGAAGGGGGTGGTGGTGAAGGGCGTGTTTAATTCAGCAAAGCGCGTGAAATGAAAAAACATTAACACAGGAAATTAGTGAACTTTAACATCGTTACAGGCTTGCAGGCTTCTGACTGTAAATATGGCCCAAAAAATCACGCCCTTTACTCGCACTTGATGCTAGGCAGGGCAGATTATTTTTGTAATATCGAGGGTTTTGATTTGGTTTTATTTGCATTAGGAAATCTTCATGTTCTGTAGAATCGAAAATGCATTAAGAGTAATACTGGTAAGCGAAAGTCGTAGAAGTTTTTTTAAAGCAACTGGTTAGCTCTGATATTTTAATTACAACTATTTTTGTTATTGTCAACTAATAGCTTTTAGTTCCTCTCATATTAGGAATTCGCCGCTCGCTTCGTGCCACTTCTTCTCATTGTAAATGCTTTGGATATTTTTGCGAATTATTAGCCTTGTTCGTATAAAGATAATTTCATGGCTACTAGTGCTACAGACAAATCGATTATTAAACCTATTTTTTGATATGCTTTAATAAATTAATTACTATTATTAATTAAACTTTTAATTGAAATATCAATAAATTTGTTTATCTCTGCTCGCCCTCCAAAATTGTACTCGAGTTGTTTAAGCAAAATCGAAATTTTCTCATTGGAAATTGGATAAGTTAGCCATTGCTGGCATAATTATTTTATGCTCACAATAACAATGGACTTGAAATGTTCAAAATGGAACCTTGATTTCGAATCGATGTGATTTGATCGAAATTTATTTTTGGTGTACATTTCATATATATTTAAGTGCGTAAGTGTGTGTGAGTGTGAGTGTGTGTGTACTCTGTGAGCATTGCTGAGCGTATTATGCATAACATGAACAAATAAACAGATTGAATGCCTGTCATTGAGTGATGGGCAGGATGTAAGTATGCAGGACTTACTCCATAAATAAAGACGTATGTGGGTGTGTGTGTGTGTGCGGGTGTGTGTGTGTGTACCTGGACGAATTTAATTAATCTCGCTACCGTCAGTTGCACACAATTGCAATTAACTTGCAACACTCGCATAATTACAGCCGACCTCATGTTTTGCTACTTATCAGCATCAACATTGACCAACGACAACCGAACGGCTGCTACAACATCAGCAGCCTTTCAGTGACAGCAGAGTCTGTATGTGTGTGCGTGTGTGTGCGCGTGTGTGGTGCAGTGGTTGGCTCATTGGTGTTAGTGGCGGTGGCATCAGCGGTTGCAGGCGTTCCCATCACCATCACAATCGCCGGGCAATGGCGATGCCGATGCCTGATTGCGAATGTTGAACAGCTGAAAATAGACAGACATTTTGTTGTTGCTGCTGCTGCTGCTGCTGCTTCCACTGCCACTGCCACTGGCTGGTTAATACCGCTACATCACAAAGCTTTACCTTGTGGTTGAGGCAGCCGCAGCTGTTGGCGTTGCCGCCGTTGCAAATTAACATTTTGTTACGCGTATCGGTTCTGTTGCGTTTTCATTTCACACTTTGCATATACATACATATATGTATGTGGGTTTGTGTGTGTGTGTGTGTGTGTATGCTCAGGTGTGTGTGTGTGTGTGTGTGTGTGTGTGTGCAGTATGCATTTGACAGAAACCACCGCCACTGCCACGCTTTGTGGCAAAATTGTTGTATTTGCGCTTGATTGCCAAATCAAATATTTGTTGCACATGACAGGGCCAGCCTCCGCTCTCACAAAACTATAAATACATAAATAAATAAATAGCTGGGGCAGAGTGGGGGATTGATTGTTAGATACATTATCAGTGCATTTGTACAAATTATTACGAAATTTACAAGCAATTTCTCTGATTTAGCAAACATCAAATTAATTGATTGAATTTCCATAAATACTTTTGCCAAAAATAAACAAACATTTTGCGAGAGCTACAAACTGTAGAAAACGAATGACAGTGTGTTCAGTAAAATCCACCTCAAACAGTGTTGCATTCAAAAAGGTTTCTTTTATAAACTCCAGCTTCTTTTTACAAAACACATAATTCACGAGTCATATTTTCATTTGAAGATTACATTTCATTTCAACCGCAAAAATTGGTTCAAGTGGCAGTTAAGTGTTGTGAGCGAATGATTATGCAATGTGGCGTCGCGGTAATAGAAGTATGTATAATTAACTAAATTGAACTCAAATACAATAATTAAGTAAGCTAAATAAACACTGAAAAGCAAGCATTATACTTGTAGAACAAGAAGGAAACCTGTAGAAGTCTTGCTTCTTCTTTTTTTTTTTTGAAGTCTTCATGCGCAAGTAATAAATAATATTAATGAGAAGTTCAACAATTGTACCATAAATTTCATACAGAGGCGAACAATTAACAAAAATACTGCGAATAAATAATTGCTATGGAAAATAAAACGTAATACAGCGTGTTAAAGCATACATATGTAAAATAAGCGGCTTATACTTATACCTATATACACGTACCAGTAAATTAAAAAGGAAACTGCTTTGTATGTTTAAACATTTAAGTGCATTTAAGTAGCAAGCGAAACAATTCACCAAGGGTGTAGCGTAAAAGTAGCAAATAGGTAACAAAACAAGGCAATGTGCTTTCAATTATGTTGTGTTGATAATGATAATACATACATACAAACCACATACTATATATAGTGCGATATATGTGTATAAAGTTTTTGCGGAAAGAGAAAACCAAAATATATTAATATATATACATATACATATCTATATATATATATATATATATATATATATAGAGCGAAAGATATATATGTATGGAAATTGTTCTACCATTTAAATGAATGCAAAAGGCAGAGCGCTCTGCATTCGCACAATTCGCCACCACGGCGTATACGTAATGTGCAGCCTCTTAATCCTCCAGCTGAAGGAAATTACCTGTAACAGCGCAACAATTACTTATTTCCGAAAGCATTTTCCAGCGCGCACAAAAAGATAACTTTAATGACAATGCACAGAATGTAGGTTGGCGTCCCCAACAACAGCACCACCAGCAGCAGCACCAGCAGCAACAACAACAACAAAAACAACAATAAGAGCAGCAGAAAAAAACTAATTTCCGCATTGTGGACGCACCACGCCTACACGCCTACACGCCCACACGCCCACTAGGTGCAAACGACAATAAAGCTTTACATCGTAAGAGGGCCGCACGCAAAAATGAATCAGAGATGGAAATACAAAAGACCACACAATGTTTTATTTGGAAATGTGACACTGCGAAGCGCCCATACCCTTTCTTTGGCGGAAAGCATAGACGGATTTGCCACACCGCCGAATATCTTTCGGAGTTGAACATTCTTAAATAGGTCATAGTATACTATTTTGAACCGCTTCGGCTGCGGAGTGAGAAAAAGCTTCGTTCCCACACGCGTCAGATGCTTATGCGTCAGATGTTTATGCGTCAGACCTCGCACACTTAACACTTGTTCCTTTCATTTTAATTTAGATTCAAAGATATTTTGAAATAATTTGGTGTTTATTTGTGTAGTTTTTTCATTTGTTCGATGTTGAACTTTTTATCTATAGTAAGTATTGAGTCTGATAACGTCTCCGACTACATTTGGCTGTGCGTGGGGGAAAAGCCAGCCGAGTGGACAAATAAAACTTCCCCAGCGCTTCAGATTCGTCATTGCATATTGGTGTTGGAATGCTTAGTTTATTTTTAGCCTTGTCCGTAAGTCAAGCGCTTTAGGTAATGGAAATAATGATTATTATATTATTATACAAGTAAGGTACATTTCAGGTTGAGTCGACTTCTTTGTTTCTATGCCAAGTCAGCATTCAAAACTTGGGTAGAACATAGAGTTGGCGGTGACCCGATCATGTCACCATTCACCAGTCCAGGTCATGGTGACGGCCAAAGTGTAGGGCCAGAGATAAATGCTCGACATTGCCAAGTCCAAGGCAGATGGCCTAGCTGAGGGCTGGACTGGGAGCGCTTGGAGGCTGGCGTGCGTGGACGTCGCAGAGCAAAAATAAATAAATATAATAAGATGATAAAATGGATTTTCGTGTTGGCCAAGTTTATGTGTTGTTTACGTTTGCGTCGCTGCTTTCGCCACTGCCGGCTGAACGATAAAAATCTTGCTCATTTCCCATTTGAATTTGTTGCCGTATGTTGCCGTAACAGTTTGGTCAGGAGTCGCATCTTATCTGTGCCGCAGGCAAGCACAAACACACGCACACCTATTCATATACTTGTATACAAGTATATGTGTTTATACGAGTGTATATATACAGACAAAGTAGCTGCATGGCATAAAAAAGAAGCAGATCCGTGAGACTGTAACGAAATAACCGCCGGATATCCGTGGACCGCAGGCGTTGGCGTTGGCGTTGGCGTTGCTGCCACCTTTTGGGGCCAGCTGGTGTTAATAGCGGCACGACACCAGCCCTGCTGACAACGACAACAGCAACAACAACAACAACAACAACAAAGGCAACAACCAAATTTGTAAGGCAAACCCCCCAGACTGTTGCTTTAGCTTCTGCTGTTATTGTGCCCCCTTAGTGAAATGGGCCACAAAACAGGTTTTAATAGATTTGGCGGCTTATTGCATTAAGTTGCCGGCGTCGTCATCGGTGTTGGTGTTAGTGCTGTTGTTGTTGGTGGTGGTGTTGGTGGTGTTGGTCATGTTCTTGTTGATTTTTTGTGGCTTTTTTGACCACCGCCCACCCCCCAGATTCGGTGCTCCCTTTCCCTCTTCGACGGTTCAATGGCCGACCACTTGGAAAATTGGCTGGATGCTTTGCTTATTGATTTTGGCCATCTTCTAATTTGTGGTCAGGAGTTTTCAATTTCATGGGTACACCAATGCGCCAACAACTAACGGATGCCAATGATGAAGCTAAATGCTGATGATGCCTATGGTGATGATAATGATGATGATGATGATGTTCAAACATTGCGCATACGCCATGCTGTGCAGATTTTGTTCATTTTTGGTTGAATTTCACTTTTCAGCTGCGTGCCTCGTGCTCCGATGCTGAACTCTTTGCACTCGAATCGAATTACACACATGGTGCTTAGAGTTTGGAAGTGGGAGTCGGGGGCGTGACCGTTCCGTTGTTAGTTGCAAAAAGTCAAACACGTGAGCATTTTCAATTTCGTTGCCCAAAACACCACAAAATCGAATTGGGAAAAAAGCTGCAACGAATGGCAACGACTGCGTCGCAGGTGACTGCGACGTCAACAGCGACAGCGACTGTAACTGCGACTGTAGCTGCGACTGAGACTGAGACTGAGACTGCGAGTTCGATGCGCTGTCAGATTGTTTGGCAGTCGACAAGCAAATTGGAAATATGAAAACTGCAAACGAATCAAAAACCGTTCGACTACGGGAGCCATGGGGGCAGGTGTCGCCATCGACATCGCCATCGACATCGACATGGCTAACGCCATTGTCATTGCCATGCCGGTAAGTGTGTCCACATAGGTCGCGTCCAGGTCGTAGTCTGGCCAACGGAAACCGGATGTTAACGGCAGCTGCAGGATGCGAACGCTCGATGGCCATGGGCCATGCACGATGGGCCAAGAGGAAATTAAAATATGCAGACACAAAACCGCGCGTTTTGAATTTTGGCGCGCTTTTTGGTTAGGGCTTTGCATAAATTTTGCAGACTCTGGAAACGGGGAGGGTGGTGTTGGTGGTCAGGCGCTCTGCCTGTTTGTGGTAAGCAATGTATCATCCGAATATGCAAATCTCGCCGGCACTTGCTCATTGCCTTCCTACCATTTCTGATGCTACACTTGAAGAAAGATTTTTGGCCAAAGCTAATAACATGCTTTGGAAGACTTGGAGTAAATCAAATGAATTATAGAGGAATTTCATGGAAGGCAAATGGGAAAAGAATGAAATATGAATTGATATAGTGTAGTTTTTCTTAACAATTTCAATTAAACCAAGTCATTAAGGCGTATTTAAATTCTCGCTCGTTCCCCTCCTTAGTTTCATGGCGATGAGTCTTGACAGTTTAGAGTGTTAATGCGGTTGAAAATCAAATAATGAACTTGAAGTCTAAGATAGAAATGCAATAAATGTGTTAGTTCAATAAAGATACGCATATCTTGAAAAATTACACCTGTATGTATGTAATCTTTAATTCTTATATCTCTTTGAGTACTACGTCGTGGTTACGGCAACGGAGCGAGATTGTCCAAATGAGAGTCGCAGTGCCGAACCTGTTCGATAGCTTATCTGTCGTTTCTCTCAGTGTTGTTGTGATTGTGTGCGGGCCCGGCCCAGTTAGTTCATGCTATGAAATTAGTAGTAGTAAATAAGGCCAGACCGGCTTCCTAGTCAACTGTCCGCGGGCAACAACAATAATCCATGGGATGGGCAAAAGTCATTGCCGCTCTGCTAAAATTTATACTTATGGCTGTTGTATGTATTGGATCGCCTGTCCAACTGCCAAGCAGCTTTGGCTCCCACTTCTCCATGTAGATGTGTGAGTGTGTCTGCATGCATGTGTGTGTGTGTGTGTGTGTGTGTGTGCCTGTGCTTTTAGCTTGCGGTGCATGTGGCAAAACGATTTATGCGCTGCCAGATAGAAATCGATTGAACTCTGCTACGACCCGCTCGCTCGCTGCCACAATTCGCTAGCTCTGTCGTTCCTCTACCGCTACCGACACGTCGCTGCATCCGCTCTTCCTCTCCCTCTCTCCCCCTCTACCCCTCTCCCTCTTCGTCTGCCGTGTTGCTGCACAGGCGCTGAGTGTTTAGATTGAATGTAAACTGCACTTATGACAATGAACAAGTGACCCCGACCCACCCCTCGGGCCAACGGTCACAGACTCGGTGCTCAGGTGAGTTGAACAACAATGCGTGGCCCAGATTGCACAGTGGCACAATAATCCTTCAGATCTGCCAAATCGTGGTACAACAACTCAAAGGTGGCGGAATCGCATACAGAATTATTATCAAATCAAGCGATAATTGCACTTCTTAACTTTAAAGAATGGCCAGGAATAGCAAGTCTTGGAGGATATCTGAGCTAATTGTACGTATTGTCCTTTTATCTAAAGCTACAAGCATACATGCAATTCATGTTAATAATGTTAAAATATTTGCGTATCTGACCATCGTTAAGGTCTGAGAATGTCAGAGGAGATCATCAGAAACGAGGATTCTAATTATTTTTATCAACATTATAAATTTAAGGACCAGCTGGTAGTCATCCGATCGAAGAGTCGTACTGAAAGCGACAAGATTGTAAAAGATTCTTATATTATGCGAGCAATACGGCTTGATTAGGAGCTAAAGCCGTAAATACAAGATCAGATAATTTTCTTAAGCACAGCTGGACAAATGAATTGATCAAAATTAAACATATTTTTTGGCCAACTCATGCAGCTCTAAAAAAATATTTTTAAAATGTTAATATACCCATATATTTGTCGCTTGATGGTTTTAAATAAAGTGTTATCAAAAAACATAATTTATTTGTTAAGCAAATATATGTACGCCTAATTCTGTTTTTACAGGTCTTTTTTTACACGGCTTTGATTTAACACGGTTTGAAAATTAAAAGTTTTATATACTTGTATGTGGTTGCACGACTTAATGGAATCACCATTTAGCACGATTCATTTTGTATATGATCAATATCTTTTTTACACGGTTTTTTTTTACACGACTTTTAAGGAACCAATCTACCGTGTAAAAACAGATTAGGTGTAGTTGCTTTCTTTACATTTTTCTTGACTTCTCAAGACTAAGAAATTAAATAATTTTAGGAATTCGAAATATTGAAGAGACTTGGCCAACTGTTGTAGCCAGCCATGGTGCCCTTAGACTTTAGGAGCCACGCAGCTGTTTAGTGCCAAGCGCCGGGCTGTGTTGCTGCCGTTCCCGTTCCCGTTCCCGGTCCTGGTCCCGCTCCCGCTCCCGCTGCAGATCCTCGTGATGTTGGCCCCACAACAGACGCACAAGTACTATGTATGTGTGTCTGGATGTTTGGATGTACGGTACTCCACTTTTACCGTCATTCCTATTTCTATTTTAGCCTGTTGTTTTTGCGGCCCTCGCAATGGCTCTTGCAGCCATTTCTATTTCTTTTTATGATTTATGGCGCTGAAATATTAGTTTTGCTTATTTCATATAGACGACGCCACTCTGCTCGCTGTCTGTGTGTGCGTTGGAGTGTGTGTGTGCGTGTGTGTGTGTGCGTGTGTGTGTGTGCGTGTGTGTGTGTAGGTTGCCTTGGGGCACAACTATGCGCTCTGAACCCCAGCGAACTGTGCTGGGCTGCACGTCTGAGTTGCATAGCTCAGTTTATGTGCTACGCGAGCGTTTATAATAATCATAAAAAAATACAAATAGTAAAAAGAGGGAAGGGAAAAATAGCAACAACTATCGCTAGTAGGAGGGTAGAAGTAAAGAAGGCGGCCAGAGGCAATTGCTGAGTAGGAAAGACGACGTGTGTGATGGCGGGATGGGGGGGAGTGGGAGGAGGGGAGCAGTAAGGGCAGGTGTCTTGCTCTCTCCAAATTCATTTCTCTCTCCTTCTCTCTCTATCTCTCTGTACTGCTTGCTCGAGCTTAGATGCTTGATAAAATTGTTTCGCAATTGATGCACAAATCGTGTATGTCGTGCTAATAAATTCCCACTTGCAGCTATTTTCAGTTATGAGTACAAAATTGGCTTTTATGCAATTGCCGATATACGGCAATACGGCAATACGGCAATACACAAATGTGGCATTATGGCAATACGGCGAAAGGTATGCAAATCCAAAATGGCAGCAGCTCCGAAATGCTATGCCATGCAATTGGCTTAAGTGTTTGCCATAAAATTTGATTATGGGCGCGAATCGCACGCTTTCTCTCTCAGCCATTCAAGCATTCAAGCGCACTCAACTCGAAATTGACAGAGTGACAATGAATAAATGAACGAAGCCAGCACACACACACACACACACACACACACACTCTTGCTATATACCCCTCATATAGGCAAGTGTTGGGGTGGAGTTTGTGGGTTGTGGGAGAAGCAAACAAAACGCAGCGCATGTTGCATGACAATTGTCATTTTTCACATTTTTCACGCTGTTTTGCTGCGGCTCATTAAAAACGCTAAAGGTGCCAAGCCACCTAGGCAGGTGTGTGTGTGTGTGTGTGTGTTGGTGGGGGGAGGTGGGTGGAGTTGGAGTTGGGGTGCGTCAAGCCAAGTCAACACGCAAGTGACGCATTTAGAGAAGTCACAGAGGCGTCAATACAAACACACACACGCACACACACACACACAGAGACACATGTGTGTGTCGAGTGCCGAGCTCCTTCAGCTCCTCTTCTTTCATACATACTTGTATTAATTTTGTTGCACGTTGTCACACCTCAAAATATGAGCAACAACACCAACAAGCAATTCATGACATTGGCAGCGCCAGCCACAGTCGCAGCCTAAGTCACAAGTCCTTCCTCTTCGTCCTGGCAGATGGATGTGTGCGTGTCAAACGCTTGATGTGTTTATTTGCCAAAAGCATCAGAGGCGTTGGTGACGAGGACAGCGTCTCCGTCAAAGCCGCGCACTCATCAGCGGCTCGATAATCGATGTGTGTGTGTGTGTGTGTGTGACAATTAGAGAGGCGTGCACAGACGAGGTGCCAAGCTGATAAGATTTCGGGAGGGGCGAATGCTTGGAGCCGACAATCGACAATGTAGACAATAGGCAAAGCTCATTCAGCTGCCAAATTGATGCCTTAAAATGGGTGGAGAGTGATGGAGAGCAGGAGAAGTGGCACCACAGTGTTCGCCTTTTGTCACATTCAAGACCTTGGCTCTTGCCTGTGACAGGTAATTGGTGTGAAGTGCTCGAGGAAAGCATATGGATACAACCATGCAATATAATCGGATACACTTCTGGGCCTTCCAAGCAAGCCACTTTTCGGTCACAAGCTGCCCACGAAAGAGACGCTTTATAGTGCCACACTTGTTATAATATATATGTAAATGTAGCATTAGAAGGGTGCAAGGACCTTAAACAGGTTCAATCTGTTTCCTCTAGTCTGTACATGGATTCCCAATAATGTCTTCTCACGATTATTGACAGAGATCTCGTCAAGTGATGAGATACGCCTTTTAATTTTAACCGTTCACATTTATATCGAACACTTGCATGGTGAAATATTCCACTCATTGTAGGAAACGAGCGCTATCTTCAATATCTATAATTCGGGGACAAAGAGCAACAACAGATGTGTTATAAATATTCATATTTATTTGTATAAAATGATCCTAGACCGCTTGCCATTGCAACAGATGGTATAGCAATCGATTTTTGGTCATGTGCCACATAAGAGGATCTACTTGTAATCTCAATCTCATTAAGTCCTAACAAAAAGATTTTTGAAACAAATACCCCCTGGCATTTCATTCTGTTCTCTCTATTTGCATTCTCTAATAGATAATGAATTTGATAAATCATTATATATTTGAATGATGTCTGGCTTAATTTCAAATTTCTTTGTTTGCTGCTAAAGATGCAGAGGTTTTTTTTAATACTTTTACTCTATTGCAGGCTTTTACATATCTTCTCTCCTCCGTTTCACACTCTCCCACTTATCTCTATCAATACTCTATTTCTTTATGTTCGGAAAGGGAAATTCCCCCTATTTTTCATATGCTTTGTCTATCAACCCGTTCTCGCACTACACTATAATCTCTCTCGATTGCTCGTTCCTTATGCAACTTTGTTGGTAGCTGAATTCTGATTTTTTTACTTTAGTTTCAAAATTTGTCATCACGGTATTGAATTCGCCATCTCCCCCTCCCCCGCGGAACACTGTTTGCTCACCACCCACCTACGTGCCTGGGCTGGCAACATAAGAGCACACCTTGGCGCCAAGAACTGTCCCATTAGGCGACGACTTAACGCTCTTAACGCTTAACATTTAACGGCCGTTGCAAAAATCGAAAGTGCCCCAAAGGCAATGGCGGGCCTGAAATAAATATGGTACGCGTTTTTTCCGGCGTTGAGAATGAAATTTAATTTTATGACTCATTATTTCACACACGCATACGCACATGCATACGCACATGCACATCCACACCTACACGCACACGCACACGCACATAAGGACACACACGCACACACGTACATATGCGACACATAAATATCGACGCGTTAAATGAGCTCTGTGACACTTTTGGCTGTTCGTTGGCAACTTTTTGGCCGTTGGGCTGATGGGTCGTTGTCAACGCTATGCCGTCATAGGAACGTAAGGAGCCCCGCCTCTAAAAACCAACGAAGCAATCCACCATTTCACCAAGCACTGGCTGGCTGGATGGCTGGCTGGATGGCTGACTGGATAGCTGCTTGCCTGTTTATTTGGCTTATTTATTTGCCCCCTCGACATTGTCCTCGTCGTTTTATGCACACACTTTTACTTTCTGTACAATTGGCGTCGTCGGTTCGGTTCGCTTCGCTTCGTCCCTCCCCCACTCACCAAAGACACTCGAATCTTGGTCCTGGCGTATCCATGTGAGCCGGCAAGTATGGTGGGAGGGGGCTGGGCATGTCTATTTAAATCGAAGTGAAATCAATTTTGGGATTCGCATTTTATGCACAAAGCAAACATAAAATGCGCGCATGAACTGAGCCGCACAGTGGGACGAGCTTGACGGCCTGAGGTAGACAGCGGCCAATCCCCACTTATGTGGCGTGTGCTCGGGTGGCCAGACGGCGCTAGAAACGAACCACTGTGCGAGCCCACAGTGTTGACAATCGAAATGTCTTGTGCCGTGTGCGTTCGTGTGTTGTTCTCGCGTGTGTGGAATGCACAGTTGTCAGAGGCGCTGCAGAGAAGGGATCATATGGGGGGGAATTGGTTGCAATAATATCCAACTTCCCCGAATTAAACGTGCGCTAATACATGTACTTCGAAATGAAATGAAAGGTGAATGGTTAATCGGGGGCGAATAAATAAGTATGCTGCTTGGAATAGACTTTTACTAAATATTATTCGAATTAGCGCACGAAATTGTGTTTGTGAAAACTTTCTGGAACCGATTTCGATTTATATTTTCCTTTTGTTCGTTTAATCCTACTTTATGTAAAAAAAAAAAACATTTGAACAATCTAGCTATATAGCTGAGCGTACCTTTGCCATCGTGTGGCACGATTCTAAACAACAATTTCCCGATTTTTTGCATATACAAGTATGGGTAGAGATTCGACAATGTACTTCCACAATTCTTCATAACCTCCAGTCTACGCCACTGGCAGGATTGAATGCATGCCTGTGTGCGAGGAGTTGTGCTCAAGTGTATGTGTGTGCGTCTCGAGCTGTGCATGTGTATGGGTGCAAAAATAATCGCATTTCCGATTTGCGATTTGTGATTAGCGTGCGATAAACATTTTCTGCTTGCTGTTCCGCGCATTTCCAGCATCAATTGTTGAATGGCTGTTGTTGCCTTTTCTCTTGTTTGCAATTGTGTTGAGCATATCTGTACGTTTGCATGTGTGTGTGTGTGTGTATGTGTGTGTGTGTGTGTGTGTGTGGTTGTCACCTTTGTGCGTTCGAGTATAAATATTACACGCTTATTTCAAGTGAATCGGAAACTTTTATTTATTTACTTTTCGTCTTTTCTTCGCGCATTCCCATTCGCATGCCACTCTGCCCACGTTTTCTTTTCATTTTTTTGGATTTTTTTTTTGTTGTGTTTTTTGTTTGTTACAATATTTATGCGCGGCTATAAAAACGCAAACCAACAACAACGAAAACTGTTTGCCTTGCTGGTCTGCCAGCAGGCCGGACAGGTTCCAAGTGCCACCTGGGCGGACTTTTCGCTTGAATTTTCAATTAAAAATCGTAAAGTTTGCTGTTGCTGTTGTTGTTGTTGCTGTTGCTGTTGCTGTTACTGTTGCAGTTGTTGGTGGTGTTTCTGTAGAATTTTTGAATAGTTATTCATAAGTAGTAAGTGCGTTGGCATGAATCAATGCAAAAAGTGCAAAGTCCAAGCGGTCCGGGCTGTCCCGCATTGTCGTAAATTCTAATATGTTTTATCAGCACTCGAAGCGGGCGAGTGAGCATGTTGCTGACTGCCTCAATGGGGAGGGGTGGTGGAGGAGGAGTGGTAAGGGGGGCGACAGTTGGTGTTGCCGCCGCCGGGGACAACCAAACAGGCGGCAACATTATCGCCGGCAACATTATTCATTATCGTTTGTTGTCGGCCGTCCCCTCCCCTCCCGCCCCGTCCCAACCCACTCCACTCCACCTCACCAAGTTGGTGACACTGCAACAGATACTTCTCTTTTGCCAAGTTACACCCAGAGCTGTTGCTGCTGCTGTTGCTGCTGCTGCTTCTGCTTCCTGACTGCCCGCCGGCCCGAAGCAGTCAATAAAGTTGCACTACAAGGACGACCGACGGCACAAACCAGCTCGAGGAGAAACAGCCCCACTCGCCAGCCCAGCACTCTTACTGCCTTTGTGCAACATGAAAGTCAAACTCTGGCCAAAGTTTTGAGCTCTAAAATAAAAACGAAACAGGCAACGGCAACAGGAAAGCAAAGGCAACGACGATGCTAACGCCAACGCCGACGCAGCCGCAGCCGCAGCAGTCGACGCCGACAGCGAGGACAACAGCGAGAAGGACGACGCCGACGCCGACGCCGACGACGGCAGCCGGCACAAAAACTTCCGTTTCAACTTGTTTGCTGGCAAATGCTGTCGCCTGTCGGCCGTCTGTCGTTTGTCGTTTGTCGCCTGTTGATACACTTACAAAATTGGGATTTTTTTTAAAACTATTGAAATGATTGACAACACCCAGTAGCTGCGGAAATACGAGTTATCAAAATTCCTGCGATTCCAAATGTGAGGGCCGCACGAGTTTCGCAATTTGGTGATTCAATGTGATACGATTTATGACGTAGACCTACCATCCGGCCATCAAATGTAGCCCCCATTCATAAAGTGTGACGATACAAATTGTGCCATTGCTTTCAACATGGAACTCACATTTATCATCATAAAAAAGTTAACCCCCCCACATATTCACACGAAAAGAGTTAGTTCGCGCAATCTAATAATATAACGAGCAGTATTATAATGAATTCAGACTGGCCAAGGAGGAGAAACCGTTTCTGGAATAGAATAGAAAGTGTTGCTGATATCTGTACTTGTATAATTGGTGTCTGTTCCTTGGGGGCCAACAAAGTATTGTTTGCTTCCACCACTCTACAGACAAAGAACTGATAATACCTTGCTGAAAATGTTTTTATTCCCATCTGCCCTTAAATGAACAATTTATTTGGTTTTTTGAATGGATTTTCGCGATCTTTCCAAAATTTGTTTTATTTTCAATTTATTTCCAAGTTTTTAATTAAAATTAAAAAGTCTCCCTTCACCTAAACTCTGTGCATCGATTTATTTTCGTTATTTATTTCAATTTCAATGTAAAATGGAACGAATGTAGAATAAACTTGGAAGCCATTTCGGCGCTCGTCCAGACACTGGTTACTCAACTTCCATTTGAGCCGACTGGGTATTGTCCAGAACGACTTAAGAGACACGTTAAGGAAGGGAAGGAGGAGAGTGTTTTCAATGGTCTATCGGAAATTAATGAAGGTGATCAAAAAGCAGAGCCCAGTCCAATTATATTTCGCAGCCTGATAAATCATTTATCTCCCAGTCCTGATTTTTTTCTATACGTATTTGTATACTATTGTGGCCTATGGACGGAATTCTTGCTAGACCAGTCCTTTGTCCTTTGCAGCCATTGCAATGGCTTCATAGCGGCATGCTTTTTTTTGTGGCAGTGTTGCAGTTGTTGGAGTGACCAGCGGCGTTGCAACATTTCAAATTTTGTATCCTGCGTGCGGACATATCGCTAGCAAACGCCACGCCCCCACACTTCATCACTCCCCGCCAACCCTCACGCCACGGCCCAGTTCAAACAGACAGTTGTTTTCAGTTGGCTTCAGATTTTCATAGCTCGCACAGTTTTGAGCCGCTTGAATATTTTGCATTTTATGCAAAGGCGGGCAGAGGGGCGGGCGACCACACAAAAAACCAAATGGAGCGCAGCTTGCAGCCACCTAAAGAAGCTGCCCCCACCACAGCCGCGCGGCACACCCCGCCAGCCTAGGCCACCCGTCAACCCACCCACTTTCAAAGTTCAAACTTTTGTGTTTGTGTGCGTGCGGTTTTTCTTCTGTGACATTTTCATAGATTTTGCTCTGGGGCCTTTGAGCGTCGAGCGTTGAGCATTGAGCGTTGAACGTTGAGCTGCCTGCTTGACTGGTTGCCTTCCTGCCTGCCTTCCTGCCTTCCCGCCTGCCTGCCTGCCTGCCATTTTGCGAAACTAAATGTCTAAATCTGGGGGTCGGGGGGCTGTCTAGTTGGCAAAATGTCTGGCCCTCGCCGCCTGCCTGGCTCGCTTCGTGTGTCGCCAAAATTTATGAAATTCTTGGTTACCGCTTTTTGCCTCTGCCACTTGCCGAACATTTATGCTTAATGAATATTTCTTGAAAGCCAAAGGAAAGCCTGCATTTTAAATAGTTGCTGCAATTTACAGGGCGAAAGGAAAATTCAGCCACACGATTTCTTCTTTTCTTTGGACTCCCAAGTGGAAGCGTCTTTGCTGCAAAACTCTTTTATTGAACTTTAGAAAGTACGAGTAGGTTTGAAATTGTGGCACGAAAGTGAATGGAAGAACTTGAAAACGTGAAGCAACGACGCTCTCAAAAGGTCAAACAACGGATTCGGCTTCATTCCATGGTGCGTATGAGTGATGTATCATGAAAAATATGAAATCACTTTTGAAATAATTATATTCAAAATTTCACTAAACACACTTCAGGTTACGAACAAACAATTGAATGCATCTAAAGCAATATCATTACTAGTATTGTTAATATTACTATTTTAAAAATGCATAGCCATGAGCAAATTTGCACTTTAATGTTAAGGAAAACAATTTTTTGTTGGACGCTAGACTTCTAAATGGCTCGCTAGTAAGCTTTGATTAGTTTGTGCGTAAATTAAATAAAATAAATTATATTTTCCGGTGGGACTGCAAAAGTGACAAGTTTTCGATCAAGTCATTCGAATAAAAGTTCAGCTTTATGTTGAATGAGTCAACGAAAAAGGAGGACGCGTTAACCTTCAATTATCTTCACAGTTTTGTTTCAAAATCTTAATAAAATCTCACGATTAATGAATACGCAAGACCCGAAAATTATCTACAATTATTCTTTATTTATTGACGGGTAAAGCCCATCTAATCGAGGGTATAATAACAACAGAAATAAGAGGAAATATAGCAGCGAGCTTTCAGCTTCAAAGTCACTCCAACCGGCAAAACGCAACCTCCTCCTCAGTCTGTTGTCGGGGTTTTTACGGCTTTCCCCCACTGTCCAGATGCAGCGCTTGAGCGACGTCATCATCTACAGCGTCATGTTTATTTACAAAAATCTATAGGTATCAAAAAAAAGATAAAATAAATTGTGCATATGGCTCGACTAAACTGAATTATGCTAATCGAATCGCCGACATCGACGCCAATGCTGGGGACGCCGGGCAAATACACGGCGGCAAAAATAATGATAACAGGTTAGTAGATGCTGAATCGTTGAGCGGCGCGCCGTTGAACCTGAGTAGCTTCCGAGCTTCGAATGGGGCTGTGGCGATGGCTAAGGGGCAAGCAGAGAGCTACAAATTATGGGTAACTACGACTATGGAATTGCGAAACAAGTCGGCGGCACTTGGTTGCCAATTAGAAAACTTAGTTGATTGAAGGCATTCGAGCGAATCGGCGGCTAACTTGTTTCTAGTCCCAGCAACAGCTCGATAATTGTACAGAGCCTGCCCAAGATGTTACTGTTTTCGCTTTTCCTGGCCTTGCTGCAGCTGTTCCCACAAGGCGAGACCCAAAGTCGACATCGTAAGTACAGTAAAAACTCACCACGCTGAGAAACGTAGAACTATCGCCGCAAAAACTAAACAATTGATAAGCCTCGAAGCTTTGTTCGTTTTTTAATCGATCTATCAGCATGTGACGCGCACTTGATATTTGTGGGAAACAATTGGAAAAATGTTTATAATTGAAATATTAATTGCGACTGGGCGACAGATACGTTTGATTAATCTTCCAATAAAATGCTTCATCATTTTATTATCTATGTTTCTACAAAATGTATGTAACATAGAAAGGCAACGTATTCCTTGCTTTTCAACACCTCTTGTCACATAAGTTCTCTAAATAGTTCTGCTTGTATCTCATCAGAGGCGATCACACACTTTGGCAGATGCGTTACGGAGGACTTTGGAGAGGGTCGTTGCATCTATCGGACGGAGTGTGACTTCTATGGCGTTGATAGCCTAGATGGGGCGAGCAAGCGGCAGTGCTTTTCACAGCAACGGCCAGACTTGGTAAGCAAAAAAAAAAACATGAGAACTTGAAAGACTTAACCAGATTGTTTGGCTTCCGTAAAGGTTTGCTGTCCGCGCGAGACAAATGCGCTGCCTGCGTTCTCCGCTCGCTCCCTGAATGGCACCGCCGCCGCCCCTCAACTACCAGTGGCAGCGGAAAAGCTGAGAGCGCCAACGAGCGTGGCTGATGAACTGCCCAGTTATCCGTACTGTGGCACATCCTTCGCCAGCAGGGTTTTCGGTGGAGTCAGCACAAGCATTCTTGAGTTTCCCTGGACCACTCTGCTCGAGTACACGCTTCCCGATGGCGATAAGGAACACGTGTGCGGGGCCGCCTTCATTGCCCAGCGATGGCTTCTGACCGCCGGACATTGTGCCCACGAACATTGGCTGGGCAAGGGTCGATTCCTGACTGGTGCGCGGCTCGGCGAGTGGAACAAGACGTCCAACCCGGACTGCATTAAGCTATGGAATGGCAAGGAAGAGTGTGTCCCGGAACACATTGAGGCCAAGGTCGATCGCATTCTGGTGCATCCGCAGTTTGGAACCGTCAATCTAACAAATGACATTGCGCTGCTGCGCTTGGAGAACCCCGTGGACTACAAAGACTTAAAGCACGTGGAGCCAGTGTGCCTGCCATTGGCGTCCAATGTACGCGACAACCGGCTGGAGGGCAGTGCTGTCGAGGTCTCCGGTTGGGGGCGCACCGAGTTAAATAACCAGCTGAGCGACACGAAGCGCAAAGCCACGCTGCTTGTGAAGCCGCTCCAGGAGTGCAAGCCACTGTACCAAAGGCTGGGTTATAGGCTGGACGACAGCCAGCTGTGTGCCTCGGGCGGTGTGGGCGTGGACTCGTGCAGTGGCGACTCGGGTGGTCCGCTTACCGCCGGCTCTCTCACTGCCAAGAGGGAGAGCTATGTCTTTTTAGCTGGCATTGTGTCCCTCGGCAAAGAGCGTTGCGGCGAAACGGACTTTCCGGGCATCTACACCCGCGTCGGATACTACCTTGACTGGATACAAAAGACAATCCGAGAGAATAGTGCTTAAAGAGTAGGTGTTTGGCAGGAGGTGATGAGTTGCCCAACGCCGGACCTTCCCACCTCAAAAACTGACCCATTTAACCCATTTGACGTAATTATCGAGACTTTATCGTGACAATCGTCGAACTTGTTTGCGCCTTATCGAACATATTAGAAACAGAAAACAGTCATATTGATGAGCTTGATTGGAGTAGTGCGGACAAGCCAATTTTTTTTAATTATATTTCATTTGGGGCCGCCCTTGGTACTTCCCAAACGACATTGGTTCAGTTGCATGTGACAGAAATATAAGAGAGTACTTTACTTAAGATCATTATGATGTTGCAGACGTCTCCAGAATAATGAATTCGTCCTCTCTTCTACAAAAGACATATTCTACGTATTTTACACAGAAGCTTAGATCAATTTTATTGAACGATTCGTCCGAAAAATATTTCCAGTCACTCTCAATACTAACTATCTTAGGTATTCCCTGACTAGGCCGGCTTTAGAGCAACCTCTCCGGGCGTTTCTGCTTACACATGCCTTCAATAGGCGCTATGGAAAGTTTTGTGCGCCTGTTCTTATCTTGAACAATTTATGAACTAAGCCCACAAACGACAGGGCAGCTTAGCCCCAGTGCGAGTCCCAGTCCCACACTCACCTGCAATCTCCAAGTCTTCCGATGTCATAGCTTATCGTAACCGGCACGCCCGCTATCGACTCAGCGGGCCACAACAGAAAAGTCTCAATTGTTTTTTTTTTAATGTAAATTTTATTTTATTATTGTTCGTAGAGTAAGCACTTAAAATAAATAAATTTAAATATAAAATAATCATGGAATTAATTACTTTGCAGCTATAACTACACATGACTACACGCCGAAGCAATAAATTAATACTTAGTGTTATGCAAAAAAACAAAAAAAAAACAGGAAAAATAAATAAAACGAAACGGAAAGAATGTTTGTAATCCAATTGAGGTTTTCCCAAATTTCGTTCCTGAAGGCCCGCCCCTGTGATGAGTTGTTCCCCGCCCGCTTGTTGGGGCTAGTCGCGCACAAAGATGATGGCCCGCCGACAACGTCCCCGATGATCGCGCATCTTACCCTGAGGACAGGGCTTGCTGAGGGGATGTGTGACGAGCAGCTGGCCCTTCTGAACTTTGGGGACGCGATTGTAAAATATCAGACGTTTGGCCTCTGTTATCTGGCTGTGGTGGGCGATGATCAGCGCGAAGATGATGCTGAAGGTCAACAGCAGTTTTTGTAGTTGCATGTTTCTGAGGTTTATTTAACGTTGCGCGCCGCACGTTGGTGGATCGTTGGTGCTACTTTTCTATACCACTCGACACTACGTTCTCTTTCAATTCAGAATCGCGGAATGCTATCGTGTGGCGCGTGCTACACTTTATATGTTTAATAGGGCTTGGCTGAGTACTGAGCTATGCTTTTGCCGCTGCACTCGCTTCGTTCGCTTTTACGACTGCACTCAATCGCCTTGGGTGTTGGTGAAGTCGTTCGATTGTGCCCGGTGTCGATACTGCCGATCGCTTGAGGAGCGATAAGATAGGCAAAGAAGAAATTCCACGGCCAGCCGGCGATTAGATAAATTACAAGACAGTGACTGGCATTCGTTTTATGGATCGCCATAGTCGTAGGCATCTATTTTCGTGCCTTACGAGCGCACGCCAAGAATTCCGCAGCGATGCGTCGAGCGCCATCGACCGTCATCAACACCGTCAGCTCTTAGGGAGAAACTTGTCGGCCACTTCCTTATCAGTGACGTGCATTAAACATTGCTTCCGGCCTTGAGGGAATTACGAGTGTGTCGTCAGGGCAAGAAAAAGTACCCGATGTATCATTTCCACAGGGCGCCTGAAACTATGCAGCTCTACAAATTCGAGCGTGTGGAGACAGTGGCTCTCAAACTCTTCTATTTTGGCCAGCAACAGCTTCAAGAATGTTGTTTTTCTTCTTTTTTTAATTTTTTTTATTTGTGATTTCTTTATCACGAGTGTCGGTATTTTTATCGCGGTAGTGTGGCTGGTTTGGGGCTCATTGAGAAAGCCAAGAAACGTGCTGAGCCAGTAGCATTTTGATAGAGTTCGATAGCTGATACCCGAGACTTGTAGTACAAGTATATGCTTTAGTTTAGATGCTTGGAGGGTGCTCGTGAATTCCTTACACTCGGGGCCTGTGTTCGTGGGATGTCATGCTCTTGGGCGCACCTTGATGCCTCATGGCTACCCCAATCGCAATGCCCGTTGATTGCTTGTCAACTGGGGTTTTGCAGATAACTATCGTCTGTTCTACCGCTGATGAAGTGACGTAGTGGGCGAGCAAATAGACGCAAGAACACACACACACTAATAAATCGTGCATTGCGGCGGCCAATAAAATATTTCGTTATATATTATTCTATTTTTGGACAACATTACTGCGTAGCAGAATGAGATCCCGATAAATAACATGATGTTCCCTGAATGGTACATCATTATTGCCTGATAAGGAAGCAATTCTACATACTCGTACTTAAAAGTCGTATGTCTGCTTGCGTGGGGAAGGTGTAGAATTCGTTGAGCCATGACACGATCTGTGGACAAGGCTAAATGTTGCGATTTTCCTCGAGTTTCCTATAGCCTGTTGAAACAATAAACAATAAAGACTTTGAAGTCCCTACTCGTTAGCGTAGACATCCTTCAAGCTCAAATGTTCAGAGGTAGTAGCATTGACAGAATAAGATATAGAGGAGAAGAGGACATGCCTTAAAGCTATTCTGATGTGCAGCGAAGAAATACTCTCTATTTCCTTGCAATCCACTACCCATTCATCTTTGGTAAATAAATTATAAACACTGGTAAAGAATGCCAAAATAAGACTGATTCAAATAAAAGCGATATTGACTTAAGGAAACTTAAAAGCTGAAATGCTCGTTCATAAACCGTTGTGAGCGTTGATATTTCTTCAATTTTATGATAAGGATTATTTTTTCTGTTTCTCTCTAAATCGATAATAATAATTATTTTGTCTGAGATATAGCAACGGGTGCTAGTTTAATAAGACGAGTAATATCAGCAATGTTATGCTTATGCTGTTATGCTCTTCTTTGTCAAACACATACATTTATTATTATTTTTAAATGTTTATTTGTTGCAAAATTCTGATTTCATTTATGCATACTATGTACATGCAGATTTCAATTTCTAATTGTGAAAGACAATGGTCTTGTTAAATTCTATTGGCCTTTATTCCACATATTACAGCCTGTTCGCAAAGAGTGCGTCAACTTGTGTGGAAAATCCTTTGGCTTAACATCAGCTTGATATTAAATTCCATTTAAATCTATTTCAGACCAAATATTAGCAGTTAATTTTGTGTGGCATAAAAGTGATTTATTCCTGAAAATACTGAATGACTGGCTGACTGACTGGCTGGTTGGCTGGTTGGCTGGTTGGCTGGCTGGCTGATAAGTCAGTCAGTCGGCAACATGTTGCAAAGATTTCCTTAATTTATCTCAGAGGGCATCCAAATTGTGTCCAAGCGGCACGTTAAGCCAAGCGTATTGATTGAGTGTGGAAAGTGCTGACAAGTCCTCCACATGTGTAGCTCCTCCAGTGACTTCATGAGCTCCAGACTTCAGATGTCCGCAACGAAATCGACTGCATAATGCCGAGCAGGCGTCTCTCTGCGCCCAAATCAGAGCAACGAAAATATGCACGAAATTTCGCATATTGCTGGCAGTGCGTGCGAGTGTGGATCTCTGTGTACAAGTATGTGTGCGATTGTGCGATAGATGCTGTGCATGTATGTATTTATCTTTAATTAACTGCAAAAATTATATGAAATGCAATTTTCACTGCAAATTTTGAAATATTTTTGCTCAAATACTCGCAAAATTCCATAATTTATTATCAGTTTATTAAATAGTAGCAAAAAAAAAGAAAATAGAAGAAAATGCACAATGTATATAAATATGTACAATAAATAATGGTGTGTTATCGGTCCAGCATCTGATGTGTGTGCGTGAGTGTGTGTGAGTGTGGGTGCGTGCGTGTAAATACTCGTATGTATGTTTTGTATTAGAACTAGAGATTCAGGAACGGGATTGAGGGATGTGAAAAGCTAAGGGCTTCAACCACAATATCAGCACTTGACACCGTCTGTAAAATAAAACAGAATAAATAAGAAATGAACAATTGACTTCACATTATAGAATAGAGTGGGGATAAATTGAAACTCATGCTCGAACCTCATAATGCCAGGAGCCGAATGGGCCCACACTGCGTATGCGTATCGTAAGGGACGTACCTGCATTGAAGGCTATGATGCGACGGCAGTTGCCACGATGGTCGCGCATATGGCACTTGGGGCAGGGCTTCTCTTTGCTGTGCGTGGCCAGAATCTGTCCGGTGTAGATCCGATGTGGGGCATAGAAGATGACGCGACGCGACTCGCTGGGTGCAGGAGCGCAGAGAACAATTAACGCGAACAGACTCAGCGTGTATAGGAATAGTAGCCGGTTCAGCTTTAAACGCATCTTGTTCTTCTGATTGTTTTATTAAAATCTTGTTTATCAGCTGAGCAAGATCGACTGACTGCCCAAGTTTTGTGCCCGCTCTACTGCAGTTCCGTGAAATCTTGTGAATTGTGTAATCGTCAGCTGGCCCGCTTCACGCCTTTCTATTCGCAGTTACGAGTCACGTTACAATTATAGTACTTTATATCGTCTACCAATTTTCAACCTTGCTAACTGTCTCGCTCAAATGCCGGCATTTAACTGATTATATACGATTGGGGCGCCCAGTTCTTAAAAGTTGGTCGCTGCTCTTGTGCCAGTGTGTGTGTGCGCCTATTGGCGTCGTCTCTGCATTGATAAACTATACAGGGTGTCCACCCTCAACAGCCTTTGCCTGTTCAGCTCCAGCAAGTCCATAGGCATCGCTGCCCCATGAACACCCTGCCTGGCCACCAAATCTTATCTAGCATTGTATGTCATTTGCAATCTGTGTAATTGAGTGTTTCGCTTTGCTGTGCCTAACCACTGACTCCTCGTCCAATCGAAGGGGCACGCTGCGGGGAGCACCACTATTCATGATATTCATATATAGTACATATATCATGGTCTTCCTCTTTCATTTCCATAAGAGTTGTCCGCCTTTTTCTCTTGGAGTATGCTACTAATTTAAAAACAAAAATTATCTCACACTAGGAAATACTCTTGCTTTGTTCTTGGATTGATTTCAGAATTACTTTTTGTTGATAAGGTTACCGAATTTTTCTTCGAATTGGAATAGCCGATTTCTATTGATCCTCAATTTCATAAAATGTTAGAAATGTTAGTCTGCTTCTCCAACGCTTCCAAGAAAAAACTTAAATATCTTATTTTTCCCAACGCATAGAAGTTCTTCTTGCGAAAAGTAAATTAGAGCCCAGTATTACATGCTTATGCATAGACACAAGTAGACCTTCTTAACTATTAAAAGAAACCACATTTTTAACATTTATGAACCCAATTGGAATATGGTTCTGGAAAAAGAATCTCTTATTGGTACACAAGCTGGAAAATCTCCGAGAATAATCTGTCATATGTTAGCTTTGTAAGCTAAGCAATATGCTTGACAAAGACTTGGCAACCAACACTCCGTTAATGACGAAGCATATTAACTGCATCTTAATTTTCTTCATATTTCTTTGCTTTAAAGAGTATTAAGTTTCCTTCTTTCTATATCAGTTTTGAGCGGACAACGCATTGACATGTGCGTATTATTTCTAACATATCAGTGTTATCGCGAAGACCGCAATAATTGATAAGTATATAGATTCCTGCCCCTCAATACTGACTGCTTACCGCTCAGCTGGACATATCGTTTGACGTTTTCATCACGCTTCGATTATAAACAATTAAAAACACTTTTGCTTTCCCTACCAACAATTGGCGACATACGCATTTGGGGCTGGGTCGATTGTTTGCTCATGCAAACAGCTGTTTTATGGCTTTCCTAGAAAATCTGTGCTAAGCACCGCAAATAATGGTCGGGCAATAGAATAACCCCTTATTGAACAACGTCACAATTGCGCATGGACTGGCGCACGTCGTGTTATCTCCTTGGCCATAGTGTTGGCCGCCTGCATGTGCTCGAAAATTCCCAAAAAGCAGAGCAATGTGACCAAATGACTCATGCACAGACCATTGGCGTCTTTATCTCGGCGTTTCTTGCGTTGTTTCTTTTGCTGTAGTTGTGTCTGTATCTGGTATCTCGTATCTGGTATCCAGTATCTTCGCTGGTATCTCTGCTAGCTTACAGTTCCAATTTCGATTTCTGTCGCCATTTGCCACTTACCATGCGCTATTTGCTGGAATTTCATCATGTGTCGGGGCTATGACGAAACACCGCCAGACCATGGGGTAGACATGCAGCACGCGCCCTACCTGTCGTCTGACTAATTGCGTTTAGGGGAAAGAATGAAAAGCGCTCAGCGACCATGACGTATTAAAATCGTTTGCCCTTTGAGCTAGCTATGAAATGCGTTGATGTTCAATAAATATTTATTTATCACGAAATTAAATTATAACGATAACCGAACCATGAAATCACCTACTCAAGTTACAGCCAGCGGTCAAAGTCTAAACGATCTGCAATGGAACTGGCGTCAGTCGAACGGCTTAGACTTGACTGGAACCCGCAACTACTTACCCGACGACAGCGATTATGATGATCACGCATAAAGCCGGGCCGACACCCACGGCTTTGTATGTCCAAGAGCATGCTTCGATCCACCACAGTGGTGGTCTCAGGCTTGTTAAAGTAGATGACACGTGTGGTACTGGTGGGCGGCAGCAGCGCGAGCGTCGCAATCAGCAGCAGCAAGCAGAGCAGAGGTGCTTCGTGAAACCCTCTAGACATGGTGCTGCTAAATGGGTGTGCGAGTTGTCGAATCCGAGTGTGTTGACTACCGTCGGCAATGGGCGACTGATTTCCGTCACCAGCAATGCTCGTCCAATCTATGAACCCTTATCAGTTGGCGACTGTTTTGCTAATACCTCTGCGTTGTTTATTTAAATCCACGGCCTTAGTCGTAGCTGCTATGCAGTGCCATTGTCATATAATGTGGCATACTTTTGGGAGCACCTTCGAAATGTTAGCTAACAGCGCTCTGTTAGCGAAGACAACCCCATAACAGTGCGTGATTGCAAAAGTAAACAAGAAAGGAATGCTAAAGTCAAGCGGGCTCACTTTTAAATACCCTATATCCACCCAAAAAAAAAAACCAAAATTATTTAAGCATTTTTTATTAATTTATTTAAATATAAAATATTCAACACATGCATAAATGTTTATGTACAGTTTCAACAGCATACATTTACATCAGAATCGTGTCTCTGCGTGTTTATATGCGTGTATGTATGCAGCACAAAGTTGGACCAAATGGCTATAACTTTCTTCATAATTAACCTATCGTAATAAAGGAGGTATGCCAAATCTGGCATTTCTTTTGGAAAAAAACACGAATTCCGGGGGAGTGGTGGGTGTATCAGAAAAAATAAACAAACTTGATCTGCTTAAGGCTCAGGAGAACCTGAATACCAACTTTGGTTATTCTAGCTCTTGTAGCTCTGAGATCCTTGCGTTCAGACAGACGGACAGACAAAATTCTAAAGAGTCCATCCATGACTTCGTAATGTTCAGAAATCCCAGCAATCTACGAAGTCCGAAATCCTTCAACAATTTTGGAAAAAGAGGTTCGTACCGCACAAATTTGATGGCATTGTTTGAAAGATTTTTTGGTGCATCTCCTATTGCGAGTGAGAATCATAATAGATATACATAAGAATCGGAAGACTATTTAAAAAAAAAAAAAAAAATGTTGAGTGAACATCAAAGAACTATCACAGCTTGATTTAAAGAATACACCAGAAGACTTTTACTTTTATAAAATCCCACTGCACAAATAAACAAAAAAAATGTTCTTACTAAGAGTGATTCCCCCACCGATTGGTCCTATGGGAGTGCACCATCAGCTGCAGTCTGCAAGGCACTATAGGAAATATATATATTGAGTACCAAATTTTCTCAGAATATTCATTTATTTATTTATCTATATTCATTTACACAGATCAGTTCTACAAATGCTATATACAATATTGACCCTATATATGGTTTGTAATAAGATTTTTCTGCCTACATATAGTATGTGTTATCCATACGTTCCATATTCCGTATTCACACCAGGTCTTCGGGCACTGTCTGTTAGGGTTTAAAAGAGTTAAAAACTCTTCTATCTTGTACTAAGTGAAACCAAATTACAGATACATGTGAAATTTAATTGAAATCGGTTCAGTAATTTCGGGGTTTATCAATGACATTTTTATATATATAATTACTTGTAGTATGCTGAGAGTTAATATTCCTTCTCGTATCGAATAATCATCAGGCTTATCGCGAATTCAAAATTATTTAAACACATTTTTAAAGCCTTGAGGTATGTATGTAGCCGGCACTTTTATTTATCTACAGCTTGCGCTACATTTACCATTTATTTATTTATTTTATTCTACAATATGCCAACGACGGCGGGCCGTAAACAAAAACAACATTTTTATATACGGCACAATGTACATAGAATAGTCTATACATACATATATATTCGTATGTACAAATTGTACATCACATGGCGCACGCAGCTCATGAAAATGTGCCGAGAAATCAAACGCAGGCGAACAAAGATCTGAAGAACAGCAGGAACAACAACAACAACAACAGCGACGAGCTGGACGTACGAGTGAATATTGGAAGAACTAAGTGGCCATAAGCATGCATATACAAGTAAGTAGTACATATGTATTCAGTGAGTGGCTTGTGACATCATCATCCGCAGCATCATCGCCATCCCAAGCATCGTCATTGTCGTCAACAAGTGCCGAGTCGCCGAGCTCCTTCAGCGCGCCGTGGCGGCCGTCGTCGCACGATAAACACAATTCTCCGGATCGACCGTGATGAGTTCTAAATAAAATATACAAAGGGTTCGGAATTAGAGAAGCCAAGACGAGAGATACGTAGTTTAGATGGATGAGCAGGTAAACATATGTATGTGTGTATGTATTTATATTTGATGCGTAGTTTCGTTTTTAGGATGGACAATCATATTTAATTTAGTCTCTAAGATCCGTTTCGCAATCAGTTCGAGTTAAATGCTTTTTTCATGTTGATTACTTGGTAAATAAAGCAAATATACTATATTCAATTATACTATGTATTCAAATATGCAATTACATTTTACTTAAACAATTTGTTCAAATTGTAGGTTTGATCCAAAAATTATTAGTTTTTATTTTTGCTAATATTATCTGACTATGAGTTCATCTTTAGAAATGCATAAATAGTTTACTTCTTTTTTAATTGAGTTCGTTTCAAATCGAAAAGAAAAAACTGTAAAGATGAACAAGACTTTTCCAGTTCCGTTCACACTGTTCGGCTTATTCCATAATATGGCTGATATGTATGTTTACTCGCCACCTCCTGATAGACATGTCACTCACCCTTCGTTAAATTCTTGCCATATCGACGTTGTGGTCGCCTGCCACGTGCTTCGTCCCTGCCCTGCTCTTCTTCCTCCGATGTGGACAGGCGATGTGTCGCACTCTGCTGGCGTCGCTGCGTCGAGCAGCCACGCTTGCGTCCATTGCTCAGCGGCATTGCCGGCAGCGGCATTGCCGGCAGCGGCGCCGCCGCCCCCAACGTTGCCACAGCTGCGGCCGCTGTTGTCGTGACCAGCACGGATCTGCTTGGAGTACTCTCGTTGAGCACATTCTCAGTCGAGGAGTGTCGGGGCCGGCGGCGTCGCTGGCGCACTCGACTGAAGCTGTCATCCTTGATGACTAGCGTGCCGGCCTTGCTGCTTCTCAGGTAGTAGCGTGGTGCATGCTGCAACTGCTCCTCAGTGGCGTATTCGGGCGATGAGTAACGGCCTCTGGTCATGCTAAAGCGCTCCAGTATGGAGCTTCCACTGACGCGTCCTGAGCTATGAGATCGTCTATAGCGTCGCTTTTCGCGCGGTCCGGACGACGAGGAATTCGCTGTGGTGGTCAGGGTGCTCGTTGAGGGAGGCGTAGGGTAAGTGGTCGGCTGCTCGGCCTCATGGAAGCGCACACCTCGCAGGGAACTGGAGCGCCTTTCGGAGCTCAGTGGGCGCTGCTCCGTATAGTTGGGCAGCTCGTGAGTGCTGAAGTCGATGCAACTGCCACCATGAAGACGCGACGGCGAGCGTGTGGTGGGCGTGGTGCTGGGCGTGGCTTCCGCAATATGCAGGCCATGGAAGTCCGTGTGCAGTGCTTGACGCAGGCACTGGCCCAAATTAGCGGTGGCTGCCCGCTTGCGATGACGTCCGACAGAAGATTCAATGCCTGAGCCCGCCTGCGATCTTGCTCCACTTCTTGTGCCTCCGGCTGTGGTTGTGGTGGGCGTAGACGTAGGCGTAGGCGTAGGCGCGAGCGTGTGTGAGCGATAGCTGAGCTCCGTTTGGCTGTTGGCATCTACGAGCAGCGCACCCGTATGATCATAGAGCAGGATCCGAGGCAGTGCAATGTTGCTGCAGCTGCGGGATGTGGTCAGCTCCCAATTCCAATGCGCCGGCTTGTGCAGCTTCAGACTGAGCAGATTGGCAAAGGGATCCTCCTCTTGGCTCGGCTCCGCCCCATTCCCATCCCCATCCCCATCCTCATCCTCACCGCCTTCCTCCGCGTCCTCTTCTTCCACAGCATTCCTCTCGACTTCTTTGGCATTTGCTGCACAGCTGGCGCGTTGCAATCGTCGCTGTTGCAAGTTCATAAACAAATCTGACATTGCTCGCAATTCGGAATTCGCAATTTTTCGGCTAGTTGTTGTTGTAGTGGCATTGGTTGACTCAGCGCCCCATCAGCTGAGCACGGCAGCTTCCACCTGTTCCTGTCTCCTTTTGTCCTCCTCCTCCACCACCGCCGATCTGTGCGTCTCGCCCAGTTGCTGGCTTCTGAAGATCAGCGCCGCTTATTAGCCGCTGGCTCTGCGCCAATGCGACGCGTACAACAAATTATTGTTTATCTCAGCACACAGATCATACATACACGTACATATATATTGAAATACACAGCTGTATATATGCTCTCTTTGTTGTAGTTGTTGTTGTTGTTGTTATTTGCCAAGTTCGCTGCCCACACGCTGCCCACAGTTTTGTCTTTTGCGACGCCTATTTATAGACAACGAACAACGTTCCTCTGCTCCCGATTTTTCGACTCTTGACTGCTTGATCACTTGACATTTAGTGCGCCAGTGTGCCACTTAAAGTTATTTCCTTAACTTATTATAATTCACACTCTACATACAGCAACAGCAGCGGCAACAGCAACCACACAGCAACAAAAACACAAAAACACAAAAACAAAAATCAAACAAATAAACGGATAAGCAGAATTTTATGCGCTTTCAAATAGTTCTGCGATTGAAAAAGTTTGATTTAAAAAGTAAATATTTTTAGACGCGTGTCTTCTCTCTCGCTGTCTCGTTCTCTAGCTATCTTGTGCCTGTCTGTCTCTCTCTCTCTCTCTCTCCATCTGTGTCTTTCTTTTTAGCGCGCCCCGTCTCTTTCACTTTGGTGCGGCGCTCTGAGTTGCGCGTCCGCCCGCCAACGTGCACCTTAGTCAACTGTCCAACTGTTTGGGCCACCACCACGATGCGCACAAGAAGCGCTGGCTGCCCCATACATGCCCCCCCACCCGCTGCCCCCATCGACTATCCCCGCTTCAGCTACCCCAACCCCCACCCCACCAACCCAACTATCGCACACACCCCCCACACCCGCTATGTTGTTGTGCGATGTTTAATTTCATGCCGCGGCGACTTTGCATATTTCACGCTCTCACACAACAGCAGCAGCGACAGCGACAACAACAACAACAACAAGGATATATGTAAATGACAACAACAAGAATCACAGAAGCAGCAACAAACACATAAAAACAATTTACCCCCAAAAGCATTTTCGCTTTCATAGCTGCGGCTGCTGTTGTTGTTTTTGTTGTTGTTGTTGCCGATTGTTGTTTATATTCAAACAAATACTGAACAACATTTTAGAATAAGCTGTTGCATCTGTTGTTGTTGCTGTTGGTGCTGTGGCTGTGGCTGTGGCTAAGCATCTGTGTGCGTGCGCGTGTGTGCGACTGGCTAATTTGTTTCTCGCCACTAAAAAGTCTTTCCAAATATTTTGTGGGCAAACAAATTGAATGCCTATATGCTAGAGGCAAGGCTTTGGCAATGTATGTATGTACATATGCATATGTATGTATGTATGTACATATGTATGTAGAAAGGGGCATGCCCTAATTGTATGTTAGTACTAGTCGCTAAGTTTAATTACAATGCGAATCAAATTCAAATGCACCTTTGCTGTCATATTTTGAAGCGAAATCTGCTAGCTTTGTATTCTTATATTCTTATAATCACAGAACTGATAATGGCAGGTCATAATGTCTCTGGAAATCAATAATACAAGTATTATATTCTGAAGACATTTCAAAAATAGGCTTTTAACAAATGGCAAAGCTATGAACTGACATTGGGTTGCATTCTTGTAGTTAATATTTCTAAATAAAATTGATCTAATTAGAATAGGAAAATGAAACAATATTCAAATTGATTCAACTTGACGCACTTGAGGTAAAATACGCATAGAAAATGCACATAATTAAAAGAGTTATCACCAATTAATTACCAGTTATTGTCTTGCTTAGGACTATGCAGAGTATGAAAACTACTTAATTGGTGTTTATTACTTTTAGAGATCGTTGCGTTCAAAGAGACGGACGGATCTACAACTAGCATACCCTTTTTCCCTTTGGACACGGAGTACACAAATGATTGCGTTTCAATTCTTTCTGCTTGCCAGATACCTTTTGAATATTCGAATAATAAAAGAAGGGGAATATTCGTACTGGAAATGTTTCAAATATAAAATGTGATTGAATGACGAGGCTAAAAGCCGTTTAATATTTTTAAACGGAAAAGACATACATTTACTATTTGCCATACAAATATTAAAATAATTATAATTATTCACTAAATTTATAAAAAACAATGAAGAATAATGCTTAAAGTGTGCTCCACAAGTAATGGGGGGGGGGGGGGGGGGGGGGGGGAGGGAAGTGTATAGCCAGTGCGACTAAGCAACTGTGCCTGTGATTAATGTTTCAAGTGGAGGAGAAAAAATGTATACCTATTTAATACAGTATTTGTGTAGACGTGTATATACTAGTAGAATGGAATAAGAATAGAAAAAAGACATACGGCATGCATAAATTAATTTTTTGTTTTCACTTCACCTCGGCATTGATACATACTATGTCAAGAAAGTGGCCACAGACGAAGATTTGTTTGTGGTTTGTCGTGCTAGTCCGAGAAGCAACTGCACTAACAACAACAACAATGCCTGTCAACGGGCAGCAGAATAACAGCGAATTAACAGCGAATTAACAGCGAATTAACAGCGAATTAACAGCGAATTAACAGCAGAATAACAGCAGAAGATTTGCGAATTCTGCCCGAAACTATTCAACACTTTTTCATTCATATCCGGCAGACACTTGAACATTGAAAACAAGACCCTAGGGTTATCAATCTATAAATTGATAAGTTCCACTGCTCGTATTTTGACGCAGACCAGCTACAAAAAAAGACGATGTGCTTTCTTAGTATTCTAAAGATGCGATTTCCAGCTTCACGTATCGTTTTGGTGCTCTTCGCGCTATGGTGCTGCTGCAGCGAACTGCTTGAGGCAGCACCCGTTCGGCCAGACGACCGAATGTCCACTATGCCTCGGGATCCCGTCTACTACAAGCGATACTGGCGGCGTCGCCCCTCGCCCCACAATCCCGATCTCGATGTGCTTGAGGTGCGACACTTGTACTTCCTGAAACGATCGACCACAACACCGCGACCAGTGAAGAGACTGAGCGAGTCTGAACTTGACCGTAAAATACGATGCGATTTTCAGCCCACACTGCCGGAATGCTCAGGTACACAAAGGCGGACATTGGGCCCACAAATACGTTCATGAAAACATAGAATCTAATTATTGAGGTCACTTCAAAATTTATTGGCGTAGTCTCGACATTTTAACTTAATTAACGGGCTTCCTGTATGTATGTACAAGTATATTTTCTTCCAAGAAGATCAAATGGTACAATGAAAGGTCTATATGAGATCCAAGCCGAAGCATATGGGATATAGGGATTCCATTTTTAATTTCGTACTTATTCTTTAATTCGAGTTGCACTCATTGCAGGTGACATCTATAGCCGGCCATTAACAACAACGACAACCACAACAACAACGCAACGCCCCACTACCTCCACTACAACAACGACCCCCAGCAATTGGCCTACTGTCTTGCCTCTTTTGCCTGAAGACACGGAAACGACGGAAACAGCAGAAACTGAAGAAGAAGTTGATGCTGAAACCGAAGGCGGAACAGAAGCCGAAACTGAAAGGACCAGTGTCGATGAAGTACAAATTGTGGATGTTGAAGACCCTGCAGATGATCATGATGAGAATGCTGAGGGTACTGAGAACGCAGAGAGTTTAGATGAAAAAGAGAAAGCCAGTAGTAATGCAGATGATGAAGAAACCGTTGATTTGGGCAACGATGACGAGGAGGAGGACACCTATATTGGCGACGAACATGAGGAGCCTACGGAGGACTATTCTGAGGAAAATACTAACGTTGGCATTGGTAGATTAGATAATGCCTATTCATATTAATATACCACATTTAAAAGTGCCATATTTGGGTTAAATATATGGAAATCTATTTTTTTGTGTTCCTGGTAGCTTTTGCACTTTAAGCACAGCCAAGCGTATAAAATTGGTAACAATTATGCATAAAATTATGGATATGCAGGAAATATAGCAATATGATCAGTTTTGCCAATTTGGCTTTTTTCCCTTCAAATCTGGTTGTTTTTAAAATCATATTGCGGGAATTCTGGCTTTTTATAAATACATTTAGTTTTTTTCCGCTTTTTGTAATTTTTATCGCAAAAGTGCGGCTAATTTGATAAGGTACAAATGCATTCGTGTTTGAAGATTACAAGGAAAAATACCGAGATATTTGGATCACTTACAATGAAACAAGTTGTCTGTTTGCACTACCTTTTTTGAAGGTGCATACGACGACACAGAACAAAATGTGCGAATATTAAATTAAAAGTTCAGTAAGGTGATGAAAAATCCTTGAAAAACAGATTTAATTTGACACTTTTTGTAACAAGAATTGTAGAGTTTTTCACGTTGTATTGTAAAATAGTTTCAGCCTTATTTCACTCTTCTGGCCGTCAAACACAGCTTTTTTTTCTTTCTAAAAAGTTGGCAGCACTGAATATGATCGCCCATGGACTTGGATGTATGCGTTCGTAAAAACATAGGTACAAGTGAGTACATACTTATTGTCAAAACATCTGTGTTTTTTTACAGCCCTAGTAAAGCAGAAGCATGATTTTCTTTATTATTTGCTATACTAGTTTATACTAGTTACGATATATAATATTAATTGTATCTTTGAACAAAGTGTTTTCGTTAAAAAACATTGAGCTACGCCTAATAGTCAGTACAACCCCGCAACACACCTTCAACCTCAAAGACTTATTAGGAAGAAGTTATTAAAAGATACCGGCTTGATCAGTTTAAGGAGCATTTCAGAATGAGTCGGATAACTTTCGAGTTACTTGCCTTTCGAATATTCCAGTTCGTTATACCAGTTTTCGTACAACGGTTCTACGCCGCAAGGAATAATTGATTGCATTTAAATAATAATTAATGCACATGATCAATGGAAAAACTTCAATAAATTCAACTCAGTTCCATTTCTAAGACGAAATAGTGCGTCATAATAATGAACGTGTGGTCGAGCTTATATGGGAAAAATGTTTGCCTACGCCCTTGCTTTCATGGTTATGACACTAATACTAACAGCAGCTATTCATTTTCTTAATAGTATATTATGTGCATATGATATCTGATTATATTTTGCAGCAAATAAACACTTTTAATAGGAACAAAAATATAGTAGTACTATATGCGTTACAATGAAGTATTCCTTTTAGGCCTTCATTAATCGAAAAACTTCAAAGAAAGCATGAAAATGCGGAACAATTTTGCGGTACAGTCTGATCAGATAAAAGATTACAAGTACTATGCACATAAGCATAAACGTAAGTATGTATGTATAACCAGATATACAGATGAGCGATGAGCTAAAAACATAGCAAAGTTCATTTCAATTCAGTTGAAAAAACGAAAATGTCGTTTTTTGCATTTAGGAATTGTTGGATGAGTTCGCTCAAGACTACATCGCAGGTAGCACGCTGCGTATGCGTAATACTATATGTGTATATATGCCAATACGTCGCCACACATACAACTAACATACTAACACACCATACACGTACATATGCATTTATATGTAGAAGGACACACACACATGGAAGCATACACGTACTAGTTGGAATGATTGAGATGATTGGGGCTGATTTCGCATCTAAGACGCGCAGCTCGCAATCAAATGATAATTGGCTTGCTCATTGTTGTTGTAACGAGTGTTCGCATTGTTGTTGCTGCTGCTGCTGTTGTTGTTGTTATTATTATTATTGTCATTGTTGTTGTTGTTGTTGTTGTTAGTGAGCGTAAATTGAATTACTTTGTATAAATAAAGAAAGAAATGCGAGCAAACGAGTGCGTCGGACACTGTCGACAAAAACGTGGATACGACCGTAAAGGTCTTAATATGCGAATATTCAGATATACTCGCATATACTCGTACTATACGTGTGTATCTGTATGTACTATATATAGTTGAATGTTTATACGTGCGCATCATTGGCGTCAGCTTACAATTGAATTAAGTGTAAGGAAAAAAAAAACAACAAGATGCAAAACGGTAACAACGAAACAAACAAAGCGACAATTTTCCTCAAATGGCAACTGCCGTTATTGCTGCGTATGACAAAAGGCTGCTGGGGGTCGCCGTCTGCCTGTCCGCCTGTCCGCCTGTCCAGCATACTGACTAACCCAACATAAAACGCACATCGAGCAACGCGCCGCCAATCAGTCACGCAATCGCAACGCGCCCGATCAGTTTGGACAGCTCCTGGGAACAGAAACAGATACAGAATCAGCAGGAAACGCTAGAGCAGCTGCCAAAGGAACAGGACATACATCACATCAGAAAGAGGAAGATCAAGAAAGAAGGCAACAGAGACCAAGATGCGTCAGATTTATGCGTTGCCTTTGTTACTTCTCTTGGCATTGAGCCAGAGTCGTGCCGATCTATTTGGCTGTGATGAAAAGTTGCCGGAGGCGCTGGCCGAGATCGGCAGCGATATTGGAGGGAAGCTGTCTGAGGTCACTGGCGTGGATGCCAGCTCGGCGAGTGCAGAGAGTGAGGTGCGGGACTTCTTCAAGAATGTGGGCTGCCACATCAAGAAGGGCGTGAGCAAAGCGGGCGAGCATGCCAAAAAGCTGGGTGCCGAATTGAAGGAGGGCGCCAAAAAGCTGGGCGAAAAGGCTAAGGATCTGGGCAGTGATATTAAGGAACGGTTCGAGGGCTTCCGCGATAAGCTCTCCAAGGAGTCGGTGGAGGAAATGTCACAGGACCGCAGCTTCCTCGCTAATGTGGAGATCATGCAGCCCGAGGTCCTGAAGGGGGAGACGCAGTGCGGCCATGGCCACATACTCGATGCCTTGGGCAACTGCAGCAAGTTGAGGAAGTGAGCGAAGGATCTCGCGCCCCACAGGTTTTCTCCGTTTGTCATCTTTTCCACTACTTTGTCGTATTTCCGTTTTTTTTGTTTTTTGTTTTTCTTCTTCGAATTAATATTGAAGTGTGTGCATTTTTTCTTAATAAAACATGTTGTAACGGGTATAGGACATATCCCAGTAGAGTAGGCGAGATGGTGTGTGTATGTTGGAGAGCGCACGCTATATGTTCCGGCTCGGGCTCGTCGGCTAGTGGGTGGTGTTCGAGGTCTCTCCAATCATACGGCCTTTCATTAAGCTTATTATTTAAAGTTAAAGCGTGCTGTGGGGAAGCCAAAAAAAAACCGGTAAAGATATACATGAATATGACTAACAAAAGGATCGCGGGTTGGCAGACCACGTAACACAAGTGAACACACCTCTGGTATTCCCCTGATGGTGTTGAGGAAGTATTGGCCCACCCATCCTTGGTCATTTATATCCAAAAACAATTATGCAAATGACCCCTTTGAACCTCTACATGCTGTGGCTAGCGGAAATCAATGTTAGGCGGAATTTAAGCGAACATTATAAACTTTTTATTAAAAACTAAAATCATAATTTTCAAGGAATTCCAAAAAAAAGTGACCGTACATTAACCGATAATAGAAATCTAAAGCTAATTATCACTGGATTCGTAGCCAGTAGCAGAATAGGTAAACATATGACTGCCTTAAAATACTAGTGTAAATATAAATTGAGCAAGGTGAGTAAAGCAACGGCTTGGCTGTAAGAGATGGTTAATAATTGAAATGGATCGTAATATAATAGGAAAAAAATTTGATGTAAGAGAAAGTGTTGATATTTAAAGTGTTATAAATTCTTGCATCGCTTTTTTTTTTTTTTGTAAAGATTGGCCATAAATTTAAGTAAGTAATGACCGCAATCAAGTATAACGTTATTACGGTGATTTAAAAAAAAATAATAATAATGCGGAAATTAGACTTTACATGGCCAGCAGGCAGACATATGACGCATATGAACAGGTGTTTTATTTATTTTTTTTTTTTGTTTTTGTACGCGTGCTCTTCTGCATGAAAGTAAATAAAATTCAAACGGTTCTACTTACAGTTGTCGTCCAACGTCGAAAGATCTTTCCGTTGAGGCGCTCTGCATAGGCTCGTTGCTGCTTACATGCACATTAATTATGATTTTTAATTTGTTTGTAAAATTTTATGTTGAAATTTTGGTTTTAAAAACATGCACTTTTCATACCTTCACTTGTCGCCATGCTTAATAAAATTTTATTTCGAAACGTATAGTCAAAGGGGTTTTTATTTGTTGTTTTGCCTTTTTTTTTTGTTGCCTTCTCTTTTCTTTTTTTTCTCTTTGGTTTTCACTTATTTCTTTTTTTTCCCTCTCTACACACCCGGCCGTGCTGCTTTGCTCACATCGGATATAGATCAATTTAAGTATAAGGCCGTATACGACCCAAAAAAAAAGAATATAAGACGAAAGAATAGAAAAAAAATAAATGCCTAGTTCTCTCGGTTGCACTTTTTTTGTTGTTTTTGCAGGGCCCACATTTGTGTATAGTTTTACATATATATAGTTTTTATAATTTTTTTTTTTTTTTTTACGCAGGCCCTCTTCACTAAAGCCACCTGGGGCTTCGCCACCTTTTCGGTGCACGGAAACGCAACAAAAAAAACAGGTGCCCTAGCTTAAGCCGACGACCGTCATATCGGATATGATCCACGCAACTGAGGCGGTGATTCTTTTCGCCGTTCCAGTGGCCTGAGCGAAGCGCCGATCTCGTTTCTAGCACGCCTCCTTCTCCCGTGCACTTCCCTTTTCCTAGTCGTCGCTCTAGCAAGTGCCCATCAAAGCGATAAGCAAAGGTTAATGCCCTTTATGGGGATTGGACTTTTTATTAAGTGCCAATTCTGCACGAAAACAATGTACAATGAAGAAATAGCATTAGCTTTTGCATTTTATATGCGAATAAACGGAAAAAGTAAAATTTACCCGATATCCGGAAGTGGCACCAGGCAGAATTCCTTTTGCTAACACAATTGAAGTGAAAGATTACTGCAAATTCTCCAAATTTGTTGCAGCAGGCTTAACGCTTTGGCCCAGCCGAATTTGAAACGGACTATAGGTTATACTATATGTATGACCATATATTTGCCAGCCAGAGTATATTGGGCACAACCTGCTCCCATGCGATCTTCAAGCGAAAAGAAAGTATCCGGATGCCGAGGCTACGCAAGAAAACTTTTCTTTGCGGAAATTGCTTCACCCCCTCTTCTGACAATCTCCCTTTGACAGGTCAAGGTTGAAGAAAGGGCCACTGACAACTAGCAAATATTGCCACTGAGCAATACTGAAAATAACCCATAGGTGGCCGATAGCCGTGCGGCTGCAGAAAATAATTTTTTTTTGTACATATATAAAAACAATTATGGAAAATTTGTTTGTTTCGTCTGCTAAGGCAAGAATAATAAAAAATGCGATCATAGGCAGTTGGCGCTAAGACGAATCGCCAATTCAAACCGTAACTAAACAAGCAGTGCGTAAACATAAATAGCCAATGAACTGCTTGACTAAGGGAATGCAATTTAATTTACGATATTCGCCGCCAGCGTCGTTACAAATTCCCCCCTGCTAAATTCAATCTTGGGTTTCAAAGCAAACGCAAGATTGAAAACACCAGACGCTGCAAGAAAACAAATTCTTACTGACGCAAGTCTTTCGCATGATAACGACCCAGTATTTTCCCTTGCAAATTTTCGACCTCGTAATAAGAATTTCCAAGTTTACGTCGAACTCTCGCTTTCACAAAAGCTGGTCCTAACTTTGCATTGTATCCGGCTGGAAAATTACTCTGTTTAAAATTTCTAAGGAAGATTTCTTGTCCAACTGAATAAGAAACCTCACGCGACCGCAAATTATAGATTTTTTCGTTCTTCTGCTGCTGTTTCTTCATTGTCTCAAGCGCCTTACTGCGCACAATATCGAGCGAATCCTCTCTTGAGAAAACAACCGCTCTATCCTCAATAAGGCGCAACGTTTTAAGCAACTTGTACGTTGAACCTGAAGTAATCATATGCTGACCAAAGACCATGTAATAAGGTGTTGTGCCGAGGCCAGAGTGGACAGCAGACCGTAAAGCGCAGCAGATACTGCTCAAACTTTCATCCCAGTCTTTTTGATCTGGACGAATATACGAACGGATGGCTGCTATAACTGAGCGATTCACGCGCTCAGAAGCATTTGCCTGAGGCGAATGCACCGCTGTAAGTGAATGGAAAATTTTGTTTTCCCGCAAGAATTTTTGAAATGCTTCAGATTTAAACTGGGAACCATTATCCGATACTATAGTTTCGGGCACCCCAAATGTATGAAACAATTCTTGCTGCATGTACTTAACAACCGTTTCTGCATTCAATTTCCTTACTGCCTTCAGAAAAACAAATTTAGAGTAATGATCTAAAACAATGAAGATGGCAATATTTCCGCTGCGTGACCGAGGATATGGACCTAAAAAGTCAACGTATAAACGTTGGAAAAATCTCTCAGACTCCGCAGGTTTGCCCAAAGGTGGTCGCATCGGAAAATTCGGTGCTTTTGTCATCTTGCAAGTTTCGCAAGCATTTACGTACGTCTTGACATCATCAACAAGACCAGGCCAAAAATAGTAACGCCGGACTCGTTCCAACGTTTTATGGATCCCGCCATGTGATGCTAACGGATTGTCATGGGCATTGCGGAGTACTTCCTCGACCAAGTTCTTAGGTATCCACAATTTCCAAGCATAATTGTCGTGTAGCTGATCACCCGTTGTATGCACGGTGCGCCTATACAGCATATTGTCAACCACCTTCAAGTCCGGAAACTGGTCATTGTTGGCTTTAACTGACTCGACCATATCCAGATAATCAGCTGACTTAAAATGTTCTGAGTCCAAATTTACAATTAGGCCCTTATTATAGTCAATTGCTGCTAATTCGTCCTCGTTTACGCGTGACAGCGCATCTGGCACAATATTTAATTTGCCTTTTCGATGCTCAATATTAAATCGAAAACCCTGCAGTTTTAACGACCAACGCGCTAAACGGGAATGTAAATCGGTTTGCGACATAAGCCATTTTAAAGAGGCATGATCGGTAATGACTGTAAATTCATGCCCTTCAACATACGGACGAAATCGTTTGATACATACGATGGCTGCCAAACATTCCTGCTCGGTGACAGAATAATTTCTTTGGGCCTTGTTTAATTTCTTAGATACGAATGCAATCGGCATTTCGTCTCCTGCTTCTGACTTTTGTACAAGAACCCCACCTACTCCTGTCTTGCTTGCATCGCAATGTAAGTAAAAAGGTTTGGAAAAATCGGGACTGATCAAAAGTGGAGCAGAACTAAGCATTGATTTTAAAGTTTCAAACGCTTTTTCTCCTTCGACAGACATAGTAAATTTACGCTTTTGCTTCAGCAAATCTGTTAGTGGAGCAGTGACTCCAGCAAAGTTGTTTATAAACTTTCTATACCATCCGGCCATACCAAGGAAACGCCTTAACGCCCTTAAATTCTGAGGTAAAGGAAAATCTACAATCGCTGACACTTTGCTAGGGTCTGTGCGTATTACTCCCTCTCCGATTATGTGGCCTAAGTATTTTACGCTACGCATACAGAAATTGCTTTTTTCGCAATTTATTGTCAAGCCGGCTGCCTGTATGCAAGAAGCTACTTTGCGCAAAACATGCATATGCGCCTGAAAACTATCTGAAACCACTAATAAATCATCCAGATATATAAACACCTCATTCCTCAGAGCCGCTGGTATTACCTTGTCCATCAAGCGGGACATGGTTTGAGGAGCATTGCAGAGCCCGAATGGCATGACCTTAAAATGATATAAAGGTCTACCTGGTATGGTAAAAGCGGTTTTGTCGCGAGATGCGGTATCGAGTGGGATTTGCCAAAAAGCATCTTTTAAATCCAAACTCGTTATGAACATTGCCTTTGGTAGCCTGCTTAGTATGCCATCAATTTGTGGTAAAGGATATGCATCCTTTTGCGTAACTGCATTCACCTTTCTACTGTCTAAGCAGAGCCGCACTTTGCCAGGCTTTTGGACCAACACCACAGGCGAGGACCAGGCACTGTCTGACTCCTCAATGACATTTAGCTTCAACAATCGATCGACCTCAGCATATAAAAGTTTTTCAACCGCTGGCGATACTGGAAAATGTCTTTGCTTTATTGCCTTGGCGTTGCCCACATCTATAGAGTGAGATACTAAATGTGTTTTACCTAAACCAGCTACGGCAAACGATGGAAACTGCGCTATAACATTCTGCAATTCCGATTGCTGAGCCAAAGTCAAATTGTGTGTACCCCTATCTACTTCTGCCAATTGCAAATTAGATGGAAGTAACCCAAAACTGTTCCAAAAGTCTATGCCCAAGTATAAGTCTTGACTAAGAGAAGGTATTATATGGAATACAATGTTCTTTTTCTTATCATTGTATTCAATTGGTAATGTCACTCGTCCCAAAATTGTTTGACTACTGCCGTCCGCAGTGCAAGCGTTGCCAAGAATCTTTTTGAGTCCTATCTTGCTACGTATAACTTCCTGGGCCAATTGTCCACTAATACAGCTCATTGATGCTCCTGTATCTAATAAGCCTGAAACAACTCGACCTAATATTTTAATATCTGCATACGGACGTTGGTCCTTAGCATTTTTGCCAATAGCCGAGATAACTTTCGCTGCATGCCAAAAAGATTTAAGTCTAGCTGTGTTGCGCGAACGTTTACCAGGATGAAGATACGTTGGAAAGTTGGCGGATTCTTTTAAAATCTGAATTCGGTGAGGCCAGCATGACGTAATGTCAGGCATAGTCTCAAAATGTGGTACGTCCGGTATATTTTCAACAATAGTTGAGTTTATTTTATTATGATACTGGTCTACAACTCCGTGTTTGTCGACCGAGAATGGTGAGCGATCTGAGGCGGTCGACTGCCTTGGGTGCTCGCTTTCGCGTTTTTTGAGCATCGCTGACATGATGGCTTGTAGGTATTTGCCACTCCACAACCATAACAAAACACTTTTCTTTTGGCAATACAGTCCTGATAGCGGTGACCCTCCTTCCTACAGTTCCAACAGACTAATGCTAACGCTTCTATATCTAAAGGAACTTCGTCTTCCCCAAACTCAGAAGCCTCTTCCCAATTACCTCCATTGACTACTTCAGCTACGTTAGTTCTGAACGGAAGTGCTTTACGATAAGTCTGCGTGCGATTAATGCTTTCCAAAAAGCATTCGCGCCTGCGACAAATTTCCCGCAACTGCTCAACAGAGTTGATCTGCAGATTCAAAATTTCATGCTGAATTTCTGGTTTCAAGTTGCGCCTCAAAACCTCAACTAACGTTTGCTCCGACAGTGGAGTTTGCAAACGGTCAGTCAGCAGCACAATCGCATCATAAAATGCATCAAAGCTTTCTTTCTCGCGCTGCTTCCTATCGCGTATTAATTCGCGGATATCCACGTCGGTGCGAGTGTCCCTAAATTGTTTGCGTAAGGCCGCGCATAACTCTGGCCAACGTATATGTCCACTGGACTTGTGAAAACGCCAGAAGAAATCGCTAGCTTTTCCCTCAAACAGCGTACTAGCATTTCCGCATAATAAATCGAAATTTCCTTCCAAAGTTTGATGAGTCAAAGCCTCAACCCGGTATAAGAAATTATCAATAGACAAACTACTGCGTTCACCAGAAAATCTAAGTTTCCAGCTAGTAATGATTTGGCCAACTTTATCGGGTCTACTCAACAAGCTAGAATTGATCGAACGAGGCGATGCATTAGGAGGTGCCGTTGATGGTATGTTAATGGCATTGTTAGAGCCAATGCCCAATAGTTGTTGCAAAGAAGCGGTCTGATCTGGTATTTCTAACGATATGTTTCTTGATTCTGCCGTTGCTGCAGGGGCCGCTGGTGTGGCTGCCGCTGGTGCAGCTGACAATTGAGCTGCAAGATTTTCTTGTAGTAATCTCCCTATCTGACCAGTTAACTCCAGCATTAATCCAGTCTGCATTGCTTTAACAGCTTCTGCAATCGCTGCTCCGACCTCAGGAGAAAGGCTTGAATTACCAACAGTACTGAGGTTGACGGTATTAGGTGGGCTTGGACTAACACTAGTTCGCCTTGCCTCACTGGACGTGCTAGCCGAACCTTGTTGTCGAGATTGTGCCCTTGTGTTGTAAGCCGAAGTTGTTGGCTTTGCCAAAGGCTTACTTATGCAAACCTCTCTGCAAACGGGACATAAATTTGAGGCATGGAAATGCGTTGTAATGCATGCCTTATGGAATATGTGTCCACAAGTCACCCTATGTGTTTCCAAATCCTGTAAGTTGCCCTTGCATAAAAAGCAAAGGTCAGTTGCCGATTCGGCACTGGTTTCTGTAGACCGATTTAGTGGCATCTCGAAGCTACTATTAATACTTCAATGCATATGCAAGCAAAACACTTGCAAGAATAAATGCAAAACAAAATCCCAAATCAAAACAGCGAAACTAAAATGTCAACAAAACCAAAAAAGAAATGTTGTTGTTGTCTGCACGTCAACAAAACTATTGCTGCAGCTTAAGATATAGGTACAACAAACCCAAAAGCGAAAAACTAAAAATTAAACCTAAAAAAATAAATATAGCGAAACGGTAACGATCAAAAACCAAAAGTCTATGATTTCACGCTTAACCAACAGCATATGTAGAGATTCTTATCAGTGTTTATCAGCCTGTGTACGTATGTGTCTGCTTCCCAAAGCGGGGTAAGAGGAAAGAACACTGGTGTTTGTCGTAAGAACAACAACGCCAAACTCAACGCAAGCCAACGCTTGGCCGGTATGACGGTGTTATTCTGATGCCAAACCTACGTGACCTTGTCTTCATTATGAGCCGTGGCCAGGCGGCAATTACAGAAAATTAACCCAGCCTGTATTCCTAAGCACCCCATAACGCAAACAAAAAGTCTTTAGAAACCAATGATATTGAACTTTTTTACTATTTGAATGCCTACATTATCCGTGGTCAGTAGTCAGCTCTTAAAGCCGATCGTACTGAATTCCTATGCGTCTAATTGCAGAAACTCATATAATAAAAATAGAAAAAGGAATTGGTATCGCTTTAATTCCTATCAGCCGTGGCCTGCTGACATTTCAAAGAAACTATTCACCAGTATTCCTATGCGTCTGACAGTCACCAAAGCGGTACACAAGAAAGGACAGAAGAAATGGTTATAGATATACAGTGTCATTGCAATTTAAACAGTAGCCGTGGTCAGGCGTACCCTCTGTAGAGAACCAATCCCCTGCAGTCCAATGCGTCTAACTGCTAAATATACCTAAATGACGTTAAAAGAGATTTATTTTTCCTTACGATAGTTGCAATTAAAAGAAAACATAGCGATAACGATAAACAAAAATGTAGCTAAACTACAAAAGGGAAAAAGAAATTTAATTGCGACTAACGTACGAGAAGCTATTGTTGGAAAAGACTAAAGATTTTACTGCAGAAAAGAATAAAAAGTGTATCAGTCATATTTATGTTCTTGTGAAGCCTAACATTTGAAAGCCAAAAATACGAAATAAAATTGACAACTAAAAGTTGGGCTCCACACGTTGGGCGCCAAAATAATAAATGAAATTATAACTGTAACGGGTATAGGACATATCCCAGTAGAGTAGGCGAGATGGTGTGTGTATGTTGGAGAGCGCACGCTATATGTTCCGGCTCGGGCTCGTCGGCTAGTGGGTGGTGTTCGAGGTCTCTCCAATCATACGGCCTTTCATTAAGCTTATTATTTAAAGTTAAAGCGTGCTGTGGGGAAGCCAAAAAAAAACCGGTAAAGATATACATGAATATGACTAACAAAAGGATCGCGGGTTGGCAGACCACGTAACACAAGTGAACACACCTCTGGTATTCCCCTGATGGTGTTGAGGAAGTATTGGCCCACCCATCCTTGGTCATTTATATCCAAAAACAATTATGCAAATGACCCCTTTGAACCTCTACATGCTGTGGCTAGCGGAAATCAATGTTAGGCGGAATTTAAGCGAACATTATAAACTTTTTATTAAAAACTAAAATCATAATTTTCAAGGAATTCCAAAAAAAAGTGACCGTACATTAACCGATAATAGAAATCTAAAGCTAATTATCACTGGATTCGTAGCCAGTAGCAGAATAGGTAAACATATGACTGCCTTAAAATACTAGTGTAAATATAAATTGAGCAAGGTGAGTAAAGCAACGGCTTGGCTGTAAGAGATGGTTAATAATTGAAATGGATCGTAATATAATAGGAAAAAAATTTGATGTAAGAGAAAGTGTTGATATTTAAAGTGTTATAAATTCTTGCATCGCTTTTTTTTTTTTTTGTAAAGATTGGCCATAAATTTAAGTAAGTAATGACCGCAATCAAGTATAACGTTATTACGGTGATTTAAAAAAAAATAATAATAATGCGGAAATTAGACTTTACATGGCCAGCAGGCAGACATATGACGCATATGAACAGGTGTTTTATTTATTTTTTTTTTTTGTTTTTGTACGCGTGCTCTTCTGCATGAAAGTAAATAAAATTCAAACGGTTCTACTTACAGTTGTCGTCCAACGTCGAAAGATCTTTCCGTTGAGGCGCTCTGCATAGGCTCGTTGCTGCTTACATGCACATTAATTATGATTTTTAATTTGTTTGTAAAATTTTATGTTGAAATTTTGGTTTTAAAAACATGCACTTTTCATACCTTCACTTGTCGCCATGCTTAATAAAATTTTATTTCGAAACGTATAGTCAAAGGGGTTTTTATTTGTTGTTTTGCCTTTTTTTTTTGTTGCCTTCTCTTTTCTTTTTTTTCTCTTTGGTTTTCACTTATTTCTTTTTTTTCCCTCTCTACACACCCGGCCGTGCTGCTTTGCTCACATCGGATATAGATCAATTTAAGTATAAGGCCGTATACGACCCAAAAAAAAAGAATATAAGACGAAAGAATAGAAAAAAAATAAATGCCTAGTTCTCTCGGTTGCACTTTTTTTGTTGTTTTTGCAGGGCCCACATTTGTGTATAGTTTTACATATATATAGTTTTTATAATTTTTTTTTTTTTTTTTACGCAGGCCCTCTTCACTAAAGCCACCTGGGGCTTCGCCACCTTTTCGGTGCACGGAAACGCAACAAAAAAAACAGGTGCCCTAGCTTAAGCCGACGACCGTCATATCGGATATGATCCACGCAACTGAGGCGGTGATTCTTTTCGCCGTTCCAGTGGCCTGAGCGAAGCGCCGATCTCGTTTCTAGCACGCCTCCTTCTCCCGTGCACTTCCCTTTTCCTAGTCGTCGCTCTAGCAAGTGCCCATCAAAGCGATAAGCAAAGGTTAATGCCCTTTATGGGGATTGGACTTTTTATTAAGTGCCAATTCTGCACGAAAACAATGTACAATGAAGAAATAGCATTAGCTTTTGCATTTTATATGCGAATAAACGGAAAAAGTAAAATTTACCCGATATCCGGAAGTGGCACCAGGCAGAATTCCTTTTGCTAACACAATTGAAGTGAAAGATTACTGCAAATTCTCCAAATTTGTTGCAGCAGGCTTAACGCTTTGGCCCAGCCGAATTTGAAACGGACTATAGGTTATACTATATGTATGACCATATATTTGCCAGCCAGAGTATATTGGGCACAACCTGCTCCCATGCGATCTTCAAGCGAAAAGAAAGTATCCGGATGCCGAGGCTACGCAAGAAAACTTTTCTTTGCGGAAATTGCTTCACCCCCTCTTCTGACAATCTCCCTTTGACAGGTCAAGGTTGAAGAAAGGGCCACTGACAACTAGCAAATATTGCCACTGAGCAATACTGAAAATAACCCATAGGTGGCCGATAGCCGTGCGGCTGCAGAAAATAATTTTTTTTTGTACATATATAAAAACAATTATGGAAAATTTGTTTGTTTCGTCTGCTAAGGCAAGAATAATAAAAAATGCGATCATAGGCAGTTGGCGCTAAGACGAATCGCCAATTCAAACCGTAACTAAACAAGCAGTGCGTAAACATAAATAGCCAATGAACTGCTTGACTAAGGGAATGCAATTTAATTTACGATATTCGCCGCCAGCGTCGTTACAATGTCTGCCGTAAAATGCGCAGCTATGTAAATAAACACGAATTGTTGATAAATAAGAAATGAAGAAATGAATCTCGTTTTCTGCACAAGAGTGTCTGTGTGTGTGTGTGTGTGTGTGTGTGCATGTGTATGGGTCTCTTTGAATATGTCGCGCCCGCAGCGCTTTGACCCGCCAGTCCATTTAGCTGGGGCCAGCCAGTTCGACAACTTTCTCGCTGTCTCGCGCCCATCCCAATCACAGTCACCATGGCAGTCACAGTCCAAGTCTTCGCACAGTTGCCCCAAATCCGAGATGAGCAAATTAAAATGTACATGAGTAATGCATACCCTACAATCGTGATCATGATGTACAAGTATGTAGCATAAGTTGTCGAAACGAGAAAAGATCTAGAAAAAAATGCTACTGATCTTCATATTCTGCATTTCAAATTAAATTCCTTGCAGTCTGTTCATCGTAACTTCATATTCCGTTATTTAACTCGAAGCTACATTAAGGGCACAATTGTATTTACCAAATTTTTATTGTTTGTGGATCCTCTTAATAAGCTCTGGATACAAAATTGCACTTCTTTTCGGATGATAGTCTGTTACATTATAGGTACATGTATTCAAATATCTCTGGTTTTTCAAACAAACCTATGAGTAAACCAATCAAATAAATAAACAATTAAAACTCTTCACATGCTATAGGCTATTATAGTCGAATAAATACCAATATGAGTTGAGTCTGAACCAATCTCAAGCTGAAAATCTTCGATAAATGTTCCTAAAACAAAATCTGTATTGGAAGTATGTATTCGAACAATTGTTCGCTTGACTCTGACATTCATTTTGTTCTTAACAATTATGGCTATCATACTTGAGTGATTGATTTAAAGACTTCAGATTTATTTCAGAAAGCAGAACGTCCCATTTTAGCGTCCAAGCAGACATACTGTGATCGTTTTTATTTAGGTTTTTAAATGAGATTTTTTAAACTAAAGTCTTTCTTATGACAGATTTTATTAAGATATATAGTACATCACTAATTTATTTAAATATTCCGAGCTGGTTCTCTCACTCAAATATATGCTTGGTTTTTACCTTAGTGGAATTGCTATTGGTGCCACTGTGCGGCGCCGCAGCCGCAACAAAAGCGCAGCCAGAACTTGGTCAAGTGGCCGCCAGTAGCTTGGCTTGGGCTGTAAACGGGTTTCAGTCAGGTTTTACGATTCAACGGCAACGTACGGCGCAAGTTGAAGACGAAGAAGCAGACACATAACACTCGCTGCATAATTGGAAAAAATTAAGATACAACTGCAACATCAATAACACGATACAAACGTTGACAATTATGATGCTGATGAGACGTCGTGTATTCGGGATGAGGGCAGCTCAGTTACTACTTCTGCTGCTCTGTATAGGTCAGCTGCAGGGGGCGGCGATAATCTGCGGCAGCAACGGGAATCCGAGTGGCGCCGCGAAGGCATCGTCTACCGGTGATGTGGACGGTGAGAGCACCACCGTGGCATCCGCTACCAAGCCATCAAGTGAAGTGAATCAGTTTCTGCACAATGTGCAGTGCACCCTGGAGAAGGCCAAGCCCTGGATTGAGGATTTGGAGAAGGAAGCCAAGCGCTTAGAGGAGACAGCCAAGCGGGTGGGATTGAGTATTATCAATCGCTTTGGGGATCTGATGGACACACTCCTGGGTGCGGCCAACAAACGCCCAACATTGTCGGCAAACGGAACTAGCACCAGCACCAGCACAAGCTCCAGCTCCAGCCCCAACCCAAGTGAAGATAAAAGTGATTGTGGCACCTCCACTGAGGCGCATGTGGAGCAGATGATGGTCACGGCTCAGTCCCCACCACCACTGCCACCACTGATCAGTCTGGACGATGCCAACGATTCCGACAACGAAATTTCCATTGTTGAGCCAGCAGAAGCCGAAACGAGGTTGAAGTAAATCCTAAAAAGAAGAAGAAGCTTAATTATCTTATTTATTCATGGTAGTTGTAAATGTAAGCAATAATAAAGATGTGTGTGCACAGATAGACAACAAATCTTAATTTCTGGATTAGAGCATTGCCTGATTAAGAAGTGTCGGGCTGGGAAAAGAAACACAAATTTTAGTCCATGACAAATCAGCTAATTACCTGAGTTCCTAATTACAGCATACAAAAGTTTATTGGCAGCTACTTTTAAGTTGGAACGAGCTAAAATCTTTTTATCGATATTTTACTGACTTTTGAAACGACAAGTTTTAGACGAAAAATCTCCACCACCGCACACTGGTCCCAAGTTCAAATTGTTTAGCATAAAAACCCTTTTGGCTTGGCCAAATTTATAGTGCCTAAAAAACCCCTTTCTGGCTGGGTCAAACCCTATTTGCTGGAATTGCTACTGCCTCGGGGAAGTATCAGCGCTTCGTTTCTTTGTCGGCTGTACTCTTCTATTCGGTGGCGACTTCAAGCTCCTTGCGCCGGCCAGATTCCTCAGAACAGACTCCGCATTGCTAATCCATAGACAAGCTGCTAGTTTTCCACCCATGTGTTAGGCACATACAAACCACTCTATGTTTGTTTTTTGGAGCAGAAACGTGGCAATAAAAATGTCTAATTCTGCGACACAAGAAGCCACTAAAATTTACTTGCGTGCAAATTTCATTTCGCTGGTCCATCGCTGACTAAGTTGTCGCAGCCAAATCAAACATAAAAGAAGCGTCAAGTTGCTAAAGGGGCTACCGTCAAAAATGATTATTTACGGTACGCCAAGGTAGGGTAGGGTATGCCAGAATAGGGTAGAACAACATCTTATACCCTGGGAGAAATTTACTCTGCATTAGTCTGTCTTTTCGAGATAAGATACCCCGTGAATACATATATAACCGAACCATTGGGCCCGGAACTCATTTGGCCAATAGCGAGGCACCCACGGTGATATAACGTTGTGCACACACATTTATATATTCTTATCTCGAAATTATGAGGTACAATGTGTAGTCAGTGGGAGTTCCATTTTTTCGAGTTAAGATAAGCGGTGAATATATAACCGAGCCATTGGGCACGGAATTCATTTTACCAATAGCGAGGCACAAAGCACGTTGTACAGAGTTGTGAGAAAACCATTACTTCTTCAGTAAATGCAAATTCAATGGTTTAACCGTTGAATGAAATAAAATTATGGAAAGAGAATTATCTCTGAATTGACGGCTAACTTTTGCGCTGTACGAAAATGCGTAGCTCTGTGTGGACGATAATTATGTGAGTAAAGTGTGAGTTTTTTGGTTTTATTTGTATACTAAAAATAAATAATAGAATCCATAAAAATTGTTCTACTAAATTGCATTATTAGGCTTGCTAACACTTACAGCAGCCATGACAAATAATAAAAAATGAATTAAAAATTTTAAAATGAATGCAAAAATAGGCTCCTAGCTTCTTTTCCGTAACCAAAGGGCATAATAGTTTCGTGCGCATATAATATGCACAGAAGAGTTGATCCCGCTCGTCGTTAGCTTTCACCTTTTGTTTTATATTACAAATTTGTATGAAAAATCGATGTATATATATATATATATATATATAAAGTTTAGATTAAATAGTCCAGCACTTCAAATTTACTACGAATATATGAAATTAAAAAATTAAGTGTGCACACTTCATATTTACTAAAACACACTGTAGTGAAAAATCGATGGTAAAAATAGTTAAATCTACGTGTAAATATTTAAATTTCGTTGCATTTTTTTTATCAGTGTACTAAATATGGTGCTTAAATATAGTGCAACATTAAATTGAGCATGACACACTTTAATGATAGATTTACACGTTGCTTAAAATATTATTCATATTTAAATCAGTAATTGAATATGTTTTTAGTTTAATTTACGTGTTTAAATTTGTTTTAAATACGAAATATTGAAACATTAAATTAAATAAGTATTCTTTTTTACTGTGCAAATTTTTTATGAGACAAAAAACATATTTAAATTGACTTTTCTTTAGGTAGTACCTGCACAATGCCACATACTTTATACTAAACACAAAACTCTTAAAAATGTTCAATTTTTGCTTTTTTGTGCAAAGTATGTAACAGGCAGTTTGTCCGTACTGACTGACTGACTGACTGACTGACTGACTGATTGGTGATCAACGCACAGCCCAAACGGTAAAAGCTAGGAAGCTGAAATTTGGACTTAAGTATCCTCTCATAGTGTAGGCTGGCGATTAGAAGGGATTTTGGAAAAGGGGGGAAATCGTGCTCCAAAGCTTGCATGAAAAATCCTCATTTTTCTAAGAAGGGATTTTGGATTTATTATTTAAATTTTCTGTTAATTGCATTCAAACTTCGATGGAATTATTGATTGTATCGACGGATTCAACTATCGATAGTTTTGATGCTCTAGCACATAGAGCATCCGACACATGCCCATCTCAGGTGATCGCATATTTACAGCGACTTGCCGTTTTAGTGTTAGCTAACAACGCTACAAATGTATTCTGAACAAATCTAATAGTCATTTACCGTTAAGCCTATTTTGTGAGTGTATTCATGCAATTTACAAAAGCAGAAACACACCTTTTACATTCACAACAATCATATTTGGAATTGGAGACACAAATTAGTGTTGAATTAAAAAATTTAATACATACTTATATATGTATGTACGTATGTATGTATATAGACGGATAACGCCTGCATGAAAAATTTAAATGTATGTACATATCAGCGTTGGCGAACGCTCCAATTTCGGCGGGACGTGCAGATTTATAAATCAAAATTAAATGTATATAATGTATATACATTTATATAAATGTATATACAAGGTGCAATTCAAAAGTTCCAGGACTTTATTAAAAAACGAAAACTATTTTTATTTTTTTTTAAATTTATTGGTCGCCTTCAAAATAGTCTCCTTCCGCCTGAATACAACGTTTTGCACGTTCATTTGTCGGTATAGCGTTGAGGATGGCGGTCGCCGCCTGTTGGATGGCATCAACGTCAGCATAGCGGTTTCCTTTCATAGGCAAATGCATTTTTCCGAAAAGGTAGAAGTCGCACGGTGCCATATCAGGTGAAAACGGCGAGTGGTTAATGGTTAAAATGTGATTTTTGGTCAAATAATCGGTCACAAGCGTCGATCGATTCTGAGCAATTTTTGGTCGTCAGTCAATTTGTGCGGAACAAACCGTGCACACACCTTTCGTAAGCCCAAATGTTCGGTCAAAATGCGATAAATCGATATTTTGGAGATGTTCAATTCCATTTCCATCAATTTCAATGATGATTTTGGCTGATGTTTGATGAATTCACGCACAGTTTCGAAGGAATTTTCGGGGATCACGAATTTTGATTGGCCCAAATGTTGATCGTCATTTATGTCCTCACGACCACTCGTGATTACGGCTACGGGATAGACAATCATCGCCATAAACTTGTTTCATCATTTGATGAGTTTCGGTAAAAGTTTTACCAAGTTTAAAACAAAACTTAATGTTGGCTCTTTTCATTTTCCGACCAACACAACACACAACACACACAACACTATCCACTTGACGGATAAAAATTTCCAACACATGGCGCCACTAGGAGCCGCGCTATTTAAAAAGTCCTGGAACTTTTGAATTCCACCTTGTACATATACATGTACGTATAACCATATATAGTACTTATTGTACTATATTTGCTTTTTGGAAAATGAACTCATTAAAAAAACTTTAGAGAGCGTCGAAAGAGAATATCATATAGTAAATGAACTTTTAATTATAAGCATATTTTACTTAACCCAGCAAAGACGGGCAGGACCTGCTAGTGAAGTATATGTATTCTTAATAAGCGAGACGAGACGAATCGATCTAGACATGTCCGTCCGTCTGTCCGTGCAGCTGTCTGGATGAATGCAAGGATTTCAGAAAGTATAAAAGCTGGAATAACCAAAGTTGTTATCCAGATTCTCCTAGGTCCGAGAAAGAACGAGTTTATTTTATTTTTTAAATCAACCCACCCCCCCCCCCCCCCTTTCCACCATCCTCCTCTACTGAATTTCGTCAGTACTATCCATTTTTCTAAAGCTACATAACCACACACACGTTTTCTCTTGTTTTAATATTTGCAGACCATGTATGTTGTTTCTGCTAACGCTAGCGCATGCGTGTGTGTTCTGTGGAAATAACCATTGTGAAACACATAGTGGTCAGCCATGCCCCAATGAAAAATCGGAAGACAGGCCCAACTCACAGTCTCTGGCTACCAAAACCAATTCACCCGATGAAGCCTCGCCAGATTCGCAAGGTGGCCTTAAAGTTGAGGAGACAAAACCGGTAGAAGACCCCAACTCACAGTCTCCGGCTACCACAACCAATTCACCCGATGAAGCCTCGCCAGATTCGCATGGTGTCCTTAAAGATGAGAAGACAAAACCGGTAGAAGACCCCAACTCACAGTCTCCGGCTACCACAACCAATTCACCCGATGAAGCCTCGCCAGATTCGCATGGTGGCCTTAAAGATGAGAAGACAAAACCGGTAGAAGGCCCCAACTCACAGTCTCTGGCTACCGCAACCAATTCACCCGATGAAGCCTCGCCAGATTCGCAAGGTGGCCTTAAAGATGAGGAGACAAAACCGGTAGAAGACCCCAACTCACAGTCTCTGGCTACCGCAACCAATTCACCCGATGAAGCCTCGCCAGATTCGCAAGGTGGCCTTAAAGATGAGGAGACAAAACCGGTAGAAGACCCCAACTCACAGTCTCCGGCTACCACAACCAATTCACCCGATGAAGCCTCGCCAGATTCGCATGGTGTCCTTAAAGATGAGAAGACAAAACCGGTAGAAGGCCCCAACTCACAGTCTCCGGCTACCACAACCAATTCACCCGATGAAGCCTCGCCAGATTCGCAAGGTGGCCTTAAAGATGAGGAGACAAAACCGGTAGAAGACCCCAACTCACAGTCTCTGGCTACCACAACCAATTCACCCGATGAAGCCTCGCCAGATTCGCAAGGTGGCCTTAAAGATAAGAAGACAAAACCGGTAGAAGGCCCCAACTCACAGTCTCCGGCTACCACAACCAATTCACCCGATGAAGCCTCGCCAGATTCGCATGGTAGCCTTAAAGATGAGAAGACAAAACCGGTAGAAGGCCCCAACTCACAGTCTCCGGCTACCACAACCAATTCACCCGATGAAGCCTCGCCAGATTCGCATGGTGGCCTTAAAGATGAGGAGACAAAACCGGTAGGAGACCCCAACTCACAATCTCACAATTTGTCACCGAATATACCGACGATTTTTTTTATTAGTATTGGTATTATTATTATTTTTGTTTTACTAGTTTTAACAATTTTCTATGTCTGTAGGACTCAGTATCGTCGGTCTACTAATGATTTAATGGGTGCCGAGAGCGTAGCCTTGAATCCAATCGGTGTCACAGAGTCAATTGTGTAGGCAGGATTTAGTCCGCGAGTGGGCGTGGAATGAAATTGGAAATTTAGGCATTGGTTTGTTTCCTTCTTATACTCTGTAGGTTTGCGGGAGCTGAAAATGTGACAGGCAGAAGGAGGCGTGGCAGACCCCACAAAGTATATATATTCAGAATATATATACTTTATGAGGTCGGAGATGCTTCCTTCTGCATGTTACATACTTTGCACAAACCCGTAGGGGTAGGGGTACAGGGTATTTTTAATCCCATTTAGGCTATTTTATTCTTCAGCTTTATTTAGTTTAAGTTCTCTATTGTATTGATGTATTGATTTACACCGAATTAAAAAAAAAGTCAAGTTGAAATGCATTGTTAACGTTTTTTCTGCTTATATGTTTCTATGATTTGTGAAAATAAATCTAAATCTTAACTAAATCATGACGCTTTGTTTTTACAAAAGTGCTGGGCGGGAGGTGTGGAGTGGGGGCTACAAATCAGCTGGACGGCAAACCGGTTCAGCAGCTTAATACCGTCAGCGTTGTTTCGATTGCGATTGCGGCGTTTTGTTCGCGAACCTACCGCATAGAGATCAGTCTCATTCAAAAGCTCGAGCCGCAGAGTCGAGTTTGAAATCGACAAGTGAAGAAAAAGCGGAAATTCTAAAGTGTATACTAAAGAGAGATGAAAGCTATTGCTACCTGCTCCCTCCTGCTCGTGCTGCTGGCACTCACCAGCAACACTTGGGCCGCCGATTGCGATGAGGCGAAAAATCCAGATGATAGCGACTTCAAGCACTTCTTCAAGAATATCGGTTGCAAGGTGAAGCAGGGGGCAGAGGATGTGGCCGAGGCGGCCAAGCCCTATGCTGACAAGATTGGCGAGGGTGCCAAGGACTTTGGTAACACTGTGGCTCAGAAATACGATCAGTTGAAGCATCGTCTGACGGACGATGCGCCCTCCTCCACCACATCGACAGCGTCCTCAGGCGCCGCCCCTGTGCCCGTTGCACCCACCGAGCGCGTACCCTTGGCACCAATCGGTGGCCCACAGTCCAGCCCCATTTTGAATGCTGACTCAAAGCCAGCACGTCGCTAACTAAATCAATCAAAAAACAAAAAAAAAACGCTTATCAAAGTTCATTTATAATAACAACTCATCTATCTAGAACAACTTCTAGTGACTCAAGCTTGTTTAAATTTTTTTTTAATGTATGTACATATGTATTATACATATACATATGTATACATAATGTATACAAGTATATATGAAAATATAATGCTATCTCTTCCTCAATAAAAATCCACACGTTTAAATGAATACACCTAGCCCTCGCTGAACGCTAACTCTTTTAATGCTAACTCGGTCTAATGCGATTGCAAAATTGCTACCTTTTCTCTTTTAACGCGGTGAAATACCTCGTTCTAACGCGATTGAAACAAGTAAAAAAGCTGTTTACAATAATTATAGAAAACGAAAAAAATTAAGAAAATTAAAAAAAAAAATTGATCGAATTTACCTTTCTTGGTATTTGAACTCACGTAAAGGGTGTATAATTGCACATTTACATAGCAATTGCGTCTGTGTGAGTGTATGTATGCCTATGCGCATCTATTCGTGTCTGTGTAAACATGTTAGCATGTTATGTACTTCTGTACATTTCATGTAAATAGTATAAAAATTGGGTTTTTTATTTTGTCGATTATTGCATGAGTATCTTTGGGTATAGTATGTATCACCACACATGTGTGTGTAGAAAAAAGAAGTCCCACTTTCTACACTATCAGAGTAGGAATGAGTTCATACTTATAAATAGTTGCTAAGGTGAGCAAAACAAACGCGCAAATAGTAAGATTAAAATTCTTGTGATAAGTGAAATTGTTTAAAAAAATTTAATTACTAAAGCTGCTATAAATGCCACTAAATGAATTTTCATTTTATTTTAATACATATGCATTTTATGCGATTTCGCTTGACACGACGTTTTCAAGGAACGTAACCCCCGCGTTAAGCGAGGGCTAGGTGTATATATATTTATGCATTATGTGTGTGTGTGCGTGTGTGTGTATGTATGTCTACGTTTTCAGAATTCCGAAGTGGAAACTGTAAAGTTAAATTGATAAATATTTTTTACTTCCGATACGCTGCCAGAACCTGCAATTACTCTAAGTGTATACAATTTGTTTTTTTTTTTTTTTTTGTTTCTCTATGTGGTAATTTGTTTGCGTTTTACTTTTTGTTTTCGTTTATTTTTTCTATTCGCCTCTGTTTGTTTGTTTGCTGTTTTGATGTTGCTGCCAAGCCAATTTCAAAGTATTGCCGCATTAGTGCTCAACGCTCAATGCTCGACCTCCGCCTCAGTTTCAGTTTCTGTTTTAATTTCAGTTTTTCTAGTCATGTCGACATTTTTCAAATCAATAAAGCGCTCACATTCGAGCTCTAACTTTGAATTATGCGCCTAATTACGCAGTCAGTCGATTCCGAGTATTTCGACTCAACCTATTTAATACGAGTATATGTACATATGTATGTATGTATGTGTAATGCGTGCTTGTAGTTGCAACGTAAATCTTACGATTCTTATCGGCATTACCTAGCCTGTAAGTACACCCGAGGCTTGGAATACGTAAAGGGTTTGTTATAGGAAGGTCCTTTCGGGACATAATAAAGCTGTAGCTCAGGATTGATAGCATTTGATTTGTTGAAAGAGTGGACAGAATATATGGTACGGCATTACATTTTAGTTGTATATGGATAAATGCTTATCATCAAACTGTATGTTATATACATATAATTGATAAACTACTATGTACTACACTATGTACGAGTATTTGAGTGTGTACGTAGGCAGCAATTGCTGTGCAAATTACTCGTAATTGCTGTAATAACGACAAATGAGAGTACGACAAATATAAATAATTGATGGCTAAGGTTGCAAACAAAACATCAATGCCAAAAACAAGAACCAGAGAACTTATACAAAACAATTAGGGCAATCAACAGTCTAAATCAGATCTATAAACAAAGCAGCTAGCATATGGAAATCAAGCTGTGTGCAATCAACAATCCGCACAGCAGCCACAACAACAAAAACAACGACTACAACAACGACCAGATTGACGATAATGACGATGACTGCGACAATAAAAAGTGAATAATGAATCGAATTAGCACTTTCAACGAACAGCCTCAAAGTGAAAATTTGTATTCAAATTGTATTTGGCGTAAGTCAATTTGATTATAGCACGAATGGGCGACTTCAACGAACCTATTCCTGTAGAAATATTCCATAAATTTGTTTGAAATCGTATATTCCGATTTTCACCAAATGTATAACACGAATCGAATTCACATCATTAGCAATACAAGTATAACTATTTATTTCCACAAAATTATTCGTCGGAGCTGCGATTTGTTCACTCCATACTTTTGTGACCTCAACCCTCCGATCAAAAGTAAATCTTCACGAAGATGTAAATCACAACAAAGATTTGACGCAAAAAAGAAAATCAAAAACTTTGTGCGTAAATCGATAGCAAAGATGGGAATTACAATCCAAAGTAACGAGAAAACTCAGTCAATCATTGAATTTACAAAATGTTCAAATCATTAGAGCAGTCGGGGGCTATCGCCCCCATTTCCCTCACAGCCTAAGTCTCTCTTGACGAAATCAATTAATATCGAAATATTTGTATAAACCTTTTTAGGTTTAATTTAGGTATTGCCTTTTCTTAAAAAGCCATTTTAGGTTTTGGTACATAAATATATACACATATATATCCTTTAAAAGACGTTTAAAGAAGGTTACATTCGATCGCGGCGAATTCAAGGCGATGATTCATTTCAGAACCGAAGGCGATAAGTGCGTTTAAAAATAGCTATGCGTAGTATGTATGTGCATGTATAAATAATTGTAGTGCGGTAGATGAGTCATTATATACTAGTTTCGTGCGAATGTATGTAACAGGCAGAAAGAGGCGTAGCAGACCCCACAATGAAAATATATTCTTGATCAGGGTGAAAGCCGAGTCGATATAGCCATGTCCGATTGTCCGTCCGTCCGTTTGGTTTGGCACCAGTAGCTGTTTTTTATCTTATTTTATCTTATCTAATCTTAATATCACGATTTAAAAGCAGAAATAGAAAAAATTTCTATACGTATACTAAGTTTTATTATGATAAGTTGATTAGAAAGAAAGTTATAGCCATGTAACCAGGCCCAAACTCTGGCCGCAGCTGTATTTGTTGGTACTTTGACATAATTATGTAATGCACATATATGTAATACATATGTACAAGTACACCAACACGAATAGACCCGATTCTGATGTGAATGTAAATGTATGCATGCATGTATGGAATATTTTATATTTAATTAATTAATTAAATTTTTTGAATACATTTTTTTTGGTGGGATACAGGGTACAGGTTATTTAAGAGTTGAGCCTGCTCGACTTTAGCATTCCCTTTTTGTTTTTATTTATTTATTTATTTATGTCAACAAACTTTGACTGTCGACATAGGAAATAGTACATCAAAATTATAAAAAGAAAAGCCTAAGAAGGAGAAATCTAATCAAATTACAATAATATATAATTAACGCCTCCGACCCGGTGGGGGAATATTCTTTGCCAGCCATGTGTGGTCAGAGGCGTCAATAGATCTACCGATAAAAAAAGAAAAACTTAACAGAGAGAAGAAGCTTAGACAAGACATTTGCCTAAGAAAAGAAACAGTGGACATAGAAGCCATTTTATTTGAATTATATTCCACACACACACACACACTTGCATTGCTGCCTCCCCTTTTAAATAATTTATTTTTCCACCTTTGCCTATCATTGTTGCCCATTTTCCACAAATGTTGCGGCCTTGCATTGGCATCGAAATAATGTCAATAATACATATTGTATGTATGGGTATACTTGTATAGTAATATTGGTGATGATATTTGGCTGGCAATTGATTTCTATTAACTGCCAATTGACTTTGTTGTTCAACTTTAATTGCCTAAATTCATGTTACAATGCGAAAGGGCGACAGGATCCTGCCAACAATAACCAAACCAAATAAATAAATTTGCATTTTAATGCATTCTTCTTTGTTTTTCTGGACCGACGTTGGTCAAAATGCAATTAAATTCTAAAAATGCATTAAGATACTTTTGTAATTTGCTAATTATGCGCATTACAAACACAACAACAATAACAAAACAAAAAAGCAGAAGGCCAAAAAAAGCAAACAAACTAATAGGGACGGAGTGTTGTAGGAACAGGTAAGCTGACTTGGAATGGTGTTGGGGAGGTGGACGCTTAAGCTACATGCCATTGCGTGTTGTCCTTACAACCAGTTGTTGTTGCAATTGTTATTGTTGCTTGGTTGTCATGGACGTGCTCGCTGTTGTTGTTGTTGTTTTTATATGCATTTGTTGCTGCCACTGTCGCTGTTTATGATTTATTTACGACGTCGCGAGTTCGCGAACAGAAGCCAATTCGCCATTTCCTTCCCTAGCTGCTGCCGCTTCTCTTCACTTCTGGGCAACTTTCACTTGTATGCATTTGATCGATGCATTAATTACATAATGCTGTCCACACACACACACATACGCACACACACACACACACCGAACGCGAGCGACTATTAGTATTTTGGTAGTTGGCCGACATTGCAAATTTGTTGCTCCAACAACAATTTTGAGTATGAAATAAAAAGAAGGTTAGTGTGAAAATATGTAATAGTCGAAATTGTGGATACCCCACTTTTTCAATTTTAAACATCATATTAATAAAAATGATTGGAATGATTCATAAATTTAGTACACAAACAAACAAAGAAATTGTGAAATTCGTCAACTATATAATGCTCCTTATCGAATTTGATAAAATAACGCCTACGTGCATTCGAGGGTTTAATTCATGGCGTCGCAAATGAACAATATGATTGGTTAGTCACATATGTATATGTATATGTATATGTATATGTATATGTATATGTATATGTATATGTATATGTATATGTATATGTATATGTATATGTATATGTATATGTATATGTATATGTATATGTATATGTATATGTAATGTACTATATGTATATGTTTCATAGCTGAAAATGTAACAAATTACGATTTGGTCGTAATATGTAATTCTTTGTAAGCTATATACTTGTATATTAAACATTTACATGTTTAATCTATACTATTATTATAAAGAGAAAATATTTGATTGTTTGTTTGTTTGAATTGAAAAGGCTCCGAATCTACTGGACCGATTTAATGGATTCCTTCACTGGATTCTTTCAGCTTCCCAAAGCTACACTATCGACGGTGAACATGGGCTATATTATACAAGTATTTGAAAAAAAGAATGCAATCCTTACTAAAACGCCAATAATGTAACCAAAGGTGTAAAAAAATTACCTTAAACAACTCCTGAATAACATGCTGTCAGTTCATAATCATTCTCGAAACATTGTCACTTTAAATATTAAGGGAATATTATTCAAAAGTCCCCAGCCAAATAAAAGATTACAAATCGATCGACACCGTGATTAATATTGACCCTTCTGCACTGCCGCCACATGAATTGACGGTAAAATTCGGAATTGCAATCATGCTTTTGAGAAATTAAAGCCTTCCAAGCATGTGCAATGGGACGAGGCTGCTTATTAAGGAATTGCAGGACAATTTATTAACGGCCCAGCAACTGATCAACTAGCTCATATAACGAGGATACCGATGATCCCATTTGATCATTTATATGGCTTCAATTTCCGGTAGTCTCAAGGCTAAGCCTTCGAATTAGTAGGGATCGACATACGAAAGCAATGTTTTACGGCATTGTATTTCGCTCAACGAAGCAATGGAGTGCAGCGTGCAAAACCACCAAGCAAGGTGCATCATAAGCAAAAGGGCAATGCACTCCAAACTGCAGCATATACAAAACATACGCAAACTAGCACCGATGACACAAGCAACAAATCAAGCACAGAGGGCAATACACTTCACGCAGCGCAGCAAACCAAATATAGGTCATCCAGCACAGAAGGCACTCCACGCAACGCAGCAAAATAAATAGATCACCATTTCAGCAATAGTACATTAGACATAAGCATATTTTACGACTCCAAATACTATATACACCATAAGATTCTTCAATAAAAACCAGAGTATAACCCACAGCACTTGTCTTTCGATTTAACCATCTTAGACGTGAACATATTGCGTTTAAGACAGCACCAGTTGTGAAGGCCAACTCTCGAATCAAGACTACAGGTCTTCACTATAAAGGGATTTAACTTAGATCCCAAGGGCACACAAGACCAAGACTCCTGCCGCAACCATCTACAAACAACGAAGTTTGACTCAATCAACGGACTAGATTGCCGATCGCGCAGCTCATAACCAACTACAAGAAGGATGGTTGGGAGCGCAAGTCCAAGCCTGAGTACTACCCAAACCTGGCCCGTCGGCTGCAAGGCTTGGCACGGGAACTGGAAGAGGGTCACAGCGCCCTGAAGGCCACAGAAGAGCTACCGAGCATGAGCATTTCCTGATATACGAGCACACGCAGACAGTCCCAGCGGTACCTGGAGTTGTTCTAGCAGCCGCCAACCAGAGGGGCCAGCCAACACTATAAACGTCCTGCGTCGTTTCACTCAAGCGCAACCAGGAAAACCGGTGTTACTCGCACCTACTGCAGCAGGGCCACAAGTGTCTTTAATTAAACGGACCACGAGTGTCCACCCCAACATCAGACCGGACCACTAGGATCCCGCCTTGATCAACAGAAGGACAATAAGCGTCCTTTAGCTTAACTCGTCAGGACCACAATCGTCCTGCCGATTCGCACCACCGCACGTGTGCGAATAAACAGGTATGTTGACCTATCACGGGTCGGAGCTCCTGAATATAAATTTATTTTGCAACCACAAAATAAAACATCAAATATATTTTACAGAGAACATCTGACCTAATAAAGAACAATAAAAAAAATCTAAAAACGAACAAAAAATCATTAAAATAATAATATCCAAAATAAATTTTGTGGTATTCAGTTTAGACTGGAATATTTATTTTGTCCTCGAGTGTATTTGGCGATAAAGAAGGTAAGAAAAGAAGAAGAAGAAAACAAAACTCCGTTTTCGCTCTCCTAATAAACTCTTCTGATCTCTTCGGTCACCTTGGATAAGAGAGAGAGAGAGAGCTTTTAGCCAATGCAGCTTATCACTCTCAAGGTCTGCATACGTGCAATAATAAGGTCAAGCTGAGCATTAGATTCATTGCTTGAGATCAGCTGAATGTGGACGGTCATACTTCTTGCCAAATCTCTATTAAAAATTTTGTAAAGTGCCCACGTGCAACATTTATTAATTATTATTGCCAAAAGTGCATAAAATTGTATAAAGAGATTTCGAGATTGCTTGGATTTCGGCGGATTAATATTCCACCCCTTTTCTTCGCTGGAAAGATTGTTTAATTTATTAAAGGAAGCAGAGTTGTATTTACACCAGGTAAATCAATATGGTTAGCTTCGTTCGGTTTTTAAAGTAATTTTTTTTGTTTAGAGATCGAGTTTCATAACCCCGAGCGGCAGGTATGGTGCTCAGGGCCAACCTGCTGCGGCTATAATTCCGTGCTGAAACAACGCAACAACTTTAATAATTTTGTCTACACCGCACCGCAGATCCAGCAGCTACACCACTTTACTTTCTCGGCAATACAAGGAATAGTACAGATAGTGAAACGTTCTTTTGAATAACGAGCCTATGTTCATTTAAATTTTATTAACTTTGGCCATTTTATTCGGTTTCCTATGACACTTAATGTCATTGCAAAATACAAACGGTCGTCTTACTACGACGGTTGCCTATTCAATAATAGTTAAATAGCTCAAACTAGCACATTTATTTGATTAGATATTTCAATTAAAACTTACAAAATCTATGATAATTGATTAGTTTAAAATGTATACTTAATTTTTTCTTTTTTTTTTCTTTAAAAACAACAAAAACATGTACAATCCATCTACTTGATTGCATATGCAAGGCCACATAAATCAAAGTAATTAACAATGATATTCATGCATTAGGAATATATATATATATATATATAAATTTAATGAATTTCTAATGCAAATTAATAAGTTGTAAATGCAAAAGTCTGTGGTAATGTTAGCTGCGTCTTCGATTGAGCTCAACGATCACCAAGCTGAGTAAGTATGTACAAACACAGACAAATTAAAAGCTACAATTAACCTGAATCATTAAATTTACCAGATATATTTTACAATGCATATACCATATTATATTTAAATGTACTCATAGGATATGTGTATTTTTTTTGCATATACAATCAGGCTAGGGTCTTAATGAACATAAATTCTGATTAGACATGAAATTAACTATGAAATTGTTTTGGAATAAATGAATAATATTTTTAATTTTGAAATCATGAATTGCTAACTGTATTTCTTTTTCGGTCCGTCGCCTAAAATTTAAATCATGTTTCTTCCCAATAATTAACTATTCATATAAAGTTCTTATGGGGCAATACCTAAACAACTTATATTGCCATGGTCGGGTGGGTACAGACGAGGATGCTAACAACATCTATGCTCCTCACTAGATATTGTCAAATCCAATCCAATTCAGTAGGGTTTCAAGAACGATTATTCTTCAACTTTGGATTTTTATTTTATTGTCAATTGAACTGTTGGTTTTTTTTATTAATGTGCACTTAAACTATTGGGGTAGTGTAGTATGGCAGAAGGAGGTAAGAACCCCACCCCATATCCGGCGAGCTAAGTTAGAGCGTAGCAAGAAGTGCACTCCTTCCGAATTCTGCCCATGCAACAAAAATGGATAAATACAAACACCATATCTACCCACACACTACAATTTCACTCCTTAGTAACTCATAGCAAAAATAAGGGTGTATGTGTGTTATAAAATGTATAATTTGTACAAATTTTGCAAAGATACCCGTGCGAAGCAGGAGCAGGACGCTAGTGTATATATATTAAATAGATCATGATCGCCACAATCAAAAAATACTTGCAAAAAGACACAAGCTACAGAAATAATAATACACATATGAAATAGTCTGCGAAGAATTATAAAGTATTAGTATATAAAGACCTATTAACTCCACATTCTTTTTTAGAAGAAACATGTGTGTGATTGCTAAGCTTTAAACAAAGAAAAATATTTATATTTATACACTTTCATAAAAATAGCGGACTATGCTAAATGACTAGAATTCGGTAGATTTTATTTTATTCAAATGTTTATTACCAAACCGAAAATTATATGTTATAGCTTATATTGAAAGCAAACAGACCTTATTCTTACACTACAATTAGTTTCGGAAGATGGATGTGCTCTTAAGGGCATTATATGGTAAGAAAAAATGTTTTTGGTTATCACATTATGCAATAACGAAAGAGAGTGGTAAGAGAAAGAATAAAAAACAAATTTTATCCCTTATAAAATGAAGTGTGGGGAAATGAAATAAAATCATTTAGCTATTCATTGTACTTAAAAGTAGGTAACAATATTTGTAAGAGCCTGACTATGGCGGTTTTTCGTAGCATACCTTTAGGATGAACATAAAAGTTCCGACTGTATCCACCACTATGATGTTATCATTATTTTTTTTAATCAATATTAGGCAATGACACCACCATTTTTTACGACAGCTGCATGGCTTCATTCATAGCATTCGACATTCATTGAAATGAGTTAGAATAAATGAATCGTAAAACGGAATGAAACAATTGACATATCGGAGAACATTCGATTTATTCGAGTTACTCTAGATACTCTACTCTACGACGAGTTTGCTGAATATGTAGATGTCCACCAAGTTGAAGCAATAAAAGACAATATAGAAAAGGAAATTGCCAGTTATTCCAATATTAATGTTGCATACACAGCTGATTTTAATACTTTGGCTTGGTGGAATATGCATAAACAATTTGTTCCTCTGTTGCACAAAAGAAGCTGCAAAATAGTTTGCATTCCAGCGAGTAGCGCGGCATCGGAACGCACATTTTCAAATGCTAGACATTTTTTCTATTGTCTATTATCCACCAATCCTGACAAAATTAATAAGATAATGTTTTTAAAAATAAATACAAATATCAACTGTAAGAATATGTATTGAATATGTATCTCTTTTACGTTGTAAGAATATAGTATCTTTTATTTGGTTGGGAGCAGCGAAGGTGCCGCTTCCAACGTTCAGTTTATTCTGGTTGTTACATTTGTCCTTAGGTTCTAAGTAAGCCTAAGTCTGATCGCTGCGCTGCCCACAGTTGGACAGCAGAGAGACGGTTAGGTATATGCTATGTATTATATGTTTATAATTATGCTCTCTTAAGCTGGAGCGCAGGGGTATATGCATATACTTGAGTTCGGTCAGGTGGCCGGCGCGTGTAACAGAATGCTGACACTTGCACATAACGGTGAGCGCGCCACCGGGGTTTTGTTTATGCAAACACTGCAACAAAGTGTTACAGTGTGTTCACTTTAAGTACTCTTGGTACAGTAGATATTCAATATATATGCATACTACATCTCCCTCCTTTTGAAAAATAACGTAATATTATGAAGTTATTTTATATGTATATTTTACTTAAAAGAATAGTTTTAATTAACAAATGAAAATTTTATTAACAACAAAAAGGAATTATTATATATTTTGTTTTTTTTTGTTTTTTTTTTCTTTTTTTTTTTATATATTCAAAGAAAATGAAATTACAAATAATATTCGTATGTAAAAAAAAATTATTTATGTCTTAGCATGGCCATACTAAATACAATTATGAAATAAACATCTTTAACCTATCCTTATGGACTTTTTGTTTTTTGTTTTTATTATTCGTTATTATAATGTTATTTCTATCTCCTATTTCCGTTACTTTGTACGGACCAGTATATTTATAATCTAACTTATGACCGGTTTCATTTCTTAATAAGACTTTATCACCTACTGATATATCTATGTTGTTTATTTTCTGATCATATATTATCTTATTATTTTTCTTATTTTCTTCTATCATTATTCTGGCTCTTTTGTATGCTACTTCTAATCTATATTTACTTTCCTTAGCATAGTCATCTATATTATATATGGTTTCTATATTATCTATACTATTAAATTGTTTTGGTAAATTATTTGTTTTACCAAATGCTAATTCATATGGACAGTAATTATGTGCCATTGAGGGGGTCGTGTTGAAACAGAAAACGAAATATTGGAGCCATACGTCCCAATCAGTTTTATCAACCGATATATATGAGCGTATGTATTCATTGAAAGTTCTATGACTACGTTCTATTGTTCCAACTGTCTGGTGGTGGTGTGCCGTAGATGTTATATTTTCAATTTTTAGGTATTTGCACAAATCATTTATAATTGAATTCTTATATTCTGTTCCCATGTCCGAAATGAACGTCTTCATTGGACCGTACTTTAGAATAAATGATTCAAAAATTGCCTTAGCGACAGTGTTCGCGTTCTTATTTGGAACTGGTATGGCAACTAGATATTTAGTTAGGTCACATATTAGAGTGACTGCATATTCATTGCCATTTTCTGATTTTGGTAGTGGACCAATAGTGTCCACTATCACTCTGTCGAAAGCATTTATTGGCGTATCAGTTATCATTAATGGAGTCTTACTGTGCTTGGTTATTTTAGCTTTTTGGCATTTCTCACATATTCGTATGTACTCAGTAATATCTCGAGACATACCTTTCCAAAAATAATGTCTTTTGACCTTGGCCAAGGTTTTTGCAATGCCGCTATGACCTCCTTGTATTGGATCGTCATGGAATTTAGACAGTATAGCTTCTTTCTCTTTTTGTTTTTCTATAAGGGTCACCGGGTTAAGTAGCGCTACTCTTAATGTATTCAATATTTTATTGCCCATTTGTTTGAAATTATCTATTGAAACATGTTCAAAGATATTTTCCCACGGTGCCATTTTGAGTTGGCTGATTTTGTTTATACCGGCTTGCATTTCAAGCCTTTGGAAAAATTGACGTAAGTCTAGGATTCCATTGGTATATAAATCGCCAACATCGTATCTTGCAGTAATTTTTCTACCATGTTTAAATAAACATAGCGTATCTTTTACATGCAAGGTCACTACTTTACGTACTTCGTCATTGTTTATGACTTCATATACGTTGGGCTTAGAAGCTTTCTCTATAGATTGCGTATGCAATTCTATTTCTTTGTTATCCGCGCGGATTTTCTGTCTATTTTGATATCTAGTAGTGACTTTCATTATATTTCCAGTAATGTTTTGTAGATCTTTGATTGTTATTCTTGATAACGCATCAGCTACATAATTGTCTTTTCCCTTCAGATATTCAACTGTGAAATCATATTCTTCTAATTCTAGCCTCATACGTGTCAGTTTAGAACTCGGGTTGATCATTGAAAATAGATATATTAATGGTCTGTGATCTGTTTTAATTGTGAAATGTTTGCCATAAATATATGGTCGAAAATGTAATATTGCCCAGTGAATTGCAGCTAATTCCTGCTCAGTTGTACACTTATTACTTTCTCCCTTAGTGAAAGCTCTTGATGCGTATGCAATGGGAAGTTGGAGTCCGTTATGGTTTTGAGTTAAAACCGCTCCACACGCTAGCTTACTTGCATCAGTAATTATACAAAATTCTTTGCTGAAATCAGGATATTGTAGCAAAGTAGGTTCCATGAGTTTTGTTTTTAAATATTGGAATGCGTTTTGGCATTCATCTGTCCATTCAAAAGGAACATTCTTTTTACATAATCTTGTTATGTGCCGTGAATATTCGGCGAAATTTTGTATGAAACGTCTATAATAATTGCAAAATGCTATAAAACGCCTAGCGCTGTCCGCATTGTGCGGCGTAGGGTAATGCATAATGACATCATATTTTTTGTCGTCCGGAAGTATTCCCTTATCTGTGCATTTATGACCGAGAAAAGTCACCTCATGCATAAAAAATGAACATTTTTCTGGATGTAACTTTAGATTGTATATCCTACATTTCTCAAAAACGTCTGTTAAGTTTTTAAGCATATGTTTTTCGGAACAACCTATAACTATTAAGTCATCCATATAAAGGAATGCTTGTGAAGGTTCCAATCCAGAGAATGCGATTGTCATCATTCTCTGAAATGAATTAGGCGCTATTTTTAGTCCGAAAGGTAATCGCGTGAAGCGATACGAGCCATTGCTCGTTGAAAATGACGTTATATCTCTTGAACTTTTTTCGAGTTCAATTTGATGAAATCCAGACATTAAGTCAAGGCATGAAAAATATTTTGCTCGTCCAAGTTGATCCAAAATATCATCAATTCTTGGTAGTGGAAATTTATCGGACAGTAATTTTTTATTAATTTGACGATAGTCAATTACTAATCGCCATTTCTTTTGTTCTGAATTTGGAATTGTTTTTTTAGGGACAAGTAATAATGGGCTATTATATTCAGATACAGATGGTTCAACAATCCCGTCGGTGATCAATTTTCCGACTTGTTTCTGTATTTCGTTCACCTGACTGTGTGGGCTTCTGTAATTCTTTATATACACTGGTTCATCATCTTTTAATCTCAGTTTTTGTTTATAAAAATTATTTGTACTTATTGGTTCTGTTTCCAATCCGAATATATCGTTATATTGGGTGCATAAGCTTGTAAGCTGTGATTGGAACTGTGGAGGAAAGTTTTTCGAAAGTTGAGATAATACAGATTTTTCTCTATTTTCTAGATTAGTTTTGACTACTTCGTAGTTCGAAAGTGATTCATACGTTAAATTATTTGTACTGACTACTTGATCTTTATTTGTTGTATTGAGTAGTCTTATAAAAGCGTTTTTAGATGTTGCTATGGTACTTGCTATGTAAATACCATGCTTAATTTCTTGATTTGGAATCAATACACTGTCTTCTTTTGAATTAAGTTGGATTTTTCTAATTACTTGGGATCTTGCTGGCAGAAGTATTGAGTTGTTGCCAGAACTGTATGTTATTGGAACATAAATTGGAAATTTTAAGTTACTAGGTCTAATTATAAGCCAATCTTCAGATGGCTTGAAGTCTAATTGACAGTTGTATTTTTTAATAAAATCCATTCCTAATATGCCATCACAAGGAATAGCGAATTGTAAATCCACGATGTGAAAATCGTGTTGGATTATGTACTTAGTGGTCTGTATTGTAATAGTAGTTAACCCCTTGGATTTGGTTACCTCTTGACTTATTCCTTTTATGTCTATAATATAATTATTTTGTATGTCATGAAAGACATCAGAATTTTCTTTAACTATTGAAATGTCTGCACCCGTGTCTACTAAAAAGACAAGTTCCTTTCCTGTAGTCACATGGTTGAATGATACAAATATGTTCTGACTGAGATTAATGGTATGAACCCTTGCATTTTCTACTGTTGAGCATCTAAAGGGTTTTGCGAGTTTCCCGATGTATTATGGGTTACTCTGACATTTCTTTGGTTAGTATGGTTGTAGCCTCTATTCGAGTTGCCACGGCCTCTTGAGTTTCCTCTATATTGGCCACGTCCATTGTTGTATTGGGTACTATTGTTGTAATTATTATTACGACTGCGAAAGTTACCTCTATGATTTCCACGTCCGCGGTTTCCGCCGCTCTGTGGAAAATTTTTGTAATATAGGACAGAGTTTTGCTGTCCGGTTGCTTCTGTGCAACTGTTTACAAATTTTGATACGGCATCATTCATAGTATTGAAGGTACCAGCTTGCATGATAAGTTTTACCTTATCGATTGTGCAATTTTTAGTCATTGCTTTGACTGCATGCTGAGTGGAATAACTTCTGGCTAACTCTAGGGGTAAGCCGTCTGTTATATATGCACCTTCTAACATTTTTGTCATCTGCTCAACCTCTAGTGTGTACTGGTTAGCAGTTTTATTGCGTTGCTGTAGGTTCATCAGTTTTGCTGACAATACTTCTACAGTTTCGCCTTTGACGTGGCTTTTCAATCTTCAGGTATTGTTTTTTCATTTCCGACTAAATTTCTGGCGACACCTTTTAGCCTTGATTTTATCATCGAAATTGCTAATTGTTCGTGTTCGCCTTTTATTAATTCTAATATTTCTAATGCATCAATAAAACTTGTTAAGTTTTCAGCTTTACCATCAAAAACTGGTATAAGCTTGGATGCTGTATTAATAAAATCAATATTAGTTTGCGCCATTGTAATGCTGCTTAATTTATTCTCTATTATGCTTGAACAAGTATTAGAATCTATAGAATTATCCAGATCTGATAACAAAAGGGCTGGAATAGTAAGATTATTTAAATCTTGCTCTTCTATTTTTGGGTTTTCAAGCTCTTCTGACTCTATTTGGTCAGTGTCCATTTGCTCTGTTGATTCCGGTTCATCACCAGTTTCAACTGTTAGAGAAGTGTTAAGTATGGTCGGTACTGATATATCTAAATTGAACTTAAGTTTAATTGATATTAAATTAGATCGTAGTCTTATTAAAAATTTTGATACTTGGGACCAATGATCTTGATTTAATTTTTCTCTCTGGCCATGTATTAGTATACGTGCTTCATTAAAGCATTTTACTAGTACTTCTACATGTTTCTTAATAGTATTTTTTTGAATTGGCCTGTTTTGTGTAAGTGACTTATATGATTTATCAAAGTCAACTTTTATGTTATTTATTTCTTTATATAGTTCATTCCATTCCATTATATTATGGATATGAATTCTTTCTTTAAAACAAGGGTAAACTGAATTCTGTCATATGTTTCTCTAATTGTCTTTAGTGTAGCCATGTAAGAATATGTAACCATATTTTAGTCAAAATTTATTATTTTTTTTTTATTTGAAATTCATTATATTTATTTTATTTCATTTCCTTAAAGTTACAAAATTAATTATATGTTTAATTGTTCAGTGTTGGTTGTGCTCTCTTTTTTTTTAGATTTTGTCTAGATCATTTGCCTGACTCATATATTTCTTTTTCAAACATTTGTTGTGCAACTTATATAGTTTATAAAAACAATTTTCGCACATTATAACAACAATTATTATTAACAGTGTGTGTATTAGTTCTAGGTTAATACTATTTGACTCTACTTTATTAATGACATTAGCAGTGGAGTCCACTGACTTAACGTCTACTACTGCCATTTTGGGCGTGTATATTTTTAAATTGTATGGATAACTATTTGTTGTATCCTCATTAAATCTTGATATTGCATTACTTTGCATTAAGTTAACAAGTTTTTCTACCTATTGTTTTGTATAGCTTTACGGGCTATACTTCTAATTGAGCGGAGATGGTTCCGCACAACTTTACAAATTTGATTATATATGTATATATATATTATAATGTTGCTACTGTTGTTGCTCCTCCGCGTCAGCTGGTCGTCGCCGGTTTGGCTACGCTGACGCTCCTTCGTAGGCGAAAGTGGCGGAGTGCCCCTCGCGCTGTTGTCTTCACTGTTTCAGATGTCCGTGGCTCAGACGGGGTCGGTGTAGTAGTCTACACACTGGTTTTTGGTTTGCGGCAGGTGGATTTGCATGCCGCAGCGTATAGTGGTCCAGGGCAGTCGTTCGGACAGACATCAGGTCTTTTCGGCAATGGCTTGGGAGATTGTGGTTTTCTAATTAGTTTTTCATTAATAATTTTGATGTTTGCTGAGTGAGTTGCGGTATTTGGCTTTCTTTGCTGGAGGCTTTCTTTCAGAAAATCAAGTTCAGCAGTTAATTTTTGTGCTGTTGCCCATGTGGGCGGCGAATTCGTATATAATAGCCACTTAATGTGTGCTATTCTTTTATTTATCTTGTTTTTCTGGCCTCCGCGTTTGCCCATTACTCGCACTCTACTCACTCAGACTTTGGTTTTTTTTAGTTCCAATCTCCAGGTCTCCCGCGCTGGCGTAAGGGACGGATTGCCCCTCACACTTGTGGCTTGTTGTTGTTATTATGTGAAAAAATCTGTCACGGTCGCCATGTAAGAATATGTATTGAATATGTATCTCTTTTACGTTGTAAGAATATAGTATCTTTTATTTGGTTGGGAGCAGCGAAGGTGCCGCTTCCAACGTTCAGTTTATTCTGGTTGTTACATTTGTCCTTAGGTTCTAAGTAAGCCTAAGTCTGATCGCTGCGCTGCCCACAGTTGGACAGCAGAGAGACGGTTAGGTATATGCTATGTATTATATGTTTATAATTATGCTCTCTTAAGCTGGAGCGCAGGGGTATATGCATATACTTGAGTTCGGTCAGGTGGCCGGCGCGTGTAACAGAATGCTGACACTTGCACATAACGGTGAGCGCGCCACCGGGGTTTTGTTTATGCAAACACTGCAACAAAGTGTTACAGTGTGTTCACTTTAAGTACTCTTGGTACAGTAGATATTCAATATATATGCATACTACACAACCATTTTATTGACTATAGTTTTTCTTTCTTCTTTATCGGTTTGTAATTGGAATCATTCGAGAAGTACGTCTACATTTTTCGTATTCTCACTCCATTCAATTCGTTTTTCTACGTTTCGGGGGGAAATTAAAAAAAAAAAAAAACTCGTCCTTACTCGGATCTAGGAGAATCTGGATGCCAACTTTGGTTATTCTAGCTTTTATAGTTTCTGAGATCCTCGCGTTCATCCAGACGGACAGACGGACGGACATGTCTAGATCGATTTCTCTCGTCATGCTGATCAAGAATATATATACTTTATGCGGTCGGAGATGCTTCCTTCTGTATGTTACATACTTTGCACAAACCTAATATACCCTTTTTACCCTACGGGTACAGGGTATAAAAAAGCTTGGACAGACGGACTCGTCTTGCCATGCTAATCAAGAATATCAGGGGTGCAACAGAAAACTCCGGTGGTTTCGACTACAGTTGTTTTTGAAAACTCCCAAAAAATTCGTCGGTGCCACAGAACTTGGAAAGATTTCACTTTTTCGAACTTCCCCTCCAAGCCAGCTGTCAGCAACAGCTGACTAGCGACGAGTACATTAGACCGACTAATTGTGTTTAAATTCTTTAACGTACTATGTTAAATAGAAAACAAATATGCCATTTGCATTAATATTAGCCCGTGAGCGTTTGCGGGAACGCCAATTAATTGAAATATAATAAAATAAAATAAATTAATAAAATTAAAAAATACAACACAAATGTTTAAGAAGCGCTTCTGATCCCACAAAAGAATGTTGCTTATTAAAAATTTATGTTACATTTCTTATATCAACATCATTTGTTTTGCAAAAATTAGCATTTGAAATTGAATTTAGAAATTACAAAAATGTACTTACATTTGGTTTCCCTGGTCCGTATTGTATATTTAAGTGGCAGTTTATTCATATTTCATGTCAACAAACAGACTTGCCCAATCGGCGACACATAATTTTCGCCAAGTTTGTCTAATTAATACATAGTAATGTGGCACATATTTGAAACAAGAATTGCGTCAATTATATATTTTATTTTGAACTTTCGTTTGACTCACAACTTTAGACTGAACTCAACAACTGATCTCGCAGCTTGTACTTTTGTTATTTGGGCGGTAAAATGAAAAAAAATTCTTGTACTTTACAGTAAGTTCAGTAAAGAACTTTTGCCTGATTAAAATTATATTTTACTATTTACACATACTCGGTATGATTACACCTAGCCCTCGCTTAACGCTAACTCTTTTAATGCTAACGCGATTGCAAAATTGCTACCTTTTCTCTTTTAATGCGGTGAAATACCTCGTTCTAACGCGATTGACAATAAAATGGTATAACGTAATTTATACAAATTGCAGTTTCTACATGGCAACAAAAGAAAATAAGCCATATAAGCAGAGCTGCTATGAAGCTTTAAAGCTAGGTACACATGATGCAAACAATTTGCAGCAAGTTGAAAATAATTTGCAGCAAAAGTTTGCACAAATGCTTAAGCTAGGTGCACACGATGCAAACAATTTGCAGCAAGTTAAAAATAATTTGCAGCAAAAGTTTGCACCAATGTTTACACCTATGCAAATATTGCAAGAAAATTTCTTGCTGCAATCAATTTTTGTTTTGCATGCAAACTTTTGCATGGCTATTTCGTGCAATATATTGCGTCAATGTCTACACGTGTTTTCATTTCTTGTTTGCAGTGCTTGCAAGTGACACTCATTTGCAAGTTCTGTTGTTTTGTGAAAGTCAAGGAATAACGACGTGTTTATATCAGCGGTGGGCACGAAATGTTAAATCGGGAGCCCTACAACATTCCCATTGAAAAGATACATTATGAAACCATATCCATTCAGAAATCAACCAGCTCCAAATTGTGTTTTTAACTACCGTCTTTCCAGAGCAAGAAGAGTGGTAGAAAATGTTTTTGGCATAATGGCAAATTGATTTCGGGTTTTAAAAAAACCATTGGAACTTGGGCCAGAAAAGACAATAGATGTTGTATTTGCAATTTGCGCATTACTTAACTGGTTGATGGCCAAGAAAGAGTCAAAACAAAAATATGCTCCGAATGGAACATTCGACAATGAAGTGGATGCAGAAGTGGTACCAGGTACTTGGCGTAACGATCTGACGTTAGAAGGAAACTGCATACCAATTCAAAGAAGTACGCAAAACTCTACTGAAGCAAAAGATATACGTGAAGAATTTAAAAATTTTTTTGTTTCGCCTGATGATGAATATACTGTACTACTTAGTTGGGTACTACTAACTTGGGTAAGCAATAACTGGTTGTGAACAGCCCTCAACGAACACTGACACCAGTAATTGACACTAGTAATTTTTTCCGTAATCTTTTAGTGAAACTAAATCAACCATACAACATGTTCGGGTATTTGCCGAATGGGATCTGTCGCACTTCGGCTAACGCAGTCGTGCTCTCATTTTATTCAAAATATCAACAATACTACTGTCGATTATATTATAAAACTTAATATAACATTTCATTCGCAGAGAGGCAGTAAACAGTGACGGTCGATCTGTGCCGCTTATGTTGTATTGTTAGTGCTTGAAGTATATGCAGCGATTACGCTGCACACAATCGTTTTCGAGTCATTTGTTCCAATTATAATGAGCTTTCTCATTTACTTTCAACAGAACTCTCTCTTTATTCTATAAAAGTTCTTCTTTATAGTTATCTCCGTGGAAATCTCTGACCACATACTGCTGTGAGTCGGGGCATAGCTGGCCGGACTGGCTTAAAACTTTCCCCCACCGGGTTGGAGATTTCCCCCTTTCTCCTTTTGTCTTTCTTGTTCCATCTTTCTCTGTCCCTGTTTCTCTCTTGCCCTTTCTCTTCCTCTTCCTTTCTCTCCCTCTTTACCTCTGTCTCTTTCTACTCCTTACTTTTTATAGCCTGTACCCAAAGGGTGAAAGGCTATACTAGTTTTGTGCGCATGTATGTAACACACAGAAGGAGGCGTGGCAGACCCCACAAAGTATATATATTCTTGATCAGGATGAGAAGCCGAGTCGATATAGCCTTGTCCGTCCGTCCGTCTGTCCGTCTGTCTGTCCGTCTGTCTGTCCGTCTGTCCGTCTGTCCGTATGAACGCAAGGATCTCAGAAAGTATAAGAGCTAGAATAACCAAACTTGGTTTCCATATTCTCCTAAGACCGAGAAAGTACGAGTTTGAGTTTTAATTCGATGCACCCCCCCACTCCCCCGCAATTCGTGTTTTTTCTTATAACTTCCGTAATTCTCGGAATTTTGAAATCAATTTTGGTAGGTACATCCAGTTAGTACTAATGTGTCCGTGTGCCAAATTTCATCATGATAGGTCAATTCTGAAGAAAGTTATAGCCATAAGTAAAATCGCTGCTCATGCGCTGCCTCTGTCGGCAGCGCTGCCCGCAGCTGTTGTTGTTGTTGCTGCTTTGGTTCAACTTTGTGCTGCATACATACACGCATATAAACACACATAGGTACGTGATGTAAATGTATGCTGTTAAAACTAAACATAAACATATATTCTAATTTAATTTAATTAATTAATTCATTAATTTTTTTTAATAATTTAATTTTTTTTTTAAATTTTTTTTTTTTAATTTTTCTTTTTTTGTGGAGAGTACAGGCTATTTTACTGTCGGGCTTGCTCGACTGTAGCGTTCTATCTTGTTCTAATTAGAGAGAGAGACTATGTTATATTAATCATATTTGAATTTTTAATTTTAAATCTTAATATATATATAAAATGTTAATACTCATAAGTATATTGTTATTGAATAAATCGACAGATCCACTTGTTGATTTAAATAAATAAATAAATTTAACCGGATGCCCTCACACAATTGTGGAGCTGGGCATGCATTTTGTGGCAAACATTCCTTGGTGTGGGCAAACGACAAACTCAGCGACAGCCTCAAGTGCCATTTTCCTGAGACAATTCGCCTGCATTTGCTTATAGCTGCGGCTTCATTTTCTTAGACAACTTTGCAGACGAGTCGCGTTGCTGGTTGTGTTGGTTGTTTGTTGTTGGCAGCGGCCCTTCGCCTTTGGCAGGATTCTCATACACTTGCACCACAGTGGCCACTCATTACCGCCGCAAAAGTTTTTGGCCACCAATGCAGGCGGTCCAGGCAGTCGGGCGAGCACAATGGTCTGTTTGATGAAAATTTGTTTCAAAACTCAATCGATTTGCCAGCCAATGCACCAGATAAATATTACAGTTCACATCACAGAACACAAAGCATTTGATAAATCAATTGAGATCTCTCTTTGGTGTTTTCGGCTTTCATGAAATTGAATGATAAAAGTGAAGCAGCATTTAGTGAAGATCCTGCTTATGTTTTAAGCATTAATACAGGCTGTATCAAGACCTGTTTTCTTTGAGTTTAAGGATCACTATTAAAGAGTAATTATGAAGGTTGCCCATAGATTAGAACATCTACAAGTATAGTGGAATGAAGTCAACTTATGTTTGAAAGCTACGAGTGTGCTTTTCTCAACGAAAACATCCAGAATGGACCACTATGTGACAAAGGAATGGAAGTCGGAGCACTTTTGAGACAGGCATCTCATGGGCATCGAATTATGACACTTTTAGTGGTTTCCACAAACTATGCTAGGGTACATGGGCAAAGGGGGGAGGGAGGGGTGTAGGGGTGCGGTCGGTGGATGGGTGTGAGTGTAGGTGTAGTTGGTCGCTTCCTTGCCCCAAGTCTATGCCAAAAAGCTGAGCTGTCTTTGTATTTTCACTTTGCTTTTCAAATTGTTTGCAACTTTACTTCGATTTCATGCCACACACACACACATATATATTATATATATATATATATATATATATAAGTACGAGGGCATGCTGTGTGCGAATATTTTTCCAAGTTATTTTAGTTGAAAACAATTTTTATATTTCTTTACAACTTTTTCTCAAGCTCAAGCCCTTTGCCTTGCCTTGCTCTGCAGATTGTCGCTGCTGTCTGCTTTTGGCATTGTTGCTTGTGTTGTTGCTGTTGTTGTTCTGCTGTTTCAAGGATTGTCGAATTGTATGTATATTTTTGTATGAATGTTCGTATTTGTGCAGCCGACGCTTTTTAGTTAAAAGTTTATCAATAAAATTATGACAGAAAACTTTTTAATTTGACGCATAATAGTCGGCGGAACATTCCAAATGCGTTGCGGGACATTTGTGGCACGTCCAAAATACATCAGCCAATACAATACATAAGTATATAAGTAAACAAACAAAAAATATTAAGAGGAGAACAATAAATACACACGAAAATATAAAACAATAACCAGGAATTAAACCACTTCAAGTAGTCATCAACTAAGCAATAATTGTTAAAACAGGCACATTGCTGACACATCACAGAAACAACTATCGGAGGCACTTTCTGGTCGCTGCCCGAACTCAGCCCTTCAGGCTTTTGATTTTGTTCTTCTTCTCCACGGCCAAGCTGTTCGCAAATTGTTTGTCCGCCTCTGCCTTGTACTCCTTCAAATTATAGTGTGTTGCCTGCGAAATAGATAGATAGGAAGGATGCCTTTCATGCACCAGATAAAAGCGATGGTATTAACTTACATTCAGTGCCTCACGGAACTCTGTTTGAGTCAAGCGCTGAATACCACGAAAGTTGCGCCCCAGGATTCGGCCCAGCTCGTAGCGTGAGATTTTATAGGCCTCTGTGGTTGTGGTGGGGTCCTCACTGCTGTCGCCATCCTCGCTACTCAATGCCTGGATGGGATGGGCGAAATGTCGCAGAAAAAAAATGTCAGCGAGTTAATCTAAGAAATACAATTGCCCTCCATTTCAATTATTAACCCCGAAACTTGTGATCTTCTCTATAGGTGTCCAAATTATCAAATTATAATTCAATGCCTCATCAAACATGTTCCTAAAATTACATATATCCCTAAAAATTATATCTCAAAACTGTACACGTCGATTAAGAGCGCACACTAAATTCTAAATAATTGCATATTTACGTTTATTGAAATGTAAGACGCATCTAACATTATACTCCCGATACAATTACATTAATTAGCCCATCTGATGCACTCACCAAACGTTCTGTTGTACTCCGCGGTCGATTCGTGGGCTTAGCGGGCGCAGGATCGCTGAATTGCTCATTGACAGTGTTGTAAATGTCGTTGAGAGTGTTGCGTGTGTCCGTATATTGCTGTGAGGAATCGAAGAACAGTGCTCCAAAATCATAATGCATACACGTTTCTCACATCCCCACTACTCACATCGACAATCAGATTCTTGGTGATGAACATTTTCTGAAAGAAGTCCCAAAATATACCGCGCTTTGTGCGTATCCTGGGAACACTGGACAGATCCGAGCCAGTGCTCTGTGAACTCAGCTGGGCATCTGTTCCGATTTCCAGCATAAGAAAGCTGCCTAGCAGCATTAGAGGAAGCAATAATTGCCATTTGGTTGAGCTTCTCCTCAGCATTCTAAGCTGAAAATAGGAATTTGATTTAAGCCCCAATGTTCGTGTTCGTGTCATCCACTCCAATCATTCTTATTAATATGATGTTTAAAATTGAAAAAGTAGGGAATCCGCAATTGTGTGTGTGTGTGTGTGTGTGTGCGCGCGTATGTGTGTGTGTGTGTGCGTATGTGTGTGTGTGTGTAGACAGCATTATGTAATTAATGCATCGATCAAATGCATACAAGTGAAAGTTGCCCAGAAGTGAAGAGAAGCGGCAGCAGCTAGGGAAGGAAATGGCGAATTGGCTTCTGTTCGCGAACTCGCGACGTCGTAAATAAATCATAAACAGCGACAGTGGCAGCAACAAATGCATATAAAAACAACAACAACAACAGCGAGCACGTCCATGACAACCAAGCAACAATAACAATAGCAACAACAACTGGTTGCAAGGACAACACGCAATGGCATGTAGCTTAAGCGTCCACCTCCCCAACACCATTCCAAGTCAGCTTACCTGTTCCTACAACACTCCGTCCCTATTAGTTTGTTTGCTTTTTTTGGCCTTCTGTTTTTTTGTTTGTTGTTATTGTTGTTGTGTTTGTAATGCGCATAATTAGCAAATTACAAAAGTATCTTAATGCATTTTTAGAATTTTATTGCATTTTGACCAACGTCGGTCCAGAAAAACAAAGAAGAATGCATTAAAATGCAAATTTATTTATTTGGTTTGGTTATTGTTGGCAGGATCCTGTCGCCCTTTCGCATTGTAACATGAATTTAGGCAATTAAAGTTGAACAACAAAGTCAATTGGCAGTTAATAGAAATCAATTGCCAGCCAAATATCATCACCAATAATACTATACAAGTATACCCATACATACAATATGTATTATTGACATTATTTCGATGCCAATGCAAAGCCGCAACATTTGTGGAAAATGGGCAACAATGATGGGCAAAGGTGGAAAAATAAATTATTTAAAAGGGGAGGCAGCAATGCAAGTGTGTGTGTGTGTGTGGAATATAATTCAAATAAAATGGCTTCTATGTCCACTGTTTCTTTTCTTAGGCAAATGTCTTGTCTAAGCTTCTTCTCTCTGTTAAGTTTTTCTTTTTTTATCGGTAGATCTATTGACGCCTCTGACCACACATGGCTGGCAAAGAATATTCCCCCACCGGGTCGGAGGCGTTAATTATATATTATTGTAATTTGATTAGATTTCTCCTTCTTAGGCTTTTCTTTTTATAATTTTGATGTACTATTTCCTATGTCGACAGTCAAAGTTTGTTGACATAAATAAATAAATAAATAAAAACAAGAAAGGAATGCTAAAGTCGAGCAGGCTCAACTCTTAAATAACCTGTACCATCCCACCAAAAAAAATGTATTCTAAAAATTTAATTAATTAATTAAATTAAATATAAAATATTCCATACGTGCATGCATACATTTACATTCACATCAGAATCGGGTCTATTCAACCTATTAGAACCTATCTAATCAACGTATAGAAATGTATTATATTTCTGTTTTTAAATCGTTATATTAAGATAAGATAAGATAAAATAAGAGTACGGCACCACTACTGGTGCCAAACAAAAAAATGCATGCTTCTGCTTTTAAATCGTAATACAAATCCAAAGGTTTTGGGTACAGTTTTAAAAACCCGCTAGTGGTGCCGAACCAAGAGAAACTAAATATACTTCGTGAATCAAATGACTTTGTTAGTAGTTAAAAGATATTGAGAGCAAGAGGAAATAATGTTCTTTCCCTGATATTGTTAGTCAGAAGACAAATTCTTGGGACATGTTCTTGGTATGTAATATCTTAAATGAATGATCGCCTCTCGCCAAATTTTACTAAATACATGCCTTCAACGTCGTCATTTAATAACCACCGAAACACATCCATCCACACTATCTGGACAACACCAACAGTAACCCCCCCAGGACGCCTCTCCCCGACGGCGACCGGTGGCAGCCCCACCACTGGGATAAGTCGTATCTGGCCAATCACCAGTTCGATTGGCAATTCACTGTGTTTATTCGCACACGTGCGGTTGTGCGAATCGGCAGGACGATCGTGGTCCTGAGAGTTAATTTAAAGAGTTTAATTTAAAGGACGCTAGTTGTCCCAGTGGGCCGGTTTGATATTTGGGTGGACACTCGTGGTCCGTTTAATTAAAGGCACTTGTGGCCCTGCTGCTTCAGTGGACCCTTGTGATCCAGCAGGTGCGAGCAACACCGGTTGTCCTGGTTGCGCTTGAGTGAAACGACGCAGGACGTTTGCAGTGACCAAGCATATCGGATGGCAATCCTTGAGAGCATGTAGTTCAACGAGGTACTCGGCGAGATAAAGATCAGTGGTTCCCGTATTGACCCAAAGTAGCAAGCCGTTCGTTGATAATTTCCATACTGATTTTATTCTTACAAATCATGGCTTATACTTGTATAGCCATGCTTAAAACTACCTTATGACTATTTACATTTACCATTTCCATGTGTTGTCGGTTTCACAATAATGATGCGCAAGCATATATTATGAGGTGTCAGCTTAATTTGGCTTATAGATTTATACATATGTGCAATGCACGGAACTATGACCTGTATCTGATTGATGGTATTATGCTGGGGTAGCAGAATAATGTGTGTCTTATTCTTGTTTATTATTATTGCTTATGTGGGCTTATGTGCAGAGTATGGTGCCAATATTATCTATGCTAAAACAATATGGGTGTATAGGTTTATGTGTACTTATATGTATGTGATCTTGTGTATCATACAATGTTTATTATTGATAACGATAACCAATATATATGATATAGCTTAAAATAGGAATATAAGGTAAAATGATGATGGCGAATATTAGCATATGCAGCTAAGGCATTCTGGTTCGACGGCTGACTTCTCTGACGGCTTCTCTCTGCTTCTTCTTCTGACAGCTGACTTCTGCTTCTTTCTTTACGGCTGCCGACTGTGTTTGTAGTGCGGCTGACAACTTACTACTGACAACTAAGTACACTTCTACTGACTGCTTAAAACCAAAATGAGTACCGAGTTCTGATGGCGATGCTGCTTCTAGGTGTTCCACCGTTCTCACTATCCTGCCTTCCCATCTTACATGTATGTTATGTGTTGCCAAGCTATTTTATTGAATGTCTGTTTGCGTCGCGTTGATGAGACGTCATATATGTACTCATTCGAACGTGAGAACTCTAAAAGGAATCATCCAGGCTAGCACAATTTGAAGGAGAAATGGACCTGGCGACGGACCACCATTCAGGAATTATCCCACGAGAACATCACATGGGACACAGCTAGCCAGAAATAGAGTTAGATGGAAAGTACTTGCAGAAGCCCTAAGCTCCCAAGTGGAGTAAATAGGAATAATAACAACAAAAAATATCTTAAATGAAGGGAAGAGGAAAGGGTCTTGGTGCCCAACACACATTTCGACACTACTTATTATTACTGGAATTAATTTTCTCTTTTAAACTGAACAACATTTGTAATTTTTAAGTAGGAGCTATGTGATTTTACCAATTGTTGGGGGCAATTGAATGAATGAATTCATGAATGTATACTTGCTCATAAATGCACATACATACTTAAATACTTGTATATGTGGATTGGAGTCTCCAACTGCAAGGCTCTCGTGTGGGTGCAGACAGACAAATGCTTTTGACTATGTGTGTGAGTGACGCTTTGTGTGGAACATATACCAGTACGTGTATACAAATACAACTATAAATATACATAGTATGTGTGTAGACACAGGCATTTGAATGTATGTGTGAGCGTTAGCCAACAAATCGCTGAGCCAGATTAAACAAAGTGCATTGCAACAAGCCAATATGTAGCAAATACTACGCCAAACTGGGGCTATCGGTCAGTTCCTACCATAAATTAAACATTTGAATAGTTTGAGATGAGAGAGTGTTGGTGAGAAACCGGATAACAGAAAATGCAGATCAAGAGAAACCACGAAAACCGAAGCTCAAAACAATTGTAGTGTACATGGAAATAAAGCAAATCAGTGTGCAATGAATGATGATAAAACAAGAATGAAAAGATAGAGTCGTGCGGCCCAATTCTTAAAACCATTCAACCATTAATTTAAATTATTTCCATTAAGCTTTTTGATCATGTAGTCTACCGATGTTGACAAAACTTCAGATCATGAAGAGATATTATAAAAAGTTCATAAGGGCGGAAAAATCTCTGTATGCAAAGGGATTAATATACAGTGGTCTGTCGTGTTATTTACATATGTACGTTTAACATGGGAGTTGTCTAAAACTTCTCCTCAAACTTCTTAAACATGTCCTGCTAATGGGAATATAGTTTGTATACCAAATTTGATCATTCAGCTTTCCTCGATTGTCGCCTTCTTGCTAGTCTCATCAGAGCACTATGATACTGTATAGAGGCTATATACACTACTATGAATAGTACTATCTTATCGCTACTTGTGCTCCATTTCAGCTTTGCTTGGCAAACTGTTCAGCCTCATCTCGTGTTGGGCGGCAGGGTGGCCGGCAGGCGCCGTTGAAATACGCGTACGCACACATAGTTGTACTTGCGTACCTTTATGCTGTGCTGCGGTTGCGGTCGGACCGCACACAAATACAACATAACCATTTGGTACATGTGCTAACAAAACTGTTAATCAAAATTGATAAGGTGCGCTTAAAGGGCTCAACGGGACCGTGCTGCGGGTGGTTTATATGTAGCTGACCCTGCCCCGACCCGCATAAGGCAAATAGCCACATGGCGGCAATAGGCACAGGATAGAATGACTGGCAGACTGACAATCTGACAATCTGGCAGTCTGGCAGTCTGACTGACGGACACCATTAGCTGTCTAAGCTGCGCTGGCAGCAGCATCGGCATCGTGTTCCCCACATTGCGCATACGCCACGTGTACGCCAATGTTCCCTTGCAGTTTTCAGCTGAGCTCACGAGTGTGGGACTGTGGGTGTGTGCTTTTGTTTTTGACACACTAATTTGCCGTATGCATGTACTCGTATGCATGTGATTAATTAGTTTAGTATGTTCAATTAATTAAGTCAATTTGTGCATAAAAACGAGTTCGCATGAATGTATATGTACACGCACATATACTTATACTGTATGTGTGCACGTTTTTATGTGTTCGAGTGACCACTGGCCGGTGAAGAAGTCATCATCGGTATACGAGTATATTGCAAATATTGTTGTTTTTGTTTTTGTAGCTGCTGTTGCTGCTGCAACAACAACTGTTTCCCTAGCGAGGCACGCTTGTGTGCCTTTCAATCAATATTTATATAATGTTTGATATGCCAGGCAACAAATGCGAACCAAGAGCTACAATTTGGCATGCATCTGTATATACATATATACATATATATATATATATATATATATTCATAAAGTATGTGGGTGTGTGTATGTGAGTGAGTGTGTGTAGAGCTCATTCAGCTATGCATTGCATGCACAATGCACAATTTCAAATCAAAACTTTTTAAAATTACGCCACAAACACAACAGCAACTAACAGCGCTTAGATACACAGTACAGTGAGATAGTTGGACAATGTTATAGATAGAAAGCTTACAAGTAGACTACTTTGTCTGGGTTTCTTTATCTCTACCGATCTAATTCTCTCATCGAAAGTCATTTATTTACTCGTGTATGTGGCACGAGTAGAAGGATACTTTATAGGAAAAATAATCGATTTTATCCTCGTTTTATACTAGTCTTGTAAAAAATCAATTACTCAGCTTAGAAGAATATTGCGAGTGAATGCATGTTGAAAAGAATCATAGCAGAGCAGAACCCATATTTCATTTACTTAACCCGACTGTTTATTCACAGAAAGGCAACTCATTAACATTAACTAATATAGTTATTTTAAGCTCAATATATTAACTGTTTCCCCCTTGTGTACGAGTAAAATTAAATCAATTTTGTATAGTATTTGGTAAATTGATTGATTTTAAGATCCTTTGTACGTTTGTGGTCAAATTTAAAGAGAAAGAAATACCAAAGTCTTAATTGTTTCCCTTATCTTCAGATAAGTATTAGCTATGTTCGCTTTAAACGATTTTCTTTTAGAGATCCAACAACTGTCAGCTTCCATAAGCTAATTTTCTGTCTTGATTTTTTTTTATTCTACCTACTCATAGTGTCAAAATATCACATTGTGCGTGTCCGCTGAGTTGTTTGGTCCGACGGTTGGTCGAACGGTTGCCTCTGAGGTACCTAGCAGTGTGCACGTCTACGAATGATATGCATGTTACACACACACACACACACACACACACACACACACACACACAGACATATGCTCTGCTATTTCATAGCCGAAAATGCAGGACGCAATAGTTACTGCAAGAATAGGGATATTACTAGGACGTGAGCAGGGAGGTGGTCTGGCTGGCTGGCTGGCTGATGGAGAGAAGGAAGCACACTGGCAATCCTTCAGACAATCGTTGATGCTTTAATGCTACTCAAGTGCTCAACTGTTTGCTAGACAAGCGCAGCGGCAGCTGCAAAAACAACAGCAACAACAACACAGACAACTAATACAGCAAATTCAAAAGCAAACCAAGCAAACGAAAAAACTACTTCAAGTGAAAACTTTTGCTTTTTCGGGCATCATCATAAAAGGGAAAAGCCAAAAGTAATGCCATCAAAATGGATTGCATATATACAAATAGTGTGTGTGTGTGTGTGTGTTAGTATATGTGAAATGTATTTGTATAATAAAAAAATGAAATGGAACAGAAGGCGTACGTTTCAGCTGGAGATAGCGTCCAACAAATAAGAACTTCATCAAATGATTGCTTAATTGCAAAAATTTAAAATATACTACTTTAGGGCGCGAATATTAAAAAAAAATTTATGACTACTTAAGGTGAGCGAAATAATTAATAATTATTAAAAGTTTCAAAATCGAATTAGAAATGTAGGAATGGCATTTGTTTTAAAAACGAAACACTTTGTTTCCAATAGTAACAAATAATTTTGTCCGCGAAATACATGACAGAAATAAGTTGAGTCCCTGCTGGCTGCTCTTTAATGAAAGCTTTTGAGTATGATTAAGCATTAGGCATGATGTCTTCAATTCCCCATTTCCCCGATGTCGCCCATCCCACAATTACAAACGAAACGAAAATATATGCAGCTCTGATTGCTCGGAAAGCTTTCATATTCGGTTATAATACTTTAAGCACAAACTCCTGATAATTCTCAATTAGACTCCCACTGCAACACAATAATATTTGTTAAATGTCAGCTGCATTCAGGGTATCGTACAGTCGGACACTTCTGGAATAATTTTCATTTTGATTTGTAGTTGAAACTGGTAGTCTTGTCGATATGGCTTGTGAAAATGTGATGGTTAGCCAAACCAACATCAAAGTATTTAGCGATTGAAACTCACAAATTATTTAAACAACTCATCTGTAGTGTGCACGTGTGTGCGTGTGTGCGTGTGTATGTTCTTGTGTGTGTAATATGTATGTGTGCGCGCTATCTAAAAATGTTTATGCAAAAGGCGGCGTCTGTTGCAGGTCCCACGCTATGGACACAGACGATGTCGCAAGTTTCGTTCGCTTATGAGTCGCTCGAATCGAACTTTTCAGTGCCGACACACACATACATCCTGCTAGTATTTGTGCGGGTGTGTGTGTATGTGTGTGGGTGTGTGCATGCTGGTGGAAACCGCAAGTCAAGTTGGCCAGCCAGCATTATCACTAGCGGTTTATTTGAGCGTGAGCGGAAGCGACGTCCCCTGCGTCCAGTTTCCAACTTTGTCGTCATCTTGCGCGTTGTCCTCATTATCAACGTCTTCATTGCCTCCACCAAACCCTACAGATACACTGGCTAGAGTTGTTGTTGTCGTTGTTGCTGTCGTTGTTGCTGTTGTTGCTGTGCAACTTGAGCATTTTAATTATGCCCTAATGGCGCATAATAGCTGCACCCATTCACATGCCAGGCAGCCCATGCTCGCTGACTTTTCATTACGCCATTTGCCTTGATAACTTTGCCATCGTCTTGCGCATCCAGTGGGCTGTCTGCCTCTCATCCTCTCATCCCCTCATCCCATCATCTCTGACGTCACTACTCCTTAGCGGTGTCTTTGCATTTGCCGCCGTTTAACAAACGCCAAAACTTTGGCTATTTTTCGACTCGCTGTTCCCATCTCCATCCCCACCCCCCATGCCGGTTTCCACCGTATTTGTCTGTTTGTCCATCTGTCTATTCATGGCTGCAGGTAAATATTGGGCAGACAGGCAGGCAGGAAGGCAGGCAGGCAAGCAGGGAAGCAGGCCCGCAGGCTCGCAGCTGTGCAATCCTTTCTTCATTATACGATTTCGTTGCTTTCTTACGCCCTCTCCTTCCTATCCCCTTCCGACCCCTTCCGTCCCCATCCATTGCATTCTATTTGATTTTGTTCTCGCATTTTTTGTTGGTCTACATTTCCGCTCACTTTTGTGCTTAGTTTTTGGCAATTTTCGTTGCACTTTTGCGCACGCTTTGATTATTTTATTGCCCACCCAGTCAAAAAGTACAGCGAATACAGTGGAACGCCCAGTTGGCAAACTTCTCATTCGAAATGAAAACTTTTTTGGGCAGCAGCAGCAGCAACAACAACAACAACAACAGATTGAGCAACAGCAACAATTGCAACAACTACGAAAAAGACAACGACCGTGGCAATCGCATTCTTGATTATGTTTTCCAACTGGCTCATCAGCCGGCCAACAAAACTTTGTAATTATATCAATGAGTAGAGCGTCCCCTCAATGCCACCCATTTGCAGTTCCTGAAACTGTTCTGGCCTCGCCTGGCTTGGTGCAGTCCGGTCTGGTCTGGTCTGGTCTGGTCTGCATTTAAATTAAACGTTGGCCAGAAATCAATCAATTTTCAGGAGATAGGAAAATATTTTTGCATGGCATTTCAATTAAATTTGAATTTGGAAGAAAAAGGAAAAAACAATAGGGAGGAGAAAAAAAGAACTCAAGAAGCTGAGAACATTTTTTGAGTGCCGCCCAATTGTACGAGTGTGTAGGTATGTTTTTCTTTCAAACAAATATACACACACACACACACACACACTTACACATCCGCAGTCTGTGGCATTGCTCACGAGTACTTAGGAGAATGCAGTGGCAGAGCCTTAGATGCATGCAACAACAACAACAACAACAACATGACAACAATAACAATACGCAACTAAACTAACGATGCGCTCTACATATTGTTCATGTTACTGGAAAAGGATATATGCACGCAATATGCATTCAGCGGGACCGTGGCAGGGACGGGAAGCGAGAGCGACACCGAAACAGAAATAACAACAGAGACAGATATACGTTGAGAAAGAGACAGTAGTGGGAGGCGACAATTGTGCCTTGGATTTTGCCTTATTTCGCATTTGCATGTTAAGTACCAATTAAATGCGGCTTAAGAGCGATTTAAATGCCCCTATATGCTGCGTCCTCCTCCTCATCCTCATCCTCGTCGTCGTCGTCGTCCTCGTCGTCGTCGTCGGCGTTGTCGCCGACGCAATCGCAATCGCTGACACTGACGCCAGCGCCAGCGCCAACACCGGCAACCATGTTGCCAACGTTGCCATTGTCTTCCTACAATGCTCACAACGATTAGAAATGCGTGGGTGAGTGTGTGTGTGTGTGTTTCAGTGTATGTCGGGATTAGTGGGTGAAAGATGCACTCGAGCTCTTCCGCATCACATACTCCTCGCCAAAATTATGCATTTTAGATAATTACCTATCATTTCCGGGCCCAACATATGGAACGAAGAAAAATGTGTGTACGTTCCAAGTCTCGTATTATTATAAATATCAGTAATTGCTATTTTTTCAAGAATATATTTATATTTATTAGTTTCAGAAAACTATTCGTCTTTATGTAACATCTAGGATTTTGAAGTAACTATTTTGATACAGCCTAGAAATAAATTTATTTCAGATGTGACTAGCAGACCGATTCAGACCTATACTGTTCAACAACAGCGAGTGCTAGATATTTCGATACGTGCATTGTCCATAATGGGAGTTATGTACTAAAAAAGACTGCTACAAATAATAGTACAGGCCAGTTGATTTTAATATATGAGATATTGATCATAAGCTTCAAGCCATCTATCAAACACATATTAGACATATCCGTAGATCGAGTCAAAAACTGCTTATTCCGATACAAAGAGCAATTGAGAATACTGATTTCAAATACCAAGCAGGCCTCTAAGCAAATCAAGATCCTTTGGCGGTCCTGATCCAAGCATTTGGTGCCTGCTGCACAGATATTAAGTCTTATTTACAAAATCGCATGCATGGCTGTCCCACACGTAATACCACCATCGGCACCATTTGGCTTGCTGTTTGCCAACGCTGAGTCAACCACGTTCCACTAAATACTCCCACTAAATACTGACCACTATTTGGATATTCCTGTTTACCCACAGTCGCACATTGACTTTTGCAACGCACTGTGGCAATAGTGTGCACGCAGTGTGGCATAAATTATGTGAACCGATGGCATCTTATCAACATTTGTCATTGGGGCAGCAGAACGCACACACACACACACTCACACACACATTGGTACCACCAACTACCTGCATTTGCATTCGCATTTGAGCACACACACACGCACACACACACACGCATTTCAGTTTGATTTTGTGTTTGTGTTCGATTTCTAGTTTCTAATTTCGGTTCTCGGTTCTCGGTTTCAGGCACAAATCATCAAGTTACATGCAATTTTGTCAATTATACATAGTATCAGTTATTGTATGTATGTGTGTGTGTGTGCAGGTATATGCATATGCCTCCCCTTTGTGTGTGTGCATGAGTGTGTGTTTTGTGTGTCTGCCACACGGCATTCTATTGATTGACAGCAATGGCGCGCCCAATTTTCTTCTTTTTTTCAGCTGAACTTGGCGTGTCATAAACGAGTTGGGCCTGTAAGTTTGAATTGTTGGCACATACATACATACATATAGAATGTGTGTGTGTGTGTGCCACAATTTGCAGTGGGTGCGGCTTTTTGCCCGGCCGGTTTCCAAGTGTTAGGCAAGTACGTCTGTCTCCACACACACACACACACACTAAATAGTAATTAAATTAAAATCAAATAAATCTACCATGCTCGACGCACTTTAAACAACAAACACACACACATACTCGCATAAGTATTTGGACAGACATATAGGAACATATACACGTTCACCTTAGAAGTCGTAAAATTTATTTTTATTTAAATTAAAACACGACCGCGCCAGGCGTCCAAAAAGGGCAAAAAGTGTTGAGGCGGAAGCGATAAAAAAAAGGCTGACCATAGAGGTTGCATAATAAATGCTAATAAAGCTTTACGATGGTCAAAGGTGGCTGGCCAAATAGGTGCAAGCGACGCGCCAAGGACAAGCAAAAATAAACACACACACACACACACACACACTAGGGTATGTTCAGACTGCCAAGCAAAATTGATCAAACTTGATCTCAACAGCTGGCTGTTTGTTGTCTCCTTAAGCGAATTCCATTTCACACATTGAAGCACAAGAGAAACACACAATATTGTACTTCTCCATTCGAAAAATGCTAGTAAGTCACAGAATAAATAACTTTTTGACTTGTTGTATCTATTAATTCGATCTAAAAAGATGGAAGCGCAAAATACACCTAACTAGCACGAATTAAAAGAAATAGTTTTTGTATATCTTTCCATTTGTTAGCAAAAAGCATATGTTAAATAATAACTAATCTAATCTGTCGAAAATCGAATCTAACCTATTGCAAAAGAAGACATTTCAGAGCTGAATAGATTTTATGTCCCTAAGTGATAGTGTCGTTGATGTGTAGTTGTCCATTCAATTGAGCGATAGTTGGTATGCAGATCTATAGCATTAAATGGTTCTTTACCCAAAACTCTTTCATATTAGTGCTTGAGTCTGAGAACCTCTTAAAACTTGCATGCCTCTTCTCTAGCACTCCGATTCTCAAGCTCTCTTCTTCGCTCACTCCATGCATGCGTGGCTTTTCAGTGGCCGGCCTCGTCGTCTGCTTCATCTTTTTTCCTTCTGTCCTTTTTTGCTTCGTTTGTTTGTTGCGGCACGAAAAAGTTAAACAACACGAAATTTCATTAAGCGAATGGATTGCCATTCATAACTGTCGTGTGTGTGTGTGTTTCTGTGTGTGTGTGTGTGTGTGTGTGTAGTGTTTGCACCCGCACGCAGACAGTGTCTACTGCCCGCAAACCCCTATACTTGTACACTCATACACTCATACACTCATCCACTCATCCACTCACCCACTACTCATACACACATACACTCACTCGTGAACATGCTCATGTTTGCTTTGGCATAAAGGTGACCAGACTCTGTGATATGTCATTTATTTCCAACGCAGGGTGCGCCCGCCATTTGTAAACTCAACCGGAAAATTGCTTTTCTCAACGCGTATCGCCGCCGCCGTCACCGACGTCGCTATCTCTACCCTTCCTTGCCCAGCACCCAGCACCCAACACCCAACACCCAGCAACCGACACCCTGTACCCTGCACCTACCAGCCCTTGCGACTTTTTCTGCTTTTTGTTTTGACTTATGTTCGTGAGCTTGCCATTTCGCATTTGCTGCCTTTTTTCCGCGCGCGCGTGAGGTTCGCCTCTAATGGCCGGCGGGCAATGGCAGCAGCAGCAGCAACAACAACAACAGCAACAACAATCGCGCACAACAACTGCAGTTGCAACAACTGCATCAACTTTTATGCATTCCTGCTTAAACAATTGTCAAATTGTTGCCGCTCATCCCCACTTGTAATTAAATTTGTGGCAATGTACTCATAATTGAGTTGTTGCTGTCCCCGCCTTTTTCCCAAGCAGCCACACAGAGCAGTAACAGAGCCAAATGGCCAATTGGCCAGCTTACCAGTAAGGCGAACAGATAGTGAGAGGGGCAGGCATTGAGGAAGCTGAGAGGCGGGCTGGCAGCCAGTCAGTCGCATCCTTAATTGTTAACATTAACATTATTTTATGTTGTGCTATGGGGCAGCTACGTGATCGCCAGCCAGCACTCATAATTCATATTACGTATACGCCGCGTACGACTGTTTGGTCCAGCCAGCCAGCCAGCCAGCCAGCCCTCTCCTCCCCATCGCCATGCCGCACATACACCGCTGTCCTGGCCGGCGCCTTCAGACGTGCTAACTGTCAGACATCGTGCACCGAGCACGGCCAACTTGCGATACAAGCCGGCAACTTAATAAATAATACATACAGGCACACGTATCGATGTTCCCAACACGCGCGTAAGTGTGTGTGTGGGTGTGCTGTTTCAACTTAAAGTTATGTGCACACAAATATAAACTACTTTCGTATAATTTTTGTATTTTCATTGGCCGTTTTTTGTTTTTCTGCCAGTGCTGCACAAATCAGTTGTTGATTTTGTTACCGATTCGCCGAATCTGGAAAGAGCCTGCAGATACTTTTATACACGTACGAGTATGTCCGTGGCTTCATGTAAAGAAAAGAGAAGCCTCTGCCACGTATACTTCATCTTTTGCAATTTAAACAAATCAATAATATGGGAGAACTCTCTCATTATAGAACATTGTAGTAATTAAAAAGCGATGATGCGTGAAATCAAATGACAGCTAAAAAGTAATAATAATGCAGCAATACTTGTAATGGTACAATTATTCAAGAATATTAATCATTTCATAGCTATAAATAAAAAGGTCAGTCGGCTAAAAAAGCCGCACACAAAAGCATTAATGAATAAGTATAAATTAGTTAGTATTTTGCTTTGTGATTTTGTGCCCTGTCATCTCACAATAATAATAATAACGTCACATAGCCATGTGCCCCTTTGAATATTTATTCTATCGACAGCATTTCTGAGTCCAATCCGCATATCAATGAAAAAGAAAAGAAAGGAGAACGGAGATCGAAGGTCAGTCTCTGCGGGTTTGAAACACATATTAATACAAAAGATCTAAGCTCCATTTCTATACAAAATTGCTTTCTAATATTTGTACCTGATATGTAGCTGATAAATGGCAAAGTTCCCTCTCACGATGGCTCACAATTACTTTTTCATTTGGCCTTTAATGTTTAAATTGTGTTTTAAAATGCTTAAGCATCGATGCAACGAAAATATAACTCTAAAATATATTTTTATTGAACAATCGAAATTAAAAGGTCAGTGCGTTTGTGTTTTTTTTGGCTTAATAAATGTTACACAAAACGAATTACAATGTACCCAGTAGTACATTTTTTAACAAACTAATTAAAATCTCTACATTTTAATCCAATATTTTTAAGTAGTTGACTTTATACATGCAGATCTGACTAAGTATTATGTATTCGAAATGGTTTTTAAAATTTGTCATGTACTAGTATGTATCGAATATGACTACAATTACCATTCGCAGTCGGAGTTTAACGAAAAATTCATGCGAGTCTTGTAAATTAACACTCGCTGTTTGCCTTTTGCAATCATTTCCTAGTCATGACCTACTCAAGAAAGAGGTGTGATAAGAGTACACAACTTAAACTGAATTTGGAGGTGAATGGCCTCCAAGCAGTCGCAACTATTGTTAAATGTTGATAAGCATTAATTCTAACAATTATTTATTTATTGATATAATTGCCATTCCCATGACATTGAATTTGTCAACCAAGGTACAACTTCCATTTATGAGGCAAATCAAAATACTAAACATACGCAGTGGAGGCCCCGCAGGGGGAAGGGAAAATAGCAAACCGAGAAACAAACCAATGGCAATTAACATTAAAGCCACGCCACACATTTGGCCTTGACTTTCATAAGCCACCAACAAAACGGCGGCTAACAACAATAACGGCTGCAATCTTAGCGCTGGTTTCTGACTCGACTAGCGATTTAATCGTTGACTGTTCGAGACGATTGATACGAAGCGCCTATGCTGGAGGTCATTGGGCGCGCGCGCGCTCGTCGTATTTTTAGGTTTTGCCAGCACAACAATAACAACAATAACAACAACAACAACAACAACCACAACGACAAATCAGCATAATTGAATACCAACAACAACGGCGAGAGCAGCAACAGAAATCGGTAAGCGAGCTACGTGTATTACCAAATAATTGCGCGACGGGACTTGAGTGTTTATTCAACTGTGGACTTGCAATTGTGGTTGTTTGTGCTGGTGTTGTTGTTGCAGCAGTTTCTACTGCCACTGCTACTGCTACTGCTACTTGGCTGTGACCAAAGACCAAAAACTAAGTAAATCGAAACCGGTAAAACGAATCGACTTTGACAAGTGGTAATTGATGTGCGAGGGTCGTCGCTTACGTGCGGCTTCTTCTTAATTTTATTAAGGGTTTTTTATTTATTTCTTTTGGTTGCTGCTGATGCATCATCGGATAGGCCTTCTATTGAATCACACACATACTCGTTCATACATTTCTTTGCAGTCGCATGCAACGAACGGGTTTTCCTTTTTCTTTTTTTTTTTGCTTGTTTGTTTGTTTTCTGCTTGCAGTTTATACTTTTCGCATGACTTGCAGTCGCCGGCGCTGAAAATGCACTCAATTATCAATCACACATACACACACACACACAAACACACACACATGAATACACACGAGCATGGTAATTGGTTGTTGCTGTTGTTGCATAAGTCGCGGTTGCAGCTACGTCGACCGAAGGCGAACGCGTCAATTTGCTCAGCCGGCAAGTGAAGCTTGGCAGGCAATTGGGTCAAAATTGTTTACAATCTGTTGCGCATGCGCCGACGCTGGCGACGGCGCAGCCTCTTGAAGCCACCGAGACTGATTTTCCCATATTCAGCGCCACCGCCACCGACGCAGCCAAAAATAAAAGCGAACTCAGCTATAAAAAAGCAAAACATCAACATTAAAAAGCGAATGCTCGCATGCGCCCCCTCAGTTCCCACATCTTGGAGTGCCTGACATTTGTTTTTGAAATTCAGTGTTTGGGCATAGAGCTCACACACACACACACACACACACACACACGCACCCTTTTTACTGTAACTGTTTCAAGGCCGTTCGTTGTTTCGTTGGCGCCACTATATGCTTAAACCTCAACAGGTGCTGCGGGCATTGAAATGACCCCAAGGCGCGGGCAGATATTTTAAAGCAACTACAGCGACTGATCGTTTATTTAACCCATCATTTAGCTATCAATTTCGTAGCACTGCCACCTAATTCCATAGCTATTGTTTTCTTAGAATTGCAGGAGACATTAATCTGTAGATTAAAAAGTTTCAAGTCTAACGCAGACTTCCTACGGCAGAATATTTCACTTCTAGATGCAAATCAATTCTTTATCAATTGAGTCTTCTTTAAGTTTAAAAAAAGTGCCTCCATTTCATTTATCAAACATTAAAGCGCTTTTTTTTATATATATTATATATATTATTAAATAAGTTAGTAATTAATTTGGAAAAGTCAACAAACGCTTTTCAAATTTAAAGAAGCATCTCTTATTCAAATGGGTGCCTTAATAGCTTAAATAGCTTTGCTCGGCTCTTCGAAGGTACATTCAGATAGGTAAGTGCAATAAACTCAATTATTATGAGGTTCGGTTGATGTAGGGTATTGCATTCATTGCTAATACAAATCAATATGATAGTATTGTCGGAACTTGCCATACAATGCTGTTACATCGATATACAAATATACTTGTACATCATATCGGATTCCAGGTTGAAAAGTCTACCACAACGTCCGAACAGATGTGTTGCATAATAGGAAAAAGATATTTGTATTCAATATTGTGTTTCACACAATTTCCATTTCAAACTTGTATTGATCTGCGAGTCGAGGCCATATGAATATACGATTTTGTTAGGCATCAGCCCCAGCTGCAAACATAAAACCGAAACCCCTCCCAGTCTCTGCAATTCGGTGTTGACTTTGTTTATTGTTCAGGCTGCTTGCGAAACATGCTCCGCAATTTGCAATGGACACATGAACGCTGACCCATTGCGTCTGGCACGTCAAAATCTAAGTACCCACGAAAAATATTTCAAAGTTTTGCAAAACAAATGTTGCACACTGAGGTTTTTAGTTGCAAACAACTAACATTTAAAGCAGCAATGAATTTTGAAAATTTATATCACCGTACACCGTGGCGCACTTGAAATGCAATGCCAATGAACAAAAAATAAAAAAATAGCAGAAGACGCAGACAAAAATGAAAAACTCACTCACTTTCACGGACCGCTGCGTGCACGCAAATCAATCAATCAATTAATTTTCGAAAAAAAAAATAGTTAAAAAATTTAGTTTCGGTAGCGTTTCAAAACTGCGCTATTCACAAAAATTCGTTTACTTTTTCCACCACCGATTTCGACTTTTTGTTAATATTTTTAGTTGATTTTTTATTTTTGTTTTGGTTTTTTTTTTTTGGACGCACGCGGTGTTGCGAACAAGTGCGAGAGAACTAAACGGCTTGCGGGCCAGAAAGGCGGCCTCAGGTCCGAGACAAAAATGTTTTCGGCCTCATGCTTCATGCAGCCAGCTGAGAGCGAGCGACGGCGATTCAAAGCTGGCCACAGCGAACGCAGCCGCCGATCGAGCTGAGCTTCAGGCCTGACGCCCTGACGTCACAAAATGTGCAGCGTGCTCGGCTCGCCGCCCGCTCAGGCAAATGGCACACGCTGCAAATGCTGCTGCGACGCGTCGGTAAAAAGCTCGCCCGGTGACTTTTCGAAGTGCTCGCCAGTTGTTGTTGTTGTTGTTGCATAACAAGTATTACAATAACAATATGCTTATGTTGTGCAGCATTTACGTCTCGACTCCAATTCAGCTCGCGCCGGCTGCGACTGCGACTGCGGCTGAGGCTATGGCTGTGGCTGAGGCTGGCAGTTGAGCGGCCATCGAGCCAAGTGAGTGTCTCTGAAATAGTTAACTGCCTTGACATTTTGTTGTTGAAATTGCAGAAAAGCTCGGCTTGGCTCAGCATATGAATATGGATATGTACACACACACACACACACACACATACACATATGCATGTACACATAAGATTTATGTTTATGGCCGCATTTCGCACGCGAGCTTTTGGACGGATCGGATCAGTTAATGCTGTTGCCGGCGACAGCTGCTGCTTAGCTCGACTTAATTGAATTACAAGTACTAACTTTGCACACACACCCATGCATACATACATACTACTACATACTACCACCACATGCTCGGAGCGAGTCGCTAGACACGCAATGTAGGGGCACACACACACACACATACGTTTGTCTGTGTGAATGGATTTGAACTCGGTTTGAACTTGTTTGCGCGCATTTACCATTTTGTGGCACTTTGGCCGCTCAACTATTTATGTTTATATGCCCTTGGCAACAACAACAACAACAACAAATGCATTCAAACCACTCTCAGGCAGAACTTAAATGCACATTTTATACATTTTGTAGAACTTAAAGGCACGCATAAATCGAAAACTTCTAATATCTCCAGACTATCACCTTTAGTACAAGTATATATTTATTTATTAATTGACAAACAAGGCTGTCGATGTGAGAAAAACACAAAGAAAACTTACAAAGCAAAAAGGAGAAAAAGTCTGCGAAAATACAATAATATCTAATAACGAGTCTGATTCAAAAAGCAAAGGTGAATTGAGAATATAAGATCAACTAAAATATGCAAAGTAAAGGTAAAGAAAATTACAAGCAATTCCAATGGACTATTAAGAAACAAATTGAAATAAAATCACAAAAATAAAACATAAGAAATAAACCAACATTTTTTATAAATAACAAATTCTTTTGATTATCTCTGAGATTATGGGGGAGAATTTATTAGCCAGTCCGTCGAAGATGGGCGGCGGAGAGAAGATTCGTTCGAGCAATCTGTTGAATCTGTTGAGCAGAAAAGGAAAAATAAGAAAAAAATGCAAACTAATTTGACATATAAGGGTATGGAAATAAGCATTGACCCACGGATAGCTATCGACGGAAAGTAAAGTAGGAAGCAGAGAAGCGAATTAATCCTATTTTTATTTAAAGCCCAGATCTCGAGCTAAATGAACTGTGAAAATTCAACCCGAATACATATTTAAAAGGTGCAAAATAAGAGCATATGAAGCTTTTGATTACTTAAATATGCTCGTACATTGATTAAAAAAGGGATTACTTACAAATACATGTTTTCTATTACGGTCTACTTATTATCCTACAATGAATCTATTTAATCAAATTTATAATATACGTGCAAGTACGGGTATATAAATTATATTTTCATTTATATTTTCGTTTTTTCAAAATGTATAATAAAACTCGAAGCTCTGCATATTTTTTGTTGCACATTACAAATAACTGTAAGTGGAATATAGGAGAATATCGTATGGGATTAATCCAAGCTGGCCAAACATTACCTTGCTATGAAAAAAAAAAAAAAAATGCATTCGTGCAGCTCGCATTTAAAATTTTTCGTGTTATTTTTGAAAAATGCTTGAGGAAAAAGAAAATATTTTTGTTCGCACATTACTAAAGCCGTTTATGTATTGTTATGTTTAGCGCACGAGCGTGAATATGTAAAGCACGCCCACATGGTCGGGCGCTTTTCAACACTTTCCCGGGCGCGCGCACACACACACACGCACGCACACACACGCACGCATGCATACACATTGCCAAAAACGCGTTCGCTTTTGTGTGAGTCGCGCGACTAGCAATTAAAAGCATGAAATAATCATAACAGCAATTACAAAAGTCAAGCGTCAACAGTGGAGAGAAAAAGAAGAAATGAATACGCACACACACACACACAAGGGCAAACAGCAGCAACAAAAACAACAGCGAAATAAAGCAAGAAAATTTTGTTGTTTATGCAATAATCACACTAATTGAAACGTTTTGTCAAGCGAGCCAACGAACCGGCCAACGAGTTGGAGCCAGCGAGCTGTGTTTATTGTTGTTGTTGTTGGCAAACAACAGCGCCTACAACAATCGCCGCCCTCCCCCTGCCGAGCAACCGTCGCTGGCCGTGAAGCTGTTGGCTTGTTTGCTTGTTTGTTTGCCATTGTTTGCCTTACTTTGTAGTTTTTATTTTAATTACCATTTATTTTCGGTGCGAGTTTTTTTCGACGCCGCACAATTCTGGAATGCATTCACATTTAACGGCCGTTCGCGACTCCTGCCTGTTAATTAAAGCGCTGCACAAAATTTAAGGCGAAAATCACAAATCGCACTCCACCGGCTTAAATATTCCAAGTGCTTATCAATTTTTATGATTTTTCAAATGCTTCGCACAGCTAACGGCCAGAGATTAAAAGCAAGGCACAAAATAGAACAAAAACAATAGCAATAGCTAACCAACATAAAATCGAGTTTGCAAATAATGCCAAATAGCACACACATTTCTATAAAGCATTATGAATATTACGAATAAATAACGCAAAGTGTTGAAAACTCCAGCAACAGCAATCGCAAGAAAAAAGCATCACAAAATGCTCGTAATGAAGTTCGTTGTGTGTAAACAATAAATTTTTATTTAATTAAAATATTTGAAATAAAAGTAGTGGCACAAAAGTGCGCCCAACGGGTCGAATCATCAATGGCTGGCGAAAAGTTGAAATGCCCAACCGCTGGCCCAGCCAGACGACACAGTTGCAGATAAACTTTTATGGCATTAAATGCCAAACACAAGCGGATATAATGCATATATGTATATGAAAAAGTTTATAAATATTCATATTGTAAACACACAACTGTTCAGTAGTATGGCCAACGAAGAGGTCGTCGGAGTAAGTCCAACTAAAGCACTCAAAATTGAATCGAGAGTTTGTCTGAAGAGGCTAGAGGCCCACATATGCACTCAATAGGCCGAATCGTCGCAGATAGTCTAAACATTTTATCAGTAATCAGACGCCACAAAGGTATGTTTAATCGATCCTCTATATGTGTACGTATTTATCTGTAATCATGAGGAGCTAAGCAAAAAATGATATTGGTCCTAAAAAGGGCGATCGGGAAGTAACAAAAAAACAAATCATGTTAGGAAAACCAAAGAGTTGGCTTATTCGTTAAAGTCTGAAAACCAATAAGAAGAAAGTTAAAATGAAATTTGGCACTCTCAAAGGCAATTCAAATGTAAAATAAAAGCTCTTATAAAAATAAAAAATAAAACAATTTTAGGCTTCCCAAATAAATTTTAGACTTCCTGTATTTCGATTGCTAGACTTCATCATTTCTATAAATATCTTATTATTCAAATCTATTTCCCTTTTTTATCCCAAACACTACAAGTGTGATACTTCTTTTTAGCATAAAAAGCGGGTTTAATAACTTAACAAAGTTGCTTTAAGAATTTATGCTCCCGAAGTAAATAAAACTTTATAAACAATAGGAGGAAAACGAAAACAAAGTAACTGCAAAGGCCACGAAAACTAGAGTATTTAAATGCCAACTACAGCAAGAAATTATTGAATGGAAAGTAGAATTGCATTTGGAAAACATTTTGGTACCCACGACTTATCACTTTAATCCAAACACCTGAGAATTACTCAAATAAGAAACAAAATTAGAAATAAGTGGAAAATATTGAATAAAGGAATCACACAATTTACAAATAACTGGCAATAAATGAACAAAATAAACATTCAATTAATTGAAGTAGAAATGGCAAGTTCCCCAATTGTTTGTTTGTGCACCCTAAGCACTCAAATGTGAGTAGGTCCTGGCAGAGCGATGGCAGAGAGAATGAAACATCGAAGTAGTCGCTTACATTTAAATTTAAATTCACTTTTCATTTCTATTTCATTAAAAGCCACGAAAACTAACGATATAAATAGGCAAATGTATGGAATAAGATAAATAGAAGAGCAATGAAAAAATACACAGAAGTGTGCATGAGTTTTAGATGGCAATCGACAGGAGGCGGGCAATGTCGGGCATCCTTCTTCCTGTCCATTGCATTTCCATGCTTCTATCCGTGTCCGTTTGGGTCCTGTCTGTGTGCTCGGCGCAATCGTGTTTGTTTTGGGCATAAATGAAATATGCATAACGTAATATGCAGTTGCTAAATTGTCGGTTTTGGTATTTGTTAAAGTATTTTGCTGCCGTGTTTTAATATTTTCGCCAAATTTAGATACACACACATACCACATACTCGTACATATGTACAAGAAGTACATAGAAGTACGAGTATGTACAAGCTGGAACATTTTCATTTTGAATTGTTGGACTGAGAATGTGCCAATTGAAACAAAATGCAATTTAAGGAGAATAAAAATGTGAAATCAAATAAAAATATGTGGCCAAGCCAATTGCGGACAGTGGAACTTTCTACTGCATTTGAATTTTATAGCATTTAGTATTCCTCTTACTACGTTTCGTTTTAGTTTCTATTTTAGTTTCTGTTTTAGTTTCAGTTTCAGCATCAGCTTCAGTTTTAGTTACTATAGTCCGGCATCTGTGCGTGTGTCTCCAAATTTATTTCAATGCATTCAAATTGCAGCGTATTTGAGACAACTTTGTATTACAATAACACACATACACATGTACTCGTACATGGGACGAGTTTATAGGACTCTAGTTTGTTAGCCTGAGAATTCTTGCCGCAACAAAAATATGTTTCGCTTCGCATTTCAGAGCGAGCTGTCGAAATTTGCATTTAATTGTGCCTGAAATAAAAGAAAATCCAAAGCTACAAAAAAGAAGGCATACAGAAGAAAAACGCACAAATATATAAACATGTGTACATACATATGTCTGTACAGAGCTTTGCCTTGCAAATGAATACATGCGTGAGTAGGTGTGTGTGTGTGCGTGTGTGTGTGTGTGTGTGTGGATGTCCTGCCTGATGGTTTGATGATTGCAAGTAACAGCATTTTAATTTCTATGCAGTCGCCTGACAATAACAGCAACGACAGCAACAACTGATGAATGTATGCATAAATATTTGCAAGTTTTATAATGCAACATAAATTTATAAATTTGTACAAATCGAGCAAAAATGTTTCCCTTTTTGTGTGTGTTCGTTTGCTCGCTTCACAAACTTCCGCACCCGTTTGCGGCCTTCCAGGAGTTGGGGGACGCGAAGAGCATCTACGAATGCAAATGCTCGAATTCACTAGTATGGTTCCCTCTTTATTTTCAGAATCCACAGACTTATGATGCACGGCTCTAGTCGACGTTCAGGAAAATATGTGTAAAGATCTGCTGATTGCTTATAAATACATATTTATAGATCGTAGACAAGAAGAAGAAGAGGAAGAAACAATTATATATCGCAGAAGATAATCACATCAAAGAGATATGAACCAGTGAAGGAAAAAATATCATTTATTGTTACAGATTTAATGGCCACTAGCTAACAACTGTGCAGGTAACTTGCATGTCTTCCTTGCTGTTATTTTTAAGTAAAAATCTATTTTCCCAAGAAATAAAGGCAGTTGCTTTGAGTTCAACAAATGCTGTTCTATATTTATTCCCAGCAGTCATTCTTATGGTTTATTTCCAAATCAAACTCTGAAAAGCTGCGCAAATTTTGATGTAAGCCTTCCTGTCTTGAGTCTTTTAAAATAAAGTGGTATTTAAGAAAGGGAACCTGGTTTGACTTAATTAAAATATTCAATCTTTCCTTCGCACAATAGACTGGCGTGGAAGCACAAACGTATTATATACTTGTATATTATAAATAAGCAAACAAGACGCGTTCTCCAATTACAATGCACTGCAATGTTGAGTGCAATGGCAAATGGGCAAGAGCAATCCAAGGGTACGCCATGGAGTGACTATCTATGAGTCTATTTTTTTATTCAAGTTCTCAAATTTTCAATCAGCTCCACATCTTTCGATGTGAAAGCATAAGAAAAAGACTGACGATTTCTGTTTAAAAATAAGACTCTAGGATTGCAAATTTGCAATTAAAGTAAGCGAGATTTCCAAAAGAGGATGAATATTTACAAATAACTGTAGAATCCAAAATATTAGTTGTTTCTGCTCCACTATTGCCGACATGCTTTTTTTTATCGAAACAGCTTTTTTTTTAATAAAGTTTGGTTTTAAATTTCTACGGAAATGCGGATTGTTTTTCCAACCCAAAGGTGGAATAAGTCCCTTTCCCTAATCCAGCTGCGACAGATGAAAAATTGCTTGAATCTGCTTTTGCAGGATTTAAATTATTATCGATCAAAAGGAACCACGCACTCGAGCTCTTTATTCACGGCCCACTTTCGTGTGCAACTATGAATCGCAAATGCAACCTACAAGTATGCTGCACATACTCGTACTCGTATGTGGAAATGATTTGCTGCTTTCGTGCTGGCGTACACGTAGTATGTATTGCTAAGATTTCAGTATTTATCACCCCAAAGTACAAGTATTCTTCAACGCTGTTTTTAAAAGTGCCTTTAAATAACCAGTAAAGGAAATTCTTCGTAACTGGCAAGACGAGTAGAGGCAGCAAAGCTCTTGTTTTTAAATTTGTCTGAAATATTTAAATATAAAGCCCTTACACAGAATTGTAGAAGATATGGCATGCCACATACCATAAGTTTGAGAAAGGATTCGTTAAACTCAACTCTTACAAACAATTTTAGTGTTTATTGTTTTTTTTAATTAACAATATGAATTTTTATTGAGCTTTTTCAGATGGGCTTATAATGGGTTATGAATATAAATAAAACACCATTTCAACATCCAAGTAACATTGTATTTACTAAGAGTAATAAATTCTTTAAGAATAGGACTTACTAATGGGAAATTGATTTGGCTGTGGAAACATTGCTTCCAATGCTTCCAATAACCACCTGTTGCTGCCACGTGCGATTCAAAGCGAGAGAGCGAGAGAGCGGGTGCGCGCCTCCTGCATCCACGCTCTCTTACCTCGCGTGAACTCAACACACCAGAGCCCGAAACTCAACACAGTGCGCCAAAGGCCAATGTCGTGTGGTCGGCCAATGTGAATGCGATGCGATTCAGTGCGCGATTGGCGGCCTGTCGGGTCAGTCAGGAGTCGTCGCTGCTGCGAAGCTGCTATGCTGCTATGCTGCTATTGCTATGTCCATGAACAATTTCCGTTTACATTTCAGACTGCATTCCCCCCCATTTCTGTCCAGTCTGTAGCTTTTAAGCTCGGCCCTTATAGCAATGAATATATAATTTTAGTGCATCCTAAAAATCCATGGACGCCCATAGCCAATCAGAATGGACGAAGAAATAAAGAGCGTCCTCACAAGTAGCATCCAGCAACAAAATGAAAATAGTTTTCACACAGAAGCGCGACAGCTACGCATATTATTAAAAACAAAATAAGCTCAAATTGTGATGGACTGATAGGGAGGGAGGGTGGAGGACTATGAAAATGTTATCGACGTATGCGCGCAAGTAAAATTTAATTTCACGCTTTGTAAGTTTTTTGCGCCATAAAATATATAATGATAATAAAAATGAATTTCTAATAAACTACAAACGGACGCTGAGCGGATTGCGAGTGACAGCCCGAAACGATGGAGCATGTTGTAGCGCTAGTTGTTGGTATTGTTGTTGTTGTTGTTGTGTATTTAGGCCCGAGCCCATATGCAATTTTAGTTATGCGCGAGCATGCGGCTACAATGCGTATACGTAATGCCATAAACAAGCAAGCAAAATGGTGAAAGGGGGGCCCGCTGTGTGTGTGTGTGTGGGGGTTTGTGGGTTTGTGTGTGTGAATAAGTATGTGAGTGTGCGTGAAAGTGAAGACAGCGTCGAAAGTGAAACTAATTTTTATTTATGAAAAAAGGGAAGCGCCACCCGAGGCATCAACAATGACAGAAGCAACAACAACCACACTAGCACTAACAACAACAACAACAACTAGCCGCTATGCTAGTCCTTGACGGACGGCAACGTCAGTTGTTCGCATTTAGCGTCGCGCGTGCCAAAAAAAAGGAGGAAAAGAATGCCAAGTATAATGGCAAGCAAATTGCAGAGACATACAAACACACACATGTGTGTATGTGTGTGCGTGTGTGTGTGTGTGTGTGCTACACAATGGCCCATGCATCCGTCCAGCCATAAACAATGAAATTTGTTGCTCACTTTTATGAGTTCCTTCCCTCAAACACCAAAAACGGAGACGGGCAGCAGCATCTTAGCATGCCTCCTAGGTTCCCCCACCACCATTCCTAGATGCTCACTGGCTCTAACCCAATGCATTGCCTCTCTGGCCCACTGCTCGACTGTCGAGTCCTTTTAGCCAATTTCAGTGTCTTACAATTTTCCGCATTGTCTCCGTTTTTGTGCTTATCCGTTTCCTGCGCCTGGCCACTTTCACGCCACTGTCATTGCTAAGCTTAAGTTGTTGCTGTTACTGTTGCTGTTGCTGTTACTGCTGCCTGTTGTTGTTTGTTGCTTGTTGGTTAAAAGCATCTTAGCGCTGGCAAAAAGCATATCAACATCCATACACACACACGGACACATCCGCTTTCGCTTGATGTTCACATACGCGTCTAACAAGTTGAGCCTTGCTCGACTGTCTGCCTGCAGGCAACATTTCCACATGCATACACGCAGAGAAAATACTGGTATTGAAGGTTGGCAGTAAATGGAGAGATACAGTTCAGGCAGTCGGGCAGAACTGATCGCCAAACCAGCAATGGGCTATGGCCACAAAGCCCCACATTACTAAGAAGTCGGCATTTCTCACACTCAAGCTATAGTTTATCAGCGAAATTCATGGCCCAGGAGAACTATAAGAAATAGTTTATTTATTAAAATTGTTTATTTCATTCATATATAATGTGCATAACGACCCATACAGGAATGGTTTCTAGCTGTTTGCCAAATAAATGGAATAAGGTAGTGGAACTAAAATTTGGTAGTCACATCCAGTTAGCGATTATATATGCGTATACCAAGTTTCATTATGATAGGTTGATGAGAAAGAAAGTTATAACCAGGCCCAAGCTGTATTTGTTGCTGCTTTGACATATTTATGTAATGCACGATTCTGATGTAAATGTATGTACGGACTATTTTTATACCCTGTACCCGTAGGATAAAAAGGGTATATTAGGTTTGTGCAAAGTATGTAACATACAGAAGGAAGCATCTCCGACCCCATAAAGTATATATATTCTGAATCAGCATGACGAGAGAAATCGATCTAGACATGTCCGTCCGTCTGTCCGTCCGTCTGGATGAACGCAAGGATCTCAGAAACTACAGAATTTCGTCAATAGCGTCCACATTTCAAATGCTACCTAAACCAAACTTTGGACACATAATTAATATATAATTATCTACTGTTTTATCTACTATTTTATCCATATCGGTCAAATCTAAGAAAAGTTATTAGCGAAACAAATTCTCGCCAGTACAACCCCACCAAACTGTAGCAACAAGTTCGCTCTTCTTCTTACTCTTGTTGCTGCTGCTATGGGCGCATATACCTCAATGTCGGAAGCTTACCTGGGTACAGGGTATTGCACTGTCGGGCTTGCTCGACTGAAGCGTTCTCTCTTGTTTTATATTTAATTAAATTAATTAATTACAGGGTATTTAAGAGTTGAGCCTGCTCGACTTTAGCATTCCTTTCTTGTTTATTTTCAAACCGTGTTAAAATAAAAATAAATCAAAACAGTATTTGTGGACAGGGGAGTTTGCCGGGCGATGTTTCATCGTATTCCGATATCGATTAAAAGATACTACACTAAACAACAGACTGATTTATCGAGTACTTCGATTGTTCCGCGTTTGTAGACAAAAACCGAAAAGCGCGATTTCAATCCATAATACGGTATTTATTTTTGCTCAACACGGCAGTGCAATATTTTTGTAGTATCGGAGTCGTCATAACAGCCCGCCTCTGAAGCAGAGTTTAAGTCGCCATTAATAAAAGTATAAGAAGCGAGTTGCCGTGGTAGAGGGACTTGAACGTTCACATCTCTGTTACCGTGTTGCAAAAGCTAAAGCAGTCAATGGAATCATGGAATCAAATTGAATTCAAGTTCACTTTGCGAATGTTTAATCGAATCGTGTCGCTGCTGCACAGTTCGAAACAAATCACAGTTGGCACATGACTCAAACTGACAAGAAAGGATGACATATTGTACTCATTTAAACGATAAGTCGATAGCGATAGAGGGCTTTGACATTTCTGACAGTGTTCGAGACATTACATTATTGCACTAATACAGTAAAGAATAATATAGCTGGAGAAAAGAGGTTGTTTAAAATGAATTCTTTTAGCTTCGAACAAATCGGCGACGACTCGGAGTTTCCTGACTTCCCACCCTACGAGATGAATGGCGGGTAAGCGTGTTGTCTAAGGACTCCAGCAACGCCAAGTCCTCATGCATCTTCTTTGTTTCGCAGCTCAATTGTGGCCATCGCTGGAAAGAAGTTTGTCGTGATTGCCGCAGACATGTTCCTAAGCAGTGCCTACACAGACCCACCCAAGCTATTCAAGCTGGCGTCCCGAACAGTGCTGGGCTCCACAGGCAGCTGGGGCGACACGCGCGCTATCACTCGCCTACTCGACATGCACATCCAGATATACGAACTCACGCACCTTAGGAGAATCCCCGCCGACGAGGTAGCCCTGATGCTTCACAAAATCATGTACAATTGTCGCTTCCTGCCGTATGGCATCACCAACGTGGTGGCTGGAATGGAAAAGAGCGGCAAGGGCGCCATTTTCTCCTACGATCCTGTCGGTAACTACAAGCGTGAGATCTATTGTGCCCGCGGCGGAGCCGAGCCTTGGTTGCAGGTTGAGCTCGAGTCTAAGATCGGACTGGCAAATTTGGACACCTTCAGAACGAAATTAACTAAAGACGAAGCCGTCAGTGCCGCCCTGGAATCGTTCATCGCAGCTTCTAAGACAATCCACATTGGCAACTCAATTGCCATTAACGTTATAACCAAGAACGGCGTTGAGGCCAAGCAGGTCGTTCTGCGCAAATCCTAACAACAATCCAACTATCTAAACATCCTTTCAAATCTACTATGTACTATGAGAATGTTCATATGAACAGCTTACTAAAATATTATGTGAATATCCAATAAAATGTTTCTTTTACTTCGAAATCGCAGACATTCTCAAAAAATGGGAAGATAGGTAAATAAATATATGAAATGCGAAAAATAAATAATAAATTACGGGAGTTTGCATCGCAAAACAAAACAACTTCTCTGGATCTGCCTAGGGCTTAAGGGTACCTGTATATCAAGTTTGGTTATTCTGTCTTCTGTTCTTTTCTAGATCATTGCGTTCATCCAGCTGTGCGAACAAACGGAGATGGCTATATCGACTCTTTCTGTCATCCTGATGAAGAATGAACACGAGTATGCTTTGGGGGTCTGGCACGCCTCCTGTTACATAAATTTGCACAAAACTAGTATCTCTTTGACGCTTTGGGTCAATACTAATACTAATCCCTAATACAAAATTTTAGGACCTCAAAAAGTATCACTTATAGCCCGACTATACTCAACCCAGCAGGATAATTTTATTTTGATCTAATATTTACCTAAATGCAATTTAGAAAATACTGGAAATTGAGGAACCTTATGTGTCCTTTCAGTGTACTCGCAGGCAGCATGTAATGTTGCAAGCTCATGTTGTTGTTGTTATTGTTGTCGCTGTCATTGTCGTTGGCTTGCCTTGGTCGCATAAACGTTGCCATTTCATGGAGAAGGCCGAGTTCGTACCAACGCCTCCTTCTCCCCCCTCTCCCCCCCCCCCCCCCCCCTCTGCTCTCCTCTTCTCTCCTTCTCTTTGCAGCCCTTCAGTCCACCCTTGTCGTTGGCTTTGACGCGACTCGGCAGCGTTCTATTTGCTGCTGCTCAGTTAGTTTATTGCCGGCGATTTGTTAACAAAAAGCTTTTGCCAGACAAACGCAATGCCCCATGTTTATGCTGCAAAGTTATTAACGAAATTGTGCGAAGGCTTGAAACTGAGAGCGAGCTCTTTGCATTTGTTTAATCGCCAGGCGTTGTTGTTGGTCCGTTTGGGCAACTTGATCGCTCAGTGCAGTGGCAGTGGGTCGGGCAGCGGCCATAAAGCAAAACTTGCAACACAATATTTTAGTGTCATTAAAAAGGTGAAGTCGAGGCCATGCGGGCCAACTGCGAAAGCAATGAGCGATGCATAAATTGTGCAGAGCTACGACGACGGCGACGGCGACTGACAAATGGACAACGGACAAGAAGAGAGGACGGTGGCTAGGAGGGCGGTGGCGCAAAAGGACAGTGTGAACGAGACCCCGTTGCAAGATGCGCTGCAATGCGAGCTGAACAGCAAAAACGACCAAAACTCAGATGTGATCCATAAAAGTCAAATTGCAGATAGGAGGAGAGTGCAGCGGCTTTACAAATCTAATAGCTCTGTTCATTTTCCCAAGCAGTACTGGCCAGTAACGCCTTTGCGGCTGTTCGTACACTCAGCAAAAATAGAGGGAACAATTGTTTACATATTAAGTGACTTTTTCTTTCATTTCCTGCGCTCTTTTCTTGAGTTTCTTCCACAATCAAGTATCTGAAACAATCTCAATTGAACATCTATCCAACTGCAGTCCATGGTGGTTCTGTGGCTTATCTGATATATGTGGACTATTGGGTTTCACGCGCTCGAAGAGAAAACATACAAAGAAATGCGATCACTCATGATTTAGTAGACAATCATCATACAAGTAAGTCATAAATACATTTGAAGGCTTTTAATTGAATATTCGATTAACAGAAACTGAATCCGTATTCCTTCCATTCGAGCTCACATGCTTCGCAATCGCTTTTGTCCATTGGCAGATTACAAGTATTTACTTATTTGTTAACTAACTCCTTAGCGATTTGTGACAACAGAGCAATTGGATGTTGTCATTCCCTATTGATTGGAGCACACTCTGTGAAAGTTTATTGAGTCGACAAAGATGATTTAAAAAGTAAATGAAAGCATTCCTACCGTATTTGAAGGGCTCTGGGACTCGACTCAGAACTACAGAAGTAAATAAAATATTGCATGCCGAGGCCTTAAAAATAAACGAAAATCGAGCTGACAAGTTTTATTGCCTGTGAGCTCTGTTTTAAGCTCTCAATCCAACCACGCCCCCTTCCTTCCTATCAAACAATTAAGGGCAATTCGATTTCGGCATCGCTTGAGCCGCAAATGCGCCATAACTTTCGACAAGGCGACATCGCGGCATGCACTCAGAAATGCTTACAAGGCAAGAAAGAGGCTGCCCAGCAACAGCAACAACGAGAACGACAACGACAACGGCAAGGACAACAGAAAGGACGACGACAAGCGACGTAGCTGATGGCCAGCTGGGGAATGCAGGAGCTACGTAACTCTGTCACAATTTTTCTTGTCCCCCGCTTTCGTTTCTTGCCTCCTTTTTCATTTTCTTTTGCGCTTTTTACTTTTGCCGCCTGTCCTGCTGACTTGCTGGCCTGAAGCGTTCAGAGCGTCCATTGGTGGTCGTTGGTCGTTTGGAGCATACATATGTCTGTTCTTCTGGCTGCCGAGCGGCTGCACGACTGCACGGCCATGGAGCTATGGAGCTATGGAGCTGTGGCGCTATGCGGCTGTGGGGCTGTGGGGCTATGTGGCTGGTCGTCCGAATGTCTGATCGTCTGGCCGTCTGGTGGCCAGCGGATGTGCGCTCTTAGTGAAAATTGCATTTTCAAAATGACTGCTGGACAGGCGATGGGGACGAACAGGACGATGGAGGCGATAGCAACGGCAGCGCTTAATATTTCATCTTTCATGCTCATTTGCACTTATGCACACACACACACACACACACATAGAACCCACGACGATAGTCCTTTGTGCACTTCGCTGCGCAGTCATCCCATCCCATCCCATCCCACTCCCACTCCCATTCCGAACCCCACTCAGCCGGCTTGTAATCAAAAGAAAGCGTTGCCACAAGCTACACGTCTTTGGTGCTCCTCGTTCGGTCCCTTCTGTTCCATCTAGTCCTTCTGCCCCGTCTGCAGGCTGCCTTTTTTGCCAGCTGTCCTCCTTTGCATTGACGGAGCAGCGTCTTCGACTCCGACTCTGACTCCGCCTCTGCCTCCGCCTGCGACTCCTTCTCCGACTTCCCGCCTAACTCGGCGGCACCTGCTGCGAGTTATTTACAGCCACTAGAGGGCGTTCTTGTGTCCTGGCTCGCCTGCAGACTGCACCAACTACGGCCGGGAGCGTACGGCTATTACACACTGCCGGAAGCATTTGAATGTGTTTATATGTAAGCGTCCTCTATCGCTGCTGACACTCTTTTTGCCTTTGTTTTTGTTATGGTTGCTGCTGTTGTTGTTGTTGTTGTTGTTGCTGCTGCTGCTGCTGGTACTATTGTTGTTACTGCCAACAGGCAGGTAGCAAGCAACTAAAATGTTTCCGTTATTAAGCCAAAGAAGCACTTAACTTTGCCGGGCCCGCACACTGTGGTCGCGCCAGTTGCAACCAAACCCCAGTCCCTATGCCCTCCAGTACTTCAAGTGGTGGTTAACGCCTTCGTTAATAGAATTTAAAGTATTTAGGGGTCAACAGACACCGGTAAATAGCATTATCCATGCAACGGCGAAAGATTTATCTGTTGACATATTTAGCTTACCAAGCACCTGGGAGAGCTAATTCGATCGTTTATCCAGCAATGATCGAAAAAGCCATTGTACGTCCCAGGGTCCTTTCCACAGTAAAAAGAGGGCGTCAAAAACAAAGTACGACTAAAATGTAGTATTCCATTCATAAATGATAAACAAAATTAGGTTTTATATTTTCCAGATTCGGTTGCTTTCAAAGTGCGCTCCCAGAAAGAATAGAATAACGCTTTCTTTTGGATAAAAATCTTGTACAATGCGATATCAATGTGTGAGGAATCGTCGCACACTTTCCACATTTAATGTTTGCTAACTAAGGATTTGATCAATAGATGTTTATCTTTAAAGGAAATGCAAGCCAAAATCGTCAGCTGCTTAATTTGAGAAGTGCAGAGAAGTGTGTTGAGGTTCGATTAAGCCACGTCTGTATGACATCGTGATATTATTGTGATATATAGTTCAATATAGTTGAAGATTAGACATATACTCAATTATTGCCATTGCTTTCAACAAATTATGTAGCATCATGAGTGCAGCTAGTCCGTTAATAGCTTCTGATGTTTCTCTTCTTATTGTGGAATTAAAAGTCCCAGCAAGTATGTCTTCCGATTTAGAAAATCCATTTCTTATGTAGTAGAAATCTTTCCTACGTCCTTCCCATTCCTAATGCATAGCAGTTTTTCAAGCGAAATTAGTTAACGGTTTGTGTTCACGTTGTACTCGTATATTTTTGTAATTTGTCTGCCAACGTAGTACTGCTTATATAACCGATTTCAAGTGTATGTATATGTACATACGTATGTATGTGAAGGCGGAGTGCATTCTTAAGGTTAACATAAATTTGCCTTAGATTTTAAGTAGTTGAGTGGCTGGCTGGAGAGGAGGGGGGAGTTGGCACGCCAAGGTGGCCGCAGTTTTGGATGCGTGTGGCAAATGTGTGTGTGCGTGCGTGCGTCCTTTTCGCATTAACGCTTGCCACTTTGCCAACAACACCAACAACAACAAGAGCAGCAACAAGGATATCCTTACAGCAACAGCAACAACGTCGTGGTTGCAACTGCTGACAGCGAACCCAAAAACTTGCGACTTGTGTGCTTAGCTTTGATGTGGATTCCATCGTTGTCGCTGACGCTTAGCGCCAAGTGTTGTTGCTGCAATTTGTGGCATTACTTTGCGGTCGCCTTACCGCCCCCCGTTCACCCCTCACAATGCCTTCACTTGCCTGGGCGGCAGAGTGGCAAGCAAGGCATGACCTGGCATTGTTTTTACGCGTCATACACACCGCATATGAGCTCTGCTGTTGTTGTTGATGTTGATGTTGCTGTTGTTGTTGTTGTTGCTGTTTATGTTTGTGGCAGCACTCAAGCTGATGACGATGAGGACGACATCGTGGCGTCATGAACATTTCAAAGCTCACACTTATAGTATTTGGTGTTGGCTTTGACTTTGACTCTTGCATTAATGAAAGCACAACACAACAAAAAAACAGCAAACTGATTGCCTGCTACACGCATTTTAAAATGTTCTCCTAAAAATATACTAGAAAAATGAGTCACAGAATTAAGCTTTTGGCAATAAACGCATTTCTCAGTGGCCCCTTGGGCATAGGAATGATTCTAGGAAGAATGCTTCTTTACAGCATTTGCAAATAATTAGTAGCGAACCTCTCCCTCCCCCTCCAATCTCTCCTTCTTTCTCAGCGGACATTTTATAAATTCTTCAAAAACAAATAAGAACACTTTGCATTCCTTAAGCTCAAAATAAAAGAATGAAAGAGTTTGCAATTCCGTTGAATTGAGATAGAAAGTATGTTGGATTTTATGGCAAATGGAAAGATTAATTTCAAAAAATTTCAATCTAGCGGACTCGCAGGAACCAGCTTTTTGTACGACCCGATAGACAAATAGTTTGCACACAAACTGGTTGAATTATTCAAAGACAAGTTTTGCTTCTGAGTAGACCCAGTATTGGAAACATCTTGAAGCAATCTGTCTGCGAAAACATCCATCAGCAACTTGACTTCGAAAGCGAAAAACGTGAAAATGTAAACCACCGGCATTCATGTTTCAATTTGTTTGATGTTTTTCTTTTATTATTATGTTGCGAATCAGTCTGCAGATTTGGCAATAGTTTGACATTTTTTTTATATATATGTATATGAGATCACTCTTACAGAATTGTAAGACTGAAATAATTTTTAAAGCGAACTCACATTGTGGGATTCCTGTTAGAAGAATTTTGGGAGGCATTGAGACCAGTTTCTGTAATAAGACATTGTACTCTCTCTCTCTCTCTTTCCGTTACAACTATATATCTTTAAAGTCCAAACCTTTGCTTAAATGAATAATACCAATTGCTTCTTACTTTCTTCCTAATGCTTCCGCAATATCATTAGTATGTTGTGCTTCTGTGGTGGAAAAATTCGACCCACGCTTCCTCTTCATCCTTCGCAGCATATTACCGTCAGAAGTCTTGTTTTGCTTAAATTATTGTATTTGGCTTGCATGCTCTGCCAGGGGCCGGACTCAACATTTAAGTCAATGTTGCTGCACTTCACTTTGAAATTGAATTTGTTGCGGCAAATTTGTTTAACAAGCGCTCAGTGGTGTTGTTGTTGTGGCCGCCTTGGCCCTGATCCTGGCCTAGGCGGGCGTGTGACACTCCACCAAATGCTGCCACATGGCATGCCTTTGTTTTTATGGCCCAGCTGCCTGACACTCTGCCGTTTGCTTTTGTGGCATGTTTAACATATTTCCATTGTTTATTTTGCATTGCGGTGGCTCCGATGGTTGTGGTGGTGCTGGTCACTTACTTAGCGGCTTTTGACGTTGACGTTGACGTTCACGTTCGGTGTTTGTTCAAGCTGTGTGGCGCAGAAATTTAAATGGAGGCGCCACTTTAAGTGGCGCCCAAAACTTGGGTGCTTAGTTTCAATTGAACGTAGCTTGTTTTTGCTGTTGTTGTTGTTGTTTTCGCCTTTTTATTTTCGTCCTGCACGTTTCTCAACTTGTAAATATTTCCGTTCAATTTGGCAGGCTATGGCATGCTGCTGACCCTCGTGTTGCATGTGCGCCCTAAACGCTGCTTCATACAGTGTTGCGCCTGCCCGCCCAAAATGAACACACGGCACCCATCCACAAAGAGGGAGAGAGAGAGAGAGAGAGGGAGTGTGTGAGGGAGAAAGACAGGCATACACATACTCGTACACTCCACACACTTGCAAAGTCGTTGACTTGCAACAAAGTTCTGGCCCAATGCGGCGTATACGCAACAAAGGCGCAACGTGGGGCACCTTCTGCTTGCCCCGCCGCCAGCCGCCACACCGCCACGTTGCCACGCTGCCCACTGCAGTTTACAGTTAATCGTAAAACAAAATGAAAACGAAAACAATAAACTGAAATTCAATTTTCGCATTGTAAAACATAATTTTCTACAACTTGACGTCAGCTTGGACGTTCGTTCAGTTTGCTGTTCTTGTTGCTGCTGTTGCTGCCGTTGTCGTTGTCGTTGTTTTTGTTTTTGCTTTTGTTGTTATTTTTGTTGTAAATGCTACTAAAAGGTAGTTAATATTTGCAGTCTACATGCGCCGCCATTGCTGCCAATGCTCTCGTTTTTGTTTTTCTTGTTGCTGTAACATTCCACTCCACTTGTTTTTGTTGCTCCTGTTTTTTCTCCTGCTTCCTGTTCTAGCTGTTTATGAAATTTATGGCGCGTCGACGTCGACGCCGACGCAGACGTCGCCATCTTCTTCTTCTCCTTCTTCTTTCTGCATGAGTTATGCGCGTTTTATTTCTGGCGTTCTTATCGAAACCGCTGGTCGAGCGTAGAGGAGTGCCAAGAGCTAAGGGGCCAGTGGGGGACCGGGGCGGGGCGGTGCGGGGCTACCCTAAGTGTTAAATTGTTTTATGTACTCGCACATGTCTGCAAGTTGGCTGCAACGACTGCAGCTCAGCAAATTTAATTGCGGCATTTAGTCTAGAGACGTGCCCGTGTTTCGTGATTGTGAGCGAGCGGGAAATAAAACCAAAAACAACGCGTTTGCAACAAATGTGAATGCATGAAGTTATTTCTACGATTTCGACTGCATAAACTCTTAAGTCTAGCTCTGCGAAAGTGAAAGCTTATGTTTTTATTTCAAAATACAAACTTAATCGATTATTTACAAACTACTACTACAAATTGATAACTGATTAAATGACGGGTAAAAAGGGCATATTAGAATAAGAAAGCATATCCGACCACACACAACATACTGGCCTAGGTCTGCATATGCTGGTCTGTCCGTCCGTCTGGATGAACCCCTGGATTTCAGAAACGGTTGAGACCATGTTCATCAAACTCTCCCCCTAAAGAATTTTTTCAATACTACCTACAATTTGAAAGCCATATAAACTAAACTTTTCATACGTTTTGCTTACCTGTGAGCAGTTCATATATATTATCATTAAGATTGATAAATAAAATATGAAAAAAACAAACCAGACACGTCCGTGCTTTTCATATATTTCCATTTCATCTGCAGCCAAAGAACTTAAAGTAGTTGAAATGAAAGTTGACTAAAATGTACAAAAATGTGCAATTTTTACTCCCTTTTCAAATTAAGTTACTCTGCTCTTACAATATCAATAAACATAGAAATGTTGGCTCATAATAAATAACTTATTCTCAATAGAGGAATAATGTACTTGTATATATTTGAAGAAAGCACTTTAACATAATCCTATTTAACTTGAACTAATATTCAAACCTAAAGTAAATATGTATGTTTATATGAAAAAAAAAATAGTTCATCGTCGCTAAAAATGCAATGTCATATTCAAATGGAATGTAACGATTTAAGTTCTATATTAAAATGTTGGATTTAAGCCAAGTATCTACAGTAATTGTGTAAACTGATACTTTTCACGCACTATCCTTCATCACCACAAATTACTTTTAACTCACAAGTATAGCTGGTAGGATGCTATATCGCCAGTAAGATCAACATTAAAAAAGATGGGCGTATTAAGCAAAGTTGCAATATACGAGCATGTGTACACACATACATATTTCCCAAAAGCATGCAGCGAACTCGAAAATATTTTTTGATTTTATTATTATTGTTATAGTTAATTTTGCTTTTACAAGTATTTAATGATATTTTTCTCAGTTCGCAGCTTCACAGCAAATATGTAAGTGTCGCTATGTGAGCGGGGAATGGTAATGGTTTGGTTGAGTGCCGATATTCCCGCGTGAGCTCCTCAACTCCCATCTCTAAAATAGACAGTGCTGTATTGATTTTTGCGTTGCATACTTCCTGGCAGCGAATGTTTTGCATTTATGCATGTTTATGTATAACATTATTTTAAGCGACAACGTAATCAACAAAAACTATAACTAGGAACTAAGTAGCTGGCTCTAATGTATCAGAGGAAACGGAACCGATCGCGTTGCCGCCAATTCCGCATCCACAGTCGCTGCCGAAGTCGACTCACGCCCCGAACTGCCACGCCCATCTGTCTACCGCTGGATCTTATCAGACGTTGTCGCTGGCCGGTGGCCGCCTGTCGCCCAACGGCTGGCCAGAGCCGCTGTCTCTGCCGTTGCACATATGGCCGGTTCGGCTCCGTGTTGAAGTAGAAATTGCCTTGCGCCTTGCGTAGCGAGTGGATGCCGAAACGGGCCCGCCGATTGCTCGAACACTTGCCGGCAACAAACTCACGATAACTGCCACACTGGTAGCCCACAAACGGGAACTGTGGGTTCATGGACTGCTTGAAGAATATGGCCGCCGAGGAGTGGCTGCAGGCAATGGGATCTACAGGAGATTCAATGAAATTAGACAGAGTATACGTTAGTTCGTTGCTTCGCTACCGATCTCGTACTCCAAGTCTGTCGTCTATAAGAGTCAGAGACTTCAAGAAATCGTTTCACACTCACTCGTATTTTGCATATCTCGCAGATGCATGAACATCTTGCAGTTGCTTTGCGGGGCCTTGCCACCATTCGGATAGAAATCGGCATGGCCGCACTTCAGACTGGTCCCCAAGGTACCGCCCGATGTGTGCAGCACCTGCACGAACTGTGCATCTGTCTGGTCCAGCCTGTATTCGGGGGAAACCTCGGCGGGTAGACTGAAGAGCGGACCCGCCGGATCCAGTCCAATGATCTGCTCCACCTCGCCGCCCAGCACAGAGCCCGCATAGCCAGCTGCATGGGCGCCCAGACTATAGCCGGCCAGGGTGACATTGCTGCGCTGAAAGTGACGCGGACGCAGCTCCTCCAGTGCCATTATAATGCCCGCCACTGTCAGACCCACATCGAATATCGACATCGATGCGGTCTTGTAATCCATTTGCGACAAGTGCCCCCAATCCACAACGCACACGTTGTAGCTTTCGTCGAAGAGCGTCCAGGCTGTGCGAATTCGAGGTGAAGTTTCATTTCAATATAGAAATGGAAGGGATGGATGGATGTAAGTAAGAAACCTATATTTTCACCCATCATATAGATATCATATAGATATTATAGATATTATATTATTATATGTAGCGACACCCGTACATATTTCGGTTTTTAAAGAACACGATGAAGAGCCTGTTCGGCGAGTTCTTATTTCGTATTACGATTGTCTCTTCAACAAATAATTAATGACACTACCCAAGACCTAAGATGTTCTTGGATGGCAAAAAGAGACGTTATTAAGCGAAGAGATGAAACATTAATCCTAGCTGTTGATTAATGTGTGCATAATTTCAAAATATTATATTCTGCTGACTGTCTTTTTGTTCGACTTCGGACTCGAGTAAAGCTCTTAGTCTAATTGAAAATACTATATGCCCCTTCAGAGAACTCTGTGCAGATTACTGACAAAAGCGAACAATGATTAAGCCCTCCGCTTGATTTTGTAAACCATGTTTAGTTTTCTTCAGCAATCAAATTTCCGCTCACTTTAGACCGATGCCTGCGTACTTTTCTTTGTACTGTAGAGATAACGCAGACGAATTGAAACCCTTAGACAGTTCAAGGACCATCTCCTTATAGTGCCACACACATCTCCTTCCCAGAGTTGGTACTTTTTTTACTCACTGCGCAACAGCTCCTGCACCCAGTCCTTGCTACCCTGATCGTTCCAGCCGTGCAGGAAGAGCGCCAACTTTTTGTGCGCATCCAGCATTCGAAAGCCCCGTAAATCGCCCAATTGTAGATTGAAATGCACCTCCTCGCCAAAGTCCATGTCAGAGCTGTATATGTGTGTGAGTGTGTGTGTGTATGTGTGTGTGGTTAGATTGTGAGTCCCATATGCTGCAGTTGTGTGTCCTCCCCTCCCCAACACTTACATCGCGCGGCACTCGAAGACAATGCCGTGATTGAGGACCGCCCGCTCCAGGCTGTTGCGCAGCATGCGCTCCTGTAGATAACGGAATGTGTTCATCATGAGACCCCATTTGTGGAGATGAGCATCGACGCCGTTGCCAGCGGGTCCAGCGGGTCCAGCGGGTCCGGAGCCGCACTTGCCACTGAGGAGCAGCAGCGTTGCATAAACAAAGGTGAGCGCATTTATTAGTCTCCAGCGATGCCATGCGAGCTGCTGCTGTTGTCTCGTCTTTATGTTTTCGTTTGTTGGACTATTTCTGAGGCTGGAGCAGAAGCTAAAGCTAAGGCTAAGTCTAAAGCTCCTCTGCTGCACTTCTCTCTGGCAATGGACGCCTTCCTCACGCCCATATGCGTGCATTTGCAAAACACGAACAACAAAGTTCACTTCACAACAAACAAAAAATAAAAAAAAAATACAAATAAATAGCAAACAAAACGCGAATGAAATCTAAATTTAAATTTATGCACCCAGCTGGCAAGAATTTGATTTTAGAAATTTGCACGGCCACCGAAATCGAGAGGAAAGAGCTGAGGAAGAGCTGAGCGACGCGCATTAATGGCTCGAGTCTTAATTTAAGCTGTGAACGTGGTCGTGATCGTAAGCGTAAGCGTCGGCGCACCGCTTTAGTTGCCCCGTGGCATGCTACTGAAGTCAGGCCGCTTGTAAGGGCCGCCTCAACGGGCCGCGAACGCGAATCGCGCGCTGCTGCCAATAAGTCGCAGCGTTCCGCGCCCCGCGCCCCGCGTCTCGCGTCCAGCCTCGGCGTGAGCGACGACTTTGACGTTGAAGCTGACCCTCGCCGTTCCAGAGATCCAAGTCAAATGAACTCCAGCTGTTGTTCTTGAGGCGGCGCATGGCCTGCCACCAAGGTGGTTGCTGGCAGCGCTGCCAGCGTCTCTGCCAACAACGGTGGCACTTCGATGGCTGTTCGATGTTGTTTGCACAAGTGAAAGTAAAGCTTACTTGTATAATGAATTCGATTCTTCGATTCCTCGATTCTTGTATGCCTCTTTGTCTACTCGATCTTTGGGTTTATTGCTATTGTTATTGTTATTGCTATTATTATTACTGTTGCGGCGATAGCTGTTGAGGCTCGATGGGACTGATCTTGACATAGAAGCAAACGACGCTCAAGTGGCGAACAGCTGTTGCTGGCTGGCTGGCTTGTCCGGGTTTTACAAGCCACTTGGATTACCTTCGGAGCCCTCGAACAGTTGCACAAACAGTGGCAACAAATTTGAGTGACATTGGCTGCAACCACCAGCCCCGACTCATGTGCTGATATAGCCAATTAATCTACTGTTATTCATCGAGTCAGATTACATTATGCCTTCAAGTGGGAAAACTTGTTGCTGCTCTTAAAAATTGAACAGCATATTATCTGATAATAAATTTTTACCATTTCAGCAGCACTCGCATGCGTCTTAGTTACGGATAATGATATAGAATAACAAAAAAATAGTCTAAGGCTGATTTCAAACTCGTTATCCATAAAAAATGAACTGAACTTATCATGTCTTGTTGTGTTTTCAGGAAACGTACAATTGCATCAATAAAGAATCTGCCTTCAAGTGGGAAAACTTGTTGCTGCTCTTAAAAATTGAATAGCATATTATCTGATAATAAATTTTTACCATTTCAGCAGCACTCGCATGCGTCTTAGTTACGGATAATGATATAGAATAATAAAAAAATAGTCTAAGGCTGATTTCAAACTCGTTATCCATAAAAAATGAGCTGAACTTATCATGTCTTGTTGTGTTTTCAGGAAACGCACAATTGCATCAATACAGAACCTTAATAATACATAGCATATTTATTTTCGTATTATTTTAAGCATTGTAGTCAATGAACCAGCTAAGTAAATGCAACGCTACCATTTTATTCGCAGCGATGCGCTTGCTCAATCACAACGAATTTCCATGAATAAAAAGCAATAACCTTTTGGAAATATTCTGACATGCTAATTGTTAACGAGCCATGTCTGTTAGTCTGGGAACAATGCATAAATGAAACCGAACAATAATTCAAAAAAGGGGTGACTGAAAAGCAGGAACTTGTTCCCCCACATGCAATGGAAAAAGCCATTCCTAGAGCACACCCAGACATTAAAAAAATGCCTGAAAAGGTGAAAAGCCTTAAAAAGCTTCTCAGAAATGCATTCGGGGTCATACCCCGCCTGAGTACGCATTAATTCAAATAGCTTACATAACTATAAATAAATGCCATAAATATGGAAATGTAAAACAAAACTTAATTCATTATTCATTTCAAAGTAAAATGCATTTCGATTGAAATGTTTGGGGCGAGCAGGGCACTCAAGATTCGTGCTCGAAATCGTTTGGTTTCATTTAATTACCTTTCGCTCTTCCCCGGCGTCATTAAGAAAAAATGTGGCTTCTACAATTTCGACCGTTAGACGGTTAGCAACGCCGATACAGAGTTCCCTTGAATATCATAAGCCATTGATCATTGTTATGTTTTGGCCATTAGAGTGGCCAGAATGCCTAAGAAGCTCGTCTTGAAAGCAACAATACATTTTCACTGCTTACAGCACATCAAAAACATAAAAACTGACTAGCCCTCTTCATTTGCCGCCTCTTCTCTCCTCTTTCACTTTGGCTTTCTAACAACCAGAAAGCCAGCAAGCAGAACAGACCGTCGCTGACGCTAATGATGACAAGCAATACGGCTCCAAAACAAAAACTAAAAAGTCCGATGGAGTGTTAAGAATGGCCGCAACCGACTATTCGATACCTTTCGCCATTATAACACAGGCTGCTGTACTCTTTTCAAACTAAAATAAACATCATTTTTATGAAAAGTATTGGTTTTAAAGCAACGTTCTACATGTATATAATCTGTATGTATATAATCGAGAGATGAGCATATTGTTGAATAAAGAAAAGCATTGAAAATATCATCCATTTTACGAAGATGCAAGGCAACCCCATTCACTTTAAGGAAGGAGGCCTACCGTGCTCTATAATGAAGCTGTTTCAAATGGGATCTCGATGCTTAGTTCTTTTCTTCTATAACTATCAGACTTTATGTGTCAAAGCCTAATCTCCCTTTCAGGTAAAGGGTATAAGAAATTCAACCAGTTGTTGTGCTATTTTAAGACATCTCAGGTGGCTTAAGCCAAGCACTAAAAGAGCGTCAAGTGCCAACAACAACAACAACAACAACAACAACCACAACAACAATATCAACATCGACATCGACAATAACGATAATAATCAGCATCTCATGCCTTGCCTATAATCCCATGCTTGAGTGGCAAAAATCGTTGAATGGCTTCAAATGACTTCGGCTGTTGTGGCGCTTACACATCTATCTTTGTATTAAGCTTTAAATTTGCATATTTGTGCCCTAATTATGAAAGCGGCTCATAGCATAAGTAAATGATAGGCACTTCCATGGCCCAAATAGCGGCCAAGCAGAAGGGCCGCGCATAGGTCATTGAGTGCGGGCCGGGCCGGGCCGGGCCGGGCCGAGGAGGAGCAAGTGAAAGAAAGATAAGCAATGGAGACAACGCCTAAAAGACACTCAAAGAATTAATTCAGAAAATCGCCATTAACTCGAAAGTAAAAATGTAGCAACATAATGAGTTGCTGTTGTTTTTGTTGTTATTCAAAAATAAGATATACATAGTAATAAAAAATAAAAAAACAGCCGACAAGCAGTAACACATTGAGAGATACTTACACGACAAGAGCACATTTGAAAAGATCGCGTTGCGGTTACCCATATAGAGCGAGCGATACCGCTATAATAATATTGTTCACATTGTAAAACGAGTTTTTAGCTAAAAGCTTGGGACAGACGTCTTACCAAATGCTTCAGAATTCATTTGTCTATCGAAACGCCGAAAACAATTATAAAACAATTATTCTTTTGTACACATGCGAGAGCAGTATTTCAGTATTTTTCATTGTTTCGCACGCCTTACAAAACCTTCGTTCGAATGATTTCAGTACTATGTACGATTTGAGATATATTTTCAATTCATATGTAAGAGGTATATAGGCCTAGAGAAGAAACGAAATCATAAACGAATCAGTGTTAAAAAAAAGTTGAAGAGTAAGAGACAAAATAAACATCATCGTTAATTAGTTAACACGAGTGTGTAAAACAAAGCATTCTAATAATAATTATGTATGAATATTCACTGCTAATTGATTTGAGGGTATACAGAAACATGCAACTCCATGCCTTGTAGATGTTGATTAGCCTGAAATGGTTGCAACAAACTTAATAATTCCATCAAATGTGATGCAAGTGTTCAATGGTGGTCATCCTCTGAGATATGTCGTATTATATAGTGTTATATATCAGATAATAATCTCGTTAGCTCCAAAAGAAATGTTTTTTTTTTCTCTAAGTGGAACATTTTTGGCAATCGAATGAATAATGGGAGGGAGTGTTGGAGAGATGGGAGGAGGAACAAAAATGTAATTGCAATTTGTGGATGAACTGATTTGTGACAAAGGGGCGAAGGCGGGCGATAATACATGTGGCTATATTCATTACAAACACATACACACACACATCCTCACGTACACACACACACACACACACTCTCTCATGCGAGACTGTTATCATTAATGTAAAGTACAACTTAATTGTTGCTGCAAAAAAGGCACAAAAGGCTGGCGAAAGCAAAAGTTCTGTCATCGTAGACTTTGTTTGCCTTTCCCTACCGTCCCTCTTTTTGCAGTCCCCAGCCTTACTGCCAGTCAGCCAGCCTGGCTGCCAGCCTGCCTTGCCATTAAGCATAATAATAATAATAATAATAATGTGTAATAGCTGTGCGGCGCCGCGTGCTATGCTATTCCATATAGAAGCTCCTACAGCAGCAGCAACAACAACAGCTGCGCGCAATAACTCTATAACTCACATACACATACACATAGACAGAGACAAAGGCAGAGGCAGAGGCAGGGAAAGAGCAGCACATGTGTATGTGTGGCTATATTTGAATGCGTGTGCGTGTGTGTGTGTGTGTGAGAGAGAGAGAGAGAGAGCCCGCGTTTGGGGACGCATTCAAAGCAATTTCCACAATTTTCGTATTGTTTACTTAATTAATTCTGCAAAAAGATTTTCATTTACGAGTGTTGTGTGGCTATGTATTTGTGGGGGTGTGTGTAAGTGTGTGTGTGTGTGTGTGTGTGTGAGCTTGTTGTGGCATACACAGCTGTTTTGTGGTTATTACAGCAAACCACACATACATACATACATATACACAAACACCCATGCACATTCACATTCACATAGACAGACGGGAACGCGTAATGAGTTTATAACATTTAATGAACGCTGCCGCACAATGTGGCGTATGCGTAATGCATTGCCAATGGGCACGGCTTTAAGGCACACCTTAAAGTATGCAACAAGTATGCAAAAATCAATCCACCAACAACAACAACAACAGAAATAGCAGACGTTGCCAATTGTCAAGCAGTTGCATATCATATTGGAAGACACGTTGGGTGAAGGGCTCTAGACTAATACCCACAAACCAATACAACCAACCATACAAACCAATATAAGGGTTGTGAAGGCGCTGAATAGTCTTCATAGTCCTTTAAAGAACTTTGTATGGAATCTATAAGTATCTGTGAAGAGGTCGCTCTCAACATCGCTTAAATGGAGACTATCTGTATTTTAAGTTCTGTAGATCTGAAAATGTATTTCTATCGAAGAAAAGAAATTAATGTTCATCATCATTTCCATTACAAATGTAAGCTTTCGATAGCTGGCTAGAAATACTTATATGCATATACATCCCGCAAGCAAGGCATCATCAAAAATCAGTTTCGATGCATTTACAACAGATTTCACCACTCACCAGTAACAAAAATATTCAAACATATTTCTCAAGAACTCTATTCTTTATACATGACTGGACCTAAATGTCCAGTTTGGGAATTAACACGATGGTTCTCGGAACACTGTAACAGAAAGTCTAAAAATATATCCACAATTGATTAGAATTCGATAAAAATAAAACACACGCGACCTTTATGCAGAAAGAAGCAACTGTATAATAATTTGTCCAACTCCATGAAAAATGAAGGAAGACACGATTCCATTATGGCTAATAAGCAAATGGCAACATATTTATTCGAACAAGTCGCAGCCAATAGCGTCCACCGTGCTCGACACTACAATTCCAATCCATTTTAAATCTCTAAATAATTAATATATCCACGCACATTGCCACCTCAATCATTCTTACAGATATTAATGTTATTAATTGAAAAAGTTATTTCGTTATGTTCACATCAAAATCAGGACGAACTAGGTTATGGTCCAAGATAAAAACTCAAATCGGTTATCGATGAATTGTGTTGTCCGATTGTAACCTAAATAATTGGAAGCACTGTTTTTGACAGTCGCTGCTCGAGTAGTGCAAACGTGAAAAAAGTGTGTGTGTGTGAAAAAAGGAAAACTCTTCAGTGAAACTTATTTCAAATATAGCATTTTATAAAGGAAAACTGTAAGAGTAAGTAATAGATGAGGACCGAACCTATTGATAATAACTATCAATCAACTAATGAGTAGGATCATGCAATTGAAGTAGAAAAAAACAACTTTTGCATTAACATCTGTGTGTTCGCTCAATTAGATTTGTTTCCCCCTCTAACTTTGCTAGAACTATGACGAACCAAGCCGCATCCACATCCAAGGCTGCCTTTCTGAAGCTGCTGTGCCTTACCAGTGACAATGACAAGATGGAGGTGCTCCGCCCCTTCAATCCCACTGCCTACGGCTTGAACGCCACCTTCCGCTTGACGCGCTTCTCCGATGCGAAGGGCACTGTTTGCAAGGTGTCGCAGGGAGTATTGGCGAAGCTGCTCTCGCCTCTGCGTGCGGCCGGTCCCACCGCAAATCTGAAGACGAAGTACGCGGACCAACGCCGCTTTGGGATAGGAACGGACTGTTCGGTCACTCCGCTGCGTTACGGCGTCTCCTTGGTGGAGACCACCGATCTCTGCTACCCCATCATTGACGACCCCTACATGATGGGCAAGATTGCGTGTGCCAATGTGCTGAGTGACTTGTATGCCATGGGCGTGATCGAGTGCGACAACATGCTCATGCTACTGACCGTGAGCACCAAGATGACGGAGAAGGAGCGCGACATTGTGATGCCGATGATAATGCGCGGCTTTAAGGACACGGCCTCGGAGGCCGGCACCAAAATTGGTGGTGGTCAGACAATTGTGAATCCGTTTTGCACTATTGGAGGTGTGGCGTCGGCCGTTTGCTATCCGGACGAGTACATTAAGCCGGACAATATCATGGTGGGCGATGTTATTGTGCTCACCAAGCCGCTCGGCACTCTGGTGGCCATGATTGCGCATCAATGGCTCGATCAGCCGGAGAACTGGGGTCGCATCAGGAAGGTCGTTTCCCAGGAGGATGTCCGCCGGGCCTACCACCAAGCCCTCAACTCGATGGCGCGTCTAAGCCGCACAGCCGCCCGTCTCATGCACAAGTATAATGCCCACGGTGCCACCGATATAACCGGCTTCGGCATATTGGGTCATGCCCAAGCCCTGGCCGCCATCCAGATGCAGGAGGTCAGCTTGATCATTCACAATTTGCCCGTGATTGCGAAAATGGCAGACGTGGCCAAGGCCTGTGGCGACCTCTTCAAACTGCAGGAGGGCCACTCCCCCGAGGTTTCGGGAGGTCTGCTCATCTGCTTCTCGCGCGACGATGCCATTGAATACTGCAAGGAGATCTTGGACCTGGAGGGCGCCCAGGCCTGGATTGTTGGCGTTGTCGACAAAGGCAACAAGACCGCACAAATTATCGACAACCCCAATATCTTCGAGTCACTCTCCAAGTATTAAGTTTAATTTGTTTTAATCGCTCAACTTTAAATTAACACTTCAAGCCAACATAATGAGAAAAGCTCACACTGTTTATATCAATTGAAACGATGTTAGCAAATACGTCAACAATTTATTGGTAAATAAATATTCACACAATAAATTTTAACTGTATTTTAAACTCTATGTTAGTATTTTTTAAATCAAAAATAGTATAGAATCAATAAAATTGAAAACAAGAGTAAATATCAATTAAAGCATTTTCTTTTTTTTTTATAGAAAACTACTTCATAGTAGAACTACTTGTATTACTCACAAATCATGTTCTTTGTCATGCCAACAAAGAAAAGAAATGCCTTAATGGGAGATTGCCAAAGGGTTTGAGTTGTGGTTGAGCTTGGGCTCGAGTCCTTCAAACTTATCAGCCCCGACCGCCGCAGGACGTGCTAGTAAGTAGTTCTTATATTGCACGGCTCCTATGGCAAGTTCTCTAATGTGGCCCCAAAGTTGAGCTTTGTATGCTAAACTGCCGCGCCCAGCAGTGTGGCAGCTGTAGTTGTTAGCTTTGCGCTCGAATTGGCCGGCAGCAGCAAAACCCCCCCACCATCACCATCGCCATCACCATCACACCCATAAAGGTTACCCTGTACTTTATTTTCTTTTGATATTTACTTCAATTTCAAGTTGCATGGACGCCACACCCAGAATGGCAGCTCGCTCTGGCTCTGGCTCTAGCTGTGGCTGTGGCTGTGGCAAGTCTCTGTTAGCAAGTCTAGCAGCCAGTACGCCCCCATCGGCCGCGCCCACAAATTGTAGGTAGTTTGCTTCGCTTCGACGTTCAGCTCGTTGTTTTGTGCTTTGTTGTTATCTTTCGATGCGTATGTATGGGAACTATTTTACCGCTCAATTGATTTTGCAATTTATTTGCGCGCATTATGCTCACACATACACACACACACACACACACATACAGTCACATATGCGCACGTGTACTGCACGTGTGTGTGCGTGTGTCTGTGTGTGTGCATGTTGGCTGGCTTTTGCTGAAATGGCGCTTTGGCCATTACCACTTGAGCATTTTCAATTCTATTTACTCCCAATAATCATCATCAATGTCAGTTTCGCTTGCACTAAAATAAAATAACAACAGCAGCTACAACAACAACAACAACAACAATAACAGCAGCAACAATAGCAGCAAGAATTGGCAATGACACGGGCAGCAAAAGTAACAACGTCAACAGGATCATTGGCAGCATTGACAGCAGCACCAACAACAACAACAACAACTACAATGATACTGTGACTTGTTTTGTTGTCGCAGTTGCCGTTGCCGTTGCCATTGCCATTGCCAGACACTCCAAACGAGGCTCGCACACAAACACACGCATTGGGAGTTGATGTTTATATCGATTGCTGGCAATTTCGTGAATTACAACAGTCTCACTCACACACACTCACACACACACATACACATAGAGACTAGCACAGCACACTCTTGAGAAAGGACGTCAACGACGTGCATGTTGTTACTGTTGTTGTAGTTGTTGCTGGTTCTGTTTGAGTGCCAAAGGGACAACAGACAATCACACTGGGAGACGAGCAAACGAACAAACGAAGGGACAGGCGTTCGCCTGTTCAGACAGACGCACAGACAGACAGGCTGACAGACAGGCTGGGTGACAGGCAGACAGACACTGGCGCAACAAGAACTCACAACAATATGGCACAACCGACAAAATATTGACAGAAGTCTGTCTGTAAGTTTGATGGGAAAAACGATAACATTATTGTCTCACATTTGTGATAAGATCTTTACTTTCAAGGAGATAATATTATAGTTGTTGTGTCCGTTGGGAATGTGCATTGCTCGTCCGAAACCTTCCCAATAGAGCTAAAAAAAATATATTAAAAATAATAAAAATTAAAGATAAGACTTAAACAGATTTCAGGATTATGCCGTATATGCATGTACATATCTCACTATTTTCATGTATAATCTAATATACAACGAAAATTCAATAAAAAGGACTCTAGAACAACACCAATATATCACCTTATAAATTGAGTATATAAGGATTTGTTTTCTTGATTCTGCAGGCAGATACAATTTTCAGAGACAAGAAAGCTGAGTAAAGAACTGAGTAAGAACGTCTTGATTTGATTGTGGAACCAGAAAACATTCACATACTTGTATATATCTATAAGTCCATTCTTCACTACTTCTGATGGCAATATCACGTATTTTTGTCGGGTGGACAGGACACGTGCCATTCTAGCTGTTTCGAGTGCGTATGTGTGCGTATGTGTGTGTGTTTGCTTGTATGTGTGTCGCGATTTGCTACGCCTCGCACTCTTTACTCCTTTAACCCCACCCCGCCTCCACATTCCCATTTCCCATCCGAGTGCTGTCGATGAAGGGGGACCCCCCTTCGAGGGGGAAACTAAAACAACGAATTACGTTAAATCAGTTTTTGCGCTGACGCAAGAAAGAAAGTATTGCATACTTTTCGGCTGGCATTGCTTTTTATGCTCACGTTGCTCGCCTTTACTTATTTTATGGGCGCCATCGCTTGATTAAACTTTTGCCATTGCCATCGCCGTCGACGTTGCCGTTGCCGTTGTCGTTGTCGTTGTCGCTGCTGGAGCAATAATTCGAAGGAGCAACTTTAAAAAATTATCGAAATAAAAATTTTCAACTGTCAGCTGCGCGCTTACATCATAAAAAGCGTGTCGTTCGTTCAACGCAACTAATTCCCAACAAAGCGCCTGACGACAAATCCGCTTGCCACAAATGTCATAGAAATACACACATAAATACATAACAAGAACAAAATTATCAGAAGCGGCAGTGGCAGTGGCAGCGGCAGCTACAACAACAACAACAACATCTGCAGCTCAAAACGCTTCCATGCTGCTAAGCTAGCATAATTTGCACAAATAAACGCGCACACATAACATGCTTAAAAATAGATTACAACGGTATAAAGTTAACAATGCGCGAGCAACAGCAACAGCAGTAGCAGCAGCAGCAGCAGTAACAACAACAATATTAACAACAATAATAATAATAACAACAACAACAACAATAGTAGAATGAGCAGAAGCAGTAGTTGTGGTCGCATAACCCTCACAACCAACGACCCAACAAGCCACCGAACCACGAAACACCCTCTCCTGGCACCGCTTACATAAGCTGCAAATAAATTCGCGCACAAGTCAAAACGCAAACAAAAATTTGCTGCTTTCTATGGCATAAATAAAGTTTAAAATAAAGTAGAAGAAGCAGCAGCAATAGCAGCAACAACGACCAACGACAGCCACAAAGTTCACACGCAACGGACAAGCAAATGCGCTCTTAGCGATGGCCATAAGTCGTAACCGTAAGCGTGAGAAAATTGCAAATCTGCCAAAAATAATTACTGCTAAGTAACTAAGCAGTGCTACGCCCAAGATTCCAGACGATAATCGCCAACTTTCATCGCGAGCTAAAAAAAAACCCAGACTACATTCGGCCGAATGGCAGTCAATTTTAGTTTATAATTAATTATAAGCCCTTACATTATTTCACATACCTAAATATTTAAGAATTAACTTCATGAAAACTAATTTAAAATGTAAAGCAGCTACAATCGAAATACTAGAATTACACGATCTTTTAAATAGTTATATATTAAATACACTTTGCCCCTGCTATTAGAGAATAAAGTACTCTACGAAAGCGTTTTCTTAATTAAAATATGTCTCTATTTTGTATGGATAATTGGATTGATAATGTTTTAAAAACAGCCTCTTATTCAACGAAAGGTAAGCCATATCTAGTGTTTAGTGGCTGTTTTACAATTATAAGAATTTCCGTAGAATCTTTTTTGGGTGATTCCCATCAAGGAAAATTTTTGTATTAAAAAAGAGACAACATATTTAGTTTATATTTCACTATGGCACATTTTTCTTACAACTATGCATGAAGTTTTCCAAAGATTCTTCTTTGAGTCTTTCTCTATTAAACAATAGAAGCCACAGAAATACTTAGTAAAAAGTTTAGTCAAACACTTCTATTAAAAAAAATGCTGCAATCGTGTCTCAAAAAATGTTATGGTCACGCATCCATCTCCTTGCGGTATGTAGTTGGTAGAAAAAAGTCGGGCACGCCCGCATAAAAACACACTCACACACACACTCACACACATACCCTCACACATACACACGCCCACTTGGCTGCGTGCTAACAAACGTCATTTAAAAGTTATTTGACGTTAGTTGGTGTTTATGTAAAAGTGGCTGCAGGCATTCGCCGCGTTTAAACAAACTGTAAACGCACACAAACACACACATATACATATACATATGCACTTACGTAGTCACACACACACACACACACACACACACTTGCTTGAGCACGCACACACAATGAACTAAACGCTACGTGCTGATTACTGCAAACGCAAGGATTTTTGTGCAACAGCAGAGAGAAAAAAACAGGACGAAAAATACGAGAAGGCAAAGCCAAAGCAAGCCAAAGGAAGGTGTATGCCTGGTTGATGGGGAGAGTGGTGGGGGGTGGTGACCAAGCGACGGCTGAAATTAGTGAGGTCCTTATTGTTAGTTTAGTAGTTGTTTGCTAAGCATTTCACGCGGCACACACACACACACACACACACACAAGCACAAAAACACTCACTAGCACAGACACGTGCAAATGCCGCGCGCTTAACAAAATATTTAGCATGTGTGTAAATTTTAATACCTGAACAAAGACAAAAACAACAACAACCATAGCAGCAAACAAAGCCCCCACCACGTGTCTGTGTGTGTGTGTGTGTGTGTGTGTTTATTTTTGTTTGACTCGCACGTTTTAGATGCCTGGACTCGAGCATATTAATGTGCAAAGCTATGAAAGTATGTGCAACTGGATATGAAAATATGTACATATTTATCTATAAAAGTATAAATGTATATGTGTGTTTGTTTGTGGATGTGTTTTTGTAATTTAAGCCGAAACTGTTAACAAGCTGTTTGTTTGTTGCTGCCAACTTCTAACTGACGGTCAACAATCATAACTCATGTAATTTATTGTTCAACATTTGAGTTCCAGCCAAGAAACATGATGATGGAGAAAATAACGATTTTTAGCATAGTTATAACATGTCTATGTTAACGTTTTAATGCACCATTGCAAAAGAAACGTATTTGCAAGAGACAGTTACATATGGACTTTAAATATTTACCCAAGGTAGTCCTTCTCAAAAGTTTTTAATGCAAAAGTTGGCCAAATGCCCTGAATATGTCAAATATACTAACGATAGTCTCAGAACGTCAAAACATTTCAGAATCAAATTATAATTTCTTCAAATTTTAAATTTCCAAGAGAAATATTTCAATTGTTGAATTGTGATGGGAATTATATTCGTCTGCAATTATTCGTATTGCAATTATTATTTTAACAACGCATTTTAATCTGGCGGCCGGCAAAACCGTTTAAGGACTATTTATGTTTCATTTGCAAAAATAGAAGGTCAGAAAATAACGTTGTTCATAAAGTCGAATAAAAGTCTCCTAAGCTCAAAACCTTATTTCAACCCTACAGCAATTAGAATTCTTTTAAAATAATAGATAAATTAAGTGAGTGTCCAGTTTTAAGTCATACTACTGCTATATATACTATATTTCTAGCTACATTTGTGCACAACAAAAAATACATTAACAAAATGTCGAATGCTTCTGGCTTTAACTTCGATAATATTACACGGTAAGTAAGCCATAGATTTGCATCCCGATTTGCTAAGCCTCAGCGTATCCACGGATAGCAACACATTCCTCAAAATAGAGGGGCTTAAGGAGCCAAAGACCTTCACCACCGGAAGCACTATTGTGGGCGTAGTTTACGAAGATGGCGTCATACTGGGCGCTGGTGAGCAAGCCTCAGATGGTAATGTTGTGATATCGCATCAGAGCCGGAAGATACATCGTCTACAAAATAATATATAGTGAGTAGCAGGAGAAGAACACTCCATTCCATCCGGGAAAAGTTTAGCATATATATCAAAGAGATCTGCAAGTTTTGGTGATTGCGTGGTATTTGTAGGATGTTTCTGATGCGATTTAGGTACTAAACAGAAGTAAAAAAATAGATTCCTTAAAGAAAAATCACACCAAAGTAAGGCTCTTATTCGCCGTGCTTCTTCTTGATTACAACACAAGTAAGATCTGCTCTCTGAGAACACTCAGACCTTAAAAAGGCATAATGAGAAATATCTTTAAGTGAAATCAAAACGCATTGAATTGGTTCGGCTTGGTCAGATTTGGGTTCTCCATTGAATACTTCAGGATGTATATTATTCCCATATCTTTGCAGTTGCGGGGCTGCGGGTAAATCGGCCGATATCACATCGATTGTCGGGTTGCTTCAATCCCAGCTGAGGCTGCATTATTTGGAACCTGAGCAACCGGTACCTGTGGTGTGTGCCAACACATTTGCGAGGAACACCCTTTTCCATTCTGATGGGAATATTATGGCCAATTTGTTGATTGGGGGAGTCTGGAATGGCAAAGCGGAGCTTTATTGCACCTGGTATGAGGGTTGTTCCGAAAAGATTTCCTTTGCAAGCTTGGGCTCAGGACTTCTGGCAGCAAAGGCGGTCCTCGGGACCCAGTGGAGGAGAAACTTAGCAGAGGTCGATGCATTACAGGTAGTCCATCAGGCGGTGGCCGCCGGTATTGGAAACGATCCGAGTTCGGACGACAACATAAGTATCGTCGTTTTACGCTGTGATGGCAGCGTCGAACAAACCACTTTTCCCATTGGCTCGTTTTTTCCGAATAGCCGATTGGGTTCTACCCCGTCGGGTGGTTCAAGCGAATCAAGTCTGCCTAGTCGCGCATCTAGCTCGTCGATCTTTGAGATTCTCGCCGAGAAGGTTTCCTACAAGTTGAACAACCAAAAACGCAATGGTGAAGATGGAAACAAGTGCATGGAAGAAATTGCAGAGCCAACACAGCACAAAGCGGCTCCTAAGCGTTCTGGCAGCCCATCAGATGATGAGCCACCGATGAAGAAGCGACGTTGCGAGTAAGCGGTCGTGAATAACAAGTATATCTTTTACGTAAAACCATGGTTAATAGCTCTTTAATTATAATAAAGCATTCCACAAATTGGTTTGGTTTTCTTTTTTCTTAGAAAACAGACAAAAATTAATGATTTTATAACAAAAAAAAAGTAGAGTTTGGTACAAATTTTATTTAGGTGTGAACAACTAACCTAATTGTTCGTGTTAAAAAGTATAAAACATGTACAATTCTTAGTTCAATAAAGGTATTTCAACACTTTCAGTTTTAATCTTCGGGCACACTGTTGAAGAGTCTCAAAGCCTAAGAATTCTCACGTCCATCAACAAATCTCTTCTCGACCCAAGCACTCATTCCCTTTCTCTCATTCTCCCAAGCGAACGATTATTCATTCATGAAGCGATCGGCTCTCATGCACCAATAAGAAGGAGACGCATAACGCAGTACCCTTATGACGTCACAAGATCGATGGTTGATACGTAATTCATGAAATTGAGAAATTGAATGCCCCTCCATCCTCCCTCTCCACCGCAATTAGTAATCTTCCATAACTCCCGTAATTCGTGGAATTTCCAACTTAACGAATACGAATACCCTCAGTTTTTGATTATGTGTGCAAATGCCAAGTTTCATTATGATAGACCGATTGAACAGGAAGTTATAGCCATAACTATAATTGCTGACCACGCGCTGCCAGCAGCTGTTGTTGATGTTGGGGCTTTAGTTGACTGCAAACATGCTCACACAGACCTTTACACCCTTTACGTGAATTCCATATTCCTTCCATTCCAATAGATGTAAAATCATTTAACATTTTTTTTTAAATTTTCTTTACTTTTATTCTAAACATATGCACAGAGTATTTCAATGTCGGGATATCCGATTTTAGCTTTTTTACTTGTTAGTATATAGTATGTCTGGCATTGAATTGAATCACAATTTTGTGGCATTTATGTTTGTGAATACAATTTAGAAAATTTCGAAAAATATCAAATTGGCATTAAAGCTTTGAGACGTCTAATGCAGAGGCAGGACTTAAACAACACAATAGTGTCTGTCTAAGAAGGTGACAAGGACCCTGTACAAGAGGCTGTGTGTTCAAATATTTAAACGATTATAAAGCGCCGCTAGGCTTATGTGACAGCAGAAATCGTCGCGGCCCACACACACATTTATTCATACACACTTGAACTGCAAATAATGCTGCTCATTTATGGCTAATTGCTGTAAGACCGAGTCACTTGTTGTTCTATTGCTCATCAAAGTGTATTTTAAAAATTCAAAAGCAATGTTCAAATATTCTTAGAAATGTACAAATTTTGCTCTTCGCCTGCCTCTTATTGAATTGTCAAACAGAATCCTTGCGCACACAGTGTTTCTCTTTGGAAAATATGTAATGCTCGGAAACCTTGCCCCCAATTTTGTCCAGAAACAGGTTGCCAGCAAATAGAGAGGCTCACAATATTCCTTCTCTGATAGACTTCACATCCAAGTAGGCGACGCATATTATTCAAGGCTTTTTCGGTTTTTTTTAATAACAAAATGAAGCCTGAATAATGAACGCCAGCGATGGTTGCTGTTGTGTTCAGTAATTATACGAATTAGACTTCATTACATTATTCGAACATGCGCTCTTCATAAACTTGGAGTAACTGCTAATCAGTATTATAAGAGTATGTATGTACAAGTATGTAGCGACTGACCGCGCTGATTGATGCGAATTCAACGCATCTAATGCTGCATCCATAATCAGCGACATCACTAGACAAACAAAACACATTCCTGCTGCATTTTTGCGTGTGTGTGTGTGTGCTTGAGTGAGTGTGTTTATGTGTGTGTGTGCGCCTGAGAAAGAGAGAGAGAGAGAGGTTTTTTGCTCGCCGACAATCCAACAATTAGCTGCCATTTAGCGTGCACATTTTCTACAATCAACAAGAGGCCCCACCAACCCATGGCATGCACAAATCAACGGCACGCGCAACGCAACAATGCAGCCTCCTGCCCTCCAGTCTGCAGTCCACATCCTCAACCCTATCCCAGCACATCCCGGCCCATTTGCCGCCAGGCGACCCATAGTAGTAGGGCTGGAAAGTGTGTGTGCGTCGCGTGAAAATTGCCGGTCCTGTTCATTCGCATTGTCCTGTTGTGCCTGCTGCTCCCGTCTTGACTCCACGTCGCATTGAGGGCAAAACTCTGACAGGCATTTAAAAACGAGGCGTGCGCCTGGCAGGCAGTTGGGCAGGCCATTCTGCCATCCTGCCATCCTGCCATCCTTCTATTATGCCACTCTGCTATCCTGCTGTTAGCTGAATGGCATTGGCAATCAGCAGCGTTAGCTGATTGATTGATTGACTGAGTGAGCGAGTGAACGACTGAACGACTGAACGAGTGAACGAATGAGTGACTCACTCACTGACTGACTAGGCAGTCACTGCCTGCCCGCCTGATGGTTGCATGATTTATTGGCTATTTAGTTGGCAGCGTAAATTAGCTGCACAAACCAAAACTAAATGCTGCGTAACTGCCCCCCATGTATACCAGTGTACGTGTGTGTGTGTGTGTGTGTGTGAGTGTGTATGTACTTAGATGCGCCCCTTGCTAGTGTGTGCGAGTGTTGGTGTGTGTATCTTTAACCACTTAACAACTTTGCCGCGGTCGGCACTCCAAACAAGCAATTGCAACTCATTAAGCGTTGACTGCCGCACAACGTCAAAGTTTCAGGCAGGTACAACAAACAACACCAACAAAAACACTAGCCCAGAATGTAAAGGAAACTCCAATTGTCGACAAGTCGAATTCCGTTTACCCTACTGCTATACACCACTATGACAGTCCACTGACAACCGCCTGCTATCACTTTTGAAAATCGAAATTATAATTGAGTTCCTTAACATAAGAAAAAACTGAAATTATAAAATTAATTTAAACTATTTTGTGCTGAACTGTATGTATTTTCCTCAAACTAGATGCATCGGCTCCATATATACATACCTGTATAGCATAGATATAGAGAGATATTGGCCAAATAAAAGCAATTGATTTCTGAAAACTAGAAAGCAGAAGCACAGCTCAACAGCCCTGTATTTAAAATTATGAAATATAACATTTATAAATTTGAAGTATTTGCTAGATTCTCAGATCATTTGAATAGTTTGGTTAGTTTTTAGGATCTATTAATAATTCTAATGTATTATAAGTGTACCCTGTTCTGAACAAATTTTATGATCAAACATATTTCAGAATTCAATTTCAATTCCTTCGTACCAAGAGGCGATGTTTTCCATCAAAAATATCCTTAACATTCATCATCACACTTCCGATTTAATGAATAATGTATATTTAATATATTCAAATATTTCCAAGCTCATATGAACGACCAAATATATAAGTACACCTAATTACTTTTTTACACGATAGATTAGTTGCAGAAAAAACCGTGTAAAAAAAAACACTGATCAATGCAAAAATGGTGATTGGTTCCCTATCTCTAAAACCTATTAAAATCAGTGAAAAAGCAACGATTTATGTTTATTTTATTAAATCGCATATACTATATAACGTGCATAACGACCTATATAAGAATGGTTTCTACCTGTATGTTTTATTTATTTGTTTTGTGTTATTTTGAATCGTGCTAAATGGAATAAAGTTGTGTAACCATATAGAAAATTTTTAATTTTCAAACCGTGTCAAATCAAAACCATGTAAAACCAGAAAAGGTGTAATTTGTTGAAGACTTTTAATAAATGTAATGCATTTAACACTGTTTAGGTGTTGATTATGCGACTAGTTTTTGTGAATACTTTTTTTGGCAAACGACTCTGTCGGATAAGTGTGTGAAAACCTAACACGAATTCAACAAAAAGTTTCCGTACCTCTGGCCGTTGCTGCTTCTTCATCAGCATTTGCCGACACAGGACGTCGACTAGACGTTAACTAAACAAACTTTACGGCAGCAGCAGCAACAACGACAACAACAACAACAACAGCGTTGTAGGGGCTGCCCGTCTATCTGTCTGTCTGCCTGCCTTCTTCAGCCGCCCGCTCCCCCAACCCCCACCACACCTACCCAGCTTACCTGCTCCTTGCCTTTGTTTTGTAATTTGCACCTATCGATGTAAACTTTTAGCGCAATTTTCAACGCTCGAATCGAAATAGTGCCATAAAAGTTTTTTAATGAAAAAATTCGCAGCAGCCGGTTCCCCAGCTAAGTGGGGTCGTGTGGCGGGTTGAAGAAGTGTGGGGAGGGGGAGGCAGGGGAGGGGAGGGGAGGGGAGGCAGCTATAAGTAATGATAGCATACAAGTTGTTTGGATTGGACAGAGCAGGAGGTTCTGCATTTGTACATACAAGTACGAGTATATCTGTAAGTATGTACGAGTATGTCTGTGCCTGCCTTTTTCAATAGACAGCACATTAAATTTCACTAATAAAGCAAACAATGCGTGGCATCCACAAACACACACACACACACACACCAAAAACACACACACACAAGGTAAATGCCATAAGATGAGAAATTGTGTGTAGCATTTAAAATGGGAAGCACTGTCAGTGGCAGTGTCTGTTGCTGCTGCTGCTGTTGCTGTTGCGCTCTGTGCCACGCGAAACGTGCAACACTCATACGTCATGTTGTACGCAGCGTCGACGTCCTCAACAGTGGCACTGGCAGTGGCAGCATCACAACACGCACAATGTAATGGCATTTTTATGTTGCATCACGTAGCGGTCATAAGTCATGTTTAGAGCACTGACTGCTGCCTAGGGCTGTTGGAGGTGGTGGTGGTGCTGTTGGTGGTAAGAAGGGCCGTGGCATGGGGAGGGGACTTGCCATTGTTTTCGCCGCCTGTCTATCTCGCTCGCCGGCTCGTCTCGCTGTCCATCTGACTTGTCTAAAGAGCGATTCGAACTCAAATGAACTGTAGCTAAATTGGCTTCTTCTGATGCCTGCCGCCCGCCGCCCGCCGCCCGCACCATCCTCAAGCACCTCCCCCAAATGTTCATCTGCCCGGCTGTCAGTCAAAGCGCCCACGCATAGCTTAAACGGATATTACAAGGTGATGGCCAAACATTGACCGTACATGAGCTTAAAGCAAAATTAACTAACTAACTAACTAACAGGACGAGTGCGAGGATATCTCAGCCAAGAGGCAATCAACGACAGGGCGTTGTCTTACAGCTTACAGAACATATTCACTTAGTTGGCCAACTACTTGTAGTATGTGAGGATGCGAAAGCATTTAAGTTATCCACTGCCTGCTCGTAAGCAGCACTAAAATTTTTCAATTAACTGATTCCACACTCAAATTTAGGATGTCCTCAATCAGTGGAAAATCTGTCGATCTTAAAAATTATGTACAAGTAAATCTTTATGAATTTGTGGGCCACGAATACTTGCGTATATCGAACACAAAGTTCAACTCACCCTTCGAGACATCAATCCCTATAATGCAATACTATAATGTGAGCATTAATAATGTAATTGTATATTTCAATTCTATACTAAGTATAGAACAGTCATCGATGAACGCCATTGAAGAAAATTCGTAATCGTATTCCTACTCTACTCTATTGTTGTGCGTCAAATGGAATTTCATATTGATTCTAATTTCCAACTCTTAAAGAATGAAAGAAGGACAGAAACCCATCGACAATTTCTGCATACACTCGTATGCGAAACAATTGATGTTGGCCCCATTCTGTGGTCGCGGCACGCCCACTGGCCTGGCGAGGTTTGATTTATTTGCACCATACAGACAATGCCCGCGACCCTGAGAGGCTCAAAAGCTGAGACTGCGACTCCGACTGCGACTGGGAGTGGGGCTGGGGCTGGGAGTGGGACTGGGAGTGAGTCTGAAATTCGTTGTCCTGATGAGCTGGGTGGCAACCTCTGAGCCATTCGAGTGGGGGGCGTGGCAGCAGGACTGCACGGCTGGGCATAAACTACACGAGCAGACAATTGAGGCGAGCTGTGCTGGGCGATAAATAATTTTTGTGTTATTGTTGTTGATGTTGATGTTGCTGCTGCTGCTTCTGTTGCTGTTGCTGTTGTTTTGCCTTCATAATTCCATGTAGATGGTGGAAAGGCCTTTCGCTTTGATCAAACGTCAAACTAAGCCTATTGCCTGCTTAACGTGTCCGTTTGCCACACCCCTCCGTCTCATATTGTTGTTGGTTGCCCGCCCACCACTTTCGGTTTTGCTGGCCATTTCTTCTTATACATTTTTTGTATGATTTACGCAGACAATTTCACCCGCTGGCCCAACTCTTTTGCCAATTGCCAGACCAACCCTAAGCTGTTTTAAGGCTCTGGCCTATTGCTGTGCCCGTGCCCGTGCCTGTGCCTGCGCCCGTCCCAGGACCTGATCAAACGTGTGGGTGTGTTTTTGTGTTTTTGCCGGCTTTGTTCGCTTCCATTATGCCGTGTGCAAAACTTTAATTTCGTTTCTGTTTGACCGTTGCCTGATTAATGAATTGATAAACCTTTCGCGCTCATTCCGCTCCCCACATGTTAGCGGGAGCGACCGAAACTCGTCTCATTTACTAATTAACATTCATTGCGATATCATCTACGGGGGCTGGCCCTCGATTCCACAGACCGTTTTGCCAGCGTTATGAAAAACTTTGTTGCCTTCCATGTCGTTCGGTTGACATTTGCCAAGTTTGATTTGTGCCGCCGATAAGCATATGAGAGAGTTTAAGTTATGGCCTTAGTTAATATTGGTTTAAGATTAAGACAACTTTTAATTAATTAACGCAAATAAAAATAGGTTTCTCGGCCAGCAGCAGCAGTAAGGGATTGGCAGAGGAAAGTAAAGTGACGGCTTAATCAACATTTAAATTGCATGTTGAACAAAACGCTGCAGAAGCAGCTACAGACACTCCAACTACAACTATAACAATAACGGACACAGCCACACACACACAAACACAAACACATTTCATGGTGGCCATGTCGTAACCGACAAACCGTACAACTCCCAGGCAACTCCTTCTGATCAAGTGGCCTCCAAGGAGTCGTAAACATGGCGAGTGACTCCAAACGTGAAATGTGCACGTGGCAACTAACGGGCAGCCCGCAGCCGCTACCAGAGCAATATCTATGAATACACACACACACACACACACACACACACACACACACACACACACACACACACACACACACACACACACACACACACACACATGCACTCACAAACGTGCAATGTCGCTCATTTTTGAGGCCACCACCAACTTTTCCACGCAGCATAATTTTTCCTTCTATTTTTTCCTTGTACTTGTGTGAGTGTGCATGTGTGTGTGTGTGTGAGTGTGAGTGTGAGAAATGTAACACCTCACAACACATGTAAAATGCTAAAATTGGTGGCCATGGTGGCCGTCCAAACATTCGCAGCACCACAATCCGCCCCGAGGGCTTCAGCTTCTGTCCAGATAAAAAGCTGGAGTACTATGTACATATATGTATGTATTTTTTCTGGGGTTCACACATAAAATAAAGATATAAGGGAAATGCAGAAACAACATGGCATTTAATAGAAGCCCCGAGCTTTGTCTGCCAACTGCAAGTGAATTACCACTTAGATTCACTCAATGACTCTATGAATGCATTCATTGGACAGCACTAAATAAGTTCAACAACAAAACATGACAAGTTCGCCAACTACTACTCATTCTGAAGTTGCATGTCCGTTGAATAAACACTCTGAAAAGAATTCAACGTTTCAGTAAGAAATGCCTTTTAATCATGATTAAAAATTATTCCATTATTGCCTCAATGAAATTATTTACATATAAATCTTTTGATTGTTTTAATTCACAATTATTTTCAAAAGAAAGCAAAAGCTTCTAAAAATGTGAACCATTTTTTCAGCTGACTCTCACAGAAAATGAAAGCATTTCTTAAGCAGAGTTTTCTCAAAACGTAGCATAATTGCCATCAACACTCACTCTAAGAGTATATGGACAACATCCACAATATCTGTCAATAGACCAAATATTCATTTCTTAATAATACAAAAATCTAAAAACCAACAAACTGTTAGAATATGCCTGTGTGTGTTTGAAGCCAAGTCTATATTTATGTGACAATATTTATGAAAAGTCGCGAAAAGACTTCAGAAAAATCGGAGCAAAGCGCGACTTGAATTGACTGAGAAGGTAAAAAGGAAGGTTTGGGAATTTCGATAAATAAATGGAAATGAATTCAGTATTCTGTCTGTCACAAGTGCGCCATTAAAAACTGGATTAACCAACCTCTCAGTCATACAAGTAAGAGTGGGGCATACAGAATAGTGCTCAGTTATTGCTTGCTGAGTGACTCGAAGATATTGGGGTTGTCGATAATTTGTGCGGTCTTGTTGCCTTTGTCGACAACGCCAACAATCCAGGCCTGGGCGCCCTCCAGGTCCAAGATCTCCTTGCAGTATTCAATGGCATCGTCGCGCGAGAAGCAGATGAGCAGACCTCCCGAAACCTCGGGGGAGTGGCCCTCCTGCAGTTTGAAGAGGTCGCCACAGGCCTTGGCCACGTCGGCCATTTTCGCAATCACGGGCAAATTGTGAATGATCAAGCTGACCTCCTGCATCTGGATGGCGGCCAGGGCTTGGGCATGACCCAATATGCCGAAGCCGGTTATATCGGTGGCACCGTGGGCATTATACTTGTGCATGAGACGGGCGGCTGTGCGGCTTAGACGCGCCATCGAGTTGAGGGCTTGGTGGTAGGCCCGGCGGACATCCTCCTGGGAAACGACCTTCCTGATGCGACCCCAGTTCTCCGGCTGATCGAGCCATTGATGCGCAATCATGGCCACCAGAGTGCCGAGCGGCTTGGTGAGCACAATAACATCGCCCACCATGATATTGTCCGGCTTAATGTACTCGTCCGGATAGCAAACGGCCGACGCCACACCTCCAATAGTGCAAAACGGATTCACAATTGTCTGACCACCACCAATTTTGGTGCCGGCCTCCGAGGCCGTGTCCTTAAAGCCGCGCATTATCATCGGCATCACAATGTCGCGCTCCTTCTCCGTCATCTTGGTGCTCACGGTCAGTAGCATGAGCATGTTGTCGCACTCGATCACGCCCATGGCATACAAGTCACTCAGCACATTGGCACACGCAATCTTGCCCATCATGTAGGGGTCGTCAATGATGGGGTAGCAGAGATCGGTGGTCTCCACCAAGGAGACGCCGTAACGCAGCGGAGTGACCGAACAGTCCGTTCCTATCCCAAAGCGGCGTTGGTCCGCGTACTTCGTCTTCAGATTTGCGGTGGGACCGGCCGCACGCAGAGGCGAGAGCAGCTTCGCCAATACTCCCTGCGACACCTTGCAAACAGTGCCCTTCGCATCGGAGAAGCGCGTCAAGCGGAAGGTGGCGTTCAAGCCGTAGGCAGTGGGATTGAAGGGGCGGAGCACCTCCATCTTGTCATTGTCGCTGGTAAGGCACAGCAGCTTCAGAAAGGCAGCCTTGGATGTGGATGCGGCTTGGTTCGTCATAGTTCTAGCAGCGTCAAAAGAGAAAACACATTTTATTGAGCTTGTGGTCAGTCCTGTGAGTGCACCCGCAGATTTGAATGCATATATTCTAGGGTAACCAAACCAATTGGTTTCAATTTCATTTAATACTTACGTCTAAGATTTCCTATTTTATTGAAAACAAAATGGAGATTTCTCTAAATTATTCTTTTTATATTTTTTATAGATGTACAGGTTTTCACGTTTGCTCTAAACAACAGGACACTAAGCAACAGGACTGTCAAAGACAATGCTGCCAGTGGGGTATACAGAATTTTTTAATTTAAACAGTCTTACCCAATAGAAGTATCGTCAGCATCGATACTATCGTTAATATTCAAAATCCACTTCATGTTTATTTCTACTCAATGGCTATATGAGGAAGCAGCGAAAATATTCGATTATTATCCGATGTTCTGATTTTTTATATAAACTAGAAATTTTAGGATTTTTAGATCAAACCTGCAACCTTTGATGCTGGGTAGTTATTCTTATATTAATATGTATATTGACTTCATAATTAGTCCCGATAGTGGAGATGGAGCATCGTTGGATGCCCTTTTAATTATGTATTTCTTTCTTTTACTTTGTTTTGAGATCTTATCCAACAGATTGTTCCACTCGCTCCCCCAGACATTTTTGTTAAGCAGGCAAACATTACTTTTATCAATTCGAATCAAATTTAATTACACAAATAATAATGACTTAGGCGAGGCATAGCATAGGTTTGAAAATACAAATTTTGAGGTGTCTTATAATTATTTTCAAATTAAAAACTGTTTCACAACAATTATTACTATTCACTGACTGTTATTTGGTGAAAAAAAAAAATATATAAACTAATTGGGAAATATCTAATGCCATACGATTTGTATTATGTTATAACCTTGTTTATCTGGTATAAATGGCCTTGAAGGTGCACTTAAAAAACTTCTAAATAGACTTATTTATAGAAATACTCTATACAATCTCTTAGTGAACCGACTTGAAGTTCTTGGTTTAAATCTCAAATGCGATTCAAATATCTACAAACATGCATTTCTGATTCTTTTCCTAGCCGACTATAGCTTCGCAGAAGTAGAAACTAGAAGGAAAAAATATATTTTTAGATAAACCAAAAATTGTGCTTTCCGCTGCTTTTGAGCAACTCACAATACACAGACAAGCATTTGTGCATGTGCCGTGTAAATTGTTTTGGGTCTCAAGTCGGTTCTTTTTCGAATGAGGTTTTTTTCGCCTCCTCATACTCTTTCCAACGGCTGCTGATTCAGCATTCAGACCCCCAATAGCCGGAGCGACAACGAGCATAAGAGAGTCATTTGGAACCGTGCAGCAATTGCAAACGTGTCTGTCTGTCTGTCCGTCTGTCTGTCTGACTGCTTTTCTGTTTGTCTGCTTGCTGCCATTGAAGTAATTGTTATGAACTCATTGGGAATGGCTGAAATCATCTGGCCCAGCACAGGAGCGTGCGCTTCACGTTGCGTGCGCTGCGTTTTGAGCGCCTTTGGTGACCCCAGCCAGCTCCATCGATGTGGAGCATAAACGAGCGCATTGCCAAACGGCAACGGCAATGGCAATGGCTGCGATAATTGTTAACAGCTCATGCGGCACGCATGAAACATGGGCGCTGATGGTTGCCATTAGATGAGGAGCGGAAAGAATGGTGCACTGCTGGGGTAGATTGCAAACTTCAATGCAATGTGAACATTGCAGCCATCAAACTGCTCAATAATTTGGTCAGCAGAAGCAGAAGCAGCACTGTCTGTCCCCCAATTGTTGCTTAGAGAGAGAGAGAGAGTGAGAGAGAGGGGTGGGAAGAGGGAAGAGGGTAGAGTGGCACTGACAATTGCTCAGTGGGCTGCCGGTCACTTTACACGGCAACTTGTTATTTTGTGGCTGACTAATTGCATGTGCAATGCGAACGAGGCCCCCTGCAGAGAGCAGTGAAGTCATTGTCAACGGCATTTTGGTCAACATGGCCAGCACCAACAACAAATGCTGCTGCAACAGCAGCACCAACAACGGCAAGATTATCATCAGCATCAACAACAACAACAACAACAACAGCAGCAGCAGCAGCAGCAACATCAACATTATTATCAGCAGCATCAGCAACATCATCATCAACAGCAGCTACTTGCCTCCAAAATACTCGACACATGCACGCACAGCGCAACGTGCGAGAAATATCGTTTTGTATGACATGAGATTTATGCTGCTGCTGTTGTTGTTCTCGTTGTTGTTGTTGTTTTTGTTGCTTCTGCTGCTGCTACCAGTGTGATACGGGCAACAACAACAACAATAGCAACAATAGCAACAACAGCAGCTGCAAGTGCTCCTGTTGTCCAAAATTCTATGCTTTTTGCAAACCGAGAACTAAATCAACAGCGCCCAGTTCATGTTGCCTCAAAGCACTGCACACGCAGACAGAGCGGTCGGTCGACGGACGCACAGACGGATTGGTGCGGAGGAGGGTCGAGGGTGGCATCCACAGTTCCGGCCAACAGTGCGTATGCGTGCTACGTTTTGGCATGCATGTATTTTGGCTGCTGCTGCTGCTTGTGGATTGCGGGAGCTGGTGCGCTCTAAAATATACTTTGTATGCGCTCGGTTATGGCTTTGTGGTTGCATTTTGCAATTTTGCAAATGATAAAGTGAGCAGGCAAAGAAAGAGACGGTCCAACAACAACAACAACAGCAGCAATAACAGCAACAGCAGCAGAAAGCCATGGCAGCGATGGCCGATATTTATCAATCTGTGACTTTGTTATGCAAATAAGAATGTCACACTGAAAAATAAGACCAATAAACGAACTTACATAAATCATAAAAATCATGACTGGCCTATAGCCAAATGGTCGAATACTCGTAATGTACATCCACTTCTTAGTTAGCCTTTAGCTACATACAAGTATGTGTAACATTAAAGCTTTAAATAAATTGATTTATTTATTTATTTATTAATTAGTTGATGCAGTAACGTATTTCAAATTCTGTGTGACTCGGCAACAAATTGTCACACCGCATTTGGGAAATTAAACTAAATAAATAAATGATTAAAGTTATCAATTTTGTGCATGTAAGAGCACTTGAGGGTTAAATCAAATGTTCACTGGTAGTGAACTAATAATACTAATACTAATGGGTGCTCAGCGCCCAACCAAAATGTTAGAGCTGAGAAGCTGAAATGTTTACCAAATTCTGCTTTTTCATTTTCCTGAATATATTGGTTTGAAGAAGAGTACCTTCGAAAGGTTTCAAGATAAAGTGCTATCTCCGTTTTTTCAAATGTCTGTTGGGGCAAAGATTGGTGAACCCTATAATGTACATTTAATTAAATTAAATTTCTTCTTCTCTTCATTGCTTGAAAGTTATTTTATTCAAAAACATAACTTTTTACAACCAACCAGGCGAATTGCATTCAACATTTCAAAACTCAAATATACAATTATTTGATATACTTGTATAGAGACTAGGAAGACTCTGCCCATCTCAATAAACACTTTTTGTTTATAGGCTCGAATCGGTAGTAGAAGACCTATGGCGTTCGTAAACCTTCTTGAGAACTAATAAAATAATCCGATTTGAAATACTGGAAACAAACTTAAGGCATAATGATAAACGGCATTACCTTCATTTTACGCTGCAAGTAAGCTTAGGGGCCTGGCATAGCTTAACGAACTAGCAGGAATCCAAGAATGTGAGTTCGTTCCTTGAGTAGGCACACTCGGTTAGAATCACGCAGCAACCATCATGGCAGAGGCATGATTAAAAAATAACAAAATGATCATAGAATTTAATAATTGTCCAACCTAGGACAGGTCTTCAATAAAGATTTACGAGACAAAAATGGTATGCTTAGGCGAGTTGTGGAGCATGCATGCACAGCACAGCTTTTCCAAAGCATACAACATTTGAGTTTCTAAAACATGTGCAGATAAGTCTATTTATTGACTATAAATTAACCAACAAACCATTTGGCAGCGTCGTTTTGAATTCGCAATCACAAATACGAAATCACAGCACCGCTTTATAGAAGACATCGCTGGGTTGACGGTATCGTTCCTCTCTAGTTTATGGGGGCCATCATCGCCACCCCCATTCGTCGCCTCTCCCCTCGTGCTCATCTACATCATCCCATCAGGCCACGATGCCTGTTGTGGGTGTCGGTGTCAGTGTCAGTGTCAGCAGCAATGCCAACGACGGTTCAAGTGGTCACAGCGTGACCATTCAATGTGCAACAACATGGCCGCAGCACAAAGATGAATGAGTGCGAGCTCCTCCGACCCTGTTGTTCTTGTTGCTGTTGAACCGCCACTGCGACTGCCACTGCCACTGCGACTGAGACTGCCACTGCTGTTGTTGTGGCTGCTTCCGCCAGCAGCACTAACACCGCACATAAAACAATCAGCAAGCAACCGCAAGCTGACACAAGCGCCGGAAGAAATGAAAACGAAGACAGAGTCAGAGTCAGAGTCGGAGTCGGAGACAGAGACAAAATCAGAGACAAAGACAGAGACAAAGACAGAGACAGAGTCAGAGACATAGGGAGACAGTGTCACAAGACAAATGAATCCGGAACCCACCCCTTAATTACGAGCAAGTGCTGCATGTGCCATTTTCTTCTTCATTTTCATTTGTTACATAATGTTTATTTATAAAATTAGCTGAACAAAAAAACGTAATTGTGTACCTTTGGGTCATAATCAAAGTGCTGTCCTAGATTCGAACAGTTGTGACCATCTGCATCAGCCATCTATCTACAACTTGTATTTGATGGCACGCAGGATGGGATACTCTTCGCCGCCGGTGCAGCCACCGCGGAAATCGTCAAAGCTCAGGTCGACCAACGCGACACCGCCCAGACCCTTGGCCTTGACAAATGTCGCCTTGTTGGCGGCAGTGTCGGGATCCTCATAGGCCACCCACACACCGTTCTCGCCACTATCGTCGGCCGAGCGGTAGGCATAGCTGCCGAAACGCTTGGTTGGGTCGCCAACCTTACGCAGGGGACCGTCGGCGCCCTTCAGATGCTGATTGGCCGGATTGGGCAGCTTGGCGCAGACCTCGGGCCAGCTGAGGAAACCGGCAGTTTGTGTTTGGAGGCCAGCAGGTGCGGCGCCGTCCGTCTCGGCTACGGGTGGCAGACCAGTCAGACCAGAATCCTTGGTCATCTTCCAGGCACGACCCCATGTGGCAATGGCAACATTCAGCTTGGAGGCGGGCGCATGATTGTTCAGCCAAAACTGAACCTGATAGTTGACATTGGCCTCAGGATGGCGTTCGTTCGGCTCGTAAATGGGGGCAGGGAAGTCGGCCACCTCGGGATTACGCTCGGGAGTCTGGAAATCGTAGGCGTGCAGGTTAACGTAGTCCAAATTGTTGATCAAAGCTGGTACATCGTAGAAGACTGCAAAACAGAAACGAATTCCGTTAATACAGGAAGGTATACATGCATCTAAATAATCTCAATTTTGTTTCACTTACGCGAGGAGTTAACATTGGGAAGCACACTGAGGCCCAAGAGGTAGCCATCGGGACGGAAGGCGTTCTTCAGTTCGCGCACCAACGCCGTAAACTCCTCCTTGTGCTCCTCGGCCTTCTCGTCAACCACAAAATCGCCAGTGAAAATTTTCTTGAAGCCCTTCCAGAACTTGCCGATGCCTCCGTGCACCTTCTTGGGCTTGTTCTTGGGGAATTGCCAGCCCAAATCGAGACCATCGAAACCGTAGGTCTTCACCAGCGAGTGAGCGCTATTGATAAATGGAATGCGAGCATTGCTGCTCTCCAGCAGAGTCAAGTATTTGTTGTTGTCGGGATCCACCTGATCCCTGTCACCGCCCACACTCAGGAGAACCTTGAGTGCTGGGTATTTCTTCTTCAGGCCGGTCACAGTGCGATACAGACCGCTGCCCACATCCAGATCCAGTTTCTCATTGTTGCTCACCAATTTGTTGGAGGTGGGATTAATGCCGGCAAAGCCATAAACCAAATGCGTGCAGAACTGTAGGGCGGGCTCGAGGTCGTTGAGAGTCAACTTGGAGAGGCCTAGGCGAAAAGTTAATCAAATTGACATAAATAATATTCTCATTGCAATTGAATTAAAATTAAGAGGGATGGATCGAAAATTATTTCTATATTCGTTGCATTTTTATCATTCATTATAACAGCAGTCTCTACATATACTTGTATACCTCAAAAAATATGTTAGGTTTTTTTTTATAATTTGCTCGACTCGGCTCAATCAATAACCACAGTTGATTGGGGAGTGACTCTTTTGGCCAACTGCTTCGGCGCCTTGATGGAGTTGCGTAATACGCGCACGGGCAACTTGCTGCTTGTCTTCCTTCTCTTTGCCGATGATTGCTTCTTTGCTGCTGGCTTCCTTTTCCTGATGGGTGCCTTAGGTGCCTTAGGTGCCTTAGATGCCGTTTTGGCGGTACTCGCTCTGGAACGCCCACGCCGAGTAGATTTCTTTGTGGCGTTTGGCTTCCTATGGCTCGCTGCGGCCGTACGCTTGCGTGTGACTATTTGAGGAAAATTCGGAAATATGTTGAAGCCTGTACTGAAATTTGGATTTCCTTGAAAGAAGCTCTCCTGATCCCCAAAGCAGTCCTCCACCATGGGACTGCATGAACTCCCCCTCAGATAGGCGTCACACATGCGCCTGTAATCGTATTCCGATTGCTTCACACCCAACGGCATACGGTTCACTTGTAGCGGCATCATGGTATACCAGCCCGGTTCCGTCTGCTGCAGGTATCCGAACTTGCAGAGCTCATGCAATCCGGTGCGCATTGGAACGGCTGATGCGAGCATATCCTCGTACTTTAGACCACCGCGACGGGCCATCTCACAGATGAGTTCCTGCTCATGTACCGGCCGATTGAAGGACAGCAACGTGTCTATAATAATGTCTGTGGCCTGCATTTTGACACGGATACTATATTTTTTTATTCTTTTTAGTTTGAAAATTTAAAAAAAAAAAACACAAAATTTAGGAACTGCGTAGCGTCTGTTCGAAAGTCTGTGTAGAATATGACTGAATAAAATACTTTACATGAAGCTCTTTGGCGTCGTTGAAGTTATTTTCAACGTTCACTGGGCATCTTAATAGTTCTTATATAGAAAAGCACAAATAAACCCAACAGACCCAACATTTGGGTAGAGCTGTAAACTGGTTGATGGACCTTTATTCGTTGTTGTTAAATATAGATTCAATATATAAAAAAAACACACACACACACAATTACTGGCTAGTGCCTCAGTTTAAGAGCTATTTTAAGTGATTCTACTTAGAATTCTACAAATGTAATAAAATAACACTTTATTTGCTGTGATTGGTTTTTTTTTTTTTCAAACATTTAATTGATTAATTAACTCAGAGCATAGCTTTTTCTATGACAATAATCAGAATGAATAAGGAGAATGATTTGTTAGGCTCTACTATTTTCTCTGACTAGTTGGATTGGAGATTTGATTTTATTGTACTTTTATGGAATTTTGTTGAACTTCTCATTGCAACTTGTTAGTCGACCATTAAATAAATAATTGACTTGTGCTTCTATATTCTACAATACCTCTCTCCTAATCATCTGATGTAAATGCCTAACCTTTTATTTGACTGTAAGTCAACACATGGATTGCCAGATATTTCGAAATGCTTAGAAAATGTTTCTTTGCAAAACTCTTTTAAAAAATGTATCTTTGTTTATTTGTTTACTTAATTAACTGGTCACACCGGCTCTTCCAATTTCTGTATTCTCAGGTTTCACATTTCCCTTCTGTTATTATTTTAAGTTAATTGTTCATTTTAAATCAGTGCGCTGCTTGCCGGATGCTTCGAAATGTTTATTCACCCGTATTTTAAAAATTATTTTATGACACTCTGATATAATAAAGTTGATAAAGCCGGAGCAAATTTGTGAAAATTTATGTTTGTACATTTATTTTTGGTTTTACTTAATTGCCGCGGCGCGCCCAGTTTTTGGCAGACCTGCGAAAGTGTTTGCATAATCAATTAACAAACTCAAACAAAGCCAGGCGGGCAGGCGGGCAGGCAGGCATCACAGGTCTCGGCTCAAGGTAGAGCGGCGTAACTTGTTGACGCATCGCTCGCCAAGTCGTTTATTCAGTAACCCCTCCCGCCCCCTCCCGACGCCAGCGTATCCGACTCAACTCCCGTACACACACACACACACACTACTGTCTAGCTGTCGCGCCATATTATTCCAATTTCAATTAACAAAAATTAGCGCCGCTGTCTGTCGTGTGGGTTTTATTATTTCTTCCGAGAAACGCCTGGGCTTGTTTTCTATTCCGTTTCGTTCAATTCCCTAAGTCCTCCGGCCGCGCGCCCCCACCCCCACCCATAGAGACCAGCAGCCTCCTCGCAGCCAGCGTCATTTCCATTTCCATCAGTTTGCTGTAAATTGCATTTGCGCTACAAATACAAATGTATATGTATATGTATATGTATGTATGTACATACAAGTATATGCATAAATACATACACACACACTGTGCATTGTATTTTGCAATTGCGTGAAACATTTGTTTGCTGTTTCACGTGATCTTGTGGCCCCAATTTCACTGCCGCCTGCCATTATCTGCCTCCCCCCTGGTCCATGGGCCGCCTGGTTGGCCGGGCCAGTTACAAGCCGATGGACGACGAGGGTGAAGTAAGAGCAAGCCTCTAATTGGATTCGATGCTGTTGACTCTGCCACTCACGAAATTCGCTCGAAAACGATTTTTAATCAAATTAGCAGTCATTTTTCGCACACGTCAACAGTGGCTACACATTGTTGATAACCTTTTGCAGTTGCTAATACTATGAAATGCTCGCTAAAAATAAAATCTACAGAGCATGTGGGGATATTATTGCCAATGCTCGTCAACTAAGTACTCTTATTTTCTATCTCCTTGGTGGAGTCCTACATAGAGTGGCCTACATACCTTCGCGTACAAAGCTGCCGCCGTCATAGTAGCAGACCAGATGGGTATTGCCCGCTGCATTGATTTGGCCAATGGCCAGGGCTCCCACAAGCAGGGAGAGCAGACCGAAGAGCTTCATGTTTTGCTGTAAAGAGAGATTCAGAGAATTGTAACTGGAGCCATCGATAGGCAGAAGGAGGAAAGGATGATTTCAAGAATATTTGTACACTTGAGCTGTGAACAAACAACATTAGCATTTAACTGAGGCCACACAAAAATTCCATTGAAGCCATAAACAATTTGGCTAACTATTCAAATTTAAACAACAAACACGGTCGCAACAATGGCATTTAAATGCTATTGGCTTAGCCTGAAAAGCGAATTGTTGGGCACTCGTAAAAAAAATCACACAAATAGGAAATGGCTTAAAAAAACAACAACAACTGCCAGAGCCACTGCCACTGCCACCACAATATGAAAAGTAGTTGTAATTGAAGCGAAAAACAAATTATAAAAATTATTTCGCAATTCGGGCAACTAACTTGTTGTGCTCGCATTAAAAGTAAAACTGAAACTGTCAAATGCTCGAGTCGGGCGCTACTTGAAGTGAACTCGTTGAGAATACGAAAAGTCGAAACTACTGGAGCTCAAGTGGAGGCAAAAGACGGAACGTCGGACAAGCTCAAGCCCGAGCCCGGGCCCGAGCCAGTAGCAGAAACAGCAACAACAACAACACTTATAGAGCTGCCAACGGGCGAGACAATGACAAGAACAACAACAACAACAACAAGAGCAGCAGAAGCAGCAGCAGTATTACGAGAAACGACAGTGAGAATGAAACGCGGCTTGGAAACGGAACAGCGAAGATGTGTGTGGAGGGAGGTATCAGATGAATAATAACAACAACAACAACAACAACAGTAAATATAACAACCTCTGAGGTATCAGCGAGGTATGATCTGAATAAAGGTCGTTAAATTTTGGAATCCAAGATCAAAACTGCTCGCCACTCAAATACTTACTGCTGAGGCACACCCTAAGACGTTTAATATTTTTTTATGAAGCTTATGAGCCACCAAGGTTGGGTTGCCTGTTATTTTTGATGATTGAAAAATATTTTTAAAACTAATTACTTGTACAAATAAATCAGAACTACATATTAGCATTAAAATTACGTTACTTTGTTTAGTGATTAGTGAATATATAAATATATAGATTGAAATATTATTAAAATATTTAAAAAATTAAAAACATTTCAATAACATCACGAAGATAATTAATTTATGCATCTTAACGTTAGCTTTGTATTTAGTTACAAATATTAACAATAAAAATAAGCTATAGAACGGCTTAAAATGTGGCTACATTGTACTCCCCATATAGATTTCGTTATATACTTGTACATATATTAACAGCCTTGAACAATTGCTAATATTCTAAGCCCCACCCATCAAAACAAACCTCGGTCTACGTGCCATGCATACGCATACAAACCTACAACGGTGGACACTAGAATAAGGAAATCGGGGAGGAAAAAAACCTTTTAGTGTGCTTTCAGCTCGTTTGCTGTATGCTTAAGAAGCTAAGCTCTTATTTAAATAAATGAAGATTCTATATTTCCCTATCAAAATCTTTAATGGAATTGAAGTGGTTTTTGAATCCGTGTACTGCAAAATTAGGAACCATAACAGGTAAGCAAATTAAACTTGGTGTGTAGACAGACTAGACCAAATCTAGTACCAAGAAAGAGAAAGTGTTATTACTAACCATACATAGCCTCTTTATTAAATATAGCTGCCATAGAATCGATCAAATCACCCATATTAGGACATCTTTTCTGTTTATGACAAAAGCTAACCAAATTTATGATTTCTTAGTTTTGAACAGTGCCTTATTAATTCTGAAGTTTCATTAAATTGGTGTACAGGGGGTATACAAGAGTCAGGCTGGCACGCCTGTAACATTCTTTAAATATTGAAACAGGCCAACAGGTAAGGAAACAGCTCTAGCATTATTTGAAAATCTAAAAATCTCGAAAATCGAACATTTTCTATATTCAAATTACTCTCCATAAAGTTAAAGCGTGAACGGATTATCAATTGAAAGTAATTGTTATTTCTGAACAAATATGTAATTGCTTCGCTTAGCAGTTGATGGATCTATTCAGATGCACACTATTGTTTGTATGTAAACATGCGAGTAGGTTCGAAATATAAAACAAATTTATTATGTGACTGTTCTTGTTTCCTTTGACACACATGAATACCATGTGTGTGTGTGTGTGTGTGTGTATATATGTTTTGTGATTGTGATTTAATGTTTGTCATTGCTGTAACAAGTTTATTTTTTTGCTGCATTGTTTTCATTATTTGCTCTTTTCAGGCCTATCAGCGGAGACAATTTGTGATGTCATTCTGGGCAGTGGGATTCATTCTACCTTTCGACGAGTATGTGTGAATGCATTTTTGTGCCTGTTTTGCATACAGTAGGTGGTTTTTATTTTTTTGTTTTGAAAGCAATTATACTATAGTATAGAGCTGAATCAGACACCCCAAATTACACTCCATATATCATAATTTAACATTTAATGGCCCCGAATAACCAAGCGGCTATAAAAGTCATTTTAAATATATAGTATTTACTATACAGATACATACATTGTACTTATACATATATGTATGTACAAATATACATACATATGTATGTACTATTCCTATTATTTGCCAGCTCACATTTGTTATGATTGGGACAAACCATATTAGAGCGGGCAGAGAAAAGAACCTAAATGAATGCGACAATTTGCATATTATGGGAATTTCATGCTGATTACAAAGCTGATCAAAATTCATAAGGGCCGTTTCACAAAAAATACAATATCTATGCTATCTGTAGCCTAATACCCCAATAAATGAACCAACCACACGTTAGAATATCGTGTACTAGAAAACTGATATGCATAACTCTGAATGAACAGCTTCTTTTATCTCTGAATTAATTTACTCAGATTTTAATATTTTTAATGGGTATTATTCTTGTCCATCATGATCCATTACACTAACATGAAAGAGTGTCTATTGTATCAATTGGAATGGTGAAAGTTAAATACCCTATGTCCACTCTTGTATCGTTAACGTTAGATGTGTGCGCCAAGCAAAATAGTTGTATTCATTTTATGATATTATACTATACTGCTAAAGTATTATATAAACATAAAAACGTAAAAGGAAAAGAGATTTTGTTTAGATTGGATAAAGTGTCTTCCAGCAATGAATGTTCAACCCAAAGATCATTGAAATAAGCAAGCAGTCAAAACTTTCGATATCTATATAAATACTTGTATATTTAAAATCTGTTTGGTCTAACCCCAAAACGAGAAAAAAAGGCAAAGAAGTGGAAAGTTCTTTAAAATTTAAAACAGACCTTAGCATAAAACTCATCGTAAACTAAGCGTAGCGGTGAATTTTTTTTGCCACATTTTTCCCCGAACTGAAACACATGACTTGAATTCGAGTTGTGGTTTATTTGTGTGTATTGCTGCCCTATAAATGCCAGAAAAAATTGATTTTAATAAATAAACAGGCCAACGGTCAAACTATGCGTATATACATACATACATACATAGTACATACATACATATGTATGTATTTGTACTCGTATGTGTGAGTGCGGCAAGTAGCTTTCTTCAACGTTTCAAACGATTTGGTTGCGAGAGGCAGTGTTGGTATTGTTGTTGTTGTTGTTGTTGTTGTCGTGACTCTCCAGTGAAATCGCAGAGCAGGCTTATCAATTTGTGTCATGCAAAAGGTCAATAGCAGGCGCGACTTTGTTTCACATCACTTAGTTTTCAGTTTTTTTTTTCTTTCCACTAATGCTGCTGTGAGTTATCTGTACTTTGCGAGTTGGTTATGGGCGAGGCAAATCAGTAAGCAGATAATTTAAATCAGATTTTATTGGACAATGTATGGTCGTATTGGAATAATTAATAACTAAGTAGTATTTGCTGCACTGCGAACATGTTAGTTTAAAAAGATTAAACTCATCTACTGTTTACCAAGTAGAAGGTTACATTTTTCGATTTACTGATTTTAATTTATACCACGCATTATTTAACTCGGAAATACATACATACATACATATATGTACATATACTTATTTAAATGTAGATGAGGTACTCCATATTTGGAGGTAAGTTTATCCCTTATTATTTACTCTGCAACTTTGAAACGTTTTAAAGAAAAGAGTGCTTTTATGAAACGAACTTTTTAAACAATTACATTTTTTCGAAACTATTAAAACTATTTTCACTTGAATATTAAGTACAAATACGGTTTTTAAATTAAACGAATTAAGCAGCAAAGAGTACTCACAAGAGCGGTGGATTTCATTACCTGCAGAACAATTCATTTTTGGAGGAGCTCTCGAAGTACTCGCAAATGTTATATACTTACATATGTAGATACATACATATGCGCCTGTATTTACAATAAAAAGAGGCGGGCAAAAGGAAATTGTTGCATATTTTTAACAAACAAAAAAATAACGATATGCGTGCTCGATTGTGCGCTCGAATAACATGCCATTATTAATATTATTTACACCGCGGCAACACCTTTTAATGCCACTTGCAATTAAAATATTATATTTCACGCCCAGCCCGAAAGTTTGCAGCAGTTTTTTTGCTCTGAAATTTTGCTATAGTTGTCATAATTTTAATTCGCAAACAGAAATGTTTGCAATTGTAATTAATACCACGTTAATCAACAGTCGGTCGAGAAGGAGCGGTGGGTGGAGAGTGATGGCAACATCCACCAAATAATAATTAAGTAACTAAAAGGGCAAACAAAGCGTAAATAAAAGTTATTTAACAATAAAATGGCAATACAATCAATTGAGTGGGAAAGAAGGTTAAACAATATGAAGTGTTGGGTGTATGTTGAGCTGGCAAATAAATGTTATTTATTTTTATTATTAAGCGTGTAATCAGTGAAAATAAACAATTAAAAATGTTTATTTCGCGCGCTCACATTGCATTTTTTTTCCCTCGTATATATATCCTTTTTATTTTACTCATCCAGTGGCAATTGCATTTGCACACACACACACACATACAAGCACACCCACACATGTGCAGGCGTAATGAAGCAGGCGTCGAGTGTGTGTGTGTGTAATTTAAACCAATTAAACACTCGCTAAATAAACAACAACAACAACAGAATCAAGAGCAGGAGCATACGATGAGGATAATGACGCCATTGACGCCATCGCAATCGCCATCATCGACTGCAGGAGTTCATGAAGTTAAGCGTGATTTACAAAATGGCGGCGATCCAACCGACAAATGCCAAACAATGCGCCCAACTCTACTGCCAATTTGCATGTGCTGGAGGACAAAAAAAAAAGCAGCGATAAATAAATTTAATATACATTTATATATCGTACAAGCAAAAATAAAAGTAGCACGCAGTCAAATGAAATTCAACTGACTCACAACAATTGCAGGCATAAAAAAGAAATGCATTTAAATGTATTTTTTTGTTTTTAAATATTGAAAGCGTCAAAATGTGCAACCAAAAACAAAACTAAAAAATAAAAGAATAGCTCTTGACAAACATTCAATATGCAACTCATATAAATAAATTAATTAATGCATAACTATTTCCGCAGCATTCCCATAAATTTGAATGACAAAAAGGGAAAGCCCATCTAATTATTAATGTGCAGCATATTTGATTTGTCTCAATTTACATTATATTGCACGATTAATGATAGCATTCCCGATTTCTTTATATTACACACACAAATATGCATACTACATACATGTATATTGGCATTAATGACCAGCGCATAAAGTTGTGCAATTACAAATATTTTAAATAAAAATTAATGCCTTTCTGCATTCCTTGCATTCAATTCGAACTAAAATTCTTTTATTTCTAACTCGAATGCTGATCTCTTGGTTTTGTAATCGAACTAAAGTTTTTGTTCAATAATATAAAAAGTTTTTAAATAGGTATAGTATACTCAATGATACCTACAAGGATAAGTATGTGAATCTTATGAATACAGTTCAGCAACTTATATCGAAAGTAGTATCTCCAAACAAGAAACATGCATCTGACCTAAGCCGATTTTCTTTGCTATTTCGAAATGTATTCCAACACTCATTCATTAATGTACATTTAAAATACTCAGCCCACATAAGCATGATGCAAAGCAGAAGTACAACTTGGCCCTGTTCTAAAATAATATGAAATACTTTCCTTAGTCCGAAGATGAGGAATTGTTGAATTGTGTTCAACCATCCACAAAATTAAGGCATTGATTTGCTAGTGGATCCATCTTTAAACTTGTAATTCCTTCAGGCGACAAAAGAAATTCCTGACAACATTTAGGATTAAAGCTTAAATGTAAACTGTCTCCAACGTTAAGAGAACACCCAAAACCATTTGACTTTTCAGATTTACACAAAAGTGGATATGTAAATACAATTTAAAAGCACAATAATGACAGAAATATTATGCTAAGTTCTTTATGGGAAATATTTCCGGCGTAATCAAAAAGCAGCTTAAAGCGCAAATATCGAATCGTTTACTATCATAAATGCAGCCAGCAAGGCCGAGACGCAGCTGGACGACGTTATGCCCAAAACGAGAATAAAATTGCAAAGAGCATAACGAAAAGAAAAAACATTCGAAAAAAAATTCCAAATAAAATTACGAAAAGCAGACGCAGACGACGCGAACGTCGCTGGCGACGTTTGTCGACGGCAGCGACAGCAAAATGTGAATTTTTTGTAGCGCACGTTATGGCGCACAAAACAAAAAGAACCCAACCGACCCCGGCACACACATTCGCACACAAACAAACCCACACACACACACACATGCGACTTGTGCATGTCGTCTAACTTATATTTGTTTGTTTCATTGCATGACGTTTCGGGATCATTGCGTTGCACACATGAATGTGCACACATACATATGTATGTGCACGTGAGTGGGTGTGTGTGTGTGTGTGTGTGTGTGTGTGTGTGTGTTGTGCGAGAATAAAGTCAATGATGCACAAAACTACATACAACAGCAACAATAACAATGGCTAGAAAAAGCACGAAAACGCGGCATCGCATGGAAGTCCAAAAACATATTTCAATTACTCAAAATTATATATCAGCTTCATTTTAAATAGTTTCTAGAATCTTAGAGTACTCGAGAATGAAAACAATCTGTATGCAAAGATATTGGGGCTCATACATGCAAACAGACGAACAGACGAATACAAGACCAACACTACACACCCTTAGCGTACGATAATCAATAATATACATTTCAATACATTTTCTCGGAAATAATCAGAATATTGTGCTGGCCCTGCTTTTATGAACACCCTTTGCAAGAGGGTTAAACGATCGACGATAAGATCGGCCTTGGCACGAAATACTAATTCGTTCAAAAGTCCCACAGAAATTATAACGTTGTATTATAAAATATCCTTATTTTATAATCTTATATTATAATATTAATCATAGTTTTTGTATATGTATCGACAGTACTATTTGTTGATTTACTAAATAAATAAATAAATAACATCCCACGAATGCTAAAATAAAGTTGATTAGTGGGATCTCCGTTTTCTTTCCGAACAATACTGTTGCAATTTTCAAAAAGAAATACCATTTTCAATTCCTCAGCTCTGTTGCTTTAGTGACGATACAAGTATATATCTATTTACGTCGTCTTCTACGCAATTAGATTGTGACTTGAACTTACCAACTGGACGCAGTAAACAGTCGGGGCATAGCTTGCCGGACTGGCTTTCAAATTTTCCACCACCGCGTTAGGTATATTCCTTTTACTCCTTTTACTCTTTCTCTTTATGCTTAATTAGCTGTTAAGTAGAATTACTTTTCCTCCTCTACTACTATTTATTTTTTTTAGTCTGTTAGGTCTATAATATCTCTGCACCTATATGGCTGTGATTCGAGGCAAAGCTGGCCAAATGGCAAATAAAATTCCCCCAACGGGTCGGAGGCATTAATAGATTCTTAGGCTTTCTTATCTTTTAAGTTGAAATTATAACGTTGTATTATTAAATATCTTTATTTTATTTTTTTATATATAGTATTATGATAATATAAATCATAGTTTCTGTACATGTATCGACAGCACTATTTGTTGATTAACTAAGTAAATAAAATAAAATAAAAATACTCGTAAATATAGTATTATTATTAATTGCTGATGGCTGGGCTTCAGGACCACTGTACGCTTTGGTGGCTGCAACGACATTGGCGACGACGAAGGCCGCAGCAAAACAGCGAGGCATGTGCCGCATGCATGAAACGTGGAGCCACAGACAGTCAGAAAGTCGAAAGCCGAGCCAGGACGAGGGGGACGAGGATGAACCGAGTGGTGCCAGGCGCACCACAAACGCGAACACAGGCGCTTAACGCATGCACGTGCAGTCACACACAATTATATGCACATACGTGCTCGTATACTTGTATACATACAAGTACATACATACAAGTACATACTTGTACAAAGAGCAACATATTCCTTCTATACATATGTATGCATTTGTATCCCGATCACTCAATCATCGGTCTGGGCAGCTGGGCAGCTTGCATATTACTAATAGTCTGCGATAGAAAGTAATGATTATTTTTAGATTTATTTAAAAGCATAAAGCATAAAGCTGTGATTACATTCCTTAAATACTTGATGTTTCCTCCAAACATTTGGTTGGTTGTTTTACTCTCTTTAGTATCAGTCGGCATGGCGAGCGGACATCCCCTACTTTCAGAGTAATTGAGTAACTAAGGACCCTGCCAGCGGCCTTGAGATACTTAATAGCCTGCTTTCTGCCTCGCTATCACTGCTATCCTCAAAATGCGACGATTACAGCCTAATTTGCTTTATTTATTTGAATAACTTGAAATAAAGATGGAATATAGTTTGTTCATTTTTAATTCAACACATAAATGCCAATTAAATATTTTATGTGCGACATACACTGATATTTCGTGAACATACAAGTATAAATTGATTCAATAGAGTTTTTTAGCTTGCATTATTTTGTCTCTTGGTGGATTGCGTCTTTTGATTTGTTAAAAAGCAAACACAAACAACGCATTGAACTGATGATATAGAATGAGATTGAGGTGTACTGGAGAGCTACGCTGTTTCGGAAATAAAAAAAAGTAAGGCGAACAATAAAAGTTGCAATAACGTTGCCGGAAATGAGACACAAATGTATGTCTGTTTATCACTTTATAATTGGTTTTTGTGCAACGCGCTAGCCACAAATGAAGTTAACAACAATAACAATAACACAAACAACAACAACAGCAAGCTGTCTGAAATTTTAGGCCTCCACCCCCGTACAAATAGGCAATGCTGTTTTTTCCGTACCTGGGCGAGAAGACCCATTGGACCTTTGGACTGTCTGCATTTGATTTTGATTGTGAGCTAAAATTTATGCAGTGCGCCATTTTGGAGTGCCAAAGGTTGCTGCACACTGCACACTGTTGTTGTTGTTGTTGCAGTTGTTGCAGCTGTTGTTGTTGCAGTTACTGTTGGTTCTGCTGTTGTATAACACTTGAAACTTTTCAAGCTGTTGCTGCACAATGCACATCACTTGGCAATGGGGCAAAGGCAAATACTGGCAAATACTCGTACTACGACTGCCAACAACAAAATTCTATGATGACGACTGCCGTTGAGTTGTTGCGAATTTCTGGTTTCACGCTGACTGATTTTGATTGGAAATTTTCGTACGCTTGTTGGCAAATAGCAATGGGCTTGAGGTGGCTGGGGGGAGGGGGGTGGCAGAGAAGTTTCGGATCGTTCTAAACAGCAACGAGCAATGAGAATGAAAATGAAACTGAGCTGAAACTGAAACCCAGGCAGGCGGCAAGCGTTAGCCGGCAACAGGAAACAAGCAAAAGGAAAAGCATACTTCCGCATTTGTTGCTATTGCTGTTGCTGCCCAGGCCAAAAGCGCCAGCAAATATGTCACAGCAAACAACAACTACAAAAACAGCAAAAGTGGCAGTAGTAATAGCAGGAAAAAGCAAAGACTATCTGACACATAATGCGTTTATGCGTTTGTCATGATATCAGAAACGAGTTCACAATCTCGACTCGCCTAGAATGGTTCGCAGCTCAACCAAGATGTCGCTTTAAATAGAAACAGAGCCTAGTTCATTATCAAAACGATCAGTTCGATTTGAATACAAGCAGAAACTGGTTTCGGACGCAAACAATTTTACATCGATTCAGTCCACTTTAAATATAAAAAGCAACTGATTCAAAACACAGACAATACGCTTTGAATACGAAAAGGGGCCCGTTCATAGCGCCTTGTATTTCCCATAGAAGCATGGAACTGGAACCAGTCCATATATATACATATATATATATATTTAAATATATTAAATAATTACTACAATTTTCTACAAATGCTCATAACTTCAAATTAGTTCCACTCCTTTCTATCATTCGAAAATTCCAAAAGCCTCAAAATATTTAATTAATTAATAATTTATTAAATTCACAGCACACATTAAAATGCAGATCAAGCTGAAAACCTAATATCATTGAAGGTTATTGATTGATTCTATAAATGATAAGGTTATGGGGCTGGTTCATCTGACAAACTTCTCAAGGTTTGGGGATCCTGTGAGGTAGAATTTGAAATGGGAAAACATACTTTCAACGCATAAACTTCGCACTTAACTGAGAGAAAGGGAAACAGAGAGAGCGAACCAAACTGCTGACTCAATATCCGGCTGCTGTTCTCTACTCAACGTAGCTTGTGTTGATGAGCAGTGCCAACAGCAACAGCAACAGCATCAGCATCAGCAGTAGGAGCAGGGGCAGCAACAGCAACAACAGAAGCAAAAGCAGAAGCAAAAGGAACAACAACAGCAATACAACAAGTTTGCCGACTACTACAAAACGCCCGCAATTCAGGCATGCAATGATATTTAGACTTTAGTTAGATAAAACGCGGCAGCATTGCGAGTGGCAAACAGGAAGCTGGTAGCTCGACAAAATCGACAGAATCGACAGACCGGCAAAGCAGCTTGCACAGATTGACAAGTTTGGCTCCAGCAGTGGCGTTGCACTTGATAAAACAGAAATTGGAAATTATTAATTTCAATCAAAACTTTAGACGTTGTTACGCCCCCCTCCCAGCCCCATCAGTCCCAACAGCCCCACCAGTCCCACCAGCCCTCTCCCCATACATACAGCCCCCACCAATACTCCACTCTATTCTGTACGGCCGAGTCCTTGCTGTCGTCGTTGCTTATCTATGCGCAATGCGATGCCATAAGTTAAAGCAATCTAAGCTAAAAAGTTTTTCGTTTTCGTTTGCCTCATAATTCATGTTCAAGTTCATTGCAAAGAGACAAGAACAACAACAAAGCACAAAAGCTTTGTTCTTGCAACGAGCAACATCATTTATATTATATAGCGGCAGCAGCAGTTTGTCAGTCACTCATTCAGAGAGAGAGAGAGAGAGAGATAGAGAGTCAGTCTGTCATTTAGTCAGTTAGCCAGCCTCTTCTTTCAGTCATTCACTCAGTCGTTAGCTTGGCCTGCTTGCCTGTTGTTTGCTTAAAAATTTATATCGTCGCATTCTGTCATCGATCAAATTGATGTATGAACTCGTATGTATGCGGCTATCACACGCGTCCCCCTTCCTAGAAAAGACTAAAGGACCTGGACGAGACAATAGCATCACTGAACGCAGACAAAGTCATCTGGAGAGAGATGGGGAGAAAAATCTACCAGAAGGACACCATTAACTCAAACACTAAGCTGACCACTGAGGTCATCACCAAGGTTGACTGAAAAATAAAGTATTATTGTATCGTGTCTTCCTTATCATTTATAAAAAATATAAAAGCTAGAGCCATCAAGCTTTTACAATCTTCTAGCCAGCAAAAGAACAAGCATTGTTAGCTCAGCCCAGCTATGTAGTTATTGGAGTTGTTCTTCGATTCTGATCCACCTACGAGTTCTAAAGAAGATTAATGAATCAACAGGGGAGTTAGTGGCGACTGCGAGCACTTTCCTTACCGCTCTTAGAAATAATCCAGTCAAGATACTACAACATTTCCCATTCGCGAGTGGTTCCTCTTCCTTAATCCGTCCCATCAAACATCACCTTCTGCAGATATACGTTATATGGGTCGCCTGTCAATCACAACGGCCCCGATCGTTGGGTGGCAGTATCAGCTTTTTTCTTATAAATCATAATACCTCTCTAGTTGAAAATAATCTTTGCACTTTACACTAAGAGTCAGATTATAAATAATTTAACATTTTTAATTTCACGGAAAGATTACCTTTAAAATCAAAGTCAAATGAAGGATTATATAGAAGGCATACATGCGTACAAGTACATATGTGGAGTTTTACAGAACTATATATCTATGAATTCCATTAGATTGTCTGCCAACTGCATCATTAGTTTTCCTTTCCTTTGCACTTAGAGCCGGCACTGTAGATGGAGAGCCACAGGAACCACATCAGGACTTGAGGCATCATTACTCTTGGCTCTTGGATTGACAACTTGCTGCGTACGTATTGGCTGTCTTTTTCCTTTTCTTCATTTTGAAAAAGACAAATATTGCACATGTCATTGACTGCAGCAGTGGCAGCGAGAGTATTGGACTCCTTCTGCCACAGCGAGGCTACACTATGACTTATTCATGTCAGCCACATTGACAAACGGCTGAAGCTCAAGTTAAAAATCTCAATCAGAGGCACACTAAGAATCACTTACCAATGCCACTTTTGGCTTTGGCATACTAATGAACTGTCACACACACACACACGCACCTACAAACCATACCCGTAGATGCGCTGCCACATTGGCTGTCTCAAGTGCTCATATATCTTGGCAGTAGTGCGCTTAAATTACACTAAATCACAGGCAAACAAATTGAATTTTAAGTTGCCAGCAAGGCAGGCAGGCAAGAAGGCTGGCAGGCTGGCAGGCTGGCAGCAGGCAGGCCCAGGAGGAGCCAAAGGGAGGTGCCAAAGGGGAAGACGAAGGCTGGTGGTAGTCAAGGAGGGAGGGCCCCGCAATGCAGCCGCATGACTAAAAATCACTTGAAAGAGCCACAAAAACGCAGAGCCCGTTGCCAAAATGACGAGGAATGCTGCAGGGCAGTCGAGCGCTTGCTCAGGTGTCTTTCATCTTCATCTTATTGTATTTTGGGGGCGCCCGCACAGACATTAGGCTGACAAACAATGCGGCCACAGCGGCCAACTCGAGTGGTCGTCTCTTCCCCAACATACTTGTACACACAAACATACACATATAAATAGGTGTGGGTACGGATCTCGGGCTGGGTCTGGGCTTGGGCCTGGGCCTGGGCCTGGCTCTGGGCAGATTGATGTCAGCCAGCCAACACTTGAAATTGCACTCGGTATGAGCAAAAAGCTATGCAAAGAAGGCAAAAAGGGAGGCAGCAGCAGCAGCAGCATCAGCAGCAGCCGAGCGTTGACTAACGAACACTATCAGTTAAATCTTGAAATTGCACTTGGCAAGCGTTCAACGTGGCGCCCCAAAATGCGACGGACGTAGCAGAAGCAGAAGCAGCAGCAGCAGCAGCCGCAACCACGTTGACATGCAAACAGCCGCTGCAGCATAAGCAGAACAAGCAGCAGCACTTAGCCACCTGTCTGCCAACCCCGCAGCGACAGCAGCCCGCTGGACCACCCCGTTCCCCGTTCTCCGCACCCTTGCACCCCGCACTCAACACTCAGCACCCCAACCCTTAGCCAGCCAACATTTCAAATTGCTTCGCATTACACGCCGTTCAAGCAGTGAGAGCACAAAATATATATAAGTACGTTTTTGTACTGTTTATACACTTGCAGAAACGAGTATTTCGCCCTCATCATAGTCATTGGCATAAATCGAATGCTCAGTTGATCAGTTGTTCACAAACTTACTAATTAAAGTGAATCCTTTTCACCGGATGTTGCCTCCCTAGCTTCACATCTCAAATCTAATTTAAATGAAGATGCATTCTAAAGAAGAAAGTGAAACCAGTTTTCGTCAATTCAATTATCTTCTAAACATCACACTTAGTAGAGATAGCTGGTTTGATAAGCTAAGCAGCAGGAAATAATTAGTCAGCCAGTGTATATTCATTCAATATATTACTGTGCACAGATAAATAATATCCCCCTCCCCCTGGTGCGAAGCCGTTTATTAGATATTGTAGCTGCATATTGTAATTTGATTATTTTTCTCCTACTTAAGCTTTCCTAGCTTTGAAGGTTTCTTAAATAATTTTTAAATATTATTTTCCTATGTCGACAGTCAATGCTTGTTGACATAAATATAATTTAAAAAGGAGTTAACAGTATTTCGCAATCTTTTTTGAAAAAAAAAACATTACTTATTCTTTTCACAATTTAGACCGAAGAATAGTTTTTTTTTAATCATAAATATTCGTCATTACTGGAACAACTGTAATAAAAAGTTGAATTTTCAAGCTTAAGCCCCACTCAAGATTTTGAACAATTGTTGGAAATGCAAACCGCACGACTTTCTTCCGATGTCACTGAACAGAAATACAAGTATATAATAGAGAGCAACTTGAGCTGGAAAAGTCAAAGTTGTTATTTAATTACAATTACAAGTATTTTGGGATTTGATTTGATTTTGAAATGTGTGAGCAAATGTCGAAATTGAATTAACAAGTGTATGTTAGATTCGACTTGAGAGAGGCCTACAGATTTTCCTCTTTTCACATATATATATATATATATTTTTTATTTTTATTTTTTTCATTCTTTGCAGAATTTTCATTTCATTTTCGTTCCTTTTTAACTGCTCGCCGCAGATGCTATCAATATTTATCTTCTTTTTACCGCTGGCTCTGCTCGACTCCGAGACCGCAGCTTCAACACGAACGGCTCGGCTTTGTCCTTTGCCAGCGAGGCGGCAAAATGTTTTTGCAACAATATTTTTCTTCAGATTTCATATCATTTATCAGGCTTGACGACAAATTTGTCATTCTGAATCTGTCAATTTCTGCTTTATTAATATTATACGAGAGCGCCAAGGACCTCAGGAATTGACGCGGCGGTGGCGACGGCGTCGGCCCAGGCACAGATTTGCACTTACACAGATTTGATGAACCCATGACACATAAACACCCACACCCACACCCTAACCCCCACACACACACACACTCACACACAAACTAACATTTAAAGACGATACGAGCGAGGTAACCACAAAACGCCTTGGCCTGACATTTAAGCTGCCAAGCTCTGTCTGCTCTGTGGGCGGGCTGTGTGGGCGTGGCTGTGGCGTTGAGTTGTCGTTGACAGTTGACTTGTATACTTGTATATGTATGTGTGCGTATTGTGTGTAGCTGCTGCCACCTGCTAGCCCAAAAAGGATTTGTGAATATTTCGTCCAAGTGAATTTATTGCCTGTTTGTAAATGGGCGCATAATTTAGCAGATGAGTTTTTAGTTGACAGGCGGTCGAGGAGGCTGCAATTCCTGGACAAGTAGGTTCACCTAATTGAGTTGGTATTTAAGTAGTCGCAACCTACACCTACACACGCACACCTAGCACAGTGGCCACAAATTATGTAAATGGCAAGTGATTTCCAATCAAATCAAGCGCTCCAATAAAAAATGTAAGAAAATTGATGCCATAAAAAGGCTACACATCATTGACAGCAAAGTGTGTGTGTGTGTGTGTTTGCGCGTGTGTGTGTGTGTGTGTGCGGAGTAAGGGAGAGTGCTTGGCAAACAAACAGACACAGACACATACACATGCCTCACCTGTGCTTTAATTTATTTGACATAACGACGAAATATATACCAGAACAGATCGTCAACAACAACAAAAAAAAGTGCAAACGTTTACCCCTGTCAGTTTTATTGATGACATAAATAAACAAGTGTGAGCGCCATAGTCGATAGCGACTCTGGGATACTCTTCCCCATAGATTTGTTGCCGAAAACCAAAAGATAAAACCACTTTTATTTCAAAAATCATTTCAACATATGGAGAGAAGTTTCAATTATGTTTTTAAGATATTTCAAGAAGAAAAGTGATTTGCGGGATATATCGAACAACTATCTCAATCCAAATCTACTAAGATTCCAATGAAATACTTCCAGCAAGAGAGGGCTATTACATACGCATACCAGCCCACTTTTTTTTTTTAAATAAATCCAAAACGCTTATTAAAAGTGGACCACGTTCTGGAACTGTGGGAATGCTTTTTTTTTTTAAATGGGGTTGATTTTGTACTCAATCCGCTGTATACCCAAAACAAAAAATGCTTGTAACTTATACTATGTGGAGCTTTTTACCTCCATATAGTAAACATTTTTAAATTAAACTATTCGGAAACCTTCTTTCACTCAAAAGAAACCAAGAAAATAAGAAATAATATATCTTAATAGCCTTGAAAGCTTTTGCAAGATTTCGTATACCCTATCAGCTATGTATAGGCCATGCTGTCCTTTAAGTCTAGAGTATAAAAAGGACACATGCATGTCCCGTGGCAAATTGTTAATAGGACATAGCCATATGCTGTCGGCTGCCTCGACACTCATTTTATGGGCTCCACTATACAGCACAACAACAAAATAAGAGACAGCATGGCTGAGAGAAGGAGAGAGAATGTATGTAAGTATAGTATATTTCATCTGTAAGTATTGGGACCTTCATGAAATGCCGAGGCCATTGCTTATTATTGTCAGACGGATGAGCAATGTCGCTGGCCCCGGCGTCTCTTAATCCTCATGAATTTCGGGGCCTGTCGTGCGGCATCTTGCGCATATCAATGCCCTCTACACCCCATAGCAATGGCCAAGTTGTTAAAGGGACATTTTGCCTTGCTAATAATAAATAAGAGTATTGTATAGGTATATTTGTATATGTGTATGATGTACGCGCACAGATACACAGACACACATACATATATACAGATGCCAGCATAGGGCGGCGAGTTTTTGGCCCCTCGGCATTCAAGGGCCAAGCCGGGACCATAAACCAATCAAAATATAATTCAATGAATTTTTATTGGCAAATTATGTTAGTGATTCGACTGCGTAAATGAAACTGTTGTCGAGGATGTGGGCGGTGGTTATCTGATGTGATATATACTAGTATTTATAAACCTATTTACTCGCATGCCTATGAAACGAATGGATGCTCTCTAACTCTTAAAACTGAACTTAATCCATTTGGAAATTATTTTAAATAGCCTTCTCCACACATTGGTTGATATAAGCGTTGCAGCTAGAGTTGGAGTTCTCCCATAGTTAGTGCTAGCAATTAAATTTTTGAAGCTGTTGACAGACAGTCTGTTGAATCCACAATAACAATAAACACACACTCCCTCACACCGAAGCAGTACAAGAATATTATTAACAAAATCGCACACACTATGCCCCAAAACAACAAATGCAACAACAACTAGAACAGGCTTAGACTATGCATATATTCGTAATACTCTTCTCCCTGAAGAATATTTGTTGGGCAAAAACTTTGACGGTGACGGCGGCAGCTAAATTTTTGCCACAAAACAGCCACAGTAACAGCAACATGGCGTTGGCAACTTTGTTAACATTTTGTTGACTCTCTCTCTCTCTCTCTCTGTCCGCCTGTCCGTCCGTCCATTTGCCCATTCTTTCGTACCTACATATATCCAAGTATTCGTTGCCATCTCTCACTATTCACTCACTTGCAAAACTCGCTTGTCACATATTTTTCGTCAACTTGGGCAACAACAACTATAGTCTCGTGCAAATTAATTTTGCCGCCACATGCAAGCTTGCTTCGCCCGTCCACCATCCACCATCCACCATCCACGGTTCCCCGTTGCCCGTCCTGCACCACCCAACCACCACAATCTACATACCTACCACGTAACGTATACGCCGCGTTGTCTTGAGCACATGAATTAAAAGTGCAGCTTTTCTTTCAGACAGCGGGCAGGCTGGATGGCTGGCTTGCTGGCTGACTGGCTGGCTGACTGGCTGTTGATGTCGACGCTGTTTATGTCGCGTGCTTGCTTTGACATAAGCCACCCCTCTATATCTGTACCCTATCCTAGCACCCCCATTTCCCCAACACCCCCACACACCCCCCATGCAGCAAACTTTGGCGCATATTTGTTTAGAACTGTCTGAAATAAATCATATGCAGCACACATACCTTTAGGCATGTTACTCATGTCGTTGTTGTTGTCGCTTTTCGCTTGCGTTGTTATTGTTGTAGCTGGCATGCCAGAAATTTGCATGAGGCTTGTGCCTGGTTTATTAGCACGTTTGAGTGCAATGCCGCCTCAAATGGGAAAAGTTCGACTTAATTAGTGCGCCAACTTCTAGCGAGTCGAAGTTTTGGAGCGACGCGAATTTGCTCTATAAATACAAATCAAAATTTTCACACACACACTGACACACATCTACATACACCCACCTACACACATACAACAGCACAATGACAACAATAACAAATGCCAATGATAAGAAACAACAATGAGAACGGGAGCAGGAACAGGAAGAGGTACAGAAATAGCAATAGCATTGGCAGTGGCAATGGAAAAGTAATACGAATAGTATTCGTACATACCAACAACACAGCCAATACTGAGCTGAACAAAGTGTAAATAGCGGTAAAGTTATATGCAGGCGATGTCAACGTGACTAGATGGCATGAAAAGTTAAAAGCACTGAAAGAAAAATCCACATAATTGAAGCCTGTCGAATCAGCTTAAAGTGAAATGAGCAAATTACATGAAAAACAAAGCATTTTCATATGTATATTTTTATAAGCTAGTTTAAAGTGAGAATTGTTTATTAAATAACAAGATATTAGGCAACATGTAAAATACGTTTGCTCTTTTTATTTTATATTTTATTTAATTATATTATCTAAAATTGAAAATTGTTCAGTAGTCCGTTACATTTTCGTTCTTGCCAAAATATGACTACTATAACTAATATTTTTTTAATATTCTGTTTTTTGTTTTTGTTGTTTGTAAATTAATTTGATAAATCTATTAAATATTTCCTCCTTTCCACATCACCAAAGAGGTAGAGGATTGAGTGCCATTTTTTTTGATTTGATATCCCCTTTTTCACGGTTCATTTTAATATAAAGAGTACTACATCTGTCAATATTCTTGTACTAACTGCTTTGTCAAACAGAAACCTTTAAAAGAACTTTAAACTTGCAATTATTTATTTTTGTTGTAAGACTTCTTTATAAACAACATTTGCAGACTTTCCCCCAGGTGCGCGAATCATTAAGCTGCTAGCAGAACTAACTCCTGCACAGGCCAAATAAAACTGTCCATGAGAGAAGTTTTCCCCCTTTTGGAGCTCGAATTTTCCAAAACCCCTTCTAAGTACGCACCTTCACTATGATGGGAAACTTGAGCCCAGATTTCAGCATTTTACCTCTTGCGGTTTAGACTGTTGACACGGTTTCCTTTTGTGCCTCATGAAAACCCTAATAATTCAGTCTCCAAGGCGGAGTATGCAGTTTTGTTTGCATTGCAACGATGCTCTGGAGCGGGTATACTCGCCGGTCAGAGTGTGCTGAAATTTAATTAATGGGCACCCCAAAAATTAATTAATGCGATTTTCCAAAAATATATACTTTAATTAAACCACATGGCCTTTCACTCCACGTCCACTCTTGACCCCCTCCCGACTTAGACTCCCCCAACTAGCTTGGCCTCCCACCCTTTTCTTACCACTACTTTCACACTTTTAAACCGTGTATGCTAAACATATAAACAAGACTTACAACTACACTTATGAACTACACCATTCACTCGTAACGACGCCAAAGCTTGATGCTGCGGCACGCAGGGCGACGTTACCGTATTCTTTTATTGATTTTAGAAACTAAGTTTTAAGTTAATCGGTTAAAAAATTAGGGTTTTTTTCACCAAACAGTGGAGCCTGTTTCTCCCCTCTTTGGAGCTCGAAGTTTCAAAACCCCTTGTTAGTGGGCACCTACACTATGAAAAGATAGTTGAGTCCAAGTTTCAGTTTCCTAGCTCTTTACCGTTTGGAATGTATGTTGATCACTAATTAAAAGAGTATATACTAATTTTAAATTCACATTAGTGACATTTCGTGCCTTATTGAGTCAATAAGACCACGCACGATCTCGAGATATGAAACACTCTCAATGTCAAGCAGCGATGTGCCGTTATTCGGTTTCTGCTTTACTATCGCTTACTCAACGTTGCCTAGCGACGGTAACTGTAAACTTTTGGCATGTTACCTTTGCAATGAGAAGGCGTAGATGTCAGTGCAAGACGAATGAACATACATATACATGTATATGTAGGCATGTGTGTGTGTACAAACATTCACACATTAATGTCTGAAATTTTGCTTTGGTTTTTTCAATCGTTTGCACGCAACTACACGAGCTGCTGCTTTTGTGTGTGTGTGTTTATCTTAGTTGTCCTCAACTGTTTCATATGTATGTACATATGTGTGTATGTATGTATGTATTTTGTGTTGTTTGTTCTGGCTGCATTTGCAAAGCGAAAAACTTATTTCTAAGTATGTTTTGAAAATCGTTGAATGCCAAATTGTAGATCTATTTATGTTGATTATATGCTCCAAATTAGAAATCGATCTGACGATATGTTAAAAAAATGTTAAATTTTTATTAAATAAAGCACGATGCACGATTGGACTTTGAATGTTATATCATATTTCTTTAGAATCAGTACAAAACAATGCATGAAAAGTGTATATTTTTTATTCAGAATCATTTGCTACGAAAAGAATTAATTAATTAATGATTGATTGTTATTTCTATAGGGGAAAATCACAGAAGACAAAGAAGACAGAGAAATTGACAAATTCTAAATATAAGAGTAAACATTAATTATTGAGCTTTGCCGTCGAATCGATAATATATCGAATGGATAATATGTCGACCCATCTTCAAAATACAACACTGGCAGCAGTTCAGGCAATTGTGACAGAAAGTTATATGTAAGTGTAAAGTAAATTAAAAGGCGTAAGTAGCAACTGAAAAGCATTAAGATAGGCGGGTTTCCACTTAAGTGGTTTTAGCATCTTCTACTTAAGTGCTGAAATATCTATTAGCAACAAATTTCTGCTGGGCAGATTGTGTTATCCGTGGCTGTGGGTCAATAGTGTTGATAAAATATTTCTTTTATTGCCACTCTAGGCTTTACCCAGGCAGTTATGGAAGTAGAAGGAGAAACTGCACGAGTAAATCTGAACCGCGCCTTCGATCCTACCGCCTTCAGTCTGGACGCATCCTTTCGTCTAGTCCGCTACGCCGATCCCAAGGGTAGTACTTGCAAGGTGCCGCAAAAAGTGCTATTGAATCTGCTCTCAATACTGCACCCGGACACCTCTGCTAAGGATCAAGACGGGGAAGTCTCACATGTGGAAGGTCCACGCATTGGCATAGGTCTGGATTGTGCCGTCATCCCATTGAAATATGACGTATGCTTGGTGCAGACCACCGATCTCTGCTACCCCATCATTGACGACCCCTACATGATGGGAAAGATAGCATCTGCCAATGTGCTCAGTGATTTGTACGCAATGGGCGTGACCGAGTGCGACAATATGCTGATGTTGGTCGGCGTCAGCACCAAGATGAAGGAAAGGGAACGCGACGTTATAATGCCGCTAATCTACCGCGGTTTCAGCGACTCGGCCTTGGAGGCTGGCACCAATATTAGCGGGGGCCACACCACCATCAATCCTTGGTGCACCATTGGAGGTGTGGCATCGAGCGTTTGCCGCCGCAACGAGTTCATCGTGCCGGACAACGTTATGGTGGGCGATGTAATTGTGCTCACCAAGCCTGTGGGCACCCAGGTGGCTCTGGCCGCATACAACTGGATCGATAAGCCTAAGCTCTGGCGTCGCATCAAGAAGTTCATGTCCGAGGAGATGGTCCGCAAAACCTATTTCCAGGCCGTCAATTCGATGGCGCGTCTTAACCGTACCGCCGCGCGTCTCATGCACAAGTATAATGCCCACGGGGCCACCGATATTACCGGATTCGGTCTATTGGGTCACGCCCAAACCCTGGCTGCTCGCCAAAAGCAAGAAGTCGCTTTTGTCATTCACAATCTGCCAGTGTTTGGCCTATTGGCCGAGGTGGCCAAGTCCAGCAGAGGCGTCTTCGAACTGATAGAGGGTCTTTCACCCGAGACTTCCGGAGGCTTGCTCATCTGTCTGCCACGTGAGCAGGCGAACGCCTACTGCAAGGAGATACTGAAGGAGGAGGGACACCGTGCCTGGATCATTGGCTTTGTTGAGAGGGGCAATAGGACAGCACGCATTATTGGTAAGCCTCGCATCGTTGAGGTTCCCGCCCAGGATTAAGTGTGCATTGCTCTATACATTTTGTAAATTCACTTTATTGTCTATTTTTTTTTAAATTCCAGCAATACACAACCCCTAGTTAGTTATACACAATCTAGCTTTGTACGGGCGCTGCAATACTTTTTGTACAAATATATGGACAGTTTAGACGTAAATAATTGTATGGATTTGTTATCTAAAGCTGTGAGATTTAGGAAATCAGCCACCCTTTCAGCCAATCCATCGGAGGGAGCCGCTTCTGTTCAACAGTTTAAAGGAGACATTTCAAAAAAGATTGATCGCAAAAAGTGCTTATTTTTTATATCAGGTGAGAATAGCTATGAAATAAGGTAAATGCATGGGGGAAGGGTTAGTAAGTATTGGTGGAATTAAATATTTACCCTTAAAGTAAACGATGCAAGTTTTTTTCATGTTTTTTGTACTGTAATCGAGTGGCAATATAATTTATCTTGAATATATAACTAATCTATAGCAGCCATAGAAGTACTTTCTCACCCATGAATAGAATGGAAATACTTTCCCTGGAGATATTGGAGTCAGTGTATTATACGAGAAAAAGGAAAACAAAGCCCATTGCCACCAAAAATAAAACTAGTAAAGCCTTTTACCGTTTGGGTGCAGGGTATAACAAAAATACAATAATATTTTTTTAAATAAAATAAAATACAATGGCAAACATTTACATCCGTGTGTGTGTGTATATATAAATGTATGTGTGCTTTACAGCAAAAGCTGGTGGCAGAACTCAGGCAGATATCACATTTACTGTTATAACTTCCATCAATGTGTACCATTTCCAAGAATTGGGGACTAGTGAAAAATCCTATTAGCGGAAGAGTGGGGAAAGGCGAAACATTTTGAAATTTTCTTGTAATGCCTCTTGCTCGTATAGTCTCTGTGATCTAGGTGTTCGTACGGACAGACAAATAGCTCGGCTAAATCAACTGCGTTTGTAATGCTGATCAAGAATATGGGATCGGAAGTGCTTCCTTTTGCCTGTTACATTTTTTACTTTGCAAAACCGATTATACCCTTGCAACTTTATGGTACAGGGTATAAACATAACCAAAACGAAATAACTTCGTGTTGCTAAAGCTTTCGAACTACTCTGTCGAGTTCTGCAAACTATTGTAGTTGTTATTTCCAATGTTTATATTTGAATCAGAAAAGAGAAGATCGAGCTACATTCTTGCTAGGACCGAACTCTATGCGATATACGAGTACACTTTTTACTGTGTGGGGAATAAGTTTTAAGAAATGTCAAGAATTTCGGCGGGCAAGCCAACTCAAACAGGAACTTACAGGCGAGTCCGAACACATCAACACACACATGCAACAGAGCACTCGGAAAGCTGCGTTGGACAATCACATTGCAGGCGGAAGCGAAAATTGCTTAAAATGGCTGCAAATCGGAAGTGGCAAGGCAAACTCGTAGTCTATCTGTGTGTGTATGTGTGGCTTATAGTCTCACATACACACACACAGCACACACTCCCCCATAATGCCAATGCACTTGGCTAATGTGTAACGTTGTTTGCCTGAGCTGTTGTTGTTGGTGTTGTTGTCGACTACTGTCGTCGTTGCCTGCCCTCGGGCTGTGCGCCATTGTTGCATTATGCGGGCTCAGCCAAGCACAGGAGCAGCAACGACTTGCCGGAGCTGCTTCAACAGCATAGTTGCAACGTTAAAGAAATCAAATAAATAAACATTCATGTAGAAAAATGTTGCATACAGACACACACAAATAAGGCATCGTCCTCTTTGGTCTTTGCCCATTGTCGTCGCTTCCCTGGCTCAAAAAGTTTTGCCGCCAGGCAGTCGCTTTCAAATGTTTTATAGGTGATAGAAAAATATTTTGCGAACGTGATGAGAATTTATTTCATTTTGTTGCCATTGAGGCAGCATCAAAGATACTCGTACTACACCAAAAATAGACAACAACAACAACAACAGCAGCAGCAGCAGCATAATAAAGCAAGCAGGATCTACATCCTTGGCAGCGTGCATCGTTTTATTCTTAAATAAACTTACTGTAAATAATATGCCCGATATACGAGTATACTGTTAGTCGATTGCCGAATTGATGTTGATATGACAGCCGATGGGCGTAAGCTAAAAGTTTGTATGAAGTTGAAAGTGTAAGCTTACCGACCCACTTTTAGTGCCTCGTCCTAGGACTACAGTCTAGGATACTCCAGAGCTACTTCATTGATGCTAAGCTGAGTTCCTAAGTTTGGTTTGTTTTACTCCCCTTATTTAAATTCGAGTATACTTGTAGTTGTGCTCCATTGCTAACAAATTAATGTTCCGTGGCTGCCAATAGTTTCCTTGAATAGAGCTAAAATAGCTTCCGCTTATCGGAGTATTAAATAAAGAAAGCTGCACACTTTCTATTTTCAAATAAACAACCAATTGTTGCCTTATTTTCCACATGATCACCAATTGGTTCTCAACTTAACATCAATTATTGGCAACTTCAGAATTAGGAAACGTACAACTTGAAAATAAAAATAAAATCCGCCATTATTTGAAAAAGTTATGTTTAAAAGTATAGAATATATTACAAAAAGAATCATATAATTATCCCAGATATGCCCTCAATTGCTGCCAGACGGGTTCGACTCAATATATTACATTAGAATGAGCATTAAATTGGAATTAAGAAAAAAGGATCCTTCGTGCTGAATTGATTCATGCATTACATGCAATCGCGTATATTTTTGATTAGCAGTTCAATATTCCCCTTAATACTATATTTACCTGCGCAGAATATTATATATTTTCGAACTAAAATATAATAGCTTTTACCAACAAATTCTGTTTAATTTTTTGTATGGATAAGTAATATCAATTTCAGGATTTCATCCCATGGTAATTCAGTTAATTATTTAGCGTTAACTGAACAACTTGTATGGCACAAATTGGATTCAAGAGGTACATATCTCTTAAAATAGAGATACAATTGGCAGTGCTTCCCGTTTCGAAAATATGTGGAAACTGAAACACTATCTACAAGCCGGCAAAGAGAATTTATCTCATGTTCGTCGAAGAATCGCTTTTATTGATAACTAAACAACAACAATAACATTAGAAGGTGCGTGCAAATTCTATTTATTTATATGTATATTTCTCCGTTTACAGGACACAAATAAAGCGGAGGGAACTTTGTGTACAATTTTTTACATAATTGCAATCAACTAATTATAATGAGTGTGGAAATGTATTGCAATCGATTTCTTCCAGAAGTGTCATGAACTGTCCTACTGATATTGAAGATAAACAGTCTTTCAGTCGTAACGCTGTTGGCCAGATCTCTGGAGTCACATAAAGGACGCTGTCACAGTGGCAGACATCCACAGGGCCTACCAGCACGCTTTGGATTCCATGTCGCGCCTCAATCGCAATGCCGCTCGTCTCACGAAGAAGTACAAGACCCATGGAGCCACCGGCCTCACGCTCTTGAGTCAGGCCCAAACGCTGACCACTCTCCAGAAGCGCAACATTAACTTGCGACTGCGAAAAGGACGAATGTGGCCACAGCCTGTGGTAGCTTGCTCCCACTGCTGACCGGCAATATGGTCGAGACTACGGGAGGCTTGCTCGTCTGCTCCCTGAGGAGTAAAAAGCTCTGGAGGGCTGGTCTGGTCTGCCCAAAGGGGCATCAAGGCAGCCTGCGTTATCAATCAGCCTCACCTCATTGAGCTGCCCTGCCCATTCTGAGCTAGACAATGACACACATACATACATTCGTGTGTGTATATTTTAAATACATTTGTTTACTAGAAATTTGTTATCTCTATTGTAAGCTTTTTGTACAATATCACAAGCTTTACGATTAGCTTTAGCGTTCTTGAATTTATTGTGAGCATTAATAATGTAAACATTTTTGGGCTCTTCCTGTTTGTCTTATCAGCCATTCGAGTCTTCAGTTAGTATTGATTGCTCACGATGAGCGCACAAGCCGCATGCCTGTGTTTCATATTATTGGCAATCTGTGCACTGGCTTCGCAAAATCAAACCTCCTGGTCGGATTACTGCCGGGAGCTCGGAAGTGATGCAGCGGACTGTGATGCTGCCTTCAATTACTGGCAGGACCTACAAAAATACTTTTATGAGATTTGCTGCATCGAGGTGAAGCAAATGAATATTCAGAGCGGTTGTGAGAAATGCACACAGTCTGGAATAGACATGGCGAAACAGCAAATCGGTGGAGATACTACGCTTGTAGGCATTGTTCTAGGCTCTGCATGCCCCAAGTTACATACTGGGAAGTGCGTGCCAGTGCCCAAGGAGCCTGTAATTAAGGAGCCATCCGTGTGGAGTATTATGAAGTCTTGGTTTGGCATGTGATATTCTCGTACGTTGAACTGTAGAAACTAAATGGCAAATAAAAATATGTTATATTCGCTATATACTGCCTATTATATGTATGTGTTTTAAATCACTGAAGCTCTGCTTATCAGTGATTCAAAGTTGATCTTTGAATTATAGTAGTCTGTTGCTCTCCCGTACGTTCACCGCATAGAAGCATACTCTTACTACACTCTGAATGGTTGATGCCATTCAAAGACCCGAACAGTGGCAAAGATTGCACAGACTTGGACTGACACATTGAAGAACTTAACAAACCGTAAGAAATGGACATTAAACAGAATGTGAACAATGTTCTTGTCCTTATGTGCATGTGCGTGTCTGTATGTTTCCATGTGGGTATCTGTGGCTTTCTTTGATTGTACTGGTGCGTGCTGTTGCCTTTTCTCTTGCTTTATTTCTTTTTTTTTTTAGTTTGCTGCGAAGGTCGCTATCAGGTCAACGGGCATCGTCTTGAGTCCTGCATGCTGCGTGCTGGCTGTCGCATCCGTCCTGTGTCCCATGTCCTCTGTGTCGAGGTCGCATCACAAAGCAATTCAAATAAAAAGCATAGCATAGCAAAAGCAAAACTTCTGCCAGCATTGAACCTTTACAAATTGAAACGCTGATCCTTTTGGGGATGCGCCAGTCAAGAAGACGAAGACGACGACAAATTTTTGACACTTGTGGACCGCACTCTTAAACACGCACACACACACACACACACACACATGCTTATGATTGTTATGAGTGGGTGGTGTCCGGGGCATGTTGACTTTTTGTTATTTGTTCGCTTGTTAAGTTTAAACGCTGTAAATGGCTTAGAAAATGCCAAAATGTTGAGTGCCCAACAGCGAGTCAGCAACAAATTGGACACAAATAAAAATGCTATTGACACAGTTTGTCAAAGTGTGTGAACTCGAAGATGGGTCGATTGCTTCTTTTGCTGCTTTTATTGTACGCTGGGCAACAAATGCGAATACTTTGCCAAAAGCACAAAACAAAATTGTCATACATACTACAAACAAAATGCCTTTAACTTCCACATTGCTCCCAGGCTCTACCAACCAAAAATTAAAAAAAAAATCGAAATGGTGAGTTGGTGAGTCAAGCTAGGATTCTAAGCTTCTTGCTTCGCCCTCAAATTCTTCAATCAATATTTTTTATTTTAATTTAATCAGTTTCTTTTGACCCATCTCTCCGAATTGATGCTGCTATCCTCGGAACGTGGAATCCTTAGCAAACCTGGCATAGCCTTCAGGCGTCTAGTGACAGCTGAAGGGGCAGATTTTTTAGCAGATCCTGCTAGGATGCCATTCAAAGGCACCAAACCTGGCATCGTCTTTGGACGTCTAGTGGCAGCTAAAGGGAAAAATGATCTACCAGATCCTGCTAAGATGCCATTGATAGAATAAATATTTTCTTCAACATGTGGAGCTTCTGAGTTTCTAAGCCCCTCCGTGAATGATGTTAATTTATTCGAACGGTCCCATCCATTCGAATCGGTGCTACTATGCTCAGAACGTGGAATCCTTACCAAACCTGGCATCGTCTTCGGATGTCTAGTGGCAGCTAAAGAGGAAGATGTTCTACCAGATACTGCTAGGATGCCTTTCAAAGAACTCTCACGTTCTTCAACATGTGGAGCTTCTGGTTTTCCAAGCCCCTCCGTGAATGATGTTAATTTATTCGAACGGTCCCATCCATTCGAATCGATGCAGCTCTCCTCGGCACGTGGAATCCTTATCAAACCTGGCATAGCCTTCGGATAACTAGTGGCAGCTAAAGGGAAAAATGATCTACCAGATACTGCTAGGATGCCTTTCAAAGAACTCTCACGTTCTTCAACATGTGGAGCTTCTGGTTTTCCAAGCCCCTCCGTGAATGATGTTAATTTATTCGAACGGTCCCATCCATTCGAATCGATGCAGCTCTCCTCGGCACGTGGAATCCTTATCAAACCTGGCATAGCCTTCGGATAACTAGTGGCAGCTAAAGGGAAAAATGATCTACCAGATACTGCTAGGATGCCTTTCAAAGAACTCTCACGTTCTTCAACATGTGGAGCTTCTGGTTTTCCAAGCCCCTCCGTGAATGATGTTAATTTATTCGAACGGTCCCATCCATTCGAATCGATGCAGCTCTCCTCGGCACGTGGAATCCTTATCAAACCTGGCATAGCCTTCGGATAACTAGTGGCAGCTAAAGGGAAAAATGATCTACCAGATACTGCTAGGATGCCTTTCAAAGAACTCTCACGTTCTTCAACATGTGGAGCTTCTGGTTTTCCAAGCCCCTCCGTGAATGATGTTAATTTATTCGAACGGTCCCATCCATTCGAATCGATGCAGCTCTCCTCGGCACGTGGAATCCTTATCAAACCTGGCATAGCCTTCGGATAACTAGTGGCAGCTAAAGGGAAAAATGATCTACCAGATACTGCTAGGATGCCTTTCAAAGAACTCTCACGTTCTTCAACATGTGGAGCTTCTGGTTTTCCAAGCCCCTCCGTGAATGATGTTAATTTATTCGAACGGTCCCATCCATTCGAATCGATGCAGCTCTCCTCGGCACGTGGAATCCTTATCAAACCTGGCATCGTCTTTGGATATCTAGTGATAGCTAAAGAGGAAGATGTTCTACCAGATCCTGCTAAGATGCCATTCAAAGAACTCTCACTTTCCTCAACATGTGGAGCTTCTGGGTTTCTAGGTCCCTCCGTGAATGATGTTAATTTATTCGAACGGTCCCATCCATTCGAATCGGTGCTACTATGCTCGAAACGTGAAATCCTTACCAAACCTGGCATCGTCTTCGGATGTCTTGTGGCAGCTAAAGGGGAAGATGTTCTACCAGATACTGCTGGGATGCCATTCAAAGAACTCTCACTTTCCTCAACATGTGGAACTTCTGGTTGTCTAAGCGCCTCGATCCATCTGTTCCATTCATTTGAATCGATACTGCTGTCCTTGGCAGATGACAGCCTTACCAAGCCTGGCATCGTATTCGGACGGCTTGAGGAAGCTGAAGGGCAAACAGATCCTGCGGAGATGTCAGCTTCCAACTGCGGCGGCTTTTTGGCAGTGACAGCGCGCATAGGCGGCGATCCTTGGCCACGTTGTGGCTTCCAAACATCATCCTGGTCACTCTCTTCAGAATGAAAATGCTTACCATAACGGCGTTTGCGGCGTAGACGCATTGTTGTAAACACCGTGCCATCACCTTCATCGTTGGCATCGTCGATCTCTTTCTCAATGTGAACGCCCTTGTGAGTTTTCTTACGAGCAGATCGGCGCATAATTTTTGTACGAGATAGGCTTTTAGTTGTCTTCGACCTAGGGACTACGTAAGCCGCGCAGTGCTCGCCTGCAAAAACAAGAGTTCATTGGTAACATAAGGGTGAAAAGGGAGTTGAATTCGGTCATTGTAAGTGAAAATAAATGAACTTTACTTGGGTCGTGCACACAGAAGAATCCTTGGTATTCGAGGTGACGAAAATTTCGCGTCAAGCGGAGAAGAACATTGTACAGCAAAGACAGATACGGCACGATGGGGAGATGTGTGTCAGGGATGCTTTGACTTTGGTTGAATTAAATGTATCGATACAAGTATAAGTAGCGTCATCCAATCACTGTTATTAGGTGCCATAAAATCTTAATAAAAATATTGATAATCCTATGAAGTATGCCTCAAGATGCATTTTGATGCAATCAAATGTTTCATATGTATGTACATATGTATGTATATGAAAGGAAAGTTGATGACATCAAGGGGTATCGATAGAGTTTTGAGCGCCTCCTTTTTATTTGTGGCCCAGTGTTTGGTGCTGGGCATCCCGTGTTTGTCTTCTTCTTTATTCCTGGGCATCAAAATAAGCTTGATAGAGTTGTTCGAACTGCTGCTGCTATTTGTGCTCATTGTTGTTGATTTGTTTTGTGCGTTCCTGTTATTGTTGTTGCTGTTTGTCATGCTCGTGCCCAGCCTCAGTGGCGTCGGCACGGGGCCGCACCAAAGCCCTGGGGTGTGCAGAGGTTAGCCAAGAAGGAGAGAAAAAAGGAACAAAAAATGGCAAAGAAGTGACCAACCAAGCCGACAAACAACAACAGCGGAGTCTCGAGCCCCAAACCAGGAGCATTGAAGTGTATTAAATGTTGCCACACTCACACACACACACACACACACACACACTGCCATATACTTGTATGTATGTATGTATGTACGTAGATATCAGGCAAACGAATGATTGTCATTGTGGAGACAAAACGTCTGTCCAGCTGTTCTATAAGTGTGTGCGAAAGTGTGTGCGAGTGTGTGGGTGTGTTGACAGTGATGAAGTGTTGACAAATGTGTTAAGGGATTTGCGGTTGGTTGACTTTCATTTTCCGTCAATGATTTTTGAGTGTATTGCTTTTGATTTACTTGCCATCCTCACTTTTTGTTCCTTGGCTAAATATTTTCTTTTAACGCAACGTAAAACTTTTATGAGCCATACATTAAAACTGCAACCAGTGTTAAAAGCAATTTCAAAGAGCGACAAATTGTGAAAGGCTTTGCCTCAATGGCTCTCCTCTGAAAATTGCTAAAAGCGACGATGAGCGAGTCTCTGTGCGAGTTCGGAGCTACGAGTATGTAGGATATGTGGCCAGTTATCTAAGCGGCTTACTTGTGGTTCTATATTTTTTCTCATTTCTATGCAGGCTTATACCGTATATACCGTATACACAGGATATACATAAGTACATATGTACATACATACATACATGCATCTATGCATGTATATTTTAAATTAAATTAAAAAATACGCTGGCTATGCAAAACTTTGATAAATTTTAAGCCGACACCCTGCCTCGCTACATAAATATAGTACGTGTGGACTCTTCTGAGAAATACTTGAGTGGAAAACTAAGCCACAGAAATGCACAAGAAGTGCTCACAATTCATGCATATTCTGTTCTTTCTAATTCGACCATTTTCCATTGTTCATTCTTCCCATTTGTCTGTTTCTCCTCCCCGCTTTCACAAATGTAACTCCCTCTTCATTTATGTACGACTACTTATATAAATGTTTTGGCGTCTAATTATTGGTTGCTCCTTAATTTCCCATTCTTACTTACTCATTACCATGAACGCCAATTCAAAATAAGCTATGGCTAATAATTATTTATTACAGCTTTAACTCAGCGTTGACATTTTGTCAGTTTATGCTAGAACCACAATTTATAATTTGACTAATTTAATTCCTATATTTACATTTTTTAAGAACTAGAACAAAAAATATGAAATACAAATTTGTGATTAAAATGTTTTGTATATTAATACCTATGTTATACAGAGGATCTATACGTAAGGAAAGTTCAAAGTGTTGCTATAAATATTAAAAACAAAAAGAATAAATGTTCTTTCATTTATTCAACAATTAACCTTAAAAATTGGTTTTATTTGGTCGCTAAAAAATCTGGCTTGGAGCCACTGTGCAACATCTGCTTTGAAGCGTTGCTTGTTATTTACAGAGGCACCATAGCTATGATAAATACTATATGATTCTCAAAACTCGTGTATGTTCAATGTTTAATGTCTCGCCTATTCGCAGGCAGCGTCCTTGGGTTGCCAAAATGATGAGGTTTTAAGGTGAAACAAAAGAGGCATTAAGAGCCAAGCAAGCGAAGCTTTGCGTGAGAAGCGGAATGATGGCGGTAGCGGCAGAGGTGACCACCTGGTCGACATGAAGGACATAAAGGACATGAAGAATATGAGAGCGGTTTGTTGGGACAGTTGCCACAGTTTGTTGCATTGAAATGCATTTAAAGCATGGGCAACATAATTTTAATGAGTTTTTGCTCTTAATCCGTTTGCAAGATGTCGTCAATGCTGGTGGGAGTACTGTTGTTTCAAATGATGTTGTTGTTGCTGCCGTTGCTGTTGTTGTTGTTGTCCTTGTTTTTGTTGCTGTCAGGCAGTAGTAGTTGTGCCTCGCGGTTATTTCGATTCTTTGCCCAGCGAAATGTTTCATAAAGCACGCTGCTGGTGCTGTTCCTGCTGCTGCTGCTGCTTACTTGTCATCATTTTTCCCCCATTTTATATTTGTCAGTTTGTTTGTGTGTGTGTGTGCATGTGTGCGTGTGTGTGTGTGAGCCAGCATGTGCATGTTTTCATTCTATTTTCCTGCTACAATTTTCCTCTATGGCCTTAAGCATTTGGCGCTGGCATTTTCATTTTTCTTCACTGTTTGTTATAATTTTCCGCTCTTTTCAGCATTTTAATTTGATTCAACAAACATTTTTTTTTTTTTTTTGTATTTTTTAAGCATTTCTTTTATTTTTGTTCTTTGCCATTTCATTTCATTTCATTTCGAGCTCAGTTTCAGTTTTCGCAGTACAACGTTTTATTTTCTCATACTACATACACATATATTTTTTGTTGTGTTGTTTCTGTTGTTCTCTTCGTATTTGCTTTTGTTTTTGTTTACTGCATTTTTTCAATTTCGTCGCCTCTGCCTGCCGACAAGGACTGGCGGCAACAATTTCTTGTTGCATATTTGTTGGCGCTCGCTTTGTTTGTTTGTCAACGTGCCGTGTCGTGCCGGGCCGGGCCGGGCCGGCTTGCATGCAGCCCTGTCCGCCAGCATCCACCCCCACCCCCACCCCCACTGCTGCTGTAAGGGACTATGATTTCGTTGTCTGGCATTTTCATTTTTAATCCTTTAGCCAAATGCGGTCGGCACTCTGCATACGCTGCGGGCAGTGTGTGTCTTAAAGCTGCATATCCCCCCAACCAACCAACCAACCAACCAACCGCCCACCCACACACATCCTTTGACTAGGTTTAGATTTTGGGCATTTGGAAAGGCCCAAGTAGCGCGCGTTCTATTCTGTTGTTGTCCGCATGCCAAAACATTTAGGCGCTTCTACATATGCCACGATGCAGCTACACTAGTCAACAATTGCGCATTGACTTTACCTCAAAGCTGAAATCTAGCGAAAGAGGTAAATGTGCCTTCGAGTGACTGTTGTGCATACAGCATGTAACTGTATACTAACGTTCACTTTTTCGAGTTCATGTAACTTTAACTGGATTATCCTATTCTATAAGAGCTGGAGAGTGATGACAACAATTCGAGTCGAGTCTAACAATATCGAATCTGCCGCTGCAACCTTTCTTTACATACACATTTACTACTATTTTTACTGACAACTATGGCTTACGACCTGGCAGGCTACGAAGAACAAGAAACTTGGGTAGACTTGTCAATCGCCTCTAAGGACTCAGAGTTGTTAGAATTTTTCGCAATAAATTCTCCACTTAATAGCAAAAGAAATAAGTAATGAAATTCTTAAGTTCCGGAAAATGGGATTTGTGAGTCATTTTTAGTTTCTCCGAAGCATGATTCGATTACATATCGAATGGTTTCATTTAAAGAATAATGACTATCTTTGAAAATAACTCGTTAGTGCCATAATATTGCTACTTGTTGTCCATTTACGGAACTTCTGTCCACATACAAATGCCAGCTAGTGTACACTTGAGTCTTGAAGCATGCAACAGTTTTCTTTTCCCTTTGCTAAATGCGAGTAGGCAGCAGTCAAGCAATGGAATCAGCAACAACAGCATTGCAATTTGCAATGCGGCCTCAATTTGTGGCAGCTGCCTAAGCCCAAGAATCAATGAGCGAGCAGAGCAGCAGGAAGCGGAAGCGGAATAGGAATCGGACAGAAAGCGGCAGGCAGAAGACTGAAAGCAGCAAGCAGCAAGCAGCGCTAAATCAAAACACGTTCATTTGGGGCATGCCACAAGCAGATGCAAGCCAAATGGCTGAAATACCAATTAACCAATAAATGTGCTTAAGCAAAAGCCCGTGCACAGAGACGTCGATGAGCAAACAAACCAACGGGCGATCTACAAATGCACATTACTCGTATCTTCAATGGGCGGGAATTTCGCCTTGGCTCTCCGATTAAGCAATCAAAGCGCAATTGAAAATGTTAAGAATTTTTCATAAAATAAACAGAGGGGCGAACCTCTTAGAAGGATCCGACGAAGAATGGAAACGCTGGTATTGGTAACCAGTTGGACTGCCCGTTGATGTTGTGGTTGGGAAATCAAAGCGTTTATTGCCTTCAACAAAGCAAAGCTAAAATTGAGAAACATCTCTCTGCGTGCCGCCTATGCAAATACTTGTAGTTGGACAACGCGCGCTATATATTGCACGTATAAAATGTAAAATATTTTCAATTAATTTGTTGCTGCTGCTGGTCTGCTGGGCTGCTGGTCTGCTGGGCTGCTTGTTGGCTGGGCTGCGGATGTTGCCGCTTCAATTTCTATTTAACAAAAATTAGAATATTTTCATTTGAATTTGTGTAAGTGGTGTAGATGCGTGGCAGTGGCAGGAGGGTGGGGGAGGGGAGGTAGGGGGTGTGGAGCGAGTACTTCATTGGCCTCACTTTCATGTTGATTGCGAATGCGGCCAGTCAGGCAAACGGTGGTCGGTCAGCCCTTTTTTGGTATTCATTTAATTTCTGCCGTATTTGTGCAACACTTGAAGGTGTGCCCAGCCCCCTCCCCCTCTCCCCCCAAACAGCAAACCCCGCAACCCATCAATCCCAACCAGCACCCAGCCATCCAACAAACCGACCGCAGAATCGCGAACAAGCGCCCACATCGCTGCGTCGCTATGCTGCGGCCAACTAATAACTTTTTCCTTAGGTTTTTGTTTATTCATGAGTTTGATTTTTTGAAGCTGCCGCCACCATCGAAGTCGAAGCCGAGCCGACGTTGACGTTGATGCCGACGTCGACGTCGACCAACGACTTTGCAACTTTACGGCCTCCACCTCTGCCCAACGGGGCAGTCTGAGGGCGTGAGAGTTTGAGTTTGAAGAGCTGCTGCTGTTTGCTTAGCGCTTGCTGTTTGTTTGTGTGGCAGGCCCCACAAAACGATTCATGGACGTGGGCAGTGGGCTGAGGGTGGCGGGGCTGTGGCGGTAGGCCAGGGAATGACCACAAACGGATATGGCAGCAGTGATGCCTATTCCAAACGTGTCCTTTCATTTTGATGGCAAAAAAACTTTTGTTTTGAGAAACGCCAAAACCTTAGACCCACTACAAGTATAATACTTTATTTCAGCAACAGACTCATGCATCAATAAACCTCAACTCTCGTATTCTTTTAAATTGTTTCCAACATCGTTGAACTTCAGATTGATGGCATCTCATACCGACATCATTTGACATCATTGGCTAAAATAACAATAATATTTAATTTTTTTGATAAAATTTTTCTTTGCTAAGAAGTCGGCGTTTTTTTCCCGCTAGATCAGACCAACAAAAACTTGTCAACTCTGTCGCACAATTTCTGCGTTGACGAAGATTGACGAAAATGATTTAGGCGGCCTATTCAGAGATGCAAAGACGGTTGGGTCCTACCTTTTTCATGCGTGGCTTCACAGGAGCGCCAAAAGCTCCGCCGTTCATGAATGCAAACGCATAATTATTTTATTTGTTTTTGGTTTTATTTGTAATGCTGCTGGCGCTTAATTTTCATTATTATTTATTCATGACACTCGGTTTTTTCTGGCTTTTTTTATATGTATATGTATATGTATATGTATATGTATATGTATATACATATATTTTTTTGTTTGCCAAAGAAGTATCACCAGCGGCATGTTTGAATTTGTATAAATTGCTTGATAGAGGTGGCAGGTACAAATTTGCATGACAATGGGTTAACATAAACGAACAGCCTCCCGACCGACCGACCAGTCGACCAATCGCACACAGAGGAGGGAGGCTGCACAGATGCAAATAAAGCGAATGTCATGACAAAGGACACATAGCTGATGCTGATAATGCAGCTTATCGCTGCGGATAACAATTTAAAACAAGGCACCAGCATAAACCTGCGCAAATAGACATACGGGCCAACAAACAAACAAACAAACAAACATCGACCAACCGACAGACAGACGGACAGACAGACAGACGGACACACAAACAAACAAGCTGACAAACAAACACGGCCTGGCCCATGCGTCGAATTCACGCCCAATTTTCATTTCCATATGCCTCAAAATTGTATTATGTGTGGCATAAATTGCACACTCACATGCACACACACCTACACACACACCACACGACACATCCAGAGACTCATTCTCATCATCGGGCTCAACGTTGGTCCGTGTCCCATTTTACAGAACGACATCATTGACATTCATTGGATTTTGGGTCGACCATTCACACCTGATACCAAAGTGTGCACAAAGTGTTTTATGGTTATTCAAATGCGTCCGGTCGCGCCATAACCGTAAAATGATTTGGCAGCAGCTCCTCCAGCGGCGCAGAGACAGCCACAGGCACAGGCACAGAGACAGAGACAGACGCAAACGTCGCTGTGGGGAAGGTGGCAAAGGACCGTTCACAGACTGCTGCATTGCCACATTTCCAGGACACGGACACACAGCCAACTCATTATGGACTGCGTCGCTCTTTACGAGTACAGCGCCAAATCTGTGCCCACAATTGTATTAACATTTTATTACGCATCAGAAGAAACGGTTAAGTGAGTTACTTGTATTTGCTTGTGGTTTTGCCAGCCGGTTTGCAATTTTTGAAAATGTGTCTGCACGAAATGCACCCAACCCAGTGTTTTTAACACATACTATATACTTGTAGTACTATAAATTACACGAAACTCTCGTTAATGCGATTAACGGCCGTTCAGTTTTTCGATTTCCATACATGCATATCAATGTATAATTAATTTCTTAATGTGCGTCGCTGTGAGCATCGAATACAATATTACCATAAACAGTTGATGGTAATCGTGTTTGAAATTCGTAAAGAATTTATTACAAAATTCTTAAAGAACACTACTTAAACAATCAACAAAAACTTGTTTGGTTTTTTTTATCCATATTTTTAGCAGAACAGATTTTATGTTCCAGTCAAATGTTCAGTCCAATACAATATGCCCTTTTCAGTGGCATACAAATATATGTTCATGTTCCATGAATTTCATTTGATTTTGAATCGATGTTTCGCATAAAATTACGCTTCTGCTCCCCAACCTAAGCCGCACAGAAATTGTGTTTTTGTTCCTTTTATTTAATTACTCCTTTTGTTTTTTTACAAAATGGAATTTACAAAATCAATTTAGTTTCATTAAAATGTTGCCGAAAACATTGCCAGTAAAGCGACAATTGTGCTGCTTATTTGTTCATAGATACTCGCCGCTCTTTGTATTCAGATTTGAATCGATGGGTCGCATTATGTGGATCATATGTATGTAGATACGAGTATGTGCGTTTCTTGCATATGTATGTGTGTGTAGATTGCATGTGTATTTGTCTATGATGGGATTAGTAAGCCTCAGAGCAAATTTCGCTTCATTCTGTGTGGTTTTTTTGGATTATGCTTTTATATTATAAATTATTCTATATATCTATTTGTGTTTACTGAGTTTATTTGTTAATTAGTTTCGTTAATATATGCTCGTTCAATGCGTCGTTGTTGTTGTTGTTGTTGTGTCGTATATGTAAATAAAAAATAAAAAAAACAAACAAATAGTGTAAAATGTGTGAGCTGGACAGAAGAGCAGTCTTCTGAAAGATTGTTGCTCATGCAGAGCTTCATACTTGTATTGTTGTCTAGAATGAATTAAGTCATGACATGAAGTAAACCATCATCAATCATCAGATTTGTCAGATGCTGTACTAACTTTAGTAGCATCGCGCTCCTCCTGAGTCTCCGGCTCATTTGTCGTTAGTCCCAACAAATCAAAAAGGTTCTTCACTGCCATAAATTTCGGAACTATATCTTCTGCGGTCATGTGCTTAATATCCTCTAAATCAATATTGAATATATCTGCAAGTCTGGAGGACATCGACAAAGGTCCTGCTGGATTTGGACATGGCACCGTTTGGATGCTAGCTTGAGGCTGGTTTACTGCGCCATGCTGCTCGAGAATTTCTTGCTGCTGGCCATTTGGATTGCCGTTCGGAAATGTAATATTTGGACAATACAAATTCAAATACTGCAGTAGAGTATTGTTATTGTTATTTCCAAGTTCAGGCTGTTGAGTGGACCAGCCATCGAATCTCTTACTTTTCCGATAGACGGATGTGACTTGCGGATTCATTCTGCCTGGAAGGTTGGAAGTAGGAGCGCTCATGATATTTGCATTCATAGGCAACTGCTGTTGTCCAGGATTGTGCTGCAGATCTACAAAGACTGGTTGGCGAACTCCATTGCTATCGAATATATAACCAAGTTGGACCTGGTTGTTGGCTGGCTGCTGATTGGGCCAGCCATTATAATTGAAATCGCCATGCCTGATCACGGGATTCCTTACCCAGTTGCCTTGCGGATTTGCGTAAGCGGCTGGCGAATTCATTCCGCCAACAATACCGCGTGCGTTATACAGCTGCTGGGGCTGATTGGAAGAAGAAGCGCCCATTGACATAGGCAAATCCTGATGTTCACGATTGGACTTCGGATCCACATCCTGTTGATTGTTTCCAGCTGCAAGAACCTCACCATTTGGACGAACCTCACGAACTTTTTCGTATTGCGTTTTAAGCTGTCCCCAGTTGCGACGAGCACCCAGTTGGCTTAAGTCAACATCCTCATTATCTCGTGCATAGTCAAGGTCCTTGTAGGGCCTAGAACGATTCCTTTTTCTCCGATGGCGTCTTGGGATATTTGGCTTCGGGAATACGCGCTTTTCATAGAACTCGTCTGCAATCAGTTTGATGCTTAGTGTGTTGCAGTTAAATGTTAACGAGCAGTTTGGGCTTACCTAGCGGCATATTAATTGATTCTTCGCGGTCCGACATGAATCAGAAACTCAATTATTTTTGCAAATATAATCAGCACAAAAGGTATCAACGTCACGAAAACTTGCCGTCAAGTGGAAAAAATGATGAAACTGTCAAAGACCACGTTCTAGAATGCCATGTCATTGGACAGGGCTGCTTTGGACTCAGGGACTAATGTTGTAAAAGCAAGCGAGAGTATCGATTCGTTAATATGGTTATCAACATTTCAAATAAAATATATTACTTGATTGTTTGTTTAATTGCTTACATTTTATAAGTTCAAGTAATTAGATGAAGATGCATCGTCTTAATGTCTTGTGATAAAATCACAGTTTTCACGAGGCATCGATATTTTACGGTCTTGGCAGCACTGAAGCTTTCCAGCTGCTGCGACGGCCAATTTTTTCCTTAATTTGCTATTTTCTTTCTGTTGTAGTATTAGTGGCTTGTTTTAAAGTCGTCAACGAGTTTTGCAACTGCACAACGGGTTCACTCGAGTCCCTAGTTAGTGTAAATCTATTCTGCGCAATTTCTAAGAGATCGGGAGTTATTCATAGGATATTGTGTATGCACTTGCACTGCTCCTTTAAAGTTTCATTTTCTCACACACGTATATGTATATACATATATATAGGAAATTTCTAAAAGCAAGTAAATACGATTTTTAATTCCAAAACAATTGCTTATATTGAAACATAAGATCGAAATAAAATGAAATCATCTAAAAAGAAAGGAATTCAGAAATCCCTCCAGTTAGTGATTATGCCAAGTTTTATATTGTTAGGCCGATTTAACAGAAAGTTATAGCCATATATCTTTGCCCAAGCACTGTTAATAAGCTTCGCTGTCAGCTTAAAAATACCTTTGAAATGAAATAATTGTTTAAATGTAGTCGAATAATCCAATACATACAAGAAATACAATTTTAAGTGCGTTTTTTTCAAGTATTCTAATAGTTGACAGTAGTATGTTTTGTTCTTAGCGAAAAGCGTTTAATTTTCTTCATTTTCCTACTTTTCCACACATTTTACTTTGCACCCAAAGGCTTAAAAGTCTTAAGCATGGCAAACTCCAGTCTATACGTGTAAGTTTAACGTAATGAGAGGAAGCAAATAAAACGGGTCCATCTGTCCGTCTGTGCGAACCCCAAGAACTTTTGATTTATAACACCTAAGGACACCAAACCTGTAACAGCCCTTATTTTTATGCGATAGGTCATAGGACCGAACTGTGGTGGCACTTGATATAATGTTAATTATTATTATTATATCAAAACTCATATTAAGATATAAGAAGATATCGTCTGTCTGACACAGTCTGAAGACTGCGGCGGAGAAAAGGATGTATTTAAAACCAGCTTGGATTTGTTTCATGCATGTACCAGTATATGTAAAAAAAAATCGAATACAAAATATGCTTAATTATGTGAAGTATGCTAGCAAATAAAGTCAAGCCGATTTCAGCTCATCAAAACAGATATTTCAATGCAGTTTCTACTGCACCTCAAAACTATCAACTCCAGAGCTTTCCCACTCACATTTGCCGTCCGACTGAAATTGCTTTTTGTTTTTGGTTACCCGCGCACACACCAGCATGTACATATGTATGTATGTATGTATGTATGTATGTATGTATGTATGCATGTGCGTCGTCATATAGCCGCAATAGTTTACACATATTTTACTCGGCTAACGATGTAACCGATAAAAAATGCAACGCTGCTCGCATCGCTCGCTCACTGCAACAAGAATAACATTTTGGTCAGAAGCTGGAGCAGCAAATGGTCAGCACTTGTCCAGCTGGTAGACGTCAGACGTGGCACTATGGCGAGTATTGCCTGCCAGTTGCTGGTTGCTGGTTGCCAGATACCAGATAGCAGAAACCAACAGCCAGCAACGACAAACACACACAACTATACACATAAGTATACTATACATATATGCTATAGTGTTCGTACATACACGTTCAAACACGTACATACATGTATAGTATGTGTGTAGGAACAGAGACAAGTGACAGCTGGCCAATGTGTCCAACGGTAGGGATGCCATGTGCGTCGCACTTCGCCAATGTCCAGTGTCTCTTGTCTCGCGTCTCGCGTCTCGTTGTATGTGGCAGCGACTAACAACATTGCAATGACATGCTGCTGTACGGTGGAACATATTTTATTTGGCTTTGAGAGAATTTGTTGTTGTGTGCATTTTTGCCATTTTTGGCTTCTGAAGGACACCAGACACGAAAATATCGAGACTGCCGTGCGCCAAGTTGGCTTTATTAATGATAGCGGCATTGAGTTCAGCAGAGTTACAGATACCAGCAAGACAGTAATCTCACTTAGCTGCCTGCTGGGCTGCATACTAATCAACTGTGGGAACATGCTGTCAAGGACACAGACATTGTATTTTTCCCAATTACTAAATACGAGTATCACTCCTGTTCTAAAAATATCGACGTTAGGGACATTCCTAAGCCGGGCAGTCCCGGCAAATACACAAATGTAATACAACTGTGATATGGCTTGTATCAGAAAAAGTGCTGAAGAACTGCTAAGAAACCATGCCAAAGCAAGTCCCATTTTTGGTTTGTTCCTGAGTAGGATTTTGATTCGAATCAAGGCTGAAGACTGATTGAAATTTCACAGTTATCGTAAAATTTAATAACTGTCCAACCCAGGACAGATCTTAAATAAAGACAAAATTGCGAATTTATACAAACGAATTTATGCAAAGCGTGCATTGTTAAAACTTACGCGAATAAACATGTGCGTATATATACATATGTAGGTACGTGTTTTACATGATGCGAATCTACTTGTATGTTGGAAATATCAACTTAGCAGTACTTTAGCAGTATGTATTTTCAATACTAGACTTATTATTATAACACATATTCTTCAATTAAAAATTTGGAAATATAGCTTCTTTTTACCAAGCGTTTCGTGCGCATATAATATCCACAGGAGAGTTGATCCCGCTCGCCGTTAGCTTTCATTTCTTGTTTTATATTAAAAATGTTCGATGTTAAGGTTTTCGATACACGATGCACAAAATATCGATGTTTATTTCAGATGTTCATCACTAATACTTGTACATATGTGAATGTAACAAAAAAAGGAAACAATTGTTTAAGCTCTACTTTCTTGATTCGTTATTTCGTTATTTTTTTAAAAATAAAGGAGAAATATACAATTACTCGAGCCGAGAAATAATCCATGCCCCAGTTGATGTTGCCAAATAGTTAAGATGACATCTGCAACAGATATGCTTTCTGTCTTTTGCTCTATTGTGTTTAAATTGAAGAAATGTTCTGCCATTACTTATACGTAAGAAGGAAGGTAACAACAAATAGAAACATCAAATTACTTAAGCTCTACTTCCCTCAATCGTTATTAAACAAAAATAAAGCAGAAATATACAATTACTAGAGCAGATAGTTAAGATGACATCTGCAACAGAAAGATATGCTTTCTGTCTTCTGCTCTATTGTGTTTAAATTAAAGAAATGTTCTGCCATTACTTATACGTAAGAAGAAAGGTGACAACAAATAGAAACATCAAATCACTTAAGCTCTACTTCCCTTAATCCTTATTTAACAAAAAAGTGAAGAAATATCCAATCCATGTCCTATTTGATGTTTCCAAATAGTTAAGAAGACATCTGCAACAGAAAGCAAATCTGTCTTAGACTCTATTGTGTTCAAATTGAAGAAATGTTATGCCATTACTTGTACTTAGGAGGGGCAACGAGACAAAATACCATATACTTTCGTGGGCCAACATCTGAAGGGAAGCTTGGATTAGCTACAACTTCGGGTTAGTATCTACGAGACGATCTCGATTCAACCAATTATTATTTTATTTATTTATTTTCAATACAGTCGATGTACATAAAAAAATCAATACAATACAATAGAGAACTTAAACTAAGTAAAACTAAAGAAATAAAAAAGCCTATAAAAATGACAAAAATATCTAATAACGAATCCGACATGGTGGGGGAATTTTATTTGCCAAACGGCCAGCTATGCCCCGATTCACAGCAGAGAGTAGTCAGATACGTTATTAGACCTATCAAAACCGATGTGGTGATGAAAAAATATAGCAATAAAAGATAGAAGAAAACAAATTAAAATTAAAATACTTAAATAATAAAATATAATTAAAAATTAAAGGTGAAGAATCACTGACCCGTTGGGGGAATATTTATTAGCCAGTCCGGCAAGCTATGCCCCTACTCATGTTATATGCCATTTTTATTTCCAGGATCTTTCCTTCTCTCCACCTCTCTCCAAATATTTATCACTTTCCTTCGAACTGTCAGTCTCTCTGTATATGTATTTAGAGAAAAAAATCTTACAAATGTACTGGAATCAAATGCGAGTACGCTTTAACAATCGCTCGTTTAATTCCAATACCGCACTTGTGGCTTTTACCTTTTCTCACCATAATTTATTAACATCTCTGTACGAGCGCTGTGTCCGAGCATAGCGTCTCCATCGGTTTCGCCATCCACCGCAGACAGCAATCAGACCATGGCCAAAACGTAACAAAAGCGTCCAACTTAACGATTGACAATCAATCGAGCAATGAACCAACAATTGTAGGTCGAAAATCGATGGCGTTTGTTTGTGGTCAGCAATTGTTGTCTGAGCGGTATGTTAATCTATAATTAAACAGCTCAGAGTGCGACGACACACATACATACAAGTACATACATACATACAAGTATGTATGTACATATATACTTGTAAGTCCAGTGGACTACATAGTAATAGGATTTCAAGCGTATGCGCACGGCTTTAAATAATTTCAGAACCAACCGGAGTCGCAATAGCAACTAAATCTAAATCTTTTACAAGTATACTCGTATATATTCCCATTTAAACACATACGTATGTGTATGTATGTATGTACATCTGTATATACATTTTTTGTGCAGCATTCATTGTCTTTTTGCCTGTGTTGGATTTTTGTCTTTGTTTTGTTTCTTCGGCTTTGTCCTCAACTCAGTGTCGTGACATTCCTCTGCCGTCGGCCACCTTTCCTGACCTTAATGACGCAGCAATCTGTCGTCGTTACTGCTGTTGGTGTTGTCTTTGGTGGCGGCTCTGGTGGTAGGAAGCTCATGAAATTAGGCACGAATGTCCGGCCGCTTGGCACGCCCATCCCATCGCCATCCGTTGCTCATTTTGTCCACTCGCTGTTTCTGTCGCTGTCGCTGTCGCTGCCACTGCAACCACTTGCAACCACTTCACCACCCACCCACGCTCCTACTCCTCCTCCTTCGCTGCTTCTGCTGTTCTTCGTCGAGCCTTTGCGCGTAATGCCTGGTGATTTGTTAGATTCCCTTTTCCTGTTCTTTGCGGCCGTTTTGTCTCTCTAGAGATTGGGCAACTCCGAGGCATTCACCTGTAAATTCCACAATGGCATGGGTCGCCACTCCCCATCCCGCATTTTGGCATCTCGCTCGACTGGCTGGCAAATTTGCATGCCATTTGCGGCGAATTTCATTTAAGATTTATTTAAATTTTCCTGCGTGTGTGCGTTTGTTGCGAACTTTGGACATCGCATCATTTTCACGTCTGTATTTGGGTTTATTTTTCTCTTGCTTTGCTGTTTTGTTTTACGGCGTTGATATGATAATTTGTTGCTGTTCCTTGTAGCTACTCTTGTTTACAGTCTTATTTGTTGTTTTTCCTCTTCTTGTCGTTGTTGTTGTCGCCGCTCTTTCTGTTGCTGATAGTGCGTGCGTGCGTGCCTCGCTTTGGCTGGCGATTTCATGAGCACAGTGGCGCGTAATCTATTTTCAAATACAGTGAAAGCTCCCTTAATGGACACCTCTTTTATCCGGACACTCTCTTCGGCGGACACTTTTTCTAAAAACATTCGATCTGTGTATAAAGCATTTAAGTATCCCCTTAAGCGGACACTCCCCTTGGGCGGACAAACATTGGCCGACCGTGAGTGTCCAGCCAAGAGAGTTTTCACTGTAGTTTTCTTTGCAGCTCACATCGAATTGGACCGATCAGTTAACAAACTAATACGAATGAAACGCTAAGCAACTCAATCCATAAAATCTTGAGAGCCACTAATGTGGAAAGGGGGTATTGGAAACTTTTGGAAAATCCAATCAACCCGTATGCTGAAAATACAACAGTTTTAGCTAAATAGGATCGCTTTTGTAAAGCAGTGTATGTTTCAAGGTTTAATACTCTACTTTGCATCCACGGTGCTCCCTGAACAATGGTCGTCACACAGACATAGATAAATCGAAATAAATTTAATGCTAATGCCCAGACTCCAACCGAAAACAGGCGCCGCATCTCCAAGGACCTCCAGCGACACAAAATGCACAGCTTATTTTGCATTTGAGTAATGTGCGTTAAATTGTTTGAGTATATAGCTGGCATATGTGGCTGTAGGTGTACATACTTGTATGCATATACATATCTATACATATGTACATATATATCTATGTGTGTGTGTGTGTGTAATTAATGTGTTTGTTGTTTTTGGTTTTGGTGCCTGTCTGGCTGCTTTGCCCATTGCCTTTGGCTACGCTTTATTTCGAATTATTTGCACATTTGCTGCCTTAACTAACAACCCTGCCACCAAAAGCAGCAGTAGCAGTAGCAGCAACAGCAATAGCAATAGCAACAACAACAACAACACAAACACCTACATACTTACATTATTTTCGCATCATTTAATTTAATGCATGGCATGGGGCGCATATAAAAAATATGGCCGGCTTGTTTTTGTTTAGCTCGGTTTTGTTTTTTGTTCCCTGCTTTGTTTTACATTTTATTTCACTTGTTGTCGACACTGCCACCGAAGCCGAAGCCGCCGCTGCCCTTGCCCCTCCCCCACGCACACTCACACCAACACACCAACAGCCCCAACAGCCAACAGCCAACAGCCAACACCATCGCCATCGCCACTCGAAATTTAGCATTTTGTTAGCAGCTAATAAATGCCAAAGCGACGCGACACGTTGCGGCAACCGCACTAAAAATTTGTGTACAAATAAAAAGCAACAACAACAAAAACAATAACAACAACAGGAGCAGCAGCGAGAAGAAAGTGCCAGGCAACAAACAACAATGGACACTGAACGACGCCCCCACGGCACTTGGTGGCATGTCCTGCCAGTTTGAAAACTGTAATTATTTTAAGGGATTCTTTATGCTAAATAGCAGCGTCGACGGCCACACACAAATACCACACACACACACACACACACACCCACACACACGCACGCACACTCATAGCGAGAATTTGAAATAAAGCGCTGGCATGAATTTTGAAGCTAAACGAGCGCCCGCCCTCGTGCTCGGCCCACCTACCTGTCAGGTGTAAAGTGGCAACGGCCTAGCATTGAATAATTACATTTTAATAGAGTGTCTGGACGAGTGTTTTAAAAACATTTTTCAACAGCTCGCACTCACATACTAGTACACTGAGCGAAAACAACGCCTAATACTTAGTATATATCTCTCTTTTCACCTTCTATATTCATATTACATATTCAGTTAATTATTTATTTACAACTAGTAGAGGGTTGGCTAAATTTCAAGAATTTTTACTCTTCTACAGCACATCTCTTTAATTCGAAAACTCGCTTAGTTGTCGAAATATACTCGGATATGTATGTAAAAGCAATATTAATGGCAACAATAATTGAAAACTGGTCAAACTTTAAGACTTCTTTCCTTTCTAACTTGTTAAAAAAAAATAGTATATTTACAAACAAAAGGAGGTATTAAGAATCATTCAGAGGCACAGTAGTTTTTTTAAAGTTTCATTGATAACTTAGTTTTCCTAATAGGTATTTTTGTTTTTTCACACCCATTCCAGAGATGGTCACTGAATAAAAAGTGTGTAGAGCGAAGAGCGAAGAGAAATATTCAATAGCAGTCCATGGATTTTGTTTTTATCGTTCACTTATGTAACTGCATTTGGTTTTATTAGCCATATAAAAAATTCTCCATTGTATTTAGCTCCAGGGAGTTGGTTCTAAACTGAAATGCTATTATATTTTTTGTTCAATTTTAAAACCGATTTTAACAGACGAGTATACTCTTTACAGCTAAGATTCGTTGGCTTTTCAAATAAGTTTTAAAGTGTAGCAGGACTATTTAAGCCGCTTAAAGCTGAAATGCCATAAATGGAAAGAAAAAATGGTTTCCCAGGCAATTTTTATGGCTCATGAAAGGGGCGACTGGACAAAGAGTTGCAACAATTGGCATTAGTTAAACATAAAGTTGCCTTTACGATGGACAGCAGCGCTCCGGGGCTTTTGTTAAAGCCACACACAAACACATACTGCTACTTAGGCACACACAAAAGTAGCAGGATACAATAATAAATTTCATCAAGTCACCAAGTTTCGTAATATGCCACACGTACGTCATTAATCTTGAGTTTTGAGCTAAATTTGATGAATTAGTGGGCAATGCATTGGCCGGTCGAGCGAGCAAAAACAAACACAAAGACTGGGGGAGACAGAGTGATTGTTGTTGGTGTTGTTGCTTTTGTTGCTGAGCATTAAGTTGGCTGTGGCTGACTGACTTGGCAGCTGACGACAGCAATGCTCAGGCAGGATATCAATAAAGCCAAGACAGGAGGCTATTGCTGCTGCTGCTGCTGCTTTTGCTGCTTTTGCTCCTCCTGTTGACCTCTGAAAGCCTATAAGACATGCCGCACATACAAGTACGAAAATATAGAGGGTATGTGAGGTGGAGAGGGGCTGGGGAGTTGGCTTTGATTTGGGTTCAGCGGTGAGGTTAAGCGCCCATACCAAAACAAGTTTAACTAAAATAATAAAAGTCAAGCTGTGTACAAACACACAAAGACACAGACACATACTAGTTGTGTGTGGCCCTAACGATATTCCCATGAATGCGTATGTGCTAGCAGCATTAGGCATTCTTACATACACATATGGATTGGCCCTATGTATAGGTTGAAAGTGGAGCTGTGCTTAAGAAAGCCATGAATTGGGATTGGCTCGAAATTATTGGTTCACTGATAAGCTCATAGCAATATTAGCAATAATAACAGGCGATATATATCTAAATTATTACCTAACTTAAGCCTTAACTACTATACATAAAATATTTGCCGCTGAAAAATGTGAATATGCAGGTAATAGAGTACTGCCCAATGCGCAGAGACTGCCTTCTTTTATTAGAATTATGAAAAAGGACAAAAGCGCCAAAACTCTGAAACAACGTATTAATTGTACCCAGCTTTCCCTTTCATTAATTCATTCATTTTTTATTTATTGAATATTGAAAAATAAGTTGTTAATAGGTCTTTTAACTCTGTACCGGATATAAATTCCCGAAGGCGCTTCTTGCTATTGTAAATACTTTAAGCATTGCTTTATATTTCGTTATCTTTCTTGACAGCCTATATTTGCCGACTAATATCCTATCCACATAGTTTTAATGAACTAGATCGCACAGATCTCCATGCGTGTTTGTGCGTTGGATTTTGTTTTGAAACTAGCCCAAAAGTTTTTTCAAGCAGCGTCTGCAAAGTCTTGAGTAGTGAGCATTTCATTGATATGCTGAGCTACTGCATGGCTGGCCAGAGACAGTTGGGGGAGTTACGGCCGCATTAATTTTTTTTTTACGACTAGCATTTGTTAGGCAATTAGAAATGAACACAAATATTCAGATGCATGCTCGTATATGTATACATATTTGTATACTTGTACATATTTGTATAATTGTCAGTAGGACTTGGCTTCGCCAAAAGGAAGCAGGAGCAGCTAGAGAGAAAGATTACGAATAGGAACTTCAATTAGGCGCAGCGAGTCGGTTTCATTTAAATGTGCAGCCTAAAAGCAGGCAATGAAATTTTTATAGCTCTCAAGCAAATGCCACTCCAAGGACCCGACCCTTCAAATGCAATAGAAAAAGGGAAAGACGGAGGCGCTGCACACATGCAAATATTGCTTTTGTTGGAGCACACACTGTTTTACATAAACATAGGGCATATGTATGTATGTATGAGCGGCTATACTTGTGCCTTGGCATTCATTTCTATGGCCTCGTAGCGGCTATGTCGCCCTCGTCGCCAGCGTCGTCTCAGCAAACATTAAGCCGCAAAAAAAGCAACAACAACAACAAAAACACAACAAAAGTTTTACTGTTATTGAAGAAGTTCGAAAATAAGGTGCAAGTATGTTGCTTTTCTTTTTTCCGCCTCGTTTTTCTCTTTGTCTTTCGCTCAAACGCGCACGCTGGCTTATTATTATTTATTTACTTTTGTAAGCTGTGGCTTACAACTTTTTAAAGTGTCATTTGTTTACTTGCATGCATGTGTATGTGTGTGTTTGTATGTAATAAATGCCTTCAATTTTTTTATATTTGTTTTTTGTAGATGTTTCCTTCATTTTTTGTTATAATTAATTTCCATGCAAGTAATTAAAAAATGCCAGTGGCTTGCATTGTCGTGGAAAGTTCTTTTTTGTTATTGTTGTAAAGCAAATAAAATAACAGCGGGAAATTAATTACGCGCCCGTCGACCGGCATAGAAAATGGCAATGCAAACGCTTACAATTTTGAATGCGCACAGAGCAAACAAACCAAAAAAATATGTATGTACATACATACAAGTATATACATATACTTGTAATATAGTAGGACTGTATGTACTTATTATATATGTATGTGTTTGGTGGCTTTCAATGTGTGAGCACTCTGCGGGCGAGCTCATTATCAAGCACACTGTGCCAAAGTACGTCATATGCTTAAATTAGTTTGTAGGATTAGGCAGCACAAAAAACAAAAACAAAACATAAATAGTAACATTGGATTATAGCAGCAAAACCTAATCTAATTTGGACTTTTGACAAAATATACGTTCCAAGACCCTTACCTTAGCCACATACATATGTACATATGTACAGTAGGGCTGGACGAAACATCGATTTAACTTCGATACATCGATGTTATGATATTTTAATTAAACATCGAAGTTTTATTCACGATGTTCGATGTTCTTTACTACCTCTCCACTACTGAATTTTTATTTTTGTATGTTATACTTTCTTTGGTTTTTGTTATATTCTTTGAATTTGTGAAAATATTGTTTGCTTTGAAGCTTTTGTATTAAATAAAAGTCCTTAGCTTTTTAAATAATATGACAAATCAAAATTAAGTTCGCTATGTTTAAACTTCAATAACACCTTTTTGAAAGTTCGGCAGTAGAAGTTCGATGCATCGATAAATCGATGTTATTCCCTTAAAACATCGAAACATCGATGTGGGTAAGCATTCATATATCAACATACATATGAGAATAATAATTATCGGAGCATGAGAGAACGGATAAGAACGGCAATGTACAGAACGAAGTTAAAAGAATCGTATGCACAAGACACTATTAATAGGAGTATTAATTCCCCAGAAAAAGGGAAGATTGCATGATTCGCCACCTACCCGGATGTGAAGTCTACCACTATGCTTTCGCAGCTATATTTCAAATGAATGGGCAGAGTTGAGAAGGAATGGCAGAGTTATTTGTTGGCCAAACGGTTTTTGGACAAAATTGGGTGCAAGGAGCCCGAGCAGTACATGTTCAACATTCTTTGCGATGTCGACAAGCGGAGCCGCTTGCAATCCACCAACACTAGCTATCAATCAGGAATACCTTAACTGAAAAAGTAAGTAAGCTTTGCACACAATACTTGGTTGTCAGCTTAAACAGAGTCTCTTTTCGTTGCAGGCAGCAAGTTCCACGCTTCTTTTTTTTTTAAGTAAACAGTTTCATACCAGAGACAGAAAAGTTCCTTCCTTCGCGTTCAAATTAAAGTTAACAGATATTTTAAAAGTAGTTCATATATTTTTATAAACAAAAATTATTATTATAAATTATTATACATATTGTTGGTAAAATGTAACTGATACATAGAAAAGTCGACGTTCAGTTCTAAGTAGCTTCATAGAATAATCACAAGGAATCTGGTCCATTGAAAAATAAGTGGAAATAGGAAATCGTTGTTTTTTTTTTTGTGAAATCTATTTAGATGCCAAATGTAACTAACAGATATGAGTATACGTGTACAATATGCATTTGAATGCAACATTTATAGATTGGCGCAAGCGTATTTATTTTTGTACCACTGTTCAACAATTTCAAATACTTTTTTCTACCATTTCTTTTGGCGTTTTCCATTTGCACTGCTGCGCTTGCCTGTTTGCAGGACAATCATACGGCCAGCCCAAGCACCAGTGCCAAGGATTTCAGATGGGGCCCAAGGCTAAATCTTTAGGGTCCTTAATAATATAATAATTAAAATGTTAAAAATTGAAATGTTAGGTTTCAGCGAACTTTGTAGCATTGGACCTCCGTCTATTCTCTGATCCTATAAACAATTATTAAATGGCTTAGGCTTTCAAAAGCTAGGACACATAACTAAGATTAACGACTCCACATTCATTTAATAATTGCTTTTCGTATCGTCTTTTTTTTTCATTTACATACATTTAAATGTATGTAAGAAAGACACACCATTCAAAAGCTTTGAAAATTTTATCAGTTTTTAGTGTTACTTCTTAAAATTTTTATGGCCAAAAATAACTTAAAGCCGTCCAGCATTCAACCAATTTATTACAAAATCTTCTTTGTGTTCGGCTTATATAAATATTTTAGCTTGCACATGATTGCTTAAAGCTTCATTTATATGTATGTATGTGTTTGTTTCTTAGTTTTATTTTTTAAACATTTTCCTTCGGCTGTGCATATATTGCGAAATTTCTATTGTTAAGGGCTTGTAGCAAATACTTCAAACCATTTGCCGCACTAGCCCCCTTGCTGCAGATAATAAAGTGAAAAATAGTCTTTTGCGAGACGTCGATGGTGGAACAAGGAAAAAAAATGGGCTAGCATTAACGCGCCGTTAACATTTCATTTCGGTCGCGGTCTCGGTCTCTGGTAGCACTCGGCGGGGCTACGGCTACCAAACATTTTAATTATGAGCCGTTGTTATTGTAAAACAAAATGCTGGCCAACCAGCCAGCCAGCCAGCCTGCCAGCTCGCAAACGAAATGAACAAAGTCATGTGTGTGTGGCAAGGAAGCGCGACGGCGATCAGGAGAGCCAAATGAAAAACAAAATGGACATGTGGCCGCGCATTTTGTGGTTGGCTAAGCCAAAGAAATGGCCAGAGAGGGGGTGAGAGCTCCTGGGCTTCTCTGGCTTCCCTCCGACTGGGCTATATTGTTTGCAACGGAAATGCTAACAAATGTGCGCATATGTGTGTGTGTGTGTGTGTGTGTGACATGTTAACGACGGCGCTCAAATGACTTTTGTGCGGTTTAAAAACCAAAGCCGCACAGCAGTCATCCCCGACGCCAGCGCCACCGCCAGCGCCATCGCAATCGCCATAGTTGGCGTCGTCGTCGTCGTCAGCATCAGTAGCAGCAACAGTCGGGCAGCATTTTTCAATTTTATGGTTTCCAGATGAAGTGCGTTCGACCGTAAGTAAACGTTGCCGCCCTACCCCGCCCACTGCCCTCTACTCCTCGTCTAAGCTATGCGTCAGCTGCAGCTGTCATTGTTTAGCTTTTTGCTGCAGCCAAAAAGAAAAAGCGCAGCCGAAAAATCCCAATCCCACACACACATACACATACATACACACACACACACACACATTGCCTCCATCCTAGTCAACTCTTTCTTTCTGTCCACCAGTTTACTTCTGCACTCAGAAAACGAGCCACAACAACGGCCTATGGGGGGAAAAAAACACTCTTTTCTGCAGTTTACTGGAGAATATTAATATCAATTTATTAACTTTATTTTTCCTAAATTCCAAATTCAAAAACATAATTTGTGTGGTTAGGCAAACAAACCAATAGAGTTGTGAATAAAAATATGAAGAGCTTTCAAATCAATAGACTTGTAGATTAAATGATATTCATGGGTATTTTCAACAGTCAATAACAACGTGAACAGTTCCTGTGAATTCAAATTTGTTTGGCTGCGAAACTAAAATGTAATTCTAAATGCAGAAAAAAATTGTGTGTAGCTACGAGTATGAATAGATGTATTCACATTCGTAAAATCAACAGAAATTCGTCAAACGCAACCGGAGATTATTATAGCTCCTATGGCCTTTCTTTTCGACCAACTCCATTAGCTAATAATTGCCCTTACAATTATATTGGTCTTGAGGCCGTCAATTAGCTCTTCTCGCATTGGAACCTATGGCTGTGATTCGCACTCTTCTTACCTTTTTTCCTTCACAACTAGGTTCCCATTACCCAAGCAGTTTATCTTCTGTTACTATGCAGATTTATAGTAAGTTAACCAAGAGTTGTATTGTCCTTTCGTTTTAGCCCAAAACAAGGAATTTAAATAAGGGCTGTAGATCTGCTGCCCATTAATGTTTTGCAAGCAAATCGATGCGCAGTCTGTTTTGAGGATTTACTCTTTTCTAGCAAATAAGCTCAATAAGAAAAAAAAACACAAAACATTCTTCCTAACTTTGAATTATCAATTGCAAAATGTTTTTCAATACAAGGCTGTTAAGCATTTCTGCATCTAGTCAGTTTCGTAGCTAGTTTAGAGTTAAGTTCGCTTCAGAGAAAGCTGCTCTGAAGGAACAGATATCATATTAAATCTTCTCCTAGTTTGGGGAATTGCTGTAAAGCTCGTCTACGTCCTCGCTTGGCCTGAACGCCTTGGTAGGATTCCGCCGAAATATGTGCTTGTTTCTCTCAGTGTATGTTTTCTTCTATTTTTGTGCCGTACATAAAGTTGCAGTTTTTCTTAGCCGTTTGTTTTTGTGACTACGGTACTGAGTTTATGGAACACAATTCCATTCTTTTTTGTGTTCTTTTGTTCATGTCAAATTATGGCTGCTTAGCCATTGATTCTGTGCACACATGTAGACAAATGTGCGTGTGTGTGTGTGTGAGTGAAAGTTATGAGTTATACTTTATTGCGCCTGGACGAGTACACACATAAAAATAATAAAAAAAAAGAAGCAAAAAACAAAAAATGGAAAACCTGAAGGGCGCGGTTCACGTTTTAATTAAGTCGCGCATGTGTGTGGCTATATCTGTGGTTTTGGCACAGAACTTGTGCTGGCGTGGTTCTGGATGAGTATATATGTGTGTGTGTGTGGGTGCGTGTGATAGTGCATTTGTTTGGCTTCTCGATTAAACATTTCTTTTGTAAGTTGTGCTCCATTGTCAACCGACAGACAACCAGAGATGTGGGCACTCGCATGTGGTTGTCAGCATGTAGCATTCCACTATATGGTTGAGTTGAACGAGCTCTACTATATCTCCGATTTAATAAGAAAGTGGCAACAAAGTGCGAAAGATGTGAAAGAATAACTCTTGTAAGTATACTAGTAGACTATTGTAATAGCTATAAGCCAAGCTTTAATTTCCCACCGATATCAAGACGAAAAAAGGCTGCAAATTGGAATGAGAATTGCCTCAGCAAAGTTATAATAAAATCCCATGAAGTAACAATTCAAAAATGATCCTCCATTTTATAAATAAGATTTCATTAAAGCTGCTTAAAGCTAAAATAGATAGAATACTACTAAAGAAAATGGTAGAAATGGATAGCGAAGTTCCGTGCAATTCTGTGGCTTAAGGGAAAGAAATCTTGGGGGCAACACAAATTTCAGAACATGTGCTCAGTAATCAACTTAATAAACTGATCTTTGTTTAGTCGTGGAACTATAGCCTTTTAATAACTCCTCTGTGGAATTCTCTGTGGCATCTACTAAGATGTTAGACAGGGAAAGGTAATTCTCGTACATTGTTCAGTTGACTCTTCGTGCGGAGTATTACTTGGCTTTTGAAGATCGTGGTGGCCAGCGAGTGATCAGGCGGGAGTGCTGTCAACATCCCTTTTTAAAATGTTGCTGGTGGTCCATTTTTTGAATTACACAAATGTACGTGTGTTGCCGAACAACAGCAACAACAAGAAACAAATGAAGGAACTTAAGTTATTTCTATAATCCGAGACATACTAAGTAAATATCAACGTTGCCTGCTCCTTGCGAAAGCTTTTAAAACTTTGCTCGTCGCTGTTTTAGTTGTTGCTGTTGCCGTTGCTGCTGTTGTTGTTGTTGTTGTTATTGCCAACTAGCTGTTCTTTTAATGCATATTAATGCATTGGAAGTGGATAAAAGCAAAAGCGAATTTACATAAAATTTTACAGTTATTAACAAAGCCACTTAACAAGCCTCAACTGGCCACCAACTCGGCGAGGGCAGCCACTCAGCTCATCCCTCTCTACATATGTACTACATATACATATATGTAGATATTTATATACAGAAATTTATATATCTACGTGTATGTATGTATCTATATACAAGTACTATATGTGGCATTGTTGGCCAACAAATTGTATTAAATAAATACAATTCCTTGTGCTGGGTGCATATTTCGCGATGCTTTTGTCCGAGCTTTCTGGCTCCTGCCTTTCCGCTTTCAGCTCTCCCTCATCTTTTTTCTTCGCAATAACAAGACATAATTCTTAATATAAATAAATCAAGAAGTTTTTCATAAAACGCAGTGCAATACTTGTATTCGCCAAAGCCAAAGCCAAAGCCAAAGCCACGGGCAACTTTTATGGCCGGGTGATGGTGGATGGGTGAGGGAGGAGGGGGATGCGTCAACTCGTCCCTGTACTACCGAATAGAATGCATCAGAGATGACACATTTTTCGGTGAGGCAGGAGCGCCTCTTTGCATGTGTGTGTGTGTGTGTGTGTGTGTGTGTGTGTTTGTCTGTTTGTGGGCATCACATAAACCAAATGGGCTGGCAAAAAGTAAATTTGTGCTAAAAATTATAGCATAGGGGTGCCTGAGTGGGGTTAGTGGGGGCGATGGGGTGGCAGAGCCAGAGCACACCTTAGCTTAGCCAAAGGGTGGTGGGAGGGGAGGGTAGGTGTCTGACACACGTTGACATTTGCCAGCGATGTCGGCGACGTTGGCTTCGTCTTGCTGTCACATTGCCTCGTGTTATTTGTTGCAATTTAAGTGACTTGGAATTGCAATTTATTGTTGGCTGTCTGTTTCCCTTTCACCCTTCCAGGCCATTTTCCACTTTTCCGCTTCTCCCCCGGCCAGGCGTTGACGAAATATGAGAATTTAGTGTAATGTATTTTTTATTGCAGTTTCATGAGCGGCATGCGTAGTGACGCATTAAATGTAGTGTAAGGAATGACATCGTTTTCTTTTTTTTTGCAGATTCAACAGACTTAGGGTAAATGATCGAAGGCGTAGGAGGATTTAGCAATATTTGCAAGTTTTCCAAGTTCTCTGTTAGTCTTAAAGTCTGATTCTATTCAATTCATTAGCATGATTTCGTCATTACTCCAAATAAAAATATATACTCTTGTACAGTATTCTCACAAGATAATTATGATAATTTGTGTTTCGTTTAAAAGCAGTTCAATAAGAAAATCGATCGATTAACAGCTTTGAAAGGTAACCCTATGTTAATCGGGTTAGCTGAAAAAGCCAGTTTTCTGACAGAACAAAAAAGTTGTTTAAAGCTAACGACAGTCAACGCCACAAAGAGCAGAAAGTTTGAGTTGATTTTTAAGGTACACCTAATTCTGTTTTTACACGGTTTGAAGATTAAAAATGGTATTCCATTTAGCACGATTTAAAATAACATATAATCAATGTATTTTTTACACGGTTTTTTTTTTACACGAGCCTTTCTGGAACCAATCTACCGTGTAAAAACAGAATTAGGTAAATAACAATTTTCTATGGTACCTAAAGGTCATTTATAGCTTTGAATCGATGGCTATTCGATAGTTAACTTCCTTCATTCGAGCTTCTTTCTTAGATTCCAGTTCTGGGGCCACATACATAGTATACGAGAATGTCCCATAAATGCTATAAAATCTAAATAGCTGCCATTGTGGAAGTAGCAATCGGAATGATGGCGCTCTAGATTAGTTTTTGTTTTCTCATATTTTCTTCACTGATGCGATATTGTAAATTTCCTTATATTTGTCAAACCAATTGAAAAGTTGTCGCAACTTTTGTGTTGATTTAACACCCGTGCCACAAAAGTCACAAAAGCGAGCAGACTATCGTTGGCCACAGGTCCTCCCCAGGCACAATACAAGGCAAACTTTTTTTCTGCTTCCACACAAAGAAAAGAAAATTTCGCTCTCTTGCCATACACATAGCTACAACAACAACAGCAATAGCAACAACAACAACAGCATGCACACACTACCAACAGCAAACATAAAACTGGTATGGTAAATGGCTCGACCAACGAACACCGGAGACAAGAAAAAAAGTCGAGTTCAAGAAATATTTGAAAAGAAGAATTGAAACAATAAGCAGCATTGGCAGTCCCGAAGTGGACCGTGCGCCCCAAAATATAAAGTGCCAAGTGACCACACAGTGATTTACGCTCATGAAATTGAGTTGTGGTGCAAATTATTTATGAACAAAGCGCACACACAGGAATAACAAACAAATAGCCGAGCAATACAAAATGGTGTTGGCGATGAAGACGAGGCTATTGCGACAAAGAAGAGCAGGGGTGTGTGGGGGAGGGGGGTGCAAACGAGCGATGTAATGGCCTGTAGTTATTGTACAACGACAACAACTTAAACAATATGCAGTTTGTGTGTCCGGGGTCCCACAGAGTCTGCCTTGCCTTGAATAGCCTGCTTCTCTGTCTGTCTATCTGTCTGACTGTCTGACTGTCTGACTGCCTGACTGTTGAGAGCTTTCGCACAATGGCAGAAATTTAGAAACTGAGCCTTAATTATACATTTTACATTCATACATTTGTTCAATGTACTTAGAAGTATGAATTATATCGACTTGGACTTTATAACTAAATATTCATTTCTAACTGGCTATAATGTGCGAAAATTAACTCTTCAACTCTTTATATTATGCGTTTCTTCTTAATTTTTATTGTATTCATCAAGTTCTTCTTAATTCAATTCATTTAAATATGAAGGGTTGGCTGAAAAAATACCTACACTCATATACTTAAAAGTATTATACATAAGAACCAATTAGTTACAGTTGAAAATCTGTAAAAGACGATACAAAATGAAACATACGCTACTGCTTCAGCTTTGATCGCTTTTAATTATCAGAGCAAGGAACTCTAGGATTATTGATGCAGATTTTTGATCGTTTATTTTTGATTTCTGCCCACTTTGCTTCGTTCGAGTCGTTCGTGTTGCTTTTGAAAAACTTTATGTGAAATAATTTATTAGCGGCAAACGAGGAAAAGTTTTATGAAAATTCAAAACAAAACAAGAGAGAACGCTACAGTCGAGCAAGCCCGACAGTGAAATACCCTGTACCCAGGTAAACTTCCGTCACTGAGTTATATGCGCCCATAGCATCAGCAAAAAGAGGAAGAAGAAGAGCGAACTTGTTGCTGTAGCTTGGTGGGGTTGTACTGGCGAGAATTTGTTTCGCTAATAACTTTTCTTAGAATTTACCGAATTGAATAAAATTTTGAAACAACAGTAGATAATTATATATGAATTATATGTGCAAATTTGGTTTAGGTAGCATTTGAAATTTGGACGCTATTGACGAAATTTTGTAGTCGGGGAAGGGGGGAAAAATTAAAACAAAAAAAATAAACTCGTCCTTTCTCGGACCTAGGAGAATCTGGATGCCAACTTTGGTTATTCTAGCTTTTATAGTTTCTGAGATCCTTGCGTTCATCCAGACGGACAGACGGACGGACAGACGGACGGACAGACGGACGGACAGACGGACGGACAGACGGACGGACATGTCTAGATCGATTTCTCTCGTCATGCTGATTCAGAATATATATACTTTATGGGGTCGGAGATGCTTCCTTCTGCATGTTACATACTTTGCACAAACCTAATATACCCTTTCTACCCTACGGGTACAGGGTATAAAAAGGAGCATAAAAGAATAGAAGCGGCTTCATTTCATTGTCAGTTGTATGTTTGTACTCGTATGTATGTATATATGAATGTCTCTCTGTTTTGGGTGAATGCTTTGTTTAATATTTTCTGACTTTGTCAAACAGCTCACAAGAAATATGTGAGCAAAAATTTATTTACTTGCGCTTCATTGGCAGAGCCACAAGTTTGTGTTGTTGCTGTTGGAATTTATTGAATTGTTTGGACGGGCATGCCCCCCAAACAATTGCAGGCAAACATACAGCTTATTATTTATGACAAAACTTTTCGACAGCTGTGTATGCATTACGCATACGCCGTGTGCGCAATTTATAAATGGAAATACATACATACTTGTAAGCGTGTTTTTCATTAACATCTCTACAACTACAACTACACAATGTACATACATATGTAGGCTTTTATTTATTTGTGTGTGTTTCTAATATTTTTAGCTACGTCGCTTGGCAAAGAAGCCCAACCACATGCCACGTGCCCGAAACGGGAGTAGACTGTTGTGTTTTTGTTCTTGCCATTACTTACATAACGTAAGCGCCCTCCATTGTATAGAAATTGTATGCAAATGAGACAAAATTAAATTTCTCATGATAATACCATATTAATGAGCGACATTATTTTCAATTGAGCGACGCGTCGTTATTGCCTTAAGGCCGCCTCTGTTCGTGTGTCGTCTTTGGCTTTCCATTGTTTATCAATTATTGTGAAATATTTAATTGGCGTAATGAAAACCAGTTCAATTCTGTTGCATTCTACATATAAATGAATGCATGGCAGTAAAGCTGCAATTAAAGCCGACGTTAATTACCCACAATTCAGTTAAGAGAAGTGACAAGACTTAGCCTCTTTATTTGGCCCAGCATTAGCATCTGTTTAGAGCTCCAGTTTGTACTTGCCAAATAGATAATTCAAAACGAATGGTTTGTAACTGTACGATTTATGAGAATGGAAATTTTTCGCAACCAACCAGCTACTAGCCATTCATCACTTTTCGTGGAATTACGTGAGCCATTTGAATAGTAGAAGTATTAGAAGTATTAGAATACTGCTAATTTTTTAGTTGCACACACAATTTTTTTTGTCTGACGACTATTTCTCAAATGCACTGCTGTTCCAAAGATATGAAAATACATATACATACTGTAGATTTATTTAGTTGATGCTTAACTTATTTTAATCTAATAACCGATTTACGCATTTTAAATGTACTAAGGCCATATAGAGTTATTGCCTGCAGGACTTGGCGGCTATTTCAGCCGAGGCCCAAAACCAGTGCATGGAGAATTGAATTAACCTTTGGCATGTTTGTATTTGTTCATAAGGACCCTATTTTGAAGGCGATATTAAGGATTTCTTTTAAAATACATGAATGTAAGTAAATGTTTTTTCACTTTAATCTGTCGGGGTGAAAATTTTTAGACGGTAGACTCCGAATCTTTGCATTTAACTTTCATTATGACATTTTATTTCATTTGGATGCCAAGCAATAATAGAACAATGAATTGCTTTTCATAATTATAACCAACAAAAAGCTGATTAAATAAAACTGCACATTGCTAATTTTATATTCAAGAGCTTTGTAGCGACAAAAATCGAACTTAGCTTTATTCAAACTTTAATTGTATTCGATGCAAATGAATGAATAAATGTATATTTGATAAACTAATTGGTTGCAAGTAATACTTGCAACGAGTGTTGAATCATTCATACAAATATTGGTATTTCTACAATAATAGTATATAGGAATTTCGCACGCTAATTGTTGGCAGAAAGCCCAATTCAAAGAATTTTCTTTGGCATACCTACATATATGAAATGCAAATCAAATCAATTGGAAATAAATAAATAAAAAATAGACTAATAGCATAGCCAACTAGCCCATACTACGACTTCTTCGGCCTAATCATCATACGGACGTAGCTTAGGGAGCCAGTGGGTCCGGGCAAAAATGGTTTCCACAATATGCCCTTATAGTTGCCGATCTGGTGAGCATATTTTGGCTGAAACGTGCCAAATAAGTTACTGAAAATCGGAAGAAAATTATAGATTGAGCGTCAACAAAAGGTTTGTTCTTTCACAGACCTCTCAAAGCAGTCTCGGCCATACCACCAGGCGCTGGCATGTGTGCGCGCACAGTTCTGTGCATTATCATCATTGTCCTGATCAAAGGTTGTGAACTTCTTGCCCGCATGATAGCGCAATGAGTCGCCAGCATCTCCTCTATAGCTGTCCAGGACATACAGCAAATACTTTTCAGACTCGCTCCCAATACTGAACTTGTCGTAGAGAGCGAAGCGCTGCTCCTTTTCCTGGTTGCGCATCACAATATACAGCTCACACTCGGCCCTATTAGTCAGTTTATGCAACTTATCCATCCCAATGAAGAACTCTGAGCTCAACGAACCAAAGCCGGACTTGTAATCTTGCCAGCCACGATTAAAGACCTCGCTGCCATCAAAGCGATAGGCGATTACAATCCAGCCGCCATCGCGTTCCTCCTGATCGCAGTTGACAAAGAAGGGCTCCACATCTGGCGCTATTCTAATGAGCACCTCACCATGCTTCTGGTCCCAGCAGTTCTGCGGCTTATCATCGAAAGGCACGTTGATAGCTGCAGGTATAGTTCCGATGCTATCGGCCCGTAAGCTGCAAGTTCAAAACAATTATTAAACGTATTGTTAGAATATGAAATAAGTTGTTGAATTGCGTATAGAAATCATACATATAGATTAATTGATGTTTCTTGCTGAAGAAGTCTGAAGCCAATGTGCTTACCAAGCGTAAAGGTATTCAACTGTGGATAGCGAAGAATTTCATTTAACGCATCTGCTGCGATCAAGCACAGTAGAGTGGAAAATAGGTTGGTTTTAATAACTAGTTGCCTTCCTGCTCCTTTCCATAACAGACTAACATACTGACTACCAATTAGCTTAATTTGAATCAAAAATCATGAATATAAATATTAAATGGATCTTTGCAGTTCTTCATTCTGATTCAAATAATATGGAGTTTTTAATAATGCATTTCAAATTTGTAGAGAGAAATTGGAAATTTGAAATTGGAAATTTTGGGTACTACTTCTATATTGGTTGGCTAACTTACATACGCGACTCAAGAGTCATGGTTGGGGCTGCGACCGCGTTGTTTTTGTACTCATCGATCAGCTGCTGGATATCATCCAATTGCGTTTTCAACGACTGTAGCTCATTGGACATGTACTCTATGCTGTTTCGGGAAAATTCAAATTGTTAAAAGTAAGTACTCCTCCAAGGTACTGGTAGTGGCGAACTTACCGCGCCGTGAAACCTCCCAAGGCACTAACAGGACAGCCAGTGCTCTGTAAATATTGTGGTATGATAGCCAAACCTCCGGACTGGTCTTGCAATTACTTACATTATCGAGACGAAATGGTTCGTGTGAATTCTTCATTATCGCGGACACCGTCATATCCGCGTTGGGTCGCATCGGGGGCGTCGTGCTGCTCAGACAGGCCAGAGCCGTAACCAGCGTTTCGAGCGCCATTCTGAGTAGAGATCGCTAGACACTTGAAACCGAACTGAAGCGCCGTCTGTAGTTGCTAGTGCTGTTGATGTTGCTGTTCTTAGTAATGTAATGTTTGTAGTATAGTACACGTATAGTCTATTGTACGGAATGTGGGCTGTCTACTTAGCATACCTGTTTGCAATGTGCCCGTACTAGTTGCTTAGTTAGTGAAGCGATGCAGCCGAGCTTTTGCTTTAATTGCCGACCTTTGGCGCTCTACTCGTCGCGCACTGCCTTCCAGCCGGAAAAACAACAGCCAGTTCAGCTAGCCAGTCGGCCTGAAGCCTGTTCCCAGTGTAGTCGTAGAATCGAAATGTCGAAAATGTTGCAGTTGGACACGTTGGTCACCATGCTGGCCTGCCTGACGAGCACACAAAATGAACTTAACAGTGAAATGCTGAAATCACTGCCCATCGATAATGTCAGTTTGAGCGCCGAGCTCATCATATTTTTCATTTTTCACTGTATGTCTTTTTATTTATAGAGTACAGCAGGCACTTGTCCTATTTCCGCTCTAAGTGGGTTCACCAACAGGTAAGACTCACTTGCAGAATACGTCTATTTTGATGGCCTCTCTAGTTCTAATGCAAAATATCTCCAACAGACTTCAAGCGCTTGCCACGGACATGGCCAGTATTAAGGAGCAGGTGGGCAGCTTACAGGAGCAGCTTGTGGATTTGCGCCGTACAGCCACATCGATAGGTGCCACGCCCCTGGCAACGCTGCCCATCGCTCTCGGCAGTCGTTTGTAGGTTGAACTCTTTTTTTTGAATGCCTTTTTTCTAGGATAGTGATAGCAAGTAACTAATTTGATTGCTTTGAGCCTAGTAGCAACTTGTATACCCTCCTCTAGGAAAAGGGTAAAAGAGTTCACTAAAAGACTCCAGGCCATCAGGCCTTCCTTGGGGAATACATCCGTCGGCACAATACTGAAGGAGTCAGGCAGACTTGCATGTTTGGTTCCATTAGTGGTGTTGCTGTTAAAATCATTGCTCGTCATTTGCATTAGAAAAACAAAGTTTTTCTTCATTTCAAAGAGCACATTTTATGGAAACGATATATATTTTAAAAGCAAACAAGAACTCAAGCTATATAGTATAGTATTATACATAGGATTGATTATAGAATAAGCTTTCAAGTTCAATCTCTTCTTACATATTTTCAAACTTCACTCAAATAATTGTTATGTTTCAAGTAATAATTCCTCCAACAGCTTGGATACGGACATACTAGATCCACAGGCCCTCGTCCCAGCAGCTCCCGCCACTAAGGGACCCACAACGCCGCACAACTGCGTCAAGCAAGAGCATGGAGTTGTGCGCATTCGACCGGGACCCAATATAGAGCCCTTCTATGTATTCTGCGACCAGAAGGTCCGTGGCGGTGGCTGGACAGTGGTGGCCAATCGCTACGACGGTAGCGAGGACTTTAATCGCAAATGGGTTGACTACAAGATTGGCTTTGGGTCCCTAACCACAGAGTTCTTCATCGGACTGGACAAGCTGCATTGGATCACGGTCAGCGATAATTATGAGCTGCTGGTCCAGCTCCACAATCGCGAGGAGAAGCAACGCTATGCTCTCTATGACCAGTTCAGCATTGGCAGCGAGTCCGAGCAGTACCGACTGAACGTGCTAGGCAACCACACAGGCGATGCGGCCGATGCACTGCGTCAGCACGCCGGCAAAAAGTTCAGCACCAGTGACCAGGACAACACTGAGAGCGGCGCAAATTGTGCGACTGCCCAGTCAGCTGCGTTTTGGTACAGCAGCAGCTGCAACCTGAGGTGAGATCACTGGAGATGTACATAGCTCTGCACCCGTCGCCTATTAACACCCAACTCCTATTTGGTCCTCTTAGCAATCCCTTTGGCATTTACCAGCGTATTTTGGACCGCAATGTTGATGGCTATAAAGGAATTCTGTGGCGTGGCTTTTTAGATGGGCCGAAGGGCTCGCTTAAGCGGATCCGATTGTCGGTGCGACCGAAAGCAGCTTAAAAATAGCATTCATATGTGTATACTCATGTATATATGTATATATATTTTTATCTAAACAAATGCGTGCTCCAATATTGTATAGCATAAGTGTAATAGCATAATTTATAGATATCCCATAACAATAAAGACAAACAAACAAAACAAAAATGTGTGTACTAATAGAAATTCATGTAGGAATAATGTCGTGCGACTAGTTTTTAAACTTCGTTTAGTTTTTCCGCCTCCGTCGTGGTCGTTGTTCGCTGCGTTGTGGTGGTCGTTGGCTCCTCATTGCCCTTCACCACCAAAGCATCTCCAAACACGGGCTTGAAGAATAGAACAAAGCGAGCGTAGCGACGAGCCGAGTTCTAAAATTTATGAAACAATAAATTGTAATTTTTTTAAAGCGTATCGTAATTATTTATCAATAGGGAAGAACAAACTTCAGAGGAAACAAAATGTGCAACGAAGTAATTAGATTTACATTCTTAGTACAGTGCCGTCCAATACAATACTTTACAATATCTTGCCCGATATGGCAACCTCAACTAAGCAAAGCACAGCTGCTTGAAACGTTTACATTTAATAATCCATTTCATTTCATAAAAATTAACTACATTTTCAACAATACGCATACAATTAACATGTTAGTCATATTGTCTATTAATCAGTGTAGCCAATTTTTCGGGCTGCCAACCCATTTACGGGGTGCTGCCAACTTAAAATAATATAAGTAGACAAGAGACTTTGAACACGAAATAGACCCCAACCCTTAGACACACAAAACTTTTGTACGAAACAATTGATTATTTGCAATATTTGAAAGGCTTTAACATCAGGCAAAGGCGGACAGATTTTCTTGTCCGATTTTCTGAATGTTTCATTCATTTTCTTGACTAACCAATTACATGAAATGTACTCCTTTTTTGTGATACTGAATATAGCTCTTCAGAATCGTAATATCTTCCGATTCTTATTAAATTCAAACAAAGTTCGCAAAACTAAATCTGAAATAAAAATGCTTAAAACAATACATGAGTCAACAGATTTTCAATCAAACCTACAATTGCTTTCCTTTCATGTTTTGTTTTGTTTTTGCTTGACAAATTACTATTGGAAACTTTGCTATTGCTATCCAAGCTTTTGAGTTTATAAACAAATGAGCGAGACAGTTGAAAGATGTAAACGAGCAATGCAAACAATCGCTAAACCTAATTAATGCATAAGACGACTGTCAGTGGACTTACCATAATCAATCTGGATATTGATTTGCTAACATTTGTGACGGTTTGGAACGATTTATTGAAGAGCTCGTCGGGCAGCTGGAACGAGACATTGCTGCGGTCCAGTTCGGCGGCATCGTTCCCATCTTTGCCGGTGGCGCGTGCGCGCCGTTGCCGCCGCTCGCTCTGCAAGTTTAAAAGATAAGGAGAGTGAGTAGGCGGTTGGGTATGAAAGAGCGCTTTATGGGAAATTTATCAGAGCATGTAATTAATTTGAACTTGGACACAACATAACTGAGGCAAGGCCAAGGTCACCCAATTATCTCAACAGCCCAAAAAAATACGAGACGAAACCAGTTTTGGTTTCTTTAATTAGTTTAACATGTAAAAATTCTTTTATTTCATTTTATTCGTTTCACGAGTATACGATAGTCGTAGGTATGCGCCAATATTTACAAACATGATACAATGTGTGGTGTAAGATTTAACTTAACTAAAACAGCAAAGGCCCTGACAAAAAGAATATTTATAAAAAAAAAATCATTCTACAGAATTTCAACTTAATAACTAAACGCAATTTTCGCTAATTACATCAAAAGAGTTGATTTCAAATTTCATCAATCAGAGCGAGTTGAGTGTGTGTGTGTGTATGTGTGTGAAGTCGTTGGTGGAGAATGTGGGGGAGTTCCTCACTTAGTTACATAAATTATGCGCTCCAGCATCCAATGTGGGTCTCATCATCCACCTAATAGCCCGCCTCATCTGAGTCTGGTGCCGGTGTCGTCACACCAGCCACACCCTGTGCGCCCGACGAGCCCTGCAGTATGGGGCCCGAAAAGCTAAGGAACTTGGAGACAACATTGCCGAGTCCAGCATTTGCATTGCCATTGCCCGAGGAGCTGCCACTAAAGGCTGTGATGGTGGTCAAGACGCCAGTGGTCAGATCATTGGCGATGTTACCAATCGAGCGAATCTTCGGTGAGACCACGGCGGTGATCAGAGTTTGGAAGTCCTTAATGGGTACTGGCGACTTAATGTCCCATTGCTTGTTCTTCTCGATGTTGGAGCGATCCAATTGCTCAATGACGCGCGTCTTGGTGTCTAGGAAATTGTCGATTTTCTATGAAGCAACAAAATTGTTAATCCAATTATATTCCCATCAACCTTCGCAGTTATTGCTACTTACGCCAAAGACAAATCCGAGCACAGCATTTTTAGCCTCAAACGTGGCATCGGGCAGTTTTCTTTTGTTGCGTTCTAGGCCAGCGCCTAACACCTCCTAAAATGAGTTGCGTTTAGAGAGAGCGGGCACAAGAAAAGCAAAAGGAGCAATATGGAATAGTCTCAGCCATTTCCAAGACAATGCATCATTGATCGAACCAAATAAATGTGAAAGAAAATTAGCGCCAAAACGAAAATCACTCCTCAATTATTATTGTTTAAAATGTGCTAAAAGTACTATGATAGGAATTGTTGTGATGGAACTTTTGAATGAAGATCGTCGACCTAAATATGCATACATAAGTCAATTGATTTCATAAAACTCATTCATAGAGATTATGGATAAAAATGTCGACTTTAATTATGTAATCGCAAAACTTAAGACAAACTTTATATACATGAAGCTCAGAGCAATATCTCAACAAAGTGTCGTTTCCCTGGATCTAAAGGAAGACGTTCATCTGAATGATCAGACGTTCATACAACCGACAATACACTCTATACCTTGTCATATACATTGTTTAAAAATTTCAATATTTTGAGTGCACAAGTGGAGTATAAAAAGAGATTGGTTTACAGTAATTGACTTGGCTTTGTTGACCTTAGCTTGTGAGCATACGAAGCATTACAAAAAGTTGCCAATCATGGCATTAGACGCAGACAAATGTCTGTCTCTCTCTCTATCTATCGTATTATCGTTTGATCTGCCTTGGGCGCCATAATTTCATGCGCCTTGCATTCTGTGTTAATGACTTGCCACAAAATGTTTTCAATGCATACAAATCTGTATATGTACTTCAACTCTGTCCGCTGGCCCCAACCAGGGCGTCTGGGTGTCGTTCTTTCCACAACAATTTGCCAAATTATGCCAGCAAATCTGCTTTCAAGTTTAGTTGCGCCGACAAAATGGAAAAAAAAATATATATATAATTTCATTGCGCCTTAGCTAGTTCGACTTGACCCAATTAATGACGCACAAGAAAAACAAAATACATACAAATAATTAAAGCAAACAGATGTCTGCGTGTGTATGTAGTATGTGTGTTCAGTTCGCAATTAAAAGTGTGCCCCGCTAGCTTTCAGATTCACGCATTATTTATTGCAAGCGCCATACGCATTCTTGGTACTCGATATGGCGATATCATTTCACTTTCAATCGTTTTCATTTGACTAGAGATTCGTTTGGAATCCACCATGTACAAGTATTTAAATTCACAGCGTCACTGCCTCAGAAAATAAATAAAACAGAAAAATAACTTTTAAAAAATCACGTCATGCATTTCGACTCATTTCTAAACAAAACGCGACTTCAAGTCCAAAATCAAACTATACAATCGGATATACTACTTATATGTACTCGTAGTTGCCGTTGTTTATAGTGCATTGCATTTGAAATAATTATACGACCTTTTTCTCTGCCATTTATTTGGGAATTTTAATGGGACAGATGTGACTGACTGAGCAAACAAACGACCAACTGATCAACACTATCTTTAATTTGTTAACTTATTTGTAGTTCAGTCACGATTATTTAGCTTCTAGGATGGCATATATGGGTATATTCAGTCAATCTTTTTTTTACAAATCTGCACCCAAAATCAGTTCGGAAAATCCTAAACTTCAAGAGAAGTTCAAGTTACTTTATCTTTACTGAAGCCATTATTTATGCCCAAGTCGCTATTGTCTTTTCAAGTGTAACTCAACACGCAAGCCACAGCACGACCTTTCGATAAACTTGAATGAGATAGCAGACTCCGTCTTTTTTTTTTTTTTGGCCATTTATAAACTTTTTTTTGCGATGCTCATAGTTTTTATAATCAGCCAGACATTATTATTTGAAAATGAAACCACAACGCTTAAGCGATGTCGATTATAGTAGGTACTTATGAAGATGTTTGTAATTCAATGTCAAATTTCCAAATGTTTTCAAACTCTTACTACGAGCGAATTTTTGGCTTTGAAACCGAGCTAGCATCGTTAGTAAATAGCCTTCTAGTTTTAAAAGAAACTCTAGAAATTGTTGTATATACTTATTATAACAAGACAGAGGACATTTATAACAGCACATTCGTGTTCCATAGTTATAGGAAAAAGCTATCTACATGGCACAGAATTCGTTTTGATTCTGCATGGCAAGCTCTTCAATAAAGGCAATTAACTTTAATGGACAACATTTTATCTACTAAGACAATAACCCTTCTTACAATCGAGAGAAATTTACAAATAGAAGATATATGGACGATGAAATGAAGGAGGAAAAACTAAATTGCGCATGCGCAGCCGTTAAAAGACAAACAGCTTAAAAACTTAAGCAAGCCCGTTTGCAGGCCTGCAGTGTGACGGGCCTAATCATTGTCTTTGTTATCGAGCTGAAAGGAAAGTTTCAGGAAGGAGTATTCATTTGAATTTATAGCGTTTTGCCAATTTTAAATTGCATTTCAAAATTTTCCACAAAAGCTGTAAATTAATTTTATAATGAAAACAGCGCGCGCTAAAAACGAATACCGACAACAACAACAACAACTAGTCGTACAACAAATAATGTATTAATGAAAAAATTGCACAATGGCTGCAAACGTGGCTTCTTCACTTTGCAGCCAGCGTCCACGTTTATGTCTGAGTCTTCACCGACACTTGTTGTGTGTCCAACACTCACACACTCACACACACTAGCACACACACACATATGCAGACAGGGAAGTACCCACACATACATACATACGCCAACTTATATAGGCAAATGGTCTCTCAATAACATAACTGAGGAGGCGCTTGTCCGGCCGATTTTGCTGGCTAAGCTCGACTTGGTTTACTTTTTGTTGATGCTGGTCTTGTTGTTGTGATTGGCTGGTTTGCTGTATGCGCAACGGTTTTGAAATGTTAACGTAGGTCGTTAACAACTTGTTTAGCGCGCTTACCTACGGACATACGGACGCACTGTTTTAACTGTTTTTTGTTGTTGTTACTGGAGTTTGTTGTCATTGTGCGCGCCTTAAATGCCATCAGTTGTTGTTGTTATTGTTGTTGCTGTTGCTGTACATATATATGTTTATTTATATATATGTATGCTTTGCTTTTTGGTGGCACTTGATCAAAAATATTTCAATTTTTATGACCAAAGGCGCCCACATGCTCAAGGTCGAGCATATGTCTTGACCATGTTGCTATTGATTTGTATGCATGCTTGGTTTTGAGTATTTCTTGTTTTTTTTGTTTGTTGTTGGTGTTGTTGTTGTTTAATGTTTGCAAAGCTGTTTTTGTTGTTGAGTTTGGATTTGAGTTGTCTTTTGCTTTGTGGGCAGTTCAATGCACCAATGCACAATAACAATAACAACAACAGCGAAGCAACAGTAACAGTAACAGCAACAGCAGTAGCAGTAGCAATAGAAACGGAGATGGAGGTAAAGAGAAGAAGATAAAAAACTGAAAACCCCAATTGCGGAAAAGCAAAGGTGGAAATGCGCAACAGTCGACCACGAAATTAGCAATTGCGTCTAATGCAGTTAACAAATGAAAGCAACGATGCACTTACACAACAACAACAATAACAACTACAAAGATAGCCTACCAACCAGCTAAGCAGGCGGTAGACTGGCAGACAAGCAATCAAGCAATCATTGCAGTCAAATCGCATCGTTAGCTTACAATTTGCAAGGCGGCTGGTAGTCTGTTGCTGCCAGTGTTGTTGTTGTGCTGTTGTTGTTGTTGTTGCAATGACAACAATGCAACATTCAAAACTTCACTTTCACGCCCCAAAACTTACAAGAAGCCGAGCCTCAGACTCAGCCTTAAAGCCCCAGCAGACAGACAGACAGACAGAGAGACAGACAGGCGGAGAGGCAGACAGGCAGGCAGGCAAACAGACAACAAGTTGCCAAACGTGTCCCACAGTTTGTCCGCCTGTCCGCCTGTCCGCTTGCCTGTTTATCTGACACAATGCCCAGCTCGACGCTTCCTAGTTTCGAGCGAGCGTGTCTGTGCCTTCCATTTTGGCAACACAATTTACCTCTGCGTTGATGGGATTCAGGTCCGCAGCATCGATGTTGCTGTCGTTGTCCTCAGTGAGTGTGAGCAGCTCCGCTCCAGAGGGCAGCTGTTGGCGCTTAACACGCAGACCCGGCGCCCCAGCGGACATATGCAGGTTGATCGCCAATAGCGTCATCACCAATAGACTGCACTTGAAGTGTTGCATGTTGTAGCTGTTCCTTCTTGTTATTTCAATTCTCTCGCACTGATGTTGTAGTTACAGCAGTTGTTGTTCTTGTTGTTTGTATAGCTGCTGCAAGAGACATTAAAAAAAAGTCAGCAAATAGTTATGCATCGTTAAAATAATGTCTTTTTATTGTCTTGGAACACGCTACGTATGCGTAATATTTTAAAGCAAAAAGCGCGTGCTTGGCCTTCAAAGCAATGCAAAAACGTACAAAAAAAAATCCAAATATTTTCGTAAGAAAAAAAAAACAAAGTAATGGCCGTGTGGCGTATTTAAAAAAAATATATATATTTTTAGTTTTTAAAAAATGTTGAATATTATTGTTATTGGTTAAATTCTTAAGGCATTGTATTTGAAACAGTGCCTGCAAAATGTAAACACATACACACGCACACACACCACGAACAAAAAGTCTTAAAGCGCAGCAGCCGCAACTGAGGGACGCGATACTAGCACGTTCACTAACTTTAAGCAAATGACTGCAGACGAAAGTTACTTCAATGATTTAGCAGTGGCCAAAAAATCGGTTACAGCCAAAAGCGACGGCGGCGGCGACGGCAAGCGCAGCAGCGGCGCCAACAGCAGACAACGGCAACCAAAAACAACAAACTGTGAGCTGAGCTTTTGACGGACTTGCAGTCAGCGCAGTGGCGTGTAAATACGCATACACATACACGGGTGTGTGTGTGTGTGTGTGTATGTGTGTGTACGTGTACAAATATGCATGTGTGTTGACTCAAAACTGATTTGCGCTCATTTGGCCAAAAATAAAAAATGAAAAATGAAAAAAAAAAACAACAGAAATTGAATTTTATTGCGACGACGACGAAGCGATGCCGCTTTGCCGCTTTGCCGTTGACGCCAACGTCGACGCCTGCGCCTGCGCCGAACACGTTTTGAGCGAAAAATGTTCAAACAAAGCGCTCAATAAAATGCAAAAGTTGTAATGGTGCGACATATAACAACAACAACAACAACAACAATAAATGTGTTAAGCCACTCGCTTCTTTTTGCAATCAACTGCATGCGCTTTCAATAGCAATTTGTACTCGAGTTGGTCATACATTGCGTATGCGCAATGGCATTTCAAAGCACGCCTCAGCCTTTACATTGTTATGCCCTAGACAGCAGCAGCAGCAGCAGCAGCAGCAGAAGCAAGTGTTACTCTTTTTCGGTATTATTTCATTTTTGTTTTTAAGCCAGTTGCGGGCAATTTAAGCTCTCATGACTGCCTAGAATTTGCAGCTGCTTGACCAGCATGCAACTAATTAACTAATTACAGTTGCATGCTGCACTTGCCGTTGCCAACAATTGCTGGCAATTTTGTTATTAAGCTCTGGCCAATTCCAATTGTTGCACTTTGACACCAACTCCACTTTATCAGCGGCGAAGGCAAACCACTTGATTACGTCCATACGTTTGGGCCACACACAAATTGTTGGCTATCAAAGAACATGCTCGCATATAATTAATACTTTGTTGATTTTCAGAAGAACGAGTGTGAAAGGCAAACAAAATGTTTAAGAATGCGTCGTCTAATTTGCATAAAAGACTAGTTTCAGTTTCAAATCTACACAAAAAATTGTCATGTCATCCCATCCCATCGACAAATGTAGCCCCAACAATTAGCTGCTTCATTAAAATGCCGTGTTGAATACGGCGTCAGTTTAGATAAGAGTCTAAATCAAACAAAAGAATCTTAAAATACATTAGATTTAATTAATAGTACCGAAATTCTTAAATTATTCATTTCACATTCAAAAAAACCCAAGATGATGCAATTGCTGGCTCAACGAAAGCAAAATATAAAATATGCATACAAGTAATCGGTTCTTCAGTATTGAAAGATGACTAGAAAGTAGCTATAGCATTGCTTTACATTAGAAGAATATGAAATCATCCTGTTTTAACTTAGCGGATCGGGAATCGCAGTCGACCTTTTATAACAACAAAGCATCTAAGTATTTACTTTATCACTCAAGAATATGTTCCTACAGCTTTTGTTGAGCAAAATTTGGACAGTCATACATAATTTATAGTTTAAAAAAAAATATAACTAAAGACATCGCGCTTTTATTAGATGGTTATATCGAATATATAATTACATGCCTAACACATTTGTTCTGAATTGTATAAAACTATTATTCAAAACTACAATTTGCTTTAACAATTCCTACTCTTTAGACAAAATAAATACTCTGAAGCATACAATAGTGACGACGGTATTGTGACTAATTGTTGATGACTGTTACTGATCAGTCAATTGTCATAACAAACATGACAATAGAAGCATTCAAAAGAACAGTTTATTGAATGATCTGTTCTCAATGAGCGATTATGAAAAGAAACAAATAATGGAGGAAACATATTTTGGAAACATATTTTGTTGCTGGTGGATGTTGAAAGATCGATTGGTCGATTGTCGCAGAGCTCAGAAAAAATGCTTTTGGCCCTAAACCTAACAATCATGTGTGCAAATTCTATATAATTAACTGGAATTTGAGCTTAAAAAACTCATCAGTTTTATTGGCCGGTTTGTGAGAAGTCTGTTGCTGATAATTGCATTGGAGTGAAGTGTTTAATTATTGAATCTGAAATGTGATTAGTGCGCCAAATTTATTGCTCACATCTAGTAGTGGACTAATACTTTAATAGGACATTGATTGCTCTGGAAATATTCATTAAAGTGAATGATAAGTGACTTTGTTGCTGCTTAAATGAAATCAACAATGCCATCAAAGCTTGGGAGAGCCAACTTAAGGCTTGGTCGCCACGTCAACAGCATTTATTTAAATTAGTTTCATCGATCAAGGATTTTGTGAGGTGATGATCAGAGCCATAGCTCTACCAGCTAGCACTACCATAAACAATCCCCCAATCACCATACTTCGAAACAAGTTTTATTCTGACACCTTTAAGCCGTCCACTGCAACAGCTTGTGGACCCACTCCATGAGCGAAAATCAGGTGAACTACTTCGAGTTGAAGCGATTTGCTTATCAATAAGATGCATCGTTCAAGGCTGTCTGCCTTCATTTCGAGCAGCATGTGGATGAGGTGCTTTTATTTCTTTTTTAATGAATGCAAAGAATCAAAAAAAAAGGAAACGAAACGAAACATAATCTTTAATTGCATAAAACGCAGCAGCACCACCACCAACAACAACAGAAACAACAGCCACACCTTGCCAAAAAAGAAAAAAATAAAACCACAACCAGTCTCGTCTTATTGCTGCTATTTTATGCAACATTATACGAGATCACGAAAATGAAAATAAAAAAGCGAATTGAAGCGAGCTCAAAATTAAATTAATGCGCGCATCCGTTGAAATGACAAAAATAATGAGCCGAAAAGACACAAAGCGCAGAAAAAAGAGAAAGAAAGAAACCACAAAGCTCGAAATGCAAAATGCAGGCACGCACGACAGACATCGTTTGTAGGTCACAAGGTCATCTGCTGCTTGCTTTTGCCAAACAAGTTGACAGCCAAAGGTCTTCAAGAGCCTGTGCAGCAGCCCCAACCACACACGAGTCCCATAACTGCCTTGCCTTTTACTTTTGCCCCGCTTCAAAGTGCTGCTTAATGAACTTTCAGTTTTGCGCCCTTTATTTCTGCGACATTGTAATATTTCATTAAACATTGCTAAGAAACAAAAAAAAAAACACAAAAAAAAATCATTTCAATTAATTTAATTCATTTTATGCGTTCACAGTTTAATTCAAACTAGAAACAATTCCAATTTATAACAAAGAGCTGGCAAAATAAATCTTTGCAATTATTTAACGAGCATTGAAATATTGATTGATCAGGCATAGGCCGTTCTGTTGATAAAATATATTATTGGGTTTAATAGGAAAAATAGGAATGCTGTTAGAAAATAAAAGGGGCTTCCAGTATCGTAATTATTAAATCATAACCAGCCCATTCAATGGAAATATTTCAGAAAATGTCTCTCTGGCATGAACAAAACGGACATATGTAATTGTTTAGGAAACCTATTTATGTCTCAAATCAGACTGATCTTTAATTAAGTTAGTGAAGAGCTTATTATGAATGATTTGCTGATCAATGCATTTAGCGGATCACTTACTATCTAAAATGCACTTTTAAGAAATGGAGAATTGTAAAGGTGCAAGTTTATTTCATTCATTTCATTTTTAAAAGATATTATCTACGATATACACGCCTCTGTTTCTATATAAACAGTCGGTTGCTCTTCCTTTTCACCGATTTATCCTATTCGATATCGTAATTCTTACAACGCACATAAAAGTAGATCACTGATCAATAATCCCTGAGTAAGATATGATTGGTAGTCAGTAGCGTCCAAGTGGGGAGTATTTCGATCATTACTAGTTATACCTTAATTAGCACTGATATTCATTTATTTTGAGCTACGAGTTGGAATATGATACAAAACGAAATCTGCTTTTAATAGTTTGTAATAATTGAATTTCTACATAAGAGAGAACAGTATCTAGCTGGAGAAATCAGTGCTTTGTGATAAGGAAAACTCTTTTTTAAAAATATTGTACATAAAAACATTAAAAAAAACCGTGGCAAACATTTTACAAGACTGTGGTAAAGAAAATGCAGCGAATCCGTTCAGATACGCTTAACAAAGACTTTATTCCTTAGCACTTCATTATCTACATACAAGTATGTATTTGCCATTAAAAAATGCATTCAAAATAAATAGCGAATTTCAATCAATCTCTCCAAACCCATCCGCAATTATTGCTTATTATGTAGTTCCATATCGAACTAATGTGTTAGGCAACTGCGCTTTAAAGTTCTACGCTAGCATGTGTATTAGTGCTAGTTATTATGATGATGATTAGTATGTATATTTGGCGGTCCGCTTGGTCCGTTCCATAGGCCAGCAACGTGGAAAAGCCACTGATCAAAGTCCGCCCACTTATCGTAATTGTAATTGCAAAACAATCAATTTGTGCAACTGTCATCCATTTGCATGATCGTAAAAAGAATCATAGCACATAAAGAAATAATTAAGTGAAATAAAAATAAGCAGCATATCGTGGAAAAATAAACTCGATTTCGGATTTACGTTTTAACTGCAAGCCAATTAGAAATGCGTCTAACTACAAAGTATATCTCTACGCCTCAATTATAAGCAATACTTGTATGTGAAGAAAAAATAATGAAGAAAAAAACACGCAGACGCCGGGCCAGTCTGTAATTCTGCTGCCTCGCCACACCCCGTTTCTAGAGGGTCCGCATCATAAAATGACGCTGACATGCAAATGGCCCACAATACAACATGCTTTTTATATGGCCATTTTAGTTAATCTGCGTACTTGTCATACATATTTGACATGGCCAAGACCCAGACGCAGCTTGTAGCTTGTGGTTCGCAGCTTTGGCTCTTAACTGCGTCTGGCGAATGGGCAAATGGGCGACTGGGCGATGGGGGGACTGGGGGACTAAGCGAATGGGCGCCTGCCAAGCTCATAAAGCATAATTACGTACGCTGCTGATAAGCGAGGCTCTAGTTTTTATCGCTGCCCATCAAATTTGGCGACACTCATTCATTCAACCAACCATTCAGTCACTCCACCATTCCACCATTCTACCATTGCACCGTTCAGCCATTTTGTTGTGGCGTCCTTGCCCATTTGTCGCACGCCTAATAGATTTTCATAATTGCAAAGTTCATTGCGTAAAATGTCAAATGTGCAGCGCGTCGCTTGTTAGCCAACTAGTTGGCCACATTTTTTGTTTTCGGGCCTGTAATTTCGCACGACACGCATAAAATGTGTAGCTGCAACTTGTTCTCAACTGCTTGACGAATTTTTTTTCTTGTTTCTGTACTTATTTATTTAATTTTTTTCGTTTTTTGTTTTTTTGTTTTGTTTTTTATGTTCAACAATAATTTAAAATTGCCCAACACAGAGCAGCGACACAAAAAGTGCAAGTCAAGTTTGTTGCCACTTACGTAAAGATTATCATTATTATGCATCATTTGCTTTTTATGCGGCATTAATGTCAAATTGTCATGTTATAGTTTAAAATACAAAGTTCTTGCGTACACTCATAGCTCGTCTGTCCGGCTGACTGGCTACTTAAATTTGAACAACCTGCCACAACATGCTTGAGGGTCGAGCCGTTCCCCGTTTAATGGCTGCAAAAGTAATGCTACAACTGTTACATATAAGTACTATATAGCTATGTATGTATATCCATAATGCCGCCTCTATTGACCCACTCTCTATAAATGTACACAAGTGCAGGCCCCAAAGTCCAGAAAAAAAGGCTTGGGAAACTTGTGATTCAGTATAAATGCAAATATTTACAAACAACTATCTAATGGGCTTTGAGAGAATCTCTAATATATCATTTATACTTATGCATGAGTATATTTTCTACGTGAATAAGCGACGTAATAATATTCCTATTAATTATTATGTCTGTCGACATATGTCGGTTAAAATATACAATAGGTTTTCTCTTTAGCTTTAAGGATAAGGAAGCCTAAGAATAATCTAACAAAGCCCTAAATGTGCTCGGAGTCAGTAATGGACCTCACCAAACTGGAAAAGCAATAACGAAAGAGAATAAAAATATTAATAATTAATAGCTAATTAGAAAAGAGATTTTCCCATAACTGTTTAATCCCCACTTAATAAAGAAAGTGTTCTGTCGAAAGTATGAGACAAATGCTTTTAATCTGAATTCAAACGGCTGCACTTGAATTTAATTCTATATATTGTTTCTTTTAATAATTAATAGCTAATTAGAAAATAGATTTTCCCAAAGCTGTTTGTCCCCATTCATCACCACGATAGTATTAGAAAAATACATTTAATCTGAATTCCAACGGCTGCACTTCAATTCAATTCCATCTGTTTTTCCGTTTATCAATCTGTAGATATCTATCTCTATCTTTCCATATACGTATGCCATTTAATTATTTCGTGCAACGTTTTCCCTTCTATATAAGTATTCACAAGTTATATTTCATTATTCGACCTTTAACATGGAATAGTTAGTGGAATGGAAGTGCATTCGTAGTATTCTCGGATCTGTAGTCACTCTGATTTCCTATTGAAACATTCTCACTGAAAATGCTTCGCTATTGCTCGGGGTCACTAATTTCAGCCTTTGTGCTCGTTTATTGCCACCATTCAAGAACTCGATTGGCATGATAAATTTAATTGAAACAGGCGTTGCTGATAAGCTGACCAGCTTGGTCGATGGGATTTGGCTGCAATTTGAAAACAGTTCTGTTCTACAGCATTCAACAAGTGTTTATTTTATTATTGTTATTATGATTGTTGTTGTAGTCGTAGTTTAATTCAGTACCAAACTAATCCGCTTGTTGGCTGTCTGTGTAAAGTTAAGTTGCTTACAAGCCAAGTTTTTTCGTTTGTTCAAAGTTTAACAATTATGCGCAGCTTATGCGATTTTGAGCTGTGCATTTGTTATGGGCGTTAGCCTCATTTAGACGGGGCGTGTTAAGAGCAAATAAAAAATGTTTAAATATGCCATTGAAGGTTGTTGAGATAAACACAAAAAGTAAATTGAAAATAAAACGACACATGGGCTTGGTGATATACCTGCGTTTTGTTGAGGCTGGTCTTAAAAATGGCAATAAATAGATAAATGTGAGTCGTTAATACTTAAATACAAGAACTAAAAATGAACATATTTGAAAGACTGCAAAATCGAAAGGCACCATTAGAGTCTTTGTAACATTGTTGCTATTTATATACTAGTATATAAAAATGTTTTTTTTTTTTTTTTAAATTATACGTTTTAAAATTGAGACAACACTTGCATTGGCTTGCCTCAAACTATATTTTTGAAATTGACCGCATTGCGGCATGAATATATCAAGGCTGCTGACTGAGGCATGAACTTAACGACATCACTTAGCCGTAATCTTTATTGCGACTGTAACTTATAGTGTGCTACGAAAATAAGAATACATAAAACATTACTGCCGGATCTATAAAAGAAACAAAAATTGGCACACAAGAGCAATGCATATATGTCTAGATAATAGACTTATACTATCTATTATATCCAACATAAAGTTCAAGCAAATTGCCTCTTCGCACAACAGCAATAATGCCAAATCGTTGAATCTTCTTGCCTTCGAAGGCTCTTGTGTAAAGCGGTTTTGAGTACTATATATCATCAATCCCAAAAAAAAAACTGCTAACCATTCGATAAAACAAAGCACATGCACACATTTGACAAATTTACATAATGGCTGGCAAAGTGCAAAAGAAAACCAAATACGTATACACATAAAATAAGAGAAAATGTCCAGCAAAGGCCCAAACGGAGGCATTGTTTTATTGCCAATTTGATCAATTTTCAGTTGCCCAAACTTTTATTTGCATAATCAATTTTAACGCTGCACGGCCAAATAGCAAAACAACATTTATAAAAGCAGCTGCATTAGGTGCCAAAAAAATAAAAACTCGAAACTAAACTAAAAATTACAAAAAAATAATAAATAAACACCGAAATATATGTGTGCATGTATGTAGATAGGTGTGCGAGTGTGCGAGCTGCCCAAAGGCAGCAAGAAGAGCATTTATTACAACATTTATGATTATTATGCGCATAAAATGTGTTAAAACGGTCAATAAACTTATTGACCGACATAGGCACTAACATGGCCAGCAACGCCCCCTCGCTGGTTTGCCTTCAACTCGGCCAGTTTCTGCTCCACTTTCATGAGATTTACTTTCGCTTTTTATAGTGTGAATGCACACTAACACACGTACATTCAAATGAGTCTTTATGCCTATACGGTCACTCATCGTGCATATCAACGCACAAAGCATTGTTATTGTGCAGAGCAGCGTTGAGTTGGACTAAAGTTTATCTTGATTTAGCCATCAACAGCTGCAGCTCAGCGCAGGCAGAGACGCTGCCGCTGAAGCTGAAGTAGACGCTAACGCTGGCGCAGACCTAGACGATAATGGACAAGCGGCAACGCACCGTTTTAACAGAGGTTTCTCAACGACCTTGAGACCATTACCGGTTTCAATTTAAGTTAAGCGCGCGACCCGCTCCTCTCTTGCGTGAACGTCCGGGCTTTAAGCCCAAAAAAAAAAAATAAATAAAAATAAAATCATAATAAGAGCAGCGACTATCGCTGATGCGAGATGCGAACAATGCCAGCTTTGACTTTCGTTCATCAGCCATGGCAGCAAAAGCAACAACAACAACAGCGGGCCATACATTAATTTGCATCTGGCTTGGTTTCATTTTCGTTTGCATTAAGTTGTTTAAACATTTCAACAGCCAACGATGATCCACACATGAGTTATTAATAAAAGAGTGCTAATCAAAACCATAACCCATATACCCACACACACGCATACATCTATCTATATACATACATACCTACTTGTATGTATGTACATATGCGATCATATTTATTTATTTCTATTAATGTGCCGCATGTCGCAATGCGACGAAAGCGGCCACAATGTGTTGCTATTGTTGTTGTAGTTGTATTTCTTTTGTCTTTGGCTGCGCTGCATAAAACTTTCATTTAACGATATTAAACTGAAATTAAGCCCAACACCTCACGCCTCACGCCTCACGCCTATGTACGTTTGTGTGTTAGTCGCTGTTTGACCCATGTGGCCTGCCCATTGGCAAAGTTCGTTGCCTAAGTCTTTCGTTATAATCACACACGAAACATAAATTCGCTTCGTTTTTGATGCTGTTTTTTTCCAGAGAGTTTCATAACTTAAATCTGTTGCTTGTAATTCCTTAGAGAAGTGATTGAAACACATAAGGGAATGTCAAGATGTCAATGCAAAAAGAGCATACCTAGGAATTATAACAAAAAAAACCTATTGTCCATTTTATAAAACTAGCATAAAGTTGGTCAAAATATATTAGAAATTTTAAAGTCAAACAAAATAGGGTTCAAAGATTTTATTTTTTAAGATTTCCCTAGCATTTAAAAGCCATTTGGCAATTTTAGCTACCATTTCAAAAAAATGTTTTTAATTATTCTATCAATCAACAATCAGAAAATTGCAATATGCACTATATACTTCAGTTGTTATAGTCTAGCACACCTCAAGATCAGTTAAAACGAGGCCAATTATTTCAGAAATTAATTCATTGAATTTTTCAATTTAATCCACATTCGAACCAAAGAACTTTTAATCTCCACACCACCAGTCTGCAAATTGAATTTTTTAAAGTTGCTGAAATGCTTTCTGAGATATGGCCCTGAACCACTTTTGAGCCAGTCTCAAGTCCCAAACCGAGTTCAAAACAGGTTTTTGTATCATTTGTGTATCAAATTTGCGAGCCTTTTTGGTACCGCCAAAGTATCTAATTGCTTCGAAATAGTATTTATGAACGAAATGTGAATATTGTGGTTTGAATTATAAATGAAATTGTCAAGTCAAATTCAACAATTGGATCCAATTTTGTTGCCAACATCATTGGTTGATAGTATTCGGTTAGGGTATGTAGATGTCGGTGCGATTAATATTGGTTCAGTTTGTTTCATTTTCGCTCATTGCTTATTAGCTTTTTGTTAACTTTACGTGCGGCATTTGTTGTATTGGGGTTTTACCGAACATTAAAAAATTGCACACTCAAGTCCATTGGACTGCCCAATTTACTCACCCGAAAACGCTTCAGTTTTGCAGAGCACGCTGCTGAGGCTGCGCAAAATGGAAACAACAACAGACGATTGCCAAAGTTAATTGCAATGTGAACTTTTGGACAGACACGGGACACAACACAACACAGAAACACAAACAAAAACAAAAACAAAAGTAAAACCAAAAAACACGACACCGAAATAAGTTGCTGGCAATAATTTTGTGTAATATTTTGTTATACATATGCAAAATTGACTTTATTAATAATTTAAAAAGCACATTTCAAAATTGAAATAAACAACGCGACAACGATAACGACAACGACAACAAAGTCGCCCCAAAACGTCACTCGGTCTTGTGAAAGATTCACGCGTTACTGACACAGTCGCGAAAGCAGTGCCCAAGACTCTCCACGAATAATACAACGTATACAACGTAAAATGTAAAGAGATGTGTAAAAGTAAAAAGTATTAAAGAAAACAACAACAACAACAACAAAAACAAAACTTTACGACGCGACTGCAATGAGAGTAGAAAGTGACAGAAGTATGCGCTTCACTAACCAAAATAGTTGTACGGCAACACGGACGTCGTGGACGGCGACGTTGACGACGAAAATGCGCGTGGAAAGCGAATGAAACGAACGAAATGAATGAAACGAAACGAAACGAAAAGCGAAATTAAAGCACACGCAATGTGTAGAAGCCAATGAAAACAAATTTTAAGTCGCTGCAAATGCTAAGCTACAAGGTTGGCTCGAATCCGTACGAGTATCGGCTGTGCGGAAGTCGGAATGCGCTACATTGAGAACAAAGGCAATGCCAGTACCAAGCAATTAGTTCCCTATTTAAGTTTACTGCAATGTGTGAAGCCATAGACTTAAAATAAGAAGTCCACTCAATTAAATAACTTATGGATAACTTTCAAACTTATTTTGCCTTTTCAGCCCAACATTTGTTTGTCCGGCGAATAAACAAAAGGTATATATTTTAAACGAAAGTGAAAGGGCTTGCTAGAAACTCAAATGTATGTACAGTGAAAACTCTCTTGGCCGGACACTCACTTTCGGCCAAATTTTGTCCGCCCAAGGGGAGTGTCCGCTTAAGGGGAAATAAATAAATACTTCATACACCAATCGAATGTCGAAAAGAGTGTTCGGTTAAAAGAGGTGTCCATTAAGGGAGTTTTTACTGTAATAGGCAGAAGGAGGTGTAGCACACCCTACGATCAGCATGACGAGCCCGTCCGCTAATCTCTTCGTAATAGATATAAACTTCAAACTTGCTATGTAAACTTTTCCTCTCTATGCGCAGAACAACTTTTTTAGCAAGGCAAAAAAACAGTATTAGTTTAAAATTGTATTATTTTTTACGTTACAAAAACTGTTTAATATAAGTCCTGCACAGTATCTAATAATATTCTGAGTTTCGTCAAAATCTGTTCTCTTATCATTGAGCAACGATCGAGGAAACGAGTCCGACTAGCCTAACACTAACGTTTTATAGGGTTCCTATGTGTGGGTTGATTATTTTAAAAGCCCAGCAAGACCCAAAAATCGCATATACTTGTAGCTACTTATATAAATGGGGTGCTAAACAGCAGAGCTGAAAGTAAAAGTGAGGAAATTAGCAACTCGACAAGGTGTAGAAAAAAAAACCAAACAATATGACAATATAAGAATATATTGACGCCTACGTAATTCGTGTACACTCGTAGTACCCGCTAAAAATACAAGTTTATTGTAATGCGGCACTCAAATAAGTTTTCTATTCCAAGGGAAAAAGTGCGATCATTTTGAAAGCTTACACCAAATCGTCTCGGTTACAAATGAAGTTTTAAAGTAGCTCATACGTGCTTAGTTTTGTTTCCTGAAAGCCTCAATCTGTAGGTTTATATTTTACATTAGATCAGAAACTTAAACGTTGAAGAAAAATTTAAGTTTAAATAGAAATTTGCCTCATCATTAAAAATAATTGAAAATAAAAATTTTTTAACTGCAAAAATATATTTTAAAATTGGAATTGAAATTCATTTCTGTTTGCTGCTAAAATAGTTTTTCTTATTCATATACTTGTTGGTAATATTTAGTTTTTTATTAACATTTTCATTAGCACGTAAGATAATTGTTGTGAAATACAAGTAAAATGTATAAAAGTGTTGAAGTGCAACATTCAAAAGAGCTTCAAGAAGAATAGCGGATTCAAGTGCGACTCTCCGATTTAGGCAAGTACTTTAAATACCTCAAGTCCTAGTCCTTAAAAACATTAAAGAAAAGCGAAAGGCTTCTGGTCCAGCACGGCTCAACACAATTATGTTCGAAGTATTACAGAAAAGCATCGCAATGCTATAAATACATATGCCCATCCGGATCTACACACTCAACTAACGTGAACTCTAACCCGAACATTAGCTTAATGTTTAGTTAAGTCATTCATAGATGAGTGCAAATATGTGTATATATATACATATATACAAATATATATAAATGAGTGGGCCACTATATACACACACTTCATGTTCAAGTGACCTGAGATTGTGATTTTTTGCTGCCGCCTTCAGCTGACTGCTTCCGTTCCACGGCCCATTGCATTTGAATTGTTGGCATTACACATTCAAATACAAGTATCTATGTACTGAACGAGTCTATACTTGTAGGTATGTATGTATGTACGTACGGCATAAGTAGTTAAGTATTTGCGCATTCGCTTTTACCTCACTTCCACTTTATTTGAGCACTTTCGCCAGTTTGTTGCTCACTTGAGCGCAACTCTTTTTGGCTCGTTTTGGAGCGCTTTTACGGCCAAATTAATACGAATAAAGGGGGCTACGAGTTACTCCAGTGTGGCAACGAGAATGATCCTTTGGCCAACTGGGGCGCTTGCATCATCGTCAGGCAGGCAGTGCTAGCTTCATGGCTTACGCACACCGCTCCCATTACAACATGAAAAACATTGCTTTACGCTTTCTTAACTGGCTAAGTGTGCGGCAAGCCGCCAGTGGCCAGTGGCGGAGTGGCAGCTAGTTTGTGTCTTAAGTCTTTTGTTTTTGTTTGGACTCCAAGCGCCTCAATTTGATGTGCGCATTGGACTTTGCATAATCCAGCACTCGACCATCGACAAATTACAGCACAACATTTACAACAGCAACAATATTTTAATTTGCTTACTTGCTAGTGAAAAAAAAATGCATTTAGCAATAGGAAAAAAAATATAGGATTAAGACACAGAGAATAGGAAAGACGTCGGTCAGCACGGCTACTCGAACGTCCACGATCTGTGTGCCGGTTTCATGTGATGGCTGGCCGCGCTGCTGCTCGAAAAGAGGCCGGATGAGGCATGTGAGGCACCTCCCGAGGCACCCAGCGATGCATTGAGCAACAGCCCTAAGGCGCTGCTCACCAAATGTGACACGATTTGTTTGACAAAACTGCCCGAATCCGAGCCGCCACCACCTAATCCAGTGGCTTCTTTCTTTTTCTGCCGCGCCGGCAACTCAGCGCTTCCATGACGCTCCGCCGAGTTCTCCGCGGATGGAGGACGATTTTTCGCTTCGAGAAAACTGCTCAACAGATTTTGCGCAAATACCAGTGGCTGTATGGGGCCCTCTTCCTCAGGATCCTGGAGAAAAAACCACATCATTACCACATTGTCTTATCTTCAAGCGCAAAAGCAAAGGTGCCAAGGAAATTTAAAAGTGTAAAAATCGTGCGAGGTTAGTAGCGCAGGAAGAAAGAACACAACACAAAGCTAAGTGGAGACAATTAAATAAAAATCAAATCAATAACTACTGCGCTCAATGATGCCACAATCGTGCCCAGAAAGTTGCCCAGAAACTGTCCATTGTTGATCTGCCAATGAAAAGGAAAAATTTAAAAATTTACTTAATACCAGCCACTAAAGCCAGTCCATGCTTCTTTTTACCGCACCACCGCCGCCAGATAGACCATCCAGAGCCGTGCTAACATATTGACCCAACACAGTGCCAAAATTTTGATTTCCCGACAGCAGGCCCGCTAACAGCGACGTCGCTGTGCTGATGAGAGACTCAATGTCCAGGCCACCGGGCTAAACGACAGATTTTAAACTTAAATATAGTTCTTTAGAAATGTTTCCTATACGCATTGGCTTACTCACGCCAAAGAGCGTCGATATGACACCCGTCAGTGCGCCAATCAAAGCGCCCACATCTGAGCCGCCCTCGCCCTAAGAGAGAACAATCGTCACACATCAATGGGAAAACAGTGATACTAATAGTAGTCTTAGGCTAGCATTTATTATAATTTTAAATTCAGAACGTTTTATGTTCATTTTAAAACATCACTGCGTCTCCATAATACTACAAGTATATTTGCTCTAAAGAGATAAGAGATGGCTAACTTGTGGAAACTAATAAAAAAAAATATAAAAGAGCCTGCGCAGAAAATCAGGAATTAAATGAATTTATCCAGTTCAACTAAAGTTAACAGTGGTTGGGAGTCGTCGCTGCCAACGAAATGAATTGGAAATGAATACCTTTTCAGCAATACTTATATTTAAGCAGCAGTATGTTCGAAACAGCAAATTTTTAACAGCATCAATACTCTCTTTAACATATTTCAGACTCAATTCGTAGATCTCTCAAATTTCATATTCAATTCATAACAAGATGTATTGAACAATAAATTAGAAAGATTAGAAATTAAACAAATTTTGTCGATGGCTTCTTTTTTTAAAAAGGGAGGAAGAACAACCCTTTATACTTATTTCTTGGTATTTAATGAAACCAAATTCCTGAAGAACTCAACAAATTACTCGAAACTGTAAGCGAAGCTCAAAGTATTCCTAATATAAGCAGTAATGGTTTGCCATCTTAGACATTTAGTTTAACAAGCTCTCTAAATATCACCAATTTATAATTTTTGAATGCTCTTAAATTACGGTCAGACATGCAGATAGTTTCCAAGTAGCGTTTGAAGTATACTCGAAAAATTGAGGCAGATAAGTGTAATTTTGTATAAAGTAATGATCGAGTTTTTGGTGCAAATTATTTGCCTGTCTGACCATAGCCGTTGACTTAATATCGGGCCTACTTACTCCGCTTAGGCTGCCAATAATTCCGACCAGTCCGCCGCCACCTCCTCCGCCTCCGCCATCGTTATCAATATCCGTTGGCGTGAGCTCCGCTGATTCATCCTCCTGCTTGCCTTGCTTGGTGGCATTACTCGTGACTGTAACATTGCCTGCCTGACTTCAAAGGTGCATTATTTACACTCCACTCCAGATGGCAGGTTAGTCACGCTACACAACTAGACAACAACTAACCCATTGAGCCATACTCACATTAAAATCCAACGCAAACTCATCCAACTCGTTCTCATTCTCGTTATCGTTATCGTCCTCTTCCAGAGCGCTCTTTGTTGCCTTCTTGGAGTTCACTTGCCGTTCCGGGCGCCTCTCGTACTGCTCCAGCACCAAGTTCTCTCTAAAATCATGCTGAACGCGCAGGTCGTTGGCCTGGGATTAGGACACAATGCAGTCGAGGATTTTGCTCAAACCAATACACACTCACCTCCGACAATATGGACTTAATCATACGTACTTCGGCGGGTCGCGCCTCCTCAGTCTTGGCGAAGTCTTCTTCCCCGTTCTCAAGATCCTTGAGCTCAGTCTTTGCATCGCGTTTCCGCAACACCTTGTGACTTGCCTTGGCCAGCAATCCATCCGTCGCTGCCTCTTCAATTAAATGCTCCAAGGTTTTCTCGATTTTCGACTCCAGCTGCGTTTTCATGGTTGGTACTTTCTCCATAATGTGCCTACGCAGCTTAGCCAAGCGCTCCCCCAGGTGGGGGGCCTGTGTGATATCGGCTGAGAGCTGTTGGGCCTGCAACTCTTCGACCCGTTGCTGCTGCAGTGCCTCACGCATCTCCTCGCGAAAGGTGCGCTCGTCCTTGGCACTGCTCACTAGGTCCATGGCACTTTCGAGTATTTGCAGAGCGCGTTGGTCACGAACCAGTTGCTGCTCGATCTCATCGATCTTCGGCAGCACCTGGACACTATTTGAACTGCCTGCAGTCTGCTCGAGCAATTCTTTGATCACATTCACCAAATGCTGTTCCATTTGCTGCTCAGCTTGACGGGCGCCGTTCAGAAGGCCGATGGTGGTCAGAGCTCGGAGCTCCTCGCGTGGCACACTGCGTTCCAGCCGGCGATAGGCGGCCATAGCCCGCATATATTGTGGATTCAATTGGGTGCTTAGCTGCATATAACCCTGTCGCAAGCTAGGCGCACTCTCTGTTCCGGGCCAATGCAGTAAGGAGTTTAGGAGGAGGAGCAACATACTTATACTGAGCACCTGCATGTCGTCTTATTGCTCCAGTTACACTAAAACGTCGCCCAGGCGTGTGTTGCTTTTTTATATCCACACAAATCAATTGATGCGATACATCGATCGTTTCATCAATCAATTCTCTTGGGTTGGACAGTTGTCGTTGTTTTCCGCTTAGTCGCGCATGGGCGTGTCCTTCGCTTCACTGCGCCTCCGCGCCATTATGTAACTCAACTGGCTATGCTTCGATGTCTTCATTTTAGTCGCACACAAATCCATATGCAATGCGCTTCCTTCCAACTCCCCGGCTACCCCCTCTGTAATAGCTATACTCTTCTGAAAATTTCCTCAATCGTTTAAGGTATTGTAATGTCGGGGCACACTCGTCTTGAAACCATTTATGCCAAACCTGACTACCCCCTTGGTTCATTCCAGCCCAGAACAGTCGCACGTTTTTCTCATTAACTCATAGGCTTAAAGCCAATGCACCCATTTAGGCGATTCGGTATAAGTCAGGTATAAAGTACAGCCGACGCTTTCATTATACGAGTACAGCAATTAAACTCTTCAACTTACTTCGTGCTATCAAAAAAAAAAAAAAACTTTAAACCAATTCCAACGCAACAGCCACTCATTAGCCATTTCTAGTGAAAATGCCGGCAGCCTTTGAGTGATGGCCATCATTTCCTTTTGCCACTTTAAAGGCTTTTCGTCCGAAGTGCTTAGAAGATTATATTACATTGATGATAATACCGAAGGCGGCTCGCAATAAACGAACCAACTACAATGCAGCGATTAATAAAATAAAAACCACATTAACTTTACGAAATGTAAGCACCATGACGGCGTTGCCATTTTTCCTCAAAGAACACCATAAATGTGAAAATAATTTCTTAAGAAATGGCCGGAAATCTGACTTTAAGATTACGCTTCATTTTATTCTATCAAGAGGTAACAAGTATTAGCACAAAAAAAATCTCACAAGGATAAAAGGATAAAAGCTGGAAAGGAAAAGATTATACCCAAGTGATTGGTCTCTGGCTGGCTTTCAGGATCGAGAAACCTTCATTCAAAAAATACAATTTGTATTACAAATTCTACACTTTACTGTTATGTATTAAGTTTTAATTATCTATCAGTAGATTTTCTTGGAATATTAGGTTAACGTCATGATTGGAAGATAATTATCCAACTTGGTTTATTTAGAAAAACGTCTGCAGAGATTCCTTCAACGACCTAAGCTGTTTTTAGTGATATTTTGGGAGCATTGTGGATTGGATTGTGTTCTTTTCCATCATAGCTTCTATAGAAGAATCCACAAACCCAGTATATAATGGGGTAACGAATCCTATTAGAACACGAACCCTCATCTCATCTCTCTATGTGTATTTACAAGTAATTTTTGAAACAGATTGAAAATACTTTTATTTCATTTGCATTTGCAGCCCACATTTTGTGAATTGATTTATGATTTATAACCTACTTTGTTTAAAGAGTATTTGAAAGACACTTGAGCCCCTTTATGCGTCCGCAATCGGAAGAGCATATTTGCATGCCAGCTATGACGATCATCCATATGGTGTGGATGGCGATGCTGCTGATGATGATGATGACGATGGCGATGGCGATGACGATGACGATGATGAGCATCAGCGATTACGTGGCACTCCAGCGTAATACCCAGCTGCCGGCAAGCCCATCCAGACGGCAGCCAGCCGGATAGGCAGGCAGTTAGGCGAGCGTTACGCTCGTTTAGCCTTTCAAGTGCGCAGGTCGACTGAATTTTTATTTAAATGTGTAAAGAGAGATGCACTGTGATTGTTGTTGCTGTTGCTGTTGTTGTTGTTTTGGGAGTCTAAGCCACACCATGACATAAGCGCAATTCATTAATCTGTACAATTCCGAAAATGTTTGACTGTTGTTGTTGTTGTAGCGAGTCACTTGTACTTACGATGCATGTGTTCCGCGCATGTGGGGTTAAGTTGAATAAATAAATATACGAGTATGTATAAATTACAACACCAACAAAAAGCTACATGCGAGTACGGTGGCAACAACAACAACAACAACAACAAGCATGCCAATTAAAATGCTTGCCATTTGCCATTTGGACTCCCTACGTCAACCGCCGGCCGCGTCGCCCGCACGAACCCATCCACCAAGCCATGCCAAGCCAATCCAAACCAAACCGAACCAAGCCAAGAGCCAAGCCATGGCATGCCATGCCATAATTGCCGGCAGTTTTGTGTTTTTTACTCGCTCTTTGCTCATTGTTTCACTTTGTTGCTACTGTTGTTATATATAATTGTTATGGTTTTTGGTCAAAATGATATAATTTTGTTTGCCATTTCATGTCAGAGATGTGCACGCCAATGCCCTTTAATGCTCCGCTCAAGTGCCCTTGCTTGAGCAACAACAACAACAACAACAGCAGCAACACCATCAACAACGACACTAGCAACAACAACAACAACAATAGCGACAGCAGAAAAGCAAAGAGCAACGAGTGCGTTGACTGACTAACCACTCCCCAAACGCGAGGGGGACAGAGACACTCAAGAGCAACAGTCGAGTGCGCTACTGTGTGCTCCAAGTGGTCCCTCCAGGCATCACAGCGCACATTCCAAGGAAATGGACTTTTGTAGTGTTACTTCAAGTCCTCCGCACAAATGAAATTCACGTTGAGCTACATTTTTCGAGTTCTACGGCCATTTCTCTTACCTGTCATAAGTACTGGAGGGTATGCCAGGAGCTGTGCTCAAACAGGCAAATAGTTTGCACACAAACATGTCGATACACTTTAAAATTCTATGCAAAGGCACTGTTTTCTAATTTACTGAAACTATATGCATTTTTGTGCAAATAATTTGCCTGTGTGACCATGACATAACGATAAAGTGATTGGAAAAGTGATTTGTGCACTCAGAAAAAAAATGGCTCTTTAAGGAAAAGTTCAAACCGTTGGCTTTACTTTTAAGCAAGTTTCTTTCCTAAACAAGACTCTTTGCTTATTTATTGATTCCCAATTCTTGTCTTCGTAAACTATAATTTGTAGTCCAGAGTAGTCGACAATGCGCTTATCAAGGACTCACAATTCGTATTTAAAGGCCACAATGGCAGAAACCCATCAAGGCGAAAATAGAAAGATCCATTTGGTCCAAACTTAACAGTTGAGTACACATTCTTTCTAGATTTCAGCACAACTGTCATAACTTATGTGGGGGAATAACATATTTCTTGAAAATAGAAAACTCGTCTACATTTTATATTCATTCTAACATTTAGAAATGTTTGCTAACTCTATTTACACTTTTTATCGCCTAGTTCTTGATTCCATTCCCTATTTTACTAATTGTTTGGAAAATACTTTCTTTTTCTAAAATATGAAAGTATTTTTACAAAAACTGTTGTTGAAGAATTATAGGAAAATAATTTTCTTTCTCAAATTTGCGAAAAATTCAATAATAATTCAAGAAGAGACTTTTCTTAGAAAATTTGTAAGTCATATTTCCCTCATAATTAATGCCGATCTTTTTAAATCAGAGTGCAGAGGTGTACTTTATTTTGTCATCATTATTATACTCCCACTCGCTTCCTTTCTTCTACTTTCTTTTTCAGTGTAAAGCTTTTTCCCTTCATTTCCTACATGAACTTATCTATAAAAGCGGAAACGGATATTATGCATGTGGGGTTTCAGAAGCAATTTGAGGCAGCCATCAACTTTCAATTGTTGTCGTTGAAACTACAGAGACAAATAAATAAATGCATGTACTTAAATTTTGCTACAATATTTATTGAAAAGTTAAGCATAGTCTTTGGCATAAAACAAAAAAAATGTCTTCATCATAAATATAAAAAATCAAAAAACAAAAGATAACAATGGCTAAGCCCCTTGTGGCGTTCAGCTTAAGTAGGTGAAAGGAAAGGTAAGGGAAATACAACTGTGAAAAATGTAAGTCATCACAATAACAATTTTATATTAAGTTAAAAATCTAAACACAGTTGGCAGCAGACGACAAAGCTGACAGCTTAAGATAGCAAGAGTTGAAAGACAGAGTAATTGCATCGCAGACAATCAAATAAAGTGCGTATTTCCAAGACTTAAAATTGCAGTTTCATTTGAATTGAAAGCAAAATATTTGCTAAACAAGTATTTTTAAATGCCCAACTATCGAAAAACATGAATGCATGTAACTACTTATGCGAAGGGGTCTGGTGACTTAGTCATGGGTTTTGTCACATAAGTCATGAAGGCCCAATATTGGGGAATGTGGTTCTCTTAATTATTGCCTTTATATATGTTGTTACAGAAAACGACACTTAGCTATACTTAATTCGCATTGGTTTTAATTCATGTTCATGAAACATTTGCTAGATTTGACAGATTTGCGTACAAATTATTTGAGATTTGCGAGAATCGATTCGTTACTTGTTGTTTCGTTTACAATTGTTTCGTACACAATTCAGATGAATGCAGCTCTTTTGGCTTAATTTTTTGCTGAGTGTAGACAACAGAATTCACACACAGCTTCCTATTCGTTTTAATTGCCATTATGATCGTCGACCCTGCTGACTACTCCAATTACGCTTAGTTTTCATAGGCTTTTTATGTTGCTTACATAAGTCCATTGCTCATAAGAACTACGACAGAGTAGCGTGCGAAGCCCTTTTAGATATGCCGCCATCGCCATAGCTTGGCCATTTAACAAAGCGGAAGCGGAAATCGAGTTCTTCAACCGCTAATGAGCAATCAGCACTTGACATTGTAAATTCAAGAAATTTGTGAGAATAACAAGCGCAAATCTTATACAATAAAGTCAATTCATTTGTTTCCCCCCGTCAACAATTTGTGCAAGAAATTAGAGCCTTTTAGCGTGTATTTTTTAGCCTAGACAAATCTAAGAAATAAGTGCAAAAATATCAATTAAAAATAACTTGAAAAATTGCTAAAATATGTGCTTCAAATCGTATAAAATATACTATATATATATATTTATATTTTAACTCTGATAACGATCGTCGATCGGTAATCGGTGTCGCCGGCAATACCGGTGTCGATTTTGATGTCGGCGTCGAAGTCGAAGTCGTTGTCGTTGTTGGTATCGGTGTCGGTGTCGGTGTCGGTGTGTGTATATTATTAACACATATTTTTGTGCAATAAATAATAACCTTGGCAAACCGTTTGACTTTGTTGGTTTTTTCTTTGCTTGCCGCTACGTTGCTCATACGCCACGTTGCTGTTAGCAACGCTGAAGTTTATCATAAAATATAATCAAATGAAATAGTTATAAACTTTGCACTTTTATTAGCAATTTATGATTGCAGTTAAGCCACTGGCTGCTGCTGCTGCTGCTGCTACTACTGCTACTACTATTGTTGTTGTTTTTGTAGCCGCTTTGTTAACTGAACTTTGCATTGTCGACGGAATTAGAGCATGGCAAAGAGTAAGAAAAACCCAATGCATAATCTTGCGTATTGCTTATACATTATATACACAAATATATGTACATAGATAAGTATGCACATGAGATATCGCAAAATTAACATAATAAATAGCACCATAAATATTAAAAGGCAAACAAGTTGCTGCATTATTTCTTTTTTGTTGCAAATTTTTTGCGAATTTTTTGCAAACTTTTTTCTTTGCCAGTCAAATGGCTGCTTGAAATGTATTTATTTTTTATGATTGTTTTATTTTTTTTTTTACTTCGTGTTATGTCGTGCTCAGCCACAGGCGCAGCTTTTTAGCGCTTATTATACAATTAGTTTAGCCTCTAAGCCATGGGCAGACAATGCGTTCGCAGCCTCAAATTGGCAATAGCCAAGGGGAAAAATCACACACACACACACACAAACATCAATTTGGCCATCAACACACAAGTCCTTCGCAGGCAGTTGAAAATGACGTTGACAAATTCAACGGTTAGCTCACAAAGGTACTGCTAATTTGTTCAACTCATTTTTAATCTCCATTCTTTTCTTCTACTGTTAATTTCTTATCTTTCTTATAATTATCGCAATAATGTGGCCCTAATAGATATACACCTTTAATCTTACAACTGTAGTCCAACTGTCATTATATTTCTTAAAATCATTACCAATACAGCATACAACTCATTGGAAAAAATATAATTAACGAAAACTTTCAGCTGGAACCTAGTAGAACTGTCTAAATTAATTGGCCTTTGTTAACCATAAACACATCTTCGATTCACCTTCTAACATCTCCTTTAATCATTGTCTTTGAAACTCAAACACTGCCATATAAGTATGTAACTAACATTCTTTGCGACTTCCTCACAGAGTGACGATGTTGTCTGAAAATTCGGCAGTAATATTTATATTAATATTTATATTCTCAATAAAACTATAGTTAACTTTAGCTGTGGTTAAAAATTCAAAAGACTATTAGAAAATTGAAGGTATGTAAGAAAAAAAAAAATTAGAGCTGATTATCTGTTAACTGTTATCGATTTAAAAAAAACTAGTATATATTTTAAAAATGTGTTTTTCTTCTTGAGATTCAAAATTTTCACGAATATATATTTTTAAAACAGTTATTTCTAAATGTCCTGCCTGAATTACTAGAGACAATTGAAACACTCTTCTTGAGTTAATTCATTAAACGGAGTTTAAATATTTGGTTATTATTAAATTTTCAATGTTTAGTGATCGATTTCAATTTGTATTCAACCATCCATCAGTTCAGGAATAAACATCGCACGAGTGTCAATTCAATATAAGCACCTGTCGCTATTGAAAGCCCATCAAGAACCATTAAGCCACCTATATACTCGTATTATGGCCATTGCCTGCGGCACTTTTGGCCCAATTTCGTTTGCACCATTAACTTTTTTGGGCCAAGTACTCAGTAGCTGACAGATTTCTCTATTTGTGTGAGTGGTTTTTATTTCGCTTTTAACAAAATCATGCCGTTCAAAGCCAAGCACACATTCGAATTAATGGAAAGAAAAAGAAAAAACATGTTTTGGCAAGTCACTGCACAAATAGCTGGCCACTTAATTACTCTGCAACTGAGCGATATTCTAAGGCGCTCTAATTACTGACCCCTGTGCACGACCCCTACATATAAAAAAACACAGAGCAATTTGCATAACATTTGGGAACAAAAACAAATGCCAAATAACATTTTTGAGAAATATTGTGGTGCGCTGAAAAGCTGGCCATAAAGCCAACCTGATCGATATCACGTAATGCTCCGCAACGGCTCAGACACTACGTGGCGAAGTCAAAACTGATAAATCATTGTTGGTGTCGTGCCTTTCCTTTGCCACTTTTTCACACCGACTCGTTGATTGTGTTACTCTTTTTTCCTATTTTGTTCGAACAGCTTTCGGTGTGCCAATCATTTAAATGTCGACCCAGCAACAAGACAGACGCCGTCGCAGCCACAAAGTTGTTAACATGTCAGCCGGGCTTAAATGCATTATGATTTTTGCTTTCAGGCATATACCCTGCATCCACAATAAGTCCAGATGGGCACATAAGTGGCACATATACGTATTTATAGTATTGTGTTGAAAAAAATATGTACTATTGTTGCAAACAAAAAAAAAAGTTAACTTCCTATTAAAAAAATGATCTTCTTAAACGATCGGTATTAGGTTCGGTAATCTTCAATCAAAAAAGGCTTTTATTACAATTTCTTACTAAAAACTTTTTATTTCTATCTTTCGACTTTTGTGCAAAGTAACAAATTGAACGAATATATCATATTGTTTAAATAGCTAGAGCAAACACTTTCCAATTTTACAGAAACATGCAATCAAGCGTCAAAAAATTAACAGTTTATAAAAATTATTTTGGTTATGGTTTTATTAAACGAACCCTGAAATGTTTAACATATCATTGGCATATGTTACGAAAAGGAATACCCTTCAATTTAAAAGTAGCAAACAGTCTTCGTTTTCGTTCATTCATTCAACCATATGGTGCTCACTATTCATCGAGTTGAACAACAAAGTTCTATTGCAGCATTACAAATAATTAATTACAACTTACAACAATTTATAAGTGGAATGCAAAGTCCCTATCATTGAGAAAGCGAATTGCCTGAAAATGATTGCCAATAAATCAATCAGAGCAAGGTTACGGGATATTCAACTAATTAGCAAAGAGACATACGTTTTATTGGCCTGAAATCTGTAGCTTTTGACTGCAGTGCATATTGTATTCGTTATTGTGTATTTCAATTCACTCTTCCCAAGCAAATCACATTGCATTTGCCGGCTTTGAGGCATAATTGTTTGTAATTAGTCACCAGCTTGGGCAATTGGTAGCATAATTCGTGCAATTTAATGGCCAGTTTTATTTTGTTGTCACTTTTTTGTGCCAGCGCCCACTCTGAGCAGTTGACGCAACAGACTGTGTAAATATGACGCAGGATATATATACTACTTGTATATAGTACACACCAACTCGGCATTTGTTTCTTTGTGAAACGCTCTGTCCTCCCCCGGCCGCCAGCGAACGTGACAAGCTGCAGAGCGCTCCGTTTAATTTAAATGCATTGAGTGAAGGCAAACACAAGAAGTTAAGGAAAAAAACAGAAACAAATTAGTAGAATGCGCCCACATAATCATAACTTTTAATTTTTGTCAAGTCATGCAGGCAAATGTGAAACCTGAAATCGAGAGAAAAAAGTCAGAGTTAAACAAAGAATGGACGGGCGCGCCCAGATATAGAGTCAAAGCTCAAGTCTTGGGCGTTCAAATTTCAATAAAATTATGCATATAATAGACAAGCTGACAAAACTACTTGTAAAAGCATCAGCAACAACAACAACAACAATGAAACAAAAGCGAATAGTTCAGCGAATACTTGTAGTTAAACGATGCTACTACCTACTTGTTAACGACACCAACATCCCCAGCAACAACAATGGAAATGAGCTTAAAATGTTACTAAAAACGACGCAATTAAATCAAAATCTGAACATCAGCTGCAGAACAGACCAAAAAAAAAAAAATAAATAAACAGCCGAGGGGGCAGAGGGGAAAATGATGCTGCCAATGCTGCCTGCCAGCCAGAGTTGCACATGTTACACTCGAGCAACCTTGTTGTTGCCTCTGGGCTGTCATTAAACTTAAATACTGCAACAAAGCAACAACAACAACAACAGCAGAAACAGCAGCAGCAGCAATAGCAACAACAATGACGGTGACAACAATGCCGTTGCCGATGTCTTTACATTTAATTGCACCATTGAACATTACAAGTAAACTACCGACGGGCAGCAGCAGCGAGTGAAACAATTTGTTTAAAGACTCTGTAAACTTGTAGGTTGACAGACAACAATGACTGGCTTCATTGTGATTATACTTGTATAAACAGTAGCATCGGTTCCATTTGAAAGAACAGCCAACTAATCCGTGTACAATAATTTTTATTTAGTTTAAATATCTTCTCGATTAGGTCGCATGCCCCATTCATTGTATGCAGATCGGCTTTAGCAATCTAGCAATAATATCAATTTTGAATTCAAATGTAATCTATAAAAGCATTGTTAATCAACACTCGAAATAGCTCTCTAGATTAAGATCTATAGTTCTTTCATGAAGCAATGTGGCTTCATCAGAACAAATCAGCATTTGAGTCCTTTGAGAAAAATATATTCAATACAAGTACATCATAACTTCTGAAATGCTCGTCTTTTCAATTTAATTTTAAAGGTCTATTGCTAAATACCACCATGAAGCCAATCTGAATATATGGCTCACAGCTATGAACATTATTCAATGCGCCCCTTTTCACATCCTGAGGATCATTGCTGAAGCTTCTTCAGACACTTAGATATCCACAATGACCTTAGTAATAGTCCTATTATTGATAACATTTTTAAATCTTTAATCTTTATTTAAGATCTGATTCTGATCTGTCCTAGGTTAGGCAATCATTAAATTTTATGATAACCTTGACTTTTTTAATCATGTGTCTGTCATGGAGGTTGTGACGTGAATTGTTAAAAATGGAATAGAAAAATCTGCATTTGGTACTAGAAACAGATCTATAGATAGTCTTTCAGTTGCAAAATATGGAAAAGAAAATATTCTATTAACATCAAGCGATCCGATTTTTCTTATGGATAGACTCATCAATAGTTTAATAGTTTAAACCAATATCCCATATCTTTGTAGCTGAGAATTCTGACAATATCAACAGCATTTGTATATCACCAATCAATATATTTCAGACCAATAATATACCTATTATTCGTATACCAAGAGCCTAGTTCCCTAAATGGGCGTGCACATTCATAATTTCAACTTAAAAGATAAGAAAGCCTAAGAAAAACCTATACAATACCGTCTATTAATGCCTCCGACCCGTTGGGGGAATTTTATTTGCCATTTAGCCAGCCATATGTGGTCAGAGAACATTATAGACCTAACAGGCTAAAACAAAATAGTAGATAGAGAAGGAAAAGTAATTCTAATTAACAGCTAATTAAGCATAAAGAGAAAGAGTAAAAGGAAAATCTCCAACCCGGTGGGGGACAATTTGAAAGCCAGTCCGGAAAGCTATTTCCCGACTCACAGCAGTAAGTCGCAGCAATCATCAAATTAATTGAACAATGTTTAAACAGGCCACTAAGAAGTAATCGTGATTTATTACCCAATATCTACATATACAAAATAAACCCCATTTCGATTTACAATGAATTTTATTGGACATATTAAGCAATGAAATCAATAATGGGCCTCACATTCATTTCATCACACATTTCCGCATTTAGCAAGTTCCCAAGTTTTCAAAAATGTTTTCAAAAAGAGGCAATGGCTAATTGAACGAAATCTGTGACTTAGCGTTACGAGACAACTGAAATATTACTGGTTGGCAAAAAACCGGCCTTAAGAATACGCTTTGATGACATTGGCCTTCGTTTTTATTGCTCGAATCGATGTTTTACTCGATGGCCGGGTGTCCTTTACCTCGCCAGTCTCGCCCATCATTTCGGCGCGCCGAGCCAAGCAACGACTCTTTTTGAGATCCTGTTTCGTCTGTGGAGGCGTCTCTTCACACTTATCCGGAACAAATCGGGGACACGGCTCCGGCACCAGGCACTTGCAGTACGTCAAGCTAAGCATTAGATATTCTTCGAACTCCTCGCTGGGATTTAACAGTTCCCTGTACTCCTCCAGTGGTTTGAGGTCGAGTGGATCCAGTTGGTTTGCCATATAGTCGAGCTTAAGATAGCCGCTGTAAAAATAATTGAATAACTCATCGACTAGCTCGATGAAGAACTTAATCGGCTTGTGGAAGGTGTCGCCCATGATGAACGGCGTCTCCTTGGTCAAGTCCAATTTGTTGCAACTCTTCCGGAACTGCACCACATTGTGGCGCATTGACCTCAACGTGAAGTTCTGCTCTTCGTTCGAGTTCTGGATGATCATGTAGTGCACGTTATATTCAGCAATAAGCACCTCCTCCGGCTCGATAGCATAGTTCTGTGGACAGATACAGGTGGGATCGGCCTTCATTATTATCATATAGCGTTGCGTAAGGCCCCAGAGCATATCCGCTGCCTCACGCTGCAGCACCATTCCCCTGCGCCACAAATTGTAGTAACTGCGGAAGTCCGTCTCGAGATGCAGCAGCACCTTCAGAACTCGTCGCTCCACACTCTCCTGGGGGCCCAGGCTCCATGTCATGTGGCTACCCTCTGATAAGATGGTCGTTAGCACTGACTGCATAGGGGCGATGGTAATTTTGCTTGAGCCCGACTGAGCGGGTTGTGTGCTTCCAGTCTGCATTTTTGTGTATTCTGTCTGAGCTTCTAAATTGCAAACTGACTAATATTTGATAAGTAACACCCGATTGGTCAATCGAAGCTAACTTTTTGAAATAATAGGACGAGAATATCGCTTCCAATTACAACTTTGCAAATTAATGCAATTTACAAAAGAAAATGTTGTGGCAATGCCTTCAAAAAACTATCAGAGGACATCGAAGTGTGTTTGGCAATTGGAAATGTTTTCAATTTCAATAAAATTGTTTGAAAAACAATTGTACTTCTAATTTATTTCAGATTTTGACATTTTTTCTCTACTACTTTTCACTCGTTTTGCATTAAAGTTTTCACTTTAAGACACATGATCAGAAGGTGTTTCAAATACTCGTATAATAATGCGAAAACATTCACGGTAATCGGGCTGCTGAATAATTCCCATTGGCACAGGCTGTCTTCGCTTTTGACTTCGTTAAAGACTTAGAAGCAAGTACAAAAGATTATCAAATTAGGACAGACTTATGCAATTAATATCGATTCATATGGTTTTTATATCCTGTACCCGTAACGTAAAAAGGGTGTATTGGGTTTGTGCAACGTATGTCCGTCCGTCTGTCTGGATGAACGCCTGGATTTCGGAAACGGCTGAACGTACATAAACCAAACTTGGTAAGCAGACGCTCCAAGTATACGAGTTTATTTTACTATTTCCAATTTCTTTAATTTAGTTGCAATAACATTAAAGTATCACTCGCATATCTGCAATTTGATGTTGCAGCGTGCATATTTCCGTCTGTATCTTTAGCTATTAATATTGCTAGCTCGAAAAAGATTTCCTTGGTTCGTTGCTTGATCCCGCATTATGGTTATCCCTAACCCCAACAATACTTTCCCAGCCCTCTGTCTGATTCCGGGGCTGGACAATGCCGCTTAGGAAACCGTTCAGTCAATCAAATATCTATGGTGTCATGACAGCATGTCTCTTTAGCAGATATACTTGTATATGTATATATTATGTAAATATTTATTTTTATGGTCAAAAGTGAATGCCCTTTGTGCAAAGTGTTGCCGTGTGTATATGTAGCTGTGTCTATGTGTGTGTGTGTGTGTGTGTGAGTGCATAAGCATAAGCTCTGCCGAAGGCTGTGCCAGACACGACAGCCATAAGTATGTATAGACATGCATAAAATATTCGCTTAAATGCAAATATATGTGTATGAAGAAAAAAAGAAGAAAAACACCCCATGCTGCGGGATAGGTGGCAACAAGGCTGGGCTGTGTGTTAGCTATGTGTAGCTACTTTACTATATACTCGTACATTTACTATATAAAGTTATGTTGCATGCATATTATACATACATACATACAAGTATGTATATGAAAATGTCTGTGTGTGTGTGGGGCGCAAAGTGCATAGATACATGGATACAGCTTCCAAGACAAGCTGCCATTAAAGTTAATTTCGTTGTCATTTTCGATTTGGCAGCTTAACAAAACGAGAAAACCCCAACGAACCAACGAACCACTGAACCACTGTACCACTGTACGGCTAAGTGACTGAGCGACTGAACGAGCGAGCGACTTGGCGACTGAAACTAATTTCATAATTTTGCGAATATGCAAAACATAATGTTTATGTATGTGTGTGTGTGACTATTGAGAAGCGCAACATTTGACTAACTGACTGTGCTCGTGTGTGTGTCAAAATCTAATTCACCTTAAACTGATTTTGAACGCATGCAACAGCTTTTGTTTGCCGCTGCTGCTCAGCTGCTGTATCGGTTGTATCTGCTACTTATATCTGTTGATTTTATTTTTTTTTTCTGTTCACCTGCCTGCCCGCCTGCCTCACCCTTTCGTCCATGCATTCCTCCATTCGCCTGCCTGCCTGCCTTCGTTTTGCAATCATAGCAGCGCTATACTTTATCTGCTGCCTGGCACAATGCGGCGTATGCGTAATTTGTAATTTTCCATGCATGTCGTGGCACATGAGGCAAGTGGCGCATGCTGTTCTCGCTAGTGTCGTTAACCGCGCCACATTGCAGCGACTGGTCTCTGCACAAAGTGGTTATCCTTCAGATACACACAGACACTTAACGTGTTGGCCGCCGAAGGTAAAAAAACAAAGACAACAACAACAGTAACAACAGAAAAACAAGAAATCAAAAATAAATGAGAAATGAAACCGAAATAAAAGCGAGCTGCAGCAGCAAAAGCGCTCAACTGAAAATGAAGTAATAAAACAAGACAAGACAGCGAACCAATCCACCGATATTGCCTTTTGATTTCGTTCGATGGCATGCTTCCGCCCAAGTGGACAACTCGCCAACTGCCAACAGCATCAGCTCTTTGCCAGCTCATTTACTTGCCAGTCTGCCTGATGGCGTGCCTTTTAAATCTGCCTTTAACCCATTATTATTGGCCACCAAGTAAAGTATACAGACAGCCTCCAATGGTCGATTTGATATAACCTTCGATGAATCTATTCTCTGGGCAGCTCTAGCTCTGAATATAGCCGCCATGGCACTTACTCTACTCAAATAGTGGCTGATTCCAGAATTGAAGAGCTTATACATTAAAGGTGGTTACTATAAAGGCAAAAAGTTAATAACTTAATCGACGACAGCCCCTGATGGCACTGTTTTGGCCTTAGGCTGTCCGCTGTTTTCCTCTCTTTCTCTTTTTCTTTCGGCAAAGAAGGACTTCTTGAAATAAATCTCTTAATTTATATTTCCTTACAATTTACTTACTCAATTAAGTTTATTGTATTAAATGAATAAATGCGGTTTGATTAAATAGATTTAAAATTTATGGCATCTGTTAAATAATGTAATCTTTTGTTTTTATTTATTGACAAGAATAAACTGTCGTTAACAATGTTCCATTCGTTCTCATCAATAAAATGATTAATTTTTGATCAACATTTATTCGCAGTTAGTTATTTATTTTATATGAAATATAAAATGTCTAAAAACTCAATTATGGTTTTTTATATTCATCGATTTTTGTTGATGTTGCTTTCATTAACTTTAAATAAGAAATTAAAAATCGTATTCTCTAAAGTCGGTTCAAAAACTTTTCAATTATTGGCAATCAATTATGGCCATAATACACTGCCTTTAATGGGTTAAGGTGGCTTAATTAATCATACACATTGGTTGACAGCTATCACCTAGACGCGTTGCAACTGTCAGGTAATGCCAAAGTGACTGCAACTTTTCGTTGTCTCTGGACTGCTTTTTTTTATCAATTTATCACGCGACCTCAAAGCGGCCCACAATCGAAACGACTAGCAACAAAATTTAAAGTAGAACTACTTTTAATTTGTATTTGTTGGACTCAGACCGAGCCGGAGGCTGTTGGCTTCTGGCTTCTGGCTGCGGAAGCACACTTTTAAGCAAATAAGCAGCTGTACAACATTTTGTTGATTCACGATCCATTCAATTTCATATCACCGCGCTCGCACACACACACACGCACACACACACACACACACACACACACACACACGCACAACATTGTCGTTCGTTGACGCTGTCCATGATGCTAGATGACTATGACTCCGATCTCTGTCGCTGTCCGGATCTGTCGCTATGCTTTTCATCTATGCGCCTCAAGAAGGTCAGCTTGAGGCTACATTTGACCATCGACTATCGATTCATTCAAGAACATAACGCCAGACAATCAGATACCATTTGCTTTGCCTCAGTTATTTGATGAGTTTGGTATTAATTGGTATCAAATATTTTGTTGTTGTCGTTGTTGTTCCACTTGTGTTATGCAGATATCTAGATTTTTCTGTGAAGGCTATGCTATTGACTGACAAACTCATATCCACGAGTCAATTTGATGGGCTTAAGATGTCAAGTACCTGAATTGCCTTTGGCTGTCTATACTCGTAAAGAGGCTTAACAACTTATGTATCAACTAATTATCTTGAATAGTGTGCTAATTGTTTGAACAACCAGTTTAATGATCTCAATCAGCGGCGAGACGTTTCGAGAACAAAATTTTTTTCATTTTCATTTCTTTGTTTCATAAAGCGAAACTTTTAACAAATTTTAATTAAATATAGCTTCTGCAATGAAGTTTATCTTAAAAGAAAGAATTTAACGTGGTAATCCAGAGGACTTTAACATTCTATTCGGATTTTAAATTACTAATCAATTGTATGAAGATTTCCATTTATGCTTTAAAATAGAAAAATATCTTCAAAGGTACTTCTTCCCCGTGATTTTGTCAATTATCTGCTATTAATATTTGATAGTTATCTTAAGTTATGTGTATATAAGTATGTAGTTGCCACATTGTACGAGTATGCCATAATTAAGAGCTGCAACTTCATCAGCTTTGGGATCTGTGCAATATTGAATGAGTTGGCAGTTTGGACCTATAGATACACATACGAGTATGTGGTGGTAGTAAAGCTCTTGCCCAACACATTCATGCAATTGCATATCCCACTTGATATATATATACATATGTATGTCTACTTATAAACAACAATGGTAACAGGCAGAAATACTCGTAAATGTACAGCTCCTTGAAGCTCGTATGGCCACTTGCTTTGTCTCCCCTCGGAATGCGGAATACGCTCATTTCGAATGCAATTGGAATTCAAACAGCAAACGCAAATGAATTGAATTGTGCCATACTTTGAAAGCCTGGCTGTTGTTGTTATTGTTGTCATTAATGATAGTGATGATGACCATGATGATGTTGCATTCGATAAATTGCACTTGCTGCCAAAAATGCCAGCGGCAATAATTGCAAAGTTTAGTCAAATCGTAAAACTGTGCCATAAAACTCGCTGCAAATCAACCAATAAAAAGGCCATATACACAAATACATACTGAAAAAAACAAAAAAACACAAATGGATAGTTAAGAGGACGACAGACTCAAAAAACCGATCATAAATTGTATGCCATTGCAGATGATGAGCATAATCAAGTCTGATGCCTGTTGCACAGCTGCTGCAAACGAACACAACACATTTGGTTGTGTAAGCCTAGTCTAATCCTGGCCGAAAGGCCCACTGACAAACTGACTGACAAACCACACACACACACACACACTACATACTCGTACACATGTACTTGAACAGCCCGCGCAATTTTTGAGTCACGAAAATCACAAGCGGAAATTCGGCAGCATCCACGGCAAGCGAGCGATTCGCGTAATCGTATAATAAAATACAAAAAATTTAAAAAAAAATATACTCGTAAAAAAACAAAACCAAAAAACAACAACAAAATTACAATAATAAAAGACGCGCCAAACGAATTCCACTCAAAAGTGGTCAGCGCTGCGCTCACTTTCGTTTCGTATTTTGTTGTTGTTTGTTTTTTTTGTGTGTTGTGTGTGTGTGCATGTGTATGTGTGCTTGAGTGTCTTCCTCTTCTTCTTCGACATTTTTTGAGTGCAAGTCAAAGCCGGCTCCAAGTTGAGCCGCTACGACGACTTTAACGCGAACATCGTCGCTGCCGCCGCTACCGACGCCGACGCCGATGCCAACGTCGACAGCAAGGCGTTAAGCGGCTGACGCCACTGGCCAGCACGCCAGCACGCCACCTCTGTCGCCTCAGACGCGCGTCAGACGCCTCTCTCTGCCACCTGTTCGACTCCCCTCCATCCACGACTGTTGCTGCCCACTGCACTCACTTGTACGCTTCGCCGCGCCGCCGCCGCAGTCGACGCTGCAGCTGCCCAAAGTCTGTTGGCTTTTGTGTTCGAGCTTTAGTCGCTTGTGTGTGATAAAATCACGTTAGTAATCAATTGCAAGCCCAACTGCCAAGACATAGCCAGCGAGTCGCAGTTTAGCGAAGCTAACAAACAAACTAAAAATCAAAAATTAAATAAAATAAAAAAACCCAACTACAGACGAAACCCAACCACAGAAACCAACAAATATAAAGAAAGAAATCATTTTTTTTTAAGTCGAACAATTTCAATTTCTTTCTCTCAGAGTATCAGAGTAATACGTTTGGTTTTGTTGGTTTATCTGTACCAATCAAAACAGCAACAACAACAACAACAACAACAAAAGAAGAAAAACGAAAAACGCGTACGTCTCGTCGCCGCCGACATCGTTGCCGCATAATATAAAACGTGAGGATATATAAGACAAAAGCTTAACACAATATTTACACACACACGCTCCAGAGACCAGAGATCCAAGACCAAGTCAGACCAACGGCAAGCCAACGAGGCAATCGTGTTAACACTTACAAGTATAACCAAGTCGCGTGTAACTTACAACAACCAAAAATTCAACGAGCACAAGCAATATTGTAATAACATCAACTACATACAACAACGATAAATAAAACCACCATAACAACAACAACAACAACAACAACAATCACTGCCCACATACATACTAAACAGATGTATGAACATACAAGCCAAATACTTGCAATAAGCAGAAATTCCGTTAATAACAAAAGCAACCGCAAAAAACACACAAAAAACTACAGACTTTAAATAATAAATTGTTTTGCTTCTTTATGAAAAGCAGTCAACGAATATTTTTTTTGTATGTGCTTAAAACGCTTCTTTTTTTTGGTTCACTTTTTTTTCTGTGCCATGCAATAATTGCAAATTTGTGCTAAAAAAAAAAAAAACAAAAACAAAAAACACATCGACGCGTGTGCGTTTAACTGTTATTTAACTCTTTTTTTTGTTTCTGCTGCTTTATAAGTGTTGCTAATGAAGCCTTTATTTTGATTTAGATATGCACTTTTTGTTGTTTTTATTGGAAACTTGATATGATTTATAGAACACACATATGCTTATTAATTAACTGACAATGCCGACAAATTAACTAAAAGGCCAGCTAATGACTTCATTATAGTAGGACTTTTGAATAGAACAATCCTAAAGGCATCTTTTAATCAATTCATCCCCCCCCCCCCCCCCCCCCCCCAACACACAAAACGCAAGTTTAAAATCCATGTAGACTTAGTACAGAACGACTCATTTCTAGAAATACAAAGAAAGAATATACTATTTACGTTTCTTTGTGCCTAAAAGGCGCTTTCTAACAATTCTATACAGTTAGAAAAAGTTAAATAAAGTCCGAAGATCAAGCAAATTGCTCAGTTTCTAAAATTCAAGACTTAGGTTGTACTTTTTATATACAAGTAGTACTATACTATATCTAGTGGGAAATAGAATAAAAATTGAGATAAGCTTGCAAGTTCAGTTCCAAAAGGGAACCTCTCTTGTTTCACACTACTTTCGACTTCAGGCCAAGATTTAAAAAACTTTTATTCCAAACAGCAAGCTTCTACCTTAGAGATCTAGAGATCCAGATTGAAGAAGCCATGTTGCACAATTTCGAACTGAAGCACTTCCCTTTCACACTTCACATCATCTGACCAGTAATGTCAGCTCTATGGGTGGTCTTTCAAGGTTCAACTGCAATTGGCACCAACAGTGTTTGATTGCTTATACGCACCGTTGCGCGAGCAATGCATTGCTGAGCGCCGACTGATTCAAGGTTTCAATGCTAATTGCATGAATACCTGTACTCGTATATATCTATGTATACATCGCGTGTACATGTTTGAAGGCAGCCTCAGAACAATTCTCTTGTTTGAGGCACTCCTTCCACTACTTAATCGTATAGAAAATGCAAGTCAAACGAATTAAAATGAAAAGGAAAAACAAAACAAATCGCTTCTTGCAAAAATTATGCAAACAAACACACTCCAAAAACCATGCAAAAGTCTCTTGTAATTTTTTGTTTGCATGTGCCCACAATTTTTATTACAATTTGTTTGTGTGTGTGTTTCGTTTTAATTACGAAATGTTAAGCATGGCGTGCACTCAATGCCATATTTTGTAAAAATGTGCAAGAAACTTGATGACTGACAGTAGCAATAACCACACACACACACACACACACTCACACACATACACAGTTACATAAATTTATACATATGTACAGCCAACTGTTGGCAGCATTTACAGAAATGAGCGTATGAGCAATATCAAAACTAATATGCAAATAAATGAACCAAAAAAATGGAAAACGTAGTGCAACTGATTGCTTAGCCAGTCAGCCAGCCAGCCAGTCGGCCCAAAAACGAGCCAACAACTATTCAAAATGTCCAAGTCATGGCAACCAAAAAAAAAAAAACAAAAACAAATCCAACAAAGTGCGGCCACGTTTGACAATTGTTAATGACGTTCAACGCTGGGCAATACCAGTGTTGCCTCCTAGAAAGAAGCCACAGTGAAAAAAGTAAAAGCAAAGACAACAACCGAAAAGCCCAACCACCAACACCAACAACACCAACTGACTGACGAATTGACCGACTGACGAGCTGATAAACTGACGACGAACTGCCTGCCTGACTAACTAACTGACTTGCTGGACGCCTTTGCCAGCGTTAACGCCAAAGCCATGCAGATGACATAACCAACTTAACAGCAAGCAGTAACAACTCACATGCTGTTTGTTGTTGTTGTTGTAGCTGTTGCTATTGTTGTTATTGTTACTGTTATTGCCGGTTCGCGCACGCTCAACACTCTCCCTTTCAAAGCGCTGCAGGCACCTGCGCTTGCGCACACCTCAACGCCCTCGTCTCTCTCCCTTTCCACAACTCTCTGCCTCTCTGCTTCTTTACACATTTTGCGGTTTTGTTCGGTTTGTTTGTCTGCTTGCATCTGCTACTAACTGTTTCTTTCCCTCCCTCTCTCTCTCACTCTCTCTCTCACACACACACACACACACACACACACTCTTCCTTCTGTTTTCTGTTGCTTTTTTTGCGCTACGCCCTACTTTAACAGCCGCTGACCGTTGGCCATCATCGTTGCATGTTACCAACGTCTTTGGCATCAGTGGCGCCAACACGCTAAACTATATAATTGACAACAAAAATGTTGTTGCTGTTTTACCAAACAATGCAAACAATGTATATTACCAAACAATGCATAGACATATCGCCAGCCTGTTTGACAATCTGAAAGATTGCGCATCTTTGAAGTCACTGGCGATGGCGATGACGACGGCGATGGCGCGTCTTTCATGGTCTCTCATCGTCGCGTAGCATGTGTGTGACAACCTTCCTTTTGACTTTGATAGCCGCTAAATTGAACGGTTTCAAGTTCAATTCTCCACTCGCTTGGAGACTAGCAACACCACATACTCGTCGCATACCATTATTCACACATCAAATTCTCAATGTCTTCGGCTTTGGTGTGAACTTCAAGCATTAAAGAGCACATGAGACATGAAGAAGATGAGGGAGATTTGAAGCTGGAGCAGCTTAGGATTCATATATCGATGATTAGATTCATAGATTCTTTCGAATTAGTTTAGTTGATAAATATATTTAAATGTTTAATGTCAATTAGCCCCCTTTAGCTTTTTTTCATTAAATATTGCAGGACACTGGTGTTCCATCACTTTTCCAACACAGGTCAACTCTCTTAAGACCTGATTCCACACACTTTCCACATGGGATATGTTCATTTAATATTCGAATGATTTTCAGCATTCAATGAATTGCTACAATGAATCAGTTAGGGCTTTACGCATATTTCATTAATTATAATCGTTTTCCAACCCAACCTACTACTGAAATATTCGAGCTAAAATAATATTGAAAATATTGGGAAATTTTATTTTATTCCCGGGCCCTCAGTTTCCAACACTGTTTGGTTCCTTAATTTAAAAGCCCCATGTAATTTTTAGCTTACTTTAAATGAGAGACTTAAGCTGTTTGATGATTGATTGTCATTTCTCCATTATCCATAATTATTTATTATGTAGTGGATACTCTATGTAGTCTCTGCTTTCTTTATGTGCTTCTTCGGACACGCATATTATATATACTCGTATATGTGGCCTGGATCTGTGTTCAGTTCATCAGTATTTCGTTTGAGTCACACATTCGTTTGTTTACCAAAATCCCACAAAGCAATTAAAATGCCAATAAACGCCTTGCCCTCAAATTAAAATTACATAATTCTGAACAAGCTTTAAAAATTGTTTGTCTCTCTGTCTCTCTCTTTGTTCGCATTCATACTCTTTGCTCGGTTTTCTCTTAATGTGCTGCCTAACATGTCATTCCATATGTTTTACTTTTCACATTACGCATACGCCCTGTGTGTGAGTGTTGAGTTTGAGAGCTCGTTAAGCGTGTTCGCACATGTCTTGATCGCCATTTGACATTGTCAAAAAAATCTTAACTATTTAAACTTGACACACACCCGTAAATGGCCAGCCGGCTATTGACAGGCGGATTTTAGCATAAACCACAGCCAATAAATATATGCATATACTACCAAAAAAAGCAACAACAACAAAATAGTAATAATAATAATAATAATAACAGCAATAACAACAATCATGCCTACGACATTCAGTGGCAAATGCGCGCACTTGTTAGCCTTCGTATAACAAAGCGAAACCGAAAACCCTAGAATACCAAAATCAATAAAACAACTCAAACCGAAAACCGAAAACTGAAAAACCATCGTACAACAATTTTGAGACGTGTGCAGTTTGCATGTATTTGTGTTTGCATTTGTATTTGAATTTGTATTTGTGTATATATTTTATTGACAATTTGTTAATTTTTGGTTGTAAAACAGAAAAACGTGAAAAGAAACTGCCGCATCATCTCGGGCCAAGTTGTGCCAAGGTCTCAAGGTCACGCCATATAGCCGATAGCATCGATAGCATTTTTTTTTTTTTTTTTTTTGTGAAATAGCAACAAATAAAATAGCACAGCTTCTCAGCTGCTCAATTTTATTAAAATGCGTCTATTTATGCAACTGTTTTCCTATCTACTTGCAGACTATTCCCAACACAGCCCCAGCCCCAGCCCCACACACACACGACAAGTCGGCACAATGAGGCAACAAAGCTCACAGCAAATGTTGACACTCGCCCTTTGCGGTCTGTGCAGCCTCATTTGCATGATCAATGCCGTCCCCCTGCCTGCTGGCAATCAGGAATTGGATGTGCTGCAAATACCTCTGGCCAATGGCAAGGTGAGTGAGCTTAGACATACTTACATATATACTCTTCTACACACACACACACACACACACACACACATAGAATTGTGTGTGCAAGGTAGCTCAAAAGGTAGCGCATGAGTCAAGCACTTAGCTAACGATTGTGTGCCCTTTTTCCCCATTGTTTAAACAGTCGGAGGCACTCGACAATCGAGCGTATTTGCTTTTCGATGAGTAAGCGCTACAAAATCTAGTAAGTGCTGGCTGACCCAACAAGTTTCCGTTTTTAAGTAGTTTAGAGTGCCGTTCAAACTGAAAAATGCATTTCAGGAAATTTACACAAAACTTTGAACATCAAATTAGCCACACATTGCATCTACAAGTAATTGCAATTGGTAAAATATTTCGCTATATAGTAGAAAAATCTAAATGAAAAATCTAATGATGAGCAGAAACATTGCATTTTTTAAGCACACCTATTTATTCGATAAACAATATATAATAATTAGTTTTGAGACTCTAAAATAGTTCATTAGAATTACAAGTAAATTAGGTGCCTTTTTTTAATAATGTTTCATCAAATTTAAACAATTCGGTTTTATGGCCAGTAAATATTTTGTAAGGAATAATGAGGCTGAAGCTGTCCTTAAACATTGGTCTCTCTTTTTATCAATATTGTTTGTCAATAACTGATCATTAAACTGTCAAATAGCAACAATTCTTTAAAACGATTTGGTTTTATTGCACGCGACTTTTTTTGAGCCATTTCTTGAAACTTCCGACAGAGTTTCCTCAAATTGATTTTCCGTGTAAACGCCACTTTCGGCAGCTGAACCAGCGAGCAAAAAAAATGTGCTTTTACTTTTTCGAGCAACAGCCAACAAATGCGGGTCTTGGGGTCTTTGGGCTGACCAAAAACAGGAGTTGCAACATGTTTGTGGAACCTGCGTGACCAGACCGCAGTCGCTAGTCATTCAACTGCCAAGGAAGTTGCACTGGCACACTCACACTTGTTTCCTTGACGATCAGCGTGCCAGCGATCAGCTGTGCCGTCACCAGTCTCCAGTCACCAGTCACCCAACTCCAGCTCACCAGCTCACCAGCTCCCGAGCTCTCGAGCTCCCCAGCTCCAGTATTCGGACCAGTCGAGCGGACTCGAAGTTGAGTGACTAATTGAGTATTATTAGGCGAGCTGGCAGCAGCTGGACTGCGATTTTTTGCGCACATTTTACTTATAGTATTTCTTTTGGGTGTTGGCTGCTGTGTTGTTGCACGAAAAATTGGCACACGAAATACAAACCGGCTACGATTGTTGAGCAATGCACATTTATTACTTAATTGCAGCAAACAATCTCAATTTTCGTTTACACTTGCAATTATGCTGACTGATTAGACAAATTAATTGCATTTCAATTGGCGAAGGCCTTTTTCGCACGCTCTTTCAATTTGCATTCAAGGATTTTGTTCGTTTTCGAAAGTCTTCATTTACAATGAAAAAAAAAAACAAAAAAAATCGAAAAATAAACATCGCCAATCGATAGCTCGTCTCGTGCCAATCGATCGCACTGCATTTTGTGACATTGTGCACAAGTAACTACAATTAACACCTAGGTCAGGCTTTAATTGTTTACTTTGCTCACCGCTCAGGTGTGTTAATTTGTTGTCCAAAGACAATAACAAATGAGCAAAAATACAAAATAGCACGGCAAAATAATGCACAGCAAACTTTTGTCTCATTTGTTTTCACAGTTGTTGTTCGAAACTCATGTTTTATGCCTTTTGACTTTCACTTTTGTGTACAACACTCGGCATAAATGTCTGAAAATATGGCGGATAATATGCGAGATTAGAGACAAACCGCACGTTGAAGGGCGTTCCCTTATGGGTCCACTTACATACGAGCATGTTACATACAAAAGTCTTCTTTTTTACATTTCCTGGGACAAGCATTTTCATTCACATCGTAATTGATCATGCTTGTAAAAACGAAAATCGACACTCGTAAATGCTACAGCTAATAAATATTACAGCGCATACAATAGCTAGATCGAAAATATTTTCCCACGATAACTCAAATCACGTATGCCAAGTGAATGACTTATTGTTTAGCTGGCAGCCTAGCAAGGGATATTGTTAGCATAGAAACCTCACCTCAGACAAGCTGAGCTCGAACTGTGCGTCTGTATGAACCCTTATATCTCGGGGACTAGAAGCAATGAGCTCATCAAATTTTTTGAGTGCATTCCTCCAACATACTTGTATGTGCATTTTGTTTTTATCAAAAGCATTAAGAATACTAAAGTGTAGGAATAACAAAAGTTCACAGTTGAAATGTCATGTCTTGGTTTTTTTAAATTTAATTTTTAGGGAGTTTTTAATATCAGACCCCCAGAAGTTTCTGAAGATTTGTAAAACTACTCTAATGTTTGGTTTTGTAGTTTTAGAATGCAACGACATCGCAACATAACATTGTGATACTTTAATATTATAATATCGTTCAAGTTGAGACATATGTAGTTTTGAAAAAGTATAAACAACATTTGTCTTAATTTCCAAGTAGACTTTAAGAAGTAAATCGCAAAGAAGTGTGTTTGTATTTGTGTATTTGCTGTTTTTAACCACAGCGTTAGTAAGCCAAAAGAAAAGTACAACAATTTTAAATATGCGATGGAACAGACGAGCTTCATTCCTTTTATAAACTTTTATTGAGTGTTATAATAGACAAGGACTAAAAATTATTCACAGCAGTTTCTAAAAAGCCAACAATATCGAATTTGCTGACCCCTGCATCCACTACAAAATGTTTGATGTGGTATTTTAACCAACGAATTCACAAAATGTCGCAAACTGCAACAAATTGGCACTTTCAAAAATTAAGAAAATGTTTATAAACTTGACAGACAGAAAAGTGGGGAGCAAAGTGGGGGAATTTTGACAGCCATGGGAGCCGCAATTAACACTCAATTTGTGAATTTAATTTGAAAATGTGGGCTGATACATACTTACAGACAGACCTATAATCGACAACAATTACAACAAACGCCTACAATATTGGCAAAGCGTTTGCAAAATGTCTGACAACCAAATGACGGACTGACTAACTGACTAACTGACTGGCTGACTGACACATTTGGCTTTATCTTTTGATCGCACACACACACACACAACATTTACAGAAAAGTGAAAGAAAGCAGAGGCAAATGGCAAAGCGCATTTTGACATAACCACAAACATTTAAGCCATTGTTGTTACCTAATATTAACTGGGTCAATATTTAACCCACAAACAGTTGTTCGTCGAGGCGGCAGCAAAAAGCAACAGCCACAGCGGCAGCCGATGTTTGTCTGCTGCTGTTGTTGTTGTTGTTGCCCACGCTTGATGCTCATCTCAGCGTGTTGACACGCTTGCGCCATAAATCATTTAGCAACAACAATAACAGCAATAACAATTGGAACTACAATAGGAATAGCAACAATAAGCTGAGCAGAAGAAACCTCAATGTGCACAGATTTGTTCAATTTATTGACAATTGCATGTTATAAGCTCTTCTGCTGAACTTCTTCTTATTTTTCATCATCAGCAGCAACACTGCTATTTTGCGCTAGCACGTGTCTGCAACAACAATGATATAACAACAACAACAACAACAACAGCAGCAGCAGCCGCAGCAACAACAACGACAATTGAAGCGCAACGACTTTCAAATGCCCATAGCAGCAGCAGCAGCAGCAGCAGCAGCAGCAGCAACAGCAGCAACAACAACAACTGTGAGTGGGGCTGCCCCAAGTGTGCTGTATGAAGAGTGACGTCGATGCCGCCGACTCGCTGTGCTTATGTAAGCCAACAGCCAACAAATATCACGCATACGCCGCATTGTGCCGTGCACAGTTGCATTCAGTCAACTGCAATTTGTTGTAGCATGTCGCTGTTGTTGCTGTTGTTGTTGTTGCTGCTGCTGCTGCTGCTGCCGCTGGCAATTTGTTGGTAGCTGCATTTTTAAGTGGCGTACTGCCGCCAAGACCGAAACGCTTGCCAGTCATTAAGCCAAAGCTACATACAATATAGTAGTCGTCGACTTAGGCATGTTGTTGTTGTTGTTGTTGCTGCTGTTAATGCTAATGTACAGTAGGAATAACCTAAAACAAACCAATTATAAGAGTATTTGATTAATTATAGTATCTTTTCGACAAACAACAAACTAATATATTCTGTTATTGGCTTACTTTATTTTACAAGAACATTTATTTGAAGTATTTATTTATTAGGCCTTCCTTTAAATATCAAGACTTGAATTTCTCGAATATCTAGAAATTATTATTATTACAATGTTGAGTTTACTGTTCAATTTTCTTGAAGGGACAACATTCTTGAAACAATATTAAATAAATTCTAAGCAAAATGGCCATAATGTCAATGTTGTTTGAATGAAAATTGAATGAGTGACAATATTATTATTAATAAATAATTTTGTGTGTAGATCGTTATTGTCGTGCCCTGCTTCCACCCCTTTCCCCGCTACAGTCCTGCAACTTAAATACACTTTGTTGTACCAATCATTCCCACGGCAGCCATATACATACTAATTATAAATAATTTTATTGCAATCAATCGAACAATTTATATCAGTAATTAGATGTGTCTAACGCCTTATTTACAATAAAGACGTACTAAAAATTCCAGGGTTTTTGTTCACATTCGAAAAGATAATGCTTATAGTTTCGTTGCAAATCAACAAAGGAAGGATTTACCATTTTGTAATATGTTCAATAACTTATAATAAGACAGAAGGCAGAACTTAATGATCGTATAATTACATTACTTGTATATCGCTTACTGTTCCACAGCTGATCATTAAAAGAAACCATTGATTAGATTTAATCACAATGTGCCACAAATTTGAGCTGAATCAGATGCAAAAGTTTCGGGTTGCAGGAAAAGATTTTAAGACTCAAGAGAAACCCTGCCACACGCTGACTGACAATGCCAAGATGCTGATTGGAATAATATAAGATATCCAACTGTTTTTGTCGGATAGTAGCAGACACATATTTGAAAGCGTTTCTCTAGGATTTTTACCCCGATGGTGTTCATTTCCGTTAAGCAATTTTCACTGTTGGTTGCATATTCTGTAAAAAATGCATTAAACAAAAAGGAGATAATGACACATGCAAGTACAAGTATGTATATACACGCTCCAAAATTTAACGCTTCATTTTCAAAGACTACAATGTCTTAGGCTGTCAACTTAACGTGCATTTAAATGTGTGTAATTGTTTAAACAAATGCATATAAGTTCCTGGTGGGGCAGTCGTCAATTCCAACTGAACATAAAAAGCCTCCACTTGCCTATAAATGTTAAGTGCTGATAATTAGTAGCTTTGTATTAGCCGATAATTTGCGTGCATAAAAAATGCACAAACACAACACATAATGTGTGTGCTAAACAAATTTCAAACGGCAACTAATTGCTAAACAAAACATCCATTATTTTCGCGACTCTAGAATTAAATAGCCGGGCAGCTGCTCTGGCAGTATATGATTTGTATTTATTTATGTGGATATTGTGTTTTGCGCAAAAAATTTATGCATTTATTTATGTGTTATTTATTTATGCATTATAAATTAGTGCCAGTTTCAAAATTAATTGTGTCGTGTATTTTATATTAGCTGCTGGCTATAAAAGCCAATCTATTGCTCGTTTTCTTGTTGTTTGTACAAAACGTTGTTAAACAAGGTCTAGACAAATGGCCCAAACCGAGTAGACAGACAGACAGTAAAATCGTTAGAGTGGGACGCATGACAAAAAAAAAAAGAAGGAAAACTATAGATACAAAAATGTACAAAAGTATTAATATACAAGTATTAATGAGATCAATTGTGCAACAGGCCTGCGTATTGGCATCGATATTTACTCGATCGAGGATTACGATTACTAGCTTGGTGTGGGAATGCGTATCGATATTAGGCAGCGAAATTACAGTACAACACGATATATATTCATGTGCATTTTACCCCGATATCGATTCCAGAACATTCTTCCATCCCTACAGTTTTGTAAGATACTGCCAGATACGAAAGAGGATGAAACTGTTGAACACTGATATAGAAAGCTGTCCAAATGTTAATGCATCGATTCCATTTGCGCTTAATGGCATTGGTAATTGGTAATTAATCGGTGGATGGTACATATTTAAAATACTGATACAGAAGACACAATAAACGAGAATGCCGAAAAGATCAATAGATAGCTCTCTAAACATTAATGCATCGATTCCTTTCGCCTTAAAGATACTTCAAAAATGCAATTCTTTATACGAAGTTTTGGTATTAAAAGCACCCATTACTTTATAGCTATTGGCATTGATTAGCTATCGATCTGTAATAAGTAAGCTATCGATAAAACGCTCAAAAACCAAAATGAACCAAAAAAAAAGTCCAAATCATTTGTGTACCGTTAACATTGAAATTTGTTTTCATTATGCAGATTAAGTTGATCAATGTGGACTTATTATCATCGCTGATTTATGCAGCGCTAATGCATCTATCGATATTTTTAAATCTCTAATACCCATCTTTACAAACACACGCGACCCACTCACACAAACACAATCGATTAATGTGCTTGGCATTTTGAAAATAAAAAAAATATGTAAAGCCGATGAATAAACGTTGACAAGACAGACGCAAAAGAAAAAAAAAAACAAATTAAATGACAACAGTCAAGCAAAGCAGGCTACATTTAAATTAACTGACCTTAACCGAGTTAATGCGGCAAATTATAAAAAAGTCGTAGCACAGAAAAATAATAAAATATAAAATAATAATAATAATAAGCAAAACAGCGATAAAAGCGACGAAACTGAAAATAAAGTGCAATAACTTAATGCGAAAAATGATTGCAACATAAATTACAATCAAAAGTTTTAACACATGTGCTAATAAAGTGTTAAATTTAAGCGAGGTTTTGGCAAAATGACAAAGCGAAATAAACGCAGAAACAGGTTCAATTCTATTTACAAAGGTTTCTAGTCGCACAATTTAAATATACATTTGTATAAGTGGGCTACAAACTAAGAGATTTTGCAGCTTAAATGCAAGTCTTCACATTTCAATACAATTCTAAAATTTAAATGCCAATCAAATGTGATCGAAATGAGAAGCTTTCGAGTTGAAGAAGCCTTCTTTAAGTCTTTGAAATAGGAACAAAGAATCGTAAATTTGTCGAAATAATTAGCTTCCGAAGCAATAACACATTTTGTTTTAAACCTTCTTTTCATCGACGTCCTTATGAAGCTAAATCAGGCAAATATGGGAGGTGGTTGATGGTTAAGAAGCGATTTTTTGTCAACAAATCAGTCTAGAATCCATTTCCATTAATTTTACAAAAGATGTTGAGTGATTTTTGATAAATTGACGTACTTTTTCGACTGCACGACCTTTCTACACTGTTTACCAGTTATGGATTGTGTCCCAAGATAAGCCAGCTAGGCATATTTTACTTGTACAAAAATTAAATCATAGTCATGAATATCTCATTAAAATTGCTCCCAAGTCTTTGCTACGAATATTAAAAGAACAGGTACTATTTGCATATTCTTTTAAATACTTTTCATATATATAGTAATGCACATAGTTCCAGAATTAATATTCCTACAAGAAACGAGAATGTTAATCTAGTCATTTAAATGAATCGATAAATAAAAAGAAGTCGTGAGGAATATCTTGAAATTTCACTTTCACGTAAGCTTTAGACGCCAAAATACTTTCAGAACGGTTGTGGATTCTGTCTTCTCTTCTCACCCGGCAGAAAGTGTTGCCAAAATGACGAAAGTTCTACAGACAATGAAGGCTATACGCAATATAGGTATAGCTTGTGTATATATGTATATACTCCTTCCGTCTTCAAACTTGGTACAACAGCAATGGCAGCGGGCAATGGGAGGGGTGTAAATGTATAAAAATCAAAAACAAAATCACGAAAAATACCCAACATAACAGCTGCCATTTAAAATTCAGTACAATAACTATAATGACGTCGATTGTTGGTGTTGGTAGGATTGCTGAGCTTGAAGCTGGACGGACGGACGGACGGTCGTGCTGCTATTATTGAATTTTTCAACTGAGTCGCACTCATTTCAAATTCATTAAGACGCTGTTAAAAGCTAGACTGACTTACTGACAAACGCGCTGACATCCAGACAATTATTCGTTTACGAGTATATTATGTACATACATGTATGTATATACATACAAGTATGTATGTATGTACATATATATGGTATGTGGTGTGTAAAGTGCGCCCAACTGCTTTGTGACTGACTTTAATGAGCAAATCGTATAAAAGTTGGGCGAGAGAGTTTGAGCGCCACTCAAGGCATATCAAACAATTGTCACAGAAAGTATGACAGACAGCTTAAATATGATGGATACTTGCTAATTATAATGCCATATGCCTGGCAGCCAGTCATCGGCCTGATGTGGGCGGCCGCAACTTTGGCAACAGTTTGTTGCAAAGAGAGCCAACAACTGACAAAAGTTTATTTTTGCCACACCGTCGTAGTCGAAGCCGAAGCCGAAGCTGTGGCTGTAGCTGTAGCTGAAGCCGAACACAGACTCAGAGTCGACGGCAGCGTCGGCATCGGCGTCAACGCCAACATTCGACGTCAACAGCGGCATTAACTTCCGTCTGCGTGTAAAGTCAACTTCCGCGCTGACTTTTTGAGTCAATTAAACAGTGAGGAGAAGCAACAACAACAACAACAACAGCAACAGCAACAGAGGCAACTCTCAGTGAGTGTCTCAGTAAAATGAATGAAGCTACCAGCCAACCAACCACCTTGCGCGTAGTTTTGAACGCACTCAACTTTTTCTTAGTTAACTTTTTAAAAACGTGACAATTTTATTGTTTGATATTAAAATGTTGCCAGTTGGCAGCAACTAGCAACCTGCAACCTGCAACCTGAAACTGAAACCTCTAGGCATCAACTACACTTGCAGAATCCGCCGAAAAATAATTAAACCTCTCCTGATATTTTTTTGACGTTACAACAATATTATTTATTTCAAAACCTTTTACTTTTTCTCTTCTCAAAAATAGCCAAACTTTATTAACTTTTATTAAATAACCTTCCAGACCACTTCAAAAATGTTTATAATTTAATCTCATTTAATATTTCATGATGCGTTTTTTCTCTTAGACAAAAACAAAAAATAAAAATAAATTAAAAAAGTAGTTGGAAGAATAGTTGAAATGTCCCCCACTTTCAATGACATTAAATAAATTATGCCATTTTTATTTCAAATGTCAATAATTAAAAACATTTTTGAGACCAGATCGATGTCATATTACTTTTTCTAGGCAAATAATTCTTGAAGTGAAGTATATTAAATATTTATTAAATATTAAATAGGTGAAGAATATTATAATTTATTAAATATTATTTAATGACATTTTTGGTACCAGCTGGATATCCTATCATTATATTTTCTATGTATAAGAGAAAAAAAACTCTTGTAGGTACATATTTCTTATGCTTAATAACATTTTTGTTCCCACTTCATTTTTAATTAAATTTTGATTCTACGTCGATGGCCCACTAATTGTACTAGAATGTGAAGTGAGAACTGGAAATAAATTCAGTCCATTGTAACCCTCAAACTGTCTTCCAAAATGTTTTCAATATATATGAAATATGTGTTTATTTGAAAACAAGTACAACAAATCTACAATACATTACAATTTAGAATCAATGTTGTTGAGATTAATTAATTAATGAATTAAGTTATTATAAACGTGTTATATTAGATCAGACTGTTTTATTTATATTTTTCAAGTTAGAAATCTGTGAAATACTGAGTCGAATGTTGATTACATTTTTCTTTAGTTGATTTAGTTGATTTAGTTGATTTCTCGCAGTGTAGACAGCAATAGGCCAAACTGCTGGTGAACCTAGCTTCTAGGTACCATAGTACAGGTACACGGTACAGATGCCTCCTCCCTCCCCCCTCTCTCACTATTTCTATCTTTCTCCCGCTCTACCCTGCCAGCACCCACTTAATGAGCTAAAAGTTGGCGCAAAGTTTTTCAATTGTTGAAGTGTTGATGCTATATTATTAGATTGTTGCTGGTATTTTGTGCACCTTGACAATTGTTACAAAAGACGACAACAAAAATAAAAGCAACACCAACACCAGCACCAGCACCAGCAACAACAGCAATGCCCACAAAGTGCACGACTATTATGTCTCATAACTGTTGTTGTTGTTGTTGCTGTTGTTTTTCTTGTTGCCGCTTCTGTAGGCATGCCTAGTGACTCGTGCTGTTGATTGTCGCAAGTTATCATCACCCGCCCAGCACCTTACCACCCGCCCTACCCCCCCCCCCTTCCCCCAGCCACCCTCCGTCAACTATTTTGCTCAGCCCTATGCAATTTTAATGCAATTTGAAAATTTATTGTACAATATTTTCTTAAGTTAGCGTTGAAAGTGCCATTAGGTTAACAACTTTTCGTGTAGTCATTTAAGTTGAGTTCATCGAGTTGCACGTGATGAGGCATGACATTGAAGAGTGCAAGAAATTGACACGAAAGTTAGGGAATTGCTGGGCAACTGATTTTGGGTTGATGTTGGGGGCAGCTCCCCCACTTTACGAACAGCACCAACAAATGCAATACAACAACAAAAAAGTGCTTGAATGAATGGCAATTTGTAGAAAGTAAACAGGCTTTGGTGCGGAAAATATGGCGCCCAATGTGGGGCAGCAAATCGTAGCAAAGGTTCGAGCAAAGATACTTGTAAATAGATTAAAGATAGTTACAATCTGTGTCTGTTTAATTAAGGTATACACATTTTCCAAAGATCATAATTCTACTTAAACATGCCCGTGCTTCAATTACAAGCCATATATCGCTTGTTAAACACATATTCTAATGCGGGTTTCCCCCAAAAGTAACTCTAAGTCTTCAAATTATAAATGGGCATGCGGCAAACTCTCGCCTACGAGGCTATTTATTATGACCGTTTACACTTGAAACTTAATTACAAACAAAAATCAGACTCAGCAACTCATTGTCCGAAAGTGAAAGTCTTAGACGGCTCTTTTGGTTGTGGGTTTGCATTGGCTGCCTCATTTTGGTCAGCCAAACAATTGCAAATTGTATTATTCAGTCTGTCAATCAGTTTATGTAAGTAATGTAAGAGACGCAACCTTGTTCGCTGTAATCTAATTGTGAATCACGATCTTGGACTATTACAGGAAATCGATGTCTTGACACTTGGCGCCAAAGACCAAGAACAATTGATAGCCGATCGCAACAAAAGAACAATTGGACTGTTGCGCGAGCTGTTCCCCGACATTACAAAGGTATGTACAGTAGCTGCCTTCACTATAGTATTTAACTCAATTTATATGTATAGCGTATTTCTTATCAAATGTCAGAGTGTCAGTTAGAAGAATGCCTCATAGCTGTAGTGCACACACCCACACATCTATTATTTAGTTTTGTATATTTTTTTTATTTGGTTTTGCATTGTTTTGTGCGCTTTGTGTGCAGCGCAGCATTGTTAATTTTGTATGCCTAAACATTTCCTAGGAAGTCAATATGCAAATCAATCGTCTAGTCAATAATATCTTACAACACCTTGGTCCCATCGTCTTGGGCACGGTTTTGAATCCAACGCTTGAGCGTAACGAGCAGCGCCTGTTTGCAATACGCAACGAAGACTCTGATACTGATACTGATGACGATGATGATAATAATGCTGATGATGATGACAAGAATACTGACAGCGATAAGGACTACGAAAGTTTACCACCAGAGCTAACCAATTTTGAGCCCGATCTCGAGTTCGAATCGACGAAAAAAAAGGATACTTAATCATATATGATGCAGTCCGAGTGCTCCACTTATATATACATATATATATCTCTTTCTTATGTTAACCAAAGACCCATAAAGGCACCCAAGAAAACAGAGTACCTGGCTTTAAATTAAGTGCCCAATCGGTTGTTATTCTATCTCTTGGAAATAGTTGATTATTTCATTTTGTTATGCACCCAATATCGTTGGCGGAAGATAATGTTGAGATTCCTCCCTGTAGCTATGCATGTCTAAGGTCTAAAAGTGCACGTATTTAAAACATTATACTATTCTCCACATAGAGCACCACCAAATGCATGAACCCTGCTATTTAGATAATACTTATGTAGCTGCACCCCAGTAGCCTAAACTTTGACCTCGAAAACACATACAGTATTAAAACAGTAAGAAGTTAAAAATAACATCAATATCAATATCAACAATCAAGAAACAACAATCAGCAATACGAGCATTAAACAAACATTAAACGCGCCACAAGTTTTCAGCAATCCCATCAAACAATTGGCTAAATGAATGCGAAGAATGAGCAAAATTAAAGCGCCTCAAAAACCACAATAGCCGCAAACAACAACCATACTTGTAGTATGATTTTAACAACTACTATATACTTGTAATATGGACGTCGCACCATCGCAACATCAAAGTCATTCATGGAAACCGTAACAGAAACAGAAACACAACGTTTTCAGAAAATGCAGCCAAGTCAAGTTTTGCATATGTATGTCTCCCACTCTCTCTCTCTTCTCTTTCTCTCTCTCCCTTTCTCTCTCTCTCTCTCTCTATCTATCTATCTGTGTGATTCTCCTTAGGAAATCGACTCAATAGTTAATCGCATTATTGCCCAAGTAATACGCGTTGCCGGTCCCGGCGTCCTTAACAGTATCTTAGCGGGTAATCGCGGCGGTGCTAGAGGTGGCAGCACCACCCCCGCCGACGATGACTTTGATGTCGACTTTGATGAGGACGACGATGATGACACCAGCAGTAGCAGCAGCAGTAGCAACAACAACAACAGCAGCAGTGGCACTAACAACCGCAGCTCTACTGGCAACGACAACGCCAATGCCATTGATGCTGGCAATGATGGCGGCTCTAGAGTCAAAATCGATTTACCCACCTTTGCTCCCGAAACGGCAGCGTCGAGCAACAAAGTGAGTCCGCGCAAGACCATAACAAATGAATCGGCAACAACCACCACCACCCCCTCCGTAACAAGAACAACAACAACAGCAACAACAACTGCTGCTTCTACTACTACTACTACTACTACCACTGCAGCTAGTACTAGTAGTAGTGCAACAACAATCAATAATGTATCCAATAGCATGATCATACCAATTCCAACTACCATCACCACTTCGCCCAGTCCCATGAGTTCTAGTGTTGAGTCTGTGCCCGAACAGTTGTTGTCTAGATTTTTAGGCGATGAGCCGCTGACAACAACAGCCACCACAACAACAACAACTAGCACAACCACTGAAATTCCCATCACAACTACAAGCACAACAATTAGTGTCATAAATCCCAGTACCAATGCCATTCAATCAGTTGATTATCCCAACAACAACAACAACAACTACAACAATAGCATCGATGACTCACAATTGCTAACAATTATAGCTGATATAAATCGTGTATTAAATTCTACCAATTATTTTATTACAACCAGAGATAATTTAACAACCACCACAACAACAACAACAACAACTCTGTCAACACCAACAACAAAGGCTACTACAAATGAAAACAACAACAACATAAGTCAAATAACGAAACTATTGCCGATCTATGATTGATTCTAAAGAAAAAATAATAAACAAACAACCACCACAACATCTTCCATCCAAAGGATTTACGCAAGCGCAGTACAACAACAAAAACAACCACAAAAACAGCACTCCAGTAACAACAACTCAAGTCTGTAGCATAACGCGTTGCGTTCAACCCTACCTCTCCCCCATCTCCGCCCACCTCCGCCCAACACCCCCTTAAAAAAGAAACAACAACAAATTTAGCTCCCCTCCCCCATCAAGACTAACTTGTTGCATATTTAGCACGCATTCAAACCCATATGCATTGTGTGTGTAGTCTAGACAGCAACCGGCCTGAATTTTATACACACCATCTTTTTGTCCATGTGCTTTCGTAGCAACGACCCTTTGAACTTAGGCGAACGGCCTCTCCCAACCGTTTTATTAAGCATATTAAGTTTTCTTATCCGAAATCAATGTATTGCATTGCAAAAAAGAAAAAACAAACCGAAACTAATCTTTACACTGTCCAACATGCCCAATTTTGCACACACACACTCACACCAACGACACATACCAACGATTCACAAAATACAACCTTTGCCCCGGTTGTTGTAGCAAATTGATGAGCAAGCGAATCGCATAATCTCGAAACTGTTGCGCACTCTGGGACCAACGGTGCTGCGAACGGCCATTCAGGGCAACACCGCGAATAGCGCACGCACCACTTTCGATGCCGATTTCGATGACGACGATGACGATAACAAGACAGACAGCGGCAGCAGCGGCAGTGGCAGCAGCAGCAGCGACAGCGACAGCGGAACTCGCGTCTCCATCGAATTGCCAACATTTGAGCCTGATGATGATAATGAGGTTGACGCGGATGCCAAGACGTCATCGGGTACAACAACAACGACGACAACCACCGAGGCTACACGACGACGATAGAGACACAAAGTGCGTGTAATTTGCTACAACAACAGCGCGTTTTGCAAATTCAAATTACGACAATTGGTTTTAAATAATTTAAAAAATGTATATCAAATTTTTCTGCAGCAAAATTCTCAAGCAATTGGCAACAACAGCAACAACATGATCAACAACAGCAACAACAACAACAACAACAACAAATCAACAACCACACACATCAAAATGAAATTAATTTAATGAACAACAAGAACAACAACAAAAATTTAATAACTTGTTAAAAATTGGCAATGTTTTATTGTATTTGTTTCGAAATTACTGTATTATATTATTTTTTACACTGGTTCTCAATACACTTTGATATGCACAACATCCTTTTATCTGTCTCCCTCTCTTGACTATCTTATCTGTTCAGCTATGTATCTGACTCATTCTCTCATTCTATTTTTCTCTATTGCCCTCGCCTGCTCTCTTTCGCTCTCTCATTCTCTCTCTCTCTTTCTCTCTCTGTATCCTGCATTCTTTTCGGTCTGTCAGTCTCACCTGCGCTCGCTGAGTAGCCAATCTATCGAAAAGCTATTGTAGCTCTTTTCTCTTGCTATAGTGCTTTTTCGCTCTCATTCTCTCTTCACTCTCGCACATATTCTTTATAATTTAAGTTAATAGGTGTTTTTATTACATATATACAAACAAACATACTTATATGGTAGAAATTTAAGTCATTTACAATATTACATCCTCAATTAAATATTCTTATCCGCGGTTATCTGTAGAAGCCTCCCTGCGAAACACTCTGGTGCCTAGACACATACAAAGACAATGATTCGAGAGCCACTTTCAAGTTCTCCGTCACTGCTCATAAATGCCCACAAATCGTACACCTTTTCCCGTACATTTTGTTCCATGCTTAAGCACCGCACTCATTATTATCGCAACTGCACTCAAATCAGTCTCGGCTACAAATGTGAGTGTCTTTATTCGTACATATGAATCCACTCACTTTGCATCTTGCACTCACACCTTGTGCCGATCGCCCCCACATGATTTTGCATAATATACAAACCAAATGAAATGAAGGAGCAAAAACAAAAGAATTTTAATGTTTTTTCTATTCCAATAGCGCATTGGAAACTGTACAGTAAACGTTTTATTTTCAAATTCAAATATTCTTTCTACTATGATTTAGTTTCTTCTATGGAATCGAGCGCATGTTGTAGGCAAAGCCAAAAATTTTGCGTTGTACACCCACGCAAACCATTTAGCTCTTTGATACAACATGCAAAATACGCTCTCTCTCTCTCTCTCTCTCTCTCTTATTATCTTTATCTCTCTCTCTCGCTCTCTATCTTTCTATGAATCTATTTATTTCGCTGTTAAAGTATTTGTTCTCTTGATTACTTACTCGCTCGCTGTCTGTGCTACTATTTATGAAATTGGCTTTATTTGTAGAAAATAAATTTCAATAATGCTCACGGCTTAACTACTTTTGTTTTTCTCTTTTGTTTATTTTGTATCTTTTTCTCTTTATTTTCATGTTCCATTAAACCGATTCGATTTGTGCAAATAACACAATGATCTAAACCAACTACAAAATATGATAATAATAAAAAAAAAAACCGAAACAAAACCAAATACCTCAAACACCTGTTATAAAACTTAAAATCAATATCAAAATGAAATCATCAACTGCAATCAATCAAACAAATGCAATATTCCAAATGAATCAAACGCAAACTATACTATATACAATAATACATTGCATTATGTGCACGTGCATTTCCATCAAATAACTCGAACAATAATAACAATAATAATGATAATTACCAAAACAAATGGGAAACATATACAAAAATATGCCGAAATACACACACACACACAACCAACCAACCACCCACCAACCCACACACACACACACAAACAATTCCTTAACCTTTATGTTCATGAATTCTCAAAACAAAACTCATATCATGGCGCTAAAAAAATCAAAACGTTCTTCCAAAACTCACCGAAATGCACTCAAAATGCGACTCGCTCTCGCACACGCTCTATCTATATTGCCTATTCACTCTGACCTACACAATACAAATGAACATACATAACGATCTACGCTGTGCCAAATCCTTTGTTCCACTCCAACACAACAACACCCCGTTCCCCAATCCACTTTCTACACATGAAATGCACATAATCAACTGCAAAATTCAAAATTTTTTAAATGATACGCCCAATGCCTCTGCAAATCGTATATATGTACACATATATGCATCAACTAAATCGAAACAAACAACAAAAACATACCTGCCCCTCCACAACACCACCAAAACGACAACAAACACCGCAGAACGGCGCCACCGATACACAAATCGATTTATCGGCGATTAACAAACAACTCGAGGAGACAATCCGTGTAGCCCGTCAAGTAAAAGAGGCGGAAGCAGCCGCCGCTGCTGTAGCCGCTCAGGCAGCCAGCGTCTCACCCGTGGCCCAAGCTCCCATACCCCTCAAATCGAACGAACCCATCCAGCTAAGCTTTAACAATGAGTTGCCCACAGTGAACGCAGGCAGTGGCAGTAGCGGTGCCAGCAATGATGTCAAGGCGCTCAACAGCAACGATTTGCAGCTATCGGAATCGAAGTCGCCGGCCATTGACGAACTGACGCTCGACTCGGCGGAAGAGACGGCCGATTTGGATGATAGAAACAAGAGGTAAGACTCATCGCTAGTTATCCCCTAAACAGCGCGCGTACAATATCAATCACACGAACAAACCACACGCATCATTGGCAACCACACATACCTATTATCGATTGTTAATCATCGATCACATTAACTCTAAGCCCTTGAAATTTTGAGACACAACACACCCAACTAATCGAACACTTTTCGCTTCTGACGTCCCCCCAACAAAACCGCAAAAAAAAAGTAATCTTTTCAAAAGGTTCCTAAGCTTCGGCGGAGCTGGTCTAGCGGGCGGTTCAAGCGGTGGTGCCGGCGGCGCTGCTGGTGGCAATAGTTTGGGCGCCGGCGGTTCGGGCAACTTCTTGCTGGATGTGGTGCGCGTAAGTATTAACGTTAAGAAAATTCTAACAACTATAGAGAACTACAAACTAAATATTGTCATTATTGCCAAAACTAACAAATTAATATATGTACATACTTAGTTTTATAAATTTATATAGGAACTACTATTGATATGTTATTTTCAGAATATTGTGGTTAGTTCGAGCACGTTTCGACAGGTAGTTATTGAGAGAGAACGGCACTCTTTTAAATCAATTCCAATTTTAATAGAATTTTATTCATGCAAGAATTCTGAAACTATTCAATTTAAGCAAGTTGCTAATAAAGAATGGTAATGATCGATTCAGCCAGCTTAGACAAGCATTAGTTGTATAGACTTAAGACGGAGAAGAAACGGCATTTTTCAAAATCAACTTAAACATAAATACAAGAAATTTTGTATCGGAAGTAATAAACATAAGCATAAAGGTAAATTTAATTTCTTAAGCCCTCTCTCTACAACGCGTTTCTCTCTTAACTCTCTTCAGCTGTTTTTGAGCTTTTCTCCCAGATTTTAGAAATGAATTTCTTTACCATTATCCTAATTTAGGAACGGAACCAATACAGCTGTTCTTTAACTTTTCTCCCGAAATTTAATTGAATATTAATCCCTGTTTCTACAACGCGTTCCTCTCCCAACTCTCTTCAGCTATTCTTGAGCTTTTTTCCCAGATTTTTTCTTAGATTTTAGAAATGAATTTCTTTACCAATATCCTAATTTAGGAACGGAACCAATACAGCTGTTCCTTAACTTCTCTCCCGAAATTTAATTGAATATTAAGCCCTGTTTCTACAACGCGTTCCTCTCTCAACTCTCTTCAGCTATTCTTCAGCTTTTCTCCCAGATTTGTTCTCAGATTTTAGAAATGAATTTCTTTACCATTATCCTAATTTAGGAATGGAACCAATGCAGATGTTCTTTAACTGTTCTCCCGAAATTTAATTGAATATTAAGCCCTCTCTCTGCAACGCGTTCCTCTCTCAACTCTCTCCAGCTGTTCTCGGGCAGTGTGCAGACCCAGCAGGGCGATGAGGCGGCCAACAGCGTGAGCGGCAGCGCAAGCAGCGGCGGCAGCACAGACGACACTGATGCCAGCGGCGACAGCACACGTACTGCCGATGGCTATACCGAGGGTATTCCCGGCCCAGTGACGCGCCTGGTCGTTCTGGCCAATCGTGGTCTGGCAAATCTGGTTCAGGACTTGATATTGGTAAGGGGGGATTGGCTGGTTGCACATAATGGGGAAGTAATTGGCTAATGGAATTGTTTCCTTTTTTTGTTTGTCTTGTTTTACAGCGCGTGGCAGCCACCAGCGAGAAGTTCGTGAACTTCAAGGCCAAATTGATAACGGCCCTGATCTAAGGAGGGGCACGCAAAGCCTGCGTCCTTCTGCCTGTGCTGCCCATGCTAATCCCTAACAGCGTTTAGTCAAGTCAACTCACTCAACTGTTCAGGATTTGCTCTCCACAACAAAAGTCAAAAAACAAAAAAAAAAACATATTCACTCACTCAGACACTCACACACACTCACGCACTTGTATCAGACACACAGATACATACACAAATCCATGTTCACAAAAATGTCTATTATTTTGTTGTGCATCATCGTCTGGCCCAACACAAACCAACAAAAATAATGATATATATAAACCACTTTTTAGCAAAATTATATTTTCTGCCTTGAAATGCTCTCAAATGCATTAAACATGAAAAGCAAATTAGTTAAAGTAGTTAAAAACAAACATACATATGCGAAGAAAACAAAAAAAATTATAATCGAAATTTAAACAAAAAACAAAATCAAGCAAAATTTATTTATTTCTTTTGGTACGAATATAAATCGACGAAAAAAACACAATTTATTATACATACTACATACAAACATATACATACATATGTATATAAATATATGATGAGAAAAGAAGAAGAAAAACGCCTATTGCAAAAATAAAAAAGAAAACTGTCAGCCACTCTCTGCCACGCTCACTCGTTCTCTCTATTCCCCCCTCCCCCCCCTTCCCATCCCATCCCCTCCAACACTTCACTCCTACAATCATTTTCTTTCTCTATCTCTCTCTCTCTCTCTCTCTCTCTGTTAATCACACTTTTGTAAATATTTTGCTACTGCCTAACTCTGTTCTTTTTCACTTTTCTCTCACTCTCCCACTCTCCAAGTTTCCGCTCTCACTTTTGATATTATTTCCATTCTCTTTTATCGTAAATGTTGTTTGCATTTTCCTTAATATTTTTTTTTTACTTAAAAATCATGACTGTGGTGTTTTATTTACTATTATTTTTAATTATATTAAAGACACATGCGTTAAAAACCTAATTTTACATAATGAAGTGGAAGTACATACACACACATAGAAGAAAGCAATATACAGAAAGCGTTCATTCTGCTTAACGACAACATTTTTACATATGTACATACATACTTATGTATGTACATATGTTGTTGTTGGTGTCGCAATACACACACACACACACACATGATCGCATATATCGACAATATACAACAGCCTATATAAATACATACATATGTACATACATAACATACATATTCGTACATAGAGATTGTATGCAATATTGGAGTTTTCAAAAAAGTCAACAAAGCGCAGCTTGCAATTAAATTGTTTAAACATTTTTTCACCTTCTGTCTAACTGGAGTTGTTTAATTTAAGCGAAATGTGTTTTTTAATGATTTGTAGCAGCTTAAGTGAATTTTTTATGTGTATAAATAAACTAAATAAACATTTTTTATTGTAACCGCAAACTGTTTTATTTGACAAAAAAATCCACAAATGTTAACACATTTATTTTTAATGCTGCAAGTTCGTTGAAAAGTTGATCGCCGAAGCACTACTAAATTAATTTTTGAAGGTATATTTATACGTTTCCGTGTAACCTAAATGTTTGTCTAATAATTAAAATTCAAAAAACAAATGTAGAGGTCTTATTAATTATCGGTTTCTTGGCACCGTTTAGAGCAAAGAAATATTTTGCCGTTGAACTTCAGCATTAGAGCTGTAAAGCTAAGTTTACACCAAAAACAGACAAATTACCTCACTTCGAATAGCCTTATAATAAAGGTGATCCTAAGTTAGGTTGGATTGCGATTGAGCTCGCCCATGCATTCGCTTAGAAAGGATTATCTTAGAGTGCCAAAGATTTGTATGCAAATTATTCGCATCTGACCGTAGCTTAATTGTAAAGTGTCTGCTGCTGTATTGCGTTTTGAAAAGAAAATATTCTCAAATTCGAGCTCCTCTTGTAAAATAAAGGAAGTGTCCGCACCACATGTGGTCGGACCTTTGCTATAAATACTTTCAAGGGTGTGAGCTACTTCCGGAGTGTCTGACCACTGCCACCACAAAAACAACATTATTTACATAACACATACATACATATTTATGTATATATGTATGTATGTACATTTGTATTTGACGATCGCAAAAAATTCCGTTTACTTCTTGCATGGGAAATGGAGTGAAATAATGGAAACGATATCGCTAAGATTTTCCCCCTCTTTTCTTTTTCTTTGGGCAATTAGTATTGCACAATCGAAATGCTTGTGCATGCGATATGTAGACACAACAAAGACAACAACAGCACCAACAAAAACAACAGCAATATGTTAAGTGAGACAGCGGCACGCGTCTTCTGTGTGGTTCTGTGCATGAAAGGGAAGGAAGGATGCAATGTTGTGTCAGTGTATGTGTGTGTTGGTGTTGTGTTTGTTTTGACAAGTGTGCGCACGAGTACCGTTGGCCACTCTTGCGGTTCTTTGTGCGGGTGTGTTGTCGTTGTTGTTGTAGTTGCTCTTCTTTCTATGTTTGTGCGTGTGTGTGTGTTGTATTTGTTGGTATTCCATGCACAATTTGTCGTCACTTTTGATGACTTAATTCATTTAGCAGACACAATTACATAAACACATATGTATGTATGTACGTACATTTGTACATATGTACATAAATAAACGCTAAGCTGAGCTGAGCTGAGCTACAAAACAGCTGTCGTTTCTGCTGACCGCGCTGACGTCGATGGTCATTAGTTCCTTCATTCATTCTTCAACCATTCACTCATTCACATGGACATGGACGCATATAACACTGCCGGCTCCAACTATCTGCCCACTGCCTTCTCAAGTCTGACTCCACAATTCGGCCATGGAACCGATAGCAATAGTAGCGGCTGTTCCCTGGACTCCATGAGTGGTGGGGATGCTGGCGTGGCTGGTCCACGCAAACAGATGCCGCGTCAAAAGATCAATGCAAGAGAACGCTGTCGCACCTTTAAGTAAGTTTTTGGAGACACACAACACACAAACACACACACACACAAACAACTATGAAATTTCAGTGTAAATGCGGCTTACGAAGCGCTTAGGATTTTAATACCCACGGAACCAGTGAATCGAAAACTATCCAAAATAGAGGTAATACGTTTGGCCAGCAGCTATATAACACATTTACGCAGCACTTTGATAATGGGTAAAATTTACTTACATATGTATATCGATTTCATACATACAAACGTACAATATCCAATTCATTTCATTTCGCGTCTTTTCAGGTACAGATAAAAGTCCCTGCCTGTTGCAGCATTCGGGCAAGTGCAAGAGTGAATATGGATTGGCGCGCGTCAGCATTTGCACATTTTGCATGAAACAAAAATAACTTTACTCCACCGTTTAGTTTTTAAGTTTTTTTTTAAATAAAATAACGTTTATCCGTGCGAGTAGTTGTATGTTATTTTAGTGCCACCTGGCGGTCTTACGAAGAAGCTACATAGTCTGGTAAAAGACAGTTGGCAGCCTCGCACATCTGTTCCACAACTGTTGAATATAGTTAGTCAAATTTCATACTTCAGTTAACAGATGGCGCCAAAAATTGCTTACATATGGCAGCGCTTCTGCATTATTTTATCGGCAAGTATTGTAAATATTAGTTATCGATTCATTGCATATAGTAGGCAATGGATTTTTGGCGCGAATGACAGCAGTGTTATGAGTTGGAATTGAAATTAAAATCAGAGTGCCGTGACTGGGAAGGTAAGCTGATTTCCTAGAAAGAATTCTTCACACATATAAAAGCGGATTTTTTGTTATAGTTACTCATAGCACAATGAATTCAGCAAAGCGCGTGCTGTCGCCCATCAAGCCAGAGAATGACACTGAAAACAAACAGACCAAAAAAGTGAAAATATCCTTAAGCTTAGAAGGCCGTACGGCTCCATTGTCACCACAACAAAAAGAGAATGCAAGTACTGAGCACGCTGCTCTATTGGGGTGGGGGGACGATGATGTTGACGATATTGATTTCACTAAACTGGCGGCCGTTGAGCGCTGCTTCTTGGCTGCTAGTGAGGGTCAGAAGAAACCACAAATGACCACAACTGCATTAGAGCCAAGCGTGGTTATGGATCAAAGACGCGCCGTAGCTAAGCAAAATAAGGCACTTGATGAGTTATCAGCTCAAAACAACCTTACAGCGGCTGGACCAAAGCCGACTGATTGCGAGCTGAAGCAAGCGACGACTACTAAGGAGCTAATCAGCCTAAACCAGTTGCCGATCGACGCGGAAACCAAGGAACTTCTGGCGAGTCAACATATCACCATTTCGGGGCAACAGCTCATATTGGCCGACAAGAAGATCACTGTGATTGGAGATCAGCCCCTGTTTGCGGACCAGAAACTAACGCCCATTGCCATGGCTGCGCAGAAGTATTTGGCTGCCGACCACAAGCTCTCTCTGGAAGCGGAGCAAAAACTTTCGGCGGCTGAACAGCGGCTTGCGAAGTCAGAACAGCGCCGTGTGACGATGGAAAAGAAACGCTTAGAAAAGGAGCAGAAACGCGCTGCAGATCTCGAACAGAAACGCATTGCCAAGGAACAGAAACGTGCTGCTGTCGAGGAGCAGAAACGCTTGGCAGCTGAACAGAAACGTCTGGCGGCGGAAAAGAAGCATGCCGCCAGAAAGCAACTATCTCTGGCAAGGACAAGACAGGCAAAGAAGAAAGCGATTGCCAAGGTGGAGAAAAATCTGCGGGATCAGACCATTATTGGGCCAGAAAACACTGCGCTACTTCGTGATTCCAATGACTCGAACTCAACTGCGTCGGAGCTGGATACCTCTGCCGTTTTTCTAAAGCCGGCTGTGCCACAGCTTGAAACTAAACCGAAGTCTACGTCCTTCAAACATTCGTTGCCTGAAGACACCAGCCAGATACCGCAGCAGTCTGGTATGGCAGAACAGCTCTCCCCGATAGAGCCCTCCTCATCGAACCTGAACCAGTCGCCCAAAACTGAACAGCTCCCTGCAGCAGAGCAGTCGAAGACCGAGGACAAAAATCGACCCAAACTCAATCTGACGCTCTGGCAACGATGCTTGGTGGAAAGCACTTGGCGCAAACCGAAGACCTCAGATTTGGTGCTGGTATTGCGCAGTGACGATAAAGAAGTAGCCGAGTGTGTTCTCCAAGGCCCCTGGATGCATACGCAGGTTCAATCCGGCGACTTAGTGTCAGTTCAGGCGGATTGGGACCAAAACAACAAACACTATGTTGTCAACCGCAATGTCGGATTAATAGCCGTTCACCCGGACATACTTATTTCGACCACTACGGTAGCCAGTTCACTGTTCTGTCGCCGCAAAGCGGTCCTTATGGAACGATTTCGTGGCATAGATACAGGAAATGTGGCGGTAAGTGGCAAAATTTTAATTCCAATTGAAAAGCGATAATAATACTCAGTACGAGTATTCAGCTCACTTAGGCATTATTTGATGACTTTGAAAACACCTTTATTTACTTTTGGGATTTACATCCAAAAACATCTTTTTTTTTAAATGACTAAACATCAGTTAAGTTCCTTTTAGACAACATCCGCTATGGATTAAAATGTGATATAAATATGCCTTAGCTTCGATCTAAAAAGATATCTTATGAGCAAATATTTTAAAGATATTTTCCATCTTAAATGAAAACACGTAATTGCGTAATTATGAGATAAAAATAGACAGGCCGCAGGCAGATGGATAGACAAATAATAAAAGGTACTTTAATATTAATCATTATAGATGGTGATCGGCACGGCTGTGCATAAAATGTTCGAAATCGCCATAACGCAAGATATGAGGAGCCCCAGCCAATTGGAGCGAATTGTCGAGGAGATGGTGCATAGCACGGACATGATAAAGGTGCTGTACGCAAACAAACTGAAGATGGCCGAGTTTTCGGAAGGTCTGACCAAATTTGTGGACCCCATCATAACGTTCATTAGACAATTTGTGCACGACTGTGAGAAACGCGTGCCGTTGCCCGAACAGTTCCAAGGCCATATACATCGGGTGGTGGACATTGAGGAGAATCTGTGGGTGCCACGGTTGGGGCTGAAGGGGAAGATTGACGCCACTGTAACTCTCCGCCCTAAACAAGGCGAGTGCAATAAATACCACGATCCCGTACCACTCGAACTGAAAACCGGACGGCCCAGTTTCTCCTTTGAGCATCAGGGCCAACTGCTGCTCTATCAGCTGATGAGCAGGGCTCTGGGCAGTAAGGTAGACAACGGACTGCTGGTCTATATACGCGACGGCATTGTGCGAGAAGTTTTATCCGCACGTAATGAACAACGCGATCTGATAATTGCGCGCAACGAATTGGCTCATTATTTTACCCGTGAGGCGCAAGTTCCAGCAGCGGGCGCTTCGCTCAAAGTCAACAACGAGGGCATGATTTTGCAGCCCTTCCCTCTGCCCGAACCCATATCTCATCATAGCGCCTGTAGCAAGTGTCCTTATGTCACCATTTGCAGCAGTTTTGCTGCCACAGATCCCGATCTAGAATTGTCGGAATCCCACCCACTTCGGAAACTAATGCCGCAGAAATTGGAGCACTTGAACCCTGTGGACTTCGAGTACTTCATACACTGGTGTGGGCTTCTTACATTGGAGGAGCAGGAAGCGCGCAAATCAGTTAACATATCCGCGCTGTGGAACCTGCCACGAATTGTGCGCCAACAGCAGGGTCGTGCCATATTAGATCTCTATCTGCGGCCCCTCAGCTCCGTGTTCTCAGATGGCGATCGTTTCCATCACACGATGCATGTGCACCCAGAAGCGTTAACCGAGGAATTGGATTTAACCCTCAGCGGCGTAAGTTCATGTTAAAGTACCTTGTAAATAGCCCCTATGACTCCGGCATGCGTAAGAATCCAGATAACTCGCCTATCCTTCTTTCAATTCCATGATTGGTAGTCCACGATTGAACATAATCTATATTATTTCTTCATTAAACCCCACTTGACTACTAAATATTATATTTTCAATCTGTGATTCCCTTAATTTCCTCTTTTTGATTCGTAATTAATACATTAAATAATTAATTAATTAATTAAAGTAATTAATTAAAGTAAACTCAATTTGGATTTAGGTTAGCTGAGTCCATATACCAAGTTTGTTCGCTGTACGTCAAACCGTTTCCGAAATCCAGGCGTTCATGCAGACAGACGAAAAAACGGAGATGTCTGATCAGGAATATTCGTGATTGCGTGCGAAACGCTTCTATCTGCTTTTTGATACTTTGTAAAAACAAAATATAGCTACTTATTACCTTGTCTGATTAAGATATTGTCCTCCCGTCTCTCTTTCCACAGTTTGAATTGGGCGAGTATGTCATCATAAGTTCAACAGATCGCTTGGCTATTTCGACGGGATTCATCAAGTCGCTCACGAAGGACAGCGTTGGCTTGCTGTTGGAGCGGGACTTGAGAAAATTGAATGAGCACAGCCGCTTTATTATAGACAAGCACGAGTCGCAGTCGTTCAATGTCTTCAGTTTCACAAACCTGGGTCTGTTGATAGATGCCTCCGATCGTGGGGCCCAACTGCGCCAGATTATTATCGACCGCATACCGCCCATCTATTCAAAGGAGCTGCCAAGAACCATCTACGATGATGGCCACATCATACTATCCGGCCTTAATTCGTTGCAACGCAACGCTCTGTTGCGTGCCGTCGCAACCAATTCGTATTTGCTGTTGAAGGGCCTGCCGGGCACAGGGAAAACCGAAACCCTGGTGGCACTAATTCGATTCCTGAACTTGATGGACCGCACGGTGCTCATCACGTCGCACACTCACTCGGCCGTGGACAACCTGATGGTACGTCTGTTGCCGTTCGACCTACCTATGCTGCGATTGGGCGCTCCGGCGCGCACCCATCCGAAACTTATGGAAATTAACGAGGCTGTGCTGACAAAATCCTGCAAAAATGAGGAGGATATGGAAGAGGTGTTCGCCTCACGCACCATTGTGGGCGTCACCTGTTTGGGCAGCAATCATGTGATCTTCAATCACCAGAAATTTGATTATTGCATTGTAGATGAGGCGACCCAAGTCTTTCAGCCCACAGTGCTTCGACCGCTCTGGCACTGTTCCAAATTTATACTCGTCGGGGATCCGGATCAGTTGCCGCCGTTGGTGAAGTCGCGGGTCGCACGCCAACGGGGTGCCGATGAATCGCTGTTCCATCGCCTGGACTCCAAATTTTCGACAGTGATGCTCACCAAACAATATCGCATGAATCGAGCCATTACCAAGCTGGCGAATGCCCTCACCTATGACGGAGCCCTAGAGTGTGGCAACGATCTGGTGGAGAAGTCTGGAATGCCTCTTTCCAAGCAGCCCAGCGGTCCGCGTTGGGTGGTTCGTGCTCTGCAATCCCATGTGGATCAATCGGTAATACTGCTGGACACCTTGGATAGCTACGAGCGAATGAATGCCTATGCGATGACCCACAAGCCAATCGGCGCTACCGGCGATATTGTCGAGCAGCACTATGGATTGGATGGTAAGAAGACATATCAACAGCCGCAGCGGATGAGACGCATCACTAAGTATGCCAATCCCTGCGAGCTTGCTGTCGTTTTTCAAATACTTCGTCGCCTGCTCGAGGCTGGCTGCCCTCCATCGGAAATAGGCGTCATTGCGCCCTATCGCGCCCAGGTGGAGCTCATGCGTAGCCTTATCTCGAAGTGCGTTAAGCCAAGGATGGACCTGGTGGAGTTCAATACCGTCGATCAGTATCAGGGACGCGACAAGAGCGTGATTATTTATTCTTGCACCAAGACCTGCGATCCATCATTGGATGCTGAACGGCCACACGATGCTGAGATTCTCGAGGATAAGCGTCGTCTCACTGTCGCCATCACGCGTGCCAAGCATAAGCTCATCATTCTTGGCGACGTCAAGTGCCTGCAGCGTCATGGACCCTTTCAGAAGCTATTTGCCAGCATTCCCAGCATCTGCCGCATAGAGCTCGATGATGGCTCCCAGGGCTTTAGCTGGCACTCCGTCTTTTCTGACTTCAACAAACTTTGGGAGCACTCTCCCAAGGACGCCAATTGATTATTCTAACTAATAAGCCAGACTATTTATTTACTTTTTTTTTTGTTTTTTTGAAATTATTACAATGTTGACGATTAGACTTAATAGACTATTCCTGATTTCCTTTAAGGATTGAAGGATTGACATTTTAGGGACATCTTTACGTTTGTTCCCTGTTGCTCTAATAATAAAATAAAACAAAATCCAAGACTAATATACATATCTTAAAAAAAAAACAAGTGTCATAGCTCTCTTAAGCATTAAATTACGTGTGGAACTTAAACAGCGCATGCTGACAAAGTCCTAACCGGTTTGGATTGCCAAACTACTACCGTCTTGACCGTCGCGGCGCCATGCTGGTCCAGCTGAAGAAACTGAACCACCCCGCCCCTCCAACGAAGACAGTTTTAAGTAAAACCTCGCCAACAGGTTATCCTCGGCGATGCAAACATTAAGGGTCCACAACTGGAGCTGGGCTTGATAAGGTTGTCAGTTCTTAACAGGTTGGCTTTTGAAAAGTGGAATGTCCAGACACTGATATGAGTCGAGCAATCACGAAAGCCCTGCTCAAAAGATTCAATACTTCATGGCAAGCCAGAATCTGACGTTTTTAGCTTGACGATCCTGTTCCCGGCAATAGTCTCCAAAGTGTATAAAATAGAAAAGTCCCCAATAAAAACAATAACTACACCCACCAGTAAACGCCAAATAACTGAAACCCCAGAATTATGAAGCTGACTTCATACCCATCGATTGTTTCGTCATTGCTAGTTTTGTAGCTGTAGCAAACTATATTTTAATACAGTGCTATGATTGCTTTGAATCGAACTGACCTTAAATTTATGATTAATTGCAATATTTTAGAAATCTGTGTGCCAATTATTTGCCTGTCTGACCATAGCTATGTTTGCAATCCCTAAAAAGAATAAATGTATCCTTCCCATCAGCTTTAATTCACAAACTTATACAGGTTCTCTGTAATTATAATTGAAATTGCTTTAACTTTATGATTTGTTGTGACATTTAAATGATTTGCGTGCCAATTTTTTGTCTGTCTGACCATTGCAGTCCCAAAAATGATTGAAATCCTTACTTTCCCATCAGCTTTAATTAACAAACTTATGCAGCTTTTCTGTTATTTCGATTGAAATTGAATTTAATTTAGTATTTGTTATGACATTTCAACGATTTGCGTACGAATTTTTTGCCTGTCTGACCATATGTTTGCAATCCCTAAAAAGGGATAGATGCATCCTTCCCGTCAGCTTTAATTAACAAACTTATGCAGGTTCTCTCGTCGTCTGTTTGAAATTGTGATATTTCACAAATTTGTTTGCCAATTATTTGCCTGTGTGACCACCAGCAGCTGCTATGGGAGCCGCCAAATTGATTTGCCATCGGCATTAATGAATTGAATTGTGTAGACCCTCTGTTCGTGTAGATATACATATGTATTTATTAATTCTTTGTTGAAAACTTCAGAGATATACTGAACTGTTACATCGACTTGTTATATATAAATTCGAACCACAAGCTTAATACAAATACAATACATAAATATCGATTTTATAATTTAATTTATTAAGCATAAATCTTAACACTAGAAAGGTGTGCCCGGGTGAATTATTGGCATGCAAGTTATAAATGGAATTCAAGTTGGTTTCGTTGCAACTCCTTTCGATTACAATTTCATTCTTTTTATTTTTTATTTGTATTTTCCTTCCTTCCATCCTTTATTCATGTTTGTTCTTTGTTTGTTTGTTATTAGTTCAGTTCGGGCCCAAAGCACATTTATTTATTTCTGGCTTTCACATCAGGCGTACATCGATGTGTTTGGATGAAAGTGCACAAAATGTTGACCAAGCTGTCCCACATCTGGCATAAAGAATTTGGTGCTACGCTGTCCCATGGATCACAGATGCGGGTTTTGCCATTTTCCTCTTTCTTTTTTTTGTTTTTTTTTTTTTTGTTGGGGGTGGGGGGAGGGAAAACACCTTTAAAAATTTTTCACACAGAACCGTCGCTAACGTCCGTTTTACATATATGTATGTATACATGTATATATATATATATATAATTTAGCGTATATATTATACATATACTGTATTTACATCGACAATGAGTTGAAGCCCAACGATGAATTCAATGTATGTATGTATTTCCTTGTTCTTCCGTCCATCTAATCTATGAAAAAAAATCAATTATCTCTATATTCTCCAGTCCATCTTATGGAGTTCGTCCTCTCAAAAAAAAAATCAATTATTTCTATTTGCTCCAATCCATCTTATGGAGTATTTCTCAAAAAAATTCAATTATTTCTATGTTCTCCAGTCCATCGAATCGTTAATCGTTAATCGTCCATCAATAGTTAAATGATTGGGTGACCGAAACATTTACTTTTCATCTCTCTTCTTCCTCTTCCTCTTCCTCTTCTTCTTCTTCGGTTTTTTACATGTATATATACGTGTATACTCGTATATTGATCAAAAAGCTTTTCACAATTTAAGAGTAATTAGTCGGTTTTATATAGCGATGTTCTCTGGTAGATTAGCAAAAACTAATTTGTACCCTTTGTGCATGTGAGAGATCTCTTTCAATATTGCGCGCTTTTCCTCTGACTTTCCGGCTTAGGTTTATTCCTTTTGTGATCTTTCACCAAAACACATTAATACATCTATATACTTGTATATTCATATACATATATATAGGTATATATATACTTATATACATATATGCGTATTGCACATTTTAGTTTTGGCCATCAATGGTTCATCCAATTAGCATCAGCAGCACATATTATTAACCAATTAAAATATTTATTCGAGTACAAAAAAAAAAAATAAAAAAATAAAAATAAAAACAAAAATCATTTTGCAAATGAGCTTCGAGACCACGATTCAGATTCAGATTCCGATTGCGATTCAGATCCAGATTCAAGATCAGATTCAGCGGCTGTTGTTGCTGTTGTGATTGGTATTGGTTATATTTTTACTGTACACTTCTTTTGATCCACAATGGTGTTGATGAAGATATTGATGATGGGTGTAGGGAACGTGAGTGTGATGGAATAATTGCGGCTGGGGCTGGGGATGGGGATGGGGGTGGGATTGACTGTCCGCATGGCTGCCCGGAAGGGCTGGCGATGAGACAGATGGGGACATTGGCGGCGTTAATGCTGGACCGGCTATTGTGTCCCCCATGTTTAAGTACAATGATGGACATGGTCCCATTTGTGGTATTATCATTGGTGGGTTATCCATCTCTGGCTTTTTAGCGATCATATGCGCTTGCTGGTGTTGTTGTTGCTGCTGCTGTTGTTGTTGCTGTTGTTGCTCGTCAGCAACCTGCGCAGCAACAACAGCTGCTGCTGCCGCCTTCGATATTAAATCTGTCGGCAAATTAAAAATTGACGATCACTGAAGACGTGGCCAATAATTACTGCCCGTCAGATCAGAGACATTCTGTGTCGATATCTGAACAGGCACTGAAACGCCAGCAGATATTACACCTGCAATATACCATATAATATTATATTACAGATCGGTTAAGGTCCAAATATATATATATATATTTAGATGTCACCCACCTGTATTAGCCGTCCCTACTGCCGAGCTATTGCCATAGACGCTGTGTTGGGGGGGCTGTTGGTGGGCCGCTGCTGGGTTGCAGGGAGTGTTACGTGGGTGTGCCGCATACGGGGAGCCGAGCGACAACGGATCGTGAAACATATATGGGTAGCTCTCCCGTTGCTGCAAGCATGTGGGCGTCATCGAACTGAGTGAGGAGGTCATTGAGCTGTGGGAGACAATATATATCGCAATTACAATTTCACACTTCAAATATTTCGGTACATATGTAAGTGTTAACAATTAAAAACTCTGTTAGGTGGGGCCTAATGGAAGACTACGCGAAAGGGGAAAGGGAGTTTTTCTCAAATTCAAACAAAGTACATGGAATCCAGTTGTTGCGAAAATGTAATCCTACATATGTTTAAAAGCTGAATTGTGTAACAAAATTACAAGACAAATTGTTTACAATAATTTTTTGATTTTTCGGAATTGAGTGCATTTTCTAATTTGAATTCCGCATAAATGGATCAAATTCGGAAACGCGAACAGGCTTGATAATTCGGACTATAGCAGGTTATGTAAGCGTTTACAATTAGTTGATAGTCAATATTTTTGGTCAGTTGTAACAAAGGAAAGCTATTCTGGGTTTTCTTCTCTGGGGTAGAACTAGAATTGTAATTCCATTGCCTTTCTTAGGGCTGCCAACAATTATTGGATAAATTTGTAAATATTTTCCTTAATACTTAAATTAAATGTATTGAAATTTTATCTATTGTGTAAATATTAAATGAACTCTGTCAAAGTTCATTGGAATTAAAACTTTGGAACGGAAATTTGTGAATTTCAATTCGCAAAAGTTGTTTACGTTTGCAAATCGCAATGTTAAATGAGAAGCTTAACAGCGAATCCAGTTAACTAGGCATCCATAACACCGAAGTTAAGAAGCTTTACAAATTAGTAGAGGAATTTTTAGAGTTTCTGGAGTCCCGGAGGCATTACGTGTATCATCTACAGTGAAAACTCTCTTAGGCGGACACTCACGATCGGCCAATTTTATAGACTTAAATACTTTATACACCGATCGAATGTTTTTTTGAAAAAGTGTCCGCTAAGGGAGTTTTCACTGCATCTACATATTATGTTTGATTTTTCTTTTTACATATTATCAACTTAGCTATATAAGTTGGGAAGAGGCATAGGATTCGTGCACGTCATGTAAACTAAAACAATATCAACAGAAAAGAGGAGGAGAGGAGTAAAGAGGAGTCTGCTCAGACAGCCTAATGTTGTGAGCACTGAGCTGGAGGATGGCTTAGGTAATTAAGTTTGAGGATTTTCGAAAGACTCACTTATAGTTTTCTGCCATCGTGGCAATGGGTTGCGGGATGGAGGAGTACATTGTGTTGAAACCAGTGTTCAATGGCAAGCGTGGGGCCACCGCCTGCAGTGGCGGACTCTCAGAGCTTGTGTGCGCCGCGCCAGCATCGCCGCCGAGAATCTAGAAATTGGGAAAAGAGAAGGAGAAACATTTTCGTACACATAGTGTATACAAAATGTTAAGTTTAACTTACTGTGGGCCCATTTGAATTCTCGGCCAAGCTATTGTTGCCAGCATGTGCGGCCGTAGTCACATCGGAGCCGGCAGAACTAACAATGCCCGCTGCCGAGTTGCTGGCCGTTGTGGCAGCTGTGGACGCAGCTGCTCCGGACTGATTGTTTGTGCTTGTGCGGCCGCTGTTGCTGCCAACATTGTCGGCCGAGCGTCGTTGGGTGCGCAGTTTCTCCTCGCGGCGCCATTTCGCACGGCGATTGGAGAACCAAACCTATAAATGCATCCATTAGCGAAATGTTGCACAACTCTATCGGCGGGCCAAAAACTAAATCATACATATGTATACTTGTAGTACATACAAGTATGTTGTATCCACAAATCAAAATGCTTGTACTTTCAAAAGTTTAACTTGCAAAAGGAAATAATATAGAAAAGAATGTAAAACAATTTGGATTGCTCAGAGTGAAGCTGTTAACGTCTTCTGATTACAGTTTCGATCTATTCCTACCCCTATTTATTTCTCTCCATCAAGTTCTAAAGTTGAACTCATTCATATACATATGATGAGGAAACCAGACTTTAATCGAACTATTTTTTTTCCAAAGGAAACAAAGTTTGCTTCTAAATATTCCTTTTTGACAGCGCCACATATTATTGGATGACTTCCAAACTAATGGAAATGGAAATTAAAATACACCTAATTCTGTTTTTACACGGTTTGAAAATGAAAAATTGTATTCCATTTAGCACGATTCAAAATAACATATGATCAATGTCTATTTTTACACGACTTTTTCTGAAACCAATCTAGCGTGTAAAAACAGAATTAGTTGTACTTCCAAATCGTGCAAGACGCTGCATTGAGTCGGAAGGTGATTTGAATAAATATAATATAATCTCATTTTCAAAATATAAATTTCAAAATATCAATGCTATGTTTTTATTTTTTAAAAGTCCTGTTTACCTTCAAGCAAGATTTCTATGGCTTACTTCAGTAAATCTAATGTTTGGTATTCAATTTGATTTATTTGTAAACTCAATGATGAAGCCATCATTACATTTAAGTGAAAGCTTGAAGTGATTTCTAATTACCTTTTTGAATATTGAAAAACACCACTCTTTGTCATTGAATGCCATTTTTTAATATTTTGCTCTTTCCTATTTTTCCGTTTGAAAATATTTCACGAATATATACATATTTCTAATTTCTATTGCTAATAAGCTAACGATTAGTCGAATAAAGTCTGAAGATTACTTATAGTACTTGTAATATAAAAAGAGTTCGACGTTGGAAAAATTCTGATCTTAAATGAAATGAACTTTATTGAAAGTTTGCAGAAATTATTTGCCTGTCTGACCGCATTCGCTTTGCACTACTTGAAGCAATTAGTGATCTCTATTGATATACATTTTGTTGATTCTCTTGAATATATACACTTGTTTGTGTATCTTGAGAATCGATTGAAAAATCAGAACTTAAAACGTTAACAGAGCCACACTGAGTGCCCCAAAGAGTGCATAATCTGTCAAAATAAAACTGAATTGTGAGGCGCTTCCGTAATAAACTGACGTCTAGAGTGCCACCCCCCTTCGTTTATTGAGTCTGCAACGCCCCGGCAGGCCAAACAACAACAACAATGGCAACAACAACAACAAGAATAAAAAGAGGACTCGTGTTTAACTTTTTGCCAAGTTGAGTGATCAACGACTGGAGATGAAAACAAAAACTACAAAACAACACAAAACAAAAAAAAAAACACTTGTAACAACAATTGTTGTTGTTGGTGTTGTTGCTGTTGTTGCCATTGTTGAACTCTGCATTGCAGGGGCGACATTAATAAATACTCAAGTGTCACAATTCGTTCAAGTTGGAGTCATTGCCGAGGCACTCGAAGCGAAATGAGGAAAGGTCTAGGCCTTGGAGTGTCGCTGTCGCAGTCGCAGTCGCAGTAGCAGGCGGTCGAAAATTGCGAATCGAGTATCGAGAATCAGCAGTCAGGAAGGAGTCGGGAGCGTTACTAAATTTCAGCTAGACAGAGCCTTTCGAAATGGTGATGCTGATGCTGATGGTGATGGGGATGTGTTGTAGTTGCCTGCCTTTCGACAAAAGGGTAACAACAAAAGGGTGAATTAGGATTATAATATTTGTTGTGCTTTAATATTTTTTCACCATGACATTTATTACTTTGCGTTATTGTAGCGCATTCTCTTCACTCTTCCGTTGACAAAACTCTTTCTTCCGACAGGGACACGGCAATGGGAAAATCGCAAGTAGTTTCAAGTGTTTTCACAGTCAAATTGTTTTTATTCACTTATACAAATAATCATAAGCAGTTTGCCGAACATGAGTATAAAACACATTAATAATAAATAGCAAGAAGCCGCAGGGGTGCCGTCAGTTTGAGGGTTGACTCCGAGCCGCCCGAAGTTCGAAGCTCGAAATCGCGACTCTGCCACTGCCTCTCAGTCAGCCGTGTGGTTAAAAGGCGAAGCAATCACATCAGAAAATTCAGTTACCAAATTGTTCAACCCCCATACATATACATATACATATACACATATATATTGGGCATTGGGTGCTTTTACGGCTTACATCTACTCATACCCATCTATTATTATACTTGTGAGAGAGAAAGAGAAACTGCATCTGCATCTGCATACATACATATTCGTTCGTAAATAAACTCTTAAGTACTTGTGTTCGTGTTTGTCGGATAGCTGATATATTTTGTTAATCATAATATACTTGGATCGCACAAACAAGGCGGACCCAGCTACGAAATATGCAAATAGGCAAACGGTAAACAAATTGAAGAGACTTTCAAGAAATTATAATGCGTCGCCGGCAAACGAAGCGTTCACATTAGCGCTAAACAAAAAGAATTCAACAAAACTGAAAGACAAACCTGAATACGTGCCTCTGGCAAACCAATTTTTTCTGCAAGCCTCTCCCGTGCAAATACATCCGGATAATGTGTCCTTTCGAATTCTATTCGAGGTGCCAGCCGACAAAAGAGAAATGAAAAGAAGTGCAAAAAGCACATGTTAGTAAGAATATTATATATGTATTTATTTAAGGTTTATACGAGGAGACTAACAAAAGTTTGATTCGAAAATGAAAGACAACCCCACAACACTCTTTTGCAATGTATATTGAGCTGTAAACCAAGTCTTTTTTTTGTACCTTAACTCCCTTTTCCCATTACATTAAACAAAAACAAACTTGAATAAACTCGAAATGGCATGGCGCCAGATCCGGATAATATGATGCTGAGCGAACTTTTCGTAGACCCCAGTAAAGTAATCAGCAGCGTGAGTTATTCGTCTCCTCATTTAGTTAAGAAGTTCAGAATCTCTTTCTTCGGTATACCACTTTGATTCAATTTTCGCTTTGATGGAGTATCGTTTGATTTGTAGCTTGGCTCCATTACATATACTTGTATATTGGTTTCCTGGTCGTAAATATAATCTTAATTATTATATTTTTTTTTTCGAGTTCTCCTTTGCAATTGCAATTCTTTTTGGAAATATTGGTCTGAGGAACCTTTTCACACATCATTTAAATATCGTGGAGCAGGTTTCTTCCAGCTGCATGTTATGGCTTTTCATGCCAATGCTTAGTCTTGATTGAACATTTTAAAGCACTTCAGTCTGAAATCTTTGGAAGCATTTTGAAACAATTTTCAGACACAATGCATTCGTTCCATGTGTATTTTAACGCTTTTGAGTTGAATCGCTTAACAAATTGGTTGTTCTTCTCTCTTCTGGTATTCGAAACGGTTAGCAAAGTAAATCAAATAAAAATAAAAATACTACCAACTATTGAAGCTTTTGTTAGTCCCTCTGTATATATACATACATATACATTATGCATACTATATATACCTTTCTCCAAGCTGTCAATCTGCTCGTTTGTAAATGAGGTGCGATTTCGCTGTAGCTTCCGTTTTAGCCGTAGCCGCATCTGTGAGTCCTCGTCGCCAGAAGAATTGTGGTCGGAGTTTCCATCAGAAGTGCTTTCGTGCGAGTTCGGATGCGACACGTCGCCGGGATAGAGATCTGTAAGCAAAGGTGTCAGTGATTAAAAGCACAGTCAAGGTAACCGTAACTGTAACTGTAACCGTAACCGTAACCATAACCGTAACAGTAACAAAGTGGCAAACGCCCCTTAATTCCATTCTAATGCTGCTGAATTGCTGAACAGCAGGGACTACTCGCGTGGGGTTGCACAGATTAAAAACGCATTTCTTTTATAGCTCGGGGAGTTACTATGACGACACCGCTTAAAGCGTTTCTATCCTATTCAATATTGTATTTTGTCAAACTATGTCGACGGTGTAGCCGTGTAACCGCCTCGGGCTCATTCAGCCAATTGACGGTTGGTCTCCTTATGCGTTAATAATGGGAACACCATGCCACCAAACAGGGTTCTAATTTATCTTAAATTGCCGCCACGGTCACAGTAACCACCTCATCGTTCCGAAATCAGGGTTGAGGCAATTAATTGGGAAGTTGCACAACATACGAATATGATTAATGCTCGATAGCCGATTTGCTCAGGTACTACATACTTGTAGTCTTCCTCAATATAAGCTTGCTGTAAACTTTCAAGAACTCTTTCCATTGCTTTTGAAAGACGACATTCTTTAGATAAACATATTCATTCAAAAAAGGGACAAACGCAAATGCTTTCGACTCACAAATATAGATTTGTTGAGAATTTTGAGAGCTTCAAATCTTTGAAAATTGAACTGTAATGGAGTTGGATAGTTCCAATATTTCGTATATGCCTAAATATGAACGGTCACTTTACATTCGAACTCTACTAAAGTATTTAGTTGATATTTTGCCAAAAACTTATCCAGAAATTGTATTTTATAGTTTATCTGGCGGACAAACTATATGTATATTCTACTACACTGCAAGTATTTCAGGAATCAAACCTCTAAAAATTTCTTAATATTTGAGTTAGTTTGTTCTCTCCACTTCCAGTGCAATACCAATTCTTCAAAGGCGACTATAAAAATTTGCCTCCTGCGTTGGTAAAAAAAACACCCGCAAAACATATCAAAATTTTCGCCAAATTTATTCAGCCATCAAGTGGCTTACGAGGCAAGCAGGTGTAAAACAGAATGTAGGCGGCCCTTGACACTACAGCTGACATATCTACAGCCTCCACGATTTGATCGTTAAATTGAAACCAGCTGTCGTAGACAGGGCTCTTGCAGAGTGCCTTGTAGTGTCCACTGCCAATGGAGCCGAAGTGGTTCGATACGCCATACAGCCGATACTTTTTGGGAATATCTGGTCTCAACTCGAATTCGAGGGGTGCTACATAAGGTTGCATGTCCAGGTCCTCAAGAGGAAAGTGCACCAACGTTTTCTTCTTCTCATAGCCACCTCCAGCTTGAGGACTGGGCCAGAAACGTTTTATCTGTATAACTAGGACCGGTGGAAGTACTGAGACATCCAGTTTTTTGAAAGCATCACATTTCTTCCGGCAGCCTGGACAATTCCAGCCCTCTACGCCCCCACTGCCGAAGTACATATCCAAGCACTCTTTCAGATCGCAGACATCCGCATTGGGCGGCAGATCCAAACTGAGGCTTGAGAAAACCTCATATCTTCGTGAATCCGTGGCACAAACCCTGCATTTGATGGTGCTCTTCAATTGCCCATAAAACAATTGGAGTATGAAGCTCTCCTTGCACTTTGTAAATTCGTTCCAAGCCGTTTTCGCTGGAGTAATCATCCGGTCTGTTCGAGGGTCGACAAGCATGGTCTGCACATCCGACTGTAGAAAATCAATTAGAAGGGTGAGGAACTCGTGAGCGTCCTGCTGAGCTGAGCCTCTAAAGCTTTCCCCGAACTGTCCCACAATATGCCATAAGTCGTTGCAGGCCACGCTTTTAAATTTAGCTGTCCACAATTTTTTTAGGATAGCAGCAACCTCTTCGATTACTTGGCCTTTTGTTTGGTTATCAGAATTTATGTGGCTTTTGAAGCGGTCGCTTGTACAGTATTCGACCAAAGGGGTCGTATTACTGAGACACTGAAGGATGCTGTTCATATAACAGGTGTTTCCCAAATTCCTCAGACCTGTGAGGCCAAGTTTGATATTTTTGCCACGCACAGCCGGCGAGTAATCACGGTCTAGTTGCTGCCGTGGTTTCTTGACCTCTTTATAGCTAGGTCTTGGTGCTGGACGCTTCGCAGTACCCTTAGTTACCAGCTTGCGGTCACTTTCCCGACGCTCGCATCCATGCTGCTTATCTAGCAGCTGAGGTTCCTGATTTCCTGGCTGATTACCTCGGATCTGCAACTCTAGCTGCTTCTTCAATTTCGAAAGCGAATCACGCAGCTGGATATTCTCTAATTCGTAAGCTTTTGCTTCACATTCAAGCTGTTTTATATTTTTTAACAACTTCTGGCCGGAACCGCTGTTGCAGAAGCCTTTCTTATCGAATAAATTCTTAACTGCATTATTCAGCAGCACACCGTTTTCTTTGATTTTTGTTAACAGTTTCGTATGCTTGCCTATAAGTTTGGCCACGAATGGGTTTGCTTTCATCATTGTTGTTTTACTTTCAATAAGTATTTACTAATATTCACATGGAGTCAATAGAGGACAGTGAATTTAATTTCTCAAATTCAGGCACCTGACTGTTATGTCTAGACTTCCTTTAATTAAAGCCAATACGATTACACAGATACTACATATATGCAAACTAATGGAAGAGCAGGCTTTGGAATTTACATTTCTTTAGAGCGGGAAAAACAATCGATGGCACTATCGATGTATTGTAAGGTGCTGAACCTGTATGCACGGATTCAATGCTTATATAAAACATAAAAAAAACTATCGATGTATCGATGTTTTTGCACTTTTGAAATACATCGATGTTTTGCTCACAACCATCGATTGTTTTTCATTCTGTCCGACGTAGTGAAACGGAAAGGATGTAAGTAAAATTTAGAATTTTTGTTGTGCCTTTATTATTTGTGCAGAAATAATTGCTGTGTTGTTTGTTAGTAGTTGTGGATAACGATAAACAATGGACTTTCAAAGTAAGTTTGGTTTTGGACACGCAGCATCTAAAGAAAATCATGAAGAAATGTACAGCCTAAAGCGAAAGAGCGGAATTTCTGTAGTGTGGCAGTTTTTTTTTTTTTTAAATGCAGGGACAGCCAAATGGCCCTTTGCAAAGAATGCGGTAAGCATTACTATATTATGTTTCGATGTTTCATCGATGTTTTGATTTGAATACATCGATTGTCGCAACCATCGACTTTTCATGACTTGCTGTTGCAAATTATTTGCCTGTCTGACCTTTCGAATTTGGATGACTTTCTGAAGTGGTTGATAAAGTGTTTCCATCAGGTCAGATTATTTTCTTTTTAATTTAACAAATAATCACGACTTTTCTAGTACATTTTTTATTTAATTTACCCTCATAACGTGTTTAAAACTTTGTCCGATTTTTTTAATTTTTGAATTTTCTTTTTCCTATCAATTAGAATATGTACATATGTATATACCTTTGCGTTTTTTTAAGTAAAACTATAAAGTTTAAGTGTTTATTTTGTTTCCGTTGATCAGCTATTCGCATCTGCTTCATACAACAAAGCTGCAGATAATACGGACACCCAAGTGGTTAAGCCAAATCGGCTCAACTAACTACTTAACTAAACACTTGTAGGCCTTTCTTTCAGTATTTTACTTTTGAAATGTTCGCCCAGTCTTATGGTTTAGCCTTGATTCAGGGAGATTGAACATAGCGTTCAAAATTTGAAAGTTGGAAGTCATTTAAATTTTAATTGATTTGGCTAATTGATGCTGAAACTAAACGCAAGTCTAAACTTTTCATGATTAGAGCCTTTAGTTTAAAAGAAAACATTTTTCTACTAAATAACAAATAGAATATATGCTTTAAAAACTTCTAGAAAGATGATTTTTTGAATCATAGACATATAGATAAAAATTGATATTATATATGTACGTTTTTGTGTTCCCAGCTGTTACGATTTAGAAGTTCTAGCCATTAAACACATACCGAGCCTATAGTTCTCCAGACGCAGGAAAAATATAACTACGACACACAAACAAACACTAAATCGAACCGACAATGTGAAAAATCTACAAACCTGTCAGCACCATACTTCATATTCTCACGTCCTGCCCCTCCCTCTCCAACCAGAGAGACATTCTCCCTGCCAACTCAGATGCCTTAGCTCTAATCCTACTTTATAAAGTTAATTTAAAAAGCATAAATTAAAAAGAATTTATGTTTTCAATGTAGGTACAAAGCTTAGGTGTAGACAGCCATGGCAGCCAACATGCTACCTTAGTAGTTTTAATGTTAAGTTAATATTATCTAAAAGTAATATTAACTGCTTATAGATTGGGTTCTGCATCGCCTCGTTCCCTCCTTAGCTACAGGGTATGCAGATATACATAGTGTATGAATTAAAGGCCCAATTGAGAGCTTTTCTTGCAATACATTTACTTTAAATTCTTGAACAAGCTAGCTTACTAGCGGGGAGGCATTGATTGTTGCTCAATCTATTGCCGATATGCTAATTAGATGCCTTCGTCCATTGCATTGAGCAGCCTCCAGCTACTCTTAGTGTAAATCCTAGACCAGCTTTGGAACTAAATACCAGAAAGTGGGACTATCAGTCGGTCTATTGCCCATATGGAAATGCATTGAAAGGTGGAGTATAAATGCGAGTGAATCAATTACCATGGAATGCTAGTGCGGGCTAAGGACTTTTATTAAGCTCGTTCGTATTTATACTATTGACAGATAATTAACATGAGTTCTTACTTCATACTAGTATTTGCGAACATATGCATGCCACCATAATGGGTCGAACAAACATGTACCCATTAGTCCGATATGCATGGGAGAATAGTTTGTAAGTATAGTATATGAGGGGTTTGTGTCGTTTCGACTGCCTCGGCATTTGTGCGTTTGTAAAGTAATTTGTGAAAATCATTTCGTCGATTGCCGTGCTCTCCATGCTCTTATCTTGAAGCAACATCGCGGAAATGTTTGCGTCCAATACAAACACACACACACACACACACACACAGGGAGTAATGTTTATGTGTGTTTTCTGGTTTAGAGTGTAATGATGGGGTGACATTTATTGGCAAAGGGACATATGTTAGCCCTATTTTTCGATCGGCGAATAAACAAAAGCAATTGCGAGCAACAATTTCAACAGAAGCTGAATTGCGTCCCTCAATTAGATTTAATGGCAAATAACAAATGACCAACAAATTAACTATTTGTTTGCCCCAATGTTTGATCATCTGTGACAAAATGTCTCCGAGCTTGCGAAAAGGTCGTGGTCGCTATCGTGGTCGTGTTCGAGCTCGGGGTCGGGGTCGGGCTCCTGAGGGTTGTTGTTTTCAATTGTATCACATCAAGAGATGCATGTAGCTTATTCAATTTTCTAAATTGTACTTGTATACTTGTATGACTGGCATTATCATGTGAGAGCAGCACTCTGAAGATGTTTTCCTATTCCATCACCCTGCCCTTGCCCCTGCCTCTAGCATTTGTAATGAAGTTTTGCGCAATGAGACTACATTTTCACGCTTCAGAGGCCAAACGAAAGTACTTTTTCAAATTGTCTATCGCACATCAAGATTATAATAATGATTGAGAAAATAATTAAATTGAACTACAGTGCTCAGACAACCATTTATTTACAATATAGATCAGATATTCTAAAGCAAGTTAATTGCCAAAATTTAACCATCTGTCTTCCTATCTCCTCTCCTCATTCTCTCACAACTATGGAAAGGTGGAAAATACATAACTAATTTATTATAGCTACACTAATCAGTTGAATCAGTTAATCAATGCAAATAAAGTTTTCAAACATTAAACAAGCTGGCAAAATGAAGGCTATTCAAAAATACCGTCAACAATATATAGCTAGATGAGTTTTTGAGTTAACAAAGTAACACCTTATTGAACGGTTTTAAATTCTATAAAAACATCATTGAATTTATTATTTCTTGGGGAAGTTCGCGATGCCTTTGCTAAATTTTTCTTTAAAATGAAATGCTGTTCATTGAAAATTTGAGACAGTTTTATAATAACGAACATTGTACCTTCATATAGACAGCGTGGTTTTAGTCCTGAAAACCTATTCCTTTATCAAACATAAAACAACGCCACAATTAAGAAAGGGTTCTCACGGCGTTGTATATTTGCAAAAGGAATTACAAAATTGATGACTTTTGTTTCAAACAGAAAAGAATTAATATACTTGCAAGTTTTCACCTTTGATATAAATTGTATCAGAATGTTACAGAATGTATCGACACTTGTTTTGGAAAAGGTTCACCTTCTACGGTGCATTTTAAGTATTTTTAACAAATATTTATTAGTCTTATAGAAATTTTTGTTCGAATGGATCTCCTTGTAAGCTTTATACAAGTATTACACATTGGTTCATTGATTTTTCTAATAAATATTTTCATTTCATTTTTGAAATTTCTTTACCGTCTACAAAATGAAAATTCGAAACATAATTGTGTTTCAATTGTGTGTGTTCTGGTTTTATATTCTTGAATAATCAACCTTAATGCGAAAATCCAATTTTAAAATAACAAAAGAGTGTGCAAATGATAGGTAATTCGTAAAAAGAATGGCCTCGGTTCATACCCAACTATCTATCGGCTTTCAAAAATTGAAATTACATTTTCAATAAATGATTTGAATTGAAAATACAAATTGTTCAAAGGGGTTCATTGTTAATATGCAGGAGCATGAGAAGCCAGACATGGCTTTGATGTGCCCTTTTTGTCTTTTGAATAAATGGAAAAGGTTGTCTGGACAATGCGATAAAGTTTTTTGTTTTTGTTAATTGTTTAGTTCATCCGTCGGTTCTATAGCACTACTCGTACATAAATACTTCTAGAGTTCGTTTTCTATCAATGAATGGGCTTAATTAAATTAAAAGGCAATTCAGGTAGATAGCCAATTAGAGGACAAGATTTCATAAACTGATATCCGCACAATAAGTTGTTTTGAATATACATATAAAATGTTTGGCTGTTTGGCTGTTTGCCTGCCGCTCGTGGCTCCTTGTTGGGAATTTCAAGTGAGTTGAAAGCGATGAGCTGAAGTGTCGGGCAGTTAATTGACACCTTGAACGAATATTGAGCAAACGGTTGCAAGCCTGAGAGCAGGTTGTACGTTATCGGCTTACACTAATGAAACTTGACACATGGAGACTTCTGGTCTACAATGCCTACAGTGCCTACGGACCTATGTACGAGGTGAATGTACATACCAAGTATATATGTACATATGTATGTATATATACTTGTATGCACATATTTGTATATGAACGTATGAGGTCGTTGTCGTTGTCGTGGTCGTGGTCGTGGTTGGGTTCGATGTCGACTGCTGTAGCTAAATCAATCACGTTCATTGTGACCTTCAAAGGGGAGCAACCAAATTTATTGCATCTGTTAGTAGCGCCGACTTTGCTAATTTAACGCATGACTCTGTGTATGGCATTAGAGGGCTTACCACGTTTCTGAACATCATCCCGAGCTATTTGTCCAGACAAGTTCGTTGCTACTGTTGTTGGTGTTGGCGGCAGTGCTAAGTGTGCCGTCGTTGTGTTACTCGGGTACCAGGCCCAGCCACCGGATTGTCCATTGAACATGCGAAGTTTCTCATACACCGACTCGTTCTGCTGCTGGGCCTGCTGCTCCTTTTGTGATGCCAAATTGCGCAAGACCCGATTAATAGATGAAACCTGAAATCAAAGACAAAAACGACTCATAAATTTGTTGTTCATGTTTTTGCTGTTGTTGTTGTTGTTGTTGTTGCTTTTATTGTTGTACCCAGAACTGAGTCTGGCCTTTGTAGCTGTATAGTGCTAGAACGCAAATGTTCAATGGACATATCTTCATATTTCTTTCACGTGCCACTTTCCTACCCCCGTTGTAAGCACGAGAGCCTGTGATTGGCTTACGGCGTTCCAGCCAATCACACGCTTCTCTGCTGCAAACCGTGTCAGAGGAGGAAAGCAAGCATAGCGAGCATGCATAGCAGTTTGTTCTGTTACACGCACACACACTCGCACATACAGCACTTACACTCGCACACATACTTGCATACACTCACATCCACACTCACATCCACACTCACACCCACACTGGCAAGCACAGGCACATTGAAGAAATGCTTACAAGAATAAAAGTGCGCTTACTTATATAACGCAATGAAAATAAAAACTTTGCGCTTCTTGTAAATATATCGCACAATAAGCGCACAATCTGTGTACCTACAACAGTATGTGTGTGTGCATGAATTTGAAGGTGTATGTACATATGTACTGGAAACGTCAGTTATGGGTTCAAAGTTATGATACTGCTCCTCACATTCAGCTGGAAAAGGTCAAAGTGCCTTCGTATACTAATTAGGAAGTCTGTATACCCAGCGGGACATTGCAAAGTGTTCATATTACACAAGTATAGCAATTATTTTATATATGTGTATGTACTAGATATATGTATGAACATATGTAAACGTGTTGTACAGAGAGAATTTCCATTTGACGCCTAGAATTCCTAAGCCCGTCAATTCAGTTGCAGACATTGTTTCATATACAAGCAAAAATGTAAAATCTTATTTATATGCCCCTTAACACCTTCTATAAGCCATTTGTATTGTCTTTGCTTCAATATTTCAAGCACCAATTCACAAATAAATGGGGTGTTGGTCTGAAAATCAGGGCGAAGGTGCTTAACTTCGTCTTTGGTACGAACTCTGCTTAAATCAAGTCTAAGCGAGATTAATCAAGTTTTAAAAATATCACAAATCGCAGTTCAAGAAGAATGCAGAATATGAAAGTAATTTAAAGAGTCACATAAACTGAAAATTTCTCAATATGGAAACATTTATCCTAGCTATAGCCTGTCCGACCGCAATTCTGTCACTGTTTGTCTTTTAATGTGGCTCGAAATATATTTTCTCTGTGTGTATTTAATGCGTTGTTTGCATATTTTTAAAAGCGAGAAGAAGAACTATGTACATATACTTGTATATATACTCGCGGAATAGGAATAAAAACTAATGAGTGGATTTATCAATTGTTGACGAATAAATACATAGATCTGGCCATATCATTGCATATAGTTTAAACCAAAAATTATGAAATTGTTTATCCCCACAATAAAGTATACTTATAATAAAAATATTACCGCAGGCTACTCGGAAGAAAACTTTGCACTACTTTTCAAAGTGATTTATCAGCAATGCGGCCAGAGAAGGTCGTTAATGTTTTTCCAATTGTTTGCAGCAACTAATGCTTCCGTTCCTTGAACATAACGACTTTGCTGCTCACTCAATGAGATGAAACAATTAAAATGTTAGAGAGAAGTTTAATTACGGGTGAAGTCCCGAATCACAGGAAGCCAGTGTAAATGCCATGACTGGCACGAATGCGAAATGGGAGCAGCTATTTGAGCGTAAGTAATTCGGCACGTGCCCATCTCTAATTCAGGCTTATGTATGCCCATGGACGGGATCAAATATTTGACACATTGCTAATTTAATCCTCAATCACACGTGTCAGATTTTTTACCAGTTGTATGCGTCTTTTCAAATCGCTGAGTAACGTTTCATTCACAGACAATTCTGGTACAAATTTAAAAATAAGCAGAATTTTCTCAATCAACAAGAATTTCACGACCTTAAATATGCGAATAGCGCAGAAATTTCTTTATCAACAATCGTTCCACAATATGTTAATTGACCGTTCCGTTCTATCACTCCGGGGAATAGCTTTATTTCCTTCTCCACGACAGTTTTAATCCATAAAGGGTTGTTCATTAAAAAGTCTGCACAAATCTTACGTTTATCAAAAATGTATGTAATTCTTTCGAGAACAAATGATAAACCGTTAGGCATTTTAAAATAACTTTTGTAGTTCACCGACGCTTTTTAATACTAGAAGATACATTCTTCTTAGATATCTTATTTTCATTTTAAGAAAATTATTTCATATAATTAACTTTATGCCTTTATGCTGTTTTCGATCCCTACTGTTTGAGAAGTCCTCTTTTCTTTTGATTAAGAGCAGGAATGCGTTTTTGTAGACTCACAGTAGGAGAATATGTTTGGTAACCTAGAGCTACAGTAACAAAGCGATATCAGAGTGTTTATCATCGCGTTAAGACAAATTCACTCATGTGGAAAATTAAAAAAAAAAACATCTGGGCTATCTGGAAAGCTTTTCCTTATCACTCTAATTGCACTAACCTAGAGAACACACGAATTTAGGCAATTGACGATTCAAATCAAAAGAAAATGCAATTATAGGCCAGTTCAATAGATCTGTTAAAACGTCCCTTGAAATAAAACACAATCGTATATCTAGTGTTGCAGACACGAGCACAAAACTGACACCACCAGTTACCCCTTCGATGATGGGCATAATAATGGAGTTAGGGGAAGCATTTTGGGATACATTTCTTGTGGTTTTTGGTCCATATGCAAAGAAACAGAATTCATGACCAAACAACTGACCAATCGGAAAATCTTTTGTTATGCAGAAAAGCTATCAAGCGACTAAAAACCAGACCATGGCCGATGCCACAACTGATATGTAGAGTAAATAGAGAAGCCTCCCCCTTTTCAGCTTGTAGAAAGACGTCGGATTGTTTGGCGGAATCTGTTTTGGGGAGAAAGAGTTTCGACCGCTGTTGACTCAGCAGCCGATAGAATTAATTGTGCACTAAAACGCCATATGTTACGCAATTGGTCCGCTCTCTGGGCATATAGAAAAAATTAAATATAAATACAAATACAAATAGAGATGTAAATAAATACGGGCTTATGGAATTGTTTGCCCTGTTCGCCCGTGTGTGTGTGTGTGTGTGTTGGTGGGGGAGGGGGGAGTAAATTAATAAAACGTTTTACGAATAGCCTAGCTAGTGTGTTTTAAATCGAGATTTCTGTAAATTGTTGTCGTCTGCTCTCCGTTCGCTGTTCTACGCTGTTCTACCCCCACCGAGTCAGCCTTTACAAGTAAAGTGTGTCCTTTGAAAAGGCAGCCACTGCTGCCACTGCTGCCACTGCAATCTGTCTAAACCACATAACTGAAAGTGGTTGCGTGTATTTCAAATGCCTGCGACATGAAAAATGCCACTTTGGGCTTTAAGTGTTGCCACGTGCCGGCCGTAGTATTGGGCTTGACATTTCTTTGGACGCTCGTGCTCCTCATTTGCCACAATGAGTTGACGTTACGCTGGCGTGAATATTATGCATGTAATTCTGGTCGTTTTGATTTCCAGCATAAAGAGATGTATTTCAGTTAAAAACATCAAAGGACATCAAAGCTTGCAACGCTATTCCAGGCCCAATCCCTCTCGCAATCCCAATTCCATGGACACTTTGAGGGCCATACTTGTACAACATGAAAGCTGATTGCGTCGAGTCCTAGACATTATATCGTGCGGTATAATGATTTGAGAAATGAAGCTAAAGTCCAACAATTTAAGAATGTTACCTGACTCAGCTCTACAAGGCTTCTCTACTCGTATACTTCTATATGTACAAGTATAATGTTTTTTTTTTTTTTTCTAATTTTCAGCTGCAATCTGCTTTTGGTGTACGCCGCCGCCGCCGCCGCCGCTCTATTTTCTCAATCTGGAGCACTACTGGCATAGTGAGCGTTTTGTATACATTGTGGCATCGGTTGCTTATATTGTATAATCTGCGGCTTTGTAGTCGAATTCTTCTGTTTGGGACAGAAACCGCCAAGACCGACAGACAAAAAGACAGACAAACAGACAGATAGACCGAGCGAGGAAGCGAGCGACCTCCTTTGAGAACTAGAGCACTCGCTAGGATTAAAGGAACAACTATATGCATTTGTTTACCTGACGGAATAATGAAAACATCTTTTGCGGATAAGACCATGGAAAAGGGGCCAGTTGAAAAAGTATCTAAATTCTAATCCATTTTAAAAACGGTGGGTAGGCATTGTAACGAAATTACTTAATCCATTGTGTGTGCTGGCTTACCGTCTGCCGCCTTTGAATTCTCGGCTCTCTACATAGCAGCACTACTCGTACAATCTTGATCAGCATTTGCAGACATTGAAACTGTTCTGCCTTAGTTCTAATACTGTTGCTGATGCTGATGCTGATGCTCCTGCCTCTATTTCTGTTCCAGCGTGAGCCTCAGCCTCAGCTTCAGCTTCTGTTGTCTGCCGTCGCACAACAACCCTCAATAGTTGAAGGGTGTGGCATTAACGTTGTTGCATTTTCCTCAAATTAATCCCTGCTGGAATTGCTTTTGATTCCACATACATTCATACTTCATACACTTTTCAAACGATCCTTTCTTTGCAAAACCATGAACAAAATATTTAGCGAGCATTAATAAAGCATGTGTTGATTTTAATGGAATTTTTTTTCTCTTTTTTTTTTTTGGGTGGAGGGCGGCTTAGTAAACGCACACAGTTTATCAGTAAATTGTAATTTGACTTACACACGCAGCTTTGCGACTGGAATCTCAAATACTACCATGACAGCTATTGAATTGTTGGCATTCATCCAAAGCTCTAACAATATATATTTACTGTACAACTATTCAAGCTCCATACAAGTTTCTTTCTACTCTGAATAAGCCACCAATTGTGCATTTTTTATAATCATTTGCTCCTGCATCGACTTGGCAAAAATGTTGCACATCGTACAAGTAGGAAGGAAGCCGTGGCGTTACTTAGGAACATCCTTTGGGGACCTGAGTTGTGTTACGGACCGTTATAGGAGAAATAGCTCAGAGCACCCAGAATTGTCAGCAAATTAGGGAGAACTTGGTCTTCTAACTGAGCTTTCAAAACAGAAACGAGCTCAGCCATGCATATACCATTTTAACTCTAAGACTTTTCGACGAAGTTGATCAGAATTGAGAATAATTCTCACTTATTTTATTCTAAGAATGTTGAGTTGCACTCCCTTTTCAATATTAATTTGACGCTTAAACTTAACAAACAAACCAACAGAAAAACGATACATTTTCTGTTATAATTACTAACTAGAACTTGCTTAATGATTGAATCTTGGCTAAGACCAATTCGTTTCTTTAGCATTGTAGAATAAACTATTTATTGAATTGATAAAGACGAGTTAACGCACTTTCTGTTGCTACCTAAAGACGCGACACTACCGCACCTGCCTATCCCTAAGTCCTGCCGCAAACTATACTCTACACGAACGAGCACTAAAGCTTACTAATCGTCGCAAACACTCACGCCTCAAGAAGAGCATCGTGTGATGATCAGTTGTTGCTTCCAGCACACAACATGCACTCCTTAATGAGGAATTTGAAATTGTGAGTGAGCGCGCACATGAAATAGAAAGCAATTAAAAATAGAAAGCCAGTGTAAAAAATAAAAAGCCCCTTCTCATGTCGAGATCTGTTTATTTAAATTTTTGCTTCTTAACACACTCGTAACGCTGGCGCCGCAGGAAACGCAAGTAAAGTAGACTTCAAATGCCTCTTTTTTATTTTTTTCTTCTGCAACAGTTTTCTGGTTGTCTGGTTTGTGGCAGCATACGAAGTACGAGCTACGAGTGGCATTGCCTTTGCTCCTCACCAGGCTGCAAGTCGCTCGCTTTTGACACATTCGCATACCGGTTTACACGACACCAATCTCGAGTCATGCCGCCAGCGCCTCTCCCAAATGCTATACGATCGGGTTATATGTACATACTCGTAGTGTTTTTTTTTTTTTCTTTGCTGTCGGCCCAACTTCCATCCGAGTATGGATATTGGTAATCGCGCGCTGCCACCTCGCCGTTGTGGCCAAGTTTCCGCGGGCCCAGTCACTTAGTTGCTCATTGAAGACGTCTCTGGAGTTATGAGCCGAAGGTCGCCCAACATTCTGAGAGTGTGTGCGCGCCTGTGATAAACAACTACCATTACCAGCGCTAGTGCCATTGCCACTGCCACTGCCACTGCCACCACCACAACCCGCACCACGTGCACCGATTTGCGCACATTGAGGACAAACCTCGGCAACCCTCCGAAAATGTAAGCCACGTCAAGTGGAAAAAATATTTGACAACGACAACGCTAATGCGAATCGAAATTAATAACATGACCGACCCCTCTTACTGTCAACAACTTTAATATCGATATATTAAAAAAACAAAAAATATTTTTCTACCATCATTTAAGTCTTATACTCGTGCATGTGTATGTATATAGTGTTTTAGTTCAGGTAGCTCTCACATACAGTGGACACTCGATTGGGCGCAAAACTTGATTTTTTTTTAATTCCTTAATTATTGATCAGATACTTCATCTTACACAGATGAGAGTTCTTCCGCTCTTCTTGTGTGTCTTGTCTTTTAACAGCTCTGTTATTAAAAGCCATATACTTCAATCTTATAAGAAACTACTACAGTCATAACATAAGGACATCTTTTCATCATCCCTGTTATTTATATATTTATATATCAACCTCAACAGACTATATTAAAAGCTTCATTATATATGTATTCTAGAGATATTCAAGCTAATCAGAATATATATTTACTGAAGAGTATACAGGGGTAATTGATCTCAGATTGTGAGTTTAATTCAATCGGCACATTACCAAATGCAGGATATTCGCATCATCGCAAATACATTCCATATATAGTAAGACTTGTCCAAGTCCTATGAATAACATTAAAACATTCCTGTTAAGACCATAAAACTGACCAAAGAACCGGCTTTATTTAACGACTATACTACATAGTTACATACTATAACAAATAGAATCTTTGATCAAGTTTAAGTATAATCATTATTGTGAAATGACTTAGAATTTATCTGGGCACTTACGCTTGGAATATTATCACTATTACAAACTTGCTCCGATAGCAATCGATCCCGAATTTCCCACGCAAATATGCTGGGGCATTCCCTTTTGTAGTCGGCAATTTTTTGTACGACGGGCGTTGTGGCTACGCGAGGTTTGGAACCTCCTATTGCTCGAGGTTTTATTGATCCGGTTTCATAGTATCTACAATGAAAGAAAGAGAATGTGTTTATGCCAAATGTAAAGCGTATATTTAAAAAGCAAGCATATTTTTATAAGTACATATAATTATTATTTATAATCCTCATTCCCCAATTACTTCATTCCATCACCGTATAGTACAACTTCAATTATTCTAAAAAAACATAATGAATTGTTTGCTCAATATTAATTAAATGAGCGGCAAAGTGAAGTTGCTTCAATGTTTTGTTGAGTGCCACTTCTGATCTAATTTGCATATCAGACAAATGATTGCCATGAGGCATGATCATTAATCAACCTTGAAGCGGCATAAGAAAGAAAAGAACTAGCAAGAGACCGGCCAGTGCGATATCGATCAAAACCTTTAGATTTGTTCTACACGTTCTAATCCTTAATAGCGACCTAACTTATAACCGCTGGAAAACCCTTGTGCTGCTATTTCTTTCTACATATGTAAGAATCATCCTAAAGTGCTATATAAACTGCCAAATAAAGCGAGCCAGAGGCAGTTTTAACCGAGCTAGAGAGAGAGATAAATTCGCAATGCCTTCTTCTGGTATATAACTGGGCTATGTGGCGTATACGTAATGAGAATACATGTGAAAAGTTGGATGTTAAAGCTAATTAATTTCAAAAGGGACAAAAGGGACCAGCGACAAGAAATTTATAAGCGTTCTAGAAATACAATGCATACGATATTAGATATATATACTATATACTATATACTATATATTTAGTGGAAGCCGGTAGACAGACAACGGAATTTTTCAATCTGGTGCCTTTACAGGTTCTTCAGTAGGTTGGGTGTACTTAATTTGTAAAAATAAAGCACACTTCTAGACTTAAAAGGATATTAACAGAGTCCTGCCTTTGCTTACCCTGCCGCCGGCATAATTAGGTACACCTAAGAAGCAGGTACACCGAGTAATTAGTATCAAGATTCAGACCTGTCCTTTCAACTCTATATCGGAAAGCATATTTGTCTTCAATTAACTGTTAGTGCATATTATTTTCTTTCCTAGATCTCTCACAAATAACTATCGTGTTCAGGTTCTTTGCATGATCCAACAGACATAGGAAGACTGGAGATTGTAAAAATAGCCAAATTTATTAGCTGATGTCCATTCCAATGAACTTACTAACTAACGTAACCTAACTATCGTGTGAGTTTTCTAGTCTGTAGAATTTCTTCAAAGATATTTCACTTTTGTACCGACTTCATCAACTCACTAATGCTAAAAAGGACTTCAAGCTTTTCGGATTTTCCGCATTTTAATTATTCAAAAGAGCCGCTTTCCTTACTTCAATACTTGATTGGATCTACACTAACACTAAAAGCTAAATAAATAGGCACAGTCTTATCTGGCCGAATCCGACATTTGTATGGACCGCCGGTTGTGGCATTAGACAAACAGACTAACCCACTAGCTTGTACGTGTATATGAAAACAGAATATCGTTCAGATAGATGGGTACAAATATGACAGACTTGGTTGATCAGCTGATTGAAACACATTCCATTCAATTCATTTGATTTGCGGCGCCTTTTACTTTGATGCCATGCGAAGTCAGCAGAGCGACTTAATTTAGTCGAAGCCGAAGTCAAAGCCAAAGCCGAAACCCCGAAGCAATCTCACACTCAAACGCATTCCAACTGCATATAACATTGACATGTGTCAATGGCTATCACTAATCGCACTTAACTCTAATATTGTGGCATCGATTTCAAAACAACCGTCGAACTTGTGCGACAGTCAATCCTCTTTTTCCGTTGTAGCGAGCTGCCGGTTTTAATTATTTATTTAATGGTGATCAGATTGGTATTACAGGCGATGCATTGCCAAATACAGCATGATGGACTCCTGTGGACGTCTAGAGCCTCATTTCTAAGCCAAAATACTTCCCCACATTTAATCACCATTAAGCAATCGCTTTTCAGTCTATCAGACTTTTCGCTTTCATAACGAAAGGGGAGTAGGATAGAAGTCCAAAAACTTGGGTGGGAATAGTGGAAGGCCGTAACTATCACTTTTTTGTGATAGTAAAACTTAAATATGAATGCAGAAACATGATCAGGATTCTATATCCAATTTCAAATAGAATACAATAGGGTAGGGTTCTATCGTTAATATCTAATGCTCCCAAAGGGACTTCAAAGAACGTATTAATGGGGAAAAAGACTACTGATAATGTTGATTAAGTTTTGGTGAACTGTGCTGTTTTATTTGAATTTAGATATAAAGAGGAGTTTTCTAAAAGTAAATCTAGAAAAGAAATGGCTCAAGATGAAGGAAGAACGCGATTTTTAATATAAGATGCATAAAGGAAAACCTCTGAGTACCAAGAAATGGCCAAGATGAAGATAATTGCGGATACCAAGACCCAATGTGGGGCCAGGATCAACAGATCAATTGTCCGCTTATTCACTTTCAACGAGACGAAGCATCCTAGCTCTGTAACTTGGATAGGAATAGCAATTGCCTGGGGCTTTTCAATTCTCATTGCCTGATTTTATATAGTCAACAGTTATTTTAAAAGTAGAATGAATGGAATTGGAAGACATGTTAATGAAAATCCTGCTTATTGAATGAAGTGTAGAATGTAGAATGAATTGTGTAACAGTACTTTTTATGCGTGCAATTACGGATGAAAGATGCACCGAATATAGATTTCTAAGGCAAGTCTTGGAGCAACAAGGACGTGCTTTAGATGAAGATTAATATGGAGCTGGAGAAGAAGGCACAGTATGTTGCCGCTTTACGGATGCCAGAGTGAATTCTAAACAAAAACAAACTTACTTTCACGGAGATAAACACTCTTCTAAACACTCTCAACTTCGCCAATCTTCTAAAACTACTCCCATTACAAAGACATCGCCCAACAACAACTACATTCACTTAAAGTCAAAGAGGGTTTTTTGTTCATACACATTTGTTAAATATATCCAAAAGTGTTAATCCATTCTGCCAGCGTCCATTGATTCTTGATGCACAGTGGGCTACAAAACAATTAATATTTATCCATTGCCCTGTTTGTTGCAAACATCACAAGATCATTATAACACTTATTTGATCATTATTTAGTGGAGAACAAAACAAAATGAGAAAAAAACACAAAAAAAAATGTATCAACAATATTGAACTCTCACCTGCCCAATATTTTGCTAACGCAGCCGTTGGAAACTTGAAGTATTCGCGAAATATCACATGGACGCGCGCCGGAATGAGCTAACTCGACGATCTTTTGTCGCGTGGAGTCGGGCAAGGGACGACCGTTGACATAGACGCCGCCTAACTGATTAATGCCGCTATGTCCCGCTGTGGAGCAGCCGAACAATGCACTCTGACCGACCGACGAGTGGGGATGCCCGTGCATAATGTGTTCCGTCGTTAGCATCATCTTTGAATGCGATTTGTTCTTGTTCTTGTTCAGTTGATGTGTTGTGGTTGTTGTTGTTGTTATTGTTGTTATTATTGTTTATGCTGCTGCTGTTGTTGCTGTTGCACAGTTCTTGATTATTCGGGGGACTGATTCGAAATGCGAATTGGCCTGCGGTGTGTTGCGTGCTTAGTTTGCTCAGGTATCGGGATTTTTAAATTGACTAACTTTATTTTGGATACCTTTCGTGTTTGCTTTTCGCTTTAATTTTTACGTTTTGTTTTGTGTTTATTTATGCGTTTTTTCCTTTTACCTTTTCTTTTCTTTTTGTTTTGTTTTTTGTTTGTTTTAAATAGAGAATTAGAATTGAACTTGACTCTGCACTGTCAAATGAGTGGGCGTCGGCATCACGGTATTCATTTCGTTGTTGGCTTGTTGACTTTTGTACTTATGTATTTGGTTGTTCCACTTCTACACACTAAAATAAACTAACATACACTACATACATTTAGTTTGTTGTGGTTCCGACTTAGTGGATCGATTTCGGCGGGCTGATTAACGTTTTCTTCTCATTCTTATTTTGTACTATACGCCTAGGGTTGTTGGTTTGTATTTTGTATTTTTTTTCGGACCTCTTTTATTGAATTGAATTTCTCTCCCGATTTTTGTTTATAATTTTTTGATTTGCTTTTCAGTTCGATCTGCGCGCCAGAAACTTCTCTCGTTGCTGTGCTGATTCAGTGTTGTTATTACTATTATTATTGTTATTATTGTTGTTATTGGCGTTATTGGCGTGCACAGCGGAGTCCGCCGGATTCCGGAATCCGACAGCACCTCAGAATGCAAGTCTCGCCACTTATTCGGATTCAATGTGTATGGCCAGAAAGCCTAACCCGCGTCGGCGTCAGCGTGTCGGTGTCAGTTTGGCCAGCACAAAATATTGTACAACTAACTGGTTTCAGTGGCCGCCGTCGTGTTTCAGCGGTGGTAGCAGCGCGCTAGCGAAGCGAAACGATAATGAGCTGCTCAAGCGAAAAAACACGCCAACAAACGTGCTTACCACTGAAAGTCGGTTGGCAACGTCGGCAGCAGCAGCAGCGGCAGGCGTGCACACACACACGCACAGGCGGACGTTTGGCTCGGGCCGCCGAGAGAGTGTGCGTTGGAGCGAGAGGTGTATAGAGTGGCTCGAACGGTGGTAATAAAAAGCCAACGTGCGGCCATTTTGAATGGAATATGGAATGTGTGCGAGCGAGAGAACTGTTGTGCCAACGCGTCTGTGTTGCTGTTGCTGTTGTTGGATGAGCTCGATGGCGACGACACAAGGTTGCGCAAATATTAATGCGAGCGAAAGTGATGCAGATAGGATGAGGGAAAGGGATGGAGATGCTCTGCCACATGCCGGACCGGTGTGTAACACGCAGAATCATCCCAGCTATTTATAATCACTGGAAATCATGAACAACTTTAACTTTATGAATGCGCGATGATAATAACGGTAACGGTGGCAAATAAAACTACATACACGCACAAATGAATGGGACAAGTGGTAGGGGAGGGGCGACAGAGCGAGGGGGAGACCTGAATATGTATGCTCAAATTTGTGTTTGCTAGTGTGTGTTTTTTATTTTCTTTTTGTTGTTGCTGTTGCTGTTTCTTCTGTTGCTTATGCGTTCATACTCGCACACTCATACACATACATACATGTATGGCAAGCACACGCACATTTCTACAAATACAGTCAAATACACAAAACACACTCGCATAGGCATAAACACACACATTCAGATGTATGTAGGCATGTATGTACATACATACTACATATGTATGTACATATATATACAGCACGCAGCCATTACAAGGTTTGCTTTGTTTGCGACCACGAACCAGGAATGGAACCCAACAACTGAGCGCAGCAGCAGCAGCAACAACAGCAGAGGCTCGAACAATTATAATCAACAAATAGGTTCTAAAATAAATCCCTCGCACAAAGCAACTTTCAAACGATGTGCTAGACGTGCACCACCTGCCTTCCAACAGAAGGAAACGCTTTAAAATAATGCTTCTAGAAAAGTATGGAGATTAAAGCTCATTGCTAAGTATGCATTCATAAGATGTGGTGCTTCATACAAGTCGTATACTTAATATTTTAGCATCAATGTATATACAAACGCATATAGCTCTAGACTTTTCTAATGTTTTAATGACTACTATAGTACATTCGAGCATGCATATATGTATATTTGTTGCTTTAAACACACAAACATATGTATATCATCTTTTAAAATGAATATGTACAATGGTTAGTTCATATATCAAAAGATACTTCTTAATATCCTTTTAAATCCTGAATGGGTACCTAGATCATATCTTTAGAGATATATTTAATTCTGCCGCTCAAACCAACATTAGATTTAGGGATCTATTGTTTTCAATTATGTTAGCATTATATGCCTTAAATATATTTGTAACTATCACATAATTATTAAAATACTAAAATTGTAATCAAATTCCTAGGCTTTTAATTATAATTTCAGTTGTCTTTTTTAAATACAGAAAAAAGAGTAACGCAGATTCAAGATATTCAAGATTCAAGATATTCCTAAAATCCCCATTCAGAAATAAAACTCAATGTGGTTTCGGTTAACTTTTTAAAATTTTTGCTCAATTAAAGCTCTTGCGTGCTTGATTCGATGCTACGAACATAACTCCAATTCCTAGTACAACCTTTAATGGTTACAAACAACCTATTCCCATTTCAATCTGATCGTATGAATGCAACATAATTAGATTGCGTGGGCTGGAAACGACCATACACAGACGCATCTGATATAATCACAAGCCTTTCCATTAAATTTAATTACACGACTGAAGACAAAGCACAACAAATTGGCTCATCAAGCCGAGAATGGTTTTCTTGTGTTAGGTGTGTGTGTAACTTCAATTGAATTGGCTTTCAGTTGAAAAATATATTGCTAGTTTCATTAAAATGCGTCACAATAAAAAAATCAATACAATAAATGAACATATGTATGTACATCTTCGAATTTGAATCGAAGTTATAATTCTTAGATGCAGTATTGTTGCATAAAACTATATTATTAATATTGCCTCTGAGATTATTAAAAATATATATTTATATATAGAAATAATAACATTAAATGATGCAAAATGTTAAAATAAGAGTAGGTTATAGACTGTCTTAAACAATATATTTGATATACCTAAAACATAGTATGAATATTTCTAATCAATATCATAACAAAAGTCTCCAAAATACTTCAAAAGCAAATATAAATATTCGGCTCTAATTTGTGAAATTTACGAAACCTTCTTTGGAAATGATGACGCATTTGCATAGAAATGAAAAAATCATAGGAATTCAGAGCATGTCCGGTAGGAATACTATAATGTTAGGGGTGTTAAGCATCTTAGTTTTGAACGATTTGCTCAGTACAAGCAATACCAATCAAAATGTCTTTGCTATTACGAATAAAAATATTGTTAAAAACTATGTATATTTTACATACATTACATAACTATCCATCATTCGTATGCATCCAATAATACGTGTTTCAAAAATTGATGCCGAAAATGACGTTAGTACTTATCTTACAACATCATTATATTGTTTGGAATGAGTCCCACTGATTGTCCAAATTAAATAAAGTCCTCAATCGCACCACGCAATACGAACGGTATGCGTCCAAAAATTGCGCTAAAACACGAGCAAATTTCCACCACCAACTCCGTATTTGTACGGCCCACTCCATCGAGACCACCCACCCATATAACCACCCAACCACCCACCCACTCACTCACTCGCTTACTCACTTGTGTGCACAGCAGTCTGAAGAGGAACCCCAATTTCAACATGCTGCCCGACACGTTTTTGGGATTTTTGAAGTCGCACACAGGCAACTGCCGCCACACTCTCCATTGAGCCCACCCGGGAACATTGCGCCGCCGACATAGCTGCCTCAGCTTCACAGCCACCGCCACCGCCACAGCCACCCGTCATAGTCGTCAGCAATGATTTCTTCAAAGGGAAACTTTGAATTCATTTTGCGTGCGACCAAATTTCATGGAGAATTGTGGAGGTGACGAATTTTAGGAATGTGTGAAAAATGTTAATTTATTTTATATTGTAAGAAATTGTGGCTGCTATATCGGTCGTACTTGTATAGCCTATCCAACCACCACGGGCACGAAGGAACAATATTGTATAACATGGAGCCCCCATCCTCCCAAGATCCCCATTCACCCTCCCTTACATTCAAACATCATGCTGTACAATATATACATACATATAAAAAGTCATTGAGGCTAAGTTTAAATTTAAAATAATGGTAGACAAAAATACAAACACTAGACCAAACACCACCCATACATACATACACACTTGTACTATGTACATACATACATAGTATGGTATGTAGTCGTATGTGTGTTCATATCAATGTCAGCCGCATTTTGCTGTGTCATAACAGCTCCAACAATAAGAACAACAACGCCAGCGACACAACAATAACAACTGTATAATTCTGCAACACTAAACTCCAAATGGAAGTGCAAATAAAGGCGAATTCAGACAGACAGACAGACAGACAGATAGATAGACAGAAAGACCAAACCATACGAGACTGTGGTCCCTACACGCATGTTGTACACATTCGTTACTTAATATAGCATCAAATGCCCGGCGGAGGCGTGTTTCACGCACGACACGGCACGGCACGAGCAACGGCAACGGCAACGGCATCGGCATGGCCAAAGGAAGGGAGTGTCAGTAGGCAGGCCCATTGATTAGCGCTGTCAACAAATCTTTGTCGATCCCGAGGTGCGGACCAAAACGAACTTTTATACAACAGCTCCATTCTTTTCATTGTGCGGCCGACGAGAGGTAAACAATAGGTTATACACACAATATTCGCCAAAAATTTAAGCCGTCGAAACGTGGGCTGCCTTCTCATTGATGCGTAATGCACAACCACAGGCTCTCTCCTACCTTGAGCCGCCCGACCTATAGTGCGAGTATATATGAGTTGTGTGGCGAGTCAAGCGAAAAAAACTAAAATGTAAAAAGGTACGACGAATAGAGGGCGAGTGAGAGAGATAATTTAGCTTAGATAACAGATGAAGACAAAAAAAAAATATAATAATAATAAAAACCGCAGCCGACAGACAGCAAATGGGTTTGCAACAACAAAAGAGGTCAAAAAAGTAGTTACACTAAACACACGATATAAGGCAGCAGTCGACCGACCGACGAACAGACCGACCCGACCCGACCAACCGACAGACAGACAGACAGACAGACAGGCAAATCGGACCGAACGGACCGCAAGGACGGCCGGCGGCCACTCGGTTAGACAAATGTACACATGTACATACATACATACATACATACATACACAGATATAGGAGGGCACACAGGCGGCGTTTTGACAGTCAGCCCTACTTAGGGGTGCGCTGAGCCTACCCTCGAAGTAAACAATTAAATGAAATGATGCATTGTGTGTGGATTTGTGCATGAATAGGAATTGGAAGTACTACGAGTAGAAGGGCAGCGAGCTTGCTCGCTTGTGTCAGTGTCTGCGACTGCGACTGTGACGGCGACTGTGCCTCTGCCGCTGCCTCTGTCTGTGTTTGTGTTTCTGTGCCGCTTAAACGAAAGTGGAAACAACGCGCGATGCTTTCAAACACACACTAACAAATACACAAGTACATACCTACAAGTACATATGTACATATGTGTGCGTAGATACATACAAGTAAATATATAATAGCAAAACTTTTGTATTCAAGCGTGTAGAGTACATAATAAGGTATTGTCGATTGAAATATTGAAACGCTATAATACAGCCTGGATGCGCCGGCATTTATTTTTTAATCTATTTGGGAAATATCTTACCTACCCATTCATGGCTTGGCCAAGTGGTACTTATGGTTTTCATTCTTATACTCAAGCTGACATTGTGGCTTACAGTCAAATAAAAGGTACATACGAGTATGTATATAGATACTTACTACGTGGATCACCCAGCAAATTATCTATCTGTTCTATTTTAGTAAAAACTGAGTCTGAAAGACCAAACGGAAAAGCAGGAACAAGGATCTCCCCTTTTTATATTTGGCCGATTAGTCTTTCAACATTCATATTCAACATACATATATGTATATATTTTCTTCTGCAACTATAAATATGATGGTTCTGGTCGATCCCTATGAGCTGCGTGCGTCAACAAGAAACCTCGGCAATAAATTCCAGTCCCACATCTAGTAACGAACTCACGGAACTGACTAGTCGCATCATTCTATATCTACCTTCATCATCTATATCTATCTTCAATAACATTCTTCTACGTGCTAAAAACGTTCATGCCAAGACCGACTTACCCCTTCTCTTGAAGAGTGTAATTATTGATTAAATTAGACTGACAATAAGTCAAAAATAGGCGGACATGGAGCTAAGCTTTTTAAACAAATTAAATCGCTTGAATAGAAAACTAATACATCTACTTATTTCTCAAACTTCAGTCCTATTGCTAACTCACACCAATGATGGCGACATTACATTCTCAAGATCTTAAGACAGTGCTCCAAAAATTCTGCAAAACATTAAATCTATTTTTTCCTACTCCTTATCACAGTTCTAATTATTTTGGAAATACTTCACAACTTCGTTCCACAAATGCTTCTTAAAGCTGTATGATTTTAATAAATCTTGCCTACAAATTATATTAATCGGATACCACTTTAAATCTAAAGCCTGAAGGGTTGTTGGAACTCTTTCAGTCTTTCGGTCTAGCTTTTTAGGGTTATTCTTACTCTTTCAGTTAGTCATTATGCCTCCATAACTTCTCGTTAAGATATATTTTCTGTATGTTTCGAACTCTTTTATTTCTTGTTGAGCGTTTCTTCCCTATTATTTTTGTAAGCTTCACCGACTTTAGATTACCAATATTTCTGCTAAATCGTTTCTTCAAACCATTCAGTTGATACTTATTGGAAGCACAATGCTTAGTATGTAGTTGTATTCTATTTCAGGAGTGCTGAACAACTATTTCAGCATGCCACCGTTCTATTTATATAAAATACATAGTTTTAAATAATATATTATTGTTTCTCAATCTTTAGATTCAGCTTGTATATTAATTTGTTTACACACTAGTCTTCACGTAAAAGTTGATATTATTCCAAAAATTTGTAACAATCGTTAATAAATGAATATAAAACAAAGTATTAGGGACAACCTTCTCGAAATATCTATATTTTGTTGTGTTTGTTGGATTAAGCGAGTCAACAAAAAAAATGTTACGATTCGAATCTGCTTTTATGAATGAGTGAGTGGCTAGCTATGTACTTGACATAAAGACTTTATTCATGTCAACTTTTTTAATTGCTTTTTATATGTGAGACTCGTTATCGCATTCTTGTGTCTGCAACAAACCGGGGGCATCAAATACCGATTACCCGAGCCAGCTTCTCACTGCGAATGCGAGTACGGGTTTACGAACCCACGCAATGACATGGACTATATCACCCGTCCGCGCAAAAAGCCGGGGACTGGCACGGTCAGCACGCGTCGCGTATTACTTGCCGGATACGGAAATATTATTTTAAATAACTGCGCAGCATCATGAAAACGGGCAGTCAGGCAGGCTGGCAGGCTGGCAGGCATCGGTACTGGTGGTACATGGCAGTGTATTGTGATGGTACTGTACGGAACGGAACGGGACGGGGTGTGCGTGTGCACGGGAAATTAACAAAGGAGCGTGCAGAATCTGATTCGAAATATTTGCTTACTAGAAGCTACCATCACTTATTAATTTATTGCCCGGATTTATAAAGACGTTTGCCGTTTGTGCCTTCTGCAAACGACCGGTGCTTCACCACTTTTTGCCACTCTCCTGCCAACCGGATATCCCCGCACAATAAAGATATATTTTACCTTTATAGATTTTAATTGTAATGCCCCACCATGCCCCACATATAAATATTTGAAAATGCCATTCTGCTATTTTATTGCTTTCTGAATCAGATATATATTTTAATTTCATTATAGCCCGTACGCCCCCCTCCCCCCCAACCATTTGATATTCCCCGCATCCGTGCAACGATTTTCTGTAGGTGTTCCCTCTTTAGAGGAACATGCCAGTATATGCGTGTTTTTTTCACATTGGCCGCTTGATTCGCTATATACTCGTATATAGTATGTATATGAAAAATAATAATCGTAATGAGCACGTGTCGACATTCGACATAACAAAGGGAACGCTTTACACCTCTGAGCTTTCACATTTCCAGCACACTTCACGGCAAACCGAATGCATTGCCGGTGGCTGTCAAGTGCTCTGCCATCGAACGCTTTCAATCATTCTTTTTCTCTTCGTTCTTTTCTCTCTTTTTTTTGTGGCACGCGAAAATAAAAGCACAAATTACGCTGTATTCGAAATCTGATTTTTCAGCGATGCGGGAACCAATTCACTCAGCCACAAGGGACTGTGTACCTTCCTACCTTCTTGAGCTGCCACATATTCAATATGCCTCCATCTATATATGTATGTATGTTCGTATGTATATTTGAAAAAACGCGTACTTAGCTCTTAAAATTGTCCAATTGTGGATGGAGCGCTTTTAACTCGTTTTTTTCAGAAAGTTCTAAATTCAATATTCAGAGCAGATATCGAATATATCGCTTGAATAATTACATATATTTTACAAAAAACTAAGAGAGAATGCGATATGCGCCCAAATAAAAAGAAGAAGAAGATGATGAATACTGGACTGATATTTTTCCGCAAATTTTTCTTAAAATGTTCGAAATGTGGATCATGTGAATAAAATGTGTATCAAAAGATTAAAATAAACTCGTATTGCCTGGGGATAAGGAGAGTCTACATACCGAGTTTGGTCAACGTGGGCTCAGCCATCTTCAAAATCTAGGCGTTCATACAGACAAACGGACAGACATGGTTATATCGATTTCTCTCATTACGCCGGTTAAGAACTATTTCCTTTATGGGGTCTCCCTCTCCATACGTTGCACAAACCTAGCATATTACCTTGGATCTTGTTCTTTAAAGTAAGTTGCAAAAATATAAAAATTTTTAAGAACAATTTTAATATACCTTTGTACTGAGTACACATGACTGAGTGCATCTGACTAAAATTTTATATCTCTAGCTCCTATAGTCTCTGAGATCTACAAGAATGTCCCAGATGGACGAATAGAGCGCTTTATGGGCTCAGGAATGCTTTCTTCAACTTTTACGTAGAGGGTATAAAAAGAGAGCCTCCTTCTAATCTTACTGTAGCTACAGCTTTTTATGATTTTTGTGACAAATCACCTTAAAGCTCATTACTTTTTACCCACATATATATAGAAAGGTAAACTGTATTAGAATAATACAAGTAAGTCAGTTGCTAAGCTTACATCACATTAATATAAAATAATATTTTGTGCCATTTCTGACGAAGTCTTAAACATAAATGCGGCTCGACCTGAAACTCGACAAGGAAGTAACGCGGAATTGTGTTCGGGTGGGGAAATACGTAGTACTACTATGTACATATATGTATGATATATTGTGTTGCGTCTGTGAAAGATGCTGAATAGGTACGTTAACAGGAAAAGGCTAATTTTTTTTCATTCTTTTTTAAACAGTGCTATAATGATTGCAATCATTTTTCCAACTGTGCGAACGACGTCGTAAATATGAGTGTTGCACACGTTCGCCCACCAGGAGAGTCCGGTGCGTGTATCTGTATCTGTATCTGTGTGTACTAAAGAATATGACGGTGCTTCTACTAAAGGGTTAACTGAAGCGACATTAAAATAAATGGCAATTCCCCAATGGGCAATCCCAGAGCAATGCGTTGTTAACGTGTTCCAAAGACACACGTCTTTGAATTGTGAACAATCGATTATATAATTGGGATGTAGTCGTCGCATTCGGAGACAGAACAGAGACTTGAAATATGTACGTACATATTGGAGGTATTTCGCTAATATCGTCTGAGCAGCATTGAGTCAACCGATGACGATGATGACGATGATGATGACAAAGTCGTTGTCCAGACGACAATGACGAGCGGCAAAGTGGCCAGCGTTGTCTGCGGGCGTTTAAATCTCTATTTACTGCACCTCGTCCAACGTTTCCAACACTGCTGCACATGTGGTGGGAGGGGGGAGGGGGTTGCTATGCGATTGTTGCCGCTGCTATTGCTCTGACGCTGATGCTGATGCTGAGCTGATTCTGATGCTGATGCTTTACGTCATCGACACACAAACGAGTCCCATGCTCAGGCGTCGACCCACTCCCCAAATCAGTCGCCTGCTGCTGCCAGCGAACTAGAAAGACTAACAGGCGCTCTGCCACGTGCCGCTGACAAACTGCTTAAACACACCGTTGATGAATTCAAACACAGCCCGCTTACCCGCTTGCCCGCCCGCTCACCCGCTCTCAACCATTTCCCCGTATTCCCGTTTGCTCGACTGGTTGTTGGGTCGCCCATCGCCCATCGACCATCGCCCATTGCCGTCGTCGACAAATTACACACTTTGCGGCATTTTGCGCTTTTAACAATTTTATTGTTATCGATCGATGGTCGCCTGGCTGCCAATTACCAAGTGCTAGAGCAGACGAACCACCAATTGCCCGATATTGTATTGCACGAGTGTGTAGGCACATACATATATACTTCTATATATACATATGTATGTATATGTAGACTTGTAAGAGTAGCTTGTAGTACCGGTCTATCAATTTATTTCCAATGCAATATAACCCGTTGGGTGCCTCCTCCACAACCCCACAACCAACCCCACCCGCACCCCACCATCGTTCACATTTTAGCCTAAACTGATTGGCAGCAAAGAGGAGGGAACCTTATTTAAATTTTTTGTTTGTATTTCGGAGCAGAAAGGCAGGCAGGCATACTGTATATACATATGTTTAATCTTAATTATGAATGGGTGGGTATGAGTTGTCCACAAACGCCCAACAATCGGCCCCACACACACACACACATACTTGTATGCACACCCATAAACGGACGGACACACACATCAGTATAAACATGCACGTGTAAAATAGGATTAGTAGGTGGTCACCAAAGCTAAGCCCAGCTGTAAGTGTACATAAAATTAAGGATTACAAGAATTGCTTCGAGTTGATGTGTAATTGTTTATGTCGGAGCGCAGAAGGAAGAACTGCACGTGCTTCGCTTTATTGCCATTGTCGATGGCACACACACACACACACACACACACACACTCGCATACATTATTCGATGTCAAGGTTGTGTGGACTTCCCCGATTAAGCCAGGTGCTGGCATTTTGGTGAACTTTCGTTTGCACAATTGACAGAACGCATTCATTACGACTTGAGCTAATTCTTAAATGCTGTAAGCTTGATAATTCATTATAAATAGCACGGCATATTAATTACGGACATTTAGTCCGTACCAATCGGACAATTGCAATGTCTTGATTGATTGTCGAATCCCACAAACCCAGTAGAAAGCAACTCTATTCCAAGTGACATACTATCATTCGTATTATATACTATATCGATATAAATCTATGCTTAAGACCTTGATTACTAAAAAGTAATTAACAGCTAATTACTTTACTATTGAGGAATAACAAACATAATAACTGATCCGTTCGGGGAAGATCTATTAACCAACCAACTCTTTATAATCAGAGATTGCGAAGAAAGCTGAAAACAAAGTCCCTTAGAGGCGAAAGAAGCATAAAAAATGTGTGAAAAATAATATAAGGAATACTTTTAGGAACTGAGAAACTAAGACGATCCAAAAGGGCAGAGGAATCCACACCCCCGAAATTCAATTTGTGGATAACACCAAGAACAGAAGTAGGAGTACAAATAGTGGGATCCACAAAGAGCAGAAATATGGAATCGTTTCTGAACCGACTCATTTTCATCCTGATGCGTTTTACAAGTGGACACCAATCGCAAGCACATTCCGTACAAGAGAGGAGTGGAATCTAGTCTGTAATTGCATTTATACTTAATAAATAAATGAAAAGATAATAGAAAACAGTGTTGAAAAGAATAAGTAAGCTTAAATTTAATGTTAACCCTCCAAATAAAGAACACAAAACTTAATGTAAATGATCTTGTATAAATATCAAATGTATCTTGGAGAATACTAATAATGAATTAAATATAATTACCAATCCGGCACAACTTAAATGTCATTTTTTAAAAACTGGTAATTAAGTTAACTCGCTAAATGTAAAGTTTTTGTTAAACTGAAAATTGTACCACCTTTAGGGTCTATATTATAGAATATAGAATATAATAATTAAAGAAGCTGGAAACAGAACCGACTTCCCGAAAACTGATGATGTCATTTGTGTTCATAATGGACTCGTGCCATATATCCAAATACTATGTAGGGGAATGTGCGGGTATGTATATGAATTATAAAATGTTATCTTTGATAAAACTATCGATCCCTAATTCATGGTACACACAACGAGGTTGGTATGTTCTGCAACAACTAGTAAGCCAGCCCTCGCCTAGTTCTTAATTAACAGCTCAGAAATTACTATTTTTTTTTTTAAAAGTATTGCTAAAATAATGTAATTTAATGAAAGCATTTGCATCCGCTTCATAAATTTTGTTTACTTTTGGTTGCCGTTAACAAACATAAATTAAATGGAATGCACGGAAAATTTGAAAATGTCCTGCCAAAAGAATAAACACAATATTAATTACAATATAAATAAATTGTACAAACACCAATATAATAGTTTTTTTTACATCGTAAAATTTAAAGTCAATCGACGCAAAATACCTCAAGCTAAAAGAGAATTTTCTAAGTTGACTTCTCTCTTGAAATTACAAATAAAAAACCTGATGCTTAGTATTCCAAAAGCCAATATAAACAAACTAAGAATTTCTTCTAGATATTATATCTTACATAAAATATTAAAAATATGCCCGACTGCTTTTAAATCTCGAAACCCTATATAGTGTTAATGCCCTGTCTGTAAAATGGAGTTGCAAATATTTGAATACGTTCTAAGTATTTAAAAGATATATACAACGCAGACACAGACTGCATTTCGAGGCTATATATGTAGATATCATACTTATGTGAACTCCATAGTTACTGGCAAAATACAGGCGTTTCTAAATGTAATTTAATTAATTTATATATATTTATTTGAGGTACTTTTAAACATGAAGCCCCTACTCCATAAATAACATAGGAACCGGAAAATAAATTGTGCTGAAAATAGTGAATTAGATATTTCTTGATACCCCCTACTGGATGGGTATATTAGGCCATTAGGCCATTAGCCCATAAATAATGCATATTTTTAGTCAACGCGACAAGGGAAATCGATCTTCCCATACTCGTCTGTATGTTTGAATGGACATCTAGCTTCCGGAAAGGACTAAGCCCACATTGAACAAACTTGGTATGTGGGTCTCCAAATCCTTAGACAACACAAGTTTATTTTAATTTCTTTCTACACACAATTCCAATGATACATAAAACAAAGTGTTCACATCAAATTTAAATGTTATCTTCTATCTCTAAATTTATAAATTAATTTAGTATTAAATAAAGTTTCGTTCTTCTTCTTGCATTTTCAAAATGTGTCGCTAACATTAGGTTTGCGGTTAGGTAGTCTCGAAACAAGAGACCGCTTCTTGGCCCTTAAAATAATAATGAGGTAAATGTTGCTCACCACCGTACAAGATGTATTACCAAGTCGTGAGGTATTTGCACCCACAGATCCGTTGGGTAACAAGCAATAACCATTCGGACAGCTACTGTTCACCTGACAAATATTCGGCCTTTTTTCGTTAACTTTACTAACAATATTAGCATCACCTGTTCGTTCACATTCGGTCCCCCAAATCAGCATATTCGATCAATAACCATCCAAAAGTCAGACATCAGACGCCGCATCAGATACAGACACACAGACACACCAGACGCCGATTGCGATTCCGAAGGCGAAGGCGAAGGCGAAGACGACGCCAACGCCACGATCAATGCATCAATGATCACATTGGACCTTGGAAAGCCACTCAATCATTCATGCACATACGCTGGAAAGGTGATAACAATCAATGAAACGTCAATCATCAGACTTTGTTGACAATTTCTGTGCGTGTGCCGTCCATTCGTCTCACAAAAAAGGAACACACACATCCATACATTATACTCGTATATACAAGTATGTATGTTTTTTTCCCCTTTAAATGTCGATTAGTACCGCGTTGTGAAATGAAAGATCACTTCACACGGGCTATCAAACCTCCAGAATAATCTTACATAACGGTAAAATAAATTAAGAATTACTGCCGTACGTTGTTTAAATATTTTAAGGCAAACAAGCCGCAGGGATGCAGGAACATAGGACTTCGAAGCGATTCTATTCAAATTTTGTATAGCCACTTCTTTCAGGGCAAATTTTATTTATATAAATGTTTTATAGAGCCACGGAACTACAATTTGAAATGGCAGGGGGTCTCAATCAATACCTATTTTAGTTTACGGGGCATTCAGTTTTAATTTAATTTGATTTCCTTAAGATAGGATTTTATGTTTCAAATGCCTTTCTATTTATCCTGAAATGGGCATTTGAAACAACATCTCTTTTGTTTAAGAAATTTGGCTGCCTCTAGTAATACAAGTATTCTACATTATCCTTGAATTGTGTGCTTGTTGGCCGCCATATGAAGTCGACCACACATTTATTATTATGGCGCACTATTTCGCCCTAAAATGAAACTGAATTGGATTTGTTGAAGATCATTTATTGATCATACTATGCATACATTTTTATATAAAATCATCGTGCATTATTTAATCGAAATTGTAATTTTAATCAGTTTGATGAGTTGCTTAATGCTGCAAAAGCAAACATCATTCTTAAAGAATACACTCATATATAAAAAAAACTATTTTAAACAAGACAGATCACACTATATCTATAGTATATATGTATATTATTTCAAGTTTTTAAAGAGGCTCGCAAGTCCCAATTTTCAGTTGAATATCTCAGAAAGTATTTGAGCTATGCAATTAAAATCTAATACACAAACAATTAAATTAGCTAAATATTTGTATATACTTGTATATTATTAACGAATATTTAATTGAAGCTGCTTATATGCGCTTTATCATATGGCTGCCATTGGGACGATCGGCAATCTTAGTTAAATAAATTTACGTTCGTATGCTATTTATAAGTTTCGTATAAGGCTTCTACTTTTATTTAAAGTCTCATCACCATATCTAAAAACCCCTTTGGATTGGCGGCGCATTTTATATAGCTGCCATAGAATTGAGTGGTACAAGAAAGTTTTTTTTAGTTAAACAGCTAAGGGTATTCAATATTCGTGCTGGCATGTCTTCATTCAACATTCAACTCATTACAAAGATAAAGCTATATCGTATGTGTATGTTGTTTGTTAATTTGTTCGAAACTCTTTTCGTTATTAATTGACTAATGGGGAGATTATTTTATCGCTTCAAGCCATCCGATGTTAAGGTGAGTTTCGTGTCACGAGCTCTCCCTTAAAAGTTTTTTTGGGGAATCACACACACACACACTCACTCACATCTTAAGATGAGTTATTGTCAGCAAACACAATCGCTGATGATGTTTAATTTACTTTTGCTATCAGCCAGTATGGCAATAAAACTTTGAAAACTGCACGCTCAATTAAAAAAAAAAAATTGTCATCATAGATGGCTGATCAGCAACCCCGAATGCTTTGCAAGTGCGAATGCAGCTGGTTTTTTTTTATATTTTATATTCGCTGTTGAAGGACCTGTTTGGGTCCTGGACTGGGCTGCTGTCGCGTTACAGATGGACATGAAAATGAGCACGAGTGGAAAGTGGGAAGATGGCGGGGCGTTACACTAATTTCCCAGATACGAGTATAGAGCTGAGACATCATCGGGCCACAACTGTTGATGGGTGTGTATTGTGTGCATTTCTCAGGCCTGCCCTTGCCATGGCAGGCGGGGGGGCAGTAACAAAAATTAAATTAATGTATAACAAATGTTTCGGCAATTTTCGTGAATTCAAAATCATTGAAATGAAATAATGAAAATCCCAAAAAACAATCAAAGGGATACGGATACGATACCCGTGCCCATACCCATACCCATTCCCATAGCCATACCCATACCCGTCGCACCACCCAGCACCGCACTACTCGTACATTTTTTAGATCTGTTTTTCCGTGCGGCAAGTCAATGTTTGCCTCCGACTGGCCTACTCCGGCCAGTCAGTCACCAAAATTTGGTGAGGGGTGTATGCTCACGCGTGCGTGTTTGTTGGCGAGCCGCACACATTTGCGTCACTTTGTAAAGGAAAGGAACCACACCGAGCCAAACCGAAGGAGGCGTAACTTCGTTGATAAAGTTAAATTAGCAGCCTTTCCAACCCTGAAAGAGAGACTCACACCGAGCGATGAATATTATATGCGATGCACTGATATACATATGGCCACATGCCTCTTAATTTGACGTCTTTTGTTTTGTTTTGTTTTCATATGGATGGATTCGGGCTCAAATAAATATTGTATTTGGTTATATCTGCATATATGTATGTATGTATGTACGAGTGCAAACATACTTATGCATTATAATTTCAAGCACACACACACACACACACACATACGCACACAGCTCCGAAGGAAGAAGAACTTGAGGCATCAGTGAAAGTGCCAGAAACTTTCAATTTTCAAAGTTCTCTCTTAATTCGTTGTGCTCGCTAACTCCCTGTAACTTCTTCCCATTTGTTTTTCCTGCCTTCAGTTTTTTTTTTTTTTTGGTGTAGGGCGTGCGGATTGGGGTACGGGTACGCACAATGCTTTGTTTCATTATTTTCCTTTGGACGCAATAATGAACAACACAGCAATCATTTAAGCAACAATGCGATGCGCCCAAAACTGTGGATGACGACGACGACGACAACAATTACAATGAGGATTTGGCCGCGCCTGCGGTGGATGGCCATCGTCATCGTCATCAGCAGCACCACCATCATCACCATCATAATGATGATAATGATGATGAAGCGCAGTGGCAAAAGGACGAAGCCACAGCCCAGAAAACTCAGAGCTGTGCGCTAACATTCGGCCGTAGCTGGAAGATGTCGCTTCACTGAACAATTAACTACTCAGTTGGAAAAGGAAAAAGGGGAGCTTCAGCTTTAGCATCACAGTAACAACGACGAGCGACGAGCGACGAACGACGAACGACAGCGGCAGGAACGCAGAATCTTTCAGAGTAGATTTTTCTGAATTTTGAACCCTAGTCCTAACGCCAGACACTGCCTGCCGACACCCGACTGCCAACTGCCAACTGCTTACTGCCGACTGAAGACTGGAGACTGGAGACTGACGACTCACACAGTAATTGGCAGACATACTGGCAGATTGGCAAACTGAGGCACTATTTAGCGGTGCACACATTTGCAATTCCGTTGATGGAGACAGACCTGAGCAGCCCGTCCCCCACCACTTAGTGGCGCGCTCGCTCAAATGCAATAGAACATACACACATACATGTCTGCGTAAATAGTGCATATGTATGTATGTATGTAGACCCTTATTAATGGAAGTAGTATTACAATATTTCGATTCTGTGGAGGCATGAGACTTACTCCGCAATCTGTTCACAGTTCACCATTTCAAGTCATTATAGCTGATCTTATCAGATTTTTGGCCAAAAGGGGCCATCAATATTGCTTTCATGTGTGTGCGTGTGTGTGTGCGTGTGTGTGTGTGTGAGTGTTGGGATACTGGGATACTGCAAGTTCCAATTTCGTTTCGGCCACTGCGACTCAGGTGCGAAAGATGCGGTCAGACGTGCGTATGCAGGACGCACCATTTAGGCTTTTTACTCGTATTTTTCAGATACACAATACACTCGAAAGGTATTTAGTCAAGTAGAACTAACGCGTTTTCGCATTGCATCGAAGCGGCAAATTTTGCTGCACTTCAGTTATGTCTTTGCAAATTAGGCTTCATCTTGGAAACAACACCACCAGCCACCAAATTGTATGGAACAAATTATAACAATATCGTCTCAAAGTCCATCGAACAACAAGTTATTTTTAAAACGCAAAATATTTACCAAATTTTGCTATTTGAAGCATAAACTTATAAATAATCATTTTGAAACGCTCTTCCTCAAAGGATTCATTATAGCAAACACAGCAACAAATGGCATATTTGTTAAAAACATATTAAAGAATAACCGGTTCTATATGAATCGTACTTTGAATTCTTTCTTCCAATATTTCACGGTTGAATAAACTTCAAGCATTTCAAATGAAACTAAATGTTCCATGTTATGTTTAAAAGAAGGTATAAATAATTTAAATTTTGCATTCCCGTATTAAGTTCGAATACAATTCAGATATCTACCAACGAAACTACTAGAACTCTGCAGTTTTTAGTCACGCCTTGAGTCTCTGATTTAAATAGCAGTATAGAGACTGATATATAACTGGCTAACAAAACGTCGTTTCCCATTATTTCCTAACAGGTTGAAATATTTCAGGCTGATTAGGAAAACAAAGAAACTACTGAGTTATACAAGTATTCAAATTTGTGCCAGAACTTTTTCAACCCTTTTCTAAGCTATTAGATAATTTTGGAATGCGAGCTCATTCCGATGAATCATGGTTAATGGTTCTGCCAACAAAATGTAAGCTAAATCACTAAGTTTTCTGACGCCTATTTTATATTCTTTTCCTTATAAACAATTTCACCTTTTTTTGGAAACATAATCATTTCAACTGATTGTTTTCCAAATAGTTATTTTAACGAGCTTAAAGGGAGAAGAAAACCCCGTTTTGAAAATGTCCGTCTTCTTCTTCTTTTTGATACCATAACTTGGTTATAATTTATTATTAAATCACATGTTTTTTGGCTTGACTAGTTTAGTAGTTCATTTAAATAATAATTTGAAAACACTTTTAATTTTTATAATTTTTTAATTTTAAAAGATTTATAATTCGATGATTTTAAAATCGATGCATCGATGTTTTCAAAAATGAGCTTTTCAAGGAAAACGCAGTTCAGATTAAAAAGAAAATCAACAGGGATATTTTAAATCAAAAATGTGTATTAATCAAGACAAGCTGTTATAGTATTTTAGCTACTGTTATTAACTTAAAAATTAATCGTAATTCTGAGCTTGTATTTAAAAAACAAATCAATCCGACGCTTTGCAGTTAAGCATTTTAATAATATTAAGGGTGGCTATACGCATACTTTTTAAAAAATTCTGTAATTTACAGAAAATGAAGATCAAATTCTTAACAATCTAATAAATAAAATACACATTTCAATAAGAACATCAACAAAATTAAAATACAAAAATAGTAGACCACTCAACAAAACATGAAAAATTTCGATGTCTGGACAAACATCGATGGACCGACAATGTATTGCAAGCAAAAAAACATCGTAAAACATCGATGCATCACGATATATCGATGTTTTTTTACATCCCTACAACACTCTAATATATTTGAACAATTTTTAAATAGCCAATGAAACAACAATTTACAGTACCAGTTATAGCCATGAATCTGTTTTATACTAGAAGAAGTGTCATAGGAAGTGTTTATTTCTAATACTCCGTGTTCAAAGAAGGCGCTGATTCCTCAGAAAACACTATAACACACGTGTTTCGAAACAAACCGAACTGAGAAAGTAGGAGTTTAGAGATGGAGTCTGAAAAAAATGTAAATTGTCTAATATTTAATAAAAATCTGTTTGTATTTGCTTACAAGAAGTGTATAATTAGTTGAAAACGATTATCAAATGAAGCCCAAATAGTATTATTTTCAATGCTGTGAAAAGCTCGATGAATAGAAGTCTATAATTTTTGTTGAAATGCTACACAATATTACGATTTACAAAATACTCGCAAGTACTGGAATTGCTATCGATTCTCATTTGTTAAAATGTTGCTGGCAATTTTGACTTTGCAACTCAATTTTGTAATTCCAAATGTAGGAACTTAATCAATTGTCTACGCAGCTCACTACATTCAGCATGAGGTTTCAGATCACATAGTTGTGGTTGTTGTTGTTGTTGTTGTTAGTGTGTGCGACCCTTCCACTACTCCTGCCTGCTGCTGCTGACTGTCTCCTGCCTCCTGCCTACTACTCGTACTTGCCGCTTGCTGCTGCCGTGTTTGATTCCACATCCACGAACCACTTGTGGTATTGTTGTTTGCATTGAACAATACGAAAACCCAAGGTATTTCTCTTGTTATACATTTCAACTTCAACTGAGTTCGGTTCGGTACGGTTCGGTTCAGTTCTACTCAACTCAAGTCAACTCAGTTCTGTTCTGTTGTGTTCTGTTCTGTTCTGTTCAGTTGAGCTCAGTTTTTGGACCGTATTGTTGATGTTGGCTTTAATCCAACAAGTGTTGTTGACAGCATCACTTTCCACATTTCATTTTGTGTCATTAATTTTCGAGTCGAACGAACCGCAACGTGAAAAATAACAGCTGATCCCGCTTGGTTTTGCGCTCGGCGCGCTTGTTCAGTCCTTCGAGTGGAACTAAACTGACATGTGATGAGAATTTGTGATTTGATTCAGATAAATCTCGATACTGGCGCAGCGTGGGACAAATGTGGCTCGTTTGCCGCTGCCACCGCCACTGCCACTGCCAATGCCATTGCTCTGCCTCTGCCACTGCCACTGCCTCTACCGTTTGCGTTTACGTTTGCGTTTGCGTTTGCCTTCGCTTTTGGTATTGAATGGGAATGGGTCCTCTTAGCTTATGCTTGGCCGATTGTCGCAAACAAAAAACAAGTAACAAAAAAAAAAAAAAAAAACAAAAAAACAAACGTGCAACAAACTTTTTGTTTAAAGTCTATTATCGGCATTAAGATAAACTAAAGCTATGTATGTATACGAGTATATGCATTGATATTTCGAAACAAACTGAACAGGCCTAAACAATTGAGCGCCCCCCAGCAGCGTGGCACGTTTGCGGCGAAAAGCCACCCCTTCCTTCGTACACTTGGCGACACTTCCTCCCAATTCTGATACTCGTATAACCCTATTGAAATTCATATTTTAACTGTGTCGAATGCGGCTTGGGAGTTTTCGCACTTGCTTCAATTTCGCCCTCGCCTTTTGTTTACACGTTCGTCGAATATCAAAATGCAAATTCATTACACACGTTTGTATATTTTGAGCTATTTACGTGCTTGTCTGTATGTATGTGTGTATAGTATGTATGTATGTATGTATGTATGTATGTATGTATGTACGAGTATGTACGTGTACTACATTGGTTGTACACACGCATTCATAAAAATAAATCTCCAAAATAATGCTACTTCATATATTATTATTAACCCACACATCTAGTATAATTCAGAAATGTATTCTCCCTATCTCTTTGCTCGCCGATTATTCTTCAGGCTGAATAAAAATACAAAGTTTTCAATGTTAGACTTAAACATATTTGCATTTACTATTTAATACCCTACATATTTACTCTTATATGCGTGTACATTCGTACTTGACTATATATTTATGTGTCCAAACATTTGATTATTATTACACCTACTTCTTTTTTATACAGTCTTTTTTTTTTACACGGTATTGATTTAACACTATTTTAAAATTAAAAAATTGTATACCTGTATATATTCCTTTAGAAAGAAGGTCTTTTTTACACGGTTGTTTCTGGAACCAATCTACCGTGTAAAAGCAGAATTAGGTGTATTATTTTTATGCTGCGGAATCGACCTGCAGATTTGGCCATAAATAAACGACAGTTTGACATTTTTTAGATATGAGACCACTCTTACAGAATTTGGAAAACTGCAAGTAACTTTTAAATCATGCTTTATGTGTAATTCAGGAAAGAACTCACAGTTTGGGATTCCTGTGAGCTCCTTGAGCTAAGCCAGGGCCCAACAGATACGTATACTGCATCCAGACATGAACCCATATGTTTATATAACTCATAAAATCTGTATTTATTCGTTAAAATCTATGGTATCTCTGAAATTAAACCCCCAGGTGCAATTCACGCCATTTCCAATCCTCGCCTCAGTCTTAAAAAAGGTCTTGGTCGAACTTCTTTGTTGAATATTTTCGGACATTGTAAAAGTCGAAATAAGTCCACATCAAATATTAAAAAAATATAATAAAAATGCATATTATAAAAAAAAATGTGTCCCTATTGAAAAATCCATTCCATGTATTGCATTGATCTATATTTTATGACTATTGCATTGTAAAATTAAGCCAATCTTATTCAATAGCAAACACTTAAAGAATATATAGCCAAGCTCTCTGTTTGACTGTATGAACGCAAAACTCTCCAAAACCATATGAGCCAGCATCAAAGGCTTTTATCGCAAATACGGGTTTATAAACGCAAACGAGTTGGAACTCCAAAATAGACACTTCATAACAGATGCTACTTTTCAGGAACGCCCTTACTCTTTTGTCACTCTAGCATAGATGCCATAAAGAAAATTTGAACACATATTAAATTTACTATACATGTTTACGAATTAGGAGCGGAAAGTTTAGTTGGGTAAGGTATTCCTGCTAGTATTAATCGGAATATAAATTATAGGTATATGTATTTTCCCAACTTTTTTCCCAAGTAATCTAACTAGCCATTAATTTGAATTTTGTGTCCATCTTCCTGTTCCTTTTTATAGCCTGTACCCAAAGGGTAAAAGACTATATCAGTTTTGTGAGAATGTATGTAACACACAGAAGGAGACGTGGCAGACCCCACAAAGTGTATATATTATTGATCAGGATGACAAGACGAGCCGATATAGCCATGTCTGTCCGTCCATCCGTCTGCCCGTCTGTATGAACGCAAGGATCTCAAAAGGTACAAGAGCTAGAATTACCAAACTTGGTATCTAGGTTCCCGTAAGCCCTAGGCAGGTCAAGTTTGTTTTTTTTTATTCTGACACACCCCCGCAAATCGTGTTTTCCATAACTCCCGTAATGGAATTTTGTACTCAGATTTGGCAAATACATCTAGTTAGAGTTTATGAGTCCGTATGCCAAGTTTCTTTAAGATAGGTTAGAATAGGTTGATTATTGTTGTTGCTGCTTTGACATAATTATTTAATTTTCCGTTTTGGTGGAGAGTACAGGCTATTTTACTGTCGGGCTTGCTCGACTATAGGGTTCTCTCTTGTTTGTTAATAGGTAATTAATAATAATAAGTGGGCTTTACTGTTGCAGATCAGATTGGAGCGAAGCTTATAGGTTTAACGATGCTAACGATCTTACTGTACTTCAAAAAGGCAAATTTTCGTTTGCTATCGGTTTTGGCTTGTAAATCGCGCAAATGGCAACTATAAGTTTTCTCTAGCTACTCACGATATTTCAAAGTTATATCGAAATCGGTGCACTATAATCCATTAGCTGCTACAGAAACGATCGCCGCAAAAATCAAACTTAGTATCAATAACTTGTTAGTTAAAGATAAAGATATATTAGCAAATTTCGCATTTTTGAATTTTGTATAATTGCTGAGGCACAGCCTGAAGTTTTATCAAAATCGATAAATTATATCCTATAGCTGCCATATGAATGATTCGTACAACAAATTATGTTTCAGCTGAATGGCTATAGCGGGGAACAGGGTACAGGGTATTCAAGCGTCGGGCTGGCACGACTTTCACCTTCTTAATTTAAAATAAATGTGATTTCTCGATTATTTTAGAAAATTTACTTTTCCTATTTGAAGTTAAAAAAATGAAAAGTATGGTAAAAATAAATTTAAATTTAAATCGGAAAACTTATTTCACAATCTTTAGTGACAGCTTTTTATTGCATGGCTATTTGAATACACAATTATAAGCACACAAAAAATGGGGCAACAAACTATTAATAATAATAATAAAAAACGAAGTTGGTCCACATTATTGTTCAATGGTTCGCTTAAATTTGGCTTTAATATAGAGCGTTAAGTTAGCTTTTTACTTTACGATCCTCGATCAACGTTTTATCCAAATTTGGGCTGCATTTGTTCAAGACTCCTAGACTAAATAAATTGATTTCCTGTTATGAGTCTCAACACTAAAGAATAGCAATAAAAAAAAAGAAGATACAAATTTAAGCTAAAGGTATGGTCAAATGGGTAACAAATTTACACACTGTTTCAAAAACCCTCAATTTATATTTTAGAGCCTTAAACAATTGCCCGCAAATTATTTGAAAGTATGACCGCCTAAACACCTTTATTTACCTTCTTAAGGCGACTGAATGGGAGCTGCATAGTTTTGCATCATATTTTTTTTTTTATATAAGTATTTGTTGTATACTTGTATTTTGTTGATTATTCCTTTTTTTTATACATATATTCATAACAAAACATCGGAATCCCATGTCATTAATTCCCTAGGCACAGCGTCTTCGAAATGTCTCTTTTCAAATTCTGTTTGGTTATAAAAGTCTCCAAACCCCACACCGAATCTTTCATTATAGGGAAATCATAAAACAACCTCAAATAAATTATCAGTTGATTTATCGAAATTCGAACTCCGACCAGAACTTTTATAAGCAAAACGGAATAAAGAAATATTCAGCAACCAAAAGTTCAAACTGGTGGCCCTTTCCCATTGCAACATTTTGATGATTCCTTTTTGCGATTGGGATGGGAAATTGGGTAGACTATAGAATCGAGTCATCGTGTTTTTTAAATACTGAACGAATTTCGCACAAACAATCAACCTTTTGAAAGCTATAACTTATTTCTTTCATTCACATTTGTTTTATTTCGAGCGTCTGCATGGCCCAGGAATATTTAAAAAGGTTTTTCAATTATTTTTATATAATCCGTCGGTATGCCTAGTAAGCTGAAATATTATTAATATTTACCTTTACAGTTGCTATTTATTATATGTTGATATATGTACATTTATTATTTTATATTTCTCGACCCTCTAAATAGGTGGTTTTTGGTAAGGTTTACCAACTCTCCTGATTTTTGGAGAGATTTGATGCGCGATTTTTGAACGGTATCTGAACTCAACCGTTTGGATGTATTGAAAGGAAGTGTTTCGCCTAGAGAGCTTAGCTCCAAAGGGTCTAAGTACAATCGAAGTGCTCCTAATTGTGACGAGTCCTAGAGGTTTGATGAGTGAAGTGTGGCCAGGCCGACGGGTTTTCAATTAGTGACCACATACAATTACGCTTTTCAAATAAGTATTACCCGTCTTAGGCAGAGTACGAATCTGTCAGAGTTAAAAACAATATTTAAGATTTAAGAGACGCAAAAAACGACCGACAACAATGAATACGCAGGGGGCTAACCCAGTTGTTAAAGTAAAAGCTGCCCCTTACTTGGACAGCATGAAGCTGTAACACGTGGAGTACTGTACGTCCGTAATACACGTACGTACATTTTGTTCTGCGTGCGCACCCTGTAAGTCGTTTGGGGGTGCGTCTCTGGAGCTGAGTGCTCATTGGCCAGTCGCGGCTGTAAAACAAGTTTGCTGTCTCTGTTGCCCAATGTGTAAAATTGATTCGCTTATGAGCGCCATCTGTTGTTGAAAGAGGACCGTGCGCCAGTTTTAAAAGCACTGTTTGTGAATCAAAAACTGTGCAACGGAGTTACACCCACTTACGGCGATGCCCTCGCAACAGGAGACTCGTTCATTTGTTACGACCTTTGTAACGCGTCGAAACACGTGGCCCTTAAACCCTAATGTAGGAGCAGTTGTTCCATTCGCTCCTAAAAGGGGCGGTCCAACACCTCCACATTAATACCCTTTGTATATCGCGAGCTGTTTTAAACTACAAACACCAGATACACAGATAATATTAAAAACGCTGACAGCATAGAGAAAACCCAGTTCGACTTGGAAAACTGAACGATACCACGCCCCCATATTGTGGTCCAATGCTGCACCATTATGTCAACCCAACTATAGTATTTTAGATCAGAGCGTAAGAGTTGTTATGAATATAATTGGCATAGCGTAGAACTAAACTGTATAGTGCCACGCCCCAATATAGTAGCTAAGTCGGTAAAGTCCATATGCGTAGAACTGTAACATTGTAAGCGCACAACAGTTCCCAATTAGAAAACTTCCTAAGAAAATCAAAATTCTAGGGCTATCCAGACGAGCATTTGGATTCAGATCTTTCAAAATTGACAACATGGGTTCTGATTTAAGTATTTATTTGAATTTTCAACTTACGTTCCGATTTCAGCAATGCTCCGTGCTCTCAACCGGAGACATTGAATGTGAAGAGTTTGATAATGAAGGATTTGAATATCGATTCGACGGCTTTTAAGTCTGTGTTCAAAAAAAAAAAAAAAAAACACATGCATTTATGCCCTTTTATTGTTTTCATACCCTGTACCCGTAGGGTTAAAAGGGAATATTAGGTTTGTGCGATGTATGTAACAGACAGAAGGCAGCATCTCCGACCCCATAAAGTTTATATATTCTTGATCAGCATGACAAGAGAAATCAATCTAGACATGTCCGTCCGTCTGTCCGTCCGTCTGGATGAACGCCTGGATTTCGGGAACGGCTGAGCGCACATTAACCAAACTTGGTATATAAATGCTCCTATTCCCTAAGCTAGCCGAGTTTATTTTAATTTTTTGAATTTTCCCCCCTTCCTCCGGTACAGAATTTTGTCAATACCGTCCATATTAACCAAACTTGGCACACATAATTAATACATAATAATCTACTTTTGTTTCGAATTGCATTCAAATCGAAAATTCTAAAAAAAGTTATTAGCGAAACAATTTCACTCCAGCACTACGCCTACAAGCTGCTGCAAGTTCGCTCTTCTTCTTCCTTTTGCTTCTGCTAGGGGCGCGTATACCTCAGTGTCGAAAGTATTTCACTGTCGGGCTAGCTCGACTGTAGCGTTCTCTCTTGTTTATTATAATCCCCGATCTTTCATTCCTGGGCGATGTCTTTCCAACTGAGCTCGCCCAACCCACTGAATATGTAGAGTTTCCATTCACTTTTAAAAGTACGTAAGTATTAAAAAAATTATAATAATTAGCCAGTTCCTAGCTCCAAAGTCCAAATCAGTAGCAATCCAACTATACATTTTTAAGAAAGAAAAGTTACTAGGATCTTACGATACTAGTTGGGACATATAATATTTTTTATGTTTAAGTTTTCAGTTTTTAAAGAACAACAAAAAACAAACTCGAAATAGATATATGTAAATAGCTGTAAAAGAATTGGAAACATCATTGTTTCTAATAACTGTGATGTTTATAAGATTATTTTGGATAACCATTACCTCTAAATAAGGAAGCTCCCACTATATTTGATATCGTAAGTTGAGTAATACATAATTAAATTCTCATTTGATTGATAATTTCTTTCAACAAAATAGTACCGAGAAGTCATATACATTTTCTTTATTGAAGTTCATTCTTTTACGCTAATTCTGAATTGTTTTTTAGAACATTGTCCTTACGGCTAGTGCCATAATACATAAATATCTCTACCCAATAAATCAATCAATAAAAATCAGCATGAGCTTTCGCTATTTTGGGAATAAGTCTAGGACATCTGGTCTCCTAATGATTTATTTATGATATTTACTATATAAAGAAAAAAGCACTGATAATATTTATTTGTTTATTTATTGATGTCAACAAAAATTGACTGTCGACATAGGAAATATATAAAAATTATAAAAAGCGTCTTATAAGCAAGAAAAGCCTAAGAAGGAGAAATCTAATCAAATTTACAATAATATCTAATTAACGCCTCCGACCCGGTGGGGGAATATTATTTGCCTTTCGGCTAGCTGTGAACAAAGAAAACAAAAATTAATTACATAAGGATTTTTTTTTGTAATTTTTCTTATTTCGTTCACATACTTAAAAATAAATAACAGATAATAATTATCTAAAAGCTTTTCCCATTTAAAGTTATTCATAATGTTGGCTTACTGCTACTGTTATGGATCCCAGTGCCTCTCTTTTTCTTCCTTTTTTTGCCATTCACTTCGAATCAGATTAGCGTTTCCACTAGCCGCCACAACAGAAAATAATGCATTTAGCAGCATGCTGGTTCGATCTGGTAGCTGGATGGCATATCAGAAATTGTTTTAATGTGCAGAGCTTTATCTGAAGCCCTCGTAAATTTCAGTTCATTGACAATTTCAGTTCATCTAGAATCTAATTTTGTGAAGAGAATAGTGCAATTATTTGACTTTGATATTTTCAGCTTATCAGCTAGCCGAGCTTATCATAAATCTAGATATAGTTGCAGATCACATTATTATATAATATAGAAATAAATACGAGTGCTCGAAAAATGATTTTGTTTTTAACATTTATTTGCATTACTTAATACTTATTACACCTTTCTTTGATTTGCATACATATCTAACAATAAACAGAATAACTGTTTTCGAATTTAATTAAATGGACGAGTGTTCGTTTCTATGACTGCTATCTGATATCGAAACTAAAATGTTTAAGCTCTAATAAATTTAAAAGTGATACTTCAATAAATTGATTTAATTTCATCTCTTAGTTTAAGCAAAGCACATTCAACGTTTTCTTTCAAAAATCCACATAACAGACCTGCGCATAACGTCACCATCGTATTGTTGCAGCAATTTTCTTCTTCCTGCTGCGCTCAGTGGAAAACGTAATAGTCGTAACTGCCAGCAGTAAGTACAGCAGTAACTAGTTGCTGCTTTTCAAAAGTGTATACACTGGCTTATGAAATATGTCTTTATTAGCTATATTCGTGAATTTGTATAGCTATCTAAAAATCGGATATGGGTTAAAAGCACCTATCATAGAAATAAAAAGACCCGTTTAATGCTTTAAATAAATCAAAATATGCATAAGTATATTTCTATCAGTTGCTGTAATATATAAATATAAACATTAAAAACATTTAATAAATTTTAGCAAAAAGTAAACTACTTTGAAATATTTACATAAGTAGAAATTGATTTTATCTGAATAGTGAATACATTTTCTAGCAGTAATTTACTGCCAAACGCAACTCTGCGCCCTGAAGTGTTAATACATTTTTAAGTGCTGGTAAATGATGTGTTGACAGGTATTTATATTTTCCTTCGCCTTGCCTTTATGCCATTTATCGTTATTTTGAATGCATTTCTTTTGAACTGCTTATATATTATTTCACTTATGAATTATATTCTTATATGATGTCAGTCCCAATTGGGTTTTCACGCATTGCAGCTTGCCCACCACTAGCGAAAATGCCATTTACTGTGAATGAACAATTTTATTGCAGAATATCCTGTTTCTGTTTATAGCATCGCTGCAAAGGGAATTATTGAAAGAGGAATACTAATAAATGCAGGCAATTTAATGTTTATTGATTACGCTAAAGTACACAAACGTTAGCACAATTAAAACACAAATTCATATTTGATAAGATAAATATACATATGTACTTACTTATATGTATGTATTGCATTAATATTGCCGAAAGTATGCAAATTCGATTTTTTCATTGACATAGTGGATATCATTATTTATTCGAAATGCAATTAAAACTACAAATTAGCATAGAACAATTTTTAAACATTTAAACGATTTAGGATTTCCATAAATATTGGAAAACTTAATCTGAAAACAAACATTTCATTTCAAATTAGATTTGTTGCATCGCCACCAAACTAGTTTGCCGGCAATGCAAATGTGATACAGAAAAACAAGTAAAACGCAAGGCACGGTGCCCGACTTTTGTATACCCTGTGGCTTCCCCCTCAGCAATAATATGCTACAAACAATATATTTATGTATGCATAACAATAGCTCCTAATTGAGACCGGCTAGTATTAAGAATCTAATTACAAAATATGAAAAAAACATTATATTAGTAGCAAAAGGTTATAGTGAAGGGGTAAAGGTGGTCAACACAGATCTTATAATTTCCTATGTTCTGACTCGCCTCATCATGCTGATCAAAAATATTTTACCATATATGTATGCACATGCAATATGTATGTACCGGGGTCAGCCACTCCTCTTCCTGGCTGTTGAAAACATTCCAAACAGATGTGCTTTCGCTAGAGGGTAGATAAAAATGCGTATTGTGAAATCTGCTCACGCCTACGCAAAAGCATCGACTATCTCTGTTTTACTAGGCGGCGGTGAGTACAAAAATGCTTTACATTACCAAAAGAAATATCATCGATACTGGCACGATGTCATCGACAGTTGTGAAATGGAAAGGTATCGGTGCCATCGATAGTTTACCAGAAGTAGCAGCAGCATATTGCTCATCTCTGGTAGTAGCGACAAAGAAAGGAAATGCGCATAAACTTGCTAAAAACCTGCTATTAATTGTTTTGGTGGCAATAAATAAGAAAAAAGTGATAAAAGTTAAAATAATAAATAGTGCGTGTGTCGGTTTTCTTAAATTATTTAAAAGTGTTATGAACGGTGCCGCTCACCTTCGCCCGCGCCCTCACCGCCCATTGTGCACTACATCTACACTCATATTATACATACACACACATACTCACTGTGAAAAATTGAGACTTCTTTTAAAACTACTCAACAATCTATTAAATAAATAGTACGTATATGTTCTTTGTTTCAATAATTAATGTTACTTTCAATAATATATGCGCTTTCATCCGCATTCGTATTGTATTTCAATGGGCTATTCTGAGAAAATTTAATCAGTGTGTCGTTTCATGCGTGTGTGTGTGTGTGCGCATGTATTGTATACATATGCATGTATTTATGTACATACATTCCGTTTTCGTTTTCCGTCATTAAAATTAAGGAATTAGTGCACTTCACTAGTGCTAGTGCTAAAACAAATATAACCACTGTGCCCCACCATCACCCTAATTATTCAGTTTACGACATAATAGTGCGTCAATGGGTACACAATGTGATTTTTAAATCAACCAGTGCACGTACATATATATGTACAATATATACATATACATATGTATGTATGTGTGGTCGGCTTTAACCGATGCGGTCGATGGCTGCTGCTGCCGCACGGGAGGTTTTAATACACCTTTGCTTTCTCTAGTATCTGCTGTGATGGAGTCAAGTCAGTCGATTTCAATATTCTCGAGATGGGCGCCCACGCACTGGGCTGCTGTTGCCGGCAGGTGGGCACATGGGCAAAGGCGGCCATTCGTTCTCTGGACTGGCATAACTTGACCAACTTGATGCGATGCTGCGCTCTGACGCTAATCCTGCTCGTCTCTGTCTCTGCGTGGTCGGGCGTCTTTAAAGCGAGTCGAAACGCCTGCGTAAACATACAAAAGAGCCCTTTGGGTTGCTGTTGGCGTTGCCTTGACCAAAACATTTCGATGTTATGTGAAATCATGAGCGCACCTCCATTTGTCGCTTTGCATGTAGGGACGGGTGTTGGGGTGGTTCGAGGGGGGTGTGGCAGTTGGTGGACACAAATAATTGCTGGTGTTTATTTTCCCCATTAACATTGTATGCCGAGTCATATTGACTAGATCACTTTACTCATTTATAAATTGGGTAGTCTGTGTCTGTCCCCTGCCGTCCCCAGATTTTTTTGTGTTTTTGCTGAATGTGTACAAAACAAACAAGCTGAATACAATTACTCATATTGCTAACTTTAAACTATGACTCGCCGACTCATGCCCAATTAATTCAATGGGCTATTCACTACATCCAATCCCATCGCATTCCGCGTACAACAAAAACATAGTTTTGTAGTAAACTCAAATGGTTTTGCATGTGTCTTTCCAATGTACGAGTACTATGTACATTTAAACATTCAGTTTGAAACTATGCTGAGCGCATCGCGTTCTAAATTGGGTAACTTTTTAGTTTTAAACACCTGCCCAACTCTGGCTAGCAGATTTTTGGGAAACTGGGCATGTAATGACGCCCAGATGTTTTCTAAGGTCGGAACTTGAATTGTACGTACAAACATACATGCATATGTATATAAGTAAGTACATTTATTTAGCTCTGACAACTGTTGTGACGCATACGTCATTGTACTTTCCTCCCATAGCTAGTCGCAAGCAAACATGCAACACACGCAGACACACACACACACACATTGTATGTATATTCGTACACATATACATACATATACACATAAATGTAGCAGTTTTATCATTCATAACATTGAGGGTTTATATCAACAATGCCTCCTCACACACATTCTTTGCCCTCAGACAGTAATCGCTTCAATTTGCTTTCTTGTTGTATTTTTTCTCTATGCAGATAAATATAATGTCGCTGCTCGTTACTTGAGGTCGATGCATATAATAAAATATGTATGTATAGTGTAAATCTGTAGATAGTTTTAATATCAAATGGATAAGACAAAGCCGAAGGAAATTGAAAGGGCGTTGTAAACATAGAGAGAAGCTGCACATGGATTGAATATACCAAACATACTCAAAAGAAATCGGAAGCTCGTCGCTTGGACACAAAAGTAATTGAGAATCTTTAGAATCTGTAGCTGTAGTTGTAGCCGTAACTACTCATATAGCTAAAAGAAACGAAAAAAACAACACATATATCTCGATAAGTCCTCATCGGATTGAAAAGATCGCCGGTGGGCGAAATTGTGTGAACGTGGAAATGCATATAATACTATGTATATTGCTAGTAACTACTGTAAAAGATGTCTTCACAAATGGAGAGCTGACAAAAAGTCGCAATGACATGCTATCACTTAAGTCCGACAGATTGGTTGCCAATTCGACGGATATCGGCGCTGCTGGACAAGCAAAAAACAATAGCTCCATAATTACACATGTCGCTAAATTCGATACCATCCTCAACCATCTACTGGTGGACACAGTCACTGGTCGTGTTTTTGTCGGTGGAGTCAATCGCTTGTATCAGCTCTCACCAGATCTGCAGCTGCACGAGACGGTAAAGACGGGTCCACAGAATGATTCCGTTGAGTGCACCCTACTTGATTGTCCCGCGAACGCTGTGCGCAAGCCCACGGATAATTACAATAAAGTGTTGCTAATAGATCGCGCCACATCGCGTCTCATTGTATGCGGTTCAGTGTTCCAGGGCACGTGTACCGTGCGCAATCTACAGAATGTGAGCATTGTGGAGCAGGATCTGCCCGATGCTGTGGTGGCCAACGATAATAATTCATCGACTGTGGCTTTTATAGCACCAGGACCACCACAACATCCGTTGACAAATGTCATGTATGTGGGCGTGACCTACACCAATAATTCTCCTTATCGCAGTGAAATACCTGCGGTCGCGTCACGATCCCTAGAGAAATCCAAAATGTTCCAGATTGCCTCCTCGGCGGTGACAACAGGCACACGTACTTTTATAAATTCGTATGCCCGTGAGACCTATTTAGTCAACTATGTGTACGGCTTCAGTTCGGAACGTTTCTCCTACTTCTTGACCACCCAACTGAAGCACAGTCATCATTCATCGCCCAAGGAATATATCACAAAGTTGGTGCGCATCTGCCAGGAGGATTCCAATTATTACTCATACACGGAAATTCCTGTGGAGTGCATAAGCGATGCCCAGGGTGGAACGAAATTTAATTTGGTTCAGGCTGGATTCTTGGGCAAACCAAGCTCAGATCTGGCCCAGAGTCTTGGCATTACAATTCAGGATGATGTTCTCTTTGCCGTCTTCTCAAAGGGAGATGGCAATACACCCACAAACAACTCGGCTTTCTGCATTTACTCCTTGAAATCGATTCGTCGGAAATTCATGCATAATATCAAGTCCTGTTTCAACGGCAATGGCATGAGAGGTCTGGACTTTATATCGCCCAGCATGCCTTGTGTGCTAACGGTACGTAGAACCATAGAATATTTCGCTTTTAAACTGATTTTTCCTAATTATACATTTTGGTTTCCTTTTTATCCAGAAATTGCAAACAATTGGCGAAGATTTTTGCGGTTTGGATGTGAATTCGCCTCTAGGCGGAGAGTATCCCATTACTTCTGTGCCCGTGGCCATGTTCGATAAAAGACTAACCGCTGTTGCAGCTACAAGCACCAGCGGTTACACTGTCGTCTTTATTGGAACCAGTGATGGTTACATCAAGAAGGTGGTTGTGGAGTCCTCAAACATTGCCAATGAATATGCTAGCCTAGCCGTTGATGTGGGCTCACCCATCAATCAGGACATGCAATTCGATAATCAAAACCTCTACATCTACGCCATGTCGGAGAGGAAAGTGTCGAAAGTGAAGGTTTATGATTGTGCTGATTACAAGACTTGTGGCGAATGTCTAGGTGCCAAGGATCCGTACTGTGGCTGGTGCTCCCTGGAGAACAAATGCAGTCCGCGCTCCAATTGTCAAGATGATGCCAATGATCCTCTATATTGGGTTAGCTATAAGACTGGAAAATGCACAACGATTACAAGTGTGGTGCCACATCAACTGCAGAGAACCACAGCGCGCACTTTGGAGCTGATTATCGACCATCTGCCACAATTAAAGGAAAACCTAATATGTGCTTTTACCACTGAGGACAAAGCGCTCTTCACAAATGCCACCAAGAAGCGAAACGGTGTAAATTGCACAACGCCACGGACCGATATGTTGCCTCAAATCGAACAGGGCAAGCATCATTTCACGGCCAAGCTCTCGGTGCGGACACGCACGGGTCCAGATCTAGTGTCGACAGACTTCACCTTCTTCGACTGCAGCACACATTCATCGTGCACCAGATGCGTCTCATCCGAATTTCCATGCGATTGGTGCGTAGAGGCACATCGTTGCACTCACGATACGGCAGAAAACTGTCGCAACGACATACTTGTAACTGGCGTAAGCCGCATCGGACCAAGCTACCGTTCCGGCCCAGGCTTCTGCCCCACCATCAACGCCACTGGTGATGGCAGCGAGGTCTTAGTTGCTGCGGGCACCAGCAAATCTATTAAGGTCAAGGTACACATCATCGGACAGTTTATTGTGCAGACCCGATTCGTCTGCCAGTTTAACATCGAGGGACGCGTTACTAGCTTGACTGCCCAGCTGTTGGGGGACACAATTTATTGCGACAGCATGGAATTCCAGTACACATCGAGGTCTCCCAATTTGACTGCAACATTTGCCGTTATCTGGGGCGGCTCTAAGCCCCTGGATAATCCACACAATATTCATGGTAAGTTCATGAAAACGGCTCTATACTCATGAGTTTTCTTCTATATAACAATGATAGTTTGAATATTTGTTGTTTTTTGCGAACTTTCCAATTCATTATCTGTGTTTGCCGGCTCGAGATTAAGAGATTTATTAAGAGACATGTGTAAATTGTGTTTTAGATTGATTTACCAATATAATTCCCCTCCGTAACGAGGGCTAGAACAATACATTGAAAAAATATATAATTTGAAATTATGAAAGCACGGCATAACTTTTAATATTTATATATATATGAGGAGACTAACCTTTAATTTCATTTAACCACTTTCAGTTGTCATTTATCGTTGTCGGGATATGGCGGACAGTTGTGGCATTTGCCTGGCCTTGGCTGAGAAATACAACTGCGGTTGGTGCTCATCGACAAACTCCTGCGAGGTGGAGGAACAGTGCAATAAAAATAATGAGGGCAAAACCGATTGGCTTAATCGCAATGAGATTTGCCCGAATCCCGAAATACAGTCGTTCGAGCCCAAAACCGGTCCCTGGGAGGGAGGCACTAATATTACCATACGCGGCATAAATCTGGGCAAAAACTACATGGATATCTATTCGGGTGTACGAATTGCTGGCATCAACTGTATGCCTTTTAAGGAATTCTACATTGATACAAAACAGATCGTGTGTATTGTGGACAGTCCCGGAGAGCAAATGTATCGGAATGGACGGATTGTGGTGCAAATTGGTGACTATCGTGGCGAATCGAAGGAAGATTATGAATTTGTTGATCCGAAAATATCGAACTTTTATCCAAAATTCGGTCCAACTTCTGGTGGCACAGAAATCCGTATAATTGGCAAGCATTTGAATGCTGGATCGCGCATCCAAGCCTTCATCAACGACCATTTGCCATGCCAAATACTAAGTGCTGACAGTTCCGAAGCTATTTGTCGTACCTCGCCATCACCGGGCATTATCGAGGGACGTTTAAAAATGTCCTTCGACAATGGGCCGCGTGAGTTTAACGACTATAATTTTAAATATGTACTCGATCCCACAGTTGAGCAGGTTAGCTCGGGACCCACAGCACAAATCAAGGTTGCCAAAGGCATTCCCGCTGGCGGCATAAGAATCGCAGTCACAGGAACACAATTTACGAGCATACAAAGTCCAAGCATTTATGTCTATTATAAAGGACAAATGTATACAAGTGGCTGTCTTGTGAAATCTGATACGGAAATGGAATGCGCCTCCCCAATAATTGAGGCAGATAGCGAAACATTGAATGCCGATAATCCAACACAACTTGAATATGGTTTTCTAATGGACAATGTACTCAGGGTGCAAAACCTTTCAAAGACTCATAACAATTACTTTGAACTCTATCCGAATCCGCAATATTTCCCCTTTGAGGAGCGCGTAAAATACTTTAAGAGCGAATATCTAACTATAAATGGTCGCAACCTTGATCGGGCCTGTAAGGAGAGCGATGTGGAAGTAAAGATTGGCAATGGTTTCTGCAATATAACCTCGTTATCGCGTCAGCAACTCACCTGCCGACCTCCTACAGAGGCTGCAGCGGCGACGGGTACTGGTGGGGGTCCCGAGGTAATTGTGCGTATTGGATCCTCACTTGAATACCGCATTGGAATACTCAGTTATGCATCGTCCAATTTTATAACGGACTTTGGTGACAATTTTCTAATGGGCATTGTAGCTGGCATTGTTGTCCTCCTGCTGATCTTCGTCGCTCTTCTTGTGGCGTATAAGAAGAAGAGCAGCGAATCAAGTCGCGTTTTGCGGAACATGCAGGAGCAGATGGATATCCTGGAGTTGCGTGTAGCCGCCGAGTGCAAGGAGGCATTTGCGGAGCTGCAAACTGAAATGACAGACCTGACTGGTGATCTCACATCGGGTGGCATACCATTCCTTGATTATCGTTCCTATGCCATGAAAATACTCTTCCCTAACCATGAAGATCACATTGTTTTGCAATGGGAGAGACCAGAACTGCTACGGAAAGAGAAAGGCCTACGTCTATTTGGTCAGCTCATCATGAACAAAACATTCTTGCTACTCTTCATACGCACACTCGAATCGAATCGTTATTTCTCTATGCGCGAACGCGTCAATGTAGCCTCACTAATTATGGTTACACTGCAATCGAAATTGGAATACTGCACAGATATCCTAAAAACATTGTTGGGTGACCTCATCGAGAAATGCATTGAGGGAAAAAGTCATCCAAAACTATTGCTACGTCGCACGGAAAGTGTTGCGGAAAAGATGTTGAGTGCCTGGTTTACGTTCCTCTTGTATAAATTCCTCAAAGAGTGTGCCGGTGAGCCTCTCTATATGCTCTTCCGTGCTGTCAAGGGGCAGGTGGATAAGGGTCCCGTCGACGCCTGCACTCATGAGGCTCGCTACTCCTTGAGCGAAGAGAAATTGATTCGGCAGTCAATCGATTTCCGACCCATGACTGTGTACGCGAGTATTATACAGCAACCTATATTCTGTAACAACCTGGATATGTTGCCCCTACACACTGAAAATGTGTCTGTCAAGGTTCTTGACTGCGACACCATTGGGCAGGTTAAGGAGAAATGTTTGGAGACAATATACAGAAATATACCATCCAGCCAAAGGCCACGCAAGGATGACTTAGACTTGGGTATGTACCAACATTCAAACAGATTAGACATATACTACAATAATAAATAATTCCAATTTCAAAGCAATTTCACGGCTTCATAAATACCGTGCATAAATGTAGAATCTATCATTGTCAAGAACATTAAATGTGTAGCATAGTCATTATTGTTTTAATTTTCCATTTGTTTACTTTTCATTCCATATAGAATGGCGAACTGGTGCTACGGGCCGAGTTATTTTGTACGATGAAGACGCAACTTCGAAAACCGAAAGTGAATGGAAGAAACTAAACAATTTACAGCACTATAATGTTCCAGATGGAGCTGGACTTAGCCTAGTTCCCAAACAAAGCTCTATCTATAATTTCAGTATATTGTCGGATAAAAACGAAAAATCTCACAAGTACGTAAAATGTGAATTTCAAATTCCTCTTTAAACATAAGACTAATTATGATGTGATGTGTTCACATTTCAGATACGAAACTCTTAATATATCGAAATATACATCATCCTCACCAACATTTAGCCGCGCTGGCAGCCCTTTGAACAATGATATGCCCGAAAATGGCTTAAAATACTGGCATTTAGTCAAACATCATGACAGTGATATACAAAAGGAGGGCGAACGCGTCAACAAATTAGTCTCAGAAATCTACTTAACAAGACTTCTAGCAACTAAAGGCACCTTGCAGAAATTTGTAGATGATCTATTTGAGACAATATTCAGCACCGCACATCGTGGGTCGGCTCTGCCCTTAGCCATCAAATATATGTTTGACTTTTTGGACGATCAAGCCATACATCATGGCATTACAGATCCTGAAGTTGTGCACACATGGAAAAGCAACAGCTTACCACTACGGTAAGTAAATATATCATTTTATCGTAGTACTTTTATATTCATACATAATGGTGTATTTCTTTTTTTTTTCATGTGCAGCTTCTGGGTGAACTTGATAAAAAATCCAAATTTTGTATTTGATATTCACAAATCGAACATTGTCGATTCCTGTCTGTCTGTCGTTGCTCAAACGTTCATGGATTCCTGCTCGACTTCTGACCATCGATTGGGTAAAATAGAAAATATAATATTGTGTTGCGATTATTAAGGTTGATTTGGTTTACAGGGAAAGATTCGCCAAGCTCGAAACTGTTGTACGCAAAAGATATTCCAGAGTATCGCAAATGGGTAGACCGCTATTACAGGGATATCCGGGACATGCCACCTATATCAGATCAGGATATGAACGCAATGCTCGCCGAGGAATCTAGAGTAAGTGGCTTCGTATATTAAAAACCCAAAAGACCATAATGAACAATGTAATCAATAATATTACACTATATCGATGTCGATCTGTACATGTTTTATGCAATATAAAATCAATTTTTTTAAAAGTGAGATTAATAAAATCGATTTAATATTTTCAGTTGCACACAACGGAGTTTAATACAAACTGCGCCCTGCATGAGCTCTACACCTATGCTGTGAAGTACAATGAACAGTTGACGGTCACACTAGAGGAGGATGAATTTTCACAGAAGCAGCGACTTGCCTTCAAATTGGAACAAGTTCACAATATCATGTCGGCAGAATAGAACTCATCAGAACTACAGAGAGCATTCAACACGATGCAGGCGGCGAATTTTTTGAAAAGGTCTGCATCGAAACTTTGGTGTTAATATTAGAAACAACCGAAGGTTGAGCAGAAACAGCCATTTCACTAAATATAACATACCACCTATATATGTATACCCCATTGCGAATGCGAACTTACATAAATGCTTTATCCGTTCCATTCTTCTTTATTATTATGTGATTAAATGATGATTCGCGAAATACATATGTACAAAGTTGCAAAGATTTTGGCATTACAAAACAATCCGCTCTATACACAATTTAACGTCAACGTCAGCAACGCACATAAATATTTTTTGAATTTACGCCAAAATTACGCGTCACAATTCCAATTTGTATCTGGTATCTGTATTACCTATACATATATATGCATTATCTGTATGTGTCCGCTCCCAAAATACAGTACAAAGAATATTTATGAGCAATTCGAAGTTGTACGATAAACAGCAATATACTCACGTTCTCTCTAATATTGGAGGAAGCAATAAGGTCAAGTTTTGTCTCTTTGTGTAGATAGATATGTGTCAATGATAAATATTTCAATATTGCCATAATAATGCTCTTTGATCAAACAATGCCAGAATAAAAAAAGAAAGAAATGGATTGAAAAACAAATGAACAAAGCAAAAGCAAAGCAACGTTAAGTAAAGTAAAGTTAAAATGAAAGCAAAGGATGTTTAAATTATGAGAACAGAACATCAAAGCAAATATGCAAAATGTGCAACAACTAAAATAAATACGAGAAAACAAAACAAATTGTAGAACTACCAGCATTCCGATCACAACTCGCCAACAAGCTGCAAGACGCCATTCACCATAATGTATGTACGATCATCATGTATATCATTTAGATACATATGTACTATGTGTCGACTTTGCTCATTTAATATTATTATATGTATGTACTGCGTGTAAGTAAGTGTCTAAGATCGGATATCGATATTAAATTAATCCAAACGTAAAATCGACTGATTTTTATTTAACATTTATATATATATATATAAAAGTAATATTGTGTAAAAAATAAAATACATTTATTAATTTACGTATTGCCTGCCTTTTGTGTTCTCATTTCGTTTACTCTTATGATTTCCCCTATATTTGTCCCTTTCTGTTTTTTTCTATGCATAAGAACGCACGTACTTATCTATGTATGTATGTGTTCCTTTGTTTGTATGTATGAAGTATGTATATGTATTACATATACATACATGCATATGTTAAGTATTATCCTTTATTTGAAGTATTTTGGTCAGCGTGCCAAAATTAAAAAATTTAAATTGAAGAAGGATGAGAAACGAAATCGAAAATTATATAAATAGCTAGCTTGTATGTATGCAGTCAGTCAACTTACATACATATGTATTTACATATGTACATAGTATATGTATGTACATATGTATGCACACATCTATTGGGTGTGGAATTATTCTGATAGCCCGCAATTTTTCCTTCCATTATTATGCAACGAGCAAACTGCAAAACTGGCTTCATTAGGCATCTCATATGTATACATATTATATATGGATTTATCTTAAGTGTGTGTTTTTATTTTTTGATTTCCATTTGAAATTCAACAGGTCAATTTTATAATACAAACATATATATATATATAAATATATGGGTATAAAATAATGATAATGAACAAATATTAGTACGTAATGTATGTAAATGTTTTATATATAACCCCCGATCTGCATTATATGCACATATTTGGTGCAATCTGTTTGCACAGGCACGCAAAAAAACAACAAAAAAGAAACTATGTATGTATGTCAGCCGCTGTTGGAGAATACAAAAAAAAGAAGAGATAAATGTGAAGAAACAAAACAAACCGAAACAACAACAACATTTAACAAATTAACGGAATGTGTTAAGTTTGATCGATCACACTGCCAAAAGAATAACGAATCACGAAAAGTGACAGTAAAAAGAAAAACAAACGAACAAAAGATCCGTTTACATTTCGGGAAGCTGCTCGAGCACTCTCCTGATTATGATTATATGTATGTATGTATGTAGAGAGCACAACAGCCGGGGGCCGTACAACAACACTGTATTCTAGAAGAACATAGAACAGCTTTTAGGTGCCGGTACCTCGACTGCTAGCCATCTAGATCTGACATTATATGACCGATATATACATATACATACATATGTATGTATGTATGAAGGTATGTAGGCAGGATCTGAAATTCTCGCCTTTGCATCGCAAGAGAAATGAAACATGAAATCCTAAAACGAAAAACCTAAACAAGAATACATAGCTTAAAAATATAATTTCTAAAATTGCCCACCAAAGAATATATGAAGAATTGTATGTATGTGTGTTAACTAAAAAAAAAACAAACAAACCCAATATTGTCTAAGTAAAAGTAAAACAAAACATAATAAGAAAAAATGAAAAACCAACAAAAAAACAAACCATTCTATACGGTTCTCGCTATTTGTTGATGGAAATTCAAACCGTTTTAGTTTACAATTGGATCTCAAAGACTGAAAGAAAGCTCTTTCACTTTTTTTGGTCATAACCAATTTGAAAATAAGAAGAGAAATAAGCTTATCAATATTACCCGTTCCATGAAAAAGCAGTCCATGCATAACTAATACATATCTCATTAATTTCTTTAACAAATTCTTCTGATTTCTGCACCACCGATTCAGGACCAGTACTGTAGTCTCATATACACTCACATTCACATACACAAATACAAACACACCTACCACATGTATGTACATACATATGTGCGAGTTAGCATGGCGCTGCTTTTTATTTCAAAAGGGTATCTGGAGCTTTAAAATGCCGAAATTGATGTTATGTTTTTACGCTCGCGGCTAAGCAAAGCGATATAAATAAATAAATGAAAAGTTATACGCGCGCCATCACGATAACTCGACTAAAGTCTAAAGCTCCCTCTCATACGTTTTTCGTTTTCAATAAACATATTTCATGTTTTAACTTGCGTTTCAAGACATATATCGAATATTTTTCCTTTTTTGCCGGACCAAATTTGAACACTAAGCTTTTTTGTACGAAAACTTGTGTGTAAGAATTAAATGAAATGCTTCCTTTTATAATGCGAACTAAAAGAAAAATAGGGAAACCAAATTCAAATAAGCGAAATAAAAAATAATAATAATAAAACAAAAGCATATACAAGATCCACCCTAGAGCTAAAGCTAAGTTTATGTCGTAAGTCGAGAGTCGAGGTGTGGAGGTGCGGTTCATTGGCTACCAGTGTGCTTCGAGATTTTTGGTTCATTCAATCACAAAACATTTGATTTAAGAGCTTTTCCTGTTCTCAAATATGTAATCATAAAATAGTTCATATATATTCATATATTAAATATTTGTGGTTGTGCGTATAAAAAATAACGAATATAGTCCTTATAAAACAAGTAGATGTATGTTAGTGTTTAATTATTTTTAGCAGTGTAAGCAGCAACGTCTACACTGCTAATTAAGAACTAAGAAAAAACTTAGACAGAGCAGGCATGATGAAGAAAACTATAGGCAGAGTGATGAAGCGTTCAATTTTTAAGGACTCATCTATCTGACTAACTAACGAAAATTTGTAAAACAATATTCTTTCATTCATTTTTAACGCAAATGCGCGAAAGCAACAATTTATAAAAGAAAAACAACAAGAACAACAGCAACAAATGATAAAAACTATATATAAGTATATGATATTGAGCTGGCGACGTTATCAACATATCCGTTAGATATTGTAACATACATAAAAGCATTTATTTGGAAATAAGAGGGAACATCTTTGGTTCACAATCAAAAACAATAACTATAGACGAAGGATACCAGATAGGTTAACGATTACTTTCAATTTTGCGTTAATTAATTAATTAATTAATGGCACACCTTCTAGGATATTTATATGTGTTGCATATGCATCCATATGTAAAGGGAATACATATGGATTTGGGGTGCTGGTACGGGTGCAGATGCCCGAATCCAGTTAGATACCAATAACTGTTTAATGAACTTGATTTTAAATCCGCCATTGTGGCACTCAATGTTTCCCAATCGACGAATTCGACAGGAGTCAAAGTCAATCTAACCATAAAAAAAACAAAAGGCAACAAAACAAAAAAAAAACTATCAATAAATGATTATTGTATTTGTATTTATGTGTGTATGCGTGTAAAGTATTTTAAAATATACGAATAAAAGCTGTGTGAGAAATCATTCCAAGCTCTTTCACTGTAGATTCGATCGTTACTAACATTTTCCCATTTTGCATATCATCAATGTTTATGTATCAACATACTCCAAAACATTTATTGGAACCAAGTAAGTATAAGTACAAAATTGAACCAAATATTAAGGAAATAATTTATTGCAAACTAACTAAAGATTTCTTTCTTGGGTAATCCCAAAAAGTCGCCTTAAATAAGAAACAATAAGATAGTAGAATATTTTTTTAAGTGTATAAAACTGTTGATTCGGTTTGAAATGGTTCGGCACAAGACGATTTTTATCAATCCGAAATAGCACTAGTTCTACATGTTTCACTGTACTATTTACGAATCGCATCCCTGGGTAGACATGTAACAGTACCGAAGCGGTAATTTACCTGTAAACAAAGGAAAATATGTGCATATTGTCTGTGATAAGCTATTTCGGCGCTGACCCACTTTTACGAGGCATTTGAGTGCTATGATAATGTTATATTCAGGACGTTCAAGTTTCGTTGATATCGCGCTATTTACCAGCACTCAAGGTATAATGCAGCCCTCGGTAGAGTATAACAAATAATACTCAGTATCGTTAGTAGTCGATTAATTAATTACTAAACGTCTATTATATATGTTATTATACATATTTAAGTGAAATTATTTAATATCTTGACATTTCTAATAGAATATAAGTGCGTTTGACACCGGCAAATGCATATTTACGGATTGTAACTATCGCACATATTTGTTGAGGCGATAAGTTCCTCCGATATTGTACTTTCTTATCGATACTTTGCGGGTATCGGGCGAGCACTACCCATCATGTTATGTATAACATCGGCACTCATACACAGTCTTGCAGTTAGTTGGACCGAAAAATGTTCGCCGTACGTGCCGCCGCTAAAACCGATAAGAATTTGCTGCCATTCTTGGGGCAATTGTGTAAGTACATAATATATAGGTGGCCAACAGTAAAACTGGGGCAACAAATTTAAAACTCAAGATGTATGAATTGAAAACAATAAAAACCTTCCGCATGGTGGTTAAAATCTTCCGAAAAGTTAACCAGAAGCGAACCTAACCTAAATGTGAGAGTGGTGTCAGTGCGATTGAAAATGGCCTGAAAAATGATTACATAATTATATTTGCAGCAAAACCTATGTAAATGAATCTAAATTTAATCACAACTACTTCTACTAAATGCAATTAAGTGTTTTTTTTTTTTAAATCTCAATATGTTGCAAATAACTGGATTATTTTTTTTTCACCAGAACGGTTAGCGCAATCAAATGTTTGTAGGTACATAACTTGCCACAAATTAAGAAATCAATTAATAAAACGCCGCGCTAAAACTCGTTAAACTCATTAAAGATATAAAATTATGCGAATTGAAGTTCTAAATCAGAGTTATCCAATTTTTTTCATTGTTTTGCTGAAAAAGTTAACCCGTTTGTGCTGCTGTGACGTAACACCGCAACTCGGCATTCGGCATATAACATTCGGATTTGCCGTATATACACATGTGGATCTTGAGTAATCAGAATGTGTGCCATTTTTGTATTTTTCAGCTCGCAGCTATGCCGCTAAGGCTGCTGTTAAGACAGCTGGAGTCGCCAGTGGCAAGATTGTTGCCGTTATTGGTGCCGTCGTTGACGTCCAGTTCGGCGATGATTTGCCACCAATCTTGAACGCCTTGGAGGTCGATCAGCGCTCGCCTCGCTTGGTGCTTGAGGTTGCTCAGCATTTGGGTGAGAACACCGTGCGTACCATCGCTATGGACGGTACCGAGGGTTTGGTGCGTGGACAGAAGGTTAACGATACTGGATTCCCCATCCGTATTCCCGTCGGCGCTGAGACTTTGGGCCGCATCATCAACGTGATTGGTAAGCATATGCCTAACATATACATATATTTATATATATATACATACATATGTACATATAGAGTTTACGTAAAATTTGTCTAATGTAATCATTTTTCGTTATAAAGGTGAGCCCATCGATGAGCGCGGTCCAATCCCAACTGATAAGACCGCTGCCATTCACGCTGAAGCTCCCGAATTCGTGGACATGTCCGTGGAGCAGGAGATTCTGGTCACCGGTATTAAGGTGGTGGATCTGTTGGCCCCCTATGCCAAGGGCGGTAAGATTGGCCTGTTTGGCGGTGCTGGTGTCGGCAAAACTGTATTGATTATGGAGCTGATTAACAACGTTGCCAAGGCTCACGGTGGTTACTCCGTGTTCGCTGGTGTTGGTGAACGCACCCGTGAAGGAAATGACTTGTACAATGAGATGATTGAGTCTGGTGTCATTTCCCTGAAAGACAAGACCTCGAAGGTCGCCCTTGTGTACGGTCAGATGAACGAGCCCCCAGGCGCCCGTGCCCGTGTCGCTCTGACTGGTCTCACCGTTGCCGAATACTTCCGTGATCAGGAGGGTCAGGATGTGTTGCTTTTCATTGACAACATTTTCCGTTTCACTCAAGCCGGTTCCGAGGTGTCTGCCCTGCTGGGTCGTATCCCCTCGGCTGTGGGTTACCAGCCAACTTTGGCCACTGATATGGGTACTATGCAGGAGCGTATTACCACAACCAAGAAGGGCTCCATCACTTCGGTGCAGGCCATCTATGTGCCAGCTGATGATTTGACTGATCCTGCTCCAGCCACAACATTCGCTCACTTGGACGCCACCACTGTGTTGTCGCGTGCTATCGCCGAGTTGGGTATCTACCCCGCTGTGGATCCTCTGGATTCCACCTCTCGTATCATGGACCCCAACATTATTGGCCAGGAGCACTACAACGTTGCCCGTGGAGTGCAAAAGATCTTGCAGGATTACAAATCTCTGCAGGATATCATTGCTATCTTGGGTATGGATGAATTGTCTGAGGAGGACAAGCTGACCGTCGCTCGTGCACGCAAGATCCAACGTTTCTTGTCGCAGCCATTCCAAGTCGCCGAAGTTTTCACAGGCCATGCCGGCAAGCTGGTCCCATTGGAACAGACCATCAAGGGCTTCTCACAAATTTTGGCAGGAGCGTACGATCATCTGCCCGAGGTTGCGTTTTACATGGTTGGTCCCATTGAAGAAGTGGTTGAGAAGGCCGATCGCTTGGCCAAGGAAGCGGCAGCCTAAGAATATAATACATGTTTAAACAAAAAAACAAAAACGGGCGTTGAATAACCATAATATTCAATTGATTTAAGCATTAAAGTTGTCAAGAGTCAGAGACACTGTAAACATCCGTAAGGAACACTACCCATGAAGAAAAATTATTAAATAAAAATATTTAAACATATTCAACTTCTTTTTATTCGGAAAATTTTCTTCTGCTACTAAAAATACTTTGTTTCATTCAAAATACAGTGTTAAATAATTCTGTAACCAATTTCTTTTGTCAACTGTCATCGGCCTCTATTAATTTAATTCCTTCCCTCGACAGCTGCAGTAGAAGAAGGTCTTCTTACGGCTAAGGTGCTGGAATTTATTCGGCAGTAAAACGATTCCGTGCAACTTTTCAAAAGGAAAATAAGTGCTGTTTAGTAAAAAAAATATATAAATCTAATTCTGTAAGTAATATTTTAGTCTACACATGCATCTGTAGACGAATTTGTACGATTTGCGATCACTTCAAAAAAGTTTTGGTAGGAGAGTATAAATTTTAAGTGCATGCAGGCAATACAATAACTTCATCTGTCAGTGCACATCATACATACATATCCATACATATGTATGTGCATTGATATGTCATTCATTTGTCAAAAGCAAAACAGGAAGTTCGACTGAAAACCAAAAACCGGTGCTTGTTCAATATCGAAAAATAAATTGGGATATTATCCAAAATGCGATTGCATTTGTTTTAAACAAATTACATCAGTGTTCTCAATATCATCGTCCTGTGAGTAGCATTTACATTATCCTTATATACATAGATACTCATGTGTAAATTAAATGCATGCAAAAAAGTTTCAAAAGTTGCAAAAAAAAAAAAAAAATCCGTTGCCATCTATGTCTGTATATTTATTAAAAGGGAGCTCTACAGAATTACTGAATCTATTCGAAAATGCACAATTTACATACAATTTTGGCCTGTGCCAGCTCAAATGATCATAAAATTGTACACACATTTTGACCGCACGCATATTTTCAAAAATTTGACGTTTAATTTTAAATGTCAAATCAAACGCGTATGACTTGCACAATTAATTTCTTTCCTCGAATTATGTGCATTTTCAAGCAGTAAGGCAGAAAGATGTAGTAAAATTAGCTCTAGCCCAATATAAGTCTGAGATTAATATTTAAATTTTATACGATTGTTTTTACTCCTTCGGAAACAGACTTCGCCTTCATCTTTGTGATTCGTCACGTTCACCGAATTCACCAGCTGGTAAGTATAGTGGATGCTATCGATGTGTTCTCTGCATCCGTGCATTACAGATGGGCAAGAGTAGACGTTTTATGTCGCTCACCAACTGCGACTGTGACTATCCCATTTGAATATCAGTGCCTGACCAATTTATACACATAATATTGTGTTGATAGCGCTCAGTACTGAGCATTAAAAGGAGGCTGAAGTATGCGACAATGGTTTAAAATGTTTTCTGCACATTGAAGGCTCTGCTTATAAATGTCATTGGAATATTTAATCATTTTAGGTATTTTTGTATCGCTATGCCAAATGCTTTTTATAAGATATCGATTACTAAATATTTACAGATATATATTGAATAACAAACAGGAATTAAGTAGTGAATTGTTTTGTTGATGTGCGATAAGTAATCCCAAGTAACAGTAACGATTACCTGTTATTTTGTGCATTTAGTCACAGCCGTGACTGGTGACATTGAAAATTTCGTGATAAGTTTCAGATTCGTAAATATCGCCCATCTCTACCCTACATTTATCTGTGTTTTGCACCTTATTATTGCAAATAATAAAAAATATATTAGATAAAATAGGGCATAATTGCATTAATAACGCCTAGCGTTCGATGTGGATGTGAATGTGGTTGAGATCATTTGTTCGCGCTTATTTGTTCGTGTTTATTTCGGTGTGAGAATGAAAGTTACAACCAATGGTTATATATGTATATACCAATAAAGTTGTGTGAGTGTGAGTCCATTTATATGTATATATGTATGTACATGCATACATACCTGTGCACAGATATGTATGTATGAATGTATGTATATAGAGGCAATGTCAGTCAATATCTATATTATCATTCGTCACTAAATAGTTTGACATAAAATTCTTTGAAGAATGAAAGTTACTTTGTGACGTTTGCAATCCATTTAAAGCAGTCTAAAATTGCTGTGAGTGCAGTGCGTGACAATTATATAAACTTTTTGTGCAGTTATCTACTAAATCTAAATCCAATTACAACATTGCACTTGTAGTTGCATACAGATACAGAGTGCTTTTGGTTTTACTTTTGCACATTTGTTGCACACTTGGCGAACGGGTATTTATGAATTTTCAAATCCTTCAATTAAATTACGCGAAATGCTTTCGTTCAATTCCGATTCTGATATACATACATATAGGATAAACATATGCACGTATGTATGTATGTGCATACAATGTATGTATATACCCACACTAATACACCAGCACATACACATGTGCATGCCCACAAATGTATGTGTGTGTGCATGTACGTATTTATGCACGTACATATGTATGTGTGTAACCTTCAAGGTTTTTGCTAGAGCAATTCAATGAAGAACGTTGAAAAAAAGTGCAATAGTTATAGTTAATTGGTGTTGGTGTGTGCACGAATGCTTATTCAATTATGTATGTGCGAATTCCCAGTAAGGCAACAGGATAACAATCTGCAATATGCATTTATCCACATGCACATGCAAATGCTCTGAGCTTCGTCTGTCTTCGTCCCCGGACTACCAATAAACAACCATAGCAAGAACAACAATAACAACACAAACTCCAAACGGGCGATTTGGCATTCATTCGCGTAATTTTATTGTTTATCTAACAATATTAATTGAAGTCCCATCATCATTTCAGGTGGAAACGTGCAGAGCTGCGCTCCTGCTCGAAAGCAACGCGAAAATAATTGTTAGTAGGTCAAGGCACAGAGAACAGAGGACGAGGACGAAGCCGAGGACGAACGGAACCGAACTTAAACGTGTTTAAAGATAACTGTAACTGATAAGTATTTCATAATGTCTGATCTCGGCAGTGGAGACGAAGGCATCTCAGGATCAAGTAAGTTATTTACCCCCAATTCAAATAGTGCGTGTATAATTTGTTGTATTTTCCAGAATACAATGCAAGCAATATGGAAGGTGCTTCAAGCAGAAATGACTTCGACACCTCCGGTAAAGGTAAAGTGCGTTTGTATTCGCACGAGTTAGTTTTAGAATATTCCCTTATAACTTATTGTAAATACAAAGATACAAGTAACTAATGAGTTCTTACGTCCTTTAGCAGGCAGCGCTGTTGAACAGGAGCTGGCAACTAAAATGCTTCAAATACAATCAAAACGATTTTACCTGGATGTTAAGCAAAATCGACGTGGGCGATTTATTAAGGTCGCTGAGGTAAATAAGATTTTAAATAGCATTTAGCGTCGTTGCAAACTGAATGACCTTTTGAACGAATGTAAAATTTAAACTTAGACATAGACTGACTACTCGGCATAGGGCTTGCCAGTTTGCACAGCAATAAAATAAAATGAATGTTAAGATTTTGATGCATTCTTTTTGGAATGATATTTCAGATTGGGGCCGACGGCAGGCGCAGTCAGATATATTTAGCGCTATCCACCGCTGCGGAATTCCGAGACCACTTGTCATCATTTAGCGACTACTACGCTTCTTTAGGTAGGACATAAATAGAGTAAAACATATTGTCTTGGATTAATAATATAATAAGCTGGTCAAAACGCAGGCCCTCCAAACACAGATAATTTGCCAGAGGATGGCAAATTAAAGTCGGAGATGATGATAAAGGATAATAGAAGATATTATTTGGACTTAAAGGAAAATGCTCGTGGACGTTTCCTTCGGGTAAATACACAAACACTTTATATTTTATGCCAATCCGTGCTTTGCTCAAATCAACCAACAATCAATCACTTTTTTGACACTGATTCGTAAAACTTGCTGAAGTTATGGATTGGTTTCCATAAAGCATGAAACCGTATCCTATTTGTGTTGAATGCCATCAGGCTTCGATGTGACTTAAATATTTAATTGCAACATCGCAAGAGTTTAATAACTACACAAATTTTCAAATTTAAATTCACACAGCTGATATAAAATCGGCATACTCGTATATACATTTATACGGATATAAATAAATTTATTTTAAATATAAAGTTGGTAGAATTTGCTATACATTTCATTTTATGGTAATTCCCTGCACCTGACTTATCGGCTTATTTATTATTATCACTCATTGCTTTCATGAAAAATTGAGTGAAAGAAATATACATAAGTGTTATTGTTGGTCGTTGGTTATTTGGTTTTTTTTGTTTTAAATAGAAACACGAATTATTTGAATAAAATGGTAAATTTCTTTAAATAACATTTCAGGTCTCACAGACAATTACAAGAGGTGGACCTAGATCTCAAATCGCGCTACCAGCTCAAGGCATGATTGAGTTTCGTGACGCATTGACAGATTTATTGGAGGAGTTTGGAGCGAACGATGGAGGGTATATTTATATTTACTTTGTTATTGTTACTAGTAGTTGTCGGCTTTTTATTTTTGCACCTGTTGTAACGACAATAGAATATATAGTAGCTTCTTTTTCTATTCGACCGATTTTCAGTCCATCTCCCTCTAATTAGTGTGCTCACTAAGAGTCTCTATCTCGCTTGCACCCATTAATTTACCACCATCAACTGGAATATTTTACGAGTTCTGCGGTTTAAAAAATTTGTAATAAAGAGAAGGAGGCGGGTGCATCTCTCAAATAACTTATGTACTCATTCAGAATGATCCCATGGACATATATATCGATATATCGGAGCACAATAGGCAGAGATACCAAACATTAGATACAATCTTGTTGCTTGACATATTCGCTGGCAAAGTATTCATCTCTCTGATCCTGCAGATCGCTTCTTAAATCCTTGAAAAACAATTAAACTAATATGAAAAGAAGATTCGTTAGTAAGCTCCGATCTCGTTGAAATCAGAGAACATGCTTGTTTTTTAAGTATTAACACTTTGAATTAAAAACACAGCCATTATATTAAAAAGAACGCTTTTCGATATTTACCAATTTATTCAGCCCGGCACGTAGAATGTTTTGGAAGTTGGGGAAATACAGCTTGCACTACCTATTTGTGCTTTTCTTAGACATAGTAGAGCGCCTTACTAACTCATTTGTTTTTTCTATACAGATTCAAAGGCGATTTGCCGGAAGAACGTCATATGAAAGTCGATAATAAAAACTTCTATTTCGACATTGGTCAGAACAATCGCGGCGTTTATATGCGGATAAGTGAGGTAGGTCGAATGGATATCTTTAAAACCAATATATTATACTCTTTTGACTTTCCATTTTCCATTAAAGGTGAAAAATAATTTTCGCACTTCGATTACTATTCCTGAAAAGTGCTGGATACGCTTTCGTGATATTTTCAACGACTATTGCGACAAAATGAAAAAATCGTCCGACTCTACCCCAATCACTGCCGATAATAATCTACAGACTACAGCAAATAGTCTTAAATAAATGGCAAGAAAACGTGATCTAAGCAACTATCAAAGATGCACTCAATGCACTAAGTTATAAAATAGTATATAAAGGTTTTCATTTTTGCGCTCGAACCATATTTTTTATTTAACTGGACATGTGTATGCGATATCGCTACCGCCTTTCATTTCATTTTTCAATTTAAACACATTTTGAAATTTCAACTTTGTATCCAAAACAAATACACACAACATACCCACAACATAATTCGATCAAATTCGACACATTTCGACTTCAACTATACGATTTAAATTAAAAAATACATCTTTGTGTTTTGGATGATTTTTCAAAAACCACTGCTGCTTATGATATCTCTTACACACACAGTTAAACCAAATGTTGAAGACCTCGGGAGCATAAAATAAAATACCTTTATAAATACACCTAAATATATATGTATATATATTTATGTATATGCATATATATAAATATATATGTATATATAGTAGCATTTAGCATTTGTAATTCGCTTCTTTTATTTATTTAAATCCGTTTTTTCTCTTTTGTTATTCTTTGTTTTTAAATTTAATGTTGATGCAATGCGGTCACATAGCCCAATGAATAATAATAATAATATTAATATTAATAATGCAACAATATAGGTAAATAATTTAAGAACAATAACGATTGATCTTAATCTGCTTTGGATTTTCAAAATTCATTTAGTACGGTGTGTCTGTAAAAAAGCGATATATATATAATATATATATTATATAGATGTATTAATATGATCCTACTGGAGTCTTGTTTGCAAACCACATTCGATATTCAATGGTGATCTAAGCTTATTGGCTATTTTAGCTTGATATTTACAGTGTTTTAAAATAACCTACATATGTAAATTCATATGTATGTCAAGTATAACGTATAATAAGCCTAATAATTGTCAAGTTTCGGTAACATTGTCACTCCCATTGGGTCCCCCGGCCGGGCTCACACACACACACATAGACAAAAATATATATACAAAGATATGAATATGTGTATATATATATATATATATATATGTATATAGATATATAGATATGTATATATATATATATATATATATATATATATATATATATATATATATATATATATATATATATATATATATATATATATACTAGACCATTCATCGAATGCATGCAAATATATAATCTAGTAGGAGGCATGGTAGACCAGACCACAAAGCATACAAATATGTTTTTGATCAGCTTCTAAAGCTTAGTCAATCAATATAGCCATGTCCGTCCGTTTTAAACGCTAGAGTTACCAAACAATAGAGAAAAGGTTAGGATGTGTAATGCTCGCGTATATAATGCTTAGTACATACTATTTTTTTTTTTTTTATTTATTGCATACATACAAGCATCATCATTCCTTGCCATTCGGATTCGTCCATTATGCCTGCAAATGAATGATAGCATAATTTTTAAATGTTACAAACATACGCTAAGCTAATTGTATGGGCAGATGTGCAATATCTATATGTGTATATACATATGTACACATGTATTTACAGATTTACACACACACTCACACGCACATTTAATGCCCGCGCAGCTGTTATCGTCCTCGAGAGCATCTATTTTTATATAGCAAGCAACTGTAATGGGATTGGATTGGTGTGGGGCGTGTGGGGTGGGGTGGGTGGTGTTAAGCTATATCTATGTTATTACTAAATCATGATTTTAAGCCATAAACGTTAGCCGAATCATAATAACTACACTAGTATACAGTACATAATAGTTTATTCGTTATGGACACCTAACTCCCCGTCTCTGAAGGGTTAATTTTAGCTTAAATCTTGTCTGTTTGTCTGCATGAATACCATTACGTTTGAAATTTGTAAGCATCATGGATATAAAAGAAAGGGGAATCGAACAATATGTGGTAATATGACAACTATAATAGTGTTATTATAAATTGGTTTTTGTATAGCCCAAGCATGGTGTAGGGTATTCCATAGTCAGCACTGGAGGCGACTATATACATTTTTTGATTTTCATTATGTATAAAAACTGTCAGTTATCTCAGCTGTTATCTCATTTATCAGCATCGCTTTTTAAACAATATTATTTTATTTGTTTTATGATCGATGGTAGTGAGGGAGGGGGGGGAGGAGGAGGAGAAGAGAGAGAGGGCTTCCTCTCTCTTGTTAGCCTAAATTTAAATCGCTTTTCCATTTATGGAAACAGATTCCTCGGCTAATCATTGTGGAAGTGGACATCAGTTGCATAGAAACATAACGCATACATACTACATGCATTCATACATTTATAGGTGCAATGATGAATTATTTATTTAATAAACGAAATTGTTATGTTTATGTAGAAACGTAGTGCACAAACACTTTCTCACCGCTTTTCGTAGTTTTAATGGATATATATATATATATATATACTATATATATATATATATATATATATATATATATATATATATATATATGTATACTATATATATGTATGTATAAATCTCGTCATATGTATATCAGGTTGATGTAATTAAAAATTTAATCATAAATACGTTAAAATTGTTAAAGCTTCTAGAAATAATATGTTACAAATTGTCTTAAAATAATTACTAAAACGTTTATAAAACAAAAGTTTCAATGTGATCACGTAGAATACAAATTATTAGATACAATGCAATGCATAGCAAAATAAAAACAACAACAAAACTCAAAAATATATCTAAACAAATGAAATATACTATACTTAGACATATGTTGAAAAACCAATTCAAAACGAAAACAAATACAAAAAGAAAAAGAAAAAGCGTTAAACTAGTATCAAATTGCAGCTTATTACAAGAAAATTGAAAATATTGAATGGATTAACCAAACGTAAACTAAACAAACTAAAACAAAACAAACAAACGTGCGCTACTTCAAATACAATATTTAATAAACAAAACCGAATACATGCGATACAGTCGTCAAATACATAGTTGAAGGGTCAAACCCAATCACATACACACACACACACATACACATACACACCAAACACACACATACAGACACACATAAAAACACACAAGCAAGCCATTCGAAAGTTGTGGACCATGTGTGTGTCTCCACGTAGAAGTAGAAAAGTGCCAGAAACTTTGGGCCGACAGCAGCATATATAGTATATAGTATGTAGTATGTATATGAAGGTGCCTGCCTGCCTGCCGCCTGCCTGCCTGTACAGGACTTGTTACATTGCTGTTCAAACGTAGGTCTCTCTCTCTCTCCTACCAGGGCACAATTAATAAGAGGGGATGGGATGCAAGTATACGTATGTACGAGTTTGTATGTACTATGTGCGCTGTGGAAATATTATAGTATATGGACTAAATGACACATAGGACCGCGTACATATACATACACGCATACACATACACATACGCATACAATATCTATGTATTTGGGCTTGGGAAAGTTATGGGAAAGTTGAAGTAAACAAAATAATAAACAAAAAAAAAAAAAACAAACAAACAAACAAAAACCAACAAAGTATGTACAGTGAATTTATCTTCGATGTTGTATGGCAAACATTTCTAATTCTAAGAATTTTGTGAACGAAATATGAAAATAAAGTTGAATTAAATGCGAATTGAAAATTCAGTAGTAAAATTCACATTTTACATTTCATTGTCGTTTTCATTTGTTTTTCGATCAAATCTACATTTTCACCACACAGTGCAGTTCAGTTCGGCGGTGGGTCCAATTTTCCGCAGATCTGACCCAAATTGGGGCTTGGTTTCTGGTTTTGAAACAATATTGTATACATACAATACATATGTATGTATCTAGCGGTCGCAAGTTAAAAACAATTGGTTTTAATCATTTATATTATTGAAATTTCGTTTGTTTTTATTATTATTGTATTATTACAATTTACATGTATTTTTGGTGTCAATAACCGTAGACATGTTCTGACATGTTGGTGATGCTTAAAAAACACACACAGTTTTGTCATAAGTTATACAATTACAATGTTTCGGCAGATTTACGACAGAATACAAACATACTTAGCCACAGGAGTGATTTTTTGTTGTGTTTTTGATGTTATTTTGAGGATGCCAGTCACTCAAGCGGCGCCAGCGGCGTTTGTCTCGTCATTTTTGTTCTGATTTTTATTCTTTCTTCTCTAGATATCGTTTTGTCAGTAGGTTTGCTATTATGTATTCAAATTAAATAAAAAAAAAACAAAAAAAAATAGACGTAATTGTATTAAGATTAACTACATTTCGCTCATACTATTTCACTCGGGTATCATTAAAATACAATAATATACATACAAGTCGAAATGAAGGGTCTGATATTTAATCTGATTTTCGTTGCGTTCTTTTTTCTTCTCTTTTTTGTTTTTGTTTCTGTTTTTTGGCTTTTTTGTTTTTGTTTTGTTTCAAGACTATGGGTAGAGACAGTTTTTGAAAAATGAGAGCGAATCCGTGAGCAGTCTAGTCAGTTCGTTTGCATAATACATATTTAGAGATATGTATGTAGGCATTATATAGTACGATATAGGATTCGATGGACTTAAGCATCGGTGGAGTGAACATTTACGGAAAATGCGCACAAAGTTTCGTGTTTCTTGCCAACGGCCTTCGCCTGGTATTGGCCAACATCATCCAGATTGCATTTGGCAACGGTGAAGGCATAGCGATTGCCATCCTTGGTGAATGAGTATTTGGAACGGCTCTCGTCCACGGGCTTGCCATCCTTGATCCATGCCAGATTCAGTACCTCGCCATCCAATTCGCATTCGAATGTCGCATTCTCGCCTTCGGTGACCGACACGGAAATCGGGAATTTGACAAAGGCAGGCTGCTTGGGCTCGTCGCCAGGTACCAGGACATTGATGGTGCAGGTACTGAATGATTCGCCGGCATCGTTGAATGCCTCGCAGGTGTAGGTGCCGCCGTCTTCGGGGAAGATTTCGGCTACTTGCAGGCGATAAATATTGGCCTCGTTCGTGTACTGGAAATCTTTGCTGGGCTTGATCTCCTTGTTGTTGTGCAGCCAGACCACATCGAAGTGCTTGGCTCCGATGATGCGGCAGGCTAACGTCACTGCATCACCATCCTTGACAAAGCGGGATTCCAGATGGCTCACTATTTTTGGTGGCTTGTCGCTGCCAGTCACATGACGCTTGGCATTTTTGTCCAAAGCTGAAATGAAATCCAATGTTAATTCTTTGATCCGATCTTTCATGAACACTGGTCCGTGTCTACTTACGCTTGACGGTGAGCTTGCTCTTAGTTTCTACAGCGCTAATCGAGTTGGTGGCCGTGCATGTGAATACTCCTTCATCTTCGGGGAAGACCTCGTGAATGGTGAGGGTGGCAATACCATTCTTATATTTCAAGTCCATAATGTCTGAGGATGAAACGGACTTGCCGTTCTTCGACCATGTGATTTGTGGTTCCGGATCGCCTTTTACGTGGCATGTCAAAACCAATTGTTCGCCATCACGAATTGTCAAATCCTGTAGAGGCTTTGTGAATTCGGGCTTGCACATTAAGGAATCGTCTGGAGGAACTGCAATGGAAGACAGATTAGAAAATGTTCTCCCCCCACCAAGTACGAGTGGGATCCTCAATAATGTTTATAGACTTTGAAAGATCATTGGTCGCCAGCACTTTTTAATGAAACACATCACTCAACTAAAAGTGTAATTCTTTCATTAAGACTTACGTATTAGCTCTTTGGTAGCACTGCGAGATCTTGATGGGCTGCCAGGGGCCTGTAAGCTACTTGACGCATATTTCTTCTTGCTTGAAATGCTATTCTGCGTTGTTGAGGAACTTGTGCTGTTGCCAGACTGTAAATGGGATTATTGATTGTTTCAGTTATATATACATGCATATAGTATATGTATGTATGTTGTCTATATTCCTTACCTGGGTTGTTGTGCTTCTGTTTGTTACTTGCTGTGAACTCGAGGTGAACTGGCGGGTTGTAATTATTGGCGGTGGTGCTGGCTTAAAGTGTTGTTCTATGTACTTTCGATCTGAAGTGAGTGAACAAACGAATCAAACAGAGTTCTACGCTGGAGCTTGTACCAATGTTTATGAATAAACAATCTATTGTTGTAATAGATTGTTGGATTTTTTTTTTTTTTTTTGGGGGGGGGGGGGTGGTTGTACAATACAAATGTACGTCGGGAAATATAGGGTTCATTATTAAAATACTGATAAATTAAGTTATGGGATTGTTGGGTGAAATTTTAGTGTGTCGAAAAGCATTCCAAACATTGTCTTTGATTTCTTAAAACTGACTATACATTTACACACACACGTTTACGGGTATATTTAACAAGATATCGGGATGTAGGTGCATACAATATTATTTCATCGATCTTTATTAACGTATACGTCTACATGCTCTACTTTGGGGTGGGGTGGTGTGGATTGGAGTGGATTTCGGGTTGGACTATGGTAGGGGTAGGGGTAGGGGCAGGGGTGGAGGAGGGGTTTAGACAGGTTGGTGGCAAGATAACCACAACTACGTGTGTGTGTGTGTGTGCATATATGTACATAGAAAAGAACTGTAACGTGTAGATACATAGATTATATTTAAATGAGTGTAGCAAAATCAATTACCTCCTGAATAAAGGAAGTTGTGGGCAAGCTCAGCCTGCTCAGGTGTAACCCATTCTCCTAGAGAAAATTATGAATTATGACATATATAAAATTGTTAATTATGTATTAAGCATGATTTAATTGCATAAATGGTCCAGTTTATGCCATACTACAACCGTCCAATATATAGTATTCGTATAACCCAATTACCGTTCGATAAACAGTAAAGCGATAGATTTAAGAATTGTCTGCACATTATCTTCTTACCCAAATGGCAAGGCAAGCTCTACTATTTAACCGTTCAGCATTGTGGATTATTTTCTAGATGGGCTCAAATAAATTACCTTCGACAATGACGACGCACTCGGTCTCATCCGTTCCATGGCAATTGGTAGCCTTGCAAGTGTACTTGCCGGAGTCCGAAGGTTTGCAGTCAATAATTTCCATAGTGACGACACCATCTGAATGCGTCATTGCGTATTCGTATTTGCTAAGTTCGCGGCCATCTTTGTACCATTTAACTGTGGGCACTGGCTTGCCACTTAGACAACAAAGCAGCTTGCATGTATCTCGGGCTTGCATAACCCGAGGACGTAACAGGAATGTAAAACTGGGTGCCGATTCAGATTCCTCTTGCCAGAAGGTATATGGCAAGGGCTCACGGCGGCGAACTGGCGTCGATTCGGTACGATATCTCGGCTGTTCTTTTGGCAGTGGATGAACATTCAGGAAAACGACTTCTTCTCTGGAGCCGTAATGATTTTCGGCACGAATTATGTACTCGCCGCGATCCTCAAGCTTGACACGATTGATGATGAAGTAATAGTCATCACCAGCATAGCGCTTCATGAACTTAACACTCTGTCGCAGTTCGATATTGTTGTGCGACCATGTGAGTGTGGGCGTAGCAATTGCTATGCAACGGCAGTAGAACTTCACGCTCTGGCCCTCATAGCAAAACTGTGATGATGGGCGAATAACGAAGCGTGGTGCGGCTTGACGACGATCGAAGACGGCATCGTGTATTTTGTATTTCTCCATTAATAGTTTGCGCAGTGAAGAGTACTCGGACAAGCGACCAATGGGTAATAAATACTTTTCAAAGTCCTCGTACTTCTTGCGCAGCTTGTCGCGATATGCAAGATAACGATCGCGAGCAATCTTTTGCGTGAGATCGCTGTGGTCGCCAGTTAGCCATGGATGCAAAAGACATTCGTGAGCAGTCATTCGTTTCTCTTTGTTCGCAAGCAGCAGCTTGCGAATGAAATCTTTGCCTTCTTCGGAAATGTGACGGAAAGCGTCCACATCGAAGTCCCAATCGCAAGCCTTAACGTTCTTCAGTGTTTGTACATCGTTGTCACCAGCAAACGGAGATAGTCCGCTCAAGCTGTAAAGGAACGGGAAAAAATCCATTTACTTTTTATTGCCTGCTATTTTTATGGGATGTCCCATCCACTTACAGAACATAGGCAAGCACTCCAGTGGCCCACATATCGGTGTAGAAACCAACAGGTTCCCTATTCACAATCTCTGGAGCAGCAAACTCAGCAGTTCCAGTGGTTATCTTGACAACTTCATTTGGATCCAATCGGGTTGCCAAACCAAAGTCAATTAGTTTGACGTTGGTGCTGCTGCGGGTCTGGCACATGATATTCTCCGGTTTGATGTCCAAATGAATAATGTTCTTCTCGTGCATGTGTCTAATACCCTCGCAAATCTGTCTCATGTAATTGATAACTTCGGCTTCAGTCATAATATAGCCCTCGGCAGTGATACGTTCGAAGAGCTCTCCGCCGGACAAGCTGAAGGTAGGTAAGAATTTTGGATACTGTCAGATTACATTTGTCCGGTACGGACCATTCAAGAATAACTTACAATTCGAGTATAAGGACCATTTCATCATCGTCCTCGTAGGCGTCGTGCAAATTGATGAGTTTCTGGTGATGCAACTGATTCATAATGTCGATCTCACGACGAATCAGATCCTTCTCAACGGCATGGGAGACAGGGATAAACTTGGCTGCGAAAATGTTACCAGTTGCACGTTCGCGGCAACGATGAACAACCCCGAAAGCGCCAGTTCCGATCTCTTCCAGAATATCATATTTGTCGTAAACGCTACGCTGTGAAATTTCAACAGGCTGCGGTACAAATTTGGAGTATATGTCGAATACATAGGAATCGTAGTCCTTAATTGGACCATCGGCCTTTCCGCGTATTTTCTTGCCATTCTCGTCAAGTTCATATTTGCGTTCTGTTTGCTTCTTCTTAATCGACTCCTTTGTCTTGATCAATGTGCTAATGTCTGATGGGTCAGAGCGACCATAGACGTTATCAGCAAAGATACGGAAGTCATACTCCTTGCCAGGTGTAAGACCACTGACGGCCATTGAGGTGAAACGTGTGTTACCCACACGAATCCAGGACGACAGAGGATGCTCACGACGCTCCACAAGGTAATTTGTAATGTCGCTACCACCGTCCCATACGGGAGCCTTCCAGCTGAGGGACAGTGAGTCTGTGCCAATACTTTCAATAAGTGGGAATCGTGGTGGATCTGGACGGTCGCTAATTTGCACCTTGATGATCGCAGTGTCCGAGCCAAGTTCGTTTTCGGCTGTAATTCTGTATGGACCAGAGTCCAGACGTGAACCATCACGAATAGTCAATATGGCATGCCGTTCCTTAACTTCAACATTATAGTGACCACCTGATTCGATGTTTTCACCTTCCTTAACCCAATGAATTCTGGGTTTGGGGAAACCTGTGAATGGTATCTTAATGACAACATTCTCGCCCTTATCGAAGTAGGCTGTATCTCTGAATCGTGGTGGCACGTTCAATTTTGGTGCAGCTGTAGAAAAAAATCGTGATTAATATTTTCGCCCCATTTCCCAAATAGATAATATTAATACTTACTCATGATAGCCAAGGCAGCACGCGTTGACTTAGCGCCAGCTTTGTTGACAGCACGACAGACATATTCATCGGCATCTTCGCCAAATACGTCGTTGATGTTCAAGAAATGGTTTTCACCCTCTGAATAGATGTGGTAACGAGCTCCATTTGAGATTTCGCGAGCTCCCTTGTACCACGTAATTGTCGGTTTGGGCACACCAGTGATTGTGCAAGTAAACTGTGCATTGTGGTTCTGAATGCAGTTGGCATCGCGCAAAGGCTTGACAATAACTGGAGGTGTTGCTGCCTTAGGATCAATGATTTTAACAGCCTGGGATGAGGAAGACTCCTTCGATAAGCCGGCCTCGTTCTGGGCAAACACGCGGAACTCGTACTGTCGTCCTTCGATCAGGTTGGGGCAATTGATTTGAGGTGCAGCGCTTATAATGGCGTTAACTCTCTGCCATGTGCCGCTGCCCACTTCACGTTTGTCTATCCAGTAACCTTGAATATGAGCACCGCCATCAGATTCTGGCTTGCTCCATTCCAAATGCACAAAGTCTCCGCCAATCTCAGTGATTTGTGGAATGCCTGGGGGCGAGGGCGGATCAATTGGTGCCTTAGCACGGATCGGATTCAAGCCCTCCAATGGTGGACCCATGCCATTTTCATTAACAGCCATAACACGGAATATGTATTCTTGGTTCTCTAGCAAGCCCTGCACATTGAAGTTTGTATCTTTGCAGGTGCTGGAGACGGTAATCCAGTGTGGAGATGATATGTCTTTGCGTTCGACCACATAGTGTGTTACTTTAAGACCACCATCGTAGGTTGGTGGTCGCCATGCCAATGTGCACGAGTGCTTGTTGATATGAGAAATGCCCATTGGGCCAACAGGTGCTGATGGCAGGCCTGTGATATAGGCATGGAATTGTCCGGTCGCTACTCCAGAATCGTTGCTGAGCTCGATTTGATATTGTCCAGCATCGTTCTTTACAATATCGCGTATGAATATTGCAATATAGTCGTCGAAAATGGTGAATTTGAAGTGCGATTCATCTTGACCATCGGAAATAACTTCGTTATTTCTAGTTATCTTCACATTCAGTGGCTGGTCGCCAGAATAGTAAACCTTGATCTTAGTGTTATCTCCCTCGGGCAAGAACAGTTCGTTCGGACATCTGTTAATAATTGGTGGGGAACCTATCTTGAGGTAACCTGATGTGTGCACAAATCCTAGAGAGTTGATTGCTTCGCAGGTATAGTCGCCATCATCTCCAGCCTGTACATTCGAAATGTGCAATCTGAAGACGCCATCCTTGCTATCACATGTAATGCGACCGCCACCCATTTGTATTTCCTTGCCGTTACGCAGCCATCTAGCCGTTGGGCTTGGCTTACCAGAGGCAGCACACTGCAAGGTAAAGTCCTTGCCGCATGGAGCCACTCTGTCTTGCAAACGTTGAATCCAATCTGGTTTTTCTCCGCCCAAGACCTCGCACACTTTAATGGGCATTGTGCAAGAGCTCGGCTCTGAACGTCCAGCAGCATTGACGGCGAAAATGCGGAATTCATAGTCACCCATCTCAATCAGGTTAATAACCGTGTATTCGGTGTCCAATACGTTGTAGTCATTGCATTTAACCCAAACGGCACCACCGATGTCGCGGCGTTCAATAATATAGCCGGTAATGCGAGAGCCACCATCGCTCAATGGCTTCTCCCATTTCAAGTCTACATAGTTCTTTCCAACCTTTGTAACTTGTGGAGTGCCTGGTGGTGATGGTACATTGAACTTGCCCTTAAGCTTGAATCTCAATGATGGTGGTGATGGTTTGCTGAAACCAGCTGCATTCTTCGCCTTGATGCGGAACTCGTACTCGCTACCATTCGTAAGGTTATACAGTTGGTATTTGGTGTCCTTGATCAAGTACTCGTATGTATTCCATGACGAATCATTGACGATATCACGGTATTCAATTTGATATCCTTGAATTCTTGAGCCGCCATCGCTTGCGGGACGTGTCCAAATGAGGGTAACATTGCCGGAGTCCCAATCAATAACCTTCGGCTGTCCTGGCTCATCAGGTACTGTGAATTGATGTTTGGCCACAATTGGATCAGGCATATCAAGTGGATCGGACAAGCCGTATTGATTCTCTGCGCGGACACGGAAGTGGTATTTGTGGTTTGGCTCCAGGCCCATCACATCGTAGTGCGTGTTGCGCACAAAGCTGCTGACCTTGACCCAAGTACCACTGTTGTCAAGTTTCTCAACAACATAATTGGTAATTGGTGAGCCGCCATCATCAAGTGGCGTTTTCCAGGCCAGTGTGCAGGTGTCTGGAGTGATATCATAGGCATTCAATGGGCCTTGTGGTGGTCCAGGTCTGTCTACGACTGTCACATGGCAAGCAGCGGTGTCAGATCCCTTGCTGTTTGTCAATGTTATTGTGTATGAACCAGTCTCTGATCGCTTGGCAGATTTGTTGTGATAGACTGAAGTGTAATCGTCAGTCTCAAACCTGATGCGCTCATCAGGAACAACTTCAAGTCCGTTGATTGACCATAATGGTGTGGGTCTGGGATTGGCGTGATATGGTACAGTGATATGGAACTCTTCTCCAGCAATCACTGTCATATCGCGAATCGACAAGTCAGATGTAATCTTTGGTGCATGTGGTGGACGACGGCAGTAAATAAGGTCGCTCGATGCGCTGAATGGCGACTGACCTGCTGCATTCACTGCAGCCACTCTGAATTCATATTCAGCGTTTTCGATCAGATTTGGTATTTTGCATGTAAGATCTGGGCACAATGCATGAACTGCCTTGGTCCACTTATCTTCGCTGAGTAGACGTTTCTCAATGACGTATCCAGTGATTGGAGAGCCGCCATCGTGTTTGGGCTTAGACCAAGCAATTGTAATGCTATCCTCTGTGGAATCAATTCCACGTGGAATTCCAGGGGCATTGGGCACATCAAATGGATGTCTGGCACGAATTGGCTCAGATGTATTAGCTGGATCAGACTGACCATATTTATTCTCGGCAATGACACGGAAGTCGTACTCTTTGCCAATGGCCAGGTTGCGAACGCGTACGAAGGGAACCGTGCAGAAACTGCTAACCTTGGTCCATGTTGATGAACGGGCTTCCTTCTTTTCAACAATGTAGTTCGTAATTGGAGATCCACCATCATCTCTGGGTGGGTTCCAGTACAATGTTAGCGCGTCACCAGCAAATTCATCGGCGCGCAAATTGGTTGGTGGCTTCGGTCTGTCCAAGACCTTAACGTTGATTGTGGCAGTATCAAATCCAGATGGATTTTTGAGTTGCAGGCGGTATTGACCAGAGTCGGATCGCTTCGAGTTCTTGACCACGAATGCAGCAGCATCATCAGTGAGATGTTGATGCACACGCTGATCATCGTCAAGCACAGTGTCGTTGGAATACCAGAATGCAGTTGGCTTGGGGAAGGCCACATAGGGAACATGAATGCTGAAATCATCTCCGGCACGGCAAATAATATCACGAACTCCTCCAAGGTCCATGCATGGCTTGTTCGGTTGTTCTTCGACTGTGATTGGCTGTGATGGCTTCGATGGGTCGGAGCGGCCAACGTCATTTTCGGCAATAATGCGGAAAGAGTACTCCTCCCCTTCTTTCAAGTTTGGTACGGTATATACAGTGGAATTGATTGGAATATCGTTAACCGGAGTCCAATCTTTGGAATTTTTGGGTCGTACTTCCACATAGTAGCCCTTGATCTTAGACTTTCCATCATTGCGAGGTGGTCTCCAAGATAATGTGACACTATCCTTTGTGATGCGATCTGGCTTTGGTGGCTCTGGTGGGTCTGGACGGTAACGTTGAAGCTCAGCTGTAATAGGATCAGATGGCTTCGATGGCTTGCCAGGACCGGCTTCATTGACGGCAGTTACGCGGAATTCGTAACGAGCGCCTTCGCGCAGGTCAGGAACTGTGTAGCTTGTATTCGGCGTTGGGTAGTTATTACACTTAATCCATTCGCCGCCACGTTCCCTGCGTTCAACAATATATCCTGAAATTGGTTTGCCACCGCAATATTCTGGTGGATGCCATTCCAAGCTGGCCGAGTTTGGAGTATATGCCACAACTTGGGGCTGAGAAGGTGCATCTGGTGCGTCGAAGGGTGACTTTGCAACCACTGGCTTACCCTCTAGGGCATCGGAGACGCCATAGATGTTCTCAGCTCTTACACGGAAGATGTATTTCTTGCCTTCAGTTAATCCCTTGACAGTGTAATTGGTCTTTGGACAATAGCCTGGTGCAGGTCTCCAGTCATCAACACCGAATTCAGTGTATTCAATGACATAGCCGGTGATTTCACTACCGCCATCATCCTTAGGTGGATGCCATTCCAATGAAATGTGATCTGGAGCGGTCTTAGTGTAGGTCAGTGGTCCTTCTGGAGGCGTTGGCTTGTCTACAACGATTATCTCGATATCAGCAGAGTCCTTGCCAAATTCATTGCTTGCAGTGACAGTGTATTTTCCACCGTCTTGTCTATTGGAATCATCGATGCGGAAGATTGTACGTTCCGAGTTTGTATCGTACGAAACTCGCTTGTTTTCTGGTATCTTTGCGTCACCACGCTTCCATTCGATAGTTGGTGTAGGAGCTCCAGAAATGGGTATGTTAACATTGACTGGCTCTCCAGCGCGAACCTTAATACGTCTGCCAACAAGACCATCAAGATGTAGTCTTGGTTTCTCGCGCATAGGACGGGCGCTCAGAATACACGATGGTTCAGATGGCTTGCTGTTACCGGCGGCATTAACGGCCGATACTCTGTACTCGTATTGATGGTTCGGTGATACGCGTTCATCATTGTATTCGGTGGTTGGTACCGGTTCACCATTAATCTTAATCCAGCGACCAGTAGTGACATCACGACGTTCAATATCGTAGCCCAAAATGGGGGAGCCTCCATTGCTGATGGGCTGCTTCCATTTAATGCTAATATGATCCTTATCGCTGTCCAAAAGCTCTGGTTTTCCAGGAGCGCCAGGAACGGTGTATTGGTTCTTGGCGACGACAGGTGAATCGGAGGTTAGAGGATCAGAGCGACCCTGCAGATTTTCAGCCATTACTCTAAACTCGTATTTCGTGCCTTCCAAAAGTCTTGGTACAACAGCATGATTATACTTGGCGTTAACATAGGAAACTGCTGGTACCCAACCACCACCATGAGTCAAGTCACGTTTTTCAATGACATAGGCCGAGATTTCGGAGCCTCCATTGTCCTTTGGTGGCTTCCATGAGATGGTTACAGAGTTTGCAGTGATTTCTTCGTACTCCATTGGGCCTTCTGGTGGTCCAGGGCGATCAAGTACAATAAGTTCAAAGCTGCCCTCATCAATGCCAGAGTCGTTGCGCAATAGCAAGTGGTAAATTCCAGAGTCTGAGCGTTGGCAATTCACTGTATGGACAACAGTGTGGTGTCCAATTGATGTGATTGTTGATCTTTCGTTAGACTTTAATGGGTTGTTGTTATGGGTCCAAATAACTTCAGGCGTTGGCTCACCAATAAAATCGATATCGGTGTGGAATATAAGTCCAGCCTTAATGCGTATTTCATGAAGTGGAGTTATTATCTTTGGAGGCAAGTAGCGTGGCTTAGCCATGACCATGTCTGATGGCTCAGATGGTTCAGACTGGCCTGCTTGATTAACAGCAATAACTCTGAATTCGTACTCTTGTCCTTCCACAAGTTCAGGCACAGTAGCTGTATTCTTGTTTGGTGGAACATGCAGGACATTAACCCAATATGGACTGCCCTTTTCTTTCTTCTGTATGATATATTCTGTGAGCGGAGCTCCACCATCGGATTTTGGTGAAGCCCATTGTAAATCGACATGATCGCGATCCCAGTCAGTAACATTGGGTTTACCTGGAGCATCGGGCTCATCGAATTCGTTCTTGGCAATTATGCTCTTTGATGCCTCCAAGGGCTCGGATTCGCCAATTGCATTGACTGCCTTGACGCGGAACAAATATTCCTTGCGGTGCACAAGACGTGTCACATCATGAACTGGGTGTGTGCTCATGCCAGCGTCGGACCATGTGCCTCTGGATAAGTCCATTTTTTCAATGACATAATGCAGTATGGGAGAGCCACCGTCATCGTCAGGCACATGCCAGGCCAAATGACAGCCATCTCTTGTGATTTTCGATATGTCCAATGGGCCCTTAGGCGGTGAGGGTCTATCCAAAACAGTTGCGTGTGCAGATGCATCGAATGAGCCGTGTTCATTTTTCAGAATCAAAGTGTAACGGCCTTCATCGCTGCGCAACGCTGAGGGTATCTCAAATGTAAGTTCGTTTTGGAACAGGTTGATATCAACACGTGGACTTGGCTCAATTTCTTTGCCATTATACAGCCACTTGACGCTGGGGCGTGGGGAGGCTTCGATGGGCAGAGTCCATCCCAAGCGCTTGCCAGCGTGCACGGTTATATCATTAAGTAGAGATTTGTCAAAGAATGGTGCCAAGAAGCGTGGTTTGCAGATGACAGTGCCAGAAGGATCTGACGGATCACTTTGACCACCCTTATTAACAGCAATTACACGGAACTCATATTCGCCGCCATCGGTCAGATTTGGAATATGTGCCTTGCATTCATCGCCAGGTACACTAGCAGCGCGTTCCCATTGACCGAATTTGGGTCGCTTTTCGATGATATAATTGGTGATAGGTGCACCACCATCGCGTTTTGGTGCTGCCCATTCCAAATCGACGAAATCTTTGCCCCAGTCCACAGCCTTGGGCTGTCCAGGTTTGTCGGGATGAGAATAGGGATCCTTAGCTGTGATGGCTTGTGTCGTGGTCAGAGGTTGGGATTGACCCATCTTGTTAACAGCACGCACTCGGAAATTGTAGTCGTGATTTTCAATTAGGTTATCAGCACGTATCTCGGTGCCAGCGCATTCACCAACTGGTACCCAGCGCATGGCCTCATTATCCATTTTCTCAACAACATAATGAGTGATCTCGGAGCCACCATCATCTTTAGGTGGACGCCAACGTAGCGTAATTGAGTTCTTAGTGACTTCATCTGGACGAATCGGACCTTCAGGTGTAGTTGGAACATCAAGTACGGTGACCTTCACAGTGTGCTTATCGACTCCGTTTATGTTACGAGCAACCAAGGTGTATTCCCCAGTGTCAGCTCGTTTGGCATCAAGCACTCGCAATTTTGTGCGATCATCATAGTTTGAAATCTTGACGCGATCGGTGTTAATAACCATGTTCTCGCCATGAGTCCATTCCTTGCTGGGGATTGGTTCACCAGAAACTGGTACATCAAATTCAAATACATTTCCTGCTTTGATCTTAATATCCAGCATGAAATTACGATCAATCTTTGGTGGCAGATTTTTGGCACGGGCCACATGAGGTTCGGTTGCATCACTGGGAACACCAGGACCAGCCTTATTCACAGCTCGTACTCTGAATTCATATTTAACACCCTCAATCAGATCAGGAACCTTGCCGGTGGTGACATCACCCTCAACTTCAGCGCATTTTTCCCAATCGGGTGAGTATTTGTCCTTCTTTTCAATTACATAGCCAGTAATAGGTGAGCCACCATCACTCTCTGGACGAGTCCATTCCAGGTCAACGAAATCTTTGTCGAAATCTTTGATGGACGGAGTTCCAGGCTTGGTGGGTTCATCGTAGGGATTCTTAGCCTCAGTGGCATGAGGTGTGGTAAGTGGCTCAGAGACACCTTGGCGATTCTTCGCACGTACTCTGAATTTGTATTTGTGTCCAGGAGTAAGGCCCTTGACTGCCAGGCTTGTTGTCGGTCCATCTGTTTCTCCAGCTGGTACCCAGCGACCTGAGATTTCATCCAGTTTTTCGACCACATAGTTCTCAATTGGCTGACCACCGTCATCATCTGGTGGATTCCATTTAAGTGTGCAACCCTCGGCGTGAACATCTTCAACCTTAAGGGGTCCATTGGGTGGAGATGGCTTATCAATTACAGTGACTTTAACGTCGGCACTATCTTCTCCATTGGCGTTTTCAGCATGGACTGTGTAAAGGCCAGAATCGGCACGAGTCGCGCTTGTGACCTTAATTTTGGTATTATAATCGACATGAGTGACTTTAACGTTGTCTTTTGTGTAGAGTTCTTTCTTCTTCAGGAGCCACTTTGTCTTCGGTGCTGGCTCTCCCGAGACCTTACAGTCAAAGGAGAATGCTTGTCCAGCCTTGATGCGAACTTCAATAAGGTTGGATCTGTCAATAACTGGAGGCTTATTACGTGATTTGGCAACAATTGGTGCAGTTGCATCAGATGGCTCTCCAGGACCAGCGGCATTGATAGCGCTTACGCGGAACTCGTATGCTTGGCCTTCAACTAAATCAGGTACAGTAGCTTTGCATTGATCTGCAGGTACTTCGAGTGCTTTCTCCCATTGGCCGTATTTATCCTTCTTTTCAACAAGATAGCCAGTAATTGGAGAGCCACCATCGTTTAGTGGTGGTGTCCAGGCCAAATCGATATGGTCCTTATCCCAATCAGTTGCTCTAAGATTTTCTGGCTTACCAGGTTCGTCGAATGGATTTTTGGCAATAATCGATTCATCTCCAACTAATGGTTGAGATTCGCCTTCTGCGTTTACAGCCGATACTCTGAATTTGTATTCGTTTCCAGGTGTCAGACCAGTTATGTCGGCCTGAGGTTCAGTTGAGCGGCCACATGGCACCCAGCAACCAGTCTCAGGGTCAAGTTTATCAATCTGGAAGTATTCGATCGGAGTGCCACCATCATCGTTAGGGCGTTTCCATTTCAGATGACAGCCTTCCTTATGTACATCAGATATTTGAAGAGGTCCATTTGGAGGTGTGGGCTTATCAGTAATAACCACGTTGATAAGAACACTATCTTTGCCTGAGCTGTTCGTTGCTGTGACTAGATATTCTCCAGAGTCACCGCGTTCAGTTGGGCGGATAACCAATTTAGTATAATAATCTGGAGTTTCGATGGTAACATTCTTTCCAGATGTCAATGGATAATTGGAGAATTTCCATTCTACCTTTGGCGCAGGTTCGCCGGTAATATTGGCATCTAATTTAAGAGCAGTGCCAGCAGATATGGTTATATCACGCAGATTTCTGCGGTCAATCTTGGGAGCCAGGTAGCGTGGCTTAGCAATGAAAGTCTTGCTTGCATCAGAGGGCTCTGATTGGCCGCCCTTGTTCAAGGCAATCACTCGGAACTGATATTCATTGCCCTCAATAAGTCCATTCACAGTGGCGACAGGTGTTGGAGAATCAGTTTCCAAAGCCTTCTCCCACATTGGGCTGTACTTGTCTTTCACTTCAATGATATAGCCAGTTATAGGTGAACCACCGTCACTAGCAGGCTCGGGCCATGCAAGTTCCACTTTGTTTGCGGTCCAGTCGGTTGGCTCTGGTGCGCCAGGCTTTGATGGTACAGCTGAAAAATAGGAATATGAAAAAATGATTAGTGCTTGACATTTCAAAACTGATTCCAAGCTATATATACTTACTGAAGGGATCTTTAGCAATTATTGAGCCAATAGTTTCTAATGGCTCAGACTCTCCCTCTTTGTTCAACGCCTTTACCCGGAACTTGTACTCATGACCAGGTACTAATCCATCGACATTGAATTCTGGCACATCGCTCTTGCCTACAGGTAACCAAATGCCAGTATCAGGATCGAATTTCTCCACCAAGTATCCCTCAATAGGCTCTCCGCCATCATCCTTCGGCTTCTTCCACTTAAGTTTGCATCCATCTTTATGTATGTCGGATACTTCCAGGGGACCTTCGGGCTTACCGGGCTTAGCTAAATTGAAAATAATAATAAATTAGTTTTTAAGAAACACAATAAAGCGGGATGACAAAATAGCCTGTACTGCTTGTACGAGTATATCTACTCACTTATAATATTTATTTGGAACTCGACTTGATCCTGACCATAAAGATTGTGGGCAACAATCTTATAAAGACCAGTGTCCTTTCTTTCTGGGTTATTGTTGATATATTTGGTGTTGTAAGGAACGTTCTCAACATGGCTGGCAGAAGTCGGCTGTACAGACTTGCCATTTTGTGTCCACGTAACGTCAGGCGCAGGCTCACCACTCACACTGATATCCAAGAAGATCGGCTCACCAGCCTTAACATTGTATGTTCGGATATTGCGGCGGTCGATTTTAGGTGCCACTGTTAAAATATATGACAAGAAATAGTCAGCCATAAGCATACTATATAATATTGAAAACTTACGTTTCCTTGGTTTGGTGATGACTGATTTGCTTGCATCGGATGGTTCACCAGGACCAGCTGCGTTAACAGCCTTGACACGGAATTCGTATTCGCAGTTCTCGTCAAGATTTGGCACTGTGGCCTTGCATTCTTCACCAAGCGATGGAACAGGGACTTCGGCACCCTTAATCCATTTGTCAGTACCCTTTTCACGTTTTTCAACAACGTAGCCGGTAATGGGAGAGCCGCCATCATTAAGAGGTGGTCGCCATACCAGATCGACATGATCTTTGTCCCAATCGACAGCTTCGGGTGTACCTGGCTTTCCAGGCTCGTCGAACGGATTCTTTGCAATAATAGAGTGATCACCCGTCAATGGTTCTGATTCACCTTCTGTATTAACAGCCAGAACACGGAATTTGTATTCATGTCCAGGCTCCAGATTATTCAACTCAGCAAATGGCTCCTTGAAGCGACCAGATGGCAACCAACGTCCAGTGTCAACGTCCATCTTTTCAACAATATAATGTTCAATGGGTAGACCACCATCATCTAGTGGCGGATTCCACTTGAGCTTGCAGCCTTCCTTGTGCACATCTGTAACTCTCAGCGGGCCCTCAGGAGCAGCTGGTTTGTCCAAAACAGTGATTTCGAATGAAGCTTCGTCATGGCCGGAATCGTTTTCAGCCTTAATTGTGTATTTGCCAGTATGCGAGCGCTTGGCAAATGGTACTGCCAATTTGGTGCGGTATGGTTCCATATCAATGTTGTGATCATCGCCCTCAATACGAGCCTTGTTGTGGAACCAAGTCTTTGTGGCTGGAGGCTCGCCAGACACCTTGATGTCATAACGAACATGTTGGCCAGCTTTGACAGTAATGTCTTTAATATTGGTTCTATCAATTTTGGGGGGAGCAAAGCGATCCTTCGCAGTCATTTGATCAGATGGCTCCGATGGCTTACTTTGGCCTGCCTTGTTAACAGCCTTGACACGGAATTGGTATTTAGTGCCTTCGATTAAGTCATTGACACGCGCCTTACAATCTGGTGTATTTGTTTCCAAAACCTTTTGCCATTTTCCGGTATTGTTATCTTTCTTCTCAACAATGTAACCGGTGATTGGTGCGCCACCATCGTCATCGGGCGCCCGCCATTTAAGATCTGCATGGTTGGCAGACCAGTCAGTAATTTGCGGTTTGCCAGGGGTATCAGCTGCATCGTATGGATTTTTGGCTGTGACAGGTGAGTCAGTGACCAAAGGTTCAGATTCTCCTTCAGCATTGACGGCCTTTACGCGGAACAGGTATTCCTTTCCTTCGGTTAGGCCAGTAACATCTGCTTCTGGTGTTTTTGTTGTCAAAACTGGTACCCAACGGCCGGTTTCGGTGTCCATGCGCTCCACAACGTAGTGCTCTATCGGCTCACCACCATCATCATCAGGTTTGTCCCATTTCAAGTGCAGACCCTCTGCAGTAACATCAGAGACAGCCAAAGGACCCTTAGGCTTGCTTGGCTTGCATAGCACTTCCAATTCCACTTCCACAGTATCAGTGCCGGAATCGTTCTTAGCGGTAACAACATATGTACCTCTATCAGCACGTCTTACTTTCGGCATTATGAACGTCGTTTTGTACTCCTCATTTTCAATTTTGATTTTATCGCTGGAAGTTATTTCAGCTCCGTTGTAAGTCCATGTAATTTTCGCTGGAGGTTCGGCCTTAACAGCTGCATCCATGTGCAGCATTTGTCCGCTTCTCAATATCTTCTTTTGCAGGTTCTTGCGGTCAATGTGGGGCTTCAGGAAACGAGGCTTAGCGACAACTGATTTCGAAACATCGCTAGGCTCACTAGGACCAGCCTTATTGACGGCAACAATACGGAACTCATATTCCTTTCCTTCCTCAACATTTGTGACTGTTCCCTTTGTCTTATCTCCAGGAACGGTGGCTGCATCAACCCATGCACGTCCTGACTTGTCGCGCATTTGAATGACATACTTTTGAATGGGAGCGCCACCATCGTTCTTTGGTGGATCCCATGCCAAGTCCACAAAGTCTTTGTCCCAGTTAGTGGGCTCTGGACGACCAGGCTTATCTGGCTCATCGAACGGATTCTTTGCAATGATTGGTTTCTCTGTTTCCAAATCTTCAGACTCGCCTTCCTTGTTGACAGCTCTGACGCGGAACTTGTATGGTTTGCCTTCATGCAGACCAATTACCTTAGCCTCTGGCTCAGTGCTCTTGCCACAAGGCAACCACTGGCCAGTATGTGGATCAAGTTTTTCGATTTCGTAGTAGTCGATTGGTGCACCACCATCATCATCGGGCTTCTCCCATTTCAACTTGCAGCTGTGCTTAGTAATATCATTGACTTGCAATGGACCCTTTGGTTTGCCTGGTTTACCCAAAACTGTAACGTCCAGTTCAGCAACATCCTCGCCAACTTCATTGGTGGCTTTGATGGTGTATTTTCCACTTTGTGGGCGCTTAGCGCGCATGACAAAGAATTTTGTATTGTAATCAACATTGTCAATTTTGATTCCTTCTTCGTCGCTGACCAGCAATTGATCCTTAAAGAACCACTCCACTTTCGGCGCAGGTTCGCCCTTGACATTGATGTCGAGGCTAATCGATAGACCAGCTTTGACGATCACAGGCTTCAGATTAGTACGATCAATATGTGGTTTCACTGTAAAACAAAACACGGAGTATACATGTAGTATTAAGAAAAGAAAGAGGCGTCGTTTTAGACTTACAGAAACGAGGCTTAGCTGTATGCCAGTTGGTTTGCTCTGACGGCTCAGAGGGGCCGGCCTTATTTACAGCACGAACACGGAATTTATATTGCTGACCTTCTTCGAGTTTCTTAACCACACCCTTGCAGATGGGTCCCTCAGTTTCAGCTGCTTTGACAAACTCTCCCGAGTCTTTGTCCATGACTTCAATAATATAGTTGGTAATTGGAGAGCCTCCATCGCGAATTGGTGGTTCCCACTTAAGTTTGACATGGTGTTCATCCCAGTCTTCAAGTTCAGGCAGTCCAGGTGGTGCAGACACATCAAATGGATTCTTGGCCACAATGGCAGAATCTGTTTCAAGTGGCTCAGATTCACCCTCTTCATTAACAGCCTTAACACGGAACTGGTAACGGTGGTTTGGTTCCAAGCCCTTGACATCAATTTCAGTTTTCTCGGGATCAACAGAGCCAGCTGGCACCCATTTGCCAGTTGCAGTATCCATTTTTTCGACAACATAGCTTGTAATGGGAACACCACCATCGTCTTTTGGTTTCTTCCATTTGAGCTTGCATCCTTCTTTGTGTACGTCTGAGACTTCCAATGGGCCTTCTGGCTTGGACGGTTTGTCCAAAATAATGACCTCTACCTCAGCCTCATCCACGCCGTTAATGTTTTCTGCGCGGAGCTTATAAACACCAGACTCCTTGCGAGTGGTATCCAACAAAGTAAATTTGGTATTGTAGTCTTCGTTATCCAATCGTGCTTGTCCAGAGGGTGTGACTTCTTTCTCTTTGAAGAACCAGGTTAGCGTAGGCGCTGGCTCACCCTTGACATCGACATCAAACTTAACCGTTTGACCGGCATGCACCTTGACTGGCTTCAGTTTTTCTCGATTGATGGATGGTTTGACTAAAATTGGTTAATGGGCATTGAAATTATAATCTATTCATATGAGAAAATTGAAAAATGCAAGCTTTTTAAGCCACTTACGATAGCATCAACATTTGGCTTAACATAAAAATGTGCATATAGAATGGATAATTAAAAAATATAGCTAAAATAAAAGCAATTACGAAGGCGCTAAAAATTGACACGGCATTGCAATCGGTGCTGAAAAAGTGGAAGTAATCTTACGATTTCTGGGCTTGGCCAAATGAGGGTCAGTTGCATCACTGGGCTCGCTAGGACCAGCTTTGTTGAGGGCGCGAACGCGGAATTGGTACACATTTCCTTCAGTAAGGCCCTCAACGGTAGCCTCCGGTGTGGGCGTCTATAATAAAGTGGACATTAGTACGAGGATACTTGTATGATGTAAAGTGATGTCTTTGAAATGCCAGGCAAACTTACGCTTGTAGTGAGAACCTCATCCCAAATTGGTGAAAATTTATCCTTCTTTTCAATAACATATCCAATAATTGGAGCACCTCCATCATCCCTCGGCGGCTCCCACTTCAATTTCACCATATGCTCATTATAATCCTCAATCTTTGGTGTACCTGGCTTGGTGGCAGCATCATATGGATTCTTTGCCACTATGCTGCCATCGGTCTCCAAAGGTTCTGATTCACCTTCCTCATTGATGGCCTTGACCCGAAACTGATACTCATGGCCTTCTTGAAGGCCCTTGACATCAAGTTCGGTATCATTGCCAGAGGTACGACCGACAGGTACCCAACGACCTTGTTTCTTATCGAACTTCTCAACTTGGTATGCTGTAATGGGCTTGCCACCATCGTCTTCTGGTTTTTGCCACTTCAGCTTACAGCTATCTTTTGTGATATCCTTAACGGCCAGTGGACCCTTTGGCTTACCAGGTGGAGCCAAAACGTTAACTTCCACAGTGGCTTCATCTTCACCGTGTTCGTTCTTAGCAACAATTTTATATGTGCCGGTGTGTTTTCTGACTGTGTCAATAATGGAAATTTTCGTATTGTACGGAACATTTTTAATTTCACTATTGCTGGGTAGATCCTCGGGCTTGAGCTCCTTATCGTTCTGGAACCAAGTTATGGTTGGTGGAGGTTCACCGCGTACATTAACGTCGTACTTGATTGGCTTGCCAGCACGAATTAGCAGAGGCTTCAAGTTGGTTCTGTCGATGCGAGGTTTCACTGCAATGGCCGATTGAATAGACAGACATCGATATAGGTATTAGTTGCTTAAAGAGTGGTAGGAATTTTTACGATTTTTATACTTACACTTCTTGTATTTCACTATTTGTGGTACGCTGGCGTCCGATGGTGGCGATGGACCAGCCTTGTTGACAGCTATAACGCGGAACTGGTATTCACCATATTCTTGCAAGCCGGCTACGGTTGCCTCCAACTGATCGCCGGGAACTTCCATAGCCTTTTCCCATTCTGGCTTATTCTTGTCCTTCTTTTCAATGATATATTTCTGAATTGGAGCACCACCATCGTTATTGGGTGCTGTCCATTTGAGACTGACACTTTGGTTATCGTAATCTGTAACCTCTGGTGTGCCGGGCTTGTTGGGCTCATCGAATGGATCCTTGGCAACAACGCCAACCAATGTAGTCAATGGCTCAGAGTCACCTTCCTCATTGACAGCGGAGACGCGGAACATGTACTCAGATCCAGGATTGAGACCTGTCACATCGAAGCTTGGTGGCTCCTTCTCACCTGGAGAGCGGCCAACGCGTACCCACTTTCCAGTAGCTGTATCCATTTTCTCAACAACGTATTCCTTAATTGGAACACCGCCGTCGTCCTCTGGCTTTTTCCATTGCAATTTACAGCCAGTTGAGGTAACATCGCTGACTGCAAGAGGTCCTTTGGGTGCACTGGGCTTACCGAGCACAACCAATTCAACTGTTTCACGATCTACACCGTTGCGATTTTCCGCCTTGAGAGTGTAGAAGCCGCTATCCTTGCGCACGGCATTGGTAATAACAAAGTCTGTATGGTAGTCGACATTTTCAATCTTAATCCGATCTCCTGTCGTGAGCGGCACATCATCACGCCAACTCCAGTGCAATTCTGGAACAGGCTCGCCGACAACGTCGACCGACCACTTGTGGGTACGACCACTCTTGATAGTAACGCGCTTGAATGTGGATCTATCGATTTGTGGTTTAACTATGGATTTAATGGTAAAAATTTGTCAGTCGATCGGTTGATTCAGATATATGCTGCTAAATACATATGCTTCTGCGACTCAAAAGCACTTACGTACGTGTTAAAAGCGTTGGCAGTAAAGCTGGTACGATTTGCGGCGAAATGAGTTGCTATTGCTAAAGCGTGAAGTTGCTAAATGATTTATTATATTGACTTTTAGACGTAATGCAAGTATTATTTTATTATTATTATTATTATATCCTGTTCGATAAGATCGATGAAAAAGACAAAATTGTTATATATTTTTTGTTACAACTACCACTACTCGTATTTAGATTTGTGTTAATGCGTCTTTTGTGAGAACAGCACGATCATACAATTATCTTTAATAGCTACTACATAAATTGATTGGACGCTGATACTTTCTGGAATTACCATCTGTTTTTGCAGATTATTGAATTTATGGAAAACACGTTACAGGACGATGGTGTGTGAGATATACTTGTATTATACGAGTATCTTAAATATTTAACGATGCGTACTGAATAGATGTGGTAAGTGCGTGAATATTATATCTTATTATTATTATTATTTGTATTATTACATTGTATTTTGCGGGAGATACTACTTGTATGTACATTTGTGATCATCTACGTCGAATACTAAAACATATTCGTAGATTAATGGTGGACACTATTGATGTATTTTAAGCTAGCATGTTTGTTTGTGCACTCTGCATTGAATGTTAAGCCAAAAGCCGTTTATTAAAGTGACCTTTATACATAGATAGAGTGCTTTGTAGTACTTACGGTTCCTGTGTTTGCAGAGATGGTTATCAGTGGGCTGCGAAGGCTCTGAAGCACCAGCTTTGTTGACAGCGCGTACGCGAAACTGATAAACCATTTTCTCTTTAAGTCCCTCAACCTTACATTCGGGTGTGGGATCTTCTGTCTTGGCTACTTCGGTCCATGTTGGCGAGAATTTGTCCTTCATTTCAACAATATAGTGAGTAACTGGGCGACCACCATCGGAGGGCGGTCTCTTCCACTTAAGTGACACACTCTTGTTATCGTAATCGTCGATAGTTGGCTGACTAGGTGGACTTGGTGGGTCGTAGGGATTCTTGGCTTCAATGGCGTCGGTTGTCTCAAGTGGCTCAGATTCGCCCTCTTTGTTGATGGCTTTGACACGGAACTTGTATTTCTTGTTTGGTGTAAGTCCCTTGAAGTCGAAGGAGGTCTCATCGGGACCAACCTCTCCGGCTGGAATCCAACGACCCGTTTCTTCATCCATGCGCTCAAGGGCGTAGCCGGTGATTTCACAGCCACCGTCGTCTTGAGGTCGCTTCCACTTCATCTTGATATGATTGGCGCGAACTTCTTCGGGTTCGAATGGACCACCCGGAGCCAATGGGCGATCCAAGACTATGACTTGAGCCTCAGACTCAATGGTGCCTGAGCTATTTGTCAAAACCAATTTATATTTGCCAGTATCGCCACGGATAGCTTTCTTGATAGTTATTGACGAGTTACGTTCCAGTTGTTCCAGACAAATGCGCTGGTTGTCGAACTTCACGTTTTCGGTGCCCTTCACCCATGTTGCCGTTGGTTCAGGCTCACCATCGTATTTAATATCATAGCGTACGGTTTGTCCTTTCTTGACCGTGATATTTTTGAGGCCATCGCCAACAAGGAATGGTTTGACGAAACGGCACTTCGCAATAATGGCTTTTGTTTTGTCGCTAGGTTCGCCAGGCCCTGCCCGATTAACAGCACGGACTCGAAATTCGTACTGCTGGCCCTCTTTAAGTCCATCAACGGTGCCTGCTCTAGCATCTCCAGGCACTTCTTTACCGGCCACCCAATCATTTGAGAACTTCTCTTTGTACTCAATGACATAGGATGTGATGGGATCTCCACCATCGCTATCTGGTGCTTCCCATTTAAGATCGGCATGATCCTTATCCCAATCGGTAAGGTCAACATCTTTGGGCTTGCCAGGCTCATCCCATGGATCCTTGGCAAGAATTGAATTCTTGAAGGTGGCCGGATCTGATGGGCCAATTTTATTTACAGCACGTATGCGGAATCTGTACTGCTTCTTTGGCACTAAGTCCTCAATTTTCTTGGAACATGGTTCACTTGGCAAAACTTCAGCGACAGGTTCCCAGCCTTGTTTCTTACTAAGATCTTGCCGTTCAATAATGTATTTGGTCAGTGGAGTGCCTCCATCATCGGGAGGTGGTTTGAAGTTCACAACACAAGATGTTTGATACACATCTGTGACATCAACATCTTGCGGTGGCTGAGGAACATCTTGGCAAGTAATTTTGACATCTTTGGTATCCTCTCCTTGTGCGTTCGATAACTTGATTTGATACGGGCCTGACATATCCCTGGATGGTTTCTTGATTTTGAATGTGACTTTATCATCTGTAATAGCCACCTCAACATCTTTAACAGGCAATGGCTTGCCATCCTTGACCAATTTGGCCTCAACAGGAGATTGTTTGGTACCGCTTACTATTCACGAACGAAGACATTATTTACATACTTATATTCGGGCTAAAACAAATAAAGAAAGTGGTATTTACCTTTGTATGGTACTTCTATGATTACAGGCGCACTTATTGGGCCAGCAAACTCTTCTGGACAGTCAATGTTGGGCCTGCTCTCTCCCTTGCGCACGGACAGCTTGCATGACGACGTTAGTTGTCCCGACTCACACGTGATTTCGCCCTGATCAGTCAGTTCTAAATTATTGAAAATCAATTGATGTTTACCACCACCCAAGTTCTTGATTTCGATGCGATCGCTCGGCACTATCGGCTCTCCATTGAATTTCCAATCGCATGGTGCAGTTTGGTCTTGAAGCTCGACATCGAGTACCAATTTCTCACGCTCCACGGCATCTGTATCCTTGAGCTTTTTGTTAAAGCGATTTTGATCTAGAAGTAAATACATTTTGGACTTATAACTGTGAAGTTGGGGCATACTCGATAAGCACTTACAGTTAATTATTATTTCAGCTTCAGTCTTATCAGCATTAGTTGTGCACTTGAATTGGCCAGCATCGGTAACCTTGCAGTCCTTAATAATAAGTTTACGCTTGCGACCTTCCTTAACGATCTGCATGCGTTTATCTGGCTTGATTTCTTCATTGTTGCGGAACCATTGAACTTCGCCCTGTGCATCGTCGATCTCACAGGCCAGAGTAACGGTGTCCTTCTCAATGCACTGTTGTGATTTTAGAACCTTAACAAACTTGTAAGGATACTCAACAACTTTGAGAGCGCACTCGGTCTTGTCGGGCTGCTTGTCCAATTGACATCTGTACTGGCCAGAATCCTCCAGCACCGACTCCTTAATAATCAACTTAAGGTTGCCATTAATATCTTTAGAGATCAAATAACGAGGATCATCAGACTCGATCTTTTTGTTATCCTTGAACCAGTGCACATTGGCCATGCTGCTGCTTACGGAGCACTCCAAGGTCGTTTCGTGTTCGGTGAATCCTTCGAGCTTCTTCTTGAGCGGCTTAGTGAAGGTATATGAGGGATCAGCCTCTTCGACGTTGAGGAACGCCGTGCTGGACACACCGCCGATTTCGATGGTGTACTTGCCAGTGTCCTCCACCTTGGGTGTCGTAATTATCAGCTGATAGGTATCGTTCTCGTTCTTGAACTTGAATTTGCTGCCAGTGAACACCTCCTCCTTCCTGAACAGCCATTTGGCCTTGCAGTTGGGCTTGCTGAATCTTGCTTCAAACACAACCTTCTTATCCTTGCCTTCCTTGGCAAATTGATCGATGAGAGGACTTAGGAACGACTCCACCTTCTGGGCTCATGTAGCAATCGGATTCGCGATTTTTTTTTTATTGCGTTGTCAAAAATGGGTAAAGATGTCAAACGACAATCGATTTGATATACGATTAATAATCTTTCTTTGATTTACATTTCTGATTGATATTAGTAAATAATATATGCACACATATAAACTCTTATACAGATGTCTAAGGACACCAGTTGTGAAATCCATATGTGCGCTATAATTATTTCTTATGCTTTTTCGCAAAATGTTTTTCAAAAAACAAATACTGTATGTAATTACAAAATCCTAAAATCGTTTAGGATCGCAAAACGTACTTGTTTTTTTAGTACCATATAGAACATATAAAGAGGGGTAACCACTGTAATTGGAAAGTTTTATTTTTGGCACACCTTGGGTACATATGTAGGTTGTTTGGGCGATGCTTCTGTGAAGCTTAATTCAAGAGCTCTCCTTCTTGAATGGGAGTAAGGGGATATAATAAAAAGAGAGATATCTTTTAAAGGTTTTCCAAGGTGTACTGACAAAAGTCAAAACTGACCAATTACTGAGTTGCCCGTTTGCACATGCATGCCCATAAATATGGAAATATTACGCTCAAAATGTTTCCACATTCATGAGAAAAATATAAAATCTATGCATACACGGCTATGAAATTAATTGGCTGTTCACTCCCCAAAATATTATTGTTGGCGTTTCTGGTGCTTCTCCCAAAGGGAATTTCGAATAATGTTCTCCTCCATCCGAATATAAAAATAAATTAAAATGTAATCTACAGAATAGAATAGGGAAAAAAACACCAATCACCATCAATAAGTTTCTGAGGAGTGCTGCCATATTTGCGGATATACGGGGTATACCGCCATTAGATACTAAGCATATCTTTTTAATGCCTAAGTCGTATATCGAATGCAACGTTTGATAACCGCTGTCAAATCGGCGAGCGCGTCAAGTGCAAAAATAAGCAGCGGCAATGAAAATTCAAACTTAAAGCTCTTTTTTTTTTGGCATGCAGGAAGTAGTACATAAGTAGATCCCATAGATCGGAGCGACAAAATTGTTATTAACTGAGGGACGAAAGGTAATGTATTTGATGAGAAAGAAGCATTTATGTTGGGACAGGTTGTGGAGTTGTGTTCCAACTTTTTGTGTTACGGTGCACATGAGATGACCCGATTCGATGCCAAACTTAATGCCGAAAAAATCGCAAAATGCAAACATCAGTTCAACACCGTGCTACGGCCCGGCTCTGTTCTTTTTTTTTTTTTTGTTTATTGCAGAAAAGAAAATTATAAAAAAGAAGTTATACTTGCGCCAAGACAGATAAGAAAAGAGAGAGAGAGAGAGTAGGACAGAGATACTCTGAGATTCCATTAAACTCGCTACCTACTTAGATACTGTTCTGTATACAAAGTTTAGAAATGGAATCGCATAAAATTAAAAAGGTTTCACTTTGTTGCAAAATTGCCAAAAAACAAGATTTATTCTTGTCACTGTAAAAGGTTTGTTGTTGTTGTTGTTGGTTTCGGTATTGTACACACGATATACCTATATTAAGTATTAGAATTATAATAGACATTTTTAAAGCGCACCTCCTCACGTCGAAACGGATGCAACGTTGGCCAATCTGGGATCAACTCAGCCAAAGATGGTCTACGTGATGTTTGCGTCTAATTTGCATATCATATAATGAATAGAAGTGATAGATCATATGAGAAAGTAGCAATTTGCGCCCTACACATACATAGTTTTAAATGTATGCAACTGAAGTTGGCCCATCAAACCATATTTGTAATTCACGAGTATATCTTCCTCTTAAATCTTGGCCTAGTTGGAATGCAATACAATCTGAAATGTTGCTCCCTAGTTATGATGATGCCTTTTTGATGTATGGCTTGTATTTCGGAGTCGATATTATTGTGAATTGAAGATATTTACTTATGGTTGGTAAATATAAATAGCATCGGCTGGCATGATGGTTTAAGTTTTTCGATGAATATGTGCTTTTCATAACAAATTAAAATACTCTACGTCGATAGCTTCAAATATAAGTATATAGCAAGCCCTTCGGAAAGTTTGCTCATCATAAGTGGTTTTAAGTCATTGCGGTTATATTTTGGGGGGCAGTTAGTTTCTTCAGGTGTTCCCTCATATAATCTTGTAAGGCGTATTATTATTTTTTTTATAGGTACTTATAATTCTTGCATGCCTATAATTAAGAAATGATGTAATACTGAAAAGGGATTGAGCAAACTTTGAAGGGCCCTCTCGAATTTACGCATAGAAAGCATCTATGAGGCTATATACTATAAGTGCCTTAATTGTAGTAATATATATAGTGCACTGGATGTGGAAAGCGCAGTCCTGTTCGCGTCTACTTGCCAACCCGACTAAAACTACCATTGGGTTATTGTTTGGAAATTGCAAATGAAAGCAAAGCGCATATACAATCTGCTTCTTACCCTTTCAACTTTTTTAAGAGCAGGTAACGGTTTTTCAGTTTCTTTAAGATCTCCCCAATTGGGATCTTGTTCTTCTTTGTCCCATTTTTGATAACGACGTTTCTTAAGCATGGCACGGAAATCCATGCCACTAGAATCGGAGACATATAGCTGCATCTCAGCCGAGTCTTCGCCGTGTATGTTCGAGACAACGACCTTATATTTGCCTTCATCGTTGGGCTTGCACTTACGCATACACAGAGTAATTGTGTTTGTTTGTCCATCTGTTAGGAACTTATAACGTCCGCCTTCAAGAATCTCACTAACTCCTTTGTAGAACTTGAATGTGGGTGCCGGATTACCCTCGACACCGACCGTAAGGTAGGCCGTCGAGTCTATATGTTTATGGGCACGAAAAAAATGTGTAAAACAAATACAATTGTTAAACTCGTTAGTCAAGAACAATGTAATGCATGTACATATATCCACCAAACTGTCGGATTATTATTCAAATGTGAGATATGACAAAACATTAGATTAAATAGAGTGTTTCATGATAGATTCTGGAATGGTTCTTCTGCTACACAGAGAGAGAGAGAGAAAGAAGGGGGGGGGGGGGGGGGGGGGGGGGGGGGGGCAGTACATACCTTCGACCACTGAGTAGGACTCCTGGACATCAACAATAGCGGGTGGACCGCCATCGCCGACATCGCGCAATGGAGTCGATGGCTTATTGATAAGGTCCTCCAAGTCCTGTACGCTGGGACGGCGCACATCGATCGAGGGTCGTCTCCTCTGTTATGGCCAATCACACACAACATATGGGAGACAAGCACGTAAACAAATAGAAGGAGACAAAATCGATTAGTCATAGTCACAGACACTCGTGGAACATTCAATTCTTTATTATTGATCGAAAAAATTGTTTAAAACTACGGATTACATACAAACAAAAAATCGAAATTCTAGGGAAAAGGGCGACAAACTATGCCAACTACGAGTACCAAACTAAACATAAAGCTGTATAAAAATCTACTATGCAAAGTAAAACATATGCAGAATGGGAATAATACTATGAGTTAAGATCGATAATTATCAGTTGGGAATGTTTGTAAGTACTTGTATATAGAATAGCTACTCGTACGTTAGGTTGTTATTTATAGCAAAGCGATCGCAATTGATATTATGTACATTAGTATAATAATATCCTGCATCACATATTTCATATGCAATTCTCAATTCTTTTTCTTATAGAATATGTTAGCAAAATTATCAAATGTTTAGTTTTTAGTTTTTTCAATAAGGGGTTTTTTTATCGACTGAAACTTAAACTAAGGAATTGTAGAAAGCCATTTGAAAATGTATAGTTATTGAAAAATTCGATATCAGTTTGTAGTTAAGAGTTGCAGTCCTAATACTAAGTGCTTCTAGGATTCGACATGATTACAAATCTAGCAACGATCTGTTCAGATAATGACAACCAAATCGAATCCAGACTGACAGACAGATGCAATATATGAAGACTTTAGTACAAAATGGAATGGTTTGTACATAGTTTGAGGTCTGTTCTTTCGTAAATTTGAAACTCGTATGTTGGTAAATGTTGGTTGTTGTCCTTCGAGTAGTTTCGGGATTTTGGGCTAAATCCATTTCACCTATGGGTATTATTTACAATTGAAACATACACAAATACATTATGTACATACATACACGTGTGATTGTTGTACTCATGTTTGTGAAACTTTATTTACAAGATATGCTCTATAACTATTTAATGTTATATACGTCTTTTCTTTATACAATTAGCATCATTGGCGAACAAGAAAACAAACGAAAACAATTGAGAGCAAATGTGATCGTTCGATCACGATTTAAGACCTGTTTAGTGTCACCCATTTCGCCGGGTCGATGTTGTTTCTTCTAGTATGTTGTGAAGTAGTAAAAAAAAAGAGAGAAACAATTCAAAAATCGGTTAATACACCACCAATCACAATTTCAACGTTCTAGAGAATCTAGTCCGGTTATGCGTCGCTCCAATAGCAGCTCTTCAATCGTCCAACCTCGTTAAATCACACACATAAGTAGGCCTAACTACTCCTATAAGAATCTGAATCTGAGAATCCTTGGTATCGTTCGAATGCATCTGAGTCAAACACAGATCAATCAAATCATCTTGTATTATGTATTATGTACTATGATGGGCACCAATAGATAAGTGAGGTTTCCATCTGGTTCAATACATTTTGGGATTAGTATTGTTCTTGTAGATGTGCATTATACTAGTTATTTGTGTTATTTTGATTTTTGGTTATGCAGTGCAAATAGATAATCAGGCTTAGCGTCTTATTAGCAACTCGAGCAAGTCTCTCACGCAAATTGTTTAAGCCATAAATAGATTTCAATTTGCGTTTCGTCCTTTTTGGTAGCACCGCTCTCCACTACATATGTATATGTATGGAGATAGAGGCAATAAGTAACACGAATAGTATGATATACATATTCAAAAGAAGAAGAATAACTAATAAAAAATTAATGTAATAATGCTAAATGCTTTTTATTTTTGTTTCGAATCAAATAACAACAAAACTACTGTAATTTACTGTCGGTGTGAGTAATCCTTTTTGAATCAACTACGGATTTGTAATTGCTTTTGTATGCATGTAGTATATGTTGGTGTTGGTATTGGTGTGGGTGTAGGTGTGGGTGTGGGTGTGGGTGTGTGCGTGTGTATATAGATATATAGATGGGTAAGCTTCTTCGAGTGGCTCACAAAGTGTTAGGAGAAATGAGACCAAACACTACATAAAGCAATGCACAACTAACTCTCACCTGTCCTTCACCGACCTCGCCTGGCCTCAACAACTGGAATATTTATATTTTAAATCGAATTAAAATGCTGGACAACAATTGCACATACATTTTGTTTTGCATTTATGTAATTGATTTGCTGCGCATGTATGTATGTCTGTGTGTGTGTGTGTGTGTGTGTGTGTGTGTGTGTGTGTGTGTGTGTGTGTGTGTGTGCGTGTGGTGGGTGTAAGATTGTGTGTTTGTGTGTGTGTATCTGTGCTGCATGTGGTTGTGAACTGTACGATTTAGGGGGCAATTGGAACGATCTTTGGATAATTTCGACTAACAAAAAAAAAAAGAAAAAAAACAACAAACAATCGCTTCACACCACCACCTACGAATCATCGTCATTAATAAGTACATTACTACTTAGTAGGTGCTATCACATACAAGTAGTTAGTCGTCAGCTCTGCCCACACAGTAGTTACTAGAAGAGGCAAATACTCTCGAATTGGTTTACTTTTAAAGCATTTCACCTATTGACTTCAAATAAATTTTCCCATCTTGCTGATCGTAGCACTGCTACTAATACGGATACTAATACGGATACTAATACGGATGGATACGAATACGGATACTAATACGGATACTGATACTGATATTGATATTGTATGGCACACAATATTCGCGGCAATGCACGTCTACTCTTTACTCACGACACTTTAAACTGAATATTAATTAAATTGGCGCAAAAAAAGTGTTGGCATCAAATAGAAATCCAAGTCTGTTGGCCATGAATTTCAGCTGCAAGCAGAAGCAATAAATAGCAGCCATTTATTTCGATCTATATTCTCACACACGCACAAATACACACATGTGTGACATGTACATATGTATAGTTATAGACTACTTGTATAGCGATAACTATAGATATAGCTAAAAAGCATATATCATACATACATACACATACACAAACATGTACGCATGTAGGGTGGTGTGCGAGGTTTGATTATTAAATTGCATTTTTTGCATACAATATGCACACACATCTATATATCTATCTATCTATCTATTTGAAATCTATTTCAAATATTCTTTCTTTATAGCTAAACCACTTATATAAATTGTTGCATTTGCGTTCGGATTCTTATTTATACATATTTGTAATTGTATTTGCAGCACACAAAAATATGAAACCTAGCATTTGAAGGGCGTGTACATAAGGAGAAACATACAAACATACCTACACAGAGCCTATACTAGACACATATGTACTTGTACATAAGTACAATGGCTATATAGTATATACGAGTATGTACATAGTATACTTTTTTTGGTGCATTGTGGTGTGTGCATGGATTTGCAAGCATACGAATATAATATATATATGTAGGTAGGTATTTATATATAAAAATATGCATATGCACATAGCTTGGCCCACACGAAGGTAAGCGCGTTAAGTCTATTATTAGCCAGGGCATCGCGTTTAGATCATTAGAGCGCGTTGGAGAGACAACAGCGGGGTCATGAGGCGGGGTCTCTGGGACCCCCAAGCTAAATACATCAGTTCTTAAACAGTTGGCTGCCAAGTGCCAAGTGCGTGGGTCATTCAAATGAAACAGAATCTGAATCTAAATCTGAATCAGAAACAGAAACGAGGATAACAAGTGCTCCCGATATTCCGCTAGAGTGAATTCGTTCGTTAGATCGATTGCATATATCTAGCGATTGTTGCAATTGTACGTCGCTATGGGTTATTAAAAGATTGCCAAGTATTAAGTTTTAGTTAAATGACCTAATTTTTAATACATATCTATAGTATGTATAATAAGCTTTCATTCATATCCTAAATGTCCTACACCTATTTTCATATTATCCCATGAGGCTAAGACTAGAAAATATGCATTGTGGTAGGTTTTAAGCAAATAAAGCGTATCTTACCCGTGAGTCCAGGACTTCGCCGGGGCGGAGTTTCTTCTACGGTTTTGTGGGTTGGCGGTTGGCAGTGGTTGGTGGTGTTTGGTGGTGTATGTGATATAGATAATGTGCCATATGTGGTTTTGTTTTGATTTGGTTGATTTGGTTGATTGTAGGCAAGTAGGGTATGCATTTGTTTGTGTAACATTGTTTTTGATATTTTGGGCACATTATTGTTGGTTGTTGTTGATTGGTTTGGTTGATTGGTTGGTTGATTGGTTGGTTGATTGGTTGTTTATCGATTGATCGGTTGATCGGTTCAGTTACACAGGTGCAGATGGCAGGCACAAACAAAATGAAGAACAGTGTGTTGTTTTGTTTTGTTGTTGTTGGTTGGTGATTTTGTTGGATTTGGTTTTGGTTATTTAATTGTGTTGTGGTGGTTTTTTGTTAAATATACAATTTGTTTTTTTTTTTTTTGTTTTTTTGTCATATACATAGAAGGGGAACACAGGAAATATTGGCATTAGGTACGATACATAAAAGTGAATAACTAATACATGTAATTATTTACTACAAACAGGCAAATCTGTTAGGCACAAATGACTCGAGTCAGAGCCATCGGTGACACAGTCTAGAACGCACAATTATCGGGTGCATAGTCTACTACTATACGGTTTGTTTTTATTCTTTAAATCTTCTACAACATGTGACTCCAAACATAGTTACGAGACTACATACGAAACGATACGATTTTGGGCAAACAAAGAGCTAATTAAGTATATGTATTTGTTCGACTCAAAGCCGCTCGCTACTCATTACTTGCAACCCCTCGGCCACGGGGATGGGGGCTACTACTGCGATTGTGCCGGCCGGCATTACTTACTACATACTTATAAGTATATACACATGTATGTATACAATGAAATTCTATTTAATACGAAATGGAATCAAAATATTTTGTAAATTTATACAAAAGAAAAAAAAACTCTTTCAATTTATATATAATGTATTATGTAGCTTTAAATAGGTCGCTCTGGAATGTATGTGGATATTATTATAAGTAGAGTGAGGTAAAGGCATGGGACTTCTGAGGGGACTTCTACATGTTTTTTATGTGATAATTCAATACGAGTGTGTACCAAGTTCATATGCATTTATGCCATTTGGTAAGCAAATAAGCAATAGGGAGTTCTAATCACGAAATGCTTGCGACTATGTTGGTATATACATGAACTTTCAAAATAATCAACTCGTACTACAGTAACCGATAGTGTTATCAATGTCATGTCCTAGATATATATATATATGTATATGTATATATGTATATATATATATATATATTTGAAATGACAGTTTTGGACACTTATGCAATTCAGTTGCCCTCGTTAATGCTTTCCTCCTCCCAATGAGGAAATGGTTCGCATTTTGGTCAAGTGAAGAGCATAAGTTGTTCTTTCCGAGATGTTGTTGTTGTTGTTGTTGTTTTCTATATATACTATATATATGGTTATGGGTGTATGTATAAACCAAATTACCTCGTCATTAATAATGAGCGATGGTCGTCGACCCGTATCGGCTGGTGGAATAAGGGAGCCACGACGACTGGGCGGCTCTGGGGCAAGTGATGGGCGTTTCTCACGAATCACCTCGATCTTTGGCGGCTCGCCAGGGGCAGGCGGCTGCATTCTGGGTGCCTTTGGCTTATCATCCTAAATGTAAAGAAGAAATTTGTTAAATATCACATCGATTCCGACCAACAACCCATATCCCTGCGTGATGGGGGCCGAGAATCTTGAATGGTCTGCTAGAAATTTATATCCGTATGTGGGGGAGTATTGCATAGATGTATGTATGATTACTTATCTATATACTTGTACTGTTTATTTTTCACACGCGATCTCTGTGTACGAATGTACCAAGTATAGTATTTACAGTTGCAAAATATTCACATATTTTGCGTACACATGCACTGGAATTCTGTTTTAGTGGTTCAATGGGTCAATGTCACTTTGTACAGGTAATGAGTGTAATTGAATTACGCACCGGAGCCGCAGTTACTCTAATCGTGGCCATTACAAGTATGTGTTGAATGTATGGAAAGAACTGATAGTCCTATGAGTTTGGAGAGCTCATTTGAGAACTGCAATAATTAGTACTACGCGAGGCTTTGCATGTTCGTGTTGTCTTCGACTTTTGTCACTTTCCACTTTCCACTTTCAGTTTTAGTTTTGATAAAAAAAAAACAACAACAAAAAAATGTGCTCCAATATCAACCGTTTGTCATGAACGACAAGAGAAGACAGACAGCAGACATTTGGATAGCTAGAGGTATGCATGTTTTTGACAAAAGATTTTCAACACATTAAATATAAAAATATAAATGTATATATATATATATATATATATTTATATATGCATGTACATATATATTTATGCATAAAAATATTTGTATGTATATATCTATTGTGTAATCTGCTCAAACATATCGAAACGAGTCACCTCGACGACATTTTGAAAGAAACCCGCCTCCAACCTCACGAGAAAAACAGTATTCATTTTTCTATTGCATGTTGACGAGAACAGACACAGACATACCTACATACATATGTACAGATGTATGTACATACATATTCGTGTGCGTGCGGGCGTGTGTGTGTGTGCGTGTGCACAAGTTATAAGCATATGAAAAAATATGAATATATATGTATATATCATATACATAGAATAAATAGAAATATCAAAAATATAAAATAACTAACAACATCAGTCCAAAAGATACCTAAAAATACGCACAGTTTTATGAAGACTATGATAATGCCGCTCTATTTATACTGGAAGGAGTCAACCTTGAATTTTTATGATCGGCCTACTAAATAAAAAAAAATGTATATTAAAAAATCCCACTGATGCCAATTCTGAGGCTGCGGCCAATGCTGATGCTGATGGCACCTCTGCTGCAACACAGAGTCGCGGTAAGCCACACAATATTCTAATTCTTCAGCTATGTAGTCGGCGTCCTACAAAGTTCTTTAGCATTGTGTGAACAATCGTAAGCGTCTAGGCGATAGCCAGATGGTGTAGTGCTTACCTTTGGCGCTTCTACAGGCAATTTGACTTCGGGTGTCTTGCTTTCCGGAGTGTTAATGGCGGGTACGGGGGTTTCTGGTTTGGTTTTCTCGATATCGACAGGTTCATATTTTTCTAAGACAGGACGCTGATAATCATCTACAATGGTGGCTAAAGCTTCGGGCTTTTTCAGTTCAGATATTTGTGCCTTGGTAGCTTTCGTAGGATTGAACTGCTCCATCGCATTCGCCTTTTAGCCAAACACAAATATTTAAATATGGGTAATTGAATATACACGTACATTTGAAAATATATGGAAGAAAATATGGAAAGCGTGCAGTTTTTGCAGAAGAAAGAAGATGCATAGAAAGGCAGAGAAGGAAGCTACTTTTGCCAAAAGGTTTTTGTTTTTTGTTTTTGTTTCTCTATATTGCTTGTTAAGATAGCGGCCAGCTTTGCGAAAAGATCCTAAAGATAAGAAATGCATACACAGATATGTCACAGAATGTAGAAGGAAAAGAATGCGGTACCAAAAAGAAATGTCACCGTAAGATAGCTTGGAAAATCAAGAGTAAGAAAGTCGAACTGCAAAATATAGAGAAAGAGTTGGAGAGAAAAAGAAAGAGAGACAGACAGAGCGAATAAAAGAAAGAGCACAGAATCATACAAGAGGAACATAGAAAACATAGAAAGAGCAAGAGAAATGGTCAAGACAGAGAGAATTTTGTTTTAGAACGATGCATTCTATTCCAATGGCACTGAAGCGGTCATTGGTACAGAATGCACTCGAAGTATTATAAAAAGAAGTACGAAAAAAGAATAGGAAGATTCGAATAGATAGAGAAAGTGTGTGTATGTGTGTGTGTGTGTGTTCGTAAGAGAGAATGTCAAGTATTTGAAGAAAGAAGGAGAAACAGATGCAATACAGTAAGTTGCGAAGGCAAGTTTGCTGCTCGTCTCTGAAAGAGAGATCGAGTAGAGCGGCAATAGGTTGTTGTAGTAAAGATTTGAAAATATCAGTTTTTAGGGGACAACACACATACATATTGTTGCGATAGTACGAGTATAGTAACGGAAAGCAGCTCATACATTCGCCAGCATAGAATTGTTTATACGCAGCAGCCTCTTAAACAGATCTGCTCTCTCAACTTGGCTTCTGATTACCTTTTGTAATTGCTTAGCTTGCTGTGGCGCAGCCTGCTCTTTAGCATCCTTAAGCACGGGCTTCAGAACTACGCCAAGGAAGGACTCATTTTTAATTAGTTCCTTGGTCATCATGCTTCTTACAGAGGAACGACGCCGTTGCTTTATAATATCCATCAGAGATGGTTTCTCGCCCTGGGTGTGTAGGTAGTATGCATTTTAGCGCGGTCAGAATTAGTAATACTTTGGCTATAGTATATAGTATAGTATGTATTCGTATGTTATACATGTACTTATACCATTTCCAAGTTTTCGGCATATTTGAAAGTGTTTTTGGAATGGATTGTGTGCTTCGGCAGGCCGAAGGCTACACGTTTCATATCGCAGTGAACTCTTTTAGGAGTCAACTGATGCCACCTTAATTGCTAAATGCACATAGAAATATCGCATGACCCGAAACCTATACTTGTATACGAGTAAATAGGCAAATAACTTTTACTTACCTCAGGTGCTTTTTCGGCCTCTGTGGCTGTCTTTTCCTTCTGTGGTGTGTGGCGTGTTTGTGTATGAGTGGTTTTTTGAATTCCGACAAGACATGAAGCGGGGATAATTGGGTTCAATTAGGAATGAAGCGAAAAAATTCATTATTTACAAGTTGAGTGGAAAATATTGGGAAAATATTGAATCATCACATGTGTACAAACAAGATGTTTCATCTCCCACAGCTTAGACTAAAAAAAATCTATAGCCCGGCTTGAATGTAAGAAGTAAACCCACCTCTGGTTCCACAATAACTGGCTTGAGCGTGGCACCGTCCCTACCATCATCTTCATCAGGTAGCTTGCCTTTGCCCAGTTTCAGTTTCCTTGGCTCCTCCACCTCTTGCTGAACGGCCTCAGCTTTCTGTAGACCAGCCAGCCCATTACATAAAACATACAGACATAAACAGAGTACAGAGGAGGAGGATTGGGAGAGTTAAACACAATTCACAAATACAATCCAAAAACACCATAGAGAACATTACCTTGGGCAGTCCATTCTTCTGTGGTGCTGCTTCCGCCTCTTTCTTGCCAGCATCGAACAGTGGTTTCTCCATTTTATTTGGTATTTCGAGCTCGCGTGCAAAGTCTGAGGGCTCGAATTCTGACTTTTCGTACTTTTCTAGCACAGGACGCTCGTAATCAGGTATTTCGGGTAGCTCTTCATACTTGGGCTTAGCCTTTGGCTTAGCCTTGGCCTTTGGCTTGGCCGGTTCGGGCTTGGCTTCCTCTTTCGGTGACGCAATAGATGTTTTGCGCAACTTGGGAAGTTCTTCGGCTGGCTTCGGTTCCTCAATTGGCTAGTCCGAGCATAAAACAATTAAACATACACAAATTATACAAATGACAGTTTGGACCATTACAACACAGATAGATAAATATACAAGTATGTGTATATGTATCTGAGCTAATGCTTGGTTTAAACGGAGAAGTCGGTCGTTTAAAAAAAACATTATCCAGATAAATGCACAATACAGTATGAACGGCCAATTTGTTAGACACAGTTGCAGAGTAAAATCTAGACCTTAGTCATCGATTGGTATTATCGCTGATATAAATAAATAGACAGACAGATAGATAGATAGATAGATAGATAGACAGATAGATAGACAGATATAGAATAAGAGAGAAACATAGGCATAGGCAGCGCCTTGTATTAGATACATACTTAGACACATAAAAAGCTTATTGTTGAAGTACAAAAGCGAGCTTTGAAGTATAGAAATGCAATATAAGAGAGACAGAGTCAAGAGCTTATTAGAACGCCATAGAGTCGTGCTCGATTCTCGTTCGTTTTGCGATTCTCACCTTCGATACACGCCGTTTTTCTGCTGGTTTCAATTTGGGAATCTCTTCTTTAATAGCTTGTGGGTTTTTGTTTGGTTCAACTTTTTTGCTTTCAGTCTGCTGTTTTAAAATACATTTATACATATTTATATACATACATATTTCTCATTTATACTCTAATTCCCTAATGCTGCGAAATTTTTGAGTTTGTGCTCGAAAGTACCTTTTTGAAATACTTAGGAATTTAAACCAAAAGCTTTACTAAACTTACCTCCAACGCCTTTTTGTCAACGACAGAGGTGCGTCTAGACTCAGATCTAGACTCTTCAACCTTCGCATATAAATTACACAAAAGGGGGAATACATTAGGAATGGACACATAATTAAGTGGAGTTCAATGACTTTATTATTATTATTCATGAACATATATGTACAACTATTTTTGTATAAGGGTCTTACCGCAAGAGAGGATCTCCTTGAGGAAACCTTTTCATCTTGGATCAATGTATCCTCCTGCGTTTTGATGACCGACTTACGACGTACCTCAGATTTGGATTCCTCCTTAATGGACACAACGCTGGCCTAATGAAACCAACCCAAGTCAGTATATTCTTGTAGATATTGGATAAATTATGCACGCAGTGGAAGCAATTATCGGAGCATCGAAGCATCAAAGCTTTTAAATCATATATACTATATACCCAAAATGGATTTCTCAAAAACTACTTGAACTACTTGTTCGGATAAAAGAATGGTTAGAACGGACTTAAAAAGGGTCCAGTAATATTTAAAATAATGAAGATTGTGAATGATTTATATCAGTAGTTCGGCTTCAAATATCAAAATCAACAATACGAGGTATGAAGGTAGTATTATTTCCCAGCGTTGATAATAATTGTGCTTAATTCATTAAGAAGCATTTGAGGGTGTATTAGATGGGCATAAGTACTACTTATATATAGTGCGAAGTACGAGTGTGAGTTTTAAAATCATATTACCTCGTCAGAGTCAGATTGAGTATCAGAAACCTCTGGCTTAGAAGGCTCATCAGCATCCTGGCGATCGTGTTATAATGTGTTTGTACATGGTGGTGGGGTGTGTCAGTGCAGGTTGTTGTTTGAGGGTGGAGTTGGAGGGTATAAGTGTGTTTAGTGTTTTATTGTAGAAAATATATACAGATATGCAAAAATTGTTCTTTTAAAACGTATAAATGTGTCAATAAACCGTGTTTCCAAAATAATGTAGCTAAATTATCTTTTAGCTTTTGCCAAGTCATTATCAATGACTGATTTGTACAAGATTATGATATAGTATACATCCATAAATTTACATATATACAATGTATGAGGCGAATATATTATTATAGTCACAAAAATGTTTAAAATAACTCTTCAAGCGAGTACCCCATTTGAACCATATAGACAATATATTTAATTTCATAACGCTATCCAAAACGGATTCAAAAAAGTTAGAATCTTTTTCTAACAGCCTATACATACCTTACGCTCAACCTTTTTGAGGCCGATCTGTTCCGCTTGTCCTTGCTGGAAGATAAAATATTATAATTAGTTGAGGTCTTATACTGAGCGCAAGAGGTTATGTTCTTGTAAGTTATGTTTTAAAGGCGCAAGCAACAGACATGTTTAAATATATACATGTAAGCAGTTAGATTTCGAATTCTAAAGTATATCTGTGTGGTTTTTTCTGTGTATTTTCGACGAAGCGCTTTTGTATTTGCTGCACTGCAATTTTTTTTTCGTAACTTTAATAGGTTTTTTCCTTACCTCCCGAGTGTCTTTGTTAGCAACTGGTACCTTTTTCTCAGGAGCATCTGTAATGTCAGCTGGTTTTTCGTCTTTTGTAAGTTTTTTCTTTTCTTCGGGCTTTTTCTTGTCATCATCTTTTGGCTTTTGTTTCTTTTCAACTTCTTTCTGTTTCTCTTGCTCTTTGACTTTTTGCTCTTCTTCTTGTTTCTTCTTTTCATCAGCCTTCTTTTCTTCTTCTTTTTGTTTCTTTTCGGCTTCTTTTTGTTTCTCTACCTCTTTCTGTTTCTGCTCCACTTCTTGTTTATTCTTTTCATCGGCCTTCTTCTTTTCTTCTTCCTTTTTCTTTTCTTCGGCCTTCTTCAGCTCGGCCTTCTTTTCTTCGGCCTTCTTTAGCTCGGCCTTCTTTTCTTCGGCCTTCTTTAGCTCGGCCTTCTTTTCTTCGGCCTTCTTTTCTTCGGCCTTCTTTTCTTCGGCCTTCTTTTCCTCGGCCTTCTTTTCCTCGGCCTTCTTTTCTTCGGCCTTCTTTTCCTCGGCCTTCTTTTCCTCGGCCTTCTTCTTTTCTTCTATTTTCTTCTTTTCCTCTTCTTTCTTCTTTTCTTCGTCTTTCTGCTTTTGCAGTTTCTGTTCAGCTTCTTTCTGCTTTTGTTCTTCTTCCAGTTTTTTCTTTTCATCGGCCTTCTTCTTTTCGTCGGCCTTCTTCTTTTCAGCTTCTTTCTTTTCTTTCTCTTTTTGCTCTTCAATTTTCTTTTTCTCATCAGCCTTCTTCTTTTCTTCCTTTGGTTTTTCTTCTTCTTTTTCTTGTGGCTCTTCATCTACCTTCTCTGGTTCAACAGCTTCTTCTTGCTGTTTCTTTTCTTCCTGTTTCTGTTTCTCGAGCTCCTGTGCTTTTTGCTCTTCCTCCTTTTTCTTTTCTTCTTCCTCTTCAGCCTTTAAGAATTGCATTTGTTTTGTATGTACATGTATTTGTGTTGTTAATAACAAGTTAAGACAAGGAAAGAAAGGATAAATATTAGTGACAATATACAGGATACGATATCTACATACGATACGTATACATATGTATGCAATACAGACGAAGTCATCGTTCCGAATGTACTGATTACATCTATTGTTAAACTACTATACAGTTTTAGTTACATTATCAACAGAGTACTGACACACATACTTGTAAGTACATACTTCAATATCTACATCAAATGAGAGAATACATAGTTCGAAACAAGGCTATACAGTGCCAGAAAAAGCCAGATAGCATCACTTGAAAGGGTTGAATACAATAGAATGGGTTCAGATTGAAGTTGGTGTCTATAAGATAACTAACGCAACTGGAAGATGCTGAAAATTGAAAGTCCAGTATAGATAGATAGAGAGAGAGAAATACACATATGGATATAGTAAGAAGAGAGATCAATCATCAAAGTAGATAAAAAGATCTATATAGGCCATTCCAACTAGAAAAGCAAACCTCATCACTTATGACACGGGCGACGGGCTTTAATTGCACCCCAAATATGTCTTTGGACTCTTTGGATTCAATAGGCTCCAAAGATGTACGCATTGGGCGTCGCGGCTTTACTTTTGGTATATCATACAGTGTAAGACCCGGCGGCTGAGAAAAGATTATTTGTTTAAATATTAATTAAAATTAAATTTAAAACGTATGAAATAAAATGTAAAAAATAACAGCGGTATCATCGGCTTCCTCCCGAATAAGTACCCCTCATCGTGTACCCTCATTTCAATTTGAAAGATTAATCATTATTCATAAAAATTGTGACTTTAGCTCCGATTGTTAGTGACAATAATATTTTACATTGCTATGCCACTGGTTTTCAGAGGGTACACGCGAGTGTGAGGTATGCCGGGCATATCGATTGATGGGTAAGTAGCGTCCCTTGTCGCTTTTTAAAACCACACCATCAACGACTGTTCGTCTAACAGTAATGCCCATAATGGTGCTTGCATATGTGGTGGGAGATATAGGCGAATGCAGAAAAGGTAAATGGTGGAAGGTAATAGTGGGGAACCACCCTACTAACCGTTGCCTCCGCCACTGAAAGCTTGCGGGAATCGACCTGAAGCTGTTTGCTTTGTTCTTGAATGCTCACTTCTTGGTGCACTTCTAAGTGTTGAGCTTGCTGTTTGGCTACACTAAAGGACACCCGTCTCTGGCTGCTTTGCTCGACCTTTTCACTCTGTACACTCTGTACCTGCAGGGTTGATTGGGTTTGCTGCATTTTCTGCGTTTGCTGAACTTGCTGCATTTGCTGAACTTGCTGCATTTGCTGCACTTGCTGCATTTGCTGCACTTGCTGCATTTGCTGCACTTGCTGGACTTGCTGAGTTTGTTCTTGGATTAAAACCTGTTCTTGCTGTTGCTCTATCTGGATTTTCTGGACTTTTGTATGCTCTTCTTCGTGGACTTCAATTTGTTGTTGTTGTTTTTGTTGTTGCTGCTGAACTTCAGCTTTAGTTTTCTTTTCAATTACCTTGCGTTTCTTTTCGGCCTCTTCCTTCTCCTTCTCCTCCTTCTCATCCTTCTTCTTGTCCTTCTTCTCCACAGTTATTTTGCAGGTGGACTCATCCTTACCTACTTCATTGATAACAATGACCTTGTAATTGGAAGTATGCTCCGACTTGGCGCTACTGAACGTCAGGCGCGCCGTCGTTCCGTCAAATGTTGTAGTTATATCTTTGGTTTCCCTTATTAACGTAGTGCCCTTGTACCACTCCACCTTAACCTTTCGGTCGGACTGCTTAAGACTGATTAGTAGCTCGAAAGTCTTACTTTCTGTAACCTTTTGGTCGACAAGCTTGCGGGCGATTTCTGGCTTCGTTGGTTTTCGTTCTTCTTCAGGAATGTCAACGAGATTGACAATTTGAGAGACTGCTTCGCCCTTCTCGTTGCTGGCGACCAATTTGTAGGCTCCCTTATCACTCTCTTCTACCTCATTAATCTCCAACTTAACGGCAAATTCACCCTCCTTCGTTTGCTCTACCAAGTAAACGTGACGTTTGCTCTCTACTACCGCGTTGGTTTCCTTAAACCACGTACATTTCGGTTCAAATTTGGAAGCTACGGTGCATTCGATCACCACAGTTCTCTTCTTAATGATCTTAATGATCTTGGGCTTATCCTTTATAACAGGCACAACTAAAATAATAATAACAAACGGTTACAGGTTATATGAGGAATAAGAATCAATACGAACTTACTTTCAATATTAAGAGTTAGGTTGGCATTAAGCTCGCCCAATGTGTTCTTGATATTGCACTTATATAGGCCTGAATCTTCCAGTTGGGGATCAATCAACTCCAGCTTAATGTAGTATTGATCACCGCGCTGTTCCATTGACATTTTGAGTTTGTTACTCTCTTTAATAACCTCACCATTTCTGAACCAAACAATGTCTGGTTTTGGATCGGCTTTGACTTTGCACTCCATAATGACGAGCTTGCCATTGTTTTCAGAGACAATGCGTGGCTTTTCAATGAAGGTCGGACCCTCACCCTCCGGCTCAGGTTCGGCTTCAATGTTTAGGTTGAGATTGGCGTTCGATTCGCCATACTCGTTCTTTACATTACATCTGTAAGTACCGCCATCGGTTGCGCCGGGATCCTACAAAGAAATTGGCAATTGAAAACTTGTTTGATTTGTGCGAATCGTAAAACCATTTTCTTCCCACCTTTATTTCCAGCGTCAATTCGTATGTGTCTTCAGCAATAACAGTTGTGTTTATCTTGATTTTCTTACTTTTCTCCACAATATCCTGGCCTCGATACCATGTGACGGTGGGTTCAGGCTTAGCCTTGCACTTGCATTTCATGGTGATAAGCGTTCCCGACTCGTTGGGTATAATTCTGGGTTTCTCGATGAACGATGGCGCAAAGCCATTGGCATCGCTTGCACCTAGTTGGTTCAAACAAAGAGGGTTTAGTGACGGCCAAGGAACGATGTCTATTCGAAACTCATCATGCCAGCAAACAAAAATGGGAGAATAAAATATGAATGTAGATGGAGTGTTCAGATTGTCAGATAAGATGCTTATGTGCGTACTTGGTCGTATATTTCAATCATAGACTCAAATACAGACATATGTATCTATATCTGATCCATGGAATCAGTTGCGGTTCGAGCAATAAAACGAAGTTATGGCAACCATGTATGCATGTATGTACATAAACATATTGAATGTACAAGTATGTATGTACGAGTGTATAGTGAAGGCAGTAACGTTAGAAGGAATGCATGCATTTTTGTTGTTGTTTTGGGATTTGATATTTTTTTTGTTTTTTTTTTTGTTTTTTGTAAATGGATGATTATAACATTTATAATCATTTGTAAATTGATCAATGGAACCGATTGTTGACTGTTGTATCGCAAATCCTATATGTATCATACATTGTATGAGCCCTCGTTGGAACAGCTTTAGGCATACAGATATTCAGCTACTAGTTTTTACATGCTATAGATCACATAGTTTTGGTATGGTAGATTAAAGTTTAAGATACATTCTTATAGGTACATTTTGATATTGGCTCGTTCTTGTTAAAGTTATTTTTGTAATTGTAAATGGAATACCTTGGAAGTTAAGCGCTATGTTTGCATTACTCTCTCCATACATATTTATGGCGTTACAGCGGTAGTTACCGCCGTCATCCTTAGTTGGATTTTGGATCTCGAGCGTTAGGATATAGCTGTCTTTGGTAACTGCCTTACGCGTCATTTTAGTACGTTCGGTATCTAGAATTTGCTTATCTGAGCAATACCATGTTATATCCGGTACTGGATGGGCTTCCAGTACACACTCCATGATCAGAATGTCCTCCTCCTGGCGAATGGTTGGCTTTTTAGGAAAACGTGGCGACTTACCGTCCGGAATTCTGCGTAAATTGAAGCCATTGCTTAATTAGTAGAACGTTGGGATAGTTGGGTAAAGATATGTTGCCTTACTTTTTCGAACCACTCTCGAAATTTAAATTGATTGTTGCCACTCCCATGCCATGCTTGTTTTTCGCTTGCGCACGGTATTCTCCCTGATCACTAGAGACAACACTACTAATCTCTAAGCGTGCCATATGATATAGTTTCTGATCCAATGTTAAGGACATTTTGTAGCGTTTGCCCTCTTTCAACACTGTCTCGCCATGGGACCTTTTTACAACAGTTATACACAGAGGGGGGAGGGAAAATGGTGGATGTATTAGTTTATATTTATAGTTAGTCTATCAATTGATTCATCTGCCCTTCTTTGCGGCTCAATTGCTCAATGGCTCAATGACTCAATGGCTGTTGGGCATAGGCTTAGGCTTATAATTGCTAATTCCTTGCCATTTCATACACATTTTGCTATAATCCGAATCAAGTTTTCAATTTTCAATTTAAGATCGTTTAACTTAAATATTGGTTATAGTATGGTTTTTTGTATACTCGTTTGTTTCATGGTTCGAACGTGCGTACCAGGTAACCGTTGGGGTTGGATCTCCAACACATCTACATTCAAATGTGACGTTTCCGCCGTCTTCGCTTTGACGTATGACTGGGCGTTCAGTAAATGTGGGCTTTATGCCTTCGGCGCTTTCCGGCACGGGAGCTTCATCGCCTACGAAGTTGAAGTTTCGATGTTATATTTTATAGTTTATGCAATTTAGCGCATACATACTAATATGTATATAAGTATATAAATAGGTATAGATGATGGATATATAGATATATAGTACATACAAACAGATATATTGAATTGTTAAGATAAATCTTAGATCTAAATTTATTTTTTGAAAAAGAAGACACGATCCATAATAATTGACAAGTGCTTATTCGTATATTATTAGTAAGGATTACTAAGTATTATATCATTACTAAGTATGAGCTATCATTTGTAACACCATATGCATTCCCTTTTCATTGTATGCTCCGCCGCTGCTGCGAGTAAAACAGAGTAAGACATGATTGGGGGTGATATCTTCGATTTGCTGCTTGGTCGATAGTCGATAGTCGAAGGTCGAAATGATTTGAAATTGATTTTATTTTGCTGTTGCTTTTGCATTGGCATTAGCATTAGCATTAGTTAGCGCCATCGTGTTGATCGAGCAGAGATTAAAGCGCGCCACAAACATAAAAACACAGAACGTCGCTTCACAAAATGATTGATTGGTTTTTTTTTTTTTTTTTGTTTTCTTCATACTCGTAAGTTGCGGTTAACTGTTACATTATGTGATACTTTTTTAATAAAGCTTCAACTAGGGTTATTTATTTTAAAATTAAATCATCGAAAGAACAGAATAAAGTAAAAAAAAATAGTAGTCTCTACGATATAATATATGGATAGTGACTTACTGTCAAAGTTCAGGCTTATCGTTGCATTGCTCTCGCCCAACTCATTTTTTGCATTCACTTTGTATTTGCCAGCATCCTCAACTGTAACATTTTGTATCTCAAGTGTTGCAAAATATGAGTGGACGTCTTTATCAATTGTTAGCTGAAAAAGAAGGTTACGTAAATAGGTTGCATTTATTTGTGAAAGTCAAATATTGCTGTTATTCAACCCTAAATTGTACTTTTTACGATACGGCTGTGGAATACGATATTCATTCTACTTGTACTCTTCTCACCCCCAGATGTTGGACCAATTCAAAAGCTAATTTGAATTATTTGAACAATATAGCTACAACTGTCAAATATATTTGTAGACATGCTTCAAAAATTGGCACAAATATATTTAAAAAATATTGCCAAACTTATACCTTGAAAATAGGATTGGAATTCTCGAAGACATTTTTAAATATCCATTAAAAATTGGCACCAATATTTCTGTTCTCATCCCGGAATTCAAGCGAAACTTCCTACTACATTTTTTGCTTCCATTTCTAGTTGGACCCACTCCAAAGTGAATTGGACTTCTTAAGAGGATTCACTAAAAATGATCTCATTTGAAATTTTTTGTTTTCGACAAATGAAAGGAAAATTCAGATGTAAGAAACATCAAAGGAGAACGCATCATAAAACAAAGATTCGTAATTAAGTGACTACAAAGACACGAATAACCCATAAAATTTTAAATACCTATTAAATAAGTCTGACAAAGTAATGGGAAGTGTGACCAACGCACACGCAGACAGATTGCGCCAATTACCTTATGTCGGGGTGACTCCTTGACGGGCGTGCCATCATGAAACCACGTAATATTGGGTAATGGATCTGCATTGACACGGCACTCAAATAATAACCGTTTTCCATCTTCTTCCTGTCGTATTGCGGGCTTTTTCGCGAATGTCGGCGCGAAACCGTCGATTTGTCTGCAACATTATGTCAATTAGAATGTCATTTTCTTAAACAAGATTCCAAACACAAGAGGAAACTAAACAGCAACAATTAACACAACAAGCATTAAACACAAACCGATAACAATTTCTCAATAGGAATGCAAATTATACAATTGTGGGAATAGTGGGGATCGCAGAAGTGCACTTCTTCAAACATTTTATTAGAATTTGAAACCTTTGGTCAAAAATGGCACACATGTTTATTACAGTTATTCTCTTTAATCTTAATTCTTGGAAACTTAATTAGAAACAGTACTGAAAAGCTTGTTTTTCTAATGTTTATTTTACCATAATTTTTTTCTCTTTCTAGTTAGATACAAAAACATAGATAAATATAATGTTTGCTTCAAAGACAATGCACAAATTTTCTCCCATCGATCTTGTTAATCATTTCTCTTCGTTAACATTGAAGACATTCAACAGAGATGATGAACAGATTTCTGAATTCCCCACTCACCCTGGATCTTCAGCCAGCGAGAACTTGCCCACTTGTTAAAGGAAATCATAAAGGCAATTAATGAGTTTTAGTTTGAAATACAGAAAAAAACAAAAAATAGGAAAAAGTATTTATAGCGTTATGGCAGCTGTGTTCACATCTTCATATGAATGCGTATACATATACTATTTAGCTATTGCTATTAGTATAAAAATATGTATATATATGCATGTGGGTATATCTAATATTGCAGAGTCTCGATTTGCAATTGCAATTGATAGTAACCAAAGCGTTGGTTATAATAAGCGCATAAAAATAGAATGTATTATTAACAAAATAGAAACTTCTTTCTTATTTGAAATTTGAAAATATCGCTTACTTTTCTTTTGGTTCGTCAGCAGCTGAACGAAATGGAATAATTGGCGAAATAAAAAGAAATGAGTATATTATTTCAAAATGAAATCATTTCGAAAACTTAAAATTATTATCGAATCGAATTGTGTTTCTGTGAAAAGAACCTTCAACCGTTAGTTGATGGACTTTCAGAAACGGCCTACGCTCGAATTTTCTATGTCGAGGTCATGTATTGTTCAATATGTGTGAGAGATGATGTATGTATTTATGTATATATGTAGATAGATAGATATGTCATTACTTACGTGTGAAATTTAAATTAATTGATGCAGATACTTCGCCCGATTTATTCTTGGCTTTGACCTTGTAAAGACCAGCATCTGTTTCTACTACATCATCGAGTTCTAACACTACCGTATACTTGTTGTCCCCGATGGGTTGAATTTTGAATTTTGTTCGGCCATCCTCCGTTAGTTTATTATCGCTGCGAAACCATTCGATATCAGGCTTCGGGGAAGACAATAGCTGACATTCAAATATCAAACGATTGCCGTCATCCTCTTGACGCAGCTGCGGCTTTTTAACAAAGCTGGGAGCGAAATCTTCAGCCACCCCCATGCTGAGGGCTCTCGTAATGCCTCGTCTTCAACGGCTCTGGCTCTTAGGCTCTATGAATTAGAATCGCAAATATAACGACTTACAGTTAAATCGTTTTATGTTCTTTCCTCCTTATATCCTTGCGTGTATAAGTTTCGTTTTTCAATAACAGAAACGAAAGTTTCTACACGTTCGACTGATACTCATAGGCATATGATTAAGTTCACAAAAAAACACATTCGGCATTCAATTCGATTCAGATCGAAACAAACAAATTTCAAATATTTTTTACGAATTTATTTAAATAATTAATATTCATGAAATGCTCAACAATTTATGCGTTTTTTAAAGCCAAATGGCTGTGCCGCAGCAGGTCCAAGCGAATCAAAATTTGTTTTCTTTCGTCTGGCAATTTCGAAAAAATTCGAAAAATGTTACCCTACTTCCCATCTCTCTTTCTATTATCGTCAGACAAAAGCACAGTATTCATAGTATTTACGGTACTAAGGAAGCGTTTTTTCATTTCTTTCTCTTCTTTTTTTAAGTGTCAAGGTTGACTTGGGCGGGCGGAAGTGCATTTTTAGTGTGAAATTGCCTCGTTCTATGAAATGCTCGATTAATAGTTATACTCGTATGTATATATTCAAAACATTCTATATAGAATGGCTCACTTCAACAAGTATGTTAACATATTCGGAAATGCTCGTAATAGAATTGAAGGAATTGTAAACATTCGCATTGCCGCATTGTGGAATTTACATAAATAAGAAGATGGGGGTAATGGTAATTGTCTAAAAATGTTTTGTGTGTGGGTTCAGTTCAGTTCTGTTCTGTTCTATTCTGCTTGTTGTATGTGGGCTGTGGTTGAAGGTTGCGGTTGTGGTTGTAGGTATGGGTGTGGGTGTGGGTGTAGATGATGGTCAAAAGACCAATCGCAGTTGTGCAATTTCATTTCATAGAGTGTGACCCCAAAGGGGGCTGGTCAGCCACAGAGTCTGCTGCATAGCAGCGGTCATTCCTAACAAATTGTAGACAGATGTATCTGCATACATACATACATACACGTACATACGAATGTATGTATGTATATATGTATGTGTGTGTGTCTGTATGCACCCATACAAATGTGTAAACATGTTGGCATGTATAGATGTATTTTGCATATTCAACGCCTCGCACTCGTAACAGTGGCAATCGTGCGCACGCCACACCAATATTTTGGAAAATGGAAATTTGATCGCTTTCCTCTCTTTCGGCACGAAACAACAATTTTTTTTAATGGAAAATATTTCACCGCACAAAACGAAAATTTCAAATGTGGTGCACGTTTATTTTTAGTCGTAGACTCGAAGAGTCACCGTTTGCATGTATATATGTATGTATGTATGTATGTACGTATGTATATGCAAAATGATGTATATATAGAAGATATAGTGGACATAGAAATGTATGTTCATTCTTCTATATATATGTACTATGTATTTGAATATGATGTATATATATACATATATATATATACGTTATCTTTCTAGAACATACACACACACATACATATATGTATACATGCATACATAAATATGTATATATAATCTTTAATATGTATACGGATAGTCGGGATAGATACATATGTACATATATATGTGTGTTTGAGCATAACATGGGTATTTAAAGACTTTGGAATTCGTCTGCAACCATTTGAATTTTGACACATCATCTTTAATTCGCTATATAGCTACTATTTGTATAGCAATTTTCAGGATCACACACATTATCTGAAGAGAAAAAAAATGCAACAAAAAAATGCACATTTATATTGTCTGAACAGGAAAAAAAATTGGCAAAAAAAATGTATGTACAGAAATTAGAATACACATCCTTATCGTGAAATACGTAAAGCCATGGCTCCTCACATTGGTTTTCGTTTTTTCTTATTTTTCGCTTATTGGCACTTAACTGAATTCTTTTTCATGGCCACCGAGTGAGATACTCTTATGTATGTATGTAGTGCGAGTACATACTTATATACATGAGAGTGTGTATGTATTTCTCTTATTTTTCAACACTTTTTGGGGATTTTGAGACGAATGCCCCATATCTATTTATACGCCTGACAACCATTACACAATTCCACGAATAGAAACACAGATACTGCCGCTCAGATGTACTGCATATTGATATTATTATTATTTGTATTATTTGTGTATTATTATTACATACTGCAGATATGAATCGTTGAATGCGAAATGCTGCAACCGGCATCGCTGTTATCTTGTAATTATATACATACATATAAATATATATAGTATGTAGTATGTATGCATATATATGTATATGTATGTATACCAGCAAAGGATTTAATTGATTTGATTTGATTTGATTTTGACAATCGCACTCAAAGGAGGACAAATGCAGATGCAAATGGAGTTGCAGACGCAGGCGCGGCCGACAAATAGCAAAGGATTTAATCATATGCCTATAAGTAGACGTCCCTAAATATATACATTGTAGGTATGTATGTAGTATGTATGCAGAAGTACCCGAACGTCGCGCACAAATTGTTCAACAGATTGACACCCGATTTGAATATACAGTATAGTCGTTTGTATATAGAGATATCTGTACGTACAACTAGACTATTGACAACAGTGCGGGCACAGCACGTTTATCGTCCTTCTGTGGAAGCGAAGCGAATTCCACGAGCGTTAATCTATTACTGTTTGATGCTAGCTGCTCGGCTCGGGGCCTGCTCTTCTTGATCAGCACCAGAATCAACACCAACACCAACACCAGCAGCAGCAGCAGCAGAACCACAGCCACTATCCACTACCCACCAGTAGAACTACAGAAGCGCAGAGGCGTCAGCGCGCTTTTTGCAGCTTTAGCTTTTAACGGTTCGCTCACACACACACTCACACACACACACGCACACACTCGCTCTCTCTCTTCCTTCCTCGTTTGTTTCGTGGAATTTGTTGTGCTTTACTCAATTCACCGTATAGCCGTACAGCAGACAGCAATCGCCAACAAATGTACTGGTACTGGGAAGAAAATGGAAAATAAACATTTTTTCTCAATCGTATATATGTATGTACATAAGTATATTTTTTAGACAGTATTAATAGATATACATATGCACACACCTCTCTATAAGAATCCACATATATGTATGTATACGCGTATGTGTCTCTGTGTATATACATACATACATATACAAGTATACTATATGTGGTACTTATAGAAAAGCCAATACACTGAAAGATCATCATCATGCATGTGCAGAGCACGGCAGAGGAAAGCAAAGCACGGCACGGCACGGCACAGCACAGTTTACGTTTACGTTTCTGTCGATCTACATCATCGTCATTATTTAGATACACGCTAGAATAGAAATGATTGTATTTTTAGAAACACTTGTTCATTTTATTTATGAAATTATTCTCGAGATGTTCGCTATTTATAAAACCTGCCGAATTCCTGCAATTGGTGCACCCAGTTTGTTGATTCTACTAAATACATACATACATATGTACTTACTACCTAGTATTTGGTACTTTTAACAATCGCCTAGCGCAACGTCACTCTGTCTAAGACTTGAAGGGCCCCAACCCAACTCAACCCGACCTCCTCTCCCCTCTCCCCACTCCCTTTTTACTGTTCTAAATTATCGCACATTTCCCTCTGATTTAATCAAACATCAGCAACACAATCATTATTATATTGCCACTGCTCTCCCTCTCCCACTTTCTCTCTTTCCCTCTTCATCTCTCTCGTTCGCGATTTCTTGCTTGGCAGGCCTGATGCCACGCTCGCTCTATTTAATATTTTGGCTTTACAGAATTACGCTAATAATCATATTCCATAAGCCTAAGCCCAAAATCAAACTGAATGCTCAATAAATTTAATTATATCAGCTCTTGAAAACACAAACACACTCAGGCGCAGACACAGACACTCATAATGCAGCAAATTTTTATCCGTGCAACACTTAAGGGTGGTGGTGATGGTGGTGGTGCTGGTGGCGGCGGTCCCGTTACCCTAGCTGCGCATTCTTAATGACGCTCTCTCCTGGCAACCACTGGGCTATATTGTTGATTTTTCAAAATGATTCTTACAGTTAAAACACACGCATACGCATTCATAAGTATTACAATTGCTTAATGTTAATGGCCCTCTTCCATCACCGTCCCAGTCCCAGTCCCAGTCCCACTCCTAGTCGCTGTAGTCCTTAAAGCGCAATGGAAACAACTTCATTAAAATGTTTGCTAAGCCCTGACTATTGAAGGGTACTTATGCTGCTGTGTCCTTATGTTGGCAAACATGCCCAAAAGTTTACACTCAAGGATTGTTGTTTCATAAGCAAATTGACTTCATAACACATTTCCGATATGAAAACAGTATCACAACAAATATCCTCCCATAGAATGCTAAGGAATATACATACGAGTATATAGTATTCGTATAGTATAGTTTCGTTTAAAACCCAATTATGTGTTGTAAATAGTTCTATTCGCAGACTAACAGGTTTCTGAAGAATTCTATAGCTATGGCACACATTTTCATTAATAAGTTTTCTTCGCGGAAATCTTAAAATGTACGCCTAATATATATTTTTGTTTAGCATAAAATAGCCTAACCTTGCAGGAGAAAACGAGGGAGATCAATATTTAAATATCATTCATCGTTGTTGACCAAGGTTTTCAGAACTGGTTGAATAAAAAGGAATCCACATTAGTATTTCTTAAGCTGGACTTAAACAACTACGATCGTTTTTTTACAACTCGAAATAAATTTTGGACGCAATTAAAAATGGAAATCAATGAATGAAAAGAAAAGCATTAAAATTACCAATCGAGTTGGGCAAATAGAAAACAACAAATACCTGAACACAATAGCATAAAACTATATTTGATAAATACATATAAATTTGAATGACATTTAAACAGGTAAATAAAAATATGTACGATCGTTTTACTCGAATAACTCGAAAAGAAGCTTCAAAACTAAAGCAATTTACCATTAAATAAATATTATTTTTTAACAACTTCATAAGTTAGTAATATTAGCATAGGTTTTCGAAAAACGAAATGTATGTATACTTTAAATAAATTCTAGAGTGTCCATTAGGGACTATTAGAGTAAGAACCAATATGTATATATTAACTAGAGTTTATTATATTATTATAAGCAGATGTATTTAACTGGCATAAATAAACAAGAAAAAAAGGAAATATTATTTTAAGAGGTAAAAAAAAAAAAAATAATAATAATTGATGCCTGCAAGAGAGCTTGTACTGTGGCCGTATTTCGAAAAGCATTTAAACATCTTGTGTGCCAGGTTCGGTGTGTTCGGTGTTCGGTTTTCTGTGCTCATAAATAATTACGAGTAAGATATAAATTCGTCTATTTATTATCGCATAGGAAACGTGCTAGATGCGAGTGTTGCGTGCAACATTACTGAGAAGGGTGCAAACAATCGTTTAGTGCCATATTATTGCGAATTTTCTTGTACGCGAATATTGCTGCCGCTGCTATACTCGTATCTGTTGTTGTTGCTGGTGCTGTTGTTGTTATTGTTGCTGTTGTTGTTGTTGTTGTTGTTGACGTTAGAGATTGCAATCGCAATCGCTCTGACTACACACTGTGCTGACAGCCAATCGCCACACCTTGGGGTGTGGCGCAGCACGCGCTCCTTTATCGACGGCCAACGGTCGTAAAACAAATTTATACTTGTACTGTACAAGCTGATAAATTTCACCCCGTTATCGGGCACTCATTACCACTCTCCAGCGTCCTGACAATAGATTCGCACTCGCAGTCCCAAGCTCTCGTAGTTGCTCGCCACTTGCCGTTGAATCACGATATTTGATTTGAATCACGAACCATGAGCGACAAAAGTCTTGTCTGTTAAGAAATTCTGATGCCAAGAGGAATTGTTTTCGCTTTTCTTTCTCAATAATATGAACTCTATGGACTGTTTTAATTATAATTAATTCTCTTTTTTGCTCAACATTTTTATTTCTCCCATGATGGCCAACGAAGTAAATCAATTTCAAATTTGGCACATACTATGTATATGACATACAAGTAAAAACAAATGCATATATCTTTTGAATACTCTGTACCCATTCATTTCCGCGCTTTACTTATGCAACTAAAATTAACTTTTTTGTACGAATCAAATCAAATACTAATTTTTGTTACGATATCGGAATAAACAACAAAGTTACACCGATCCGTGCTGTGGCAGCCATATAAAATATTGAGGCTATATACATAAGGCTTATAATAAACTTTATCTACATTCCAAGTTTGGGTTTGGGGTGCACACGGGTGGACAGACGGACATGTCTCTATCGAATCATCTCGTCATGCTGATCATGGGGTCTGCCTAACCTCCTTCTACATACATTTCACGTACCTGTGTAGAACAACTTAAGATACAACAAATATTTCACAGAGCTTGAGAACAGCCAAGAAAGTGGTTTGTTGCTTCGCTGCTACTTATACTTGACTCAAGATCATAAGTTTTATGTAAGTACGATTTATTTAGATTGTATTTTCATTCAATTTTTTGGCATCACTTCGAGTTTCTTTCGACTGATTTCAACTCAATGAAATTTTCTATTTCTATTTCAAGACCGAGCCGAGATGAATTTTATAACGCCATTTCTCTATCGGCGTATTCGCTCAGCGGCGTCTGTTATAATAATTACGGAACCAAACTCTCTGAAAAAACCTCGAAAGAAAACAACATGTCGAAAATACAGTTTTTAATCACACCAAGTAAGCTTGCTTACTAGAGCAATCCTTGGGCGGATATATATATTTTCTACAACCTCCGTCTTTGCATCAATGCTTTAAATAATTTAGAGATATGTAAATTCGATTACGGGTGTTTTTCTGAGTTTGTATCTCGTTTACAAAAAAAAAAAAAAAAATATTTTTGTTATGTCTTAATTCGACTAAGGATCTTGTTCTGAGTTTTGAGTACCCAGTAACACGGAAAAAAAATTGTCTTACATCTATTTTACGGGGTTACCGAATTACTATCTCAACTAGACAAAAAAAAATACTTAAACGATTACTTTATGTATAAGCCATACATATATACGAGTATTTGTGACGCTTAAACCCAGGGCGAGTAGAAGCAAGATGCAAAAAACTGTTGTTTGCCCGAAGCACCGTGCGAACTAATACCAGGCATGGTGTTACTACCAGATGGAGCCACATTGTTGGCTGCCGCATAGTTGTAGCTCATGTGTGCGTATGATGGAACGGAAGCGGGTGAAATGCTCTCGGATCCGAAGCCGCTGGTCACTCCATGCACCGGACCAGCCTGATTGGGGCTGCAGGACGACTGACGAGGCTCCATGACGTGATGGGAGGAGGGATTCGCCGATGGTGGCGGCGGTGGGGGTGGCAAACCGTACGCTGATAGCACATCATATCCGGTTCCATTATTGCTGCCTATATTTGAAGTATGCGAGTTGCTGATGTTAACCGAGCCACCGGGACTCTCGTTGGAAACCCCACCAACGCCCACTATGTGATGTGGTGCGATTGGTGGTGCACGCAGTGACATGTGGCAAGGATAGAGTGACGAAGGTGGCGTCAGATCTCGCTGCTGTGATATTGGCGAGGGTGGTGCCAATGCGCCCACCGTTGGATGCGAGAACGTTGGTATTGATGTGACCGACCTAAAACTTTCATTGTAAGCAAAACTTATAGACCTATAGGAAGTAAGATATGAAGCTCACCCATAGCTGTCGCCCATCGACATGCTCGGATGATGCATGTTCGAGTACATCGCGCTCATCGAGCTGCTGAAGCCGTTATTAAAGTTGAGACGAGGCGAAATCGGAGGAACGATGGAACCACTAAGCGCATGACTAACATGCTGATGATGCTGGCCGCTAATCCCCAGCCCGGGGGAGCATGCATTGTTCACATCTTCATTGTTTCGGCTGCCCCCATTGCTACTAGGTCCTGAGCGTATATGTGTGCCCGCCGTCGATGTGTGGTGCACATCGAGGGGCTCCAGACCAGCGCCTGCCGCTGCCGCAGCCGCCGCCGCTGCTGCCGCTTGTGCCTGTGCACTGCTTGGCATTGGATTCGGCGAAGCCATGCCTGTGAGCGAATCTAGAAAAGTGCACGCGGCAATTTTGATAATTTAAAATCAGAAAAGGCATTATACATATTATACAAGTATGTATATTTTCAAAAGGCATAGAAGTCTGGCCAGATTCGGGGGTTGTTTATACAAAAACACAGTCAGGGGTCAACTGGAGGGCTGGCATATTCAAAATTATAATCTTCTGCTAGCATTTTAACATCTTGAGAAATCGACGGGTGGAGAGTTAAAGAGCTCGCGGGCTGTGATTAGTTAGCTGGTGAGGAAATTTAATTTCATCTTTGTAGACACACTTTTCACATAGAATTGGCCGATTTCAGTTGTCTGCTTCTTCTTCTTCACATACATCCTGCACTACAGATGCACCCCCCACAAGAGAACAAAAATCAGAATCGCTTTGATGGACAACTCTAAATAAACTGAATTAACTGGATAAGAGCTAGAAGAGGATCTATCTATTTTTTTTATCCGCACTGGGCCTAACTGTTCGCCGAAAGTTCCATTCATATTTCAACTTGTGGAGAGTGCGTTTCGAAGAACGAACTCTCGATTTCTCTAATACTTACTGCCTGTGGAGCTGACCAAGAGCGAGGAGCAACCACTCAGGCTATTGGGGCTGTCCGTCAAGGAGGTTGCACCCGATGTCGAGGACGATGTTGGCCCCGTGGAATTTGGTGTTCGTCGCTGGTTCCGCAATTTTTCCTCCCGACGCCATTTGGCACGTCGATTCGAGAACCAAACCTGTATTCTCGCTTCCGGCAAACCAATCTTACCCGCCAGGCGTTCGCGGGCAAACACATCAGGATAGTGGGTGCGCTCAAATTCTATAAAGAAATTAATAAAAGTAATGCTCTCAAGTCAAATCACTCAAATCATTTGAGAAGAGAAAATATGTATTCACCTTTCTCAAGACTATCAATCTGGTCGTTTGTGAAGGATGTTCGGTTGCGTTGCAACTTTCTTTTTAGTATGAGACGCGCTTGATCGTCTTCGCTTGCCCCTATATTAGAGACGCCGCCGTTCGAGTTGTCTCCTTCGCCAGAACCCGTTTCGTCCGACTGATGGCCATCAAGTTCTGGAGGAAAAAAGAAACACAAAAATTGGCTTTAATGGCTTATGCAAATCGTTGTTGTCATTTAATACTTTCTGCTGCGACATTTTGCGCAAAATAAAGTATATGTATGTATGCATGTATTTAGCTCTTCTGGGTCTTAAGTTACCGGCATACTTGTAGCTAAGGTGCAAGTAAGAATATTAAAACCAAAACATTATCGTATGCAACAACATTATCCTTTTCGCCTTATTTTGTAGTCAAACTACCATTTTTTGTTCTTTTTTGTGAAGACCTTGAGCATAAATTTGCCAGTATTGCTGCATAATAAATATTAAGGATATGTTAGCTAATTCAGAGCCGTTTATGTTTCATTAGAGGAGTGTGCTTGCCTTTTTTTGAAGCTTGGGACTGTTACTATTCATCAATGTTTTATATGATCTTAATTAAAATAAAAAGTATTCAACTTAAGCATATTAGTTCATTAACGAAAATATCAGATTTGTTTTTGTCAAATTTAAACGGAAAATCAACACTAATATTCACGAAGTTCAGCTATAAAATATCCGTGTTGGTTATTTCGAATGTATTTGTTTAATTCTTATGGTTTATTTGGATTGTAGCTTTGATAAGCATTTTATGTAGAAGCTTTTAAAAAGTTTCAAAAACTTTCTATTCTATGGAATATTTGAACTTTTTTTTCTTTAATTTGTATTTAATAGAAAAAAGCAGCAGTAGCTCGACTCAATTTTATGTTTGAAAAACACTTCAGGAGAACGTTTCTAAGGCCTCGTTTACACAATATCGTACTTTTCCCCCTATTCAGATAAAGTTTCCTGCAATAACGTCTTATTTTATTCTTAACTTGCATGTTTTGGGCAAAAAATATCGCAAATATCTCAGCTTAACATAAAGTTTTCCAAAATACTTTACAGAACAGCTATAAAAAAATGCATAGAATTTGCTGATCAAACAAAGAGAAAAAAAGAGATCAGGAAAGAGGCTAAAAAGGATTTTAATAAGCCACGGAGTCAAGTATATTGAGGTAACAATCAAAAACCTACAAGGCAGAATTAAGTCGTTTAAAAGTACCCACAAAATGTCTCAAGTGATGGATGGCAGTCAAGAGAGCGTGCAAATCATACAAGAAGTACAGCCTCATTGTATTGAGTGTCAGGCACTTGAAACGAGTCATGAAGTGCGAAACAGCACCAAGCGATGCCAAATAGCCGGCGGTACTTTCACAAAGAGGGAACAAACGCCGAAGGATGCGGCGCAGATCCTGCGTATCAATTGCACACTTTGTAAAGAAATTTCACGCTTTGGCTTATTGTTAGTGGTGGCTCTATGCTCTGATGCTCTCTCTTATAGTCGTCCGACTGTCTGTCTGTCTGTCTGTCTGTCCGCCCTAAATTGCCTGACGATTCGTCTCGTTAGCTCAAAATCTCTTCAATTTAATGCCGTACAATAATTTGTCATCATTTTGCTACTGTAGGGAACTACATCAACACGTTACAAGACACTAAAGTGACTTTTCCATGAAAAGTAATATCGATAGTTGTACAGATTTGCCGAAAATACATTGACGCGTTTAATAATTGAATGTTTTCCCTTTGTCAGGAATACATACATAAATACACAAATGGCCATGTATGTGGTACTATGCACATAAATATACATACATATGTATGTATGTATGTACATATTTGTGTCCAGGTTTTTATACATTCGAGACCGATTCCGCAACACATACTCGTACGTGTACATGGATATATATACATATATGTATGTATATACTATACAAATACATGGATGAACGTACTCCCTACTGTACGACACTCGTTAACGCGCATTCGAGTGTAAACTTATGATAAGGGAATGTACATACATACATACATACATGTATACCTCTGTGTATGTTTGTGTGTGTGTGTGTGTGTGTAAGTTTGGGACATGGGGTATGTATAGAATAATTCATTTTTAACCAGCCGACGCCGCGTCGACTTCCCAATTTCCACAACAGCGAGAAGTCGTTACTATTTAGTTCGCTTCAATAATCCACAAACTTCGACCAGTTTCAGCGAAATGCGAAATGACAAAAATGTGGGAAAAGGCAAAATAAAGTGTTTATCTAATAAAACAGTTCAGGAAATAAATGAAACATTCACTTAAAAGCCTTGAACTCCAGTTTTTTCTATTATATTATAATAAAGTATCTTCAGGTTTCTTTTGTAAATTATTGGAATTATATCGTCGATTTTTTAAAAGTCCTGACACAGCTGTCATCATTTTGAAAACTATTTTTGAAATCGAATCGTTTAAGGCATGGTCGCGGTCGTGGTCGTGCTCGTGTCTGTAGAATATTTCGATTTACAATTATGACATTCACTCAAAGTATTTCATTTTACAATACTAAGTACTACATATAGTATAACGTCAATATATTAGTCATCTGACTAAGTATACCCCTATAGTATATTGCAACCACCTTAGCACATACTCGTACCTTTATGAACATAAGTATACGTATTATACGTATGAGCATACGTATTATTATTGGAAGTTTGCCTATTTGCCAACAAACTTGCCACTGTCAAAAAGACACCTACATAAGTATATACATACATATACTATGTATATATACTTAGGTACTATGTATATGGATTTATATACGAGTATGTATGTGTGTATGTATGTTGGTTGGTCGGTTGCTGAATGAGATTTCCTTGATGCTATTACTCATTTGAATCTCTATTTATAGTTGAGCCATTTTCGTGCTTTATGTTTTGAAATGTGTTGTTTTGCTTAAGAAAAATTATTGAAATGAAAATGAAAAGCGAAAAGCGAAAATAATGATGATAAAAGGGCTCGAATCGATTTATTGCAAATACCAGTTCCCCAAATACATAAACATATAAATACACATACATATGTATGTAAGTATATATATCCATTTCGCATTTGGGCGTCATTTGTGTGCTGTTAGACCCTGTCTGTTGAAAATACAATATACGAGTACTTGTAAGCACCCATGTATTTGAAGAGCTTTCTATTTTTGTTGATCTCAGATATAGGTTAATGTTGTTTTAGGCATAAATATAGACAGATGTGTACTAGATAGGTATGTATGTATGTGTGGGTACTCAGAGAAAATTCGACAGGATCTGGCAACATTTATGGGCTCTGACGTACAGCACATTACAATTTTAAAGATGAAATCTGTTGGGGCAAAGGTATACATTATATAGCAGTTGTCTTACCATATATTGTCTTGACAAAAATCATTCTTAATTTATTGGCAACAGAATTTAGTATTCGGCTATGAATGCAAACAATCGAATTACCATCGATTGCTCATCGTATATGAAGATAATATCTTCAATATTAGACTTATCTAATATCTAATCTTCAATATTTAACATGATTTTGAATATATTTAGACGCCACTCCACAGTTGATTCGAAGACCAATTGGTGGAATTATGACACTACACTAACCACTTGTCGAAAAGAGATTTGGGTAATCAAGAAAAAGATGAAACATAAATCAAGAGCCAGTGCTAAAATTGTATTTTCTGCTTGTCTGTTTTTTAGACTCTAATATTGCCTTTAAATTTTGTTTTTAGTCATAATAGATGGGCCATTACGATGTCTTTCTATTATATAGGCTGTTTTTTAGGTCTATCCAAGCATTTTTCAGTTCAGGTTCAAGTGGTCTCAGAAGTCATTAAATAAGGCTTCTAGCTATGCTGGAACTTCCGCCCAGAGTCCCGGAGTCATTAAAACTTTTAAAAAATTTACACAACAACAATCTACTCTAAACAAGCACAACATTTTTTGAATGGACGCTTCATAATACTTATAAAATTAGGTCAATTTGTGTGCAGATTATCTGCCTGTATGACCGCAAATGTTGTTAAATGGAAATCTACTCCCCTAGCTCCTGTCCTAGAGATATTATTATGAAGAATGAAGTACTATAAACAAGCCATAAATGAAACTAAAATGAATTGAGGATTAAAAGTTCGATTCCAAAGGCGCCAAGATCATTTTTTTGGTTTGTGTTTTTGTTTTGTTTTGTTTTTTTTTTATCGTCTGGGTCACATTTCATTCCTCTTGCAGAATTGTTGCCTTGTGGAGGCTTATGAGTGTAAATTGAGAATATGTATGTGCACGACCTAAGTTTGTGGAGCAAGTTTTTTCAGCTGTTATTCTAAATTAGCCCGACGAAACAATTCCAGGTAGTGTCCGATGTACGATATACTCGTATGTATGTGTATGTGTATAGGCATGTACTCGGATGTATGTATGTATGTATGTATGTATCAGATCGCATTTATGGGAAAGTATCAAACACGTATTGGCAGGGCTCGAAAAATTGTATGCAGGGCGGCGGACAAGCGACCGACCTGTCCTATTTCAAACCGCAGCAACAAAAACAGCAACAACAACAACAACAACAGCGACAATAGCAACAACATCAAAGGAACCGCTGGCCGCAACATTTCAGTCTGTCATTTTTAATATGGCCAGCGCTAAGTCCACAACCGTGGTTGTACGGCAATATGGCTATGTGTGTAAAATGTGTGTGTGTGTGTGTGTGTGTGTGTGTGTAATTGGCGCTGAAAGATAGTGGATATGACAGAGCAAATAGATGCTGATAGCTGAGACTTGCCTCGGGTCCAGAGCACACGTCACTTGCCTAGAGAGTTGCAATGTGCTGACAGGCAACAACACCGGTGGGGAGACATCAACAACAACAACAACAACAACAGTAACAACCAAAAACAACAACAACGATGACGATGACGACGAGGACGAGGACAGCAATGACAACAGCAACAGAAACAACAAACTAAAAACCAGATGACGGTATCGGCACAGACATCGGCGAATGAGTGACACTCTCACACAGTTAAATACATTAGAGACAAACTTGATAAGGCGAGAATTGTAGCGTGAGGTTTTCAGATACGATTTTATAAATATGTATTTTGTGCTTCATATTTATGCACCCCATCACCATCACCATCACCAACGGCACCAACAGCAGCATCCCAGCATCCCAGTGCGGCAACGCGACGCAGCAACAAAAACAACAACAACAGCAACTGTTATCCCACCCCTGTCTGTGGTGGTCGCCACCCCCACGGTTTGCCGTTTAATGAAGTGTCATCGCCTGTAAAATGAGTCTGTAAATCGCATTAAAGCAACTACGGTTAAGGGTAAACCTGTCAAGTACGGTAACGGTAGCGGTAGCGGTTGCCTGGGGGCTAAGGATTATGCAGTGGAGGGGGCGGCGGCGGCGGCGGGCAGGGGCCACAAGGAAGTTACAGTTACAATTCTGACGCATGCTGCCATCCACAGTTGAGGCAGGCACCTCACACACCACACAGTTGCTCTTCACGCACAGATTTTGTTTTTAGAACTTTGTGCTCATGTGGTTAAACTAATTTAGAAACTGTTTTGGCACACAAACACGCAAACAAGACAAGATACTCGTGTATATATAAATGTTCTGTGAATTATCATCCCAAATATATACCCATGTACAAACTCGTATATATATTACTTATACATATATATATATATATTTATATATGTGTGTGTGTGTGTGAGAAGTGGCGGTTAGTTGAGCCTCTTGTTTGTTGTACTCTCGTACTCGTACTCGTACTCGCATTGGGGAAACTCAAATCAATATGAACTTCCTAATGCCAAGCATGACATTTAATGTTGACGTGCTTGGCAAGAGCTTGCGATGATTCCTATATTCCGATATCCGATCTACAGCGGAGTGGTCTGCACGTTTCCAATCTCTATTTTGTTTTGCCCCTTGCTTTCCCCAATAGTCTGAGGCCGTGTCTGAGTCTGGTAATCAAGCAGAGCACGGTCACGTGCTTGGAACATTTACGCACGCACGAAAAAGTCGCGATGTTGCAGACAACTCGGTCCCCAATAAAGACAATACTCGTACAATAAACCAAAAAATTCAACACACACAAGTGTACAGGTTTATATGCCGATTCATACAAATACTCGTACTTGTGCATGATGTCCTGCGCCTGTTCCTATGCTATTCCAGGTCAATCGTGCGTATTTGGGTTGAAATAAAACCACGACTCAGATTTTTCATGCAAATTTAAATCAATTTCTTTGTACAGACTATAAAACGTCGTTGGCACACATATTGCACTTAGATGAGAAAGAGGAATAGGCTGAAGCGAAGGCTCATTCGATTCAAAAAATGCTTCTCGGCTTAGCTTGAAAATAGTTCATCACATTAAACAAATGCTAAAAAGGCAGCAGAAACAAAAACCTTATGCGGAGAGCTGTCAATTTTCTAAGGATATGGATATCCTAAGATTAGCGGAAAGCTTAAATATATAAACAGCACAATATACGTTTTAGATGTGGATAGGTTTTAATTCTCAAGTTTTGTGAGTAACAAACGAAATTTTCATAATAGAATATTTTTATCGATATAAGAATGGACCATGTGCCTGCTTTCAATATCGGTTGGTTCTAATGATTCCACTAACTTTTAGAAGTAATTTTGAATACATTAAAAATTGCATTTTGTTTATGTTTTTGGATGTGGACAGATTTAAATTATTATTATTTTACCTTTGTTTTTTTGATAGCCCTAGATGTTTCAATAATCTTTATTTATTTTGTAAATCAGTTTCGAATGATGTTTATTCATAGCCAGGATATTAACTGCAGAGTAAGCAGCTTATTATTGATTGGACAATTTCAAATAATTTTCAACTAACAGGGCAAGGGAATCACAAAATATTTCTGGTAGCTTAAAAGCTTTAATTAATGTTTAATTAAATGAAATTTTATTTCCTTTAAAATAGTTATTTGATTTTAATGATAATTCTAATACATCAATGATTCTAAGCTGATCATACAACTAACTTAAATAAAAGGGGCAACCATCTCTCCTTCCAAATATAACATTTCGAATAAGAACAAAATTTTGCTCTTTCCCTGAAGTGAACAAAATCATTTTATATTGAGAAATGCACTAAGAGCAAATTTAAAATCTGACTGCTATATTAAACAAATTTAACTTAAAAGGAAATTAGGAAATTCTCTTTTTCAGATAAAAAATATTATAAACAAAACGTGTATAACGCCTAAGTAGTGCTAGGCCAACCGTTGAAAACCCTTTACTCCGTCGCCGTCTTCCAACCAAAATATTAGCTTTATTATTGTTGTTATGAAAAACTCACATTACGATATTATAATGCACAAAAGAGTTTTGCATACTAAGAGTGGTTTATCGATCGATCATTCCTATGACTGTCCAAAGCAATGAGTCCCTCAAAATGTGCCCCAAATATCCCCAGCTGTTATGATTCAAAAGTTATCGTTGTTTATACGGACGGACACGACTATATTGATTCGCCTCATTATATTGTATTGGATATTGAGAATTGTTGGGTTTTCCAAATGTAACAATTGTTATGTCATTCTTAGGTTGGACTTACCTTTCTTTAGCATAATGTCATCGCTACTCATCGGACAATTATTCAAATGAGCGCTGGTGCCGCTGCCTGCTCCACCGCCTATGTTGGTAAGATCGCTCGGTGGACTTAACGACTGGGAGGCGGCTCCATCGCCGCTTCCATAGGCCACCGAAATGACAGCAGGAACTGGCGGAATCTCACTTCCGCCCAAAGGGGCCGCATACCAAGTGCTGGACGAATAATGCCGCGAAGGCCAACTCTGTTGGTGTTGCTGGTGATGATTGTGATGTGAGTGACTCGAGTGTGGACTGAAGTGATGTGGGACCGTTGTAATGTGATGCGCATGGCTGGATGGGGGTGCTGATGTGGGTATTGCAGTGTCTAGAGTGGCGTGTTGCGTGTTCAGCAGCCGTAGTTTCTCATACACGGACTCCTGTTCGCTGCCCTCTCCCGAGTTGCTCGCACCGCCACTATCGGACGAGTTCAGCGGTGTTGAGGTCTGGATTAGATCGCTAGTTAGACTCGAGCCCCCTGCACCTGCAGGGCCCGTTGAGTTCGGTGTGGCTGAACTTATGCTATTTGCACTGGTCGTATTATTGGAGCTACCACTCGGTCCGGCGCTGTTCGAACTTTGCTGTTGCTGCTCCTTTTGTGCGGCCAAGTTTCGTAAAACTCGATTAATGGAGGAAACCTAGTGGACAGAAAAGGAAATGAATTCAATATTGTGAGTTATTAGAGGGTAAATTCGACTATTATTACTAGAATATTACCAACTTCATTTACATTCGCACTGCTTTTTAATTGAAGTGATTAGATATTCTCTGTGTAATAAAAACTTCCATTATACATCACTATATAGCGCTTATCTTGGTCTTCATCATTTCGATAACAAAGAAGACCAACACAAATACTAACAACTATTTCGGAAAAGGAGCTTCTTATCAGCAGGCTGCTAGAAACTCATTAGGAACCGGTTGTGATTTATGGGACTGACTAGTGTAAAACTTTGGGTAATTTAGAATTTATTTGAAATGTCTATAATATTTTGTTCTTTTGGTTATCCATAACGCAAGCTGTAAGCATTGGTATTTCCAAAATATTAGAGCAATTTTAGCTCTATTTGCATTCTAATTTAAACTATGCACTGATGAGTTAAATATATAGTTGTATTCTCAAAAAAAAATGGTATTTTCATTACGTTTACTAAACACTATTCTCAGGCCAGTTATATTTTTTATCGTCGCAAACATTTCGTATATTGGCTTAGTATATAGTATATAGATCAAGAGCTAATTTATCGCTTGATTTTTTTATAAGGGGTACTGTCAAAACCATTTCTTTAAGCACACAGAGGGAGAAGAAAGAGCCAAGGATTGTGGCGTCTTTTTGTCATTTTGGCAACATTGTTGATGTTTTTCTTTTCATTGTTCTTCCTATGTGACATTTTTTCATTGAATATATGATATCAAAGATTTATTTGATTTCAACTTTAAATTACTATAATTACTTCCCAGTTAACGAACTGCTTGCTTATGAAAAGGGAACCTCTAAATGTTTCACCCTTTTGTTGGCTCTAACGACTTTCTAGGAAATACTAAGGTTTCGCCTTTTAACTTCCTAATTGCTGAATGTGATGACATCAATTAAGCGCCCAGCCAAATAAATCTGTTGCCCGCGATTCAAACATGAACACCTAATTATGTTCAACAAACCGTCAAACTACTTGAAAATAAATAACCTGAAATTAAATCGTCAAAGGGCGTGCAAAGATACTCGTACAACTGATTGCTCCCAGTTCTGGCTGTCAAATTAACTGGTTTTATATTTAAAGACTTTGCTTATTGCTGGTCAGCTGATAAATAAATAAAAGATAAATGGCTATTTTTTAAAGCGTTCTTACTGTCAAATAAAATTACAATATCCCAACACTTCTGTCTTAATTCCAATAATACAATTTAGCTGATTTAGCGAGATTCATGATTTTCATGTACAAGTATGTCGTCAAAATATTGGCTAAAAAGGCTAACCCTTTCTAAACAGCTATGACTCATATGCAATTTAAAGACTATATCTGCGGGTTAGTTTTTAAAAATAAAGTTAATACGTATGTTCTAGATACTTATGAGAATTATTACACTGACTGTTAATGGTTAAGACAAGTCACTGACAGGTAAAGTGGATTGGAAAATGCAAAACTCATTTCAAATAAAAGTGCTCAATTGTTAGCCCATTGGCAGCTTTTTAAAGCATCTGCATGGGGGTCACTTGAGATTTGTCTCGTTAGACCCCAACTTCTATGGCAAGCCGTCAGTCTTTTGGATGCTGAAATACTGCCCTTTTTGCCAGATTGGACCGTGCCGATGGCAACCAATAGACAAAGACGCCCCTCGATGCCCAGAATATTGTCACACCTATTACAAATAAATATAGATGAGTGTGTGTGTGTGTGTGTGGCAAGGAAATTTGTAATTTTGGCTAAGGGATAGGGTGTAAAGGGCAAACAAAAAAAGCTTCACCTTTTTGTAAATGTGTGTGTGTGTGTGTTTGTGCGGCAGCAGGAGCGGCGACAGGAGCAGCAGCTGACGCAGAATTCGCATGTTGCGTTTTTTTTCTATTATTATTTTAAGGCTGTGCCTGCGCATGACAACGCTTTTGAAATGGATTCAAAAGCAAAAGCAAAAGAAAGAACAAACGAGCAAACATATAAATGAGCGAATGAGAACAACAGGGAAAAGTGCAGTTGAGTGGAAAAATTAGGCAGAAATGTCCTTTCGAGGGAAGAACGAACCAACGACCGAATGAATGAACGCTCATATAAAAACTTATTTTAAAAATGAGCGCCTGGCACCGAAAGCGCTATACCTCTACATACATACATTAATACATGTTTGTATGTACAAGTATATAGGTACGAATATGTGCATACATAAATATATACTCGAAAGCGACTGTACATAATGTAAAATATCCCCGACAGGGTTGCAACCTACTCATGTTTGTATGAAGACTGCCTAGGGTTGTGCGAACGTGTGTGCGTTTTTATTTTTTATTTTTTTTTTTTTGTAATGTTTCCTTAAACACTCTGATACGAGTATAGAAGCATATCAGCAACATATCAGCACTTGCATTTGACTTTGAAGACGCAACAGGGATAGAGAGGTGTTGTCTTTGAGGTGCTTTCATCACATTTTTATAATTTTTTCTTCTATTTTTTTGAAGCACGCATTCCATTGCTTCACGCTTCCACTCGGACTTGTAGTCGGAATCGGATTCGAAGTCGGAGTCGGAGTCGGAGCAGAAGTCGGCCGTGCGCTGACCGTTTAATGTCCTGGATCTCTATAGAATTCAGGGGATAAATTGTCTGTGCGAGATGACTATGGCGGCGATGGCAATGGCAGTGGCAGTGGCAACGGTAGTGGCTGTGGCGACAACAACGACGCCGTTTGCTACAACAAATTTCTCTAACTGCCAACGCTTTCACCCCTCAGCGATTTTGCCCCGGCCAATCGTCCGTTTTTCCCCCGCAAAACGTGATTTCCCCTTGCGCGTGAATTTCAACGCTTAACGCTTTGTGGTGGCGTGCTCGTGCTGTATTTATTTAATATTGTATTTTTTTCATACTTTTCCTGCAGTGATTTCCCTTTTTTCGTTTAATGTGCATAAAAGATTTTCCCTTCCATTTGAATGATCACATTTTCCACACAACTGTCAATGGGAAGTGCACAACGCAAGCCATCAGCATCGCTGTCACAATTCATTTTTCCTTTTTTTTCTTCCTTCGTCCTTTCTTTCTTTCTTTTTGCCTGGCATACTTAATAAACAATAAAAAAAATCGTAATGCTAACTAGAAGCAAGAAAAAGAAAATGGCGTCAAAAGCACAAAAGAAATTCAAATGACCAAAAATGGCACATAATGCTTAATATATTGGAACAAATAAATATGTGTGTGTGTGTGTACGCGCGTCTTTGTGTGTATTGGAAATTTGAAGGAAGAACTCATAAAAAAAAGCCTTGAAATAACATTTTCCTAAGGGTAAATACCTTTAATAGAGCCACAGAATGATTTAAATGGGGCGCTGCTCTTTAATGCCATTCATCAATATACGAATATCAGAAAAATTTGAGTTTTGGGGTTCAGTTTGTGCAGATTACAGCTTAAAGATGCCAACAAAAAAACATTTTCTGGCAATTAAAATATCCTCTGTTTAAGTTTAGATATAATTGTGTCCTAAATTCAAAGCCGAATTATCCTTAAAACCTGCGATTATTGAATCTTGCACAAACTATCTGCAAAGCTAACTAATGCCGCCGCAAATCCTATCTGCCTATTAGTTTTCTAAATTAGATCGGTCTGCCCTAAAAATACTTTCTTTAAGACTATGTACTCAATGGTTTATTCTCTTTTTAATTTCAATTTCTTTTTAAGTTTTTAGTCCTATAGGATTTCCATCTTACACATTAAAACTCTTCTCAGAAAATACTTAAAAATGTAATGTAGCATCAGTTACATTAATGAACATGGAAATGAACTTCTATTAATAATTTATAATAATAATTTATTGAAGAGACATTCAAAGAACCACGATAAATGCTCATGTTTACTCTCTAAAGATGGTATTTAAATTTGTTGCTTTATTATTTTTCATAATTTGAGTAGATCTGGTATAAAATAGACATATCACAATCTGAATATATCAGAAGTTTGAAAACTCAGCCAAAATATATTTGCTTGTTTTAATTAAATTCGCGCTACTTTTTAATTTTCATAAGCAATTTAAGATAAGCCAAGGATTTTAAGAAGAAACGTATTTCATCAAAACCACAAACCAAGGGCTTTTAAGCTCTAAAATCTTGATTTCCTATGGAAAGCATCAGCATTATATTCAATGTACAAGTATATGCAAACAATTTTCTTTTCTGCACTGCGCTTTATAGAAATGTTCAAGAATCTATAGTCTTGCAAAAAAATATGCAAAATAAATTATATCTTCTATATAGAATGATGAATCTTACGATTCATGGCTTGCGGTATTACGGCTAAAATAATTCATGTCGCGGATTACAGCTGCAGAATATTATTTCTGACAGCGACACTTTAAATACCAAAAAGGATTTGGACATCAATTTCGTATCAAACTATTTTTGAACTCCAGTACACAATTATAGAACTGATCGAAGTGCTATTTTCAATAAGTCAATATTTTCTCATTTTCAGTTTCAATGGAATGCCTTTGTTTATGCAATTAATAGCTTGAATAGAAAATTGACTATTGTTGACATAAATTAGATACCGAATTGTTATTATACAACTGCCAAATTGATGCTGATAGAAATAATATTAGTACTACTTGTACATATAAAACAAATACATGTTGGAGTATTTGAACTTATTTTATAGTTATGCAATAATGAAATGGAGACTTACACTCGGAATGTTGTCATTGGTGCACACATTCTCCTGCAACAGTCTATCACGTATTTCCCAGGCGAAAATGCTGGGACATTCCCGTTTATATTGCGAAATTTTGCTAACGACTTCGGCGGTCGCAACTCGCGGCTTCGAACCTCCAATGGCACGCGGTCGAATACTTCCAGTTTCATAATATCTGCAAATAATCCGATGCATTAATAATCACACCTTTCGAAATATTACACTTTTAAAAATTGTATAGCTAATACATAGACACAGAACTGCACTAAAATGGGCGCGAATTATCCTTGAAGAGAAAAATAAAACGGGATATAATACCATATCTTCTTCAAGAATGCTGAAAATATGGTCTTAACTACATAAAATAAAAGAAGCAATCCCTGTCTTTTCGAAGCTACTATTATTTGTGACAAATACTGATTTTAATGCCACATCTTTCAATATTTGATATTTTGTCGTTCTTTTCCGGATTACGAGCCTTTAATTAAATTAAATTAAATTATCAGAAGAGTTTCGGTTTATTAAGAATTCTGAGGATGAAATTCACAATTGTATGCTTCCATACAAGTTTTGGGTTCATTTGGGCTACGAGGGGGAACAAAAGCTTACTAATTACACCCCGATTCGAGAGGTGTTGAAATATGCACACAACAATAAACACCCTTCGGGTGGTTGTCCGCAAATCTTGCAAGTTCGATTAGCTGCCCAGCAGGATGAAAATCCAATGGACATATGTACGAATGTCTCTTCGAAGGAATGAATTATTATGGTTCATAAACATATTAGCCTAATATGGCTTTAGAGCACTTCATAAAGGATGATGGGTAGCGCTTGCAGCCACTTGGCAATAAATATACATAAGTGCATATATACATACATATATATATTTATAGTTACCAATTAATGAATTACACGTCACTTAAAAGGGAAAAAGGGATGTGGGGTCTTTTTTTTTTTGGCTACGTACTCACCTGCCTAAAATTTTGCTAACACATCCATTTGAGACTTGAAGAATCCGGGAAATATCACATGGCCGAGCTCCGGAGTGAGCAAGCTCAACAATTTTTTGACGAGTGGAGTCTGGAAGCGGTCTTCCTCCGACAAAAACGCCGCCCAACTGATTAACCCCACTGTGACCTGCAATATTTACATTCGAAAATATAGTCTTTTATATAAATAGGTGTGTGGCGAATATTTGCAAAAGATATACAAGTATATGTTTAGTATAATGTACGAGTATGTATAGTATGTGAGGAGCTAAATATTTCTGAGCGCGAAGGCGTGCATAATCATGATGAAAGGAGCGACGCTTTCATTGAGCCCAACTGGCCGTAATGCCAGCAATATATTTACAAATAATGTTCCCTTCCGTTCCGTTCCGATCTGATCCGTTCTGCACTAACCAGCTTTTCAAACGCCAACTTGTTTACGACTCTTGTGCCTTACTACTTGTAGATGACAGCATTTGCAATAATCTTCGTATGCTTCATAGCATGTGCTTTAGCTAGGCAGCGAGGGTTCGAGTTCGAGTCCAAGTCCGAGTCTGGGTCTGGGTCTCTGTCCGAATTCCCCCCTTCTTAGCAATTCAATTGCGGGATGCGCCATTCAAAGTCGCATACTGGACACACTTTCAATGAGGCAGAAAATTTGTTTTGGCACGCTTTAAAAACGTCAACATTAATCTGTTCGCTTGACTCGCAACTTCGGCAACATCTCAATATCTCGAATATCTGTATCTGTGCGTATGTGTATATAGTTTTTGGGTATAGCCTTCCCTTCACAAGCTACAAACATACACACCTACATACATACATAGAGAGTTGTAGGCCTGTAAATGCGGCACAAGCAGTTCGTCTTCTTCTTCTTTTTCGTCTTCAAGAAGATGAACACAAAAAACAAAGGTCAAAAAAGGGCTTTGAAAAAGGTCGCGCTTGGAATGCCAATCAAGCATACATTTCAAACGAATTTCCTAGAATTTATTGAAAGAAAATCTGCGTATCAATTTAATTCTTTACTTAAACCACCGAAGCAGCAGTTAGATGCCAATGCCTCCTCCACTGTCACTTGCCCTAGAGATGCTGAGTACGATGTGGATGGGTATCTGTATGTATGTATGTATGTACGTATGTGTGTGTGTGTGTGTGTGTATGAGGAGGGTTCGCTCTTAGAAACACTAATCCATGGGGGCAATTGGTCAGCCGTTTCAATGAGGGATGCATTTAAAAGCGATAAGAGTAACAAGCTTCGGTGACAAACGAAGCATAGCCTCGTAGTCAATGGACCATGGAGTTGAAGTTTCGACACCACTTGTGACCCGATTCTACGTGCCTCTCAACCTAATCCTTTCAGGTCTCGCTCTATATTTTCGGATGAGCCACCTAAGCCTAAGTTCGAACGAATCTGTATGCCGCATGCATTTCATTCCGGACAGACAGACAGACAGACGCACGGACATTGCGAATTAGAGGCTGCCGGTTATGCTGATTAAAAGTGAGGATGTCCCTCTACGATTGTTGATGGAAATGTTACAAAATTATGCGGTTATTGATTCGTTTTTCTTTTATCTTTTTCTTTTTTTTTTCTTTTTGTACGTCGTAGGTAGTTGTCTATTCTCTACAGCAATTGTAAATCTGTAAACATTTGCTGCAGTTCTTGAAGGTTATTTCTGAGAAGATTGAAATTAGTATCCCTACATACACAGATACATATATGTATGTACATATATATTTATGTATTTTTTATTCACATATACTCGAATGTGTGCATTCATATTTGGCGGGTGTGTTTTACTTTATTGAGTTGTCCGTGTCGGGGTCGGTGTCGGTGTCTGTCCATTCACGGCCGAATGAAAAATGCGACGAGCTACCAAAGTGCTAACAGAGACAATAGGTGGAAAGATCTTGCGAATGGGATTAACAATGTAATTACAACACAAATCAGTTTGGCAAACAATTGTGTACAGCCAGAACGGACTGGACCGTCATCGACAGGGAATAGGGGACACGAGACACAATGGATCATACGGCAGAGGGGTACAATGGACGAGTGCACATCGACTGGAACGGGGACTGGGACTGGGACAGGGTCTGTGTTGGTGTTGGTACTTCGGTAGCCGCCAAAGAGGCTCATTTGTGTGATGTGTGATTTGTGATGTGTGTGAGACCCTGAATGCGAGTGCGAGTGCGCCAAACTCAGTTCGACATGCGCAGAACAAACTGCTGTCGCTTTTGTTTGTTTTGTGTTCGACTTTGGCTTTCAACATCGATAATTGTTTTTATTTGTAGCGACATGACACGAAAATGGACGATTGGACGGTGGGACGATGGGACGGTCGGACGGTCGGACGCTCGCCCGAAACGAAACACTCTTGAAGATCATTAAAGGTGGAAAATGATTGTATTGATTGAAAACAAACAATGGCAAGGACATAACTGAAAGTACTTAACAGCACAGCGGGTGTGCCACGCCCGTCGGTCTTCGTTCGGTCGTGCCACTAGAGGAGCACCAGCTCCTTTGCCATATCGCCAACAATTCTGCTCCGAATGCTATAGAATTTTGTAAAAGGACCCTGAAAAGGAGCGCGCGCGTCTAAGTCGGATCGCCGCCGTCGCCTCCTTGAATCGCTACCTCTATTTCTCATTCTGTCTGGGTCAGGCATTCAATCTCGTTCTCGTTCTTGTTCTTGCTGTTGTTCTTGGTGTAGCTGGCCAGCTATTGTTGGGAATGATGATCAGCTCTTAGCATTGTGGTGCAATAATTGGCAGCTTGTGTGTAGCGGTGTGCGCGCCAGTCATGCTCCGAACAATGCCCGTCAATAGAAAAATCAATGAAGACCAACGTTTTTGCAATTTTCACACCAAATGCCCGAATATTTCACGTCATTTTCATGATTTTCTGCAACAACACATTAACACCAAACAGCAACAAAAGCAACAAAAGCAACAAGAACAAGCAAACGCCGACTTCAACCCCGTCAAGCGATTTAGGGGAATGCCTCAATTATATGCTCAGGACGCTAAGTACATCGCTCTTCTTTCTCTATTTTGACACGTAATTTGTATAATTCAATTAAATGTACGAGTACAAGAAGTACACTAAGTCCAACATTTTTTGCTCCGCTTTTGTTCTCTTCATTCCTAGTTGGCACCGTCGGGACATTGTTATTATAATTTTTGCAGTCTATGCACAAATATAAAAGAGCACAATGTCTTCAACATGGACAGACATTAGACTTATCCATTTACATTCCATATAATTCCAAAATGAAAATACTAATGATGCTGTTCCGGTGTTAGCGAATGGCATCTGGAATTTAGTTTTTGTAACGTTCTTTTTAAAACAATACGCCAAATGATCACAGACTATTGGAAAATATGCCAACAATATTCCATTTATGCAAATATCCACAACTCAAACCAGACAGGCAATATTTTGTACACATTTTCCAAGTAAGTCATAGAAAGTGAAATGTGATTGGAGACGCGTTTAAATCTTGACAAAATTATATAATGCTTTAGTAATGCTTTAGAAACCGCAAGCCCTTGAATGGATGGTGCAGATAGATATCAGTAAAGAAAAACTACTCTAGTGTTTTATAATCTTGCCATCAGTCCATTTGCATTACGCATTTAATCATATCTCAAATGAAATTATTCTTAAAGTTAAGAAAATGCTGCTCTGAAATGAATATTGTATTTATATCGGGAACATATCTACGACATAAATCAGGATTCAGCTTGCTGTAGGCCACTGATGAGAGGCACACATAAAGATTCTTTAAGCTTCTCTACTAGTTATTTTTATGTAGTTATTTATTTAATACACACTAATCAACGACTTACTAAAGCAATAAAAAAGCCTTCAATATAATTGATATGGTAGTCTAACTTTACATACAGAACAGCCTGCATGAAAAGCAAAGATTTTTAAACTTCTCTCTAGCCTCTTCTAAAATGTTGCACACAACTAACTCTTTCATAAGCAGAACAAATTCAAATGATTTAATATCTCTGCATTGATTTTAATTTATACTTTTAAGAACACTCACAAGATGTGTGTTTGGAGCTGGTTTTTATAATTTTAGCTAGCCTTCTTTCGTTGGATGTGAGAATTCTCGTATATTTTATAATCCGCCAATAATATGCCAATTAGTTTCAATTTGGATTTATCTGGCTAAATAACTACTCAAAATTCCGTGTCATACCAACTTAGTGCTGCTTCTGATATGCTCTAGAATTCCAATATTTATAGGTCTATTAACTCTCGGCATAAGTCCTAATAAGTTATGGGTACTCAGTCGTTATGTTTGTGGTTGTTGTAAGCATTTTGAAGAAAAACTGTCAGCCAAAGACAACAGTTGGACCGATATCGGCCATTTGTGTGTGTTTGTTTTTCCTTTTGGTTCTAACGGAATTTGAAAGGGGAACTAACTGCAGTTTGGGGGATCTGCTGTTATTAATGCGTTCAAAGCGCTTTTCGGAAGTCGTGATATAGAAAACAGTATTTAGAAACGCATAAAGAGTATTGAAATAAGTGTGTATGTGTGTGTGTGTGTGTGCGTGTGGGTGTGTGCGCGCCACACAAACACCGTCAGTATACATATGTACATGTGGGGGTGTGGTGGTGGGAACATACATTCATCATCAGTTAAGTGGTAGTAAGTAGTGGTGAAATACGATGATGTTGAATGTGGCTGTGGAGCTGTGGTTGCATCCGCGGCTTCCATCGCATTAGCAGCACCGGCAACAGCCGCCTTTCCGCCAATACTGCTTAGTCCGCTACCACTAGCAACACCCAAACAGGGCAGATTTCTCATGGCAATGACATTGTCTATAAGAAAAGAACAAAGCAAAAAGGGAAAATAATCACATCAACAATTAACATTCATGCTAATTCTTAAAAATACAATACAAGTATATACAATTTTCAAATAATTTCTAATCGCCCGTTTCACATCTACCGGAGATTATCTCTAACTTAGGGGACTTAGTCTGTTTAAATATCTATAAAATATAACTGAAGGCATTAAATTCAATCATGAATCAAACTGTCTAATAATCTCCTTATCGAACTCATATGGATAACTCTGATATTGGCAATTACTATGCTTCTTTATGAAGCAGATAGATTGCTTCGTTTAGGTTACGTCTAAGCCAAGGATGTCTGGTAAATACTTTCTACAAGCACATACTTTCTAGATAATTGGGGCTTGCATAAAATGCTGCAGTTATGTTATTTAAAGACAGAAATAACATTCACCGACACACCGAAGGTTATGCCATATATTCGTATATATATGGCTTATAACTACGCATGCATGTTTCTCTCCCAAACTTCATAATTTTCCACCAGCTGTGTTGGTTGAAATAACATGACAGCTATATGCCAGAGTCAAGCAAGCAAAAAAGTTTCACAGTTGATGGCACAACCTTGTTTTCGTTCAACTGTAAGCAGCTGTCACGAAGTTTACTTCATTTGCCTGTTTTTTTTTTTTTTAACGGAGGCTCTGACTGTGCCCATCTCACACACTGTCCTGATACTACCAATATATCAAAATGTCTTCACAATTGGAATGTAGAAGAGGCTCTCATGTTTAGTGAAGTACTTCCCCTAGCAATAATAGGATCTGAGAATGCATGGAATCTTTAAAAGGCATCCCAGCCTCAGTCCCACACAGAACAAACGTAATGCAGTCCGCGCATCTCTCGTACGAGAGATGAGTTTGTATATAGGTAGGTATACTGAAGAATCATATGCTTTCTAAATTAGTATAAACATCTAAACTGATTTAATTGCGATCTCATCCATACACCTGGTAGAAGTCGATACAGAACGATCTCTCTGTAGCATGACAGCGAACAAATGTTATTGGACAAGAACTGGCAGTTAGCTTTGATCAAATGGGATTTGCTTACCCTTGTGGGTCATATCATCTAAGGTTGGCAGTCGATCAATGAGTGTTCCCGCAGACCAGGGGGGCACAACTGCGCCAATGCTCGACGGAGTCGGTTGTAGAGTAAACATAGTATGATGTACTTATAAATTGAGTGCAGATGCAGATATGTATTGCTCGTACAGTTCGGTTCGGTTCGGTTAGGTTAGATTTGTGTTCTACTTTGTGGATATTCGCGCTCGGTTCGATTGATTTGGTCCAGATATATGCGTATTACGTTTAATCTCGCGATATAGTAGTAGTATGTATAAGAATAATACTAATTGTGTTGGCTGTTTCGAATGTTTGGCTTTGAGACAACGGCATGTGTGCGCACTTTTGTGTGAAGTACTAGATATATGTTAGATTCCAATTCCTTTTATCATATTTGGGAATTAATTTGCGTATGTTTTATACGAGTATATGTGGTCGTACATATTCAGTTGATTGCACCAAGTTCACGAATGCGACATGCGGAACGTATTTTAGCGGAATGAAGTTGATTTCACAGAAAAAATTCACGGGTATATTCGTATTGAAGGGCTCACTGCGGGCGACGCTGATGACACGCAGCGTCGGCGCCGCGGGAACAAATCCAGGCCAGCATTTGGGATACACACGACTCTCAGGGACTCACGATTCACGATGCGCGATTCGCGATTTATACAGATGGTAGGTAATGCCTGAATTGAAATCCTTTGTTTTGGGCTATCGCAAATAGAACTGAGCAGCCGCCTTTGTTTTAGTTCACTTGTTCTTTTTCGGATGTTTTCAGGGCATCCTACCGAGCGTCGCACCACTTTTTGAAAGCATTTGGCATTTCAATTAAAAAAGCACTGAGAAAAAACGCGCGGAGGCTCGCCTCTTATCCACTTATTAATTGCGCCCAATATTAACAATTATGGGAATGTGCGACATATTTGTAGAGCCATGACAAAAAGCTTCTGAACGTTTAAATCAAAACTTTCAACGCTGACCACCGGAATCGACGATGGCAATGGCGATGGCGTAGCGATAAATCCAATCCGCTCGTACCGACGCAGTCGTTACAGTTGGTGCGCGCGACACAATGCGAATGTCTGCTGCATATAGCCGACTTCGGCTTCTCAGGTCCAAAACGTCTAGGCTAATTTTCAGCCGTGGTTGTGCCGAACTGAGCAAACCGGGCCTCAGACTATGTGCGAGCGCCGCTCTGATTGGTTGCAACCAAACCCACTTTCGACTCTCATTGATGGCTCAGCGCCATTGGTTGGTCCGGTCACAAAGAACGTAGACGCTGTTTCTTTCTCTCTCCCGACTCACAGTGCACATTGGAGTGGTGCAGCTATATGTTTGTGTACACTACGGTAACTTTTCTAGCCTGCTGTGTTCCTTGGCTTGCTGATTGTGCGTAGCCTTACCAACAAGGGTTGCTGCATTGTTCCTGCCATTCCGACTGTGTCTTTGCTCTATTTGAAGTGTCAATGCAATGTTTTATGCCTGCATATCGGAATTCGTAAGAGCCTGAAGAAAATGCTAAAGTAATGGGGAGAAAAACGAATAACCACTTTGAATTTAAATCCAAATACGAACTTTAATGTAGTAATGATCCTCGCATTAAGCTTGAACTTGAACAATTGTCGGACCACCAAGATGCATGAAAATATTTGACAAATACAGATAGCGCAACACTAAACTGAACTTTAGCCCAAGCCTAATAAACAAATGTGGCTGATGAACAGTTTTGGGAGCGTCTAGATCATATATGTATGTATATGTATACACTATACGAGTATATGTGTATGCATATATAGACGTGTTGGAGGTACCATCGAGTTTTGGGGATAGGAAGTACGAGTAAATAGGCAAACTACTTTCGACCGATATACATATAGTATGCATGTGCATATACTTATGTACATACATGTATATAAATTGATATACATGGATGTACACATATATACATAAATTGTATACATACATATGTACAAGTATATATGTATGTATGTTGCTACTCGCACGCATGTCTACTTACAACATTTATGGGCAAGAAAACAAAAACACAAACACAAATACAAAAACATAAGCACACATACGAGCACACACCCAGCCAGCTACGTGCATATATTGGAATTCAATTTGAATTTCCTGAATGAACGGGTGAGTAAGTAGCAGTCGCCCAATTGAATTGTTTCATTCCGATACAATAACCGCCAGACTCTTCCGTTGACTACCCACGGCTTCCGTTCCGACCTACACCGACAAACAGGCACGAATGGGCGGTGATGGCGGGCGTGTGGTTGTTTTCAAAATGACGACCACGACGAGGACGACAACGACAACGACAACGATGACGACGACGACGGCAACGGCAACGGCGACGGCGGCAACGACAAGTGCTGACGGGGACACACCCACATGTGAACGTTAGATGATAATCGCTGTTGCTGTTGCTGTTGCCTCTGCCGCCTCTGCTGTTGCTGTTTCTGCTGTTTCTGCTGCTTCTCTTGTTTTCTCCCATAGTGCTGCTGTTTCGAGCCTTTCGAGCGCTTCGGGCATTGTAGCGTGCGACAGAAGGAGACGGCAGTCTGGAGCAGCTAATGCAAAAAGGACTCGCTCGAAAAATATTCCCGAAATATGTTTACAAAATGTTTCTAGAAATTATTTGTATTTAGTTTGCATTTACTGTCCCAAAAGAAGGCGGCCATTGCCATTTGTTGTCGTTTAAGTGACGCTCTTACACAATGCAATACAAAATAAAGGATTTTTTGTTTGTTGTCGTTAAATATGCAAAATGCATAAAATTATATGCGGCACGATTTGTACAACATGACGCATTGATGTCCGAATTCGCTTCCTTTTTTTTTTCAATATTAAAATTTTTTTTTTTCTAAATACAATTGTGTACAATTTGTTTTGTTCTTCCTCCAAACGTATGAACATTTGTTTTTAATATGTTTTGAATGTTTAAGTGAATCTTGCGATACATAAAGAATACACAGCTATGCCTACACTTATTTTATTTGAATCATTTGGGCATGTGTTTTTTGAATCTGAGCTTAAATTTCTCCGAATACTCCTGTAGATTAGGAGCAACAAAATGCTAGGGCAACACAGTACAAGTACACCCGATTGCAAAACACAATATTTTAACATTTTACAGCTGATTTGTATCAGTTTCAGTAAAATACTGACATGTAACTGTTGCCAATGCCAATTGACTTCTCACTCATCCTATGAGTGATTGGAATTTAATAAAAAATATATTTTAACTAAACTCGAACTATTTTCCTATGCAAAAACTCAGATGCAAGATGAACAAAATCAAGTCGCTTGGACTGAATATTTTTTCCAAATTGTTTCAATTGACGTTATCCTCTGGTAACGATTTGAAAGAAACTTGACTCTGACCGTCGGCGTGTTTTCATTAATACGAACTAGTCTTTTGCATTCAAAGCTGGGAAAATCGAATATAATTGTAGATTTGAACAGTACCCTTTCGACTATAGCATGAATAATATACATATTTGTGGTCCTTTTAAATGCAATACCAGGGGGCTTTGTTGGTCGTTAATATATATTTATATTGCTTTTTGATCCTTTCTAAACCTGCATGGCTATTTTAAGGTTTTGGCTACTGCTGATTTTATTGTTTTCTAGACTTTAGATCGTTTACATATATAGTAGTGTCACAAATAATCACATTGAACGTATTTGACATCATTAAATCACTTGAAAAATGCTCTCACTTTTGAGTTTGAGGCTCTATTAAGATTTAACCAAAAGACAAGGACAAATAGATTTGGGCGACTTCTTTGCCAATGTTCTTTCGGCTTTAAACAAATCCTTTATATGGCTATACGATGCGGTATTTCAATCGGACTCAAACGTTGCAACACTATTCACTATAACTTTCCTATATTTAATGGGGATCATAAAATTAATTATTTTAAATTTCAGAGTTCCAAGGAATAGTATATGATATACATATTTATCTGATTCAACTTAAAGAAACTTTGCAATATTTTAATTTTTTACATTTGCATAAACACACAGTTTTTTATGTAAAGTATTGGTTTGATTGGCAGCTATAGTTTACAAGTCTGTAAGATATTATTCACCGATGGGGCTGCCTTAAACATACTTTTTAACAGTTTACAAGAATTAGAAGTTTATATGCACAATTTAAAAACTGACGACAAAGTTAGCATTAAAAGAAAACGGACAGACAAATATGTACCATAAATAAAGGATAAAGGGTAAGACAAGAGAATAACGATAGTTAGAGACAAAATATACCAAACAAATATGCAAGATCTTCAGTGTGCAAAATTCAATTTATTTGGCTTAAAGCCATATGCCCTGTTTGCAGGTCCGCCTGCCAATCTGTTTGCACATCTGAACGCATCGATTTCAAAATATAAGCGACCTGGAAACTTCTTACAAGTATTCGTATTTACTTAAAAGTAGATTACTTTTAAAAGTGAAACAAGTATGTATGTATATGTATTATTCTCAAGTCTCTTTTTACAGAAACCTTTCCAAATGTTATTAGGTTTATTTATTTATCAACATTCTACTTCTAGTTTGGCATTTATAGTATTGCATACTATATAATCCAAACATAATTTTTTATAATTTTTAGGTTGTAGGAGCTTTCGACTAACCGGCTGGACTTTGGTGGTGATGGTGGTGATGGTGGTTGTGGTGGTGCTGTGATTTTGCGTAAGGGTGGCGGTACCAGATGGGGAGGTTCTTTGATGTCAATGGGTATGGGTGTGGTGATTTGTCTTTGTGAAATGTCTGTTAGTGATATTTATATGCCGAAGGCTGCTACTGTTCAACTAAATTTGTTATATTTGTGTGAGTGGGTTTTTGGAACTGGCTGGAGTGTTTGTTCTGATTTGTTATTTGTGCTCACTTGCTCTGCGAAAACTTGCAGAAACATTTTAAAAACTCTCGAAGTACGTACATATGTATGTATGTAAATATGTAAGTATGTGTACATTTTGAAAGTTCAGTATCGGTAACTATTATTGGCATACCTCTGTTCTTCTCCTTTCTTTTCTCCTTTCCCTGGTCTCTGTTCTCTGTTCTCTGCTCAATGACACATTTATTGCGAGCGGACGCACAAGCTGAACTAAATTCTCGCTATCGACAAAGCATTTTTCTAGTCATGCGGATGCGGCGCCACCCCTTTTTTTATATTTAAAGCTTGAGATTTTAATTTGTGCAGATTAGATCAGAAATTATATCACAGCTTCAGAGTGCGGCGGCACACTACACAGTCTGGAATATTGTTCAATATAAAATACATAAAAGTAAATCTCTCTGCAGGAAGTTGCCCGGCTGCAATGAGCACATTAACTGATTTCAGCACCGGGTTCCGCCACGTGCCGCCGACACGGCCCGTGCCCGTCCTCGTGGCGCTGGCGCTGGCGTTAGCGGCGTTGGCGAAAAAGTTTTTCCGCTCAGTTCGTTTCTGTTTTGCGCTTAGTAGGGTATTCGGACCATGGGTACCAAGGGTATGAAAGTCTGGTTCTGGGATGGGGTCTGGGCCGGAATCTCTGTGTACGTCTCGGTACTGGCCAATATTAATATTTGAGATCTCAATAAGTATTATCTGCAGATGTGTAGACAAAAGTGGAATACGAGTCACGAGCATGTGGCAAAGGAAGTGCAACAGCATGCCAAGGAAGAGCTTAAGAGTCGAGTGTGCCGGCAACAGCCCATACCCACACACTCACACACACACACACACACACGCACGCACACACACACTCACATAAATACAGACATACATACATACATATATGTAGGCATAGTACATCACCAGTCGTGGTTGTTGGCATTTTTCTCTCGTGTTAAAGATATAGAATTTGAATGGCAGTATCTTAAGCGTTTGTTGTTCCTTGAATTTACATGCGATGTGACGATGACAAGCGAGTCCACCGACAAATAAATCACTTCACTATTTATCCTTTCGGTCTAAACAGAAACCGATTGGCTTATACTGCGGAACGTATGTTGCAAGCATGCGATTAACTGAAATTGCTTCGCCTTTTTGTGTTGTTGTCGTTGTTGCTGTTGCTGTTGCTTTTGTTGTTGCCGTCGCCATTTACCGCAGCCGCGTGCGCTCAGCTGATATCGCCAGCAGCCGACTTGCGTGAAGTCTTGCAAGCAATTGATAAGGACAACGACGCCATACACGTACCTCATAATGTAGGACAAAGTGTCCCCGCCTCAGCGCAGACATTGTAATATGCCTTTGCTTTTGCCGTTGCCGTTGCCTTCATCTTCATCTTCAATTTCGTCTTTGTCCTCGCCCTCAACATTGGATCCTGCTGGGTGCCGTTGGGGCACAGCCATTAGTTTTTGCTCCAAAACCGCTTTGCAGCAAATATTAAAAAAAATTGAGGTTTTCCTAAACTAAATCACAACACTTGTGTTCAATGTACAAATACTGCCAAAACAAAAAAACTCAATACAATAAATCGAACAACATTATGGGCAAGCAATTATTGCTGAGCAATTTTTGTTTGTTCCTACAACTTTTTATTCATACTTTTCCAATACGCATGGAACAGGACAGTTCTTAAAAAAAGAATAAAGATATATAAAAAATAACAAAAATAAATAAAAAACTTTTCCAATAAACATGGTAGGTAAGCAAATTTTCATAAGTTGTGATATACACAACATGTTTATAATGTACCATTCTCTCAAGAAAATATATTCATTTTCAATAAAAGTTAGAATATACACGGCTAACTGTTAACTTGTGAAGTGAAATTTAAAGTAACTAAATACTTAGAGCGGGGTTTTCTTTTTCTTCATCGCATGTATTACTTCCATTTGCTGACGCATCAGTATCAAGAGAACAAAATAGAGAATCTCTCTAGATATCAACACTAATTGACAACTTAACTCGGTGTTTTTAATTCGATTAAATTTAATTAAATTAAATGAAAATATTGCTCAACCAATGGGTGTGAATGCTCTAAATAACAAAAAAAAAAAACTGTGCTGAGAAATCTGACCAAAATTTGCACGGATTTCAATTAAAGCTACTCACAAAGCGCACAAAAGAAAATAGGTTTGATATTTTCATTTTGGCAGCATTTTGTTGATTTTATTTGACGGGTTGCTGGTTTTTTGACTGCACATTATTTTCACAAACGTACAAATCTACGTTAAAGCTTTGAGTGTCCGAATTAGTTGCAACAAAGCAGACTGTTACTCTAACAACCTTCAAAGTCTAATCTTAAACAGAAATAATCAGCAGTGCCCTTAACAAGCACGTATTCTCAATAATAATAGGTTTTGTTTTTCATAAACTACTGATGGATTAACACAGCTATGGAAAGTGCTAGTAAAAAGGCGGGTAAATAAGATCATTTAAAATACATTTGATATGATTTACAAAACGAAAAATGCACGTTTGTCCCACATGAACAGATAAAAACGATCTTGAAGCCCTAACCAGAAGCACAATTCTATTGATTTAGCAAAATCCGTATTAGCTAATGATTGAGCGAAGAATAATAATAATTATCCATATGCAGACCAATTATACTTGTATATATATTTTTTTTGTAATTACAACATCGTAACCAAATGTAGCATTTATTCGTTTCTCATACAAACCTTCAATCGAAAATCGTATATGTAGCTGTACTAGGAGGATCGGTTCAAACGTATGTAGAAACTAAGAAAATCCAAATCCGAAATTACAAAAATAGCAATTACATTCTCTTTTGTTAAAATGAATTCAGAAATGCGGCTTCGTCTATCGATGTCGATGTTCCAGAACCCATTGCCATTCTAGCTCTTACGATTTTGTTAGGCGCTGAAAATGTTCAGACTTGCACAAAGCTAGTCCGGAAATACTGATTCGTTCCACCACACTCATTCAAAATTGATTAGGAATTGATGTACAGACTATTTCTTATGGTCTTCCCACTCTCCCTCTTCATGGTGAATACCCTAGTCAGACCATACGAAATCAAACAAACCACAGTAATTAATTACAATCGAGAAATGAGGCGAACACTTTGATAATATTTTCATTGAAGTTAACGAGTTATACATACTTGTATCAATACTAAATGCTACTATTTAGGAAAAGTGGGGTCTGTCTAAAGTTCTAAGCATCCACGTTTGGATTATACATATTCCTCTCTGCAAGGTTCCCCCCGCGTGACTTGCTTTTTAAAAATCGTGTAACATAAATTTCTAGTCACCATCAGAGCGCAAAAGTTAATGCTAATAAAAAAATTTATACATGATTTTTGAATAAAGATTATAAATATATAGCTGGACAATCAAGAGAACCAAATTCTTATCAGTAAAAAGATGTTTGTTATTTCCCGAAGTCAAGTGAAGTTTTTGAAAACCCATTGTTGTCACCACAGGCAATTGTATTCGGTTATTAAACCAGTTTACATTTGAGTGATCTCACGGCTGCTAACAAGGTATAATTATTGCTTTCTAAGAAACTAGCGTGTGTACCGTTTAATTTGGATCTCATATCCAATGTGTGAATATTTATAAAAGTTCAATTGAAGTACTCTTTTTTAGCCATCTCTGTCTATGCCCAAGTTCTAAAATCAGATATTGAGATAAATATTTGGCACTAAGTAACACTAATTCAATATCAAAATATAATCTCATATTCAGTTTGAAGCATCGATAAGCCCGCTCTTCAGAGAAGGCATTCGCCGTGCTAATGTGATGTAATGACCCAATATTAAATGATGCTTAAATGGAATTAAGTAATAAATACTTGAAAATGCATATGCTTAGGTGCATGGCTGGCGCCAAATTTTAATTTGCGTCTACCACAATTTTAATTTTAATTTCAATTTCAGTTCCGAAGCCGAATCCGACTCCAACTGGAAGGAGAGGGGTAAGTGGGATGGGGAGGGTGAAGGGTGAAGGGGGGATTGCCGAAGATGTGAATTGGATTGTGAATGTACGTGTACTACACGCATACGTTTGACATTGTCTGTGTTTTGAATTATAAATTTCAGCAAATTTGCTTAATCCATAATAAAACGTTACAATTATCACACTTGAAAATCCCAAACCAGCGTCGCATGCTCCCCACTGAGAATTCAACTAACGAGCCATTAAACAATTAAAGCATCGTCAGACAACCAACCCAGCGATGACCAGCCAAGCATTTGACCAGCCAACCAAAAACAAACAACGAAAAGCACACACCGTAAACGGGTACGAGTATGTGCGAGTGTGTGTGTGTGTGTGAATGTGTGTATATGGCATATACCCGGCCCCAAACCGAAAACTGGGCTACGGCTAGGGCTAGACGCACGCCCTGAATGAGGGAAGGGAAGAGAAGAGCAGAGCAGAGAAGAGAAGCGCACTGTGAGCTCTGAAGAGCCAACCACTGTGAATATGCTTCAATTATGAGGAGGCCGCACCTCCCACACGCCGAACGCCATACGCCGAACACCGAATCCTGAACACTGAACACTGAGCGCTGAACAAGGACTATCACTTTACAAACCCCTGGACTTGTTTTTGGTACAATAAACGCACATGTAAAGGGGCGTGGATGCGTAGCAGGTCCATGAGTGCCAGTTAAGGACGCGTACGTAATTAAAAGGAACCATGCTGCTTTAGCTCTGAAATTGCATGCCGCTGCAGGACCACTTTCGTAGAGGTTGAGGTACTGGTACTGGTACTGATACTGGTAGTGGTAGTGGTACTGGCATTGGCATTGGTGGTGGGGGGGATTTGTTTAAAAAGGGTTCAGTTTCCCAGCCCACCCAATGCCAAGGACCATGCGTGTTCAACTCTACTCTCCCCACATACATTGTACAAGTATATGGTACATATGTATATAAATGTTCATATAATTTCATAAACCATAACCCCGAACAGTTAAGACTAACACTAGCACTATATACTATAGGTAGGTGTGCATGGGCTCTAATAATAGAACACACATCCTTGTGGGCAGGCACAAGAATATCCTGTCCTTATGTCAATCTGTTTAGTTTGAATGTAGCACAAGTGTTTGATCGACCTCTGTGGGATTAACAACAACAACAACAAAGAAGATAAAACTATCTGTGATGGCAGGCGGCTTACACACTCTTTGAAACACATCCTCTTTTAATTGGCCCGATACTAAATCGCATTTGTCCATCCACCCGATTTCCTCGCCACTCGCAAATTTATTTATTTCGGCTGTAAAGATTGTCGCAGCCGGATTTGAATGATTTCAAAATTTCCTTCTGCCTGTGTTTACCCAAATAAGAGCTTGGGAGGAAGGAGTATCTGAAGTAGTTTGCATATTGAATATGGCCAGGACCCATAGGGGTTCACTAATCGCGGACATTGTGGAACAGCTTTGAACGTCCCTTCTTGTTGTTTCATTTTTTTTTTTTTTGTTTTCATTTTGTCTCATTAGATGGACAACGCAGCTGGGTTAGATTTGGGCTTGGGATGGTTTCCGCAGCTCTGTCAAAGAACCGGTTCTGCGCGTTTTAATGTTACTGTCTGTTACGCCTACTTTTGTGAAAGTACTAAACTATTATGTGCTTAAAAATAACACGCCCCTCATCGAAAGGATTCAATATTTCGTGACACACAATAGTCATCCACACATTTAATATTATTCATATGCTTATAAGAAAGCATCCTATCTCTATATCCTACCATTTGGGAAATCGTGAACAGAACGATTAATAATGAGGCGAATGAATCGATCTAACTACGTTCATCTGGCAGTCAGACTTTTTGCATAATTACATTAAAAAGCTATGTAGCTTCGAAACCTTTTTATCTATTTCAATTTATTTGCTGATTGAGAAGTGTCCATATTTGGTTTCCTCTCCAGGAATTAGCTCCTTAACTAACAGAAGCTAATTATTTAGTTCCATCATAGTAAGCTAGGTATTAGCTATAAAACTGATGCTAGAAACTGAAAAGCTTAACAGTGAGTTCCACACTACCAGAGGCCTTAGAAACTATTTCCCTTGAACACTTTGATCGCAATTTTTAGCCGCTCGCATTTTTCAAAATTTGACCAATTATTAGATGTGTCCATGCATGAAGGACAAACTGTTTGACAAATATTAGTAATCAACAAACTCAATCCTTGTTGCGAATTCAATATTTGGATTGACTTTTAGTGAAAAGATATTTTTAGTAGGAAAGTTGATTGGCAGAACGGTAGGAACCCAAATAGCCTGGCTTTTTCAATCAGTTCTCCTCCACCTATTAATCATTCTCCGCTTATTAATTAGGTTGAGTTTTGAAAACGGTTGAAGAAATACATACTCGTAAACATAGTCTAGAATAAAAATATGAACATGCATCGCATCCACAAAGTATACATTTTTAAAATAAAAGTTATCTACAACATGAACAAATACATTTTTAAAATACCAGTGAAACAGTCCAAAATCTCAGTTTCAAAAGAAAGGAAGAAAAGACCTCATAATACTTTGTTAAGTTTTGAGGTGGATATATCATTACTAGTGACCAACATTTTTCTGCAAAAAACTTTATTTTGTATTGATATACTCGTGTTCTATAAAAATGACGCATATAATTTAATCAGCTGGGAAATGATTCATAATTCATAGTTATACAGATAACCAGGTAAGACTTTATGTGGCTATCAAAGGCACTATATTATGTAAGAAGGATGTTTTTATACCCTGTACCCGTAGGGTAAAAAGGGTATATTAGGTTTGTGCAAAGTATGTAACATGCAGAAGGAAGCATCTCCGACCCCATAAAGTATATATATTCTGAATCAGCATGACGAGAGAAATCGATCTAGACATGTCCGTCCGTCCGTCTGTCCTTCTGTCCGTCCGTCTGGATGAACACGAGGATCTCAGAAACTATAAAAGCTAGAATAACCAAAGTTGGCATCCAGATTCTCCTAGGTCCGAGAAAGGACGAGTTTATTTTATTTTTTGGAATTTTCCCCCCCTTCCCCCGCTACAGAATTTCGTCAATAGCGTCCACATTTCAAATGCTACCTAAACCAAACTTTGCACACATAATTTATATATAATTTTCTACTGTTCTTCATTTTATTCAATTCGGTCAATTCTACGAAAAGTTATTAGCGAAACAAATTCTCGCCAGTACAACCTCCCCAAACTGCAGCAACAAGTTCGCTCTTCTTCTTCCTCTTTTTGCTGCTGCTATGGGCGCATATAACTCAGTGACGGAAGTTTACCTGGGTACAGGGTATTACACTGTCGGGCTTGCTCGACTGTAGCGTTCTCTCTTGTTAAAATATAAAACTGAATCGAATTAAGAGGGCTTACTAAGAGGTATTACTATAATATTGCAACCTTATTATCACAATGAATGACCGGTAAGAAGCGGATTGTGCTAAGCCTAGATATTGGGATCACATTTATAGCCACAACTTGATGTACAAATATGTAGCCTACACAGCTTACGAGCTCATTTAATTGCTCGCTGAGAGACTGCAAAAACAGAGCTCACATTGGATTTAGGGAAGGCCTTAATGCCCTTTCCCCTACGGGCAGTAATATTATACGCATCGCCAGAATATGGTGGATAGTAGGAGGTTGTTGAGTCGTCAAAACTGTGGGTAAAAAAAGTAGGGATTATTTTTGAAGATTTGAATTTGAACATATCCAGTTCCAATTCCATATAGTATATATAAACAGTACTCACTGATCAGTATAGACTGATTGGTATTCCAATGTAAGCTTCAATTTTCTTAGTAGAATCTATAAATTTATTGAACATCTATTTGTACAGATTTACATCTATGCCTAAACCTAAATATTAACTTTTTTTCTGATACTTTAGTAATTCTGTTATTTCAACAAATTAAATTAAACGTATAGCTAAATACAAATGCAACTTAAACTAGGAGTTTAGTCTTATTTAAACATTATCGCATTATCGGCAGCTGGCACAAGGCAGCAAACGCTGGTGACGGCTTCTTAACGCGGCCAAAACTGAGAACCGGTTGTAATGGCCACAAATAAGAGAAGCGGCCATTCTTGTTTAGCTCTTAATACCCATTACTACATGGTTTTAAGCAAAAAATTGCCTGATAACGAGCATTTCTTTTAAATTGCAAGTCCTCCAGGATTTAAGGAAATCATTTGACATTAGCAACACAAACATATTGTGTTCTTTCTGCTTTTTCCCAGCTAGCAGGGAACGAAAGAAAAGTGAAGAATTTCAAAAAGGAGAAATTCCAAGGAACTAAAATACCAGAGCCATAATTGTAAATAATATGTACGTGTATTCTGGCCCGCCTTCTTGTTAACACATTTCCTAAAGTGTAAAATGCACAGTTTTACAATAAAAACGGCACGCAACCCGTTCCCCTCCCTTCCCTTCCCTTCCCTTCCCGAAACCGGCGAAGAGGCCACATCCGTACACATAGTACACATGTTTCTGCGCGTTTTGCAAGTGTTTATGAGTGGATATGGATGCGAATAGGATTGGGGGCTTACGCAGAAGACTGCTAAACATCCACATCAACATCGACATCGACATCCATATCCCATATCCCATATCCACCCACCAGACACATTTAACATGTCCAAATATTTTGTTATTATACGCTTGTATCTTATAGCCTTGTCGCTTAGCTCTACGCAGTCGCTAAGGGTCGCTAAATTCGGAAAGAGTCGAGTGGAAGAGTGGTTTGCTTTGCTTTGCATTGGTTTGGTGTGGTGCTGTGGTGGTGTGGTGGTGGTGTGGGGGAGGCTGTGTAGTTCGTCTTTGGCGAATCGCATTAAAACCAACCGAGCGAAATATCAATATTCGACGAAAAAATATTATCAGCGGATTAGAATCAAATTTTAGAGAAATAAAAGAGGTGGTGAACGCTGAATGCTGCAGCCTTGCACCCCAGTACGAAAGTATGTACATATGTATGTATGTATGTATGTATGGATGCATGTTTATGGTTATGGCAGCTACAAACAAAATATAACAGAACAGGCAGAACAGAACAGAACAGAACCGAATAGAGCAATGCGAAGTGGAGAGGTACGCCAAAAAGGAGCACAGCATAAGGACACACTCGCACACTCGTACACACACACACACACACACCCAGCACTGTGGCGACACAACAACAAGAGCGGGCGAACAAGTGGTAGTCGCTGTGGAGTGGCACTGGCAGAGGCAGTGGCAAGAAAGACCTGCTGAAAGTTGGGCTGAAGCTGAAATATTTCTAGCAGTGGCAGGCAAATATTTTTCCCATGCCCTCCTTATGGATGGTTGGTTGGGTAGATGGGTGGTTTGGGTGGCTTGGGTGGCTTGGGTGGCTGGGCGTTTAGTTGTTGGGTGCGAGAGTGTGGGGTTCACGGTTCGGCTAGGTTGGCTAAAACTGTGGATGGAGTTCGTTTTAAAAACTCAACTGACTGTAACAAATAGAAAATCAACATTTTTCTTCACTTATTATGAGATAAAAGAGCGGAAAATTTTATAAGTAAATTTTTTTTTCTTATAAGGCAGCTATCTGAAAACGCTTATTGTATTGATTTTATAAAGCTGAGTGCGCTAATCGCACCAAATACGTGCCGCCTACTCCTACTTATTACCAAATCAAAGTCATTCTTATTTTCCTACTTTAACACACAACACGTACGTTCTATTATTTATAGTCGAGGAGGTATTTAAATTAAATTAAAAGTTCGTCGCGCAGCCAATTTAATTTGGAAAACAACAAACTGTTCTTAACTGCCTTCCAGCCGTTATCAACTGCTTACATGTTTAATTCAAATTTGGAATAACATATATACTTATATCCAGAAGCTTCCAGCCGTTATCACAAGTCGCAATCAACTGTCTTTTTGCTGGAAAAGATCAAGATCGTGTATTATTCATGATGTTGAGATCTTTGAACCAAAACAGATAGAACTCCTCTTTAATAACAAAGCTGTTAATCAAATTCTTAACCTAGTTCCAAAACTGCACCAATCTCATCTAAAATGGTAAGAACAGCATACTATCTGGCGAAAAACAAAGAGCAGCCTAACTAGGTCGATTGCTGAACTGGCAAAGCAAGATTGAAATTGCTCAAGTGGCGCCTCCAACTCGACCACTTTGCCTTCGAAGGTGGACGCACGCCCCACGACATAGTAACAGTTTAAATATATATATTTATGTAAGTAGCTCAAGCAGCACGTTATCTAGAAATGAATGAGATAAGGAATGACTGAGATGAGCATATGGACGTACTCGTATATTCAACTAGTTTCCAACTTCAATTTCGCAAAACGTTCTCCAAAAAATTAAAGAAAAATAGTTTTTCTGATAATCCCTAAATTTTTCAGGTGAAAAATATATTAACACATAGTATGCTGGAAATGGGACTTTACTCTATTTTATCGACGGCCTAAAGAAGTATTCTAGTGATGAGCTGAAGTCCTGGAATCTAAGTTTGAAACAGTTTATTTTTTTATTTGGACTCGAGCTCACAGCAGATTTGTAATAAGAAGAATCGCTTAATCTACGATCTGACGGCCAAAATATTTGTACACAAACAAAAGCTTAAGAAATTATGTCCTTGTCTAAAATTAGCATTACCTTCCAAGCAAAATTAATATTTTCAACAAATGTTTACAGGCTTTGGGCACATTTTATTTTAATTTAATTTTGGTTACTAATCAATTAAGTTTGTGGAGTATTCTTTCTTCAAAAAGGGATCGTCATCGGGGGGAAATATTAAAATATATTATATACCCTAGATATGTTAACTCAACTTTCAGTTCACTTTATAAATTGATTCAAGTTAAGCAGGCTTGGCATCTCATCTAATGCTTTCTGCGGATGCTGTAGAGATAAGGCGTAGAGCACCTTCTCTATAATTATGGGTGCTGGGACACTTATCAGGCTCCGGTTCATTGCTATTGCATTTCTAAATGATCTCACGGAGATTGCGAAAATTGAGATTGTGAAAATAGCAAAGTTCATTGGCAAGATCGGGTGGTTGTGGTACCATCAATTACATTATAAATAAAAATTCTCCAAAACTTGGTTAAGCAATGGGTTTGGTTGGCTTGAATCTAACACGCATCTATCTAATTTAGCAGCGGGTTTTGAGGTGTTGTTAACTGATTTTAGATAGAGAACAAGTGGACTTATTTGGATTGGCTATGTAAATCGGCATTTAGCATATAAGCTCATTCATTTGATCGCAACCGCACACACATATGTAAGTATATACTTTATGTACATATGTAGATATGTGCACAACCCTTAAGTTATTGGCCCCAAGATATTTGTTGTTTCAGTTAAGCAGCACACATACCTTTACATGGAAATGGAATGGCAAGGAATATACATATATACATATGTATGTACAGTATGTAGTCGTATGTGAATGTGAAAAATAATAGAAATAAAACCATAATTGCATGTTTTCACACGAGAATCGATAGTTTCGCTGCGCTGGGGGTTGCAATGGTTGTTGTTGTAGTTGTAGGGATTGATCAAGATTCCTTTACCTTTACCTTACGCTTACTGTTTGCCTTCACGCTGCTTTCATCACACGCTGTGCTCCGACTGGTAAGTACAAGTCGAGTCGAGTCGAGCTAAGATCAAAACGTTCGATCTGAACATAAAGTAATACATGTAAAAACAACGACGAATAACAATGAGGAGGGCAGCTCCTAGGGAAATTGTGTTTTCAAGTTGTCAGCCCTTAATTACACATTGTATTATGTGTTTCGTGGTCACAAGCCCGCCGGTCTTTAATTTTACACAAAACAAGAAAGAAAGAAAAAAAAAACCAGAAGAAAATACAGACCGATCTATAACGTGTGCCATTGTTGGCTAAACATTAGTGTGATGCGTTCAAGTGAATCTTGAGAATTGCAAATAAGAAACACCTTTGTGTTTGATTGGATGTTGGAGCTCTTCTGAACATTATCTGGGATAGCTTCATATATAGTTTCAAATTGCCAAATCGTAAGGTTAACTTGACGTTAAATTCAAGCGCCAGGAATGGCACTTTTCCTTTTGTTAAATCTCTTTTCGATACTACAGTCAAACAATGCTGAGTTGACCAATTTAGAGAACTCACATTGCTCAGCGGTAATGCAACCCCAAACAGTTCATTGTGTTGCTCGGGAAGGAGAAAAGGGCAGAGGGTTTTGTGTGAAACAGCGACGATCGTTTAAGTTCTTTGTCTCGAATGTTATGTTGCCAACAATAGCAACACAAAAAGTCAGTTTTTAATACCCTACTTGTATGTTCCAATAAAATGCCTAAAATGGTATATTAGTGTTGTCGAAGTGTAAGAGACTCTGTGTAATTGAAATGAAGGGGAAGATTCGGCTTCGTCTCTCTGCTTGTCACTTATACGATGATTGAGACTTCAACTTATTGAAGAAAACACCAATCAATGCAATTCTCTAATATTATTTCTAATAAAGAATGTTTTCTTTAAATAGTGCAATGCTCTGAAATGGCTTCAACTTAATCGAATTTCTCTTTCTCTCTCTCTCTCAATACAAATGTTTTATTGATCTACCAATCAATGTTTTATTACAAATAAGCATAATCTACTTAAACTAATGATATACTAAATGTGAACATTTGACTAAAAAAGTGTTCAACTGAAGGCATAAATGCATAAAACTTGTTTTTGTGATTTCTCATGGTACATTCACTTGCTTATAGATCTCTCCTTTTTCTCGAGTACGAGACAAATCGCTGAATCAGCTCTCGCTTCCAAAAGAGGTTACTTCTCTTACTCTCAGAAAGTTCGCCATCTACCAAAAGCACTCACAAAGAAATAATCTAAAATTTCAATTCTGACTTGCTGAAATGATGAACCCAACTTGCCGCGGTTTCTAATGAATACCCTTTTTTAAACCTAGTTCCTTTTTAAACATACTTGTATTTCCTGACTAAATATTAAGGACAGATGCTCTGTTTTCTTAATACATACACTTTAATAATTCATAAAGCTTTCCCTTTAATAAACAACTACTTGGGGGCAATTTACATAAATGCCTTCTTTCTTTTCATTTTGGACAGATTCTTACTTAACTCAACTCAAACTAGTAATTTAATTATTTGAAAATTCAACAACAAAAGCGATTAAATTCTGTTTAGAAATATCAGCTCTTTTTCTCCCAGGTATTAATTGGCTCGCTTTAGGGACTGATTTGATTTTGGCAACGACTTTCCCCAACTTTTAGGTGCGGCTTCGTCTCGTTTCACTGAGCATACAATTAAATTTTACATTTCACTGATAAGTGAAGCATAATTGAAACAATTTCAATTTATATAAGCATCGAGTTAAATATTTAAAAAAACACACACACAATTAATCGCCAAAATGAACGGAATGTGAAAGAAAAACCGTTTAAATCATGTTCATTTTTTTCCAGTTAAATGAAACCACACTTTAATGAAAATATTATGATGGAAATGAGTGTTGAATGGTGTCTGAGGCGAACCATATCAGCACAGCAATCTTAAATGCATTATTCATTTATTCCGCCACATTCCTCGACTCGAGACCATCCCAAGCGGATGTCAACAAATGAAGCAAGAGGATTATGTGTCTGAATTTCCACGCGTGCCACATGGGCCATGTGCGCTTTCAACAAACCACAAACCAAAATCGCACCCACAAACACACAAGAAGAGCAACAAACTCCACCAAAAAGGGCAAAACCTATACATACATAAATAGTTTTATATGCGTTAAATGCTACGAGTACGCTTTGAAAGCATGCGAGCTGGCTATATGGTTTGGTACTTCCCCTGCCCCCCACCACCTCCATCGCACACGTCATATCTCGCCTATAGCTATTGAGGCTATTAAAATAGTTTACTCACTTGATTCAATTATTGTGAACTGTTTTAAATATTTATTTATGCACACATTTATTTCCGAATTCTGGCCACACGCTCTCTTAAAGCTCGCTTTAATAACAGCTTCAGACTAAGACACTTAAAATGTGTTTAACAGATAATTGCACTGAGCATTAAGCAATTCAATTATCGAGTTCAACAAGGCAGTACAAGTATAATACAGAATATTGTGAAAGAAATGAGCATGGATATTAAATTGTTAATTCAGAAGCTATGGTATGGTTTGGGTGGTCCTATATGCAAAGTTTTGACAAAAAACATCTACGGTTATAATAAAACACTTTTTCTATTGACATTATCATAGATAAATTCAAAAATTTAGTTAAAGTTCGGCAGGATTATTCTCATCATAATGTTTACAATTTTTACAAAACAGAACGACAAAAAACAATTAATTTTGAATAAGGAAAACAAGAATTCTATTCTATTGTCATTATTTTATTAATTCATTTAGTCATGGGGTTGATTATTACAAGTAATTTTAATTATATTCACGTTATAAGCGTAACATTATCTCTAATAAAAAACCATTCCATTTTGAGATTCCATTAAACATTTTACAGCAACTATAAAGTTTGCTGCTAAAATGTAAAACAAATTGAAAATTTGGTCAGAGAACATAGTTTGCAATTCTGTGGATTTTGCAAGATGTATTAAAGCTATTAAAAAACTATTTATTTCGACACAAGTGCCTATAAAATGCTCACTATCACGAAATAAAACTAAAAATTAAAAACGCAAAAAATGCATTAATTTAATAATAATTTTCAAAAACAAGCAATCGAGTCCAAGCCAACCAGTAGTTTCAGGTCGAAAGCTTTATACTTTTAAAGGAACACAAATGAACAGGATGTTGTAACATTTTAAAATAAGTTGCATAAATATTTATAAATCATTAACGCGTCCAATTGGTAAGCCACCATCAAACAATCGTATTAGAATTCACACCCAATGAGAATGTGGCTTTGCCGGCGGCATGTCAAATCAGATTTTGTACGCCAATTGGCAACATACAAAATGAAATATCGCTAACTTCTTTGATGAAAAATTGCACAAAAGTCAAATTAAATACAAATTTTTCAAATACAAATACTTTCTACTATACTATACACAAAGAATGATATAGGAATATAAAGAAACAATTTAAAATGACATTCTACAAGTAGTATGAATTGTTTTACAAACTGAGAACATATGCACATTCATTACAATTTAGTGAAATGAATTGCAAATAATTGGCCCCGTCTGCCTTTTGCCATATTTTTATATTTATACCGACAGTCAGAAGGACAGGTAAGGCCTATTTATTTAGGAATGCTGACTAAGAATACATGTTTTTGTGGGGGTCTTACAGCGTTCTTCATGTAATTGTATGATTTATTTACGGTGACGAAACCCGGGTAGGATCACAGGGAAAATTCATAAACTTAGTTACAACTCTTTGGGATCTACATTTATTTTGCCTTTTCCCTTGATATTCAGATAAATTAAAAGATTAACTTCTAATAACCAACAGCATTTATTTTCAATGCATTTTCATTTGCAGAATATCTAGAGAAGAGAGAGAGAAATTAAAACTTAAAATTAAAATTCTTCTCCCGCATTTCCCTTCAGATTTAAATTTGAAAGTGCGTTTTTCGACAACACATCCACTCGATTGTTTCTAGTGCACTCGATAATTTGAAAATACCATCCCTAAGCAAAAACTACCACCGCTAAGAAGTCTTTCCAACATACGGCAGAACACAACATGCTTTCACTCTTGTTAACGTAAAATGAAAGCGTTAAACAGAAGAAAAACGTCGTTTCCATTAAAATAAATTTATAATTTGATATTATACGGAGGGATATTGTACAAGCGTTGCTCCATTTAAAACTGCCATTGGAACTATTCAAATAAAAATTATGCTTTTGGGTAAAATTTATTTAAGAATCTAATAATAATAATTAGATTTTGAAATAACATATTTTATAATGGCTGTTGCGGTAGTGAAAAGTGGATTTAAAATTAAGAATTTATGTTTGTATACATTTATAATATTGCGATATCAAGTGGAAACGCCCGATTAATCCAAAGCCTATGTATGGCAAACATGCCGATTATGCATTTAATTATTCGATTTTCGCGGACTCATCTATCGGCTTTTATCAATCGACAATTCCCAACACTGAAATTTAAAAAAAAATGGTGGTTTTAAATTCAAATTTGAATTCTAATATAAGTCTGGTAAAACATGAAAAGAAACCAAAGGTATTCTTAAAAAAGGCACAAGCTACTTCACACATAATGTGAAACAAATAATATGAGATGGGTATATGTTGTTTCCCAAGAATATCTTCCTTATAAGCATACCGTTAGCACGTTTAAAAATTAAAAATTGAGTCAAGGAATGGTTAGAGCATTGAATGAAACAAGCATTTGAAGTTGAAGATAACCATGAAATGTGTATTTACGTGTGTCATTCACTATATTTAGAATGCGCGGCACTGTCAAAAGAGGAAGGAAAAATTTCAGCAAATAATATTAAATGGGTACATCCGCGTGAAATTCGAATACTGACTGCAACGTGCCGCCTTTACTGACTAGGTACCCTTGGGAATTTTCCATTATCTACATATAATATATTGCATTCTCAAGGTAAATATAAGAATATTGCTGCTTTATGTTTTTTTTTTTATTATTATTTTGAATTGAAATCGGTATTCGCACTATGGAATTTTTTTCTATTGAAATCGCATAACTAAAATGAACAAACAAACTGAAACATGTGTAATAAATATATATAACTATAATGATCTGACTATAATCTTAATGGATTGTCCATTATATATTTCTAATCTCAGCCTCAGCTTTGCAGCAGCAAAGTTTAATACAATGTCGCTCCCGGTAAACATGGGTTAACACAAAATAGCATTGTTTAGCACTTTTGAACCCGTAACTTAGAAATAAATTATTTATTATTGTAGTATATTCTCGATTACATATTGGATTTGAGCTTGGACAGTCGATTGAATCATCCTCCATGATATCATTCCATTTCAAAGTTTATTAACATTCCGAATTTCCTCCCTAACTATCAGAAATTAATATAAATAATAACATTTATTATTTTTATACATTTCTAAACCATTTATACAAATAATATAAATCATTATTTTTATAATCATAACCAACCGTACTACATTTAAGGTGGACATTTGACAAGGTAAATAAAATCAAAGCAAAGAAATTTTAAACGCTGCTTGCAAGCGAATAATTTGTCAATGACTAAGTTTTATGATGAAGTCTGTCTTTACGGATTGCTTGTTTTAACTTTTATTTGTCAACATCGGTGTGTTTAGTTCAATTCCAGTTTCAATGTACTTCAGAATGGTACTAAAATTAATGTAAGAATTTATGTCATTTATGTCAAAGCGACTAACGAATTCCACAATCGATTTTGACAAATATGATCGCAATTGGAAACGGGAACATGCCTGACTCACTTGGCCATCCAATTGTACTTATTTGGCACATGTAGTGTCGAAAAGGGGCAAGACATAAATCTCATTTCACTTTTATTTTCACTCAGAGTATGCGAACTTCGCTTACACAAAGCCAATTCAGGTAGACAGGGCCGGATTTAAGTCCTGCTGACTAAATGCAATGTTTTTTAAAGCCCCACCATGAACACCCATGTATTTAGGTATATACAGATGTATGTACATATGTTTGCAGGTATGCATATCTGTGTATACATACACACATATGTACATAAGAAGCCTGTACATACACATACACATATGTCAGAGACCCTAAGATCTATTGATATATTGGCTGTAAAGCTGGCCCTTGTGTTGGTCTTATTGGAATCAAACTGGTTATATTTTAGGTCAAAAAATAGTCCAAAGACGGATACATGATTGTAATTATGGTGATGCTGCTGCTGATGATGATGTTGTTGTTGTTGTTGCTGTTGTTAAACGAACAGCAAGTAGGCAATGCGGTTGGCAAAGAGGATTATTTGCCGCCAGCCGGTATAATTGTGAGAGCCCCACATCCCCCACATTGCCTCCCGATGGTCCGGCCCTGAATGTGCTGACTGCTGACTGCTGACTCTGACGCTGACGCTGATGAATGCGAATGCGAATGCACAAAACGCTCAACGGCCGATGTTGTATCTGTATCTGTAGCTGTGGCTATAGCTGCCGCTGCGTTGCCGTTGCCGTTGGCGTTGCCGTTGCCGTAGATGTCTGTGTCAGATCCGCTCATCTCATCTCGTGGCATCGCATCTCATCTCAGTCTCAGTTTGCAGTTGTATGGCCACCGTGCGCGACTCTGGTTCTCTTTTGTACGAATGCTGCTGGTAGTTAGTCTGTCGGTATAGACGTGCTTGATCGGTGCCTGTGCTCCTTTTTTTCCCAGTGTGTGTGGTGGCGGCAAGAGGAGGTGGTGGGTTGGACGACGACGACAACGACGACAACGGCAACGCCAACGACAACGAATTTGACGCACGGACAACGGACATCGGACAACGAATCGGGAAGATCGGTGTTAGTAGTGATGGTGAATGATGGTGATGGTAGTGGAGGTGTTGGTGTTGGTGTTGGTGAATGGTCAATGATGATGAAGTGTGCTGCAATCAAAAACAAATAAATCGATTTTGAGCGGTCCATAAGACTTCTTCAGCGAAGAAGTAGAAGGCGCAGAAGAAGAAGACGAAGCAACAGAAACGCAGACACAAAAAAATGTGCGCAAAAAAAAAAAACTAAAATTACATGCACTTGCTAAATGTTCAAAATAGAATTCACAAGCGTACACACCACATACATACATATGTACATACATACATTAGTACACGTATGGTACATTTCTACATACGGTAGACACATGTCTGTTCGTCTTTTATACTATATGTAGACATATAATAGCGTACATATACATATATATGTACATAATACATACATATGTATGTATAGGGAGATATTGAAATGTTCGTTATCTCGAATATTGTATTGTGCTATGCATACGTACATATGTATGTATGTATGTTTGTGTATGAATGTGAAAGCAAAAGCATGCAAGCTACTGCACTTGCAAGACTGAAGTTCAAGAGCACAAAAATTCTGATTATTATGTTTATAAATGGTTTTAATTGAATACAATAGAGTGATCATCAAGCAGCCATAGCCATACACATACAGACAGACATACACGCACACACACACGCACGCACAGCATGCACACACACACACACACGCACACCCAGAAAGATAGACGGCAACACACATCGACTCACACGCACACACATGGGCAAACATTAAAGAATTGCAATTTCAGAGAATAAGCAACAAGCGCTAGCCAACAACAAAAATCACGCGGCTGTATGGCTCTGTATATATATATGTATGTACACGTATGTATGTACACGTATGTATGTATGTATGTATATACACATATGCCATAAAGCAAAATTATCGCGAATTTCTACAACGGGCATAAAAAGAATTCGGTTTGCCTTTGAGACGAGACGATTCGATATGACGATGGAACAGTAGCAGTGGCAGCGCCTGAAGAAGAATGCATATGAGATGTGATGTGAACAACAATAATAATAATAACAACAACAACTACAACTAAATAATAATAAGAATTTTTTTTAAAATAACTACAACAACAATCCATAAATAACCAAACAACAACCAACAAACCAACAGCAACCAACAACTAAGTACATATAACAATAAGAACAACAGCCGCAACAGTGTTGGAGGAGGTGGAGGAGAATCAAAAGCCCGCGATATATATTTCCAGTTATTTGGTCCAATCGTTGAGTGGAGCAACAACAACAACACCAACAACAGCAACAACTACTACGCGCCGCGCTGCGCGCCAACAGAGGCAGCTACAAGTGGAAGTTTAATCAGAACAATAAGGGATATATGCTGAGGCTATGCTGAGGCTGAGGCCTGAGGCATCATCATTCAAGTGTTTGTTGTTGTTGTTGCTGCTGTTGCTCTGCCGCCGTTGTTACTGACGCTGACGCTCTGATGCTAGCAAGTAGTGTGTAACTTGCTGGAGAAAATTCATTCTGATTCTGATTCTGGCGGGCAGTGCCATCGAGGTAAATAAATAATACATACATATGTACATACATACATAAACAGCATGGCTGGGATGTACGCGCCCATGTACAGTAAAATATTTATATCTACAATATTTATAAACATAAAAACACAAACATACATACATATGTATGTACATACATACTTGTATGTATGTATATACATACATACATATGCATGTACATACATATAGAGTAAGTGCTAAAATGCGAATGACGAGGCCAATACAAAAAATTTACCCGCGCCCCAACAACCACACACACGCACACACATGTGTACAAACGTGTATACAAAATTTTAACCTGCCCGCCAATGTGGATTTTATGGTGTACTTTGATCTTTGGCCGCAACGCACACATCGAGCTTTATACATACAGATACATATGTACATACATACATACATATGTGTGTATCTGATTAACAACTTCAGCGTATGAGCACTCAAAATGCAAAATTTACAGCAGATTGCAGATTGTCTGCTTTAAGGATAAATACAAGATATGTATGCACATATTTATGTATGTATGTATGTATGTATGTATGTATGTACTCCTAAATCTCAAAAGTCACAAAACACAGGAACCCATCATGTACATATGCATGTATCTATGTACATATGTACATACATATATGTATGTGATTGTATGTAAATGGATTCGTCCTTAATCTCAATGAAATATTTAAAAATTAAATCAATTTATTACATACATACATATGTATGTACATATGTATACCACGTAGTATTGCGTCATCATCATCTTCATCTTTAATGGTCCTCACTCCCCACACTTGGTCGAATTGTAAATTCAAATTCTCGAAGATATATATACTATACATATGTATATATAAATATACAAACATATGTATGTACATATCTGCATACATATGTATATATGTATGGCGAAAATTAATGCCAAATCTGTCCGATTCACATTCACTTTAGCCAGCGGCTGTTATTGCGCAGCAACAATCGCTCAATTATAAACGGCCTAATAAATTCAGATTCTGATTTCAAAACACATGCCATATGCACTTTTTTTGTTTACTAAATAACAATATTTTTGAAAAATTCAACAGCAACGTGTAAAACGAGATTTGAATTTTTGCGAAAATGTATATACATATGTATACACACATACATACATACTCGTTTATATATAAATACATATAGATATTTATATACATACCTATACGTATATGTTTTGATACACGTGTGCATTTTCTTGAATATGCATTCGAACTGAAGCGTTTTAATTACATTTACACTTTACAGTTGATTTCTAGTCAATAAATTTGGTTAAGCTCGCACGCTCTGAATTATTCAGATCCAGTTGAAAGATTACAGACTTCTAGAAACGACTGCTTTCAATTTAACTCTGGGCTATTATTATTATATTGTTTTATAATTATCTTAAACGACAATTTCTAAAGAAAACATATTTGATATTGAAAAAAATAATGAAAATAAAAGCAGTTTTTAAATGCAACTATAGTTTTTATTTTTGTAATTAACTTAAGTGACAAAGTGAAAATCTTATAAAAAAGCTGATTTTATCAAAAAATAACAGTTCTCAAATAAACGTTTATTTTAAACTGTTAATCGGAAAATCTTATAAAGAAAGCTGATTCTATAAAAAATGAAATAAAACTCTTCTGAAGGACATTTTATATAAAAGCTGATGAGCTGAAAATCTTCTGCAGGAAAGGATTTAATTCGTAAAAAGAAAACACAGTAAATTAATTTCGATGCGAATCATCTTCAGTAAAGTTTTTTTTACCGACTATACTAAAAATGTAAAAGAAAGTAATCGATTTGGTTAAGGAAATTAGAATTCTCTGAAAACACTTTTTTTGAACAAAGTACTTGGTAGATTTAATCGAACATAATCTACTATGTATTTTGGCAATACACACACAACAAATCATCTACAAACTGCCGACTTTATAAAAGCTAGTCGATATATAGTTAAATGCTAAATCGAACTCAAACCCGCTAAATCAAATGGATATAATACTAAAATCGTATACTTAAGAAAATGTTCTCTAATGAATTGAATTGCATTCCAACTTAAGCTTAAACTTTCAGTTTTTTATTTGGATTCTTTTAGCGCCCGTCTAATCCGGGAATCTTCTCAGATACGATTGCCGCAAAAATGCTGTTGGACAAAGGAGATGCGTACAGTTGTCGCCAATATCCCAGTAACACACATAATGATGATAGCCTGGGCCCGGCCAACTATACGCCGAGAGTCTGTTGTCAGGAATGCTGTTGCAGTTCTTCGACGATGGATCATGCGAAATACCAAAATGTTAATTCTCAAAATATCGTGTGTAATAATGTTAATTTAAAATCGACTGCGGATCGGAGCGTCGACGAAATAATGTTGCCATATAATATATACGATTGGCATACAACAAGTATGAAACATTCAAGCACAAGAACAGCAACAACTGCGCTTAAAGCGCCATCAAAAGCCATCAAAGTTCCTCTAACCAGCGTCGCGTGCTGCAACTTTTTAGTCGCCCGATGTGCAGCTATAATTTTAATATCACTTTGCTTGCTGCTAACGGCGGCTCAGGGCGTTAGCGGTGAGCCACACACGTCAAGTAATGCTACCAAGCAGCTTGCGGCGGCTCAGTTCAGTGCCAATCTCTCCGATATACAAAGAATAGACCCTGGCCTATTAAATGACAGGGCCAAAGGTGCGACGGACAAAGTCGATGCCAATAGCAATAGGAATAGTGATTCAGATCGCAGGTCTCCTCCAGCTGACGTACAGAGTGTCATCGATAAGGAATTGACATTTGGCCCAGAGCCTACACAAGCAGAAGTAGCAGTAGCAGCAGCAGCAGCATCAGCAGCTCCAGCCTCATCATCATCAGCATCAGCTTCATCAGCACACTCATCAAAAGTTGACTTGGCGACTGGCCGGTCGGGGGGATCTTTCTCGAGTCGCAGCGTCAGCATGAATCGAAACAGCCTGATTAGTGGCGATAATATGTTGCAGCGTCAATTGCGCGAGAAGGCAAAACAAGATAGTTTGGAGTCCATCAAGATGCACATTCTGATGCGATTGAATCTTAAGAAACTACCCAATATAACCAAACCGATTCAAGTGCCACAAAATATTTTGGAAAAGTTTTACAAAGACTATAATGCATCTTTATCGTCGGGCTCTGTCTGGCGTCGCGGTAGCGCCAGCGGCAGCACAAGTCCAAGAAATGGACTCTCCAATTCCCAGGAATATTTTACATCAGCCACCGAGTCGGATGTTACATCAAATGTTGCCGAAATAAGTCGCGAATATATATCGGACAGTGGAAATACTGAATTTGAAGAACAAAGTGATGATGCTAATGCCTTTAACGAATATAAATGGATCTCTAAATTTGGTCTCGATGGCCGCGAAAATACCGCAGCAAATGATAAACATTTTGAACCGGATGACGAAGAGGAATACGACAGCATTCTCTCACACATAAACAGCATTTATGTATTTCCAGAACGTAAGTAAATAATCAAACACTTTTATCCCTTTGGCGTCTCAAAATAGTTTCTATTACATACTCGTACGTGTATACTGTATTGGAGAGAAAGGCGAAAATACTTATTTTAGTCACAACTATAAGTGTGAGAATTCCTCTTATGTAAAGGGAAAGCTTCGCTCAGACAACTATTATATGAATGTAATGCCTCGAAAACAATACCAATTCTATACAAACCGATAATTTTTTGCTAGAACAAAGTTCTGTGGGCCTGTCTGTCTGCAGCGAATGTTTCTCAACTATAATGCTGGGAAGAAAACCAGATCTGACGATAAACATAATTTTGCCTTTCTGTTATCTCTATACACCTAATTCTGTTTTTACACGGTAGATTAGTTCAAAAAAAACAAAAAACCGTGTAAAAGACATTGATCATATGCAAAAATAAGTGATTGGTTCCTTATCTCTAAAACCTATTAAAATCAGTGAAAAAGCAAGGATTTATGTTTATTTTATTAAATCACATACTACAAGTATATAATGTGCATAACGACCCATATAAGAATGGTTTCTAGCTATTCTTCAGCTGTATGTATTTTTAATTATTTATTTTATGTTATTTTGAATCGTGCTAAATGGAATAAAGTCGTGTTACCATATAGAAAATTTGTAATTTTCAATCCTCGTTAAATTAAAACCGTGTAAAAACAGAATAAGGTGTATTTGTTTGATTCAAATAGTAATAGACTCCTAAAAAAGTGAAAACAATTCCAAATACTGTATTTCATATTTGCGGTAAATACATGATGATGATATTAATAGCTTTAAATATAGTTTTAATGGAACTTTTTCGATGCATCTTTATGTACATATTTTTTATTCCATATCTTTTTATTCGTGATCTTGTTTCCAAATTTGATCAAATTATGTGGAATCGAAATCAATCTAATTCGGAAACGGGAACAGGCTTAAAATTTCCAAAACTCAATGACATTTTTAAGATCAGTTAAGGTTGAGTATTTTTCAATCTGTGCGCATCCGATTTAAATCGAGCTTGCGAGTATTTAATGAGTCCATTAATTTGATTTTGAGAAATAACAGCTGAATCCTTTAAAGAAATCAATTTTAAACGATTGTATATATATATATATTCTTTTGATGTAGAGCCCCATATGCGTCACAATCGCAAGGCGGATGTTCTGCGCTTTAAATTCGACAGCAGTTACTCGGATATATCCTACGCCACTTTGCATTTATATTTGCGTGGCTGGGACTGGATAAGCACACACTTGCCCGAACTGTTCGAAGAGATCGGTGGAGAGCCGCAACGGCAAAGGGATATAGTTGTGTCCGTCCATCGTGCCATACGCCGAGGAAATAGCACAAACATCACTCACAAAGCCAAAGTGCTGGAATTCCGGCACAAGATTCCAACAGGACTCGGTCAATGGGTTAATATTGATCTGAAGCCGCTGTTTGGTCGGTCCATGAATGGACCCAATAAATCACAGGAAATATTGATAAAAGGCGTGGAATCATGGATGAAACCCTTGGTTGTGACCACGGACAACACCTCGAAAAATCCACTGGTAAACCAAAATCTGTCAATACCCTATTATATCTCATTCATCACTCATAACATAATTGAATTTTATCGGTTATTTCCCCCACAGACGGTTCACATAGAAATCGGATCGCAGAAGAAGCATCGCAGAAAACGCAGCATCTATATGGACTGTGCAGAGAACGATCAGGATGTGCGTTGCTGTCGATATCCCTTGAAAGTTAACTTCACAACTTTCGGCTGGCAATTCGTCGTTGCACCGACATCCTTTGACGCCTACTTCTGCAGCGGTGATTGCAACGCTGGCTTTTTGGAGCAATACCCCCACACCCACGTGGCATCCCTGACAACGTCTGCATCTCCATGTTGCTCCCCAACTAAAATGAGTTCCTTAAGCTTATTGTATTTTGACTACAACCACAACTTAGTGTTGAGTGTTATACCAAATATGTCCGTGGAGGGATGTAGCTGTTCCTAGCCGACACTTTTAATTAATTGCAAGATTTTTATACGAACAACTTTAGATAGAAATAAAATAGTTTATATATATATATATATATATACGACAATCATTTATTATTGTATGTATATTTTGAGTATAATTTACAAAACATTTTATTGTCAACAAAAACATCACGTAAGTGCTATTTATTAAAAGCTTCCTCACGCTGATCCAGTTCCATATAGACATCATAACTGATCTCTGATCTGGGGATGTTTTTGAAAGCGACGGTTTAGTCTCAGTGATATAAATCCATACAATTCACAAAAAACTTCAGTGTTTCGCTGTTTCAGATTTCTAGAATATAGAATTAATAATATTATGTTATCTTATCTTTGCAACCAAACAACAAATGCATGTATTTAAAGACAAATAATATCTTAACTTATTCACAATGTACTTTGTATGCTTATTACACTGTACTGAAAACTTATTATAAATAGAATTTGAGAAAAAAAACGCAATCTTTTTAGAAACTACATTTTATTGTTAAAAAGGAAAGCTCAAGTACCTACGAAATAATACTCTGTATAAAAAAAAACATCGGATATTTTGTTCTCATTTCTTTTCAATGCCGTCTGTGCTAAATGCTTTTGTAACAACCTAATGGAGGTGTGGTATACTCATGTAATATTAATCTTGATCAGCATATGTGCATAAATATAAGTACGTATGTACGTGTTATATGGATATTGTATTTTTTGTTTATCAGTTTTAACCAGCTTGAATCACAATTAAAACAAGAGAGAACAACAAACTTAGGGCGTTGAGTTATATGCGCCCATAACAGAAGAAAAATGAAAAAGAAAATACAACTTCTACCTGTTACATATTTTGCACAAACCTTATACAGACAGAACATAAAAATACCTAAAAATTATGCAGCTAAAATACATATGAAGTTGGCTATTGGGCACAATACTGGTATCTATTATCGTTTAAATTATGTAGAGTCCATGGTCATAGAGGTAATACATACCTTAGGCCTTAGCCGATACACCATCATCCATATAGCAAGTATCTGAAACTAGAGTATAAAAAACATAGTTAACATTCATATAAATGATTTGTTTCATTTTATCTTAAATAAGAATTGATCAGCAATTTATTTTGCGTTGGATAAGGAACAGTTCTCTTCATGGTTTGTCGAAGCGAGCTGGGTAAGTTGTCATCATTTTCTCACACACATGTGCTTACAAGTAATAAATACATATGTGCTTTCAAATTACCTTGCGATTTATGGAAGAATATCAGCCATTCCTTTTCCATTTGTCAGTCCCCTTCTAATATGCAAATGATGTTCCTGGAAGGTGTCTAAAAATAATTGAATATTGCAGTTAGGTTAGGAGCTATTTCTAATTTTTGAAAGCAATTTGTGAAACAACAAATTCTACTTCAGTTTTTAAGGTGTAAAGTTTCATCAAAAACTATTCAAGAGTAGCAAATAATTTAAAGAGTCATCACATGAGAGAAATCTGTAGTATTTGTCGAACATGGAAACTAACTTACCATTCCCCTAGAAAAACTGACTACTTAAGCAGCACACCATATGTATAGCCTTTTATTTCAATCTGAAATGTAAATGAAAATCATCCTTTAGATGGTTCATGTTTTGAATGGAACTGTATATCTATTGCATAGAGCATAAGCAATCAGTGGAATTCATTGTCATTTATCGATCAAATGATGGGGAATTAAAAAAATAAGAGATGAACCTGTACACACCTTTGTTGAGTTATTCGCCTCTTCAAACAGTTTCAGTAAAGTTAACTGTAAAAAAAAATTGACAAATTAGTTATTGTTCCATAACAGAAATATTAATACAGAATACAAGTCAATAGAAATATTATCAGCAGTTTAGTTTTGCGTTGGATAAGGAACAGTTCTCTTCATGGTTTGTCGAAGCGAGCTGGGTAAGTTGTCATCATTTTCTCACACACATGTGCTTACAAGTAATAAATATATATGTGCTTTCAAATTACCTTGCGATTTACGGAAGAATATCAGCCATTCCTTTTCCATTTGTCAGTCCCCTTCTAATATGCAAATGATGTTTCTGGAAGGTGTCTAAAAATAATTGAATATTGAAGCTAGGTTAGGAGCTATTTCTAATTTTTGAAAGCAATTTGTGAAACAACAAATTCTACTTCAGTTTTTAAGGTGTAAAGTTTCATCAGAAACTATTCAAGAGTAGCAAATAATTTAAAGAGTCATCACATGAGAGAAATCTGTAGTATTTGTCGAACATGGAAACTAACTTACCATTCCCCTAGAAAAACTGACTACTTAAGCAGCACACCATATGTATAGCCTTTTATTTCAATCTGAAATGTAAATGAAAATCATCCTTTAGATGGTTCATGTTTTGAATGGAACTGTATATCTATTGCATAGAGCATAAGCAATCAGTGGAATTCATTGTCATTTATCGATCAAATGATGGGGAATCCGTGAAAAAATCATCATAATTATTAAACCTATATTAAAAAAATAAGAGATTAACCTATACACACCTTTGTTGAGATATTCGCCTCTTCAAACAGTTTCAGTAAAGTTATCTGTAAAAAAAAAATTGACAAATTATTTATTGTTCCATAACAGAAATATTAATACAGAATACAAGTCAATAGCAATATTATCAGCAGTTTAGTTTTGCGTTGGATAAGGAACAGTTCTCTTCATGGTTTATCGAAGCGAGCTGGGTAAGTTGTCATCATTTTCTCACACATACTTGTGCATATAAAAATATATATACTCAATGGACTATTTCCATAAATATACCTATATTAATACGCGTGCTTATGAATATATTGCGCTTACCTTGCGAGTTCTTGATAGAAGTCAGCGATCCCCCATCTTGATATGACGATTTTATAGAATTCCCATATCTAGAAATAGTAATATTGTTGAGATAATGGTATCTGTTTGTTTGAAAAGCTACTAAAAATCTAAGTTTTGCTTCAGTTGTTAAGGTGTAAAGTTTCATCAAAAACTCTTCAAGAGTAGCAAATAATAAAATTGGTCATCACTTAGAAAATGTAAACTTTTTCTTAGATTTGGGTGTAAACTTACCATTCCTCAATAAATAGAGATGACATGAGAAGCACATGTGGCCGTTTCCTTTCTTCATACGATTTAATTTCCATCTGAAATGTAAATGAAAATGGTCCTTTAGATGGTTCATATTTTGAATGGAACTGTCTCTATATTTTCCATTGCATAGGCAAGTAATCAGTGGAATACATTCTCATTTATCGATCAAATGATGGGGAATCCGTATCCAAATCATCAAAAATATTTAACCTTCTATACAAAAAAGTAAGCTTGAGAAAATACACACCTTCGTTGGTAAGTTTTCTTGCTTGTTCGGCTTTATTGTTATCTGCAAAAAATAAGACAAAAACATTGGTTATCTTCTCATTGCACAAATATGAATTTTTGAGAGAAAAATATATAGAATACAATTAAATGTATTTATTATCAGCAGTTTAATTTTGCGTTGGTTATGGAACAATTCTCTTCATGGTTTGTCGAAGCGAGCTGGGTAAGTTGTCATCATATACGTTGGTGGCAGGAAATCAAACCGAAATTGAATTACATATGTACTCCCAAATGTAAAACATCAAATCTTTCAAGGCTTCGCTTCATAAACGAGTGCTTAGGCATTCAGAGTGACTATTGTAATTGTAGAGTTGAGTTTATTGCGGTTTGATTGCCTGACTCGAATTTCTTAATACCGTGCGCTTACATAGAAAGTATTGCATACCTTTCTAGTTTAAGAGGCCAATTGCATTATAAATTTGGTTTCATCAGGTCTTGCGATTATGGATTCACGTGTCAAATCTGGAGTTAAAAAGAACGATATTTATGGTTAATTTATATTTAGGAAAGACTGTTTCTATAAATTCTATTGAATTGACAGCTTTCAGTGGAATACATTCTCATTTATCGATCAAATGATGGGGAATCCGTAGGCAAATCATCATTAAAGCTAAAGCAATCCTCAAATTACAAATCGAGTTCAAGATACATACCTTGTGTGATAATGCTGCTGCTTTTAACATAGCTAACCGAAGTGTGGCAGCATAAAAAGCACATATTTCTGTTCTGTTCCGTTTCTGTTCTTCATAAGATTTCCTTTTAAATCTGAAATAAATAGAAGCAATTATTAGTTAGTTTATTGTTAAAATGAACTGTGTCTTTATTTTATGTTGCAAAAGCACGCAATCAGTGGAATACATATTCATTTATCAATCAAATGATGGGGAATCCGTAGGCAAATCATCATTTAAGCGAAAGCAGTCCTCAAATTAGAAATCGAGTTCAAGATACATACCTTGTGTGATAATGCTGCTGCTTTTAACATAGCTAACCGAAGTGTGGCAACATAAAAAACACATATGGCCGTTTCTGTTCTTCATAAGATTTCCTTTTAAATCTGAAATAAATAGAAGCAATTATTAGTTAGTTTATTGTTAAAATTAACTGTGTCTTTATTTTATGTTGCAAAAGCACGCAATCAGTGGAATACATATTCATTTATCAATCAAATGATGGGGAATCCGTAGGCAAATCATCATTTAAGCGAAAGCAGTCCTCAAATAAGAAATCGAGTTCAAGATACATACCTTGTGTGATAATGCTGCTGCTTTTAACATAGCTAACCGAAGTGTGGCAACATAAAAAACACATATGGCCGTTTCTGTTCTTCATAAGATTTCCTTTTAAATCTGAAATAAATAGTAGAAGCAATTATTAGTTAGTTTATTGTTAAAATTAACTGTGTCTTTATTTTATGTTGCAAAAGCACGCAATCAGTGGAATACATATTCATTTATCAATCAAATGATGGGGAATCCGTAGGCAAATCATCATTAAAGCTAAAGCAATCCTCAAATTAGAATTCGAGTTCAAGATACATACCTTGTGTGATAATGCTGCTGCTTTTAACATAGCTAACCGAAGTGTGGCAGCATAAAAAACACATATTTCTGTTCTGTTCCGTTTCTGTTCTTCATAAGATTTCCTTTTAAATCTGAAATAAATAGAAGCAATTATTAGTTAGTTTATTGTTAAAATGAACTGTGTCTTTATTTTATGTTGCAAAAGCACGCAATCAGTGGAATACATATTCATTTATCAATCAAATGATGGGGAATCCGTAGGCAAATCATCATTTAAGCGAAAGCAGTCCTCAAATTAGAAATCGAGTTCAAGATACATACCTTGTGTGATAATGCTGCTGCTTTTAACATAGCTAACCGAAGTGTGGCAACATAAAAAACACATATGGCCGTTTCTGTTCTTCATAAGATTTCCTTTTAAATCTGAAATAAATAGAAGCAATTATTAGTTAGTTTATTGTTAAAATTAACTGTGTCTTTATTTTATGTTGCAAAAGCACGCAATCAGTGGAATACATATTCATTTATCAATCAAATGATGGGGAATCCGTAGGCAAATCATCATTTAAGCGAAAGCAGTCCTCAAATAAGAAATCGAGTTCAAGATACATACCTTGTGTGATAATGCTGCTGCTTTTAACATAGCTAACCGAAGTGTGGCAACATAAAAAACACATATGGCCGTTTCTGTTCTTCATAAGATTTCCTTTTAAATCTGAAATAAATAGTAGAAGCAATTATTAGTTAGTTTATTGTTAAAATTAACTGTGTCTTTATTTTATGTTGCAAAAGCACGCAATCAGTGGAATACATATTCATTTATCAATCAAATGATGGGGAATCCGTAGGCAAATCATCATTGAAGCTAAGGCGACTTAGAAATAAATAAGAAATATATTTGAAGAAATACACACCTTTTTTCCTAATGCTGTCTCCTTTTAAAATAATAAATTGATTATCTGTAAGGAAAGAAAAGGTACTTAGTTATTACATAATCATCAATTTTATTTTCTGGATAAGTAGGATAGGACTCAAAAGAAATTTTGTCAGCAGTTTAATTTTGCGTTGGTAATGGAACAGTTTTCTTCATGGTTTGTCGAAGCGAGCTGGGTAAGTTGTCATCATATAAAATGTTGGTGGCAGGAAATCAAACCGAAATTGATTGCCTGACTCGAATTTTTTAATACCGTGTGTTTATATAAAAAGTATTACATACCTTTCTAGCTCCAGAGGCCAATTGTCCACTTGTCAAATCTGGAGTTAAAAAGAACGATATTTATGGTTAATTTATATTTAGGAAAGACTGTTTCTATAAATTCTATTGAATTGACAGCTTTCAGTGGAATACATTCTCATTTATCGATCAAATGATGGGGAATCCGTAGGCAAATCATCATTAAAGCTAAAGCAATCCTCAAATTAAAAAAACGAGTTCAAGATACATACCTTGTGTGATAATGCTGCTGCTTTTAACATAGCTAACCGAAGTGTGGCAGCATAAAAAACACATATGGCCGTTTGCTTTCTTCAGAAGATTTCCTTTTAAATCTGAAATAAATAGTAGAAGCAATATTAGGTTACTTTATTGTTAAAATGAACTGTGTCTCTATTTTATGTTGCAAAAGCACGCAATCAGTGGAATACATATTCATTTATCAATCAAATGATGGGGAATCCGTAGGCAAATCATCATTGAAGCTAAGGCGACTTAGAAATAAATAAAAAATATATTTGAAGAAATACACACCTTTTTTCCTAATGCTGTCTCCTTTTAAAATAATAAATTGATTATCTGTAAGGAAGGAAAAGGTACTTAGTTATTACATAATCATCCATTTTATTTTATGGATAAGTAGGATAGGATTCAATAGAACTTTTATCAGTGGTTTATTTTTGCGTTGGTAATGGAACAGTTTTCTTCATGGTTTGTCGAAGCGAGCTGGGTAAGTTGTCATCATAGGAAAGTTAAAATAAACATCCAATATTCGGATTATTTTTCCACTTACCTCCAGAATTTTTGGCAGAATCCAGTTGATGCTCGGCCCAGCATCTGAAATTCAAAAATATTCATTACACACGTTGGTAATTGAATGGGAATGCAGATCTAGTGGGGAGTCTGCCCAATTAATTATGTGTGATACATATTTCCTTGGGCATCAATATCAGTTCTACTATCTTGCTGAATAATGATCACGGTTGAATCGAATTCCAAATAATTTTTCATCACAAGATACTGTGTGGGTCTCCCTCGATCATGCTGTCTCAACTCACCTTGTGCACTTTTCTTTCGCTCTCTCTCTCTTTCTTATGACCACATAGCGTTTGTGGGTGCCTGAAAGAGAAGGGTAGATCGCACGTGTTAATACATTTTATCCACACTTATTTTAAACGCAAACAGCATACCGAAGTAACAAACATCTTATAACTGGCGTATGCGCTTCCATATGAAAGTTTCCTGAAATAAGAGATAGAATTTGAAATAGAATTAGTTACTATTATTTCTGCGGGCATATAGCACAATGCGATCTTAAATCAGCCACAATTCTGTCATCAACAAAACATCAGCGACGAAAAATAAAAACACATCATTTTATAGCCACATATCGTTTAAAAGTTTTGAATATTGATATTTTAACTCACCTTTTCCATGCATAGCCATTGTAATTCCTGAAAAGCTGAAATGAGAATAAAAGAGAGGGGAAACCCCGCTGCCATGGAATGACAGCAACCCGCACGTGTATCAAGTAAAGGCGTGAAATATTTTCTTTTCTACATCAAACGTAGTTACTATGTATTCAATAAGAAAATCGCTGACTTTGAGGCTACAGCGTATTGTTTGAAATGGAAAAAATATATAATGTGATCGCCTTTTTCAAGTTATTAAACGGCTTCCTGTACGGGTGGTTCGTAGCCCTCGGGACGATCGATGACAGCGCCCTCAGCGGACACAACAGCTTCGGTGCTCTTACCGCCACCATCACCGTGCAATTCCAAGAGTTTGGAGATGTCGAAGCGCGGCTTCTTCAGCACCTTAACCTTGCGAATGTACACATCGTGAAGGGGATAGATGCGTTGGCAGCTCTTCTCGATGTCCTTGGCGATGGAGTCCAGAGCCAGTTTGTTCACCAATTGCTTCAAATCGGCGCCGCTCACCTCGTTTGTGATGATGTCCGTCATGCGAGCGCGAATCTTACGCACCTGCGACTGTTGGGCATAGCAGGTTTTGCGCTGCGACTGCTGGTCCTTTGCGGTGAAACCAATGCAGAATACACGCAGAAGGTATCCATCGACAGTCTTGGCCTCGACGATGCTTTCGATCAATGTTTGCCATTTCTTGACCATCGACCTGTTTGCCAAAATTATTTATTTGTACACATTGTCACTGCATTTGCTTTTAGGTACGTACATACACACACGCACACATGTATGCATGCGAGCAATCGTTGATGACACAAACATACAAACACGCGCATATGTACATAACATCCAAGTTTTCACGTATGTACATACCTGTACTTGTCGGTGGTTAAGTCCATGCCGTGGAAATTGCACAGAACATTGCGGTCCTGCACGTCCTCAGCAATGAGGCGGAACTTGCGGAAAGAACGCTCTGGATCAATGTCTTTCTGCAAATCGGCGAGCGACACTTCGAAAACGCGGCCCTTTAGATAGTCAGAGGCAATTCTTTGGCCCTGGGTGCGGTTCACGAGTGTTTTTCCAATTTGGCGCGTTTGGAACATGTTAGGTGCCTTAACATCGTACCAATCTTTACGCGAGAAGGGATCAACAACCTTCTTTTTGCCACCTTTTTTGCCTCCCTTGGAGAGACCCTTATTCTTGCCGACCGCCATCTTCAACGCTTACACAGGAAAAGGCCGAATCACGTTGACTCTGGCGGAAATAGTGTAAATTAGTGTGCAAAAACGCCGGCATAAAGAATAATCGATAGCCGATAGCGGTCTCGATAGGCTAATTGCACTTTTATTACGCCTTATTTCGTGCTGAATCGTCTCTACTTACATATTATTGAATTATCTTTGCTGTATGTGAGCTGTTATTATAGACTTAAAGTAAAATTAATGGAAATAATTAAATTAAAGCGTAAGCTATCGATAAGTGTTGAGTATGGGTATTTCAAGCACTATCTTTTTTGACAGGCAGCGTCAGCTGGTAATAGTTGCGTGTAACCGCTGATAGATGGTGCTCCCATATTATACCGCAAGGTGTCGACAGGGCACTGCGCGCACACATTTTAATATAAAATAATTGTATGATTGGCACGCATATCTATCTATTTCTATTCTATAAGAGTAGAATAATATAATCTATAATAAAATAAACCAATCACATAGGTACAATGTAATGCTGAACTTTATTACACATCAGTATTATGTATAACAATTGGCAGAGTGGCCAACTTTTTGAAAACAAAATGAAATTTACTACTACCCTTCGTATAATCCTTCCATATTAAAAATATTGACAATTTATTTGTTGTTGGACCTCGATCTATTTGGCTATGTTTCCCATTTGCATGACTAAACACCACTCCGGGGTAGGGGCACTAGTTAACCTTCGTTTTGACCCGTTCCGAATAGTTCCCATTGAGCTGAGTCGAAGGCTCCGCTTTTGTGAATTTGGAAACGACATCGTAAAATTTGGGGAAATATTGTATAACAAAATATACTATCGAGAGATAGAGTGCAATAACAAAGGTGAGGAACAGGTCAAAGACAGCCGGCTTAACTCTATAAACATTTAACTTTGCATCGTGTCCCTCGTAGAACATAAAGTCGGGCTCACGAGCATCCGGCTTGTCGTATATGATTTTGACATTTTTCAGATATTTCTCGAACCCGTCCTTGATATCGCTGTTCTGTAATACCGACTTTACACCCAAATAGGGTTGAATAATCTCCTCATTTATCTCCTATGGGAACATATTAAAAATGATCAATGGAAAGCAATTAATATTATTTTTCTCACTTACAATATGCCCATCGAAAATTCCAGCGTATTGATCAATATTATATATATAGCTGGCCAGGGCCTCGGCGATAATCTTCGCCGATGTGAGTGTCTGGGATATAATACGCGCTTCGTTATCCTTAAACATGGAAGTACGCATCGGACTCCTAGGATTTTTGACGGACGACAGTGTAAAGGCGGGATAGCGCTTCATGCTGAAACGCTCGTGCTCCCAAGCCAGTTGAGTGTCAGCCAAGTTGATCTTTTTGTGCACTCCCTCTACAGTGACGTTCTCCACGTGCTCTCCGGCGGCCAACTTGAGCAGCTTAAAGAAATTGCTTATCGAGGATTTCTCCTTTGGTGGTTTGGAGACGTGCATGTACATAACATTCTGCTGGTTGTAGGCCAAGCTCTGAGTGATTGTGTCCAAGCACAGCACAAACTCCACATTCTGCGCAATTCGATAAAGATATATATTATTGTTAAATATATTATGTGTATGGTACGAGTATGCAGGTAATATGTAGAGTTTCTAGCGCGGGCACACAAAGCAATTTTCAAATTTCTATGTTAAAGAAAATTATTCATCCAACCTCTGATAAAAAGCTGTCCTCTTTTTGTAGAGCCAATAAATTGCCATTTATGGACACAAGATCGTCCTGGGGCATTGATTTAACATTAATAAGGTGAACAATTTCATAAGGTGGTATGTGTAATTAAAACCATCCATGGCATTCTAAGAAACTTGTCGAAGCACCCCATTGGGAATAAAATTACCTGCAGCACTACATTATCGTCCAACCACTTCTTGGAGCCCTGGAAATTCAGTAGCACACCAGATTCAGACAGCAAGAAAACGAGGCGATACTTTGGGGTAGTACTGATGACTGAATGCAGTTTGCTGAACAACTCAATGAGTCCCATTAGTATGGCTGCATCGGCATTTAGTGGGTAGTCCTGCGAACAGAAAACACAAGATTCCAGGTACTTTCACGAAATTAGACTTAAGAGACTCAACTTACATTGTAAATACCAAAGGTCTTCAGATTCGCCGTTATCAGAATGACTGGCAAATTGTTATAATCGTCGGTACCTTCCATGCGTTTAGGAACGTATTGGTTTGACAAGAGTTCGCCCTGAATGACAGAGATCTTGCTATTCTTATTCGCCACAGCGTTCGCTCCGGACACAGTCACTTGATAGCCATTGGCTGATATGGACAGAAACAGCTGTGCAATTGCTGTATCGTTTTGCTTCTTGCTGCCATTGTCGTCGATTGTGTGGGTTATGTCGTCCACTATCTGCTCCAGATACTTGTTGGGTGCTGAGAAGTACACAGGTACTGGAACTGCTTGCGTGAGCATAGCCTGCTCGAGCGCATTCACCTGTTCCTTTGCTTCATCAGACAGCGCCAGCAGATTGTTGGGCAGCAGGACAATCAGTCCGCCCGCCTTTTGTCGTATTTTGTTAAAGTCATTCACAGAAATGTCGAGAAGCCTAAAATTGAATGCAATTAAAAACAAGTCTATCACCATATATCTCTCCGGAACATAGCAACTATATATACCTTGCGAGGACGCAATGGCGACCGGTGCTCCATGTGTAAAGCGATTTGGCTTCTAGGGATATGGCAGATGCTCGACAACCTGCAAAATTTGTGTTGGTAAATAAATGTGCGCTAATTAATTCATAAGCTTTCACTCTGATGCAAATCTTGTGACAGCTCGTTTGTTCTTAATGTGGTCGAGCATAGGTATTGGTTTTAATGTTGCCCGTCGTCCGGCCAACAAGTTGGCACTAACCAATTAGGTAATCAGTGACTTTTTCATTTACGTACCAAGACTAACTCCATTTATATCGAACTGGGCCATGCGCTGAACCTGGAGGTCGCTGGCCAATGCAGCCGGCGTGCAGAGTATTAATATGGGCAGGGCTATGAGGAGGCAGTAAGGTAGTCCGCCCCGAAATATATCTGCAAAATTGTCTGCGTCGTCGAACATTTTGCGTATTTGGGAGAAATATAGCACTAAATTGGATTAATTAGAAGTCGGAAAAGACCGTAGACCTTCTTTATACTGGGGGGGATGTAGAAAAAACCAGTTGGCAGCCCCTCACTTGCACGACACTAATCGGAGTTGCCAGCATAGCTTTTTCCCCGCCACCTCAGTCGGGAATTATTGTTGTAAGCAGTTTATTTGGCTCGTTAACTGTACTGTGCCGTTTTTTTAATGTTATAATGTAAAGTTGCACCTGAAACAACTTTCTCATCTTATGTAGACTCTCAGTCTCTTTTATAATCTTTAGCAGCTTAAAATTAACATTCCGCAGCGTGACTTCTTGCTGCGTGTCATATTAGAATCATACTGTGTAGTATGTATTTATAATGCAGTTTTTATATAGTATTATTTCGCATCCTAATTTGTATGATCTCTGAGTTATGTGAGGTTTTTTTTTTAATCTTTCTAAATAATGTGTTATATGATATTTTTGTATGTACATATATAATAATATATATAATATATATAATCTTTAGCAGCTTAAAATTAACATTCCGCAGCGTGACTTCTTGCTGCGTGTCATATTAGAATCATACTGTGTAGTATGTATTTATAATGCAGTTTTTATATAGTATTATTTCGCATCCTAATTTGTATGATCTCTGAGTTATGTGAGGTTTTTTTTTAATCTTTCTAAATAATGTGTTATATGATATTTTTGTATGTACATATGAAAGTAAAGCTGTTACAATGCTTGTGGTCGGAGGACAAACTTGTACCAATTATATTATAATAATAATTTAAGGGTTTCTCAATACAAGTTGAAAGCTGGTAGAAACTTTTTGGGAATGAGAAAAATATAGAAATAATAAAAAATAAGATTTCATTGATAATGGCTTGTCTAGCTTTTTCTAACTTCTAACTTGTTTTCCTGATGGTGTCTTTAAAGATATGCGTTGGCAGCCCTTGCGCAATTGCCATTCACTGTGCGTTCTTATCGATATTTAATCACGCACATCGAAACTGCAGCATATCCAAACTATCGATAGCCGTATTATACACTTCAAAGTATTGACGCTCTACACTATGTAACAGCTGAAAGTTATTCAAAGTACCGAGTATACAGTCAGCTGTTTCGAAGAAGCGAGTGTCTATAACTTCCGCAGCGAGAGATATAGCGAATCACTTTCAGTCCATATTTCGGTGCAGTGCAGAGCGGTGCGCGCGTGCGGCTGTTTTGTTTGAAACTTTGAAACATTTTGAAATTAAAAACAGTTAAAACGGTGGATATTGCCTGTTTCACAAAAAATATTTGATAAAACGCATGCTTCATTATCGGCTTGTTTGTTTTTATGAGCAACAGAGTGAACTGATATTGTCAATTATTTGCGCGGCGGGTTTTATACTGTATGGTGAAGAATAACTGTTGGATCGCGTCGCTGTTGCTTCGACTTGATGAAATCATAAGATACATACACACACACAGACACGCGAACACACATCGACACACACTCGGCACACACACACACACCCAGCACACACAAGTGTAAAGTGTATGTAAATCAGCACTGAAATTTTTTTATACTTTTTTTTTTGTGCAACGTTTGTGTATGTATATGTAAGCAGTAGAGTAGCGATCGCGTGTGCGTGTGTGTGTCAGCGCGCCTGTGAGCGCTAAAGAATGCACATATGAATGTGTGTGCGCCGCCGCCGCCTATACACAAGATGAATGAAAAATAAATGATATTATGGATGATGATATAGAATGGAATAAAACAAAGCCTGCCAACAAACTACGCGGATATATGTTGGCGAAAATTTGTTAAATCGGTTGTGACAAAATAGTATAACCATCTAAAAGTTTCCAATGTGTGGTGGCATTTTTTTTTTGTCTTTTTGTTGTCGTTGTTGCCTATTTTTGTGCCCATAGGCGGAGCTCGTGCGCGAAGAACCAGAACCTGTTTTGCCGACGGGAGACAGCGAGCTCGCGTGCATGTTGTTGTTGTTCATTTTTTTATATTGAAGAGTGATAGAGTTTTGTGTGTTTACCAACAACAACAACAACTACCACAATAACCACAACAACATCAACGAATTCGAATTCAACAAAAAATAAGCAAGCAAGAAAGAAAGAAAGAACAACAACAATCGAGTCAAGATTCAGAATCAACATTCAAAAAACTTAAAGAATTGTAAGTATTAATGCCTTTTACTGTCAACTTCAGTTTTGTTTATGAAACATTTTGGCCACAGTGCTACGTAAATAACAAAATGCCGGCGATAGAGATACGATCTCTGCATCTACATATGTACATATGTACGTACATACATACATATGTATGTATGCAGATACATAGATGCAGATATACACTTGTGCATAATGCCAATGTATTTATGTATTTACAAATAGACATGCCTATATAGACACGTATGTGTATGTGTGTGTGTGTGTGAGTGAATGCATGTATTTATGAGTTAGCGCCGAACTTCCGGACATGCCTGACGAGCATCGCCGCATCGAAAATGAATATTCTCTACATGCCGATTCGATTTGTTTTTGTAGATACAAACACACACACACACACATTTGTACATATGTATATCCTTAGCTATGGCATTAACATTTTTACCTGCACCTCCAGCTCTGGTCAAAGTTAAAGTGAATGAGTCTGCAAGTTGTTATGCCCACTCGGTCCGGTCCGATCACGAAGATTTTGATTTTGATCATAAACATATACATTGTATGAGATAAGCCAACGATACACGAGCATATATGTACATATGTACATATGCAGACTATGGCCACATCGGTATAATTCACATTCCTGCATTCATTTCAAATACAATATACACACAGTTCAAATATTAGTTTTATAAACGTTCTGCTCAATTGAAGATATTCGTGATAAATAAGCTAAGGTGAACGATTCTGCGAGTCCGATTATAAAGACTCGATCACATTTTTTGTATACATTTAGATAAACTGATTTCATTTCTATTCCCGACTTCATTTCAAATACAATTTATAGGAAATTCAATATTACTTTTCATAATTAAAGCTCCTTCCTCTAGCTTCTGTATTATTTGTAATTTTTTCTTATAATTTGTCGCTGCTGCAATGCCACTTTCAAGTTTTTTTTTATTTAAAGCTGATTTTGCTTAAAAATATTACGAATTTCTTTAACTGTCTCTTAACATAAGTATCTATACCTTAGAAACGTTGAAATGCATTCAAATATCTGCTGCTTACAGAATTTTAAAGAGTTCTCAGCTCGGGATTGCTTAAAAGCCGGCCATAAATCATTTTAAAAACAAATAATAATATTGTGTGATGCCATGCTGTGAATCTTCTCTGAAAGTTAACAAAGGAATGTTGCATTTTTCGCTACGCACAAAATTGAAATTCCTGGCTTCTACAATTTACAATTCCTTCCATGTGTTCTAACTTTAAATAATATTGTTTGGGGAAGAGTTCCCATTTATAGGAAGTTTTGACAACGTTCGAGTAATTTGAAATGCTTTGCTATCCTGAAATATAGAGTTTACGATCTCTATGTTTATAAATATGATATAAATATTATTTGTTGGCAACAATCCAGATACATACGAGTATAGTATGTAGACCGATCGAAGTGATGTTATGCTGGCGGAACTTTATGAATTTCATTTGAAATACCACCAAGAACTTGTAAACGACATTGACAAATGTTTTGGTTTGTTGGAAGTTAAAACTATTTCCAGTTTTTCGATACGCCTCTCTGTCTGTCCATTTGTATGTATTTACGATGTGTATGTGTTTGTATGGGTTTCAACGCTTAGAAGCTTCTTGATTGGTTTTTTTAAGTATGTTTTTTTTTCGAAAAAGAGAGAAATGAACAGTCAAATCATGCGCAAGATAATTTTTGGCGATTTACTTTTAAGCCGGGCCACTTAAAGCGTTGAATTCAAATTTGTTTTTTCTGTTTTTTGTTTTTCAATAACAAGCTCGAAAACTATACGTTAAGCCACATAATTGGTATGCTAGCTTCCCCCCACCCTCTCCTTCCCCCTGTTTTGCCTCACCTCAGCACTTCACCTCTCCCCGGCTAAGCGGAGAGTACACACACACACACACACACACACACACACACACACACACACACACACACACACACGCAAACACACACACACACACAGAAAGACAGACCATGACGCTCAACAGACATTTCAATGTTTATTTATTTATTTGCTGAAAATACGAACAATTTTCTGTATTCTCTTTTACGCTTAGTTTTTATTTAGTTTCGGCCGTTTTCTTCTCTACCTGTTGATATCTACAATCATGTCTCTAAATAGAAACTCGTTGTGTCATTAGTGTTCTTGTTGTTGTTGTTGTTATTGCTGGTTGGTGGTGGTGTTACTGTTGTTGTTGTTGTTGTCGTGGCTTGGGTTTGGTTTGGTTTGGTTGTTACCTTGAACTAATAGTGATTCCCGCTGCGAGTACACAACAATCTGCTGGAAATCGCGCCGCCGCCGCTGCGTCGCTCCGCCGGTCATTCTCAATTCTTCAGCCCTCTGCTCAGGTAGCAGCAGCAGCAGCGGCTACAACAACAACAACAGCAACTACGGCGACGACGACGACGACGTCGGCGACGAGACCGATCCAATAGCTCTACACATTGTCATAGTTATCTTTTGCTCTCCTGTTTTCATATCTCTGCATACACACTTACATACACACATATATATACACATGTTATGTGTATGTATGTATGCATATCCCTTAGACTCTGCCGATTTGTAGGTGCGTGTCTGTGTATGTCGATGAGAGTGCCTGTGTGTGTGTGTGTGTGTGTGAGACTATGACTGTGTTGCAAGTCTGAGGAACTGAAAGAGAATTGATCTTGCATGTCGTTTTCTAGGAAGTTGTCGTCGACGTCGCTGTCGCTGTCGACCATGTGAGCCATTTTTTTCAACAGATTTGTGTTTGCCTTTGTGCGTGTGTATGTGTGTGTGTGTGTGTGTTTGGGTTCGGTTCCAGGCGTGCTAAGTTGCAAAATAAAACACTAGGACACAAGCGGATGACGCGCACTGCCTCCCTCCCTACACTTTGTTCGCGCTCGCCCTACCTGTGCGTTAAGCGTCTTCGTCGTCTACATCTTTGTCTTCATCCTCTCTCTCTCTCTCTCTCTCTCCCTCGCTCTTTCTCTCTATGGCATTCCCAATAGATTGTACCTAACACAGGACTCTTTTGTGGTCCACCAAAATATTTATGAAAGCATTGTTCGTTAAACGTCACGGATCAGGCTCTCAGGCATTAGCAGTGACACATAGCCAACGACAATAACAACAGCGAGCGACAACAACAAAAACGACGCAAATTACAAACCTGTCTGCACACCCACACATACATACATACAAGTATGTACATATACACACGCATACCCATAGATCTCTCAGTTAGACTCCAGCAAGCTGTTAAAGTGAATTTCAATTACATAGTTTGGTTGAAAAGAAAAGCCATTCCTAAATCCTAGAGATTTCTTTCAAGTCGTATCTGTAAGTACATGAGCATGTGTATGAGTGTGTGTGTGTGTGTATGTGTGTGTGTGTCTGGTATGTCTGTGCACCAAACGCTGTTATCACACACACGTTTTGCAGCCGGCTCTCCCTTACTCTCTATAGCTCGTTCGCTCTCCAACGGATCGCAGCCAAGCACCCACCCACCCGCCCACTCAATTGCCGCCTATCCTCCACTCCACCAGCAATGATTGCAGAATAGGAAGATGAGATAATGCTAGAGTCAAGCCAATCCGACACTGAATTACTCTGAACCCAACAAAAAGCTTTCAACGCTGTGTTATGCCAAAAAAAAAACCAAAAGGATCGAATATGCTCTTGCAGCCTTTTTTAGAACTAACCGTCTTAGATTAAAAATTAAATTAAAGAATTCCATACAAATTCAATGTGCAAATAAATTTAAAAAATTAAATAAACTCATATTGCATAGCGATGAGAAGAGTCTACACACCAAGTTTGGTCAAGGTAGATGCAGCCGTTTGCGATATCTAGCCGTTCATACAGACGTACAGTCATGGCCTTCAACATAATTTATAATATGTATATAAATTATGGGGAGTTGCGTCCTTCTACAAAACTCAAAATACCCTTTATAAAAAATAAGGTATTCAAATAAGGGCAAGCGACGCCGTTCTTCGATAAAAACAGAAGCACGGCTCGTACAATTCGTTATTAATTCTCTCTCACTCCCTCTCTCTCTCTGTGGCTGCGTTGCGTTGCGTCCTCTCCCTGTGACATTAAGCGAGGCGCACGCGCTCTCCACTTGCCAACAAACTGTTGTGCGATAAGATTAAATGGACGAACTCCGTACCCGCCAGCTTACCGCCGCCGTCGACTCATCCATAGTAGTAGGCTTTTATCTTACACACATGAATGTACACACACACACACACACATGCACACAAAATATTTATACCAATAAACAATGTGTGTGTTTCCCATATCGGACGCGCTCTCTGTCACTGTGGTATATAGATTATAAGTTTGTGCGTTGTGCAATGGCCTTTCTTTGCTAATTGGTGTTATGCCCCATTTCCCCTACCCCTGCCCCATCTCCTGCCACCGCACTACGCACTGTTGCATGCAGATATCCGGATCCAGCACTGGCCTTACCTCAAGTTCCCGTTTCAATTATTGTTGAGTTACAGCTCCCATTAATCATATTGTTGGTTGGCTGTGAACATACTCGTAGCAATCGATAGGATTGAACAACAATTGATATCAGACATTACTCTCTTTCTTGGCCATTACTCTCCAACTTGATAATAAGTGGATTTCATATTTTTACAAATACTGTTCAGGGAGAGATAAACAGAATCGATTCACAGCACATTTGGCGCATTGCAATATATGGAATACCACAAGTCCAATTTGTCTTGTAATGACAACAGAGCTCAATACAATTCTTCATCTGGGAATGCCGTCTTCTGAGATTTCTTCGGCCATTCTGAATTCGGGACTCAGCAGTTCATAAACTTGTTACTGGTCTTTTTTACCAAAGAAATAAATTGAGAATTGACTTTACGAACACCAATATGGCTCTAATCACACAATCGTTAAGAGTAAATTTGTTTTTTAAGTATCGTGTTAGACTTTTCGAAGAACCTACGTATTGATCATTTGTTCCTTATCTTTTAATTATGGCCATATGACTTTGCCCGGTTAGGCAAACACTCTCCATTAAATTGTACACGTATATATATATATATATAGTAAGTCAATAATAGTGCGCTTTGATTGGCATCATTCGTGTATTGTGAGTGGAATATTGATATTAGCATTGACTGTCCCGTTTGTGATTTAAGTACATTGCAGAAAATTGTCCACCCTACTCGAGTAGCGGACAAAAAGTTGTCAAAGAACAAGGTGATAACTTGATTTCAAATTAAAAATAATAACCAAGTACTTGAAGACAATTTTTAAAGCAATTTTCAACATAAATCAAACAAGTCATTTACTATATTGTAATCGTTATGGAAATTTCTGTATATGGTAGTTTAAATTCTGTTTTATACGGAACATTTTTGAATCCTTTCAAGAATTTTGTTCCTGAAAATCGAAAGAATTGAAAAAAAATATGAGGTATTTTCTCGCTTGTTTTAAAAAATTTTCTATTTTGTCTTTAAGGTTTTTAAAAATCTAGTTCGTTTGCAATTCAATCAAAACTTGGTAGCCAATTATTGTGTGCCTTTCATTCGAAGAGGAATGAAAATATTTTAAAATCGAAGCTATGCTTTTAATTCTTAGGTGTAATCCATTTTTTATGTCTTTGAAATAATCATTTTGTTTCCGCAAAAAGTTGTAGTTATGAATAGTTATAAGCTGCCTAAAAATTAAAGGTTTAACAAGCCTGAAAGAAATGAAATATACTTGTATACGTCTATATTTGCTGATAATGTACATACATGTGTGAGTCATTCAGGTACTTCTGACTTCGTAAATATCGCCAATTTTTATAAAGATTTGCGAATTTTCATATACTATACAAGTATATTTCATATATATTTCAAATATGAGAAACCCCAACGATTGCTAACTATTTTTCAAGCATACGAGTCTATGGAAATGTATTATACAACTTTTGGCCACTTCGTTCCGGAAGGGTCGAATTCTGAATTGAAGTGGAAATAATCAGTTGTGGTTTGTCGTTTTTTTTTTCGCATACTACAATCTTTTTGAAAGCTTTCTTTTCATTTATTTATTTAGCCACATATTTACATGTACATAAGTATATAAAATATATATATATAATGAATTTGGTTTTTACTTTCAGCCAATAATACTGTAGCCAAATATCGCGTTGAAGTGCCAAAGTGAAATCGTCGATGTGCAGAGAGATGCCCCTTAAAACGCCAGAATATGGGCTTAAGGGGGCTTAGAGCGAGGGATGGCTGCGCAGCCATCCAGGATGCCCAGATCCAGATGCGATTCAACGATCTAGTTATAGTTATAAATTTACTCTTGAGCACGTTCACCAATTGTAGTAGCGATTATAGCGGCAACAAGGCGCTCGCAATCGAGAACGTTTAAGAGACCACAGAGCAAGAAGAAAGAGAGAAAAGAGGGAGGCGCCATCGCCTTGAATTACGGTAAAAAAATGCCGCATACACACACACGCCATGGATCATCCGGAGATGATTTAGGCAGCACCGATGAGGTGAAGATCTTCAAGGATGAAGGTGATCGTGAGGATGAGAAAATATCATCCGAGAATTTGCTGGTCGAGGAAAAATCTAGCCTGATAGATTTAACGGAGAGTGAGGTAAGAGTTCTTCTTCTTCTTGTGATTGTTCTTATACCCTTGTTAGACTGATAATTATAATGCACCCGTTTATTATCTACATAGCATCTCGTATTTGTTTTAACAACGCTTTTTCTTCTCCCTCTCTCTCTCTCTCTTTTTATGATCGGCTTGTTCCAGGAAAAGAGTGGCAAGACAGTGACAAGACCGGATCACAGCCCGGTTTTCAGTAAGTAGAAAACATTAACTGAACATGTTTACATAAAACTATCTATATATATATATATATGTATATAAAGATATATGTATATCGTACATATGCTATATGACTAGATTTTTGTATTGGAATCGCATAGACACCTATTTTTAAGATACGCATGCATAAACAAGGCGGCGATATATCGTGAGTGTGTACGAGTATGTATGTATGTATGTCTGTTAGTCTGTCCATATGTATGTATATATGTCTGTCTGTCTGTCTGTGACTTCCTATCTACTAACAAGCTGTAACAAGTTCCAAGCGTTTCTCGACCTTTGGCGCAAGAAGGACGAACAGAACCACATGGACTTAAGTTTTTGCTCTGAATTTGTCGGTCGGTCGGTTGGTCGTTAAGTCGTTTAGTCGGTCGGCCGATTTCGATGTCGAAGATGTTGGTAGTTGCGGGCGCGCCAACGCAACGGCACATACAGCCCGGCAGATACAGATACACAAACGGATATACATACGTACTATACAAACATACATACAAGGCACAAAAAAAAAATAAAGTGTGGATGCGCAATGCGCTTATAAATGTTGATGTGCCTGTAAATATGTATATATATGTATGTACATGTGTATGTATGTATATGAATGTGAATGTCGTTGCAAGCACACATGTGTGTACGTTTGTGTGCGTGTGTGTGTGTGTAGTATAGGTAGGAGCGAGCATAAGCAGAAGAGCTCAGTCATGGTGAGCCAAAGCAGTGGGGAATGGGCATGCGGCACGAGCATGGGCGTAGCAAAAGGGCCCAAACAAACGATCAGCGCACGATCCGATCGTTCGTTCGGACTTTTTGGTTTTTTCGGTTGTTTTTTGTTTTGTTATTTCTTAAACAAGCGCGCTGTAAAAAAACACACAGCAAACAAAACAAAAATAAAGGGAAATGTTTATCTTAATTCTCTCTGTAGTTGCATTTGATTCTGTAGGTGTTGCGGGCGCTGATAACCGGTGGGTCGCTTGTCGCGCTCGGTACCCGACTGAGCGATAAGATTTTACACACATACTATGCACATATGTATGTATGTAGATGTATAATTTACAATTTATGATATATGCTATAAAGAAAGGGCAATTACAATTGACACTTTCGTTTCGTTCATACTTCGATTGCAGATATATCTTGGTAAGTGGAACCAATCTCCTTAGAACAATTTTCAAAATTCACATTTAGAGGTTGTCTAGAGTTTTTGTTGGTCAGCAATATTTAAAGAACAACTGGACTTGCACTTGTTGCAAACTCAAGCAAGTTAGAATATTAAAACAAAGGGGCTTGTATATTTAAAATTTGCATTGATATTGACAACAGTGTTATAATTTTTATTTGAAATCAATTTAAAGTAATTCGAAATAGAAAGCGATTTATTTTGATGGTTATTTGATTTGTTTGAATATAAAAAATAAATTTTAGAATCGAATTTATTCTTCCCCCGAAGTTGGAGGTGTAAATATGATTTTTTTTTTATAAAACCACCAGTTCTTTTGTATATTCTTCAGATTCCGCAGATGGTGAGAAGGGATGTGGAGGGGGGAATATAGCTTGGAGCTTAGCAAATTAGAAGGGGGTCAGCAATGCGCAAAATTCGCAAGCTCATTAACATTTGCAGCTTGGATTCGAAGGCACGATCGTTGTTGGCAGCATTTCGAGAAGAGCGCCAGAGAGATCCCAAACGCGTTTTAGGTTTCATGCTGCTGTTGCTGCTGCGGCTGTGGCTGCTGTAGCTTATTCTTCTTCTTTGTCTTCGGAGTCTTCATGTGCTTGTTCTGCTTCTTCTTTCCGATGCATGTGTGTTGTACGCACATTGGGGCCTTGCATTGTTTTGGCCTTAGCACGAATGTTATTCTGCCGGTGCAGACACCAACCACATACATATATATGTATGTATGTATGCATGCATGTCAGTTTGTGTGGATGTGTATGCAACCCATCCCCAACCCCATCCGTTTCCCTCCACCCCATACATTCCCCATGCCCCATGCCCATTACCCATTACCGTGTGTGCACACACAGACATGCGGTCGGTTCTGGGGCTCGTGTGCCCATCATCATCATCGTCATCGTCATCAAGGTGATGTGTTAAGGGACGTTACGGGGGCGGGTGGATAAACAATCGGCTGCGTTGAGTTTAACTTCGGTATTGTTCCCGTAGTGCTAACAAGGTGATGCAGATCGCTTCGCCAACACGCTACTTCACCTCCTCGTAGTAGTCTTCTTCTTCTACTTCTGCTTGTGCTGCTGCTGCTTCTTCCTCGAAGTCTTGTTCTCGTCGTTATTGTTGTTGTTGTTTCTTTCAGTTAAATTTTGCTTTCTTTTGGTTCAGCGGCGGCTTGTGCGTCTCTCGCTGGGTGTGTGTGTGTGTCTATGCAGATATATTTGCGTGTATGTGTGCGAACTTACAAAGAATGGCTACAAACATATGAATGCACATTTGTAAATACATACATACATACGTATGTATGTATGCATGATGCAAGCTTATGTGCATCTACATATGTATGTGCATATGTATGTATATTTGTATAATGCATGCATGCATTAATTTTTTATTTTTTTTATTTTTGTTGTTGCTGTTGTTGGTTTCGCTTGTGCGGATTATGGGCAACAGCATTCTTATGGATGCGTTGACATAGTAAGTACCAAGTACCAAACCAAAGTCGCACAAAGTTTAAGTATTTGCCGATATTTTCCAACTTAAATTCTATACACCCACACGAACACACACACACACACTCGTTCCCAATTTTGCGATACGGTGTAAGCTTGACAGCAGGTCAGATTGAAAGTGTTATTAGCAATCAATGTTCAATCTGAATTGCATGCGTTAAAGGCAAATTATGTTCGGTTAGCATATGCAAAACGTATATGTATGTATATACATACCTACATAGCCATTTATGTATAATCAATATCAATACATAACCGTGGCAAATACTTACATATGTGTGTACATATGTATGTAGATATATGTACATAACTTTGTCTGTATAACACACACATGTGTGTATATTTTTACCAACTTACACATACATACAAAAAATGTATACACATGTGATGTTGTTGTTCTTTTTGTTGTTGTATTGCCTCTGTGTTTTGTATATCGTCGTATGTATGTTTGCATGTACATATGTATGTATGTATGTTGAGTGCCCGCGTCTGCGACGAGACGGTGCTGTGCTGTGCGCCGAACTTAACTCGTTAGCATCGCGTCGCCGTCTACACTTTAAAGTCCATAACAAAACAGTTAACGAGCTTTTCCTCTCCTTCTTTACCCTGCGATTCTGCAGAACAATGTTCCAAACGACGACTACGCTGACGACGACAACGACGACGTGCACACTTACCAGCGTCGTCGTCGTCGTCGCAATCTTCCAGAGTTGCGCAGTGGTGTCCGTTTCTGAGAGGGGTCGCCATTTTAGAAATTGCGGAGTTGGAGTTGAAGTTGAAGCTACGCTAGTGATGGCAGTTCGCCAATTTGTATAACACTTGTCAATGGCGGCGAGAATTTGTCGTTCTCAGTATTTGATTAATTTTTCAATTTCAATTTATTCGATTTTCTTAAAATCATTATGAATTTAATGTTAAGAGTACAGGCAGCAAAGCCTTTACTACTTAATTAAACGAAATGGAGAAATATAAAAAGTTAAAGAACAATTGTAAAAGAGTATTAGATTAATCGCAGCCAAAATATTCAGTGCAAATATTTATATTCGAGTATACGTACATATAATAATTTGTTTTATCCATGAAACAGATGGCATCCAATTGTCTGACTTATTTTTATTGGCGCAACAAGACTCTAAACCCCATATCTGGCGACAAAGAAATATTTGCGTTATCCTTCATTTGTTCATAATAGGCTTCTCATATTTCTTGGTAATACATACATACATATGTATATTTTAAGCATTCATTTTTTGTTATTGTGCCAACATACAATTATTTCATTAAAAAACGAGACACTGCGATAGGAAACAATCACACTACTGTTAAAAAGCCGACGGTGGAAAAATGGAATACATCCATAGCCTCATATTACGCATAGAGCGAGCGAATAGACCGATAAATTCGACTAGCTTGGCAGAAATATTTGAAAACATTTATTTGTCTTAAATAATGCATGGTGTTTAGTATAAAGCGCTCATCAGATTTATTTCCATTTTCTAATTAATACAAAGTTAAGTCGAAATATATTCTCTATATATGTAGCCAGCCTATAAACATGCAACTTTTCATTGCTTTAAAAGCCGAGTCATAATCTGTCATAATAATGCATTCCTTCCATGTACTCGTACAAGGTCCATAATACATTCTAGCCTATAATTGAGTACATATTAGGTATTTACTTAGATGTTTGAAAAATCACAGATCTTGTTAGCAGGCCGTCTCACAGTTCTCATAATTACCAAAAACCAAGGCCTTAAGTACACGAATTTTTCAGGCAATGTTGTTGTTGTTATTGTTGTGTGCGGTGTGTGTGTGTGTGTGTTTGTTGGGCTAGTGAGAATCCCCGGGGCCTCTGCAAAAGATGCGACGTCACTGTGAGCTTCGCTTCGGCGATCGAGCCGGGCCATGGAGGCATTTAAAACCATTTGTATGTATGTTTTGTATGTGGTGTTGTGGCCAAGTGAGTGTGATTGTTAATATGTTTGTGTGTATGTGTGTGTGTGCTTATGTTTCTGTGTAGGCTTCTTCTCTCCTTCGATCAATTCGATTTCTTCAGCGTGTGTGCTTGCGTCTGTGTGTGTGTGTGTGTGCGCGCCTCCATGTATGTATGCATGTCTGTCTGTACATATATATGTCTGTATGTATGTATGTATGCCCGTGTGTAAATATGTTTTTTCACTTTTTCTTTTACATATGCCCAAGTACGTCTGCTTCACTCTTGGGTATCCTTGGAAATTAATGAGTTTTCGTGGAATCGGCAGCCTCGTTCGATGTCCGTCCCTCTGCCAGTCCCTCCATCTGTCCATCGGTCCGTTCGTCCGCTAGTCCGTCCCTCTGTCCATCCTCCGTCGTCGCCCGCTGCCCGGTTAGTGCTGTGTTGATGTTCGAAGTTCTCGCTGGCCGGCCACTGCGTTCTGTTGCCATTGTTGTTGTTGGTGTTGTTGGTGTTCCTCGAGAGCTCGCTTGGATTATTTCTTGTTGCCCATTTACCTTACATACTTTTTTGCTGCCTGGCTTCTCCTTACCATTTTGATTTAAGGCTTTTTTCTGTTTTGTTTTTGCTGCTGCTGCTGCTGCTGATGTTGTTGTTGTTGGTGTTGCTGTTGCCGTGTTTTTTTTTTAGCATCTTGTTGGGGTTTTTAGCGTCAGTTTTTCCCTTTGCTTGCTTTTCTAACAAGCTGTGAATTATTTAATGATACGATACGTTAATTTTTGGATGCCTGTGTTTTATATACTGCACATACACGCATACATACAGCTTTGGTTCTTCTTCTAACGAATGAAGACGAACTTTAGACGAATATTAATGTATACTATACATGTATACATACTTGTATGTATGTACGTTTAGTTTATGCTTTTCGTTTGTGAGCTTAACGCTAGTTGAAACGATTTCCGATTAGCTTAGAACTCTAGTTGCTGGCGGCTCAACCTTCCGGCTGTCTGCTTACACAATACATTACACACATACATATGTATGTATGTACTTAAATACATACATACATATATAGGGAAACATTATATCTATATATGTACATACATATGTACATACATTTTTATTTGTTCCGCCTTTCTCAGCGTGGCTTCAAAAATCCAAAATGGACAAAATAAGCCGAGAAAAATACAAACCAAAAAATTAAGTTTAACCAGAGACGTCTCTTCTTGTTTTTCGAAGTATTTTAATTGATTAATGAGCTGAGTGGTTGAGTTATTGTTGTTGTTGCTGTTATTATTATTATTATTGTTGTTGTTGTTGTTATTGTACGCCAGGCACATCTCATAGCTCAGTTTAGTGCGCATGTCGGACGCCGAATTCATTCATTTAAATATTTTAATGCCTCCTTAATTGTTTCGAAGTAAGCGTTATTAGATGATGACCGAAGGCCACAGAAATCGCGCGCTCATATGTGTGTGCATGAGTGCGAGTATGTGTGTGTGTGTGTGTGTGTATGTGTGTATGCCACGGCCCTGCCTTATGCACATGCATAGGCCTAGACCCCAGGCCGCAGACTCATCGACACAAATTACTTTCCTCCTCAATGTTCCATTCATTTATCATTTTTTTTTACTAACTGCCGTTATTACGAGCTATGTATTTATGATGTTCATATGATGTGTGTAAAAGCCCAAAGAAATGTACTTAAATGTGTGGAGACATGCTTTTTTAAAGCCAACTATACATATGTATACTGTCTTTAGTACTAGAATACTTACCCAGTTAATGAGACTTTTTTTAAAAAAAAAACTGTGTCCCACTAAATATTTTCCGGTAAAAAAGGTTAAAACACCTTTAAGAATAAATAATGTATGAATTCTTATTTTTGGCTTATAATGATAATTGTAAAACTAGATGGCCCATTTGAAATTGAAGGCACAAATGGGAATTGATAAGAATCGGTTTCGAAACATTTGAGGCTATCGAAATAGTTATTGGTTTCAAAACGAAAACAATCCACTTATCTTAGTATGGGAGACCCTGTTCTCTAAGATGTTTAACTACAGTTGTCCTTTCGATATTTATTTTCAAATGTTTGACTTTCAGAAACACTATCTGTCTTGGCAACAAGTTGTTTTAAATATTCGGTTGGAATCTGAAATAATTATAGGAATGACCTTACCTTTGCCTTCTTCGGAACAGACTTATTCGTTTCAAGAACTCCTGCGAACTTCCCCTAAGGAGTTGCAAACACGTCTCGACATTGACAGCCGCTCCGCTTGTTGTTCTTTGTGGTCGCAATTAGGCAGTCATCGGGTCGACTCCTTTCTCACACTCAAACAGCCTATCATGTGAAATATTGATTGCTGTTATACGTTAACGACACGCCTACGGTCTCCTCTACTTCGCACACTTTAGTTCGGCGATCGGCGTTGATGCTAAAGACCTTTTTTCCGAGTGCCAGTCCCAACGTAAAAAAACCATACATATGTACGATCACTTTTAAATTTGTTTAAGAAATATCTCGTGGTGAAGGTAAGCAATGCACAATCTAGCTATGCATCGATATTACCCTTTTTGCCATTCTTAAGTTTATAATTCACCGACTTCCTGGGACATGTGGCCAGCTTCCTAACTGCTTTGTAGACTAGTGGAGCGACCCTCGTACAGAGTCGTAATCAGGTACAGAGGGAAGCGTAAAAGAATTCCTGCTACTCTTACATGCATGATCAGCGCGATTAGAGAAGTCGATTTGGGAATTAGCTTCTTTACTTAAAGCCATGGGACATTATGGTCATTTTTCAGCTTCAGCCATCTTCCGTTTTGAGTAATAATTCCCCCACTTCTGAATAATAGTGCATGAAAATGCACTTTTTTGTGGCAATGGCCATCGATCCATGACCTGCAGGTTGCGTTACTAAATATTCGTCCACAGATCATTTATTTTCAGCCCCTTACCCTGCTGTTTGCCTTATTTAAATGTGACCTTTCATGATTTACGCTTCGTGGTGGTGATCCCATTTAATCACTCCTAACCCGAAGAAAAAAACAAATCAGTTTATTTGGTGTGGATTTTTTTTCTCCTTTATTTTGATTGTTAGGATTGAAATTAGGAGGAGTTTTTTTTTGTTGGTCTGCATTTTCTTCTATACATTTCAAATGCTTCATTAAAGGAACACGCTTAAGACGTACTCGTATAGGTATAGGTGAGATAAGTTGTTTTCTCATTTATTTAGAGATACTGAGAATTTCGAGTTTTTTCTTGACCCTTGAAAGTTAATTTAATTGAAAACCGTGCATAATTTTTAAATATATTTAGGCCAACTTGTCATATGTACATAACTTTTCACAGCTTACAAGAACAAATAGGTTGATTTGCATTTTAAAAATATTATCAATCATATCTATAAACATTATTCTATCTAAATTTTATCTAATCGAAGGTGTAAATGGCTTATTAAAACATTGAAGTCTCAATAACTGCAAAAGTTGTAAGCCTTCATTGTTCAGCAACACCAAGTAGAACTGCATACGATGCAAGTTTATGTCTTATTGGAATAGAATATATGTAAACCAAAGGCTTAAATGGGGAATGTTATGTTTCATATAAAACTATTGCAAAAGATTCTATGAAAGCAACAAATTCTGGTTATATGCATGGTACTGAAATACTGAATAAATATAATAATCATACATAGACTAATAACTAAATATGATAACTAAAATAAATAGATCAGAGAATCCTGATGCTAGTAAATATCCAGATCATTTAGTACATGAAGAATGTTGCACTAGAATGGACGAAACAGTTCATCAATTTTTACATAATTTTCGTTTCGTTCAAAATATGTTCAATTGGGCGGGTCATTCAAAAGACTTATTGAACTTCTTCAGTGACTTTTGTTCCTTTTTATTCAGTTCCTACATAATGTATTATTTTATTTTCACAATTTAAGCATTAAAGTGGAAATAAAGGTAATTAAGTTTGTTATTTAATCAGCAAGAAAGAGGTAAATGGGGCATTAAAAGAGAAATTGAACAAGCTGAGTTTTTCATGGATTAACCAACGAATAAAATGTGTGATATCGTCCGAAAAGAACATGTGAACGCATTTTACCAATATGTCCGAATCTAGTCTTGGAAAACTAACAGACTACAACGTCTGATCAGTATTAGGATAAATTAACACTAGGAAATAACACTTCTTTGAGTCAGAAAAAGCAGTACCATCCGCATTTACTTACAATAAATCGTACTACAAGTATGTAGTAAGTCTCCTAATCGTACAATTTCCACAATTACAATTATAAAGACAAAGTATACGAAGTAATGTTCAAACTGAAAAACTGCGCTACAAACTGTTGGTAAATTACTAAGCCATAATATAATCTACAATTCAAAAAATAAATAAATAAATAAAAAAAGAGAAAAAAAGTGCTTGTGCTGTTGCCACGAATCTGGCATCGCACACAAAAACGCTAGTATGCTCACATTTAATAATCTGGCTTGTGCTCCATTTCAGATAAGCTTGAACCTCATGCACCCAGCTTTAATATGGGATATTTGGTGTCGCCGTATTCGTACACAAATGGAACTCCCGGCGGCCTGCCGGTGACTATGGTAAGTGTGGGGGAGTGGGGGAGTCATACAATCGTATAAACATACAGGCGGGAGCACTTTAATGTTACCGTTCTATACAAATGAAACGTGTGGGGGGATTGAACTTTACAGCATTCATCTAACGTATGTTCATACGTATGTACGTATGTATGTTTTTGCATCCACACACTACTATATACTATATACATACATACATACGAGCATACGTTTATTTAGTAAGCTTTCCAATAGTACAATACAGATGTATACCGTGCTTTCTTACTCGCCCCCTCAGCGCCAATATTCTTATAACAATGCCAGCAGAAAAAAAAAAAAATAATAAAAGAAGCAGAAAGAAATACCCATTGAAATTGTCGTTGCGAAGCAATGGACTTCCACGTCACCGCAGGATTTACTTGTTTATGTTCTTTAAACACATAATGCCTAAGAAGTCTTATCCCCGTAAGAGCATTAAAAATGCACGCTCATACACTTGTACAAATTCATTCTCGCAGTCAGTTCTCCAGCTCGGCTCAGCTCCTCGCCATACAAATCAGTTAAATTGAGCGGCAAACATAACACAGGATACATCAATGCAGTGTATCTCAAGGGCCATTGGTGACCCTTCCCAGGAGTTATTGATGAAACTTTTCGGAATAATGGATACAGCCCAGAGCAAGATGTTCACTTTAAGCATGAAGCTCTCTGCCGGGTCCTTTTAATTTACGGAGTTTCTGAATCGAATACCTCTCCCACTTTTACAAATAGAGGAGGTTGCTGAGCCACGCTCTAGTTTAAAACAAGAAACTAACGCAGCTGTTTATTACAGACTTGCCTCATTCTGAGTCACACATTAAATGAAAGCGCGTTCGAGAACTTTTTTATTTTATAAGACCTTTTAGGAGTGAATATATCTGAGAGTAGCGTTAGTTCGTTTTTCATTTAGAGCTGATAGCTTTTTTATTGTAGGAGTCTATCGAGTTCCCTATCCGATCACAGCCACAGAAGATGAACACAACCATCCAAAAAAGCTTAGAAATCCGGTATACATACGTCCCCCATTGTCAAATATTAGAATGATAATAAGTCCTACTACGCTCTAGCATACTTTTTGTAATGTTGTAGCGTATAGTGTTCCAAATCTTATACCTTCCTGACTCACAACTAAAAAAGGGACAGGGTTATTTCGTTATTGTTTATAAGCCACAACTGTAGAATCTGCTTTTTGATTTAAAGAGCGATCCAATTGGGTTTGAAATCTGAAACCTCTCTTGCTCTAAACCTCACTTTGATTTCAATTCCAAGCTCCTCAGAAATTTTTTTACACCGAATCAGAGCTTCATGATCTAGGAGAACCTTATTTTGTTTTTATTTTACAGGTAGAATGAGCGTATAGGGTTCCAAATCGAACAATAACTCCCTCACTCGCAGATAAATAAATAACATTAAGCCACACTTTCTATTTAATTCGAATGCTCCATGATGTAGGATTTAAAGCCTCCTCGGACTATATTTGTTTAAAGTAGGAACCTATGGGCTTGAAATCAGTGTGAGCCTAAGTTCGCGTTCGGCTTAAAGCTTGCCCAGACTTTTATTTTCAAACGACGAGGAACGAACAGCTGCTCGGCTCACATGCCCGCCCTTTTTGGCGATCCTGAAGACTAACTCGTCGAAACTCCGCCCACTGTATAATTCGTAGAACAATTTCTACGCTTGCCCACTTGTCACATTGTAAACGTTTCAAAATTCGTTGGGTGTCTGTGCCCTGTGCCTGGGAATTCCAAAGTATAGTTATTAAGTCTTTTCATGCATTTCAACGCTGCCTAATTACAGGCGAGCGATATCTACTTAAAATGGGGGTACCCTAGAACAATTTGTTGTTGCTATTGCTACATTGTTAAATTTCCAGGTGCGGTGGCACTTCTCTTTATGCGACCGCCTCACGACCGATGCGCTCGCTTCAGTGTAATATTTCAGAGACTATCGAAAGGGTTTGTCGCCCGCCATACATGAATTACGCGCGCATTTGAGTATTACAAATTATGTATTATTGTGCCAAGATTCGAAACGGGCATGCCCTTCGAGCCCAGCACCCTACCCTGCCCTGCCCTGCCCTGCCCTGCCCTGCCCTGCGACTGACTACTCAGTGCAACAAAACGGCAATTAAAGCGTTAAAGGATGGCTATTAGGGGAGGTTTGTCAAATTATCGCGCCGATCCGTCTAGCGCTAGCGCCCCGTCGACGGCTCGAGGGCTACACATATGATGGGTGAACGATGACATTGAACCGTATAAAATACATTTAGACCTAGGTGTGTATATATACTTGTATACTTGTATATGTGTGTGTGTGCTCTGTTTTGAAGTGTTTAGGTTCGGGTGCTGCCCTCCCTTACATATATGTATATACACAGTATACTTGTACAAGTATAGTGGCATGTACCTGCCTCCAGCAATAAATACCATGTCATTTAAATAGCCGAAACTATTGTTGCTCTTTATTTGATGGTTTATTTCTCTCTATTTGGTTCCTCTGGTTACAATTATATATGACAAATGAGGTAGGCAGGCAGGCAGGCAGGCAGGCAGGAAGGAAGGAAGGAAGCCACGAAGCCAGCAAAGGGGATCTTCTCAATGGATATGCTGACAATGGGACAACAACAAAACGGAACGTGTCTTTATTTTATTAGAGATTTTGACTGCCGCATGTCAGAGATGAACAATAAATGCATTCGAAAGAATCACAACAATGTTTGTAAAACAAGCAAATACAAATTGTGCAGGAATGTTAGTATTGCCGGGTATACTCGTATAAAAATAGTTCCAATACATAAATTAGGGTTTGGCTGGGGTGGGGTTTTATTTATATTAGGATTTGGTGTGGAAAAAGGTTAATCTACCAGGACTTACGATAGTGGCGTTCGTCCTTAACAGTAAAGCGGTTGCTACCTTGATCACCTTGATAGGGGAATATAAGTACAAGACCTTGTCGTTCCCCTCAATGTTCTTCAATGCCTTCCTTGCTGAGCTGCAGTCTGACGCATTGGCTTCTCGAGCACAATTGGCCTTCCATCTTAGGCCCAAACTTTCCTGGTGCTTGCCGTGATTTCCTCTTAGCTTATCCACGATTTTCCAACTGCCTCAGTCAATAGCGGAAATAAGAGAACGAGTTTTATGTTCTTCGATATTTTTTTCAAATTGATAATAGTTTCAAAAAACGAAATCTCATGCAATAAAAACTGAATAATTTGTGGAAAGTTTTCATTGCGATGCTGATGGCGGCACAGTGATAAATAAGTTCAAAATTCTTTAAACAATTGTAGCTGCCCACAAAAATATATATAAATGCGTAATAAAAGATCTTATCCGATCGTTTTTAATCGGATAATTGTTTAGTCGCTATTTGAGAATATATCGGCAACATTGCTTCAGATTTATAGATTTCTCAGAATATAACTTATTTAATTTGTTTTTGTTGGTATAAAAATATGTCATGTTTAATCAAAATCGGGCCACCACTTGCTGTTAGTATTTGAATTCAAAAAAAAATGCATCGATATAAACAAGTCTGTGAAGCACTGTCAAACCAGTTTCAGAGCTAAAAGAAAATATAGGAAAGGCCTTGGAAGTTTTTTCGAAAGAAATGCTCTCTGGGAATTGTTAAAATTTGCTTCCCGGTTGCAAAAAGTGATAAATGTTCTTTGTACTTATTATCCGCCAAAGGTTTATCATTCTATGTTATTAAAGAACTACATATATATGGCAGTAAGATAAGTTGATAAGAATAAGCCTTCTGATAATTCCAATATTTTACAATTTATTTTATAACTTTGCTTTTATAGCTTCGCCTCATAAAGGTTCCGTTTTTGGAGCGCACCAGAATTTTAAAGAAATTAAAATTAAGGCAAGAAATCAGTTGTATGTACTTGTATGTATATTGAAGTGCCTTTATTTCTGCCTAAATATGAATATAAATAAAATACTAAATGAAATAATGCTCTTATTGTTTATGTTATTAATTATTAATGCCTCTAGCATATAAAGTGGTTCCCCCATTCTAAATCATTCGCTTTGAAGAGAAAGGAAAACTGTAGCGGAGGAAAGTCATTTCAGATCTCCAATCAGGCACAAGATGCTTAAGTCCGCAATGCCTCATAAATAAGTTACGTGCTGGTGTTGTTGTTGTTGTTGTTGTTTTTTTAAGGATCAGTTCAATAACATTTATTGCAGAACACATTCGAATTGTTATTGGTGTTTTAATGAGTAGCGCAAATAATTGGATTCAGTAGTTGGTGTGGCGCTATTGACGATACCTAGTGAACCGTTAGAATTGGAAACGGATATATTGAGCTCGACCACACACATAACACACACACATAGACGGACACACACTCACTCACACGCACGCACCGCAACCTGATGAGCCGGCGAATGTGGCGAGTGGTGTCAATTCAATTTCCTCGGCGTTCGTACACCGAGTATTTACGCTGTGGGTACTTGAGCAAACAGCAAATAGAGACAGAGGCGATGACGGAGACGAAGACGGAGACGAAGACGCAGTCGCAGACGTAGAAGAAGATGGCGAAGGCAAGACAGTGGTAGTGGTTGCTAGTGGCAGAGAGGGAGAGGCGGAGGCAGAGAGAAATGGCAATAGGCGAAAACGGAACGGCAAAAGCAATCTACCAAGTGGACACCTTGTTGAATGCCCATGCTTTTTTTTTTCTACGGCCGGCTGAGATTGCACACAGGTTATACCCTTGCTATTGTGTTTATTGTTGTTGTTGTTGTTGTTGCTCTTCTTACTGTTTGTTGTTGGCTTCTAAAGCAGCCCGTCTCAGTGTATCCACCCCGAACAGTAGTTTTGTGTGCGTGTCCGTAGTTGCGTCCGTGTCCATGTCCGTATTCGTATTTGTGTCCGTGTCCGTGTCCATGTCCGTGCCCTTCCGCGCCCACTTGCTTCAGACAACAATAACAAAGAAAGGTTAAGTACAAAACTACCAGCAAACATCTTAAACCAAAAAGCCAACATGACAGCAAAAGCGTTCGACTACACAATGCTTGATGTTGGGGTTGGGGTCGGAGTCGGAGCTGGGACCGGTGTTGGTGTTGGTGCTGGTGCTGGTGCTGGGGCAGGAAGAGATGTCAAGCACAACTTCCTCTCTTGGTCAGTTGTGTCATACACATAAACTAACATTGTATCTAGATATACATACATAATTTTCTGATATATTTTTATATTCATTATTCAAGTAATGCATACATTTATGGGAAATACTTGAAAACTCAAAAATGAAATTGAAAAGCATAAAAAATGCATTTTAGCAAATCATTTTTATGCACATTTTTCTTTTTAAGATCTATCCTGGCACGTTTCATCGAAACATTGTTTCCTGGGCATATATGGATTTAAATAGGGATAATTATATGTAATTTTCTATGAATTTTGTAGAAGTTGCTTGCACTCGGAAAAACATCTTGTTGAATATTTCAGCATTAGTTTTCTATTTTTCATTTATCGCTTCATTTATGGCAAAACCCCCTTTTAATATGGTCAGCGTACAAGAAGGAAGCAAGTTTCGACATGCAATATGCATTCTCGAACCAACTCCCATATCCTTTTGTTTCACCAACAACTTTTAAGAGCTAAACATTTTATTACATTTGTAGAATGCTGTTAATATTAACAGCTCGACACAAAGTCTTCCAACTCCCTTTACAGGGACAAATTAGTTGGAAGGCACAGTTTGTTAAATTGCCGCCTGTTTCTCTTTATGGTAATACTGTTAAACTAATGAACTAAATAGGCCTGCTAAATATCAAATGGTACATCAACTACATGCAATGCGTAGACTACTTTGCATAACTATCATGTTTTGAATGAAATTGTTCAAATAACTATGTGAACCCACCAAAGGCAATTGCGGTTCCCATTTGCGATGAAAACTTTCCTTTCACGTGACGACTTCTATATAGTAAATGACAAACTCCGAAAGAATCCGTAAACTACTACTTTAATATAATTTTCATCGATTTTGGTAATAAAAACCAGTTATTATAATAGAAGTGATTTATGGCAACTAGGTATATAAAATAATTATAATTATATGTTCTTGCTAATTATTATGGTTTGAAGACTTGCTTTTACAATTAAAAAGTTCATATGAACGAACGAATAGAGGGAAATGATTCTATGGAATCATTATACGTGTATATGTATACAGGGGACTTCCATGCCTCCTACGGACTCAAATTTTTTTTTAAATTATAATAATACGCCATTCATAGTAACTCTGTGATCGATAGACATGAATATCTCTGTTTAATTTAAGGTAAACAACATGTAGTTGGAGTGGCATCGGTCATGAATGCAAACTTGCATTTTGTAGTGTGTATTGATAAGGGGTGCAAATTAGTAGAACAACATGGCGTATGAGTAATGCATTTATTGCAAAGCGAGAGATTTTTTAGGTCTGTGAATGCCATTCTCAGTAGTATTTGTAAAATGCATGCATATGTACATGCGTACAAAATAAAGCAGAGATATGAAACCTGAAGCTCAACTTTTTCTCAATTTTTTTTTTTTAATATTACGTATACGTAATGTTGAACTGAAGAATTTTGAATTTGTTGCAAGCAATCGTAACATTTAGAACTGTATGGAATTTAAGAGAAAAACTGTGTGGAGCTAGTCCGAATGAACCAAAACTGTCCTCTGCCAGACAAATCAGACAAGCATTAAGCCCTTATTAGCTACTCCATAAATTTATCCTTTTAGCAAACACAGACAACTTAAGTACTTGCCCAAACTTGGTCACATTAACTCGATTGAAGCTAACTTGTTTAACATTGGACAGATTTTGTGCGTCACGAAACATCTTTTCACAAAATTGCTTTTATTTTTGTTCTGAAAAGTTAGTATGTGCGTTGCATGTGCGTGTGTGTGTGTGTTTGTTGGATGGTTGGTTGATTGCGGTAATCAGTTCAATGAAAAATTCTTGTGTGTTAATAACGGCAAAATGAGAAATATTTTCTAATTGTGTGGTCCGGTCGAGCATCGTGCCATATGGGAGCTCTCGAGCTCTGACAACCACGGCCCGATTGAGTTCAAAGTTAACATGTGATGCGAATTAAAACTTGAATGTGGATTGCGAAATGATTTCTATGATTCGCACGTCGCAAGCGCAAGCACACCAACGCACACACACACACACACACATTTATATACATACACACACACACACACATACATACATACATATACATACACACGCCTACATCTGCATGAATATACTTGGGCCAAATCGATTTTTTGTGCTTGTACGTGAAGGAAATGATGAAGCACGAAGTAGGAGGGAAAATGTAATTTGTGGAAGAATATTTTCGAATCTTTATTTTCCCTTTTTTTTACTTTGGGTGTGTGTGTATATGTATAGTATGTGTGTGTGTGTGGTTGTTTTTTTTTTTTGTCGCTGTAAAAAGTATTTCAATTTAAATCCCTTTAATCAACGTCTACAGCACAGGCGGCAGCGGAGTGGCAGTGGCAGTGGCAGCGGAGCAGCAGCAGCAGCAGAGAAGCGGGCACCCCATTGTACAGGCCGCGCTTTGCTCCACCCTCCTTTGTCGGTCCTCGGTCGGTTGTCCTGTTATGGTACTTTCATGCCTTTTCGTTGTGCGCACACACACACACACACACACACGCACAGGCAGAGCAGCTATCTCGCTTGCTCCCCTTACACAGAGTCATGTAAACGTACTCAAATACGCACTCACACACAAATGTATACACACACACAGACACACACTAACACACATACACTGACTTACGAGCGGTATTCGTGGCATTCCGAATGCAGGAAGCAATCTAAAAAGCCAACGCCAACCGACTACACTACAACAACAACCAACCAACCACCCAAAGTACTGAGTGCTGACGTTTTTTTCCCTGCTTTTTTGCTTTTTTTGATGAGAGACCAAAACCAACCCCCAAATCTTTCGCTGCATTTGGTTCAATTTAAACAATGGCGTCCAATTCCATTTTTACATCTAAGCAAATTCTTGAGACGTTATGTGTTCCACTCACTCCTCCAACCTGCCCGGGTAACAGCAAAAACAACAACAACAACAGCAGCCGCAGCAGCAACAGCCACCGCGTGGTTGTTGCTGATGGGAGAGGAGTAACGGGAAGCTTTTATTCTTTTTGGTGGGGATGGGGGTGGGAGGGAGGGTGTTCTTTGTCAATGCCTAGAGAGTTTACTTGATTTTGGGAAACAGAAACCGCGTGGCTTCTCCCCGGTTTTTTCTTCCTCTTCTGCTATTCCTCATTTTCTTCGAGGTCTGTGCCAGAAACGAGTAAACTGAAAACTTTGGCAAATTTTCAACTTCAACTTCCAGTCCATAAGGAGTTTTTGGGGTGATGTAAAAATTTAAGCAAAATATACATATGGAGCTATACTGTATACTGTTGTATGCATATACATACATATATGCAAATATACGTATAAACATTGGTGCCATGTGTGTGTTCATATATGTGTGCTTATATAGTATGTGTGTGTGTGCTTGGAAGCATCAAGAAGCAGGAACCAGAAGCCAAGTCGACTACGAAATGCCTTTTAAAAGAGCCAAGAACAACAATCTCTTAACGGATTGTCAGCGGCCGAATTAAAATTTATAGGCCATTAGTTTTCAAATCAGTTCACTTTCATATTTGATAAATATTTACAATGCTAATGGATTTAACTAAATCATTTTTGAATGGAGATATCGGTATAGGATAACTATCATTTTACAGCGTCTTAAATAACATAAATATGTTGATTTGTTTACTTAAAATAATATGCATTTGTTGGAACCAATTAAAAATAATAGTTTTGCATAATTGCATTCGATTTAAGCAAAATTTAAGTCGAAGAATTAATCAAACAAGATGAAACAATGACTTTTTTTGGGACTTTTGAAAAATGGGCATATTGGTGAATGGATTTTAATGTTGATTACATATCGGCTGTAGGAACCCAAATGAAGTCGAAATGAATCTAAAGTACAATTAATGTTGGTGAGAGGATTCTAATAGAGATTGCTGTCGATTGAAGTGGAAATAAGACATCAGTACGGATGGTTTTATATAAACAATGCTATTTGTTACATAAGGAGTGGCTAAGGAAATGAACAAAAGCATTGTCGCAAAACTCTTCTCAAATAGTTATGCCCATAATGGGCGGGCTGTATGGGTGGTGGTGGGGGTTGTGCATGGTATACAAATTTAAATGGTGATAATACAAATTGCTCCATTGGGTAAACCGTACAGGCGCATTCATAAGTATTTATACACTTACAGACATTTTATAAGCACACTTACATACAGACATATCGAAATTGTGCGAGCTAGAGATACACAGCTACAGCGTCTAATACGTTCATTTGTATGTACAAGTATGTATGTATGTGTATGTGTGTGTGTGTGTATGTGTATGCATGTATTTATGTATGTTTGTAGTCGAAATATATCGGCCATACACGGCCGTATGTGAGTCTACGTACGATTAGTTTAAAACAGCAAAACGACAAACGCATATGGCGCAAGCGAGTCATGGTGGGTCGAGACGTCGATGGTAGTCTGCGGGGCTGAGGCCGTGGCCGGGGGGCCGTTGCCGGAGCTGTACAAGCAACAGCAGCAGCAGCAACAGCAACAACAACAACAGCAGCAGCGTTGGCGGCACTTTTTGTATTCGTTTAACGGCGGCTACATCAAAGGCATTTTTTCGGTTTCGCTGACTCGCTTGGCACTGCCGCGCTGCTCGTTGTTATTATTATTATTGTTTGTTGTTGCTGTTGTTGTTTTATTCATCAAGCCACAACAAGTACGGCGACGGACGACAACATCAGCGATAACTTTAACACATACATAGACACACACACACACAAACATGCATAAATATAGGAGAGCGCGTGCATATTTATATAGAAACATACATACAAACAATCGCACATATCTTCATATAAACATGCAAACAAATGTACAAGTATGTACATATATATGTACATTTGTGTGTATTTGTGAGCCTGCATGTAACGCATAACCAATAATATCTATTTGTAATAAGTAGAACGACAATTGTTTAAAATGGGAGTAAAATCGCCTAATCCTAAAACCATACATATAAGTAGTATATGTATATGTACATGCATACATGCATACATACATATGTGTCCTGCATTGGTGTCGTTATCATACAAAAATGTCCTATCATCACTTTCATGTGCATACATATACATATGAACATATACATACATACATGCATATGTCTGAAGAAAAGCTTAGTCTCATCATACTCATATGCTGATACAATACGGTTCCTTTTTTTTTTTTATAATTCCTTTTTACTTCACTTGGGAGCTTAGGGCTTCTACAAGCGCTTTTTTTCCGTTCTTTTGCATCTCCAAATTTTTCTCGAAGAAGAAGCAGAAGAAGAAGTTTTAATCTGTATAAAAATACTCTATATATCATTTTGTTTGAAGCTCTGTACTCGAAGCGTAAACTGGCCGAAAAGGGTGTATTAGACGCTCCTTTCATAGGTCGGACAAATCGCCTGTCTGCATGTATGAACATCGATATTTTGTTGCTCATACTTCGCATGTACATTTCCCTTGTAGATGCGTAAATCACCAAATCAGCTCATTAAAATCATAAATTTAGACCCATCATTTTATATGCTAGATGCCATAAAATTGCTCTATAAGTCAAACAGGCCAATAATTTGCACGGAAAACTATTAAATTATTCAAGTATGAGTTATTTTACTTTCCAAAGCCTAGTTGTAATATACGACAAATTTGTATGCAAATTATTTGCATAAGGGACCGTAGTTAAACTATTATATTCATTACAATATCATAACCAAAATTGCTATTTTCATTTTTGTGCAAATCATTTGCATGTCCGACCTTAGCTTTAAGTTGTAATTAGCACGTGGGAAAATGAACATAAGAATGAACATTAATGAGGATGAAAAGTTATAAGTCTGAGTTAAAATTGGATTTGTATGTTTGAGAAACTCTATCGACACTACTAGAAAGGCTATGGAATTGTTAGGAAATAATTAACTGAGTCTTATGAGGGACCATACCACCTAATTAGTACGAGGAGAATACAATCTTTCATTTACAACGATGCACTAACTGGCTAATAATCTTATAAGTTCTCATTATTTAACGGCTTTAGTAAATAAAAATTGTCAATTAGAAACTATATAACGTTATTTTTGTAACGTCTATTAACATTTCCTCTTGACAGCATTTATATAATGTCGAATATTGCTAGTTTTTTAATGACGCTATTTTCATTATTTTTGTTTTCCTTTGCGAGCTATTTTTATACGTTTTTGTCCATTCGTCTTAATCCCCCTAAATTGAATTATATTTGCTTAAGTGTTTCAGCTATTACGTGTTTTCTCCGAAGAATTTGCATTCTAATCTCGACTATAAATAAAAAAAACAAAATTTCTCCCATTGCAGAAACATTTTTGATTATTTTAAGCTTCTTTTTTTTAAGCTAAAATTTAAATATAAGCAATTTCTCCGATTAGCGGCGAAAGAAATTCCCACACTATATCGATATCGTTATTAGATATTGTTGTAAAATTGATAGGTTTCCAATTTATTTATTTATTTGTTTATTGTTTTCGCTCATGAAGTTACTCTCATAGCGGGCTCTTTTTGCTTTGCTTTGCTTGTTGGCAGTAATCTCTGGCGAGTTAATAAACAATAAACAAATAAATGTACATACATATATACGAGTAGTAAATGCGCGTTAGGTCGTTTTTATCTGTAGAACAGATAGGGTGAGAGAGAGAGAGAGATAGAGAGAGAGGCGGGAGTTGGCATTATATTATCGCTTGGTGTGTTGTCCAGCATACGAGTACGAGTATCAAAAATCTTTCAGGCAAGTAAGTGGCGGCCACAATAACGATCATCATGTTCAGCCAACCTCAACAGCGCATCACACACCAAAACAACGTGGCACATGCCCCAAGGAGGGAGAGGGGGCACAGCTAAATGGCAGCCGAACCATCAGTCAGTCAGTCAGTCCGTCAGTAAGTCAGTTAGGCAGTCAGTCAAGTCTTCAGCGGTCCGCATCTCAAGCTGGACGAGCGTAAATTTACCAGCGTATATAATTTAAATTCAATTTACATTGCCACTGCCCTCTGCTCTGCGCTGTTCACCTCACACCACCACACCACACCCCACCTCACCTCACCCCACCACCCTCCGTTCTTCGTTCTCAGTTCGCAGTTCTCCTCTGCACCCGAACCCGACTTGTTCTCGCGTTCATTCACCGGCAATTGCCACCCAATTTGGAGTAGTAAGTAAGCCCTTAATGGTGAAGGCGCACATTGCACGGTGCAGTCCGCTGTTTGCAGTGCAGCGCAGCGCAGTGCAGTGCAGTGTAGTGTAGTGTAGTGCAGTGCGGCCAGAGTAGTGTTGTATAATTAAACAATATCAAATATTAATGCCGCACTGCAGAGGCAGCAGCGCAGCAGCTCGGCAGCACTGCAGCACGGCATCGCGGCAGCACAGTAGCCGCTCAGAATGCTGAACAGAATGAAATGCTTCTTAAAACTTTGAAGCGTACGGAATCAGAAGTGCATAGTTTTGTTTTATTTTTATTTTCCTTCTTTTTGTTTTGTTTTGTTATATGCTACATATACATATTTATTATTTATATTTAATGGCAATGTGTAACCGAGCGTCCTTGAACGCTGCCAAGTTTTGTAGTTGGGCGGCTCCTGCGGCCGTTGCCGTTCTCATTGCCGCAGTCGCTGCCGCTGGTTTTGGGCTGCTCTGTGGCGAGGACCCACTGTTTATGGCGTGCCTCGTTGCCGCGTTGGCAACGTCTGTTCTAGTCGTTAGTTGATGTTGGCAGAGGTAGCAGAAGAGGTTCAAAGTAGTGGTAGAGGCTGTGGGGTCACAGAATGGCAACGAAAGGCAAAGTTTAATGCCCTGACTGCGCTGTTGATGCAAAGTTCGCCACCCTTGCCCCGCGCCTCACCGCCCCTACCGTTCCTGCCTCTGCGTATGCTTATTGTGGAGTATTCCCCACAACTAAACACTTACACTCTTATGCGTCACACACTATACACACACACACACACACACATTTTTATATACCTATATGGTAGCGTGTCTGTTTATATATTTTTTGAGAACGCAACGAAGCGATAACAAGTCGCTGTCGGTCGTTGAGGCTGACGCTTTATTTTGAAGTCTTTTTTTTTTTTGCGAATTTGGATAACAACATTCAATGCGATTGAGGGCGATGTTCTTTAGAGGCTCATTACCCTTAAATATAGGCTTTATCTTTTATATACTCGTATGTATAGTATATATATTGCGATCATTATTTCCGAGATTGATTGATCAGATTGAATGGTGATTCCGAGTGCATATCTCAAGTAAAGGACCTATAATTAGAATTACGATTGATAGGAATGGTGTGAAATATTTGTATGCTACCTTTTAGACTTTTATTAATCAGAAGAAAGCTCCGACTTCTTTATGATGGTCAGATTGATTTTCAAAACTATAGCAAAGTGCTCGTAACACTAGAATCTCGGAAAGTAAAGTAGTTAGAATACCTAAACTTATATTTTCTTAGACCCTAAGCTGGAAAAATTCGCGGTAATTCCCCCTCCACTTTACTGCTATTTCTGACTTTTCCCTAACTTCTTCACTTCTTGGAACTGTTTACAAAACATTTGACAATTGTATTCGGTTTTTCGTTATAATGAAAGAGCCCTGCAGCAGAGAAAGGACAAGGCTCTTTTGTGCCCCAAATTAATGTTCCCCCTAGAGGGACAAGAGAAGCTCCACCTCCCTTATGCCTCTTACTCCAATGTTCAGGCTCCGGTTGTTCGATTTTTTCGTTTGGTGGCTACCCAGAGACGCAAGTCCATCCTGAAAATATTCATATCATAACGTAGCTTGGTACTCATGAGCTATTTATATATACACGTATAAAGTGTGCCTCGCAATAATTTCAAGTTCTCTGAATATCGGTTTACTATTTCATAAAGCTGGAAAATTGGAAAGATCGTCGCAAGAACCAATTCAAGTATCAAGAACGTTGTTGCTTATTGAGATATCGTAAGCTAGTTGTGTCATTTAAAGCAATACGATGTATTTATAGACAAATCGGTGAACTATACCATATAGCTGCCATAGGAATAATTGGTACAACAACATTTATTTTAATTGAAAGGCTGCTGCGGAAAATGAAGATTCAGGCTGTCACGACTTTAACTTTCTGCTCACCTATGCTATTGGAATCTTATTTATTTTTTATTATTAGTATAAATTATAAAATCATTATTTAATTTAATTCAGTTTTGTGTTATTTTTATAATAATTTTGAAGTTTTTTAAAAATATTTTTGTTCTATTGTTTTGACTTAATATCATTAGTAGTCATATATTAATGAAAATTTTTTAAAAACTTGAATTCATTCCATTATTTGTAGTGTTAGGAGCAGCCCTCGATGATTCATATTTGTGAGGTTTTCAATAAAATTACTGCCAAACATACATACATATGTATATATGTATATTTTTGTTATTCATGAATATAATGATATAAGTTTTAGTACGATTTGTATGCAAAACAGAGAGAAAAAGGTGGAGTACTTCATTTTCGACCTAAATAAGTCTGCCTAGGTACTAGATGCCATTGGCTCTCTTGTGTTCCATCAATCCGGCATCATATGAATGCACGTTTTCATCGAGTATTTGATGAGGATGTGAGGGGCGCGTAGGCAGGGGGGGAGGGGGGTCTTTTTTTCTTCTCGCGCCTAGATCTTTCAACTGAGGCAGCGGTACGGCAGCGCCGCCGTAGCTTTTGGCAGTGGTTTTGAGTGCAAACCCCTTTATGTGCAGTATGTCGTATGTATGTGTCTGTTTCTCGCTTTTTTTTCCTTTTTTAATTTTGTGGACCAGCATTTGTATAAGTGTATGTGTGTGTGTGTGTATGTATTTGTGCGTTCTTGGTGGGGCGAGTCAAAGTCCCAGTCCCAGTTTTAGTCACAAGGGTGGGTAGCATTGGACCCGAGTGTATAGAAAGGCTTCGCACAAGCCTTTGCTCTTGTGCTTGTGATTGTGCTTGTGCTTGTGCTTGCGCCAGTTAAAGAAGCTTTTACTCCGTACAAATGTGAGGGTTCACTGCCGCTCTGCCAGTATTCTTATGTTTGTATTGGTATTGTGTGAGCGAATAAATGTGTGTGTGTGTGTGTGTGTGTGTGTATTCGCTTGTGTGTGTGTGTGTGTGTGTTTCTGCTATCGACTCTGGTGGTTGCAAGAATCCTGCATCCTTTGCCGCCCACCTTGCCCCATTCCATCATACTCCTTCCACCCTACACCACTCCACCACCCCACCACCCATCTCGCATCTCCCACCTCCCACATGCCACCTCCCATGGAAATCCACTCGGTACATTGCATCGAGCTCTCAATTTGCTTATTTGTGCTGCTCGGAGGCTACATTTGTTTGTCAGCAACGATGCCTGCTGCTGTCCATAGAATTTTTAAAGTCGCTTTAAAGAGTTTCCATCAGCCTGTATGGGATTGAAATGAACGAGAAAGAGAATTGCAATTATTTAATGGCCGTTATGGTTTAAGGAATTGTAATAGATTTCATGTTAACGAACAAATACACAAAATGCACTTGCAGCCTTCTCCAAAGTGTGTGCCTCTCTGTCTGTCTGTCTTTATTTATAACTCCTCTCCTTTCTATCCGAAGATCATGCAGATCATCATCTGTCTGATCCATATGGTGATGTTCCATCTGGATAGACAGCAATGGTTTTATGGATTTAAATTTAACTTTAGCTTTAAAGTCTGAAATTAGATTTTATGTTGTTATGTATTCTCCGAAATAGTGTCCCGTCCCGACCATATGCTGATTTATTTTAACGTGAATTCAGTAGCGCTGAAAATATTTAATGCTTAGCCTAAGGATACGAAATAAACCTCACGCTCTTTCAAATGCTGTTGGGCATGAATGGCATTTTAATTCAAAGAACAATGATGAATTAATTGAAAATGCGATAATGTTTGGTTTTTCAATTATAATTTTCAAAGAAATACATAAACCCCTACTCAGTTAAGTATTGTAGTTCTTGGAACAGCTTTTACGAGCAGAACTAACACTAAAACCTAACTCGCTAGATATATGTATATGCATTTGCTAGTAAGTTTTGCTCTGCCTCCATCAATATAGTATATAAATCTATAAATGGCAGAAAAACTGATTAGTTTAGCAGAATCGTAAACAAATGTTTGTCAAGTTTAATTGGCGCCTGTATGTTCATATATATTTGTATTGGTATTTCTATTGTTAGAGAGTATATTTATCAACTTTCAAAACTGTCTGTCAACAAACTTTAACCGTTCATTGTGTTGTTTTTTATTTGCAGGCAAATAAAATTGGACTACCTCCGTTCTTTTGTCATAATGGCGACCCTCTAACCACACCACCGCCAGCACATTGTGGCATACCTCCGTATCAGCTGGACCCAAAAGCTATTGGTAAGTTGCTAACCATGCCATTACAAACATTACAAAATGTCAACCTAAGCCATTCACGATGTGTGGATTCGCTTGAAAAGGGGGCTGCGAAGCGGAAAATTAAAATACAATACTTCTCAGTCTTATTACTTATAATCGCAGGATTAGACAACATCGTTTAAAAATGTGCGATTTATTATTTACATTATATTCTCGTATAATCTGTAGCAGTCTTTTTTCGAACTGCCCAGTTCCGGTTCTCATCTTGAGATCACGATTGGTCTTCCATACGAGTAGTCTTCTTATTCATGTCTCGGCTTCTTATTTATGTATAGTTGTACGTTATGGTAAAAATAAAAGTATAGTTGGCTCCGTTAGTTTATGTATTCTTGACCAGCACAAACAAATAAATCTATATAGACATGTTTGCCTTTCCGTCCATCCATATATCCGCATGGCCGTCCGTCTGTCTGTATGAACGCCTGGATTTTGTAAACGGCTGAACCCACATTGTCCAAACTTTCTGTATAGAGCAACACGAGTTTATCTCATTATGTTTAATTTTTATCATCTGCCTCTTTTTCCAATTTCATCCAAATCGGTTAATCCATGTAATCTTTAGAACTTGCACCTGCAGACACACCAGAAATTTGCCAAAAGCATGTTAGTTGAGTTACGAGTACGTATCTTTAGAGCTGCAGGACTTGTTTAGAGTTAGAATCCTTGAATTGGTACAAACTACACCTTATTTAATGTTTTTATAGAAAATAGAAACATGAATAGAATAGATTAATTTGGTAGACTAATTTGGTCATCACTTTTTTTACAACTGACAAACATAAGCCCTAACAGGAAGATACATCTCTAAGAATTTCGAAAATTATTAAAATAGATGGAAAGGGAGGAAGTGTGTATAGAAAGGAAACCCCTAATTTGTCCATTCTTGGATCTAGCAGAACACTGGGTACTAGGTTTGCTTTATTTAGATCTTTCTACGATGCTTGTGTTCATACAAACGAGTGGATGGACATGGCTATAACGATTCACGAAAATACATACACCTTATTCTGTTTTTACACGGTCTTTTTTACACGATTTTTGATTTGACACGGTTTGAAAATTAAAAATTTTAAATTTTATATAAGGTTGCACGACTTTATTCCATTTGGCTCGATTCAAAATAACATATGATCAATGTATTTTTTTTACACGGTTTTTCTTTTGCACGACTTTTTCTGGAACCAATCTACCGTGCAAAAACAGAATTAGGTGTACTACAATCTGTGTCTTTCTGCCACGCCTATTCCTGTGTGCTCCTAACTTTCGCACCAAATTAGTAAACAATTAGTGTACAACTTTTAAAATTACAATAATAATAATTGACGGCACAGACGCCAGGACGGCAGGAATTTATAATCAAAGCTGGAAATTTCAACTGACTGCTAAATAATAAAAGTCTCCTTTGTAGGTGATATTATGGTTTCAGTTTATTTTATTAAACTGTTTTGCTAAACATTAATATTATTTACGTAGCCTCCCATACGGCCTCATAAACATACATATATGTATAAGTTAGATATATATTTGAGCATAAATGAAATGGTTTTGCGTGCCCCATTCCTCTATTTGCATATGGGCGGAATGCTCTCTGTATTCGCATTGTACAAGTATTCGTATATTCGAATGACATCAAATGCAAATGTGAATGCATTCCCTTTCCAATCTCGCTTATCGCTAAACGACATGAACAATCTGGTAATTATTTGGCAATTGTGTGGAAAATTGCAATCATTGTCTCAAGTATTTCGTTCAATGAGCAAAAGCTGAATATATTTAGTTCTGTTCGAAATCCAAGAGACGACTCGAGCAACTAACTTGTTGCACAGCGCCTTAAAGGAGCGCTCAAGTTCTTGTACTACTTGCGAACAGACAAACAGACAGACAGGCCAACTGACAAACAGCAGAAGAACAACAAGAAACTGAACGACAACAAAACCTCAAGCTCAAGACGATGGATATCTCGACTGGGAAAGGGAGAAAGTCATAAAAATTTGCGTATACGAGAGCGCAATCGAAGGAGGAACATGCCGAGCCGGGCCGGGTCGGGTCGGGCCAGGCAAAGAATACGGAATAGAATGGAATACGGACGTGATTAATGCAAAATTGGTGCTACAAAAAAAAAAAAAGAAAAAATTGAAAAAAGACAGTTGACAGTTTGCTGGCGGGCTGGCGGGCTGGCGGGAGGTCGGGCAGCCAAGAACGAATCAACGGCATAGAAACCACCGATAATTGCGGTTTCCAGCTGATTCAGCAACAAGAGCCCAAGAAAGAATGAGACAAAAAAGAGAAAACAAACCAGACTGAGCCTTAAGAGCTGCTCGGCTTGGCTGGCTCAGCCCAGACCAGACCAGACCAGAGCAGCCTGGCACTCACCTAATTAGGACGTCGTTTGGACACGTGCCATCTCGCAATGGCAGCGCGACCAGCAAAAGCGCCTCCAGCGACCACTTCTCCATCTAGTGGATGTGGACGTGCCTGCCTGCATGCCCGCTCACATCCTTGATCCTGCCAAAGCATGATGCTTGTCAACACATGGCACTTGTTATGTGGAACGACCTTGCCACTATTGTCAAGTTTCAGATTTTGTGACTGTCAAGGCGCTCCCACACTCCCCCCCACACACACACACACACACACACACACACACACAGAACCACTTATGTGCATGTGGTCTCTATTAAGAGGCTATATCGCTAGCCATTGGCAATGGTTACAGGAGCAAACCCACTTGAATCAACTAAACAAACAATTAACCATCCAAGTAGGCAACGACCACAACCACGATGACTGCGGCTCCTGCCCAAGTAACCCAACCGCGAGCTATTGACTTTCTCACCCTTCGCTTCAAAGACGAAATTCAAACAAATTATGAAATAATAATTTCACATGATGCGATTTTATTCGTGTGCATTGTATACGCGTATATATGTACATATATATCCTTATTATAATGGCATTCATTCTTTCTGCCAAATTTCCCTCATCGTTTGTGCTCTCAGCTCAGCTCAGCTCAGTTCGGTTCGGTTCAGTTTTGTGTGTGTGTGGTGGTGTGGTGGTGTGGTGGTTGCGGCATTAAGGGCTATTCGGCCTGGGTTTGGGGTCGGTCGGTTTGTCTGTCGCTCTGTCTGTCGGTCCGTCCATCAGTCGGTCGCTAGCTTGCTCGCTAGCTCGCTTGATCTAATGGGAACCAGTGGCGTAAATAAATGGCATGCACTTAAGAGCTGCTTGCGGATTACACGGCATTATGATCCTTCACAATGGGCACTGCCTCTGCCACAGCCACTGCCACTGCCGCTTTACCACTTGCCGCTCTGCGCCGCACTAATAATTGAATAACACAATAAAAGTCCCAGCTTGTAGCTAGCTTGCTAGCCTGTTCGCTAAATATCCTGCCAGGATGGCAACAGGCGGGTCAAATTTTACATTGATATGTTATGTGGTTATCGTTATGGTTATGGGTATGCTTATGGTTCGACTCGAGTCGCGTCGACTTGGCTTGCCTCGGCTTGGTTTGGTTTGATTTTTATTTTTATGTTTAAAGAGACCCTCCATTTCCCGCTCTCTATGAAAATTGAGCCGCTACGGATTGCAGCGATTGTTGTTTGTTTTGTTAATTTCCACATAATTCCACATTATGAAAACCAATATGTATTCGTTTGTTCTCTTGTATGCTTGCCTTGCCACTGATATGCGTGGTGGTATCATGTATTCTAATTGCCGGATTGGGCTCAGGAATTCTGCGAAATCGGGCATCTAAAGGAACTGCTTCGGGCTAGATCAACAAGACCTTTAACCCCAGTTAGGGTTAGGGGTTGGCTCATAAATCATACATAGTTATTATTTTATTGCTATTTTATTTGATTGAACCATTCATTAAAGTGTGGCATCATTTGCATAATCTAAGCGAAGCCATTGAGGGGGGGTTGTGGCCTTCCAAGCTATTGTTGCTTCCATATGAAACTGAAGTACTCTTCACCTTTCTGTATCCTTCTATTTATATCATGCTCATATACACCTCTCAATATTTCAGCCTAACAGTTTAAGCTAAAGACATGTTCTGATTGATTGTTTAAACTTTAAAGGTAAAGTGTAATCCCCTTCTAAAGGAGGTATTCACTTGAAAATTAAAAACAAGTAGAGAAGCTAAAATCGGGTGTCCCGAATTTGAAGCACTCTGTACATATGTGTAGAAGAATTATGCGTTTTACAACTGTTACATCGGCCTATCGTTATTATCACCAAGGCTCTTATAGTCCCTGAGATCCAGGTGTTCATACAGACAGACAGGGCTGGATTGGCTCGTCTTGTCAAGCTGATCAATAATATATACTTTGTGGGGTCTGCCACGCCTCCTTCTGCAGAGTACGAATATTGTGACCGCCCTCCTCTGCGATTCTCATACCAAGTACCTAGGTGAAGGCAAACCAAGATTTAAATTTTCGAAATTTTGATAAATTGAATTTAAATTCCAAAATACGCAATTTCTGCGTATTTACACAAGGCACCTGGGACTAAAATTTGGAGATGTAGGCGATTATACGAATGGAAAATCGGGAAATCCTCCATAGGGGGAAAGTGGGGGGAAATCAAAAAAAATAAACTTGCACTGCATACACTGCCTCTTGTGTCTCTGAGATGCAGGTTTCCAAACAGACAAACAGACATAGATCGACTCATCTTGTCCTGCAGATCAAGAATATATATACTTTGTGGGGTCTGCCACGCCTCCTTCTGCCTATCCAAAAAGTTTTGACAACGACTCTACGAGTCCGCTTTGAATAGCTTAGACGCTGGGGGCTTCCGAGGGTCGTAAGCTTCACTTACCCCAAAAAGAAATGCAATTCCCAACTAAATCTTGTTAATGTCTCTTAAGTGGAGTCTAAGAGTAGGCTCAACTAATTAATTCATCAAGATGAGTCTGCAACTGACCATAGATAGGACAACATCCGTCCGTCACTTGTTGCGAGGACACAGTCAGTCAGCACCTGACCCCGTTGAGAAACCATCTGTTACACTTTTGGTGCATGGTGGTCGGTCGGTCGGTCATCTTGTCTAATGCATAGGGGAAATAGCTTACAAATTATATTTTGACAAAATCTGGTTGCGACGCAATATAAACTTCTAATTGCTTGACTATTAGTTGAACGACACAGGGGCGTTTTTCCTTTATGCTGCGGCCGAGGACTAAGTGCGAGGGTGCGGGAGCGGGTCCGGGTGCGGGTGAGGGTGAGGCACTATAAAGTAGTAAGGCCGCCCTCTGTGCGGCATGGTAAAAAGGTCGTGGTCGTATGCGCTTAGGGCTGTGGGGTGGCTGGGGGGTGGGTGGCTGTATGCCTGATACGCCTGATATATGCCTGATGTCCTGGCAACAACAACCAACCTCCCCACCCTCCATAAAATGGTTCTTTCATATAACATAACCATATAATCACGTTCAACATCAGCTACAGGAGATCACAAACGTCGCTAGCATGCCTTTTAGATTCCCCGGCAATGATATGCGCAACTCAAGTAGGCAGAGAGATGATGATTATTCGGATGCTGATGCTGATGCTGATGATGATGGCAACGACAGGGTTCCTCATTTTAAAGCAATAAGCTCTAATACGACATGTTCGACGACAACGCGCCGCCGCATGCGATTTAAAATCCATGCGACCCGCGGCAGGGTGACAATTCATCGCTCAGATAAGGACTCGCGAGTGCGTAGGCCAAGGCGACTACCAAATGCTCTCTACATACATAGAGGGAATACTAGAGCAGCGCAGAGCGAGGGAAAGCTGGGAATATTGTCACTATAGAGGAGAGAATAGACATAAGTCGTATCCGAGTAGAATGTTGGAATATTCTCTTTGACCAATCCTTAATATATAAAGTTTAATATAAAGTACGCGGTTTGCGAATATATTGAGTTTAATTGTATTCTTGGATTAGGAACTACTTCCTCGGCACTACTCTTCAGACTGATTCGTTAAACTATCTCCACAAACGCAAAATCTATTATTCTGAGAGTGATTTGTTAAACGAATGTTCCTGGCTATGTGTGGTTTCGAAAGAACTCAATCCTTTTCAGGATATTACAAGTTCACGGACGAAGTTTTGTACACGCTGGCTGTTATGGCTATGGAAAGGTTATTTGTGTTCATACGATTCTTTGAATTTTGAATCTTCTTTTCAAATTTTGGAAAGTATTTCAGTCTAGTTGAAATGCTGATAGTGTGTCGTAAAAAGTGCGTTGGTCGTGAGTGCTCGATGGGCAGAGGAAGAGCATTTGGGCGCTTAAGGGTTGAGTGACAAATGGCACAAACGGGGAAGGTATCAGTATCGCTAATATGGCATGACCCATTCAACTTGAAATCTAAAATGTATAAAAAAAATGCTTAATGAATAAAAACATGTTACACAACCACATAATAATGACATCCTTTTTGTCGCTTGTGCAATCCTTGTCCTCCTCGCCCTCGCCCTCCCCCTCCTCGTGCTCGTCCTCGTGCCCGTCCTGCGGCCCTGCCTGCGACACACACACTGGCCTGCGGGTAATTGCAACGTTCTATATACAGAGAGACAAACAGACAGACAGACCGACAGACATACGCTCGGATATACGAGTACACCCCTCCAGTCTGTGACATCCATCCAGCACAACAATAACAACTTGAAAATGACAACAACGGCAAAAACTTTGTTGTACGATGACAAGAACAACAACAGCAACAGCAACAGCAACAAGAACAAGGCAAAGAAGAGGATGAGGAAGAACAAGAGCCACAGCAGCATGAAATGGAAACGACAACAAATTTTCAATTAAATTGAAAACGGCTCGAGAACAGGATTGAAATCGCTAAATAATCCTATATTTACACATCTACTTTAAGGGCAGCCAGGCAGCCAGTCAGCATTATATACATATGTATATGTACATATGTATGTATATACACACGTAAGCTATCTATCTAGCTAGGCTAGCTTCTTTCTCTATATACATACATACATGCTTATGTATGTATGTACATACTCCCATGTACATACAATGTTTTACAGCCCTTCCGCTGCTGTGGAGCGGCCAATCAATTGGAACGCGCCTTCGCCCGCGCCCGCTTCGCTTATGCGTTGCCTGCCGCTGTGTTTGATGATTTTACCGAGCAGTAACGGTACAAGCTTTCCGGGGGATGGTGGAAAGTGCGATGGGCGATGGGCGATGGGGGATAGGGTGGGGGGTGGATGGGAGGCGGTTCCTTGTTGCGCTCAACACACATAATAATTCTGATCCGCTCGCATAGATAAACAAATGCTGACATATTTGTGTCACGTGCAACAACCTACCAGGAGATTGTGACTGCCCTGCCGCAGGAACTGGCAAAGAGTTCCTTTTTTCTTTCCCAGCACACTGCCATTTACATACTCGTATGCATGAGTATATATGTATGTATATGTATATGTTGCGATAAACACATCGCATGTATATTTATTTAAATTCGATCCAACAACAAATTGCAGAAACTGCATCTGCATCTGAGTTTGAAATATGTAATTAAATTTTTGGCCAAGATAATATCTCTTTAAAATTGTATTCGTATATACTTAGTAGGGGTGGATGGTGGGTTGCTGGCTTGCTGGCTTGCTGGGTGGAGCTCACCAGAGATGACAATCCTTATTACCACTTTTTGGAAAGATTGAAACGTTTTTTTTTTTTTTTGGTAGAAAAATAGTAGTACGATTCTCGGAGGAACATCAGCACCTCATAGTGTTCGAATTTCATATGCAGATACTTATAATGGAATCATTTGAAGGCACTCGCATTTCCTCTGTTTAGGTTTTTGTTTCCCTTAATTGTTGTCCTTTAAGTTTTGTATATTTGTGTGCTTAGTTTGATTATTTCAGGGCTGTCATACTCAAAAGTGTCGCAGATAAGATTTCATGAAAAAATATAGAGAAATTGGAAAGTTAAAAACAAATATGGTGAGGGTAGAAAAGTATGCACGAATCATAGCCATTACCAGCAGTATTTGCAGTTGAGCTTAGCAACTTTTTTTCTCTCTAATCTTTACTTAAAATCTGTCCTAGGTAAGACAATTATTAAATAATATGATAACCTTAGCTTAGCAATGAATTGAGAATCCATTTTCGACCTTTAAGCCTAAGAAATATACTCCTTCTAGCGAGCAATGTTATTCTCAGAGTATTGCACTGCCTTACATATCCTGACTAGCAATTTAGTGTTGCACCGACTTATCCTGCCCACTAGATCTATCCAGCATTATAATATGTTGTTATATGAACTCAAAACGATTGTAATTGTTAATTTGTTTCCATTTCAGGTCTGACTCGCCCTGCGTTATATCCATTCGCGTCAAGCCAATATCCTTATCCCATGCTAAGTCCTGATATGTCACAGGTAGCTTCATGGTAAGTACAATGCAGTGATTAGAAACTTTATTGTAACTTAAAATCGAATCTATAATGATAGGTTAAAAGGTTTTGGTAAGCTAGAAAAATATGTTAGCCTGAATGTTCGTTCTTCAGTTCTCCTGACTAAAGTTTTAATTAAGCTTGAATTTAAAAACGGTCCAGTAATTGGAGAATTACCTAAAAAAAATACTATATTTTAAGCATAAGTTATAGTTTTAATTACTATAGTTATTCAACATTTTGTCAAATTATTGATAGTATAAGTATCTGGTACTTTCCTACCCAATAACATTTTTTTAAGGTGTTTAAAAAGTGCAATAAGAAGAAATATTCAATATTCATAGACTGTGAATATTAAAAAGAATTAATACTTTAAAATGTATGTGTGTATATGTCTATAATTAAGTATTTCGAGATATTAAAAAACATAACGTACATTTAAAACAGTTTACTTAAAAGAAGTGTTTTAAGTTTTAACATCTCTTTGTTGTTAGTAAGAGTGGACTGCATTATCTAAAGACTTAACATCTGTTTGTTTTTAGTAAGAGTGGACTGCATTTTCTAAAGATTAAAGACTTAACATCTCTTTGTTGTTGGTAAGAGTGGACTGCATTTTCTAAACTGATCTGCAAAGCGAAGAGACGAATGCATGCCAGTGTTAGTAAATATTGTACGTGATGCGTTTTAATTGTACGTACCAGATTTTAAAACCAAAATACTTAATTACTTAATTTTCCAGTTGCTTGAACATATAGTATAGTATATGAGTTACTTCATCACCAGATATTAGTTCCATCAATTATAATTGAAGAAAAAAGAAGATAGTTTAAAATTGGTCGTTTTTACATTTCACAACTGTACAAAAAAGATAGACAGGTAGATACTATAATTCAATCATAATGAGGAATGGTAGTACGTATATAGGTTTGTAGAATTAAAATATACGAATGCGGTGTAAAGGACTCTACGTTCTAGTTCTTGCGACTGCTTTGGACCCGATTGCATAAATCGTCGCACATCTCGGCAATGCAGAGATGGAAATTAAGTCAATTACAAAATTCAACCCGCCAATGAGGAAAAATGGAACCAAAGATTATGTGGAAATCGTATTACTAATGTAATAATGAAACTGTGTTGGGCTATTAATCGCCAAGAGTGGAAGGACCTAGCGTAGAAAGCGCTAAGAAACACAAGGACGATGAAAAACAAAAAATAACAGGATTTTGTTCCCCAAACACACAACCCACTCCATTGTCGTGTTCAAGAATTCTAGACAATATCAAACATTTTGACTTCGAAATATGTATATGTGCTTCAGCGATTATTTTGTTCGACCCATTTAAGTAACTTTGCTTTTAAGCTTTTCGGCTGACGAATGTATATTTTGATTTACTTGTATTTATATTTATTGTGTCTCGTGCTAGTGATAAAGAAATGAGAAATGTGTTATTGAAAAAGTATTGTACAAGTTGTACAAGCTAGATATTAAATGCAATAATAATATTATATAATATAATAATGTAAATGGTACTGGTACGTTTTAGAAAACTATCTGCAATACAAGTAGTTGTGATGAATAACTATGCGAGCATATTGACATATTGGCATAAGTATTCAAATGAACTTCCATCTATCAATTGGTCATGCTATACAAATAGTGTATAAGCCGTTAAGCAGATTTTGAAAGGCTTATAATTAAATTTTGTCTCTTTACAGGCACACTCCATCTGTATACTCGGCCTCTAGCTTTAGGACACCCTACCCCTCCTCATTACCAATTAACACAACGCTTTCAAGGTGATTGCTTGTCTCAGACATATTGAAATGTATAGACAGTACTGATGGAATTATTTTGTAATTGCAGCGACTTCCCATTCCGATTTTCACCGAGCCTGTTGCCTTCAGTTCACGCCACGCCTCACCACGTATTGAATTCACATCCTGCGATTGTTGCGCCCGGTACTAAACAGGACTGCGGCGCCCAGGACACAACATCGAATAATCGGTATTCAAGGTAATGAATTGATATTAATTTACATCTTTAGTGCTGCTTCCCCTACTTAGAACATAGAAAACAGTTCCGCCTCCTTCTACATATACTCTAAGCACAAATTCTAATTGCGGTGCATCGCCCATTGGTGTTCAAAAATGGCGGGCCTCACCTTCAGTCCTTCAGTCATTCAGTCCCTCAGTCAAGCCGATATGTGAAATGCCGACGGCAGAACGCGTGCAGTCAAGTGGGGGATGCTCGGGGCTTGTGCCGTTTTGGCTTTCCTGCTACATATGTATATGTTTGGGGAATCCTATATATGTTGGGAAAAAGGATGCCATTTATTTGGGTTATGCGTTCGAATTCTGGACTGTGGCCACGAGGGGCTCTGCAGAGTTCCGTTTTGTTTACATACCTGATTATAAGATTGCTTTTTATTGAGTTGAGTTGAGTTGAGTTAGTGGGTGGGCGGTCGAGCAGCCGCCATCTTTAATTTAGCCACAGCTCACGTGAATATTCACACCCACACACACTTACAAGCAACGAATTGACGCACACGTGGACTCTCCCATTGGCCCTCTCAGCTGGGCAGCGCCTGCGCACTGACTTGCATCCCCTAAAAAGAGCGTCTCATGTTGAACTTGCGTCGTCGTCGTAGTCGCCCCTTAATTTCGAATGTCAATTAACAATTTAGCATCGAAACGTTACTAATGCGATGTGTCTCTTGATATTACATAGTATTTAAAAATTGTGCTTTGTATTTATGCCTATGTGGGCAGAAAATTTATGCTTTTGTCCGTTAATTGACAGTGCTTCCGGTTCCAGGACTTTAACTAAATGGTGCGCTTTCTGTCATTATGGTCAGTTTTTGCCACTCCCCCCTTTTTCAACTTCAACTTCAACACACGACATCAACAGAGCAACACAAAGTGATAATGCGATTAAAATTTAGCATAGAAAGAATTATTATTTATTTTGTCAGCTCTAATAAACATTTCCCACATTTCATTAACTGAGGTCAGTTCGAATTGTTCTAAGTAAACTATTTAATTTATTTAATCAATTTCTACAGGAATTACTATTTATATTTGAAATTACATTTTGCTTTTAGATCAAATTTTCCAAATAATTATTCAAGGATCCTTCAATTGTATTTACTTATAGTTTTTTTTACTTTCCGTGAAACTTATGTGTGATCGGCGCCATTTTGCTTTCCAACAAGAAATCCGTCCAATGATATGCATCAGAATTTTCCCATCCATTCGTTAAAAGCTCGCTGCTTCTATGTAATGCAATGTACTCGTTCAAGTCAGTGTATTTCAAATTTTGTCCGTTGAACAGCTGATTTAGCTGCTGCAACCGACAGGTGGCGCTGAAAGCGAGTTGGCCACCGCTACGCAACAGCTGCGTTTCGTGAACGTCGATTGTATGGTCATGTGTTCGTTATGTTTGTCTACAAAAACGACTCTAATCGATAAACATCGCGTGACTTATCGCACTCTATTCAATTCACAACATACGTAAACATGACTGAAATGGAAAACATTGAATGTTCAGATGCAGTGCTGAGCGCCAATTATGAAACTTAAGCGAAAATGCCAACGCGTTTTTCTAATAAACATATATATGTATACATATGTGTATAACATGTAATATATAATATGCCGTTGCGAATTTTATATAAATATAGGTGAACGGACCACTTATTCAATTTTTATGCTTGGCGCCAATTTACGTAATTGTATATTATGTATGCAAATCTTTTGATTGGCGCCAAAAATTATCTATTTATTTGAATGGTAGTGGCAGCACCAAAATCCAGGGCTTATTAAAATTCCAAGGCGCCCTACACAGCAAAAAATAAATTAGAGTCGATGCAGTGAGCACAAAGTATCCAAAGTATGAAATTTAATGCTGGCAATGGCATCGCCATCGGTGCGAAGTGAATATATAATAATTTCGATTAAATAGCACAAATCATTTGCATATGGCGCCCAACCTCCTATTCCAGTCCGTCGGGCAGGCTCCGTAAATGGGAATTGCAGTTACACTTTATAGAGGAAGCCCGTGTCAGTATATAAAGTCTAATTTTGAAGCAAACGGCACCATTACAATTAGAAAAGAAAAACAATTGTCGCTATCGTGTTGTTCTGTCGGATTGTCGTGTTGTCGTGTTGTCGCTACGAGTTAATAAATCAATCTCTCGCTTTACATTTCTCTCGTGTGCGCGCCAAGAAGAGATAAATGGGAGCGTGAAGCACTCATTGCGCATTCGCTCCAGTGAGTGGCGCGCTCGGACTCTCGGAGAGATGGGACGACGGCGTTGTCGTTGCCATCGTAAACTGTTAGCCCTAAAGCCCGAAAGTCGAAAGTAATTCGTCAAATTGTTCTGCAGGCAGCAGTATATACACGTTTGGCAAAATCTTTATTTGCGGCAGGCACCAAGGCAGCCAGTAGTCCAAAACGTAAAATCCGCGAGTGGTGCACGCGGGCGACTCCAGTCGACCCGGTCGACTACTAAATAAAAATCAAGTAAATCCCTGCTCCGGTGTGGTGTCCCGTGTGCTGTGCGTCGTTGTTGCCGATACCGTCACACCGTCACCATCGCTGTTGTCCATAAAACTTTTCGAGCGCGGTATGCGATGCTTCCGAAATGGGTTTGGCTGTGACTGCTAAAACGCAATGTTTAAGCCAAAATTCGCGGCAGCCTCGCTGGCCCAAACTAATGGACCCATCCAACCGTTCTATCACATAACTAAATGACTTTAAAAAGTGAAATTGTGAAACTCTGTGCCTGCTTTTTTTCCTCATTATTTTGCTGTGCAATTCTGTGTAAAAAGTGGCATTTAAATACATTCACAAGAAAAGAAAAAAAACATCAAACTTAACAGAGCAGTCGACCAAAAAAAAAGAAAGAAGAGAATTCTGCAGTTTTTGGGACTTTTTTTTGTGGCTGAAGCTGTCCATCTTTGATTAGAGAAAATTTGTATCTACATTCAGATACACTTTAATTATATTTCAAATCTCGCTCATATAAATCAACTCAGCAGTACACAGCAGGCTCCCCCAACCCCCCACCCCTCCCCTACGCTCCGCTCCCGCCACCAACGTACACAGTACACATGGACACAGGAGGCATACTCACTCATACAGTCAAATGATGGCAATGCAGTCCTGTCAAACAGTCAACCAGCCAGCCAGCCAGCCAGGCAGCCAGCGAACAAACATAACGAATGCTGCTTGCACAAAAATACATACACACTTGCATGGGGTGTATGTTTGTGTGTGTGTGTGTGTGTGTGTATGTAAATATGTGGGAGCATCAAAGCCAGTAAAGCTCCAAAATGGAACCATATTAATAAAGGGTTTTTCGAGCCCAAAAGTAACAGACCCCGACACACACACACACACACACACACACACACATACATCTACACATAGAGGTACATACGTATATGTATGTCGTTTGTCTGATGGTTGGAACAGACGTTCAAACCCGCAACAGGCAGGCAACAGGGTTATTGTTATGGCTATTGCGCCTGTCGTTTTTAAGCAGCTCACGCGACCTGCGTGAGCGAGTCAGTCAGTGAGTGAGTGAGTGAGCGAGCGGGCGAGAGTAAAAATATTGCATGTACGTTTACGGGTCGTTTGAGTAATTACACAGATACATCAGCATCCGTTAGCAGGATGAGCTACATCCACGTAAATGTAAGATATCCATTATCCGCCAGTTGCCAGTTGCTCCATACGGTGCTCCTACACGGCATGCGAAACTAAAATGCAGAAGCAATCTGCCAAAAATATCGTTTTCGCGCTGATGGTGTAGGGTAGGTCAAGAGTAAAGCAACAACACTTTCATCACAAACGATTAGTGGCACGAGGAGGGGTAGTGCCAATTTGCCAAGTAACAGTGCTTTCAGGGACGCTGTTCGCTTGCTCGCACTCTCTCTCTCTCTCTCTCTCTCTCTCTGTCCCTCTCCTTATCTGTCCCTCTACTATTCTCTCCCACTCACGCTCTGGCTTTCGTTTCGCGCTCTCCGAGTCTTTAGCCAGAGAGCATTGAATTTTGTCGTCCATTTCAGTCCTCCCCCAATCGAAACGAAAATGCGGTTAATAAACAGAAACATATAAATGTTTGGCCAGGCTAAAATATTACAACAATAACAACCACAACAGCTACAACAACAACAACAGCGCAAATGTAACCATCTCATATAAACAGATATGCAGACATACACACACACATACATACACACGTACACATACAAATTCTCGTAATCAAAGTTCAAGCGTCATTTATACATACTCGTAAATAAGATTCTCCATACATGCACACACACACACACACACACACATACACTCGCACATAGGCCTGCCCCCGCATACAAATACAAATACGAATACAAATACAAACACAAATAAGCACAAAATTTGACATTTTAAATGTGTGTCTACATTGGAACAGAGCCAGAGCCAGAGTCAGAGCCTAACAGCCTGTGGTTGCCTCTAACTCACGTGAAGCAGCACTCCACTGCCACTGCCGGCTCGAGTGCATTTTCACTTATGGATGCTTAATAAAAAGGTGCAATCACTGCTTTAAACTGAACACAAAATAAATGTCACTTAGCTCAGAAAAAGAACAATTGTCGCAGCTTGTGGTGGATGCACAAAATAAAAGTGATTTCAATGACTCCACAACATCACGCGTGAGTGACGTGCTTGCGGAGGAGGCTAAGAAAACGCCAGAGTTTTTAGAGCCCCAACCTCCGAATGCGAGTGAGCAAACAGCTCACGCGCTCTACGACAATCTGCTTCAGTCCACAATATCCAGCTCGGAGACATATTTGCGGGCCGATGGGCATGCTGGCTTCACTGGCAATGAGTGGCTAAACAGTGCCAATAGCAGCTATCAGCTAACTCCGGAGCAGCAATACGGCTCGTTTCGCATGCCGACAACAATGCCAAGCCAATCTGGAGCAGCACAGACATCACCCCGTGCCACATCAGCCGCCACCGTTGATCTCATGGAGCATAACGTGGGACGGAAGACGGACGTTCCTAGTGATAGTAGTAGTTGGAAGACACACACTCCTGGCACCGTCAGTGATGACGATTCTCTGAAGGGTAGCGACAGCAAGCCAGCTAATAATCAGATTGCCGGTGACAAAATGTACTCAGTTCCTCCAGAAACATCAGTACCATCGTCAACAGACACTAAAGCCAGCTACTTGGATAGTTTTCGCAATGCTCACGGGCCCGACTACAGTGCGCTGAATACAACCATTGGCAAGAAGTCAAATTTCGATATTCTGGAGCACATATTCAGTGCACCAGCAAAGACGCCGGTCAATAGTTCAACTGCTGTGCCGCCCACTTTGATTTCGGAACTGTTAATGCGCCATCAACAGGATATGTTTCACAACTGGCCGAAGCCCACCAGCACAATGGGTCAAGATGAGACGCTGGCTCGACTCTACAATAATATGCTGGCCCAACAAAACTGTCCCCAACAGCAACAGCTATTGGCGACACAGCTCTTATATGCACGATTCATGCAGCCTCGGATGCCGGAACGGGCTTTACATGTTGTGGACTTCGCTGGCTCGAAAACCCCCACTGCCCAAAGGATTCCGACTTCTATGCATGCCTTGACCCAGCAGGATAACAATAATAACAATCGTTCGTTAAGCGATATCGAGCGAAGGTGTGAGAGTGAATCCGAGGCCAATGCTCAGCTGCCCGAACAGCAGCATCCCCAAACACATGCCGATGAATCGGATAATGTTAATATCAATGATCGGCGGAGTCATTCCAAAAGCAAGTCAGCTTCACGAACAAAATGCCAACCAGCCAAGGAGTCGACATGTCATTTCTTTCGCGAGCAGAAGAACGTATTGGCAGATGTTAAGAAGGGTCTAGAGAAACTAACAGTACTCTGCAGTCAGTTTCGCGAGAATCTAATTGCTCGTCATGAAGCCAGACTAGACGGAGACGCTGACACGGCGCTTGGCGTCACAGTCCAACGTCAGATCGATGAGAATCGTGAATCCATTGACGGCATGCTGACGCAAGTGAGAAGACTTTACCATCAATGGAGCAGTGCTGAGCTCTATTACCTGCGGAGCCTGCAACGGCTGGGCCTAACCCCGGATACAGAGACAGCACCCACTCTTACTCATGCAGTAATGGCGTTGGCCGCGATCGCCTTGTCAGCTGAAAGTGACCCGGCCATGAGTAAGACAGATGCGAGTATATCAAGGAGTTCCTACAAGCAGGAGACCATGAGCGAGAACGAATTTGGATCGTTGGTAGAAAAGCCGCGCAGTCTGCAAGAGATCGAGAATATTATTCTTCAGAAGGCAAACACTGTCGCCGGAAAATTTCAGCAGCAATCAAATACAGGCAGCTCAATGAATGGTCACAGTGAGAATAGCGATGGCGAACAGTCATCACCATCACCAGTCTGCATATGGCATCCGAAGAGTACGGGAATACGGGCCCCAGACGAGGACGATAGTTGTACGGCCGCCGAGATAATACTAGAGTATGCGGCTCTCTCCGCTCAATCGAATGCACTCAGAAGCTCAAATGCCTTTACTGCTGCGGCAGCCGGTGCTTCCTCTTCGGGAAGAAGCTCGGCAGGCGTCGGCGGAAGCAACACTACTACGGTCACCACAACCGAAACCACCGAGAACTGTCCTGTCCTAAATCTATCGCCCGCAACGCGCAATAATCGAGAGAGCAGCTCAGCCAGTGTCAATGAGTATGCAGCCGACATTCAGTTTCCGCCCACACCATCCACACCACCGACAAGCAGCAACAGCAGCTGTTCCACAGGCATGAGCTCGTCGGCCTCGGCAACGGGATCCAGTAAGCATCATCGCAGAAAATCAAGGTATGCTCGCCGGATCGAGACCCCGACATCAACATCCACGATGGCCAGCAGCTGCCCGCAGGAATGTGGCAACAAGAAGCACGGCGGCACCAGCAATAGCAAAAGCTTTAGCTCCATTGCCTCCTTACCCATGTCTCCAGTCACATCCACCTCTACAACGGCCACAGTAACCACAGCATCCACATTTCACAGCACATCATCGGCGGTTGCCGCGGTGGCTGCCCTACAGGAGCGGGCTCTGTCCGATATTTTCAAGGCCCGGTTCAGCGCACTAACGGCAGCCGCTGCCATAGGTGGCGGAGGATCAGCCGATAATTGCGATGCGATGCCGATATCCGATGTCCCATACGACTTGAGTATTGGAACCAAGCTGAAAAAAGTGTAAATTTTCCGAGTGTTGTAAAGTCTTTTCATTTGATCTGCAGTTAAGCTTATTTGTTGTTTGTTTTCAAAAGCGCATTCCTACTTCTTCTTATTATCGAAATACTATCACTTCTATACATACTATCACGATTTAGTCAAGATTATCTAACATGTTGAACATATGGTTTGCTCTCTTTCCAGAAACTTGGATACAAAAAACTCATCGAATTCGCAAGGAAACGACTGTAAAGATAGTTCGATTGATAAGAAGAAACCACATATCAAGAAACCCCTCAATGCATTTATGCTCTACATGAAGGAGATGCGTGCCAAAGTCGTAGCCGAATGCACACTTAAAGAGTCAGCGGCCATCAATCAGATACTGGGGCGACGGGTAAGCGATATTACCTATACAGATCCATACATTGTAATCAACGTGCATTCTGCATATTGTATTATAATCAATAGTTGTCTAGTCTTTTTTTTTTGTTTTTTTTTCTTTTAAACTACAACATTCTATATGAGATACCTAAAAAAGAAAAAAAACGAAAGACGCGAAGCTTCAGCGGTTTTCATTGAGAGCCCACCTCCTTCCTCAAACTAGACTTTTCGATGTGAGAAAAGTGAGAAACGATCGAAAGCGCCGACTTGCTTTAGCTGAATTCTTATAACTATATTCTTTTCAATCTTTGTAATTGAATTGTAATTTATAGCATACATTCCTTAATGATTGGAAGTGCTTTGAGAAGAAGCTGCGATACGGTACGGTACTGGTACTGGTATTGGTACTACCGCTTCAACTTGAACTGAGATTGCAGCTTCGGCTGTCGCCGCTGTAGCAACTGTATTTTGAAATCGTATTACGATCGATAATCGACGCAAATCGATAGAACACAATTTGATAATGTTGTCTATAAACTATTCCTAACTGATTCTACATTCATGATACTTTTGTAGTGGCACGAACTGTCCCGCGATGAACAAAGCAAATATTACGAAAAAGCGCGGCAAGAGCGTCAGTTGCATATGGAGTTATACCCGGGGTGGAGCGCTCGAGATAACTACGGTTACGTTTCAAAAAAGAAAAAGCGTAAAAAAGACAGATCGACTGCGGATTCGGGAGGTATTGCACAAAATTGTCAAATTTTTACACACCTTTCCTTTTTAACTGCATTACAACTTTTATGTTTGGTTTTTTTTTTTTTCAAATCTTTTTCTTTAATTCTCATTTAATCACACTCCCACACACAAACACACACTCATTAATACAACCACACCACACACAAACACACCAGACCACACACTCATACTCACACAGACACATGCGCACACGCTTAACATCAGTTACTAACCAACAACTAGAACTAACAACAAATAAAAACTGTATCTATGTAATTTGTGTAAATACTTAGATTATATTTAACTCTCGTACCATACCGTACCCCAAAGTAAAAACAAAACAAACAAAAAAAAATATACCAAAACGAAAAAACACAACCAAAAAAACAAAAAAAAAAACTGCAAAAAAAACTAATAATCTTACTAGAGAGCAGCTTGATCGCCTGTATGTAGCTTCGAAGCTAAACTAGAACAAACGTCTGAATCAAAAGTATATCTAAAAAGTATTTTGTATATCAACATACACGTACGTGTACCTACTTACATACTTACTACCTTAGAATGCCTAGAAAATATTCCTAGCGCCAAACGCTGAACTTTTCATTAGCCATAGCTGAGCCGTACAAATTACCAATTAGTTGTTGCGTTTAATTTACTATATTGTTTTTGGTAGAGTTGACAATTGAACCAAGTATAATCTCTATTGTTCTTATTCGAGTATGAATCGGTCGCGTTCATGAGTGAGAAGTTATGGGATGAGGTGGTTTCAGTCAGAGATGATCGAAGATGATCAGAGATGATCGAAGATGATCAGAGATGATCGAAGATGATCACAGATGGTGGAAGATGATCAGAGATGATCGAAGAGTTTTATAAGCTCAAGAGTTGAACAGCTCAGCACTTTCCTTTCCTTTTCCTATTAGTTAGTTGTTATTTGAATGGTACTGAAGTGTACTAGGTAGTGAGTACTAGGAAGTGCGCCGACCGAAAACTGGCTGACACTGTCGTATGGCAACTGGGTATGGAGTGGGAGCTAAACTTCAGTTGGCAGGACAACACATGCACGCACACAAAACACAATTTCAAAAAAAAAATATATATATATTGGCTATCGGTGTCCGGAGAGCAAAAGCAAAAAATAAATAGAACCAAAAAAAAAAAACAACAATATCATTTTTTAATGCTTTCATTTCTATCAGGAGTGCAGATGAGTCTTTTACATACAAGAAGTTGTCGTCACATTAATGCGTCAACGCAATCAACTTTTTAAATCGAATTGAAAAACCTGTGAGTCTGGAATTGGTCTAAGCATGCACCCGAAACCGTCTAGAAAATCGATCCGTCAAAGCTTTTCTACGTCCTAATATTAGAATCAATATCAAATCAATCGTAGAGCAAACGTTCATTCGGCATAGCCTGTGCCCGCATTAATATTCGTTTGGGGCTCATTAAAACTAAAAAAAAAAAAAAAAATATATATATATATATATATATACATATAAATGTACTATATATATATATATATATAATTATATTCGTATGTATTTTTCAAAGAGCCACCCAATCAGTCAAGTCAAGTCAAGCTGACCAATGCCGGGCCTTCATGCCCACAAAATATCCGTACAAACAAACCCCGATTGGAAACCCGAAACTTATATGTTATCTCGGGATCACCCACAACGATAAATTAGCTGGCTGAGCGAGCGAGCGAGCGGGCGCCTCATATAAAATAAATATGAAAACAAAATAAATATATAAAAACAAAAAAAAAAAAAAAACAACTATTAGCACGTATCTTGAATCTACAAAACAGAAAAAGAAATATTGTAATTAAATATTATCTATCTTTATTTTTCATAATTTTGTATTTGCGCATATCGCAACAATATCTGCATTATCGATCGATCTGTCGCATCGATATCGATATGTGCGACCCCCAAAACAAACAAATACAACCAAAATATATCGATAATATCGAACTCGATATCGATAACGACCCACCGGCAACTCGATAATATTTCCGCATCTCCACGCCGCGCATACATATATCCACCTCCGCCAACCCACCACCCCTCGCCCAAAAAAATGCAGTGGCATGCCTTGGGGCGTGAAGAACAGGCCAAGTATTACGAGTTGGCGCGGCGAGAGCGCCAACTGCACATGCAAATGTATCCCGATTGGAGTTCGCGCACGAACGCGTCGCGCGGCAAGAAAAGGAAACGGAAGCAAGATGTCAACGACGGAGGAGGTTAGAAACATTTTGTTAAACTACATATTTTACGATATATCATACCAAACCAAAACAAAAACAAAAAAAAAAAAATGAAATTAAAAAAAAAAAACAAATCAAATCAAGCCAAATCTCGAACCAAGAAAATTAAATTACATACATATATCAGTATGAATATATAAATAAAATTTAAAATAACTACACCTACTATATATAATATACAAGTATATATACAATGCTACATACCAAGTATATGTAATATATATACAGCAGCTTTTTTTGTGGTCAAGGCTTTGCAATTGGAAATAGTTTGACGAAAACTAAAACAAAACAAGCAATACAAAAAACACAATTCGAATCAAATAAATATGTTATATGAAAACGGATCTAATCGGTTCACCAGACTCCAAAATTGACTAGAAGCTTCTGCCTTGTCTGCCAAAAAATGATGTGTGCACAACCTAATGTGCTCTATACATACATATATACTATATATATATACATAAAAAAAAAAAAAGAAAACTATTAGGATACCATAGGAACTATGCCATATGCCATGTAAAATATTTTCAATACGCACAATGACAATACCAATTGGGCCCTATAAATCTTGAAATTCAACTCAATACAATGTGCTCCAAGCTAGAGAGCTTGTCGATTCCGACACCACCGCCTCCGCCTCCGCCACCACCCAGCATCCAGCAATATCCTTTACTACTTACCACTACTACTAGCAACAGCCAACAACCTTTCCAAACACTACTAAACACCACCTCGAACATTCATCTATGTGTGTATGTATCGATGTACATATGTATGTAAACATTTAGATGCCACCATCTACACCATTCCTATATAGTATATCCCTGTATATCCCCAATCCGAACGAATACTACCTTCAAACGAACGTTCTTTGGAAATGGAATTCTATTATGTTTTTCTTTTCCGTGCATGCGTTACTTCATTTTGTGTGTTGCTCCTTGAATGTGTGCTTTCTTCTTCTTGCTCTTCCCTCCTCCTCTTCTACTACTGCTTGGTTCCGATTAGTAGCGATTTTTGGGACCAACTCTCATGAATAAATATGGTGAAATGGTGCATAGTGTGCATGCCTTGAAGGGTCCTATCCATAGCGCAGCTAGCCAATTGCCATGCGTCAGGATGATCGATTTTACAACGTAGTGTGTGATGATTCTGTAGTTCTATCTGAGTTGTTCTCATTATATTATCTACTCTATATAAGTATTATAAATCTGTATACATACATATATCTAATTTTTTAGTAAGTTGCGGTTGACTGAGATGATATTCGTTTCGAAATATAGTGCCGTGTTTTGGAATTGGAATCTAAGCTCTAAATCAGCCATATCATCAAACCACTTCTCTTTCATGCCTCTGCACTAAGGCGAAAGCCCGATCTGACTGCACGATAGATATGTATATTAGTTGCCCGTGCCATGTTATTCATTTATCTCGCAAAACTAACCCAAACATAACCATAACCATTGCCATAACCATAACCACAACCACAACCACAACCATAGCCATATAAGTGTCGCATTAATGTTGTTTGTAAGTAGTGCTACCATATGCTTTGACTAACATTAATATATAGAACCAGTAATAGGCAATAATCACTTATCCATTTGCCGATGTCCAATTACCACTAACAATCCTCTGAAATGCAGCTCGGAAGTCTACCAAACCGTATATACTATATACAACTACATATCTGTTTTTCACTCATTTAGGCAATAACATGAAGAAGTGCCGCGCCCGCTTCGGACTGGACCAGCAGAATCAGTGGTGCAAGCCCTGCAGGTACGTTAACATAAATATGATCTCAGACCCTCTTACATAATTCACGACATACATTCACAAAATATCTAAAAATGGTTGATCCAAAACAAAAACAAAAACAAAAAGCAACACTTAACTACTAGAAATAAAGCAGAAACAAAACCGATTACCATTATGAATACGAATGTATGCCGGAAGAAATTTATCGCCTCCACTCTTACCAAAATCTACCATTCACTTACTATACATCACACACAACACACATGTTTAATTAATTAAAAAAAAAAAAAAAACACACACACACACACGAACAATTAACAGTAACGGTAAAAGTAACAATGGGCATTAGCTACGAAGTGCCGTAATGGCGCCTACGCCCACGCCCCTTGCCCACCAACCAACCATCCAGCCACCCACACACTCACACACACACTCACTCACACACATACTATATACGATCAAAAAAGTATTTGCATGCGATCAACAAACAAAAAAAAAAAAAGGAAAGAAAAAACCAAATGCTCTTTTGCTACCCAACCACCCCTCACCCCCCTGCCTTCACACACACACAGAACGCCCTCTCGTCTATAAGCCACACAACCAGCCCTCGACTACACCATAACCCCCACCACCACCACCACCACCACCCTAACCCCCACACCCGCACAGGACCAGTGATGTTTTAGTTTTAAATATTTTGATTTTTTGTTACACATTTTTAAACGAATCCGTCGCACCAAAAGCCCAGCTGGACCGATGCCCGATCAGCAGCAGTCTTTCAGTAGAAATTCCGTCCAGCCAGATTTAGATACAGATTGAGAACTGCCGTCGTGATTTCCCCCTACATTCCATTCACTCCATTCACAAAGAACCATCGATTTTATTGTTGTGTTTTTTCTTTCATTTTTGTTCTCCCCCTTCAGTTTTTTGAGTTCAGTTTCGAGTTGATCGAAAGGAAATTTCGACTTCAAAATTTTGGTATCAGCTCTTGTTTGTTTCGTATATTTTCTCAACCCATCGATATCTTGCATTGAATGGAGGGTGGACTTTGCCCAATAGAATCATTTTTAAGGTGCAGGTCTGTTGGACTTGACGAAAAGTCTGTAGTAATTATGAGGGAACTGTAGATCCCAAAGATATCTCTTTATAAGCACCGTATCTAGTCTGTCTGTTTAAGAAATTATCCAACGATACCGAACTAAAACGCGCAAAAACAATGCCTCGAAAGAAATTTGAGACTTGAAACCCTATAAAGCTTTTCATCTGTCTATGAAATGAAAGTGAAAACTCTAATGACATCTTCATACGTATTAATATTTTTTTGATACTATGTCTGTTTATTAACGAACTCAGATATTGGAGACTATTATGGTCTGAAAGAAATAGCGATATGGGTACTTTGTCTCGTAACCAAAATATATAATACTCGTCAGCGTTGCATGTTGTTTTTCTGGGTTCAAAGAGCTCTTATCATCGCACTCGGCAAAGGGGCAGAGATGGGACTTCTTGGGTCCATTTTCATTTAATTTAATCATTTTTCTGATTATTATTATTATTTTTTGTTCTTTTGTTTTCTAACATGATATTAGGTTAGACATTGAATATAGCAGTCATCGGATCTGTTGGATATACATAGATATTTTTGTTATTGTTTATAAATTTAGGGATTTAATCATGAATATTTCTTTTATAGTTTACAAAATTTTAATTTAAGCATTTTGATGGAAACTCAAATCCCAAAAAGATATAGAGAGTTCGGCGAGCCGAAAACGAAATGATCTTGGAATGTAGTTCGATTGAATCGGGGGAGGCTATTTAATTTTTAATATATAACATATACTTGGGTGTATGAATATAGCAGTCATCGGATCTGTTGGATATACATAGATATTTTTGTTATTGTTTATAAATTTAGGGATTTAATCATGAATATTTCTTTTATAGTTTACAAAATTTTAATTTAAGCATTTTGATGGAAACTCAAATCCCAAAAAGATATAGAGAGTTCGGCGAGCCGAAAACGATTGAATCGGGGGAGGCTATTTAATTTGTAATATATAACATATAATTGGGTGTTTGTGTGTGTGTGAATGCAAAGGAGAAGGCCCAGGCCCAGTCCCAGGCCCCCTTAATAGTAATTTGGGAACCCATATTCGCGGGAACTACTACTTCACAATGTTGGGCATACAGGATCCGCCTTAAGTATAAGAGTGCTCTAATACGGCCGATATCTTCTATAAACATAAACTGTTATTCGCTTAATTGTGTTGATGTACATATTTGTAACCTCACACACATTAACAACACACACACAACACACAACAAACATGCACATCAATAGCTGATGATGATTGATGATGATGATGAATGATGATTTCTGATGTTATTCCGCTTTTCTCTTCATAATGCTGACACACGTAATAATATATCAATACTGTGGACTTGTGTAACTAACCCCGATCGAAACACCTCACTCGAAATATTCAGCCCAAGTTTAGGCGTTATATCAACGGTGAACAACAGCGGCGGCAGCGGCGGCCCAGGCGGAGTGGGCGGCCTGGGCGTTGGCGTTGGAGTCGGCGTGGGCGTTAATGTGGGGATGCTGACGCCGATCGTGAGTGGCATCGGTGGGACAGTAATGCTGCCCAACTCTTCTTCATCCTCGTCCTCATCCTCATCCACCTCGTCGTCGCACACGCATATGCAGCTGCTTGCTAATAGCAGCAATGGAACATCGTTGAATGGTGGCGGTGGCGGCGGCGGAGGCGGTGGTGGAGGTGGCGCTGGTGGACAAACACTGGGCAGCGGCTCGACTGGCGGTGGCGTTTCAGCGGCTGCCACAGGGGCGCAACAGCTCTCGCCGCAGGCACCACCGACTTACGTCAATTTGTAAATGCGTTGCCCACATCCCCGCCCAACACAAAGCATCACAACAACAACAGCAACAACAAAACCCCCATACACACACACACCCACCCACACAAACACACGCACACGCACATTTAAATGCGGCCCAGGAGGAGCTTTTGACAACGGATGATGGCGATGATGGTGAATGCTGTGGACGATGATGCCTGAGAGCTATAGAGAGAGAGAGAGAGAGAGAGAGACATAAAATATTTCATGAGCAAATAAACAAAAGAGAGTAACTCCCGTGACGACGAAAGGAGGGGAGGCTCTCAGCTACAAGTTGCAAGCTCTACCAGCTGACTGGATCGTGTGTCAACATGTTGCTAGCGGCACACACAGTTGTCACTCGTCAGAGAGAGCGAGAGAGAGAGTGAGAGTGACAAACAGAGAGACTGAGGGAGCGAGAGAGTGGAGCAGAGCAGCAGCAGCTACGCGGATGCCAGTAAATGAAATTACGATCTTTTAAGACTTAACCTAAACATTTTGTTAGAGTTGTTTGTTGTCGTTGTTGTTGATTTGACGTTTGATTTGAGTATGTATGTCTCTTCGCCAAAAAAAAAACAATACCTAAAATGTTAAAATGCAAACATACCATTTGATGATAACACTTCATAATTTTTATTCTTTAATTGTTGCAATGGTTCAATATTGTTGCTGCTGTTGTTGTAGTCGTTGTTGTTGTTGTTGTTGTCGTCGTTGATGATAATGATGATAACGATGATGACAATTAAACAATTTGTTGCGTTTAGACCTTTTTTTGAATTGTTTCAATTTGAATATTTAAAATAATTATTACAATTACCAAAAAAAAAAAAACAAAACCAACAAACATACCATATTTAAATTAATTTGTGAGTGCTAAAACCGAAAATCTTTGATGTTGTTGTCGTTGATGTTGTTGTTCTTGGCTTTTTTCTTTCGTTGCATTGCGTTGCGTTGCGTTTTTGGAGAGTCGCCCTCCTCTTGTTTCTTACGTTCATTGAATTGATTGATTGATTGATTGATTGACTTTTCGTTTTGTTCTGTTCTGTTCTGTTTTTGCATTGGCTGTTAATGTGCAAAAAAAAAAAAAAAATGATAAAAAACCAACCCGAAAAACAAAATAAAACCAAAAAAAAACCTATATATAATTTTTTTGTTGCGTTGCACTCGATGCGTTCCATAACTTTGTTTTTGCATTATTGTTTCTCTTAACATTATAAAAACAAAAACACTTGCTTCCCAAACAAACAATTTACAAATTCAAATAATAATGCCAGAAACCTAACCGATGTCTAATAATGCAACTAACCGGTCTTGCACGGTAAACGTAACTCGTAACCGCCTAACTGGCATCCAAAATATCGTTAGTTCTTCCACCCATTAAAATCGCCTTTGCTGGCCATCCGATCTCTGCCGGGCCCGAAACTTGCCTCTTTTTTGACCATAAAAAGAAAACAAAACCAATATATACTTGTACAATACGAGTATAGTACATATATCGAACTATTGTTGTTTGTATTCTTCACTTTCTCCTTTTTAGTAGCTCCGGCCAGCGGCCAGCCTGTGAGCCAAGCTTGCGCCCCCATTGGTTTTTGTTGGGCGTCTGTTTGGCCACCACAGTCCATATATGTATATATTTTTGAACTATGTATTATTCCTTTTGTTCGCGGTTTTCATTTTTTCGCTCTCTTTCTCTTTGTTTTTTATTTGTTTTCATTGCGCCTTTCCATGCATGCGGTGATAATATGTAAAATACCAAAAAAAAAAGGGTTTTGATTTTCCTTCTTTTTTTCAATATAAATATTGTTGTTGTTGTTGATGTTGTTGTGTGCGTTAAGTATATAGTGACACGCCTACATGATATCTGTGTATGTATGTACTATGTAGAACGCCCGTGCACGTGCACGTCCACGAAACACAAACACAATCGTTCACTAAGCAGATTCGATCGTAGCCGAGGACAGTCCTCAATGGGAGAGTGAGTTGATGTTGAAGGCCGACATCTGGTTTCTTTAGTTCTGGATAGTAGTGGTGGCGTAACTCACACACGTACATATATTTATTTATTCGCCCTCCCCCTCCCCCCTATCCCACACATCTGTGAAACTTTTTAGTTATCAAAATAGAAAAGAACATTCAACAACAAGTTAAAACCCGTGTGAGTAACGCCCCCGCTGTCCGAACATCGCAATGTACAGAATGTAGAGTTCTTAGAGAGTTATGGAAGTTTTAGAGTACACTCATGGAATCGATTCGTTCGGACCGACTGACACATACAGATCAGATATATAGATAGATAGATGAGAGATAGAGGAGAGACAGAGAGCTGGACCTGAAAGTTTCTGCTACCTGATGATAGGACGCATCAACTCAGCTGCCTTGCCCAAACAAAAACTAAACTCGAATCGCTCAAACGATATATATACTACATATGTCTAGCTAGAAGTTGAAAAAGAAAAAAACAAACAGATACCCCAATATCAAAAAATGCATTTGTATGCTAATACGAGTATCAATTAAGTAGTTCTTTTCGTTTTTGTGCATTTGCTTGCATCTTTTCTCTACTGCACGCAGCCAATTTGATTGAGTTATTTCGTAGTGATAAATTAACTATAATACCTAATCCCGATATTATTTGGAATGATGTGTAGAATGCGCCTAAAGCCCTCGCCTCGCATCGCCTCGCCCCGCCTCGCCTTGCCAGTGCACGTGCGGTTCGAGAGCTCGTTCGTGTATGCTGTATGCTTGAATTGAGTTATGATTTGCTTAATTCTTTTCTTTTTTGAATTACAAAATAATTATTAGAATGCTTGCATACTTATTTGCATCTCTCATATAATTTAAATTACAAATTAAAAGAGAAACCTTAATATATCCATTGCGATGAACCAAAATAACACTCTCTATTCTCCAATTCTTCACAGGCGCAAAAAGAAATGTATACGCTATATGGAGGCGTTGAATGGCAACGGCAAGGAGGACGGCAGCGGCATGGACGATGGCGGCAACATGAGCCAACTGAGTGAGGACGATGACGACGACGATGATAACTTGGGCGGCAGCTGTGGCAGCGGGGACGAGCATAATAAGACGGCGGACGAGGATACGGAATCGCTCAATCAATCGCTGTCCAGTCCGGGCTGCCTCAGTGGATTGTCCAGTTTGCAGAGTCCCTCCACAAGTCTGGCCAGTCCGCTCAATATGCTGACGAGTCCGGCAACGCCAGCGGCCGTAACTGGCATGCTCTCCGTATCTGTTAGTCAGCAGTCCGAACAGCCGTCCAGTCAGTCCAGATCTGGTTCCGGATCAAGCAGTGGCTCAACCTGTAGCATAAGCAACTCAGCGAATACCTCCAGCACTGCATCGCCAGCGACGACGGCGGCGGCGGCGGCGGCGGGGCCGGGGCCGGGCCCCGGAGGCGGCATATCGACGGCCCACGAGCGCGCCATGATGCTGGGCAATCGATTTAGCCATCTAGGCATGGGTCTCAGTCTTCCAGTGGGCGCGGCAGCGGCGGCGGCTGCCGCTGTAGCTGCCTCTGGTGGGGGTGGCAGCAATCCCACCGACCAAATATTCCAGTCACATCAGCATCCCGCAGTCAGCAACGCAACTACCTCGTCGTCGTCATCGTCGTTGGCCACGAACGACTTTAGCGGAGCGGTTGGCGTGCCCCCCATGGGCAAGTCGCTGGTCTCCACGCTGGGGAGCGTCAGCAACAAATCGGGCCTCCCCGGCCTGACCACAATGCATCGCAATCCGATTGGCGCCAATCCGCGTGACATTAACAATCCGTTGAGCATCAATCAGCTGACCAAGCGGCGGGAGGACCAGAGCATTGGAACGCTCGACGGCGTTTGCGACAGCAATCGAGGTGGCGGCATTGATCCAGCGGTGCTGAGCGCCGCCAATGCAAGTGCGGCAGCCGCCTCACTGTTGCATCATTCGACGCCGCCACCACCCCATCCCTACCATCCGCATCACTCGCTCTTCAGCAGCAGCTTCAGCCAGCATTTCCAACAGCAGTTTAGTCATCATCTGGCCAACTCCAGTGCTGCAGTAGCGCTGCCCGTCGAGGGACCCGCCCTAACAAGCGTCAAGCGTCGCAATACCGGGGAGCCACCCACGGCCCCAACCAACGCCCCCACGCCCAGTGCGACAGAGACGGGAGCCATCAGCGTATCATAGCGCTGCTCGGTGCCGGCGGTCTAGCCTCAGCATCCAGGCCTGGGTGCAGCCCCAGAGACGTCCTGCCACAGTTTCCATCACAATCCTTCTGCTGCTACTGCTGCTGATAATGATGATGGCGATCCAAGGCACAACTGGCGTTTGGCCTTTCACTAGAGTGCAATAGGGGGGAACGTGGGCAGCGCCATCCGATAATACATATATATACATATATACATACATATGTGGACCGATTGACACACACCGACAGCAACAAGTGGCCATCAATATTAATATTTTGTGTTTTTTTCTTTTTCGTAATTTCGTTAACTAAGACAAGTGACAAGTGCCAAAAACCAAACAAGCGAGAGAAAGAGAGAGACGAACAGAAATAGTGAAAGTGAGAGAGAGAGAGAGAGAGAAAGAGAAGTACTCTAAAAACCCTACAATAGCCGACACACACGCCCCGAACCTTCAAATCCCCACAGCACCATGACGCCATTTTTGCGTATGCCATAGGCAAACAAGATCCTAGCTGCACTTTATTCACACACACACACACACACACACACACACACACAAACATATAAGACACACACACCACTTTGCAATAAACTGCTGACTGCCGGACACACAAATTAGGACGAGGCACCAAAGACAGAGGCGAACTGGATCCGAAAATCATGGGCTCCCACCAATCTAGCTGCCCCCAATATGTGACAAATATTAATCTTAGACGTGTATTTCACTAACTCTGTGACATTTTCTCCTCTAATGTATGCTTTCTATTTTTTTAAATACTGGAACACATGATTTTCGGAACCAGTCCAGACGTTGGAACCCCGTTGAGAGCCTGTGCAGACAGCAAATGACAGACTTATGAACTGGGTTCACATTGCATTTTCATTTTCAAGGGCCAAGATTAGAACTCGAACCAGCTTTCGATGTTAACGGCATTTCTTTTTATATACCACTAGTATAGATTTCAAATGAAATTGTAACAATCGGTCATTTTTTCATATCCAAATTCGATCAAGTTCATTGGAAATGCATTTGATTCCGAAGAATTTTTCGAAATTTCGGTAATTTGTTCGAAACGGAAACTGGCCTGCATGTATGTTTATTGAAATTTGACATTTTCTAAGCTTGAGGAAATGTTCGGCCCCGCGGATTACAGACTGAACAAATTCGTTGGTTGAGAGTCTGGCAAAATCTGATGGGAGAGTTTCGGACCTGGAAATGCAATTGCCAACCTTTGTTACAGAAAATGAATGTTGTATTTAATAAATATATTTACACACATATGTACATATATACATAAATATATATGTAATGCAATAAACAAAAAACAAAATAAGGACAGCAAAACAGGCAACAGATATCGTATATTGTATAAGAATGTACATATATGGATTCGAACAAGCTATGCACATATGAAGTCGTCTCTACCTCGATTCGATCAAGATGAATCCCGAAGGAATCGCATTCCTCTTTTTTTTATTAATCTAATATGCACATCATGAAAGGGTTATTCCAAATTATATACTTACAAGAATATTAAATACATACAATATTTCTCGATAAGAAATATTTCTAGAAGAAAACTTGAAAACTTAAAATCCAAATGATTGTCATAATGAATACATAAAGAAATGTGCAATAACATTTTTTTTTTCAAACAAAACCAATTTATTTGTTTAAAGTTGGTCACTTTAATAATTTTAGAAATTTTTTTAAACTTTTTTTTAAAATTTGTTTTTAATGAACTACTATTTTTTATTTTTATTTTTTCAATTATTGGTATGTCAGTCTGCTGCCCATCTATATGTACATAATGAACCAACAATACAAGCCTAGGGCTCGTTTTCTTAGTTGACAGAGTGTGACCAGCGCACAAAATAAGAGATCTGTCGACTGTTGACAGATAGGGTTGTTGAGAAAACGGTGCTTAATGTTGTGAAACGATGAGAAAAATTGAAACTGAAAACATTTACGAATTTATTGACCATTAACCTGATAGCTATTGAAATCAAGTGAATTAATTCAGAAAGGAACCCACGTCTGGCTGCACTTACACACACACACACACACACACACACACACTCACATGCACACATTAAAAACACACACACACATACATACATGTATAGTTCTGTACATATGATTAGATGACGAATCGGTCCCCTAATATGCACATACATACATACATACAGATACATACATATGTACATATGTACTAGTCTTTGATCTTGTCAAGTAATGTTTTGAGTACGAACACTCGCACTCGCACTCCCACACAACAAACACACATACATATTCACATACATACACCTATGTATGTATGGTATATACATACATGCATGCATATGTGCAAGATGTGGGAGCAAAGATAGATGCATTCATATTTACATATACATATATATATATATATACAAATACATATATGTACTTGTACACCAATACAAACATACAGGAGATGACCACGTGTGTGTGCGTCAGTGGTCATTGTTAGTAGGTGGAAGAGAGATGATTATGATTCATTACGATAATTATATTGTGTAATCGCAACAATGTGTATAGCCATTGCCAATTTTGAAAAAGACTGTTTAATACATATGTATGTACGAGGGAAATGTGAAAACAAAAATCTATTTGGAACGAATTAAGTTTAAGCTTTAGTCTCTAAAAAAAACAAACACAAAAACATACGATTTAAACAAACAAAAAAACAAACAAAAAAAAAACAAAAATCAACAAAAATGATATGATTAAAAAAAAATTATGAATGAACGCAATCGTATATAGTATGTGTATGCGGTACTTGTATCGTTTATTGAATGTACCTATCGATTAAGTTAAAGTAGCGGCATATGTAGAAACAGCCAAGACATGAACCGAACCCCACCACAAACACACCAACTCCAACTCTCTCACCAACACAACACACACACACACACACACAGAGAAACCAACTCCATCTCCAACTCTCACCAACACAACACACCAACACATTAAACAACTGTAATGCAATCGCGAAAGCCGCTGTGTCTCAGCCTGATAGATCCTGCCCCCCACCCCCCAGCTGTGTCGACTCCTGTCTGTCTGTTATCAGAGAATAAGAGTTCCGTGCATTTTTGAGACGCCACAGTGGTTGAAGCAATAATGAGCCAATAATGTACTTTTTCACATAAAAATGTGCAAACACCAACGCCAACAACAGCAACACACACAGACACACATACACACACACACACATAAATAGTTATAAACAAATGGGATTTAAATACAAATAGGCACATTCATACATACATACATGCATATGTAAAGGAATGAAACAAACAAAATACTTTAACTGTTATTCTAATCAAAATTTATGCGTTAACTATGCTTCCAATTTTCTGTGTTTTACTTGAATTGAATTTTTTTTAGTTAGTGGTAGACGTTTTGCAATATTTGTATGTATTTACGGTTTTATTTATTGACCTTTAATTTTAAGTTAAAATTTACGCTGTATATTTATGTTTAGTCTATGACTTAGACTAGTCGCATACCGTACACTAATACATACACATTCGAGTCAATACATTAACACACACAAACACCCCCTCCTATAAGGCAGCCTTACTGGACTTACACACACACACACACACACACACACACATATATATACATGCGTGCATAAGCGAGCATGATTATGGATGGATGGATGGATGGTTAGCCTCCTGAATTCACACACACACACACACACACACACACACACACACACACACACACACACACACACACACACCACACACACACTCAATCATACACACACACACACACACGATATAAATGTAACATTTAAAGACCTGACTTCAACATTTAAGCAACACGTGCATGCGTCGTACACACGTTAATAGACATACATACAAATATATCAGTATATAAATACATACATACAAATAAATTAAACGAAACAAACGATTAACAAGATGATGAAGATGATGAAGAAGAAGAAGAAAAAGCAAGAATTGAATTTCTCAATAACAATACAATATGTATGTGTACATGTTTTGCAATGTTGTTCTGTTATAATCATAATGAAAACGAAAACGAAAACAAAAACAAAAACAAATAAGAAAACAAGAAATGAAACAAAAAACATAAAGTAATCTAATGGAGGAGAAGGATATGGTCACTCGAGGCCGGGGCAGAAAATGTTACTAATAACCATATCATTTATAATTATTGTAATGCCTATTATTATTATTATTATTATTAAATTCGTATCATTAAGATTATTATTATTATTATTGCCATGATTTAGTTAGTTGAATGGATTCTTTTTTTTCGTATCTCCTAAGCTCAAACACAATGCCAACCCAAACACTTACATAACATACATATATGTATATAGACATACATACATACATATGCCAAATGCAATAGAAGTAGAAGAAACATTGTGTTTTGTCTTTGCTTTTTGTTCCATGCTGCTCTCTGTCGGGCCCCATTGCACAAAAGAAGCAACCCAGCAAGATGCAACAGTCGCCAAATTATAGTACATTTCTCAAATCCAAATCCAAATCCAACTCAAAATCAAGTTCAGAGTAAAACTGAAAAATATATAGTACACATACACACTTACAAGCATTTACATACATATATGTACCTACATATGTATATCGTGTAAACATTATAGAGCCACATTCAAATTTGTATTCAAAGAATGAAGAATCGCCCCAGTCGACCAGTCTATAGCAGCTCTTAAATCTATCTAAATCTATCTATATGTTCATTTCCCGATTACTACTTATGTATGTATTTTGAATTCGATTGAGTTTAGCTTCGATACCACTCCCCTCCTCCCCCTCCTCGCCCACCACTCAGCCCACTCACCCGGAGGAAAAAGAGGGAAAACATAATTTGGTCGACTGTTGCATTCTTTGAAGTCGCAGCCTGACTGTTACTAGCACCTAAGTGGTAAGAGGTAACGATAATTATATGCATATACACACACCTACATATTAACGAGTATATATATATACATTATACATATGTAGTTATATAATAATGAAAAACAAAAACACAAACATACAATTAAGTAAACAATGCAAACCTAAAATTAGTGAACAAAACATTGATGTATTAAAAGTAAAACAAAATACACATTAAAAATATTAAAAAACAAAAAAAATGTTGACAAGAGAAACCCTTGGATATCTTTTATTATGGGGATACGAAATATGGAAATAAGCAGACGAAATGATATCAAGATATCATTGACTATTTTGCGATTCCACTCCAGTTCTAAATCAAGCCAACGGACTAATCAATTTCATATCAAGCAATTGAATACATCTACTCAACTCTGGCACAACGTCCCACTTCGCATCGATTCTAAGGATTCCACAGCACAAAATTTATAGTCCCTAGGCGGAAGAACTTTCTTAGTCCCAACATTTTTACTATGCTTTTAAAGGAAAATCGACCATATACAAAAGGCGAGGGCAAAAAGAATAGCTGAGCAAGTCAATTGGATGTAAACGAATTAACTCTAATTCCTTTATGGCTAGAAGAAAGATTATTGATTTCTCAAATTCAAATAAAATAAAAACCCTGAGCCAGGGCTATCGTGCAATCTTTTAATCTGAAATGCCAGACAAACAGAAAAATAGGCAAATTTCAACTGCCTAAAAGAGGTTGATTTCAATTTTTATACTCTGTACATGAAATGTACAAGAGTACATTAGTTTGCGGGAGCTGAAAAATGTAACAGGCAGAAGGAGGCGTGGCAGACCCCACAAAGTATATATATTCTTGATCAGCGTGACAAGACGAGTCGATCTAGCCCTGTCTGTCTGCCCGTCTGTCCGTCCGTATGAACACCTGGATCCCAGAGACTATAAAAGATAGAGACACCAAATTTTGCACAAAGATGCCTTATGTATGTACGCTATACGAGTTTGTTTTATTTTTTTGATTTTCCCTCCCACTTCCCCCCTAGGGGGGTTTTCCCGATTTTCCATTCATAAAATCGCCTATATCTCGGAGACTATAAGACCTAGGAACACCAAATTAGGTGCCTTATGTGAATACGCAGAAAATGTATATTTTGGAATTTCCCTCCCTGCCCCCTCTCCCCCGAAAATGCGATTTTCTCTAACTCCCGTAATTCTTAGAATTTCGAACTAAACTTTTGGAAATAAGTTGGTTATTATGTGTCCGTATTCCAAGTTTCACTATGATAGACCGATTTAACAAGAAGTTATAGCCATAAATATATTTGCAGCGGCAGCGCTTGAGCTGCGACTGTTGATGCTGGTGCTTTGGTTGACTGCACACATGGCATACATACACTCACACAGACGCAATTGCTATGTAAATGTGCAATTATACACCCTTTACGTGAGTTCGAATACCGAAAGAGGTAAAATCGATCAACTTTATTTTAAATTTTCTTAATTTTTTTTATTTTCTATAATTATTGTAAACATATGTACAGAGTATTTCAAAGTCGGGACACCCGACTTTAGCTTTTTTACTTGTTTATATGATTTTGGTCTGGACCCCCCCATATTTAAGGAAGAGCACTGCCTACAGAAAAATGCAAGGCTAAATGTGACGTGTGAAAGAAATAATGGAATAAAAACAGCAAAAAAATGCAAATTAAAATTTTTAAAAAAATCTAGACTTTCTCATGGAGACAGGCATTAATACAGTGCTAAAGCTATTGTCTTAAATAAAATAAAAATTTAACTTTTATTCTATTCATTTCTACTTAAAATAACTAGTAGTTCCCTAGCTACGACACACCAGGCAAACAGAAAAATTAGTAAGCAACAACTCTGACGACAAGTACATGTGTATGGGATAGGCGATAGGCAGAGTGTGTTTATTTGTACTCGCACGTTTACCGTTAGAAATGCGACACCATCTTGTTTATTTCGACAAATTCAAGTGAACGAGACAGACAAAAACAGCAAAGTAGTAACAGCTGTTCTCAGTTTCTGCAAACTTGCTGACGATTTGTGGCCGCCTGGTAAGCCATTTTCTTTTTACTGTTCTTATTTGCAATGAAAAATGTATCCACACCATCAATCGTTTTTCATTATTAAATGGAAAGGAAATACATACATATGTATGTAGGTGGAAGAAAATGCTGAATGTAATTGTAGCTAGGAAAAAAAACATTCACATCGTGGACTTCTACTCTCCGGACAGAAAAACCAATCGACAAGTTGGCAGCACAGGCAGTAAATAAAATGCTACGAGTTGGCATAAAACGAAATAGGTTACTATTTATTTAAAGTATAATTTTTCAAATAAACTAATTTTATAGCAGAAAGTAAAAAAAATAAAAAAATTGTATTTTTTTACCCAATGCTAGCAGAAAGATATCGCACAGAAATAAGGACTGCTTGGCTTAACAAGGAACTACTATTGATTGAATAGTATTTAAATAAATAAAAAAAAAGTCTAATAACATTTAATATTTAGGCAGCAAATGTTTTACAGATCATTTTCTTTTTCTGTAGGTATTCTTTATGATAAATAGCGTCACTGAATTGTAGATTTTGGCGTACGCAGATTTTTAGAACAATTTTTAAAAAGGGAATAAGTTATAACTTATTGGATGCTCTTGCTGTAGCCATCCCAGAAATCGTCACACTTTTAATATCCATTCCGTCAAATAGAAGGCGACGCTGTTTATGTAATGAATAATATAATTTTTGAAATAAAAGGCTGGTTTTTCTGATTTAATCGATTTTATTTTGATGTGAGGAACAATTGATAATGAATGTAGATTTGATTGGATTGTTACTATTATTATAGGTATTGCACATCACATTAATTTTGCTTGCATAGTCGATTCCGGTTGGTGCGTAGAATTAAGAACACATGTAAGATAGTTTGATATATTTAATGTATATATTTGTCTAACTAAAATTTATAAACTGGTATTGTTCTGATTACAGATATAAACTTTCATTAATTTGTGTATGTTGATAAGTTAAGCAGCTTCAAGATTAAAATTAAACTACTTTAGCTTACCAATCAAAAAGTAACCACAAAGAACAATATAAGATGCAAACGTATTTAATATCGGTTTACGTTTGAAAAATTTAACCATTTCTTTTGTATTTAAATGTAAATTTATTAAAAGCATTAGTGAAAAGAACTTGTTGATGAGGCAAATATCATTTTTGTTTAATTTTTGTATTTGTTTTTTGTTTATTACAATTTGAAAACTCGAATATCCTTTCCAAAATTTACATTCCACCTAGCTATGTGCGCTTGCAATTTGCTAGTGCATACAATCATATATACGCATATATGGTGTATATGCCAGAGTATCTGATAACGACATATAATGTATTCATCTGTCATTATAGAATCAGTTACTCAGCAAATCATCGCAACGGCTTAAAATCGACTGTGTATTGCTTACAGCTGTCATGGAAAGTATTCAGGTTGGTTCGTTCGATCCTTTGTTCGTTAAGTGTTTCTTTGTGTGTGTGTGTGTGTGTGTGTGTGTTTGTGTGTAGTAACCATTTTAGAAAGGGTATTTGTGTATCTCGGCGTTCCTAAGACAGTTTACTGCATTGCTTATATACGTTTGCAATTGCACTGCAAAAGAATAAACCAATGTGGAGAAAGGGAAAAGTGCAATTATAAATAAATACCAAAGAGGAAGTTTGCTCAACCACGACCAAGGATCTCAGAGTGGGGAGGAGCATTCTTTGGAATGGCGATGGGGGCGATGGGGGTGTGGGTGGAAGAGGGCGGGTGGGGGTGGGGGGTTGATCGGAGTGTGGGCGTTTGAATGAGAATGTGGACAGCGCTTCTTATATGGAGCGCTTCTACTTGACAAAACTTGAGATTTGCTACGAACCTCGTATTTAAGCATTAAACTACAATAATATATATGTATATATACATTGTAGAGCTAAGTTTGTTTTGTAAAATACATATAATACGTTTAATAAGTGTAGGCAGCTATTATATACGTTGATGTATAAATTATTTGTTAATATTGTTTATCGACAAGTTAGTTAATATAATTATTCTGTATTCTGTATATATAGTTTATTATTTAAATATATTTATATTAGCACTGTTAGTGGAATGTGTACGATAATCCGCAGGTGGCGTCCACATCGATATAGAGTTGATGAAGAAATGTGCATATCCCTTTATTTTGCGTACATTTTTCTCGATCTCGTTCTCGTTCTTGTTCATTAAATTATTATTTTTCATTAATATTATTGTAGGAGGTAATAACGTTAATACATACACATATGTATATCTATATATATGAACATATATACATACATACACATACACATATTGTATATTGCATATATAAGTTGGTGTTATTAGAAGTAATGCGCCCGTGGACTTGGCTCAGAAAAGATAAGAAGCTGTTATTAGCAGAAATTATATATATTTGGAATTTCTGCAATATATCGTTTTTCTTTCTTTTTTGATGATTTCGTTTTTGTTTCTATCTCTATTTTTGTTGTTATTATTGTTATTGTTGTTGTTTCCTAATATTGCTGCTAATTGGCGAGCAGATTGAAAGCCCACCTCGAGTGGGAAGTGTATATTCGTTATTGAGGGCAAGGCGTGTCTTCTGAGTCTCTTCAAAATTCAGTTAACGTTGGGGTCGGGGTTCTAGTGGATGGTCATGTGCAATCACTGAGGCTGTGGCAGGTGAATCCGTCGGTTAGGCAATAGAGCGGCAATCCAACGACGCCGACGATTCAAAACCAACCACCGCTTCCTAACTTCGAGCTAAGTCCACCAATGCCTTTTCCGAGCAAGTTGCCAACTCGGCCGGCTACGACGTTGGTTACGGCCGCTGCTTGGGCAGCTGCCATTTTTGGCTTCGGCATGCCACGTGAGGCATGCGCGTTCTCATCGCCTCCATCCTCCTCCTCGCCGTCGCGCGCATCTTCAGCATGTCTGCAAAAAGGGAATCAAACGATGTACACAAAAAATTCTCAATAGCCAAACAATCCATAATTGACTTCTTATAATCAATTTCTTCAACTATTCCCCGATTAAGAGCTTAAGCTTTAAGTAATTTCTTTATTTAAAAAAAAAAAAATTCTGCCTATATAAGTGGGATATTGGAAATTTACTTTGTGCTGTAAGATTTGTACGTTTAGGAGAAACTCTAAAAGTTGTCAAAGATACTAAACCGGACATGGACATATCACATTACCAGCGTCATGATGATATAATTGGGCAGTGGTCGCTGATTTCTCTCTTATTTCCGAGTGCGTTTTACTAGCCCTCATTGTTCCTTCAAATACTGATAGGCGAAGATTTTATATACATACATAAATCTGCACTCTAAGTACTTCAGATCTGGGCTCTTTTTGACCTTGTAATATTCCCATTCCAACAGAAAGGGAGTAAAGGTATAGATATGGTCAGTTACTTACTCGTCACCCTCGCCGACATCGGGCATTGTAAGCGCACAAGTCGCTTCCTCAGTGGCCATGCGTTGTGCAACAGTTTGATATGCCTTCGAATTGAGCTTCTCCTCTAGCACACCCTGCAGTTCGAAGTCTGAATAGATTTTCTAGGAGGACAGGGATAGATGATAGATGATGAAATAGTTTGGATCCCATTCCGATTGAGTGGAATTTGAATTCGGTCGTACCTTAATTATATGAGAAATTGATGTCACTTGCGCATAGTGCAGGGAGTGATCGAGGCGTTCGGATAGCCAATTACAAAGCATATTAACCTGCTGGGAATACCACTGCTCGAAAAAGTTTAATGTCCATAGATCATCGCCAATTTTGCCGCGTATTTGATCCATATTGTTTCGGAAAAAATTCACATAGCCTTGTCCGAGATCCTTCCCTGAGCTTGACACGTTCGTAAAGCTGAGGATCGAGCCAATTAGGCTGCCCTCGTCGTAGCGTGCCAATTTCGACAAGGTCGACTCTAGCACTGACATAAGTTTACCGCTTAGTCCTTGTGTCATCGCTACATTCGCTTTGTCGATTTGATCGTCGATTTTCGCATGGAATTTGTACTATCGGATGAAAGTGAATTCGTTTAGTTAAGTTTAAAGTTCTAGGACTATTTTGGATAGATAATTATATGGGTATAATATTTATATATTTATGTTGCAATAATGGAACGTTTACTCACCAGATCAATACCATCAATGGTAGTTAGTTTAAAGCTTTGATTTTTAGCATCTAATATCACATTAACCATAGCGCACATCTCTGACGGTATTATGTAATCGGTTGATATGAAGGCAACATTTTTTTTAAGCCACGACTGGAAAGAGGAGTCCGTTCGCTGTATACACTGCTCGATCATCTCGGCGGCCATCATCTTAAGTCGCTGCTCCAAATGCTGACGAAACTCTGCGTCTGGCCAATGTAGATCCCTGATAAACGATTGCAGAGCGTCCAACTTCCAAAACAGATCCTCGGATGTGGCACAACCGTTTCTGAGCGCAAGCCATACAAGATACAAAAAATGTAGACGGTCTTAAACGATCTTCAAACGGCCCAAAGGGTAACGTACATACGAGTATGTATTATAAATAAATTTGGGTGTAGCTATCAAGTGTAAGTATTATCCATTATATACACTATGCTTAGTATTTTTAATATTTTTATTTTGATATATTTTGTATTTGTATTTTTGTTTTGTTTTTTGTTTTTGTTATATCAAACACAATGCAACTAACTGAGCAATAATGTAAGCATCGGTCATTAACTTTAAGCGAACAATGCAACTACATGAGTATACGAGTACGAGCGAGCACGATTTAACTTTGAAGGGATGCTTATATGCTTATGCTCTGATGCTTATGCTTATGCTAATGCTAATAATCAGTTCAACTTTCAACTAATTGTTAAAATTTGCGATATACAGTCAAGGCGACTACTTATACGGTATTTTGAATAAAAACATCAGCATAAATACAAAACTAATGGGCTCTGCTTGAGAGCCCATTTATGTTAATATAACGACGCTCTTCTATTATGTGATTATCAAAATGCTTGAGATATTATCGATAAATATTAGATTGTTGCCTCGGCCTGTGTGTACATATGTATGTGTGGGTGGATGACATTGGTAAATAATATACGATTATGGATTAGAATTCATTCTCTGTGCTTCTCTAAAGCCGGATGCATCATAAAATTGGCTAAGCGTGGGCTTGTGGAAGATGTGACAGAAGCTGTTGAATCACTCAAATACTCTATTACTATTATTATTATTAATATTTTGTATGATGTGGCAGTCAACTGGTGTATTTCCCAAAGCATAGCGATAGCGTCTCAGATCCCATTCCCATTGACCTAGGTGCAGGGTGGGTATCTCTAATAGTCGAACACTATCGACTATAGCGCACTAAAAACCGTATTGATGATGAAGATCATAGGAAGAACAATCGGTTATGCTCCATTCAAGTTCAAATAGGACTTGCCACAAAAATGTCCGGTGGGATGGGCTACACTATATCATACAAGTAGAAACTGCAGGTCAAAATATAAATAATACAAGTATATAGGGTATACAAATCCAAATCAGGTTCGTAAAAAATATATAAATATATTATACATATAACGCGAACCAAACTTAACACATTTCAAAACGTAAACTTGTAACTCTAGGAGCAGTCTCAGTGATGGGTTTCAAATTATGGATTGTAACGCCACCACCTACGAGTAGGCAATTGAATTGGGCGACCTAGTCTGTCTAAATAGAATGCATGGGTGTCGAAAGAAATCAAATGATATATATTTACGATTTTCAATGCTATTTACCAAAGCTCTTTACAGTTTTACAAATTTACAGTCGTATATATGTTTTATATATGGGTTTTTATTTAAATAAGGCAAACATTTAATAGCAAAGCCAAAGAAATACGTTTGTTGAAAAACAAAACTTACTTGACCAAAAATATGATCATCTCTTCTAATTCGGTTTACAAATAAATTAAGAGAAACGAAGATGATCATCTTAAAATAAATTAATACGATAATCCGAACTAGTTGTGTTGACAAACAAATTAAGATAAGCTTGGATGATCAACTGATCTAGTTTAGTTGACAAATGGCGGAAGAGAAACTAAGGTTATCGTTTGATGTGATTTATTTGGTAAATTAACAGTAACTTCGATTATATTCTGATCTAGTTCAAAGACAATCAAAGTTATGAGAAATTAAGATAATTATCTGATCCCATTTCGCTGTCAATTAAGTTCAGAAAAAATTAAGATAATATTCAGATCTTATTTAGCTGACGCGTGTTGTTCACTAATTTAGTCAAACTAGATGGTCAAAAGAAATGATTTTTTTTGGCAACACCTATAAGCGAGAGAAACAAATGAGTTTTAACTTATTGTCCAAATTCGATCGATAATTTGCTCAGTCAGTTCAGGGCTGATGATATACGAAAGAGAGAGTCTTGGTGCAAGAAGAAGAAAGAGGCAGGACCTCAAATGGAGTATTTTGTAGGTAAAATCATTTTGAAGTGGTTGAGGTGGTGGTTGAAGTGGAGCTAGTCGATATAAAAATTAGCAAAACATATGTATCTAGGCGTTGCAATGAACAAATGCACGAATGAAAATGGTACATAAGATAAATTAAAAGATACCTTACAAATATTTTACGAGTAGTAGTATGTATTATGTAAATCATTCAATCAATCAATCAATCAAGTAGCAAGTAGTAGTACAGTACTAATTAAAGTTTGTATTATTTTTGGCATTGGCAAACTATTTTGGAACTTGTGAGATACATATGCGATATGCTTTATGCGTTATGCTTTGGCTATTCGCTAGAAAAGAAATCTTTGGAAAATGCATGAAAACTGGCAGAAAACAAAACGCAATGCAAAGAGAATATTTAGAGAGTATGCTAAATGGTTGTTTTTTGTTTGGTTTGTTTTGTTTTGGTTTGGTTTGGTTTGATTTGGTTAGACTTGGTTTGAGTTGAGTAGTTTAAGGTGCTTCGTATTTAAAAACCTCGTGTCGTCAGCAGCTGAGCGCCTCGGTAGCTTCGGTACATAAAAATTGACCTGATCTTTCTTGCTCCCCAGCAGCGCCGCCGGGTTGAGAGCTGCCGTGTTCAGCGCCTGGGCCGCATTGTTAAGAGCCGCAGGGTTCAACGCAGCGTTAATCCTATAGTTTCACAGAAATGGAAATAGAAAATATGAGCGGCGTTGGTGAGCTTTTGAAATTAGAAGATGTGCAATGAGTCGAGTCGAGTGAGTTTTTGGGAGTGTGGCCAATAGCAGCAATTTGAATCAATAGCCAATAGAGAGACAGGGAGCGAGAGAGGGCTAAATGAAAGTGTTCTCCTCTCTTTCCTTCTTCAAGCAGACGGACCCGGATCACTCTAATGTTTGTACAAGCTTCACAATTTCATAGTTTCCCCGGGTCTTTTTTGTTTTTATTTTAAATAATTTCTTTTTATTGAGGTCCCAGAAGAACTCGTTAGTGTTTGAGAAGTAATTTAAATTTTGATGTCAAATAGAAGTGCAATATCAATATTAACTTATAATAACGATTCATAACAGTATGTACATTAAACTGCGTACATTTGCATTTTCAAATGACAGACTAATGTTGAAAATGTGTGGGGCTTATTCGATTGACGAAAAAAGAAGCCTATAGCTGGGACTTTGAAGAAAGATTATACAAGTACTTGTATATACAAATGTATATATATATATATTTTTTTTTTTTGGGGGGGGGGGGGGGGGGGGGGGTTCGTCATTTTGTCTGATGATGATCCCCACATATTTTGACACTCGTTCCATTGCAGTCCAATGTACACACGATCACAGACACGCTCACACTCATACATATTTTTTCCTGCTTTTTTGTTCAAAGATTTTGTATAGATTCTTCAATATAAAGTATAGTACAGTATGACGATCACATTTTCGAGTCTACACACAGTCGTGAGTAGCTGTCTTTTTCAATTTTTCTTTGTTTTTTTGTTTGATTTTACATTTGTAACTGATTATGCAATGAACTTGGATGCACAGCGATTTCGATATCTGTTCACCCTGGGAACTTACCCCTTGCTCTCCCAGCGCTCCTTTTCGAAGCCCTTGTGGATCGACTGGGCTATGGAAGATTCCATGAGGTCCACATATCGCACCACAAGTGGTGCGAATGTGTCGCGCAGATGCTGATGGAAGCGTCCATTTCGTAGGTTATCTGCAAGGAAGGTGAACTATAGAGTATCGAATATAATTGAGATGAAAAAAAAATGGAACACTCACCATCTGCCCGCAAATAATCGTTGAGGATTTGGAATAGGGGAAACGAGTCCCACGTATCCGGTGCTTGCTCCGATAAAACGCGATCCATATCGACAGCAAAAAGCGACCAAAATATCTCTGCATGCTCAACCAATAGGTCGCTAAACCAGGCAAATGCCTAAAGAGAAAAAATGCAAGTATAAAGAAACAGTTTGTTAGCAAATAAACCAACAGAGGCGGCAGCTCACTGGAACTTCAAGAATTTCAAAAACTTCGATGGCATCCGAAGTTTTCTGGAGTACTCATGCTGGTGGCAAGTCAATGAGCTCAACTTGACACAACCGGACTCCGAGTGAGGACACCGGCTAACCCAATACATCACCGAGAATCTCTTTAAAAATGTACATTTAGTTAATGGGAGCACTTTTCTATCTATCTTTTTTTTTGTTTTTTTTTTTGGTGTGTTTTAAATGATGATCATACCAACAAGCAGAACGATGACTATTTGTCAGATGATATATAGAACAGATACACACAGATACTTATAGTTACATATATAGTAGGTATGTATATGTATAAGAACATCAATGAGTTGACACCGCATGAACATTCCATAAGAGTAGAGCAGTATGTGGGTATGTAGTAGTTGTACAAGTAGTAGTAGCTTTATCATCCACTATTATGTATGTATGTACATAGGTATAATCATTCGTACGAGAGTATTCATAAAAAATGATTATATTTATATACTTGATTCGAGCAGACACTTAACACTTTTCACGCAAACGAAAATGCATGGATCAGGATCACTTGCTGGTGTGAGTGGCGAGCGTGCAGAATATAATGATACTCTATATAGTATGTGGCAACATCAATATAAATAAATCAAAATCAAAACGAAGTGAAATTTCTCAAGATTCAGGCTTTCTTTTCTTTTTTTGTTTCTTTCTTTTTTCAAAAATGTAAACAAAGCATATTTCCCCCCATATCGGTATTAATTTTCCATTGTGAATCGCAGTTGTTTGAATGCCTGTTGACTATTTTCATATAACAAATAGTATTAGAATTACAGAGAGGATTGTATTGGAAGACCCTGCATAGATATGGAAGTGAGATCACACTTGAGATTATAGACACACACATATGTAGACACATAACATACAGAGAGATATATTTATAAATATATGTATTTACGTTTTGCAAGTTGTATCTAATCATGCAATTAGCGGTGAGAGAACTTAAAAGAAATCGTATTGTTTTTGATTTATTTTTATGTTTTTTGTTTTTTTTTTATATAAATTTACTTTTGTTTTTATTTGAAGCTAGGAAGGACCCTGCACATGCCCCTGATAGGATGATACTCGCATGCAATCGGAAGATAAAGCTTGACAATAAAATGCAATGATCAAGAAGCGAAAAGAAAAACAGAAGAAAATAGTACATAATAGTATGTATTTAATATAATGAGGGTGGCCAGGTTTGAAGAGAAATTAAAGAATTAGAATTATTAGAATAGGAAGAGGAAATGAAATGGTTGACGATCATGGATAAGTGGACTGGGGCTCATTATCTTCAGCTTCATCAATATTCGTTGTTATGACCTACTGCTGCTTCTTGTGAGTGGGCTCTATCTTCCCTTCTTCTCTCTTCTGTTTTTTGAATAGGTTTTTGGATTAGTTACGATACTTGCTAGCCACATTCTGCTTTTGAAACCAATATTAAATTCTTGTGCGTGTGTGTGTGTCTCGATTTGGGCATCTAATTATAGTATGTATGCTTCGGTAGTGGTTCGGGTGGTTAGTGGTACGGTGGTTCGGTGGCTGTGGTTGTGGTTGTAGGTGCGATGTATGTACTCGTATGCGTGTGAATTGTGATTGTGAATGGGTTTGGTGTGCGATGTTGATTGTATGCTCAGATATTGAGATGTATGGGCGGGCCATATCGCTTGTCCATACAAGTTACTTGTAGTTCATGTTTATTCATGTTTTGTATGCATTTATATAAGTTGAATAATAAGTATTACGATCTGATGTGCATTTTGCAATGTTTCCTATGGTAAGTATGTATGTATGTATGTAAGTAAGTAGATATTATAGAAAGAAAAGCTAGTTTTGTATGTCAACTGGAGTACGTGCCGTTGGTACTGGCGATGTGTAGACCGCATGGGTGGGCATACAGTAACGGAACGATGGCGGCCCATCGCTGGCAGCCCCAGCCTCCATCAGAGCCTTCGAGGATGCATCCGTCATGTCTGATGTTCCCTGGCCGGCAGCCGAGCCACTTGCGCCAGCAGCACCATCGCCGCAGCCATCATCTCCTGCGCCATCCCCGCTCTTAGCCTTAATCTTATCCTTTTTATCGTGTTTGCGCAGCTATAAATCAGGCATACAAATACATATGTATGTGTATGTGATACATTCGCTTTTCTCTTGCCTTACATGTATGCACATAAACATAAATATTGTATCTGATTGTATCTGAGTTTGTTTCTCAGTTAGAAAACGAATACATACAAAATAACAAAAATAAACGGTTTCCATTAATTCATGAAAATCAAATAAGACCAAACCTTTCCACTTCTTGTTAGTGAGTACCTAAAAATTTGTTTTCTTAAGTAGTTAGCTAATTAACTCGATAATCGGTATTGGTATCCGTATCTGTATTTGTAGCTGTACCTGTTGGCTGTATCTGTAGCTGAATTTGTGAATATTAGTTTGTGTAGTTTTGTAAGTAATGCCTAATTAGTCGATTCGAATTATTGTTCCATATATAGTAAAGAAGTTGTACCCTGATAATTAACTTCTTGGGTTCTTGGATTCCTGGGTTCGTCCGCCCTAACTTGATTGTCAGTAATATGGCTTGAATCGTAGAAGAATCGCAGTTGAAATATCGGCATCGGCCATTCAAGTCGTTAGTCACACAGTAGGTTGAATTTGTAAGTAGTAGTAGTAGTAGTAGTAGTTAGTAGAGTAGAGTTCAGTTAAGTAGGGTAGAGTAGAGTAGATTTAGTTGATCGGTTAAGTATTGCCGCCTAAGGTATGAGCAAAAGCCACTTACATCCGCTGTTAACATACACATGAATTTGGTATGAGTAGTAGGAACTAAAAGAGCATAGGAGTAGTAAGTAGCAGTTGCAACTGGTTGCCGACGTATGTAGTATATAGGGAGGGAAACATACAACACACAATACATAGAGCAATCTTAAGTTATATGGTACAGAGTAGTAGTTATTTAAAATCAAAAAGAGACAAATCGAATATAGTAGAAGTAGTAGTGTTAGTTTGATAGCAATGTAAAGAACATCAATCAATCAATACAAATATATATTTATAATACAATACATAAAGTGCTGTGACATCTGCTCCTCTCTGCTCCGTTTCACCAAAATTCCAAAATTCCAAAATACCTACAATACATACATATGTATGTATGTATGTATGTACGAGTATGTACACGTATACAATTGGTACGAGTTGGGACCGTGGCCGAGACCGAGACCAAGACCGAGACCGTGACCGTTGGCTTAAGTGGTTAGCTGTTAACTTAACTCGGCATCCAGTTATCGTTATCAATATTCATACATCATGGATAGACTGGATAATTCACAATGAATCTCGCATATTTATATTCATTTATTGTATATATAGTATATTTATGTAATTGGAAAACGGCTGGGAGGAGCGATTGACTCATTGCAGAAGCGCACATTCATGGGGGGCATATACAATAGATATTGTATTCATGTATTCACAGTATCTATAGGTCTCTCTACACTAGTGATATGCGGGGCGGGGGAAGTATAGCCAAGCTTTGACGAAAAAGGACCAACTTACCTCGCCATAGTGCTCTTCATTCTGTTGCAACAAATCTACACAAAGCTCGGCCAGATGTATTAGGTCCTCTAGCTTCTTCGAGGGCGGAACAATGATCTCTCCACGTAGATCCTCTGTAGAAAAATGTCATATGTATAAATAGATAGACTATTTAAACAAGCATGGAACTCACCTTCGATTTTAGCTTCAGCCGACAGACGAGTGTAATTCACAAGCGCTGCGGTCTCCAGGCTCTTCTTGATCATTTGGCGCACCTCTTCGGGTGGCACTGGCGTTACAATATCTTTCATGAGCACACGCTCTAACAGAGATAGCGTTGCTTTTAACGCTCCTTCTGGGCGGCCGAATGGAAAACAGTATCTAAAATTCGTTATTTGGAATTCAAGCAGCTGACGTAAACGTTCTTTGATCTCAGCAAATTTCTCCTTCTCCTCATGGGTGATGCTCCCGACACCGTCAGGCCTGCAAGATAACTCATCCATCAATGAATCAGAGATCAAAGGATTGGGAGATTTTGTCAAGGCCCTATTACCTATTGCCATGCACGTGACTCGCGCAGAATGCAAACGAGTAATGAATCAAAGTAGGGTCTATCATGTGTTGCTTTTCAGCACGATCCAACAGGTCGGAAAGATAACATAAGTGTCTGTAGCACCCTCGTACGCCATAGCGAGCGCAATATTCGTCCAAAACAAAAACTTGACCGGGACTGAACCAGCCCTACAAATAAATACATACGAGTATATTTGCATTAGTATTATTATTGTTAGCTACCCGTTTTTGTAGCACTTACCAGCGACGCATAGGGATCATTCAAACGATATTCAAGTGTTAGATTTTGTAAGGTTTTGAAAAGCGTCGCATGGTCAAAGGTACAAGGATCAGCACTTATGTAATCCTCCATGCCGTGTTTGCGTGCTTTGTCTGCATCTAAAGTGATAGAATAACATCAGTAAAAAATTTAAGGATTGATTGTGTATGGATTCAAAGTAGGGATACTTACCACCTTGAATTTTGGACATAGCCGAGTTCTTATCTTGTGTGATGGGAGGCGTTGGTTTGTGCGATTGACCTGTGGCCCTGTACATGGCCATCACCCACAGACTGCACTCGTTTTCGTCGTCACAAGCAAAGGCAATGCTGTCGCCCTCACGAACAGCGTTGAAAAAGTACCGACCACCATTCAAGTCGATGCCAAACATGAGATTAGCTGGAATATTCCATAAATAGTTTCTCGCAAGCTAAGATTGTGAAATGAGCTGGCACATACCACTAGCCGCTTCGATGTAATCCACCGTATAACCATCTAGTTGCATCATCTCGGACGGCTCAGATTTCTTCTCCTTATAGCTGCACATAGCGAACGTATATTGGGATACTTGAACTAAGACAAAGTATCGACGTTTCCACTTCTTCCAAACGGACTTGCCAATTGCGAAAAGATGCCTAACACAGGAAACAAATTAGAAGTGAGCCTTTTTTGAATCTTTTTCCGACTAAGCCAAACCGATCGAGGTAATATTCATTGCTCGATTCTAAAAACAAATTGAGTCGACCTTTTCTAAAAACGTAACAATATACAATCAACCTTAATATTGATTTTTATACAAAACTCGAATTTTCATTTAAAAAAAAATCGTTTAAGAGCTTTCTTGAAGCTCAACCCCCAAGCTTTTAAAGCAGATTAATCTTTCAACTTTAACACCATGACTTGAACATACAAGTATATATCAAAATATTTGTGGTTACATTATACATACCCGCAATGTTTCATATTCAATGGTTTGTCCAGCCTGCAAGCAATCTTAATGCGAAGATCCTGATCAGGTAAGTTTTTCGGCACAATCATACGATGCCATTCGGGTGACTAAAATATACATATTTAGTTATATTAAAACTTCATATTGATCAGCAATACCTTCGATGAAAGTGGAGTTGGCTTTATAGTCACTTTGCCTAACTCTTTGTCCTCCAACGCCAGCATGCCTGGATTTTCGGTATACAGCTTCACCTTAACAACCGGCAATGGATGAGTTGTTGTGAAGTCACCCTGGGTATCCCACCTATAATATGTATGTATATTTGGGCTTGGCTTAGCCTCGATATAACACAATTTGTTGCTGTTTGACACTCACATGGGCTTTGAGGCCTCCGCTTGATCGGTTTGCAGCTTTTCGCCATTTTCAACTTCCATTGTACAATAAACTATGCGATTGGGCGCAAGAGACTTAAGACCCTTTACCTCCATAACAATCACTTCCAATTGGAAAGTAAGCACCACATCCAGTTTTGTCAATTGGGTGGTACCTTCCTCCGAATCACCTTCCAGTTTGGAAAGCGATCCGTGCGAACGCAATATCATTTTTCTTATATAACAAATGATTAAAATATTAGCAAATGCGATGGCTGAACACCTAAAAAATCTGACTTACATAAATGATGGTGTACTGAAAAATGATTATAATAATAGTTAGTATTATAAATATTCGGGGTATTAGTAATGCTCATACCTGTGATTATACCGCTTCAGTTTTTGTAAACCATATTTGCTGTCCATATTTCCCTTAGATACTGGCAAGGATTCTAGATTTGCCATCAACAGATTAATGGACGATTTCAATTCCTCGATGTAAAGAGACTCCATCTCCTTAAGCACAAATTTTGGCATTAATTTTCGATTCTTCTCCATTTCACCAACGCGCTGCATCCGTCCATCCAATTCCCGCCTAATGGCCGCAGCCTGCTCATCAGCTGAATCAAGCTGAAGGTATACGAATAAAGAAGTATAGAAGGAATGGAATAATTGAAGTAATTTTTGCTTACCATCAGTGCATTAAATAAGATTTGATGCTCAAACTTTTTCACTGACAATATCTGTTGAAACATATCGTACAGTTGTTCCTTGGATAGAATAAGTTCGCTATTTAGCGATTGCTGCATGCGTGATGGTCGCTTTGAATCCTCCTCGCCTGTACCCTTTAGTATGATGTCAAACTTAGCCATCCAAGATGTTAGTACGGTTTCCTTGCTAAGACCATCAATCTCCGGTAAAGATCTATTTGTGTTATTTTTATTAGAGAATGCGCTTTCTACTTCAACTTTTTAAATGGGTTAACTAACCTAACACGTTTTTCGATGTTATTGCGAAAAACCTCCCGAAAATCGTGTTGTGAACAGGCACCAGATTGAACCATTTTCAGAACGCGTTCGGATTTTAAAAACACATCATGATAGCTCTGAACGGCGTTTTGAAATGCTTCGTCGGCCATTATTTGCGTTTCCCCTTTAAGGAAAGCCTGCAAAGAAAGTTCTTAGCTTAACACTCGTATAAAGTCGAGATTCTCGAACCCTGGATGTTTATGGTGTTTAAGCTTTTTACTAGCAGTCAGTTCGTAGGGGGTAGTCGGTCAACAAATTTGAAACCTACCTGAAATCGTTGTGTTATCATTTCCAATTGCTGCTTTGTAATCTTTGGCTGTCGCTTGGTCATGTCTGTGGGCTGTTTGGCGTTAAACGGGTACGATATGCAGCGCGAAATGAACACATAGAGTTGAATGCGACGCTTGCGTTCCTCCTCTTCGCGTTCGTGCTTCTCCTGTACCAACAAAAAATGTGAAAGTAGTTTGGATCTTGGAGGGATGAAGGAGCTGAAGAGGTTGGGGCTTACGTGGGGGTCCACACCATCCTGCTTGTCGCTGGCAACGGATGGCGACGGCGACAGGGGTCTGGGTAACGAGTTGGCCCGCGATGATCCGACACTTTGATTTAATGTCTCTTGAGAAATGCCACTAGATGACGATAGCAACGTGTGATTATTACTTTGTGTTACCTTCTGGAAGTGGGCATCCAAACCGGCCCGCCCGCTGCTGCTGTTGGTGCTGCGTCCCTTGCCCACAGCATCACAGGCGCCGCCCATGTGCGGCGGCGCTTTGATCCTCGGTATGCTAGGTGGAATCGAGCCACCGCCCGCACCGGCAGCAGCAGCTTTGTGACCATCGTACATTGGGTGCTGATTTGGTTTTTCGTTTTGATATTTGTGATATTGATACGACTGCTGATCATAATGGTGATAAGAATATAGATTTTGTTGCTGTTGTTGTTGTTGCGGATGTTGCCGACTACTACAATGGGCTGATGGGCTTAACTGCTGTATTAAAATTCTACTACTGCTGTGCTGGTTCTGGCCATGATTCAACTTATGCGCCCCAATTGAATTTCTCGAAAAACTATTTTAATTGTTTGTATATTATGCATTATGTATATGCGATATACATATGTATATACATATATAACCAACCCATAGATGATGAGTAGTTTAGTTGAGTGGTGGTTTGTGGTGGTTGGTGATGATTTGATTTGCATAAACATCGTTATTGGTCATTAAGTTTTTTTATTTTAGTTTTACAGATAATTCAACGATCAGACGATTATCAAGATTTCGTTTTGATTTTGATTTGATTGTGATTTCGATTTCCAAGTGCAAACCAACCAGTCAGCCAACGTCAGATGCAATTTTGATTTTATTTTGCAGGTTAAACAGATTTTTTTCAATGTGTTTCAATGAATTTTGATGTTATTTTACATTAAATTGGATTGATTTGATAGTTTGTATTTTTGTTTTGTTTTTAACAGATGTATGTGTACGTTATGCATTCAAATTTTTCGATAATTTTAAATTTCGTCAATATTATTTATTCGATTTATTTGTGTGGGTGTGCCAATTTTTGCGGTTTATCATACATACATGTGCAGGTGGTTATGATTTTTGATGAACGTTGTATCCCGAGAGAAAAATATTAAAATGAGTTAATTATTTGAATAAAACTAACGTAAGAACGGTGGACAACAATTAAAACGTCAACGATCATTAGTAGTACTATGTGTGTGTGTGTGTGTGTGTGTGTGTGTGTGTGCGTGTGTTGGGTGAGTTTGTGTGGATATGGGGTGCCCAGGTGAGTAATACATACATATGTCAAATGTTATTAAAGGTGCGCACATGACATGAAAGAATCAAAAGAGTAAAGTAAATTGTAGTGTATCGAAAAAACTGTTAAATAAAATGTCTTTCCCACCAAATGCTTTCATACTCATTAATAGTTATCCCCCACACTTCCATCGGCCAGAAAGCTTTAATCAAATACAAAACGAAATTCATTTTGGTGCAAGTTACTGGCTTCAATGAAATTAAACTTAAGGCTTAACAAATGTATTCAAAATAAATCAATTATACAGTATTTAATGAAAATTAAGTTCTTTTATCTTAATTTGTTCTTTGTAAGCAAATAATCATGACCAAAAAGCAACAACGGCCAAGACTGTGTTGTCTTTCAAATAATATGTTTGAATATACGAAATAAGAACAAAAACTAAACGCAGTAGATTTTATGGTATAATAATTAATACATAAGCACCCAAGAAATAAGAACATTAAGATTTTAATGCATGTATTTAATTGGCGACGCGGTAAGATAGAAATTTGTAAAAAGTAGTACTACATGCTGCCTAAATTTCTTTGAAAATAAATTTGAAGACCCCTTTTTACCAATTTCTCTGACAGTGGAGCTGAATGATGACAAGTTTGTGTGAATGTGTGTATGTGTTTTGTGTGGACGTGCATGTTTTTACATATTACGGGGAAGAGCATCCTTGAGTTATACACTAACCTTGGAATGCCATTATTGGGAACTTCAAGACCACCATCGCTACCACCAGCCTGAACTTGGTCGGTCTTAGCAGGTCCCACGCCTCCAGTGCTATTGGCTTGACCACTCTCCATACGGTTACTGGCTGATGCAGGAGGCGCTCTTTGATTGCCAGAAAAGTCTCCATTCTGTACATTAGATACAGACATTGGAACGGCCCCAGATCCGGACATCGAAGTATTTGCTGGCCCAGCGGCCATTGAAGCCGCTGATTTAGGTGGAGGCCCAAGGCGCCCTTTAGGCGGCACATTGACAACGGCATCATCGTCGCCCTCCTCCTCACTAGAGCTGGGGTCAATCATGTTCTGGTAGATACGACTTTAATTGCTTTTCCAATGGTGCCTCACTTAGACGAGGGGCCTGAAAAGAACGCGCACTATCTATTTCATTGTGTGTTTTTTCACTGTGAATTATCTTCTGACGGCGATACATTGCCCTTCCAAGACCCGAGACCACCGAAGCGTCGGCTATTACCAACGCAAAGCTGAATTCATAACGTTTTTAAATTGTAATGCGGGCCGTGGATAACTATTCTATTTTGTGCGTGTGGGAATGTGTATACATATACGTATACGAGTACGTGTGAGCATGTGTGCAAGGGTGCGGGCCACGAATCTATCCTACATGGGTGTATTGCCAACGCAAAATTTCATGGCACATTTTTAATGCGGTGCGGTGCCTGCCTGCAGATAGCACACCCACACCCACACCCAACCCACTTGAACCTCTAAGCATGGCAATGCTGGCCATGTGTTACTAACAAGGGTGGAAAGTAAAGCAGACCCGTGTTGGCAATAGGGTCGAAGTTATCTGAGAAACTTGACTCCGACTTCATTGCTGCTTAAGCTACAAATTTATGGTTTAAGGTTACACATAAACAACACTTTTAACTAAAACTACAACTTATTTGCATTGACACACTTAAAAAAAATCATTTCATTATAATTACTGAGATGATATCACAACTGCCTTCTAACGGTATTCGCATGCATAGTCTTAACGAATATCTCTAAAGCACACTTCTGTACACTTTTATATCGGGATTTGTTGATTCTTATTGGACAATATTCATACTGGCATTTGCGCCAAGACACTGAGATTTAACGGAAGGAATAGAAAAATCAAAGGACATTTATATATACATACACACTACCCGCGCGCCATTGAATGTACAAACACACCAACGGTGTGAGTGAATTTGGACGAATTGCAAAAATTTCTTTGAGAGTACGTACTTGTTTGCGCCACTTTTATGATATGCAATTTATCTCGGAATGTATCACATCATTAATAATATTATAGCGTTCCACTCAAAAATAAACAACACTTTAAGCTCGGGCATACGCATACACAGTGTATTTTTTTGCAAAAAATCGATATGCTTAATTTGGCATTCGATACATTTTGTAACGACGTCTGGGCTTGCCTATCGACTTTCGATGAAACAAAGTGTTGCAAAGTGCGACGCAACTTTGTATCGACCCAAAAAAGTGACACAGGGCTGTAAATCCGAAAGAAGCATATATGTAGACTGAAGGCATTATTTCGCTGCAAAACTCGACTTAGTAACAAATTCGTAATACCCATAATGGTGCTCGCCGTGATCGATTTGTGTATGTTACGGTTTTTTATTAAATGTTCCACTTGCAAATTGCTTTCGACCTGTATATTATAGTTGTTAGTGTGTGTCTAAGCAAGTTGTACATACATATGTACACACGAAGACGAGGTGTACATATGAACGGGTTACATATACATAACATAATCCTATTTTGACTTGACTGCAATACTATTTTAAGGGCTTGAGAGTACTTCAAATTTTTTTCAAAGCAATTGCAATTTATGTCGTGATCGTGATGTTATTCTTTTATTTTAGAAAACAACACTAGCAGCGAATGCGACAGCAACGAGCGTGGTATGTGGTCTGTGCAAAGATTTTGAAATGTATGTGTGAAACTTAACGATTCGGAAGCGTTCAGGTTCGCCGTGCGCTTCTCATGCAACCAATGAGCGATAGCAAAAGGACTGTCCTCTGAAGCAATTTGTTGTTGGATGAGGAATCAAGATCAAAGCTCAGACAGATTAGATGCAAAGCGGAGGAGTAAAAGCCTAGAGGAGTGTCATTTTCCCAGCGGGCCTCAGCTTGTGGAAGGAACTACCGAGCGCCAGAATTCACTCACCAATTTTCTGAGCTTTAATATATTGAGTGGTCTGTGCGGGCGCCGTCTGTACAACAAACTAAATGGCAGTACAGGACAACAAATACAGATAATCACGGAAGCTACCAAGGAGTGTCCACTAACCTACACAAAATCAAAACCAATTGCCGAAACTGTTCCTTCCACATCCAAAGCTCTGCCCAAAAGCTTACCCAGCCCGCAGGAGCCATCAACAGTCTATGACGGTACATTTGAAACTACCCGCAACGAAGGCCAGTCCATATTTAGCACAGAGAGCAGGCAGCGAGCAGGAACACTGCTGTCAGGACGCTTTAGCCGCAACCAGCAAATCACATCCAGTCATTATGGACTATTTCACCATCAACAGAACCTAAATCATACACAAAAGTACAAATTAGGTGGTATACGAAGAGGCACACCACCGCCAAGTGATTTCATTTATGACTTCATAGTAAATGACATCGAAGGGGCTCCACAATCCACTGCGAATAATCCAGCAAATTTAAAGTTTGATAGCGTCTATTGGGACCATAATTCGAAACAAAGCACAGAGTCAAATAGATGCACAAACCCGAGTAATGAGAAATCCCGTACACTAGTTAAAAGCTCTGTAAGCGATGATCGTGAATATTCATTTAGACGGAATTCACCATTAAAGAGCAATGCTCGCTCACTTGATAATCAGATTAAGTCTCGCTCAATAAAGAATTGCCTTTGGTCGGAGAGAAGACGTCATTACTGGCCTCTCCAATTAAATAGGCCAGTCGAACAATGCCCGTTGTTTTGTTTAACGACTACACCTGTCCTAATTGATGCTGTTGTTAAACAAAAAGCGGAAGCACCCCAGCAAGTAATTCATGCATCGAAATCATTGTCGTTAAGCAGCGAAAATTGTGTCTCAGACTTAAGGTACAAAAAGCAGAAATCATTGCCACATTCATTGAACTTAACAAATGCCGAAGACAGCGATTCAGTCATTGCCGCTCAGACATTTTATAACGATGAACCAGAGCCCGAGCTAAACATTACAAATAAAAGCGAAAGCGAGAATTCGTCCATTGAGGTGGAAAGCAACAGCCGATTTGAAACAAAGCCTAGAGGACGACTCGAACGGCAAAACGAGCTGCAAAGTAGTTTATCTGTTGGCTCGAACGCCTCTATATACAGCGAGCGTTATGGGACAGCGGTAGAGGTCCTAGAAGATGCATCATCATCCTATAGGTCAAGCACAATTGGCGAATTTATCTCACATCTAGAGCTGTACGAATTTCAAGAAGCAGGTGCGGACAAGAAACAAGAAACGCCGAGCTCTGTGGCGACCGGTCCCCCAAATCTAGTGATGCCCATGTCATATAACGCCGAACCATTAAACAATTTTGCTCAACCGGGCCTCTCATCCAATGCATCCTCCTTCATATTACCCAAAAATTCACCAGCTGTTGGTATTCCCGAGGGCGGCAAAGAAACAGGCGCAGCAACAGCAGCATCTGTCTTGTCATCGGTTTCAGTTTCACCAGTGCAATATAATAATAATAGTGGCATAAAAGATACCTACAAACCAAACTTATCGGCAACAGCTCTCAATAATAATAACGGTGGCAAACCCTGCAATAGCTCAACTGTGATCCAGTTTAATAACAACATTTTCAGAGTAATGGTTGGCACACAACAGAACAGTAATCATATACGTTTGCCAGGTACATCGATTAGGGATGCCAGTACATTTACCGGCGACTTGGATGCCACATCGATCGATATGCAAATTGGCAAACAGCCATCACCAACAATGCCCCAAATAGACAGTGTTCACATAAATCCCAATAATTTGACTCATCAAAGCTGTGTAGGAGGTATGGGAGATACTTATTATAGTAGCAGCTTTAGCTCGGCCATGTTCCCGGATGTGTCATCAGCCCATAGGAAACTGCATTCACAAACTCAGCCGCCATCGCAGGAGTTTTCTAGCTACATTGGAGACAGCAAAAGCTTAGATCACGCATCAAGTACAGATGGATGTGCGGTCTCGAGGTCCATTCAAGGTAAGGATTACATAAATTCCAAAAACAAACGCGAAAGTAACTAACTTCTATTTACGTGTCTGATGTGTATGATTCTTATTTTAGCTGTCTCTCTACAAAATGTTAACTCAACGGCCACATCGAAAACAGAAATTGTTAAAAATCCATCAGTTGTAGTTCCGGTGCCACTACCACCTAAAGAATCGTCATTGAGCTCAGCAGGCAGTGCTGCTGCAGGATCTGGAGCTGAGTCTCTGGCACTGGTCAAACAACATTCAGTAAAAGCTAGTGATCTGTACTCATTTCATGAGCAAATCATAATGTCTGGTCAGCAAAAGAGCGCACTACAGGAAAAGCCCAAGGCCCTTGTCGTATCACCACAGCAAGTTATGATCCTTTATATGCACAAACTAACACCATACGAGCGCACTGAAATACTTGCCTATCCGCAAATTTACTTTATTGGGGCCAATGCCAAGAAACGTCCGGGCATCTATGGACCAAACAACTCTGACTACGACAATGAGCAAGGTGCTTACATTCATATACCGCACGATCATGTCGCGTATCGCTACGAAATGTTAAAGATTATTGGTAAAGGTAGCTTCGGGCAGGTAATCAAGGCGTACGATCATAAAACCCACGAGCACGTCGCCTTAAAAATTGTACGCAATGAAAAACGCTTCCATCGACAGGCCCAGGAGGAGATACGGATTTTGCATCATCTGCGCCGTCACGATAAATACAACACCATGAACATTATACACATGTATGACTACTTCACCTTTCGCAATCACACATGCATCACATTCGAGCTCCTGAGCATCAACCTTTACGAACTGATCAAGAAAAACGGATTCAAGGGCTTCAGTTTGCAGTTGGTGCGTAAATTTGCTCACTCGTTGCTTCAGTGCTTGGATGCGCTGTACAAAAATGAGATTATTCATTGTGATATGAAGCCGGAAAACGTACTATTGAAACAGCAGGGACGATCCGGCATTAAGGTAAGCAGCTGAACTCTGATATTTAAAATAGTTGTGAGAATGCATGAGAAAAGAAAATGCCGAAAATAATACCAAATGTTCCACCTCCTATTGGCTAAATTATTTTCATTTATTTTAAGGTCATTGACTTTGGCTCGTCGTGCTTTGAAAGTCAACGCGTTTACACGTACATACAGTCGAGATTTTATCGAGCGCCCGAGGTAATATTGGGCGCTAAATATGGCCGAGCCATTGATATGTGGTCTTTGGGATGTATTCTGGCTGAGCTTCTTTCGGGCCATGCTCTGTTCCCTGGAGAAAACGAAAGCGATCAGCTAGCCTGTATTATCGAAGTGCTTGGCATGCCCAGTAAAACTTTGTTAGCCAATTCGAAGCGTGCGAAAACGTTTTTCAGCCCCAAGGGTTATCCTCGCTATTGCACAGTGCGCACAACATCTGATGGCATGGTCGTTCTCATCGGTGGACAGTCGCGCCGCGGCAAGCCACGTGGTCCTCCATGCTCGAAAAGTCTATCCAAGGCTCTGGATGGTTGCAAAGATCCGCTATTTCTCAACTTCATTCGCGGCTGTCTGGAGTGGGACGCAGATAAGCGATTAACGCCCGCTGAAGCCTTAAAACATCCTTGGCTGCGTCGTCGCTTGCCCCGGCCCCCGAGCAGCACTGGGGGACCAAGCAGCATTGGCGGCGGCAGCGTGAGCGGTGATCAATCACCCGTAACAGGTAATCCGACCATCAGAGGGATTGATAATTCCATGTTACTGACTCATTTGTTCCATTGCTAGGTATTAATCCGAATTGTGCAAATGAAGCGGCGACCTCGTCGGCTGCCTCGTCGATCATGGAAAGGGAGAACAGCAATTGTAGTGGACGTGTCAATCACGGTGGCATTACCGACAGTGAATTCAAACGTAGCACTAGCATTTCCAGCACTGAAGCATCAGCTACCAATGCAGCTGTGGCCGTCACCTCAGCGGCCGATATGCTCTCTGAAAGCTTCAGCAAAGCGATGGTCAAATGCCCAACCACAACGGATGGGATGCCTTTGATGCCCGGGCACTCAACTACTGACTGTACCACATCAAGTGGACCCATTATAAGCGCCTCTAGTAATATGGGCGTTGCCGTGGGATCCTCTAGATTTCCTTCATCTTTGTCATACTGGACGCACGTGGGATCCAATGGAACAACCGAACGTAATTAGCATTAATTGCTTGTGAGTCCAATTATATATTGATGGGTATGTTTTCAGGTAGAACCGCAGCCGGCAACATTAACAACTCGTTAAAAGGCGCCACAAATCTAGCAACACTATCGGCACAATCTCTATCGCACATGACGGACCCCAGCACAAAGCCCCTTGCATTCTCTTTATACGCTGCTTCGACCACACCCATTTTAGCAACAGCTGCAGGCTCTGCTGCACCTGCTGCCACCATAATACATGCCACGGATCGCGACCTAGACGCAAACAATCATGCAGGGTCCTCATCTCACACACCGCCGTTACTTGATTGCTTTAAAACATTTTCGATTGACAAACCCATTAGTAGTACCAGTACCTTACACAAGTTGAATGCCCCATCCAAGGATATGTAGCAAACTTTCGGCAATGTTCTGCTACGCATCTGAGCTTTTAAAGGATTTCGGCAGCACTCCCTACGTTGTTACACAATCCATTTTAAAACACACTGCCATACAAGTGATAGACTTAAGAGGAATTTACATTTGCATTGGTCCCCCTGGTCCGTGTGTATGGCGTATTTTTCGCAGTTCCAAGCTCTATAGTATCACACACACTCATACGAACACGCACACACACATACATGCGCATACATACATAACTACACGCATAGGCTCACACGCGGAAAAGATCTCAAGTCTGTATGAACTGCAGACATACGAAATTTAGACATTTAAAAGTAAAGAATGCAACGCATTTGTATTCATTTCAATGGGATAGTATGGCAGGTTTTCAAAAAAAGAAGAGAAAAGAAAGAAAACAAAAATTAGCGTAAAGCATATACGATAAAATATTCAAACACCACCAACTCCAACTTCACCTCCATCACCACCACTACCACCTTCGCATCCATTGGCTTTATAGCAAAAGAAAACATAAATAGTAGAGAATACAACCATATAGAGAGATTAGCCTAATTGCAAACCCCTTTAATCGCACTTCATCATCTATTCCTATACATTTCTATAGCTTTTCGTTCCATTTAATGCATTTTTGAGGCGTGCTGCCATTAAACCCGCGCTCCTGCTTTTTTCTGCCAATCCTGACGCCCAATACTGTCTATACATATATTTAATTATTTGTAGTTTCTTTTTTATTGGGCAACACGGCTGTTTATATTCATATTTTATTTTTTTTAGAAAAAAGATACATGATTATCTTTAGAAGTGTATGGTTAACTGAAAGCAGAACAGAACATCGAATTAAGCATTACTCAGAACTCGGATTAGAGTCAGCTCAGACCCTCTGCACATCAAACTTTCACATACATACATAAATACATATGTACATGCAATATAGTTCATATACATACATGCACACATGTATGTGGTTGACAGCCCTTCCTCCCCCCAGATGGGTTGACAGTTGCATTAAAAACAAAAGTATAAAATCAAAGTAATCGTTATATAGGTCGGAACGAATAAACCACAAGCCGCCACATTAAAAAGAAACAAAAATTTACAATTTATTTATTATTAAACAACAAATAAATTCAGTTAAAGTTCAAGTATTAACGAAGATGAATTAAATTGTATACATAAAAGAAAGAATATTGACTTAAAAAATATTCAGTAACTCGAATGCGTTTAGTCCGCATTAGATTGAACGAGTATGTATACACAGACGTACATACATACATACATACATGCATACAATAAAAATGATGAGTACAGTTACGTACATACATATAGATACATAAATATTTTAGTGTTCAACTTTTCTGTGTATTTGGTTCCTTTATATTTCAGTTGTAAATATTTTAAGTTTTATTTAAGGACGTACTTATACATACATATATATATATATAAAAGAAAATAATGCATAATTAGTCATTTCAACAGTTAAATAAAGTGTTAATGATCAATTATCGGCAATTGTTACTAAAGGATTCTTCGTAGACGGGAATATACTGAGTAACGTTATACACACACATATGTATATTATTATTATTATAAGTTTTTGTTCCACATATGAAATGAATTTCCGAAAGAGGAAAAGCTCTAGATTTTAGGTCGATACTGTGCAAAATTCGACTAGAAGTTGTTTTTGTTCCCATCCAACCACTCCCCTGCTCTCCCTGTCGCCCTAAAAAGAAACGGAAGAACCGAAATTACAGGTGGATCGCATAACGATTGCATGGCCGAAATGTTGAAATGCCGTCGCCGCCAGCCAAAGGAGACTATGCAGAAAAGCTCTGAAAAAGTTTTTGATAGCTTTTCAACACTGTGTGTATCTTCCAAATAAAAATGGCCGAGAATTCGTACGCATGTTGCATCTAATTGCGGATCGTACACGAACCGTCTGCGTCAATCGGGAGGGACTACAGTGGTTTCTTAGGTTCGGTTCTGGGCAGTCGATTCGGCCGAAACGGGAGCGCAACGTATTTGAGTTTCAATTTTTCAAAAAGTATTTAACTGCGAAACGCCGCACCAATCAAAAAGGTTTGAAATACATACACACATATGCAAATATCATAACTAAATTAATTTGTTGTGGTGTTGAAGTTTTACCAAAAAAATTGTTTCGCGTTCAAAACTATTCACACATACTGGTAAAAGTTGCATGGCCTAAAAACGAAAATCTGTGGAATTTCGAAACATTTTTTAAGCGTACGTACATACATATGTATGTATGTATATAGTGCACATACTATACCTATGTATATAGTTGGTATTAAAAACTCTATGTACGAACGAGTATGTACATTTGTTTTGGTTGAGATTCCTTAGTTTGGCTTGACTTTTGGGGTAGGCGTTTGTAAGTTTTCCGAAACGGCAGAGAAAACCGTATATTTTTTGTACCTCATTTGATGAGTCGGCTCACACACATACACAGAGACGCAAATTTATACGCAACGGGCCTTAAAAAACAAAGCAAAAGCAAAGGAAGGAAAATAAAAATGAAATTGAAAAGAAAACAGTCGTAATACACTCACCCAAACGGATAAAAACGCACACAGAAAAATGTGGCCCAAGTTAATATTAGTACGAAAATAGAACAGAATTTCTCGATTGCAACTAGCGAATGGACAGGCGGACCGACGGAGAGACAGCACGCCTGACGGACACTTACATGCAGGGTTGGGGGTAGGGGATGTGGTTGTGGTTGTGGTTGGGATAGGTGTGTGCGTTGTGTGGGCCAAATAGGCATACCTACACCTACATATTCCTGCATATTTATGTATGTATGTACATACCACCTAGGTATGTGGCATGTCCGAGTTCAGCATGCATATGTGCCACACACTCTCTTACACACACATGAGATCGCGTGTGGATGCAAATGTGTATGGGCCAGGTGAACAAAGCTGCCATAAATAAACATACCACATACCAGCCAGAGGAGGAGGCGCCCCACGGCCCACGGCCCACTGCCCACGCCCCCCAAAGCCAAATTCAATTACTCAGCCATTGCAACTTTGCATCCGTATCTAAAGCTGTATTTGTATCTGCATCTACATACATACATACATCTGCAATAGCGAGTGTGAAAAAGAAGAGAAACAAGTGTAACAACCTTAAGTAAGCAGATAAAAAAGAACACACACTTTCCCATTTTCTCTCCGGCAGGCTGAGTGACGAAATGGAAAGCAAAAAGGTGAGTAACATCCAGAAAGAACAAAGAAACCCAAAGAACTACCCCAGCAAGTTTCTTGACCTCATTCTGCATTAATGAAAAACCATATACTAGTACAAGTAATAGGAGTTATTCGAATGTTTTTTCGTTTTTGTTTTGAAAACATGAAATTTAGTTAGCGGCATAATAAAACATCATTATTGTTATATCATTCTATTTTGGTACCAACTTATCATCGGTTTTTATATTCGTTCGGTTTATGTTGCCGAAGAGCCTAAAAAAAAGTCCCCAAGCTAGTTTCTTGACCTCATTCTCCATTTGTGCTAGACTATATAGTAGGACTTAACTCGTTCAACGCTGATTTCTAAATATTGAAGTGCTTTATTCTGAATGAAAATCTGACATTCATTTAGCGGCATAATAAAACATCATTATTGTTCTATCATTATATTTTGATATTAACTTATCGTCGGTTTTGTTACCAAAGTCCCCGAAGAAGTTTCTTCACCTCATTCTCTAATAATGCTTAACTATACATATAAGATGAATAATATCGTTCAATCCTGCTTCCGAAACACTGAAATGCCGTATTTTGAATGAAAACCTGAAGTTCATTTAGCGGCATAATAAAACATCATTATTGTTATTTCATTCTATTTTGGTATTAACTTATCATCGGTTTCTGATTTTCCGTCGGTTTATTTTGTCGAACTTTGCCAAAAATAAAACATGGGGGCACAGGTAGAAAAACAGAAACAGAAAAACTGAGTAACGAGCAGATTATTAATGTATTGCACTTCATGATGCTGGTCAATAAATATACATAGTATATATAGATATATTTATATACAATATAAATAGAGTGGGCATTAATGTGTGTGTTCGTCCGAATGGATTTTTCAATTACCAATAGTATAAGAGTGTTATTAATGCCGAGGAGGAGCATTTGATGACGATGTCCACAACAACATCAACGAAAACGGTGAAGAAGTCTTTGAAAACAACAAAGACAAAACAGAGTTTAGAAAAATTGTCCTCGAAAGAGTCGAAATCAGAGACCATTAGTAGCACCAATGCCCAGGAATTAGGTATGGATACTGTAGATGCAACAGCGGCAACGACCCCCCCAACTCCTCCTACACCGACCGGAGAGGATGCTCAGGCTAGGAAAAAGGTGAAATCGAAGAAATCGAAAAAATGTGAATACGACAATCAAAACATCTCTGTGGTAAGTACTTCTGTGGCAATCAATCATAATTTAGATAAATTCAAATATATCCTTTTTTTTTTTACAAAATTTGTATGAAACTAAAACAATGTTCTTTATTGTTAATCTATCTATTTTTCTTTCTGTCTATCTGTCTTTCTTTCCCGATATGGGAATTCGGGCTTACACTTTTCACATAATTGAATTTAAAATGATTTTGAATTTGTTTCTGGTCATATGGGAATGGTATTAATAGAATTTTGGCTCCACCTTATCTTACCTTTTACATACAATATTAATCTAAAGCTATGTACTTACAGAAAACCAGTTTCAATAAGTTTGACGCCCTCCAGAAACGCAATCTAATCCATGTACGTTCAAGCGACTCGGGTAAAGCCCAAGAAATCTTCAGTGTAAGCAAATCATTATTTAACCAAAACATTCAACATCACGTCTACCAAACGTAGCCCATTAATATCCCAAAAACCAAAGACACGATCATTCCATTCAATGTTATGTGTTATTTATTTGATTGTTCCACCTTTGAATTCGTGTAGAATCCGCAAGATGAGCAACAGACCAGCTGCCGGTTGTGTAATAAAGCCGTATACAAAATGGAGGAAGTCAAGGCTGAAAAGGGAATCTATCACAAGACCTGTTTCCGTTGTCACGAGTGTTCGAAACAGCTGAAGTAAGTCCGATTAGTTTCTGTCCTCATGGACCTATACAATTACCGATGTTCCAATGTTTTCAGATTCGACAACTATCAAATTCACGAGGGTACCCTCTACTGTACCGCTCATTTCAAACTACTGTTTGCGCCGAAGGTGGTGGAGGATGTGGACCCCAAACCTCGAAAGGCTGAGCTCATTATACGAGAAAGTCAGCCCGTCGAGTTGCCTCCGGATGTAGTACGAGGTTTGTTATCACATTATCGAAATTCTAACCGCAAATATAATCTACGAATGAGATGAAACGTTTCATTTCTAGCATCCGATAAGCCAGATCTGGGTCTTGAGGAACTGCAACAGCTAAACGTACGCTCAAGATTTCAAGTGTTCGAGGGTGCTGGTAAAAGGAGAGAGGAAGAGGAGCAACAGCTCCAACGACAGAACACAGTGGTCAAGAGGAGCACCTCGATTCTCTCCAAGGTGGCCAAATTGCAGCAGCATGGACTCAATAGCAGCATTGATATGAAATCGGAAACAGCGGAGAATCAGAATCCAGATGAATCGGGGTCGGGCAGTGAGAATAGCGATTCTGATATTGAGAACGTTGACGATAATGTGGAAGATGCAGATCTGGTGCGTTCGAAGAGACGTACCCAGAAGGAGCGACCCGTTGGACTGGGAGATGCGATGAACGACATCAAAACCAGATTCGAAACAGGACACGTGCAGTCGAAGGAGGAGAGGCGGGAGGAGCGCAAGCAGGAAATTCAGAACATTCGCTCGCGGCTATTTATGGGAAAGCAGGCCAAATTTAAGGAAATGTATCAACAGGCCGTCGCCGATTCGGAGCAGTCCATCACTTCGGTTGGCAAGAAGCCCGAAGTTGAAATTGGGGCAGCCGCTCGTTCCATAAAGGAGCGCTTCGAGAAGGGCGAGATGTTCAATGAGAAAGGCGGCAGCTCCAATTTGTCCGAAGATGCTGATGTGTTTGAGTCGGGTATATTGGCATTAGAGAAAACAATAGAGATTTAAGCTAATTCATTGACTTCTCCCCCCGCAGCTATCAGCAAGAGGTCTCGCAGCATCTTCATGGAACTCGATGCCAATGCGGAGGCTAATGGAGAGGCAGCCACATTGGATGCACAAAATGAATTGAAGAAAAATCGATCGGGCCTGCTGAGGAAGAGCAACAGCCAAGTTGAACGAGATGTGAGTAGCAAGCACCACATATGTAGACTGTTTATTACAATGTGTGTGTATTTTTAATTAGAATGCCAATTATTATTGTTATCTTTATTATGTGTGTTGTCTTCCCCGTTAGACCGCCAACGGCAATGACCAAAACAATGTCGATGTTGTGAAATATGACGAGAAGCCCGAAGATGTAAAAATAGCAACATCGGAGATAAGTGAGAAATTTAAATTCTTTGAGACCTATCGGCCTAATGAGGGCGAGAAGCGCAAATTTCGCATGACACCGCCTCGAGAGGGGGTTGTCAAGATGCCAACATCGGATTCGGACTCTGACGAGCCAGAAAAATCAACGTTCAACGATAATGTTCTGCAAAAAACACAAACCACCTCAACCATGCTTAACAAATTTCGGGAAATGGAGCAGAAAAAGTTCAAAGGGAGCAATGAATCAAATGGACCCAAGCCACTTAAGTGCTTCACTCCACCACCAGAGGATAGACGTCGCTATTACGACAACCAAAATAGCGAGGACGACGAGAGCGAGGAGAGCAACAGTGAGGACGAAAGTGCCAATGAGGACGAACCGCAGGAGTTTGCAAAATTAAGTGCCAATGACGAGGCCCTTAAAGAGGTATGCTACAAGGTCTACGAAAGAGAGAGAGAAGTACTTAGTAGAAACTATTATTATTATTATATCCTCATAGGCCCAAAATGCAGCCCGTGCCAAAAAGCTGCGTGCCAAGTTCGAAAAATGGCAAGCGAACGAAATTCAACGCGAACTGAATGAGGGCCATGTGGACATTTATTCTCAGCAGGTCTCCGATGACTCAACAATTGAAAGTACAAAAACGTAAGTCTCTATATCAAATGTTTTAATTGGCATTTGACATTGACCTTTCACAATAATGTTTATTTCTGTTATTATCGGACACAGCATTCGCGAGCGGTTTGAGAATATGAAGAACTTTGAGAGGAAATCGCCCAGTGGTCCTCGGTATCAAGTTAATCGATTTGTCGTAAGCAAACCCATAGTTATTAATTGAAGCATTTGTAATTGGTTTTTTTTTTGTTTTTGTTTTTAAATTTTTAATAGTGAATTATTCGCTGTAGAAGCATCTCGTCAATATTGGTTAGACGACGTCCCACTGCATTGGGTCAATGTGCCACCAAATAAATAAAATAAATAATTTATCCTTTAGATTTTAATAGTCTTGTAGGGCGAGAGCCCACCGCACTAACACCACTGCGTCCAAGGTAGTGTTGAGGGGTTCTGGGCTCGATGACCAGCATGGAGCAACGCAAACGCCACTGGGACAATATTTTATATGTATACATGATTCATTTTTAATGTGGCAAATACAATTTGATATCTTATTCTATAGCTTTATCCATAAATTCCAGGAATCGTTTGGCATATTGTTCAGGATCACATGTTGATATTCCATCAACATTACTACCATATTTAACGGTCTTGGCTGCTTTTGCCGCCTACAAATCAACGTATCAAGAGATTAGACTCATCAACTATTGTATAAGGGATAGAAATTACCTGCTTTTTGACGCCATACTGAGTTAGAACATCAATGATAGCTATGAAATAAATTTCGCGTCTTTCTGCAAAACATACATACACCAAATGCATAAAGTTGTAAAACAATTTAGAATTAAACCAGTGAGCATTTCTTACCTTCGATACTTGGAATGGCATATATGTCGACTTCATAAACAACTTCCTTATACTGGGCACCTCTAGGCGAGTCCGGAGGAGTGTTGTACGTCCAGCTTTGAAAAGTTTACATATTATTGGCAATCATCATTTAAGAAATTCTAACAAACTAGCTTAGTATATAGGCACGGTTTTGATCTGCTAGCGCGCTCTCACTCACACTCGCTCTAAGTATTTATCATGCTATCCTTTTTCTTCGAGCCAAATCTTATCATAATTTAGGAATTAAGTGACCCATAGCGCATTACATGCTAGAATATTAGTCAGATTCTATCAAAATAAAAAATTACTTTGAACCTAATCATTTAATTGAATGTTTGATTAAAGCTAACAAAGTGCCATGAATTGATATAACTTATAAATAAATAAAGCCGAAGCTCTTTAGAGTTTTTGCACAAACGCCACTTAATAAGTCGCAATAAACGCCGCAATCATATTTTCACTGCAATATTTATGAAATTGCTATCATTTTCAAATAATCGATATGTATTATTTTAAAAATAGATGAGCATTTGTGAAACATTGCAATGAGTAGATGCGATTGCCGAATTCATTGGTATCAGTGTAAAAATTCTATTGAAATTCTCTGAATTATACATATACATATATAAGGAGTACAGATTTACATACCATCTTTACCCATTCCATGGGAACAGTATATAAACATATTAAGGAAAGTTGACAAGTAGTTCTTAAAATTATTTACGCTTACCGTTCGCCACTATCGCATTCCTCGCTCTCGCTATTTTCGCTGCGTCCTGTCGCTTGCGCACTGTCTCCTTGCAAAGCCTCTTCTTCGGCACGTACACAGTCGTGTATGCCAACCAACAAAGAATAGTCCATGATGTGCAACTTTGTTAGGAGCTGTTGGTTAAAAATATAATTAATAAACCGATATATGTTTACAGCTGAAAAAAAGCAGGACACCCATAACTACATAGGCACCGAAAATGTATCTACAGTTTGGAAAAAAAGTCTAGTTTTACAACAATTGTATGCAACAGTTTAGTTGTATATGATGAATAGGGTATGAATTTAAATGTAGGCGGGTTAGACGAATTTAGATATTGGCTATCAACTATAAAACTCTGATTGCACAGTTTGTTGTTTGATCTGGTGCTTACATCAACATCATTGTTTAAAGTGTCCAACAATTTCTTCTTGGGTTCCTCCCCAATTTCCAACTTTATTTTCTGTTTAATAAAGTCATTATCCTTGTATGTGGGCAAGTGTTTTTCTAGCTCCTTGTCGGAGGCCTCACGATCCACAGTGCTGCCCTTTAGATCGAATTTTCTGCAATATTTATGAAATTTTCAGTAAAGTAGTGAACAACGATTTACAAGTATTTACAAGCCACTTACTTGTGAATGGTCAAATGAGAGCTGAATACGTTTCTCATTACGACAAAGTAATACTGAACGCTCTCCACGGTGATGCGGTACATGCCTAAGTATTGCGGCAATAGAGTCTTGCCGTGTCGCTCGACAACGTACTGTAAACAAAAGGCGGATTGTTAAATTGTTATGTTTTTTCAAAATATTGTGATTGTATTATTTACTGGATGGTAATGCTTGAGAAAAGCATGCATGCGCTCGATTTCCTCCGAAGTGAGGCTTTTGATGATGAAAAATTTGTCATAGCTCTGGTAAAATTGTGCTCCAGACTTGCCGGACGAGTCAATGCGAACTGGCTGCGACCGAGTAAGTGACTCGCGATAATCAACATCGTCTACACCAAATCGCTCGCGCAAATTGCGAAATACTAGGGGGCAGTACTCCTTCACCTTGAAATGTGACGGCATATTTTCTCTGTAAATGCATATATAAGGCAATTAAATTATATATGTATATGGGCGACGCACGATGGTGTGTCAGGGCAGATGTCGCAATTGTTCTTACTTGTTGAATAAATGATTATCGACTTTTATTTTGGAATAGGCCCTGAAGTCATCTGGGAGCAGCATCACTGGTATGTTCACATGACTCAATTCGTTTATCTGAAATATTTACTCTAAATTAATGGCACTTTTAGTGCAGGTGGGGTTGCCCCGGTACATACAGTATGATTTATGCCCCACATAAAGACGCTTAGAATCGGCTCATTTGCTCGGAATAGTTTCACCTTTTGGTGCTTAACACGGAAATGCTTTTTCTTCAAGATGCGCGGCTGCGACGAGGACGAGATCTTTTTATCCATGTCTCTGGCTGGCTAATGTTGGTTTGCGTCTGCTCGAAAAAGCCAACAATTAAATATTGTTCTTCTAGCACGGGCACTCACAAATTTTATGGTATGTATGTATGTACATATGCATGTATAGTATGTATATCCATACATATACATATTGTATTGCTGCATGTATATGCATATGCATATGTATGTGTGTGCGTGTGAGTATGAAATGCTTTTGCATATCGAACTTACATCAAGTTAAGCAAAGTTAAGACTAATTGTGAGTCCTTTCATGTGGAACATTGATTTTGATTGTGCCCAATTGTTAATCAAATTATTTATCAATTCAATGAAAACCAAAATCACTAATGCAGTTTTTCACGCAGATATTCTATACACAATTTTCGCGATTACGATAACTACCATAGAAAAGGTAGCCCAGGAATCGCATTATTCGATCTAAAAGTTATCGGGTGTGTAAGTGTGCAGTGTTGTACAACTTGGAATCAACCCGAGTTTTTCCATATGTGCGTATCTATGTGTACGTACATTTGGGTATAGCCATTAGATACATACATATGTATGTAGATATTAATGTACTATCTAGTCACAGGACTCTACCAATGCTAATGCCAGGGCTTATGCCCTTATGTTTCAGGGTATCAGGTACATTTCATTCTGAAAACGTTGCTCATCTCTAAAGTAAATACATATACTTATAAATATGTATCTATGTATATATACATGTGCATGTGTATACATATATTGATCATTGTTACTGACTACTGGTTTTCTCACTTCTTTTGAAAGCTCTTTCCCATAATAGCCCTAACCCGTGTGTCTGTAGTCGTTTGTGGACTCGCCTACAGCTGTGACGTGCTAGTGGAAGTGGCTCTTGCGAAAATGTCGCAACGTATTCAATTAGGTTCAATCACTTACTGATTACTAATTGCTAAGGACGGACACCAACACCAAAGAGATCGTGTTGTTGTTGTTGTTGCCTGTGCGCCAAATATTTAAATTCACAAGATCACTATAAACTTTGCACCTCTTACTCGTCCGCTTGAAGTTGGAGTCGGCGTAGCGATGGCCGAGTCCGGTATTGATTTGGGCTACGACATGGCGATCGATTTAAACTATCTTCAAGATTCGGATATGGACTTTTTAACAAATGTTACAGTTGCTGGACGTAATTCTGGAGATGTAGAATTCTATGAATTGAAATCAAAAAGCTCTCTACCGGAGGAAAAGTGAGTAAATTTACAAATTTAAGTAAATAATGTGCGAGGTTGATATGTACATACATACATACATATATATGTATACCGATAGATACACACATACATATAAGCAAACGACATGCGCACACAAACACATAGCCGCTTCACCAATTTTATTTTGCGCATGATTAACGCTCTTTTGATATCTTATCAGCCAATGGGGATTTATACAACGTTCTTTCGAACGGGTTTTGTCGCTGTGTGCGTCTGGCTGGGCTGTCTTTACAGCTGATACCTCTACCCTAAAAATCAAAATGCGTGTAGGACATTTAATCGCACATTCATATTTATACGTTATAAACTTATAAATGTATGCATGTAGATATGTATGGATGTATGTTTGTGCATGCATGTCTGTATGTGTGATAATTAACAATGTCCGAATGCTTGCAAAGTGTTCGAGCTGACGTGAATTCGACTTCAGCCACTTGGACACACACTGAGCTTTGCCTGGCTATAGGCACGCGTTCCAATACATATGCATGAATGCACATACATATGTGCTAATTAAACTTATATAAATATAATATTTGTGTGTTTATGGGCGCTTCGTTTTGTACATATGTACATACATATATAGTATATACATAGTTAGTCCCCAGCGGTAACAAACTATAAGAACCGTTAGGCTAGCAGTTAAAACGATCGACAACTGGCAACTCTGGAGAGCATTACTGAGGATATCTCAAATGAAATTTTGGCACCAGTGGCAACCATTTAAATCGAAATACGTTACAGAAACCCTGACACAGAGGGAGAGAAAGAGAGACGAAAGCTCATGGTAGTGCGCATGTGCCATTAATAGCCAAAATATAAGATCGGGCATGGTATATATGTATGTACACATCGCATATATATTCACCATAATACACATATTCACAAATGGTCCGGCATGTTTACAGGGCTACCGAATCTGAATTATCATATCAAACTTGAACTGCATATATAGAGAAATTGCGCAGAATCTGTAGGCATTTCAATTATTTGTAGTGGTATATATACAATAATTTTAGAAATTTTTGGTTAAGCAGGCGAGCAGACACCCTGTATGGGCACCCGCTATAATTATGTTGGTTGTCGCTGGTGTTTTGTCGGCACTCGTTTGTACTATTCTGGCTAGAATACACAAGATCAAGGTCTTCGCGGTGCTTTGTACTCTCAAGGGGTCGAAAAAGAGGATTTTAAATACATTTGTTTTGCTCACTAACTTTGCCCAAATCGTTGACAGATTTTAGAGTGGCTGATGGAACGTTCGCTGCTCTTTAGGAAATTCGTTATTAGTGTATCCAAGTTAGTTCGTGTGTGAAGTGAGCGCTAGACAGAATACTAAAAAAAAGAGGAAAATAGAATACACATTGTGGACACACATTTTTTTTAATGATCGATTGAGCGATCATGTTCTCCTACTGGGGTAAGAAAAATACCCAGCCCGCTCAAATGGGCGGGGATAGAGGTACGGAAAAGAATACGTTAACAATTGGATCGAACGAAAACCAACAACAAACATACGATATGCCAGCCCAGAGCCACGGATCAACGGAAACGACGGATGTAGCGGACACAGCAACATGGGATGCGGATGTGGGCGACACACAAACGGCGAAGCAATTGTCACCCACACCTGAGAATCGTCAACACGAATTTCAAGAGTTTTTGAGGCGTGTGCAGACACTGCACATTCCCCGTGAAGGCACAGACACAGTGCAAGCGCCACTTCCGGATCATATGGCGCTAAATGATGGTTCAGCCATAGAGGTGGGCGTGGAACCATCGACGCTAATGGATTTTGATGAAAATAGCGATACTTGCGTCACAACAGCTGGACCATCAACAGCAAATCAGATACATCCAGCGGCCCTTGAATCTCAATCAGCGTCTAGGCCATGGGCAAATAGCGAAAAGTCAGCGCCTACGACAAACATCAGAGTTACCGTTGGCATAGACAAAGATTTGGAAATGATTCTCGAAATGGATCCAAGTATTGTAGATTTAGGTGATATTTCGGCGACTGAAGCGACAGAACCGCGCGTTGTAGGCCTGCCTCCGCTTACAGGAGGGTAGGTATAACGCTCCAATATTAAAAACTATGCATATATAGATTAACAGATAATACGCTACCAGCGCCCACACACAAACTAATACTGAAATTTCAATGCCTGTTCTACTGATTCTCTCCATTCTACCCTCTTCTTTTTTTTTTGTTCTAGACCAAATTTCAAGAACGTGGTCACTACGTCCCGCACCCAACTGAGGCTCGCCCTCCAGCGCGAACAGCAACAACAACAGCAAATGCAAAATGTTTGTGTGGGAGGACCATCGGATGTCATGGGCAATGGCAATAGCAATGGCAACAGCATGTGCGATAGCACTGCCTCCAGTCTGGATCAAATACTTATGCAAAAGGATCGCATGCCCACCTCAAGCCCAGTGCCGCTCAAAGTACCGCTGCAAAGCATTGGTGTTGATGTTCCCCCTCAAGTGCTGCAGGTGAATAAACCGTTAACCAAAGCGTCATCCACTCCACTTGATATGTAATTGCTAATGAACCTTTATTTGTTGTACAGGTTAGCACTGTCCTCGAGAATCCCACCAGATATCATGTTATACAAAAGCAAAAGAACCAAGTGAGGCAGTACCTTAGTGAATCATTTAAGCCATCGCCTTGGAATTGTCAAAATTTTGATGTAAGTGTGTGTGTTTCGTGTGTGTTGCGCTTGAGGCAATTCTTTTAAACTTGCTTGCTAAAATTGACGAGCCCCCACAAATACCTAAATACATACATATGTATGTATGTATGTACATACATATGTGGAATTGTTAAGGCTTGCCAAAAATTTAAAACGATGTGAAGAAAATTCGTATTTGAGCTCCATTTACCGGAATCGGCTGTCATGTTGCAAAGGGCATTTCACAAAACTCGTATTAAAGTCTGTGCATGGGAATTTAATATTATTGCCACTTTTTATTGCAGAATAAGACCGCAAATACCTCTGCTTCTACCGGAAATCTACAGAGCACAGCTCTAGCCAATAGAGGAGCTCATATAGATCGGCCAAATAGTTTCGGCGGAGATGCTGCCTCAGCAATGAGTAATTTCAACAACTCGCCATGCAATATGCAGCTAACACCACAATCGGGACCGAACTTAAGGATGTCTTTATTATCGGATGATTCGGTCCACAATTCGCCGTTTGGTGGCGGTGGCTGTCCAAGTAGTGGCAGCTGCAATCCAGGCAATCAGTTCTTAATGGCTGGCATGGATCAGAGCATGACAGAGCCAAATGGATTGAAACAGAAGAATCAATTGTTCAACAAACTTAATTCAAACTTGAATTCTTCCGTGGGTGCTCGATCTTCGGCCGGCATCGGAAATGCAATGCGTAATAATAATTATTCTGGAGCTACCACGGCAAGTCCACTGCATTGTACGTCAGCTCCCATGTCTCCGAGTCTGAGTTCGGTGGCCACGAGTGCCTCAGAGGTGAGTCCAAAAAAATGTCAATCCCTAAAATACGTATATTCGCCGCCTTCATCTTTGAGAAATGTTTTTAAATTAAATTGTCTAAGTGTTTTTTCTAAAGTACTTCAGCAATGATATTATTTTAGTGGGTGTGAACGAGAAAGCAGTAGCGTTTAAATTGCGCAAATTCAAAACAGATAAGAAAGTTGTTCAAAAGTTGAGGCGCAATAGTCTGCAAACTTGTTCAAAATTATTCCTATTAAATTACTTTATCTGCAGAATTAGAAGAATCTAATTTTTAGGCATATATTTGCATAATTGCATAATTCTGCTTACAACTTTGCACAAGAGTGTCTAACCACATAGTATTTTGATATTATTCTGTAATTTTCATTTCCATAATTCCATAATTATCCGCAACCGTTGGAGTAAAGTGGTTTCGCGATCTTAACATTTTTCAATTAATCGTCTGATATTGATCCGAGAATTCAACAACTTAGAAGAAACAATAGTATCAGTGTTGGTAATAAAAATGTACTTCACTCCAGATTCTTGGGGCTTTAATCATACAACTGTACTTAGGTAAGATAATGTCTTGCTATATAATTGCAAGCAATATAAATTGACTTCGCTAATTACATTGCAAGAATCAGAATGCATTTTTTGTTTTTACTAACATTAAATACATTTCGAATATACGAACTTGATGAGATTATTCAGTTACAGGAAAGGATTTTTTTGCTATTTGATATGGAGATTATAGTAATTATATATTGCTTGCTATACCTCAATAGATTTATATGCACTTAAACTTAATTTTATATGAAAAACGTAGCCCCTAAAGGCTATACAAAAATATCTTTAGTACACGAAATCCCAATTCGATTTGGTTGACTGTGGTAATGGAAGTTTTTTATATGGCTTTTAAATTACTTTATGTGTCAAAAAAAACAATAATTATACGATCTTTTTTTATAGCTTAAAAAAGCATTCTGGGGGTGAGTCAGACAGGAAAATAATTTGTTTATATAATTGGTCGATTTAGCGGGTATGTCATGAGAAATAGAACTGTAAAAGGTTTTTGCACGTTCCCATTAGAATCCAATTGGCGTTGACTGGACTGGAAATTAACGTCATGGCAGACATACATATGTACATATGTACTTACATACATATGTATGTATGTTATTTTTCTAATGATCAATTATCTATGCAAATTATTTTAGAATGTGGGGATGTGGATTTGTCATACTGTTACTATCGCCGCATTGATGTGTCAAAAAAAAAAAACAACCAAAATAAGAGTACTTATTGCATAAATCGTATTTGGTACGTTTTTTGTTGTTGTTGCTTTTTTCTTTTTAATCAAGTGGCATCCCCCTTTGGTATTTTAAAACGGAGCGTTGCCAGCTCCGAGCGATAAAATTATAACGTCTTTCTGTCAGCGAGTTGGCATGTCCGAAACATTTTAAATTATTGTAAGCAGCGAATGACGGTTAGTAGTAATTCGTATTTCGAGGCAAGTGGAGTTCTCAGCTGTGGTGTCGAGTCATCGTCATCGTCAATCGGCTTTCGCGTCAAATCGCAGCGGTTTTTTGCTCAAATTGAATTCCTAAGCTCAACTTTATAGAGCATTGATGTTTCCATACCTATGCAGAAGAATTGAATTTAAAATTGAAAAAGAACGGAGAGCGAAAAAAGTAACTGCCTTAACTTTGAACTAAAAACTAACTGAACGATTCCTACTTTTTGTTGTTGTTTATTGTTTTTTTTGTTGTTGTGCTGCATTGCGTTCAATTGATTCGCAATGTACCGACGTCGGTGGTAGTGATGCGGATCCGGGCACGGGTCCAGTGAAACGTATTATTAATATCATTTTTTTTTCCGCCATCATAATTGCTGTTATTGTTATTGTTATTATTGTTGTTGTCAGTTATTATAACATACATACATACATACGTACGTACTACAAACATACATACATATGTGGCTGTTGCGGTAGGACAGGCGAGTGAAACAAAAAGACGAGGCAAGGCTTAAGAAGAAGTCCCCCAGATCTCAAACAAATTCCAAAACCAATACCTTCAGTATTTTTGAATTCAAATCGCGTCGCAGTTCACCAAATTGCAAATCACAAATCGTATTCGTAGTCGAAGTCGCATTCGTCACTGCTGTATACTTGTACGAGTATATACACATAATATATGATATATAAAGTCAGAGTGGTCCGAAAAGTGAAATCGAGGTCTGAATGCACGTGCTACCGTGGATATCTGCTACCACACTGTCGCCAAGGCGCAGCCGTCGTGCCGTAACAAAAACTAACGCAACCGGCACTGGGACCGGCATCGGCATCGGCACCGGCACCGGCATTGGCATCGGCATTGGCATTGGTAGCGACACCATCGGTAACGATTCGGCAACATCCAAAATCCTGAGCGGTACAAAGAGCTCTTCGGCCTCATCATCATCAGCATCATCGTCATCATCATCGTCAGAAGGACGGCAAAGCCGACGAAATAATATGCCGGTACTTAGTATTGCAGCTCGTCGTCAAACCAAGGTAACTTAGTTGTTTTGTTTTTCTGCTTGTTTTTTTTTTCTTTTTGTTTTTTTTTTCTTTTGAAATACGCCTATTACCACCACTATGCTATTGCTTGCTATCAGAGCAGATTTGAAGAGGGTTCGGCTGGGCGGGGAGAGGGCCTTTTGGCATGCTAGGGAATTCTAAGCGCGATGCATGCAAGTGGAATATACATACAGATGTTGTTTTTAATTTTCTGTATATGTACACATATACGATATATGAATACAAACATACATACATACATACATACATAATATAATAACATACATACATATCTATACAATAATGGTGAACAGCTGAACGAACGAAGCGACAAAGCGACGATCGACATACGACAACGAATGAACGAACAAATGAACAACAAGTGAGCGAATGCTTGTGCATATTTACGATTAATTATAATTAACAAATATTTGGCCAATTGGTATTTAACGCTTACACATACAGATACAAATGCATAGAAGCATGCCAGCTCAATCAGTTTGAGTGTGTGCGTGTGTGTATTGATATATTGGGTTTACGCTGGTATGATCCATGCCACATATATAAATATTAGCGATCTTTTCGCTGCTTTTTGATGCTTAATTAAGGCGACACGACGCACAACAAAAATGTTAATGAGTACTAAACATAGCGTCATGCACGCACACACACACACATACTCACTGTATGTACATATATAGTATATATGTATATTGTACATATGTATGTATGTACACATATCTATCTATTAACATGCATTGTTGTTGTTTTTATTTTTTATTTATTTTTTGTTTATCATGGATGATAGACACTTAGTAATTATTGTTATTGTAGGAGGAGTAGTTGGGAGCAGTTGGGGGGGGGGGGGGGGGGGGGGGGATGGGAAAGAGTCAGTCTTTGGAGTCTGTGTAGTTACATTTAGCCCTACGATTTGCAAGCAAGTAATAAAAACTCGGATATCTGTTGATGTTGTTATTATTGTTGTTGTTGTTGTTATTGTTATTTTGATTTTATATTAGAAATTTCATTTTGCGAACCGGTTTGCTCAAGAGGTTTAGCTGCTTGAGCATTTGTTGCTGGATTCAAAAAATTACAAAAATAAAAAAGCTCTGACTTTTGCTGTTGCCGATCGCTGCTGCTGCTGCTATCGTTGCCAATAACAACAACAACAACAACAGTAGAGACAACGTCAACGAGAATGTCAATAAATAAATCTGAACAACATTTCAAATCAATCGTCGTTATGTATTTATTGAATTGACCCAAATTGTGAGCAGTTGCCCTTATACACCCAACATGTCGGGGCTTCTACCCTTTTACAAAAAAAAAAAAAAAAAAAAAAAAGAAACAAAAAATATAAATAAATATGTGCCAGAAAAGTAAATGAAAAGCAGAAATCACTTGGCAGAAAAGAAAGAACGAAAAAAATGAACTGGGCTCTTTCTCCTCTTGATAATTCTTCATTCAGAGACTTCTCGCATTTTTTTGTTGTTGTTGTTGGTGTTTGTGTAATTCACATCAAATTTCCCGCATTCTTTGCAGGGTGTGCCTTAAAACGTGTGTATATACATATACACATACACATATACATACATACGTGTATATATGTGTGTGTACTTATTGTTGATTTATTTATTTTGTTTGCCGGGCGGGACAGACGTAATCGCTTTAAGATTTCTGAAGCTTAGATAAGGTTTTTAACAATTTAGGTTCTCTTCTTCTTCTTTTATTCTTTATTATCGCTTAGGCCTTCATAATACACACGCACACACACACACACACACACGCACACACATTTAGCAGATAAATAGCATAGATACAGCTAGTGGGTGCCTACTCTTTATAGTGCGCGAAGATTTACGTCATTATACACAGAAATCTGACTGATCTGATAGTGCCCGTGTCCCTGTCCATGTCAGTCATTCTCTATCTCCACCCCCCCTCGCTCCACAAAGATGACGACTACAGGTGGTTGAGCGGGATGATGAGAAGTTGAAAAGAAGATGGGAGGCTTTTTTTTGCACCATGCGCTAATTTTTGGGGGCATTTGGCCCAACAATTGACGCCTGCAAGATAAACTCTTACAAAACACATTCTATTTATTATTGTACGCCGCACAACACGCAGATACATACATAACTATGGTATGTTATACATACAGACAGATATACAGCCGTATTAATATGGGATGGATGCGTGTCTTCTCTTCTATTAATCTTTTCTGTTCTTTTTTGGTTAATGCTTATCGTTGAGGAACACAAATTGACGCATTTTGTTGGATCGACCTGCCTACCAACCCCCACCCCCCCCTCCCCCCCACTCCACCCCCACTTCTTCAGCTCGAGGCTCGACACGATTTGCGACGGTCTCCGGGTCCATGGGTGTCTCAATAACTGTAACCGTAGCCTCGGTCTCTTCGTCTGTCCGTCTGTCCGTCAGTCCGTCTGTTTGTCTGCCTGTCTATCTATCTGTCCGTCCTTCCCTCTGCATGGGTGTATGTGCGTTTACAATGAGGCGCCCTTATCACAGAGTAATTAATTACTTATAAAATACATGAAGTGGCAGTTTGTATTCCATTTATAAATAAAAGTCTATACACACACATATACATACATACATTCATACATACAAGTATATATGTACATATGTATATACTCGCGAACGTGCAATGACAATAAAATAAAATATTTAAAAACAACAACATCAACAAATAAGGTTACACACACACACACACACACACACACACGCACACGCACATATACAGACCATATACACGACATTACGCAATTCATTTCTTTTCTTCAGCCCTCATATCGGAGGCCCGGGGACCGAGCAAATTAATTTATTACATGACTTACGCAAAAGCTTCCAGCTCCATGCTTTATGGGCGATATAGTACTCGTATGTACTATAAGAAGCGGGTGCTGTTGTTGGTGCAAATATAGTATCGCATTCTGTATAATTGCATTTTTCTGATATTGCCAAATTCCAAGAGTGTTCCCCCACACACACATACTTGTATACAAATGTACATTTGTACATACTATATATGTTTGTTTGTATATATCTTTTGCAATAATTCAGAAATTTAAACCGTAAACGATCCGCACACTACCACTACCTGTTGATTGTTGTTGAGTCACGCATTGTTTTTTCCAGACCCTGGACATGTTTCAGTCATTCCCATTCAGTCTCGTCAATTAGTCAATCGGTCGATTAGTCAATCAGTCAATCGGTCAATCAGCTAAGATTATATTTAAGTTATTTTTGTTACTTGCCGTTATCTGCGAAACGTGTGTTTGATTTGGTTTTTTTTTTCGGGCTTTATTTATAACAGCTTTACCTATTACTGCTCTACAATAACAACAACGACAACAACAATAGCAATAACCACAAATCCTCCATGTGCCGCTCGCCTCTTACGCAAACGCTGATTGAAATGCTTTCAGAAACCCAATTGGTCCGACTTGGAAACGGCCCAGGTACAGCTAGTCGTAGTAATGCCCGCCCGCCCGGCCGGACGCCCTTGTGGGCGTGCACATACAAACAAATATACATACATACATATATGTATATACTATATACATACATATGTACATAAGTACATACATCACTTCCTAATACCATTGACTGACAGACGACTACCCAGCCGGCTTCGGTTTCGGTTTCTATTTTGACAACTGCAAAATTCCATTTAGGTAGGCTTACATATAATATGTATGTACATATGTACTATATATCTAAGGAGTAGTTGGGTGGTTGGGGGCGGTGTGAGGGACGAGCTGCTAGTGCTGTTGCTAATGCTATTGCCATTGCCGTTGACGTCTGACGTCTGACGGTCGTTTAAGTAAGTTAATTGATTTTTAAGCTAGCCTCTAGCTTCTAATGCGTTATGTAAACGGTAACTGCAAATTGGAAACGACAATCGAAATATATACATATACAAAAATGTACAAAAAAATAAAAAAAAAACAGTTCTGCCGATAATCACAGATCGGATATGTTTTCCCACATACGCGTATGCATGTATAGTATAGTATTTATGTTTATACATATGCAGGTGCTTATGTAAATACATATGTACCGAGAATTGGGAGAGGGGGAGCTGGAGAGGGGGGGGGGGGGGTTGGAGCACGTCATTGCTTGGCTTTGTTTGTTAACTTTAAAAATCTGCTCAGATGTCTGGCTGGCGCTTATCGAGCTTTAATGTTTATGCCAACCCAATCATTAGATTACATAAATAAATAATCATCATTCTCTGTTGTATACATTATTAATAATAAATGCCAATTTAACAAAAAAATGTGAAAAATAATATTTCTGTGTGTTTGTTTCTATGCTTGCAGCAACCCTCATACTCTTTCGACAGCGATGTAAGTGACTTTAATTTAACAATTACCATATATTGATTGATATTTGAACAAATCGGACTATAATTGCGGCCATTCTTTGTTTGGTCCGTTGTTATGCATTTGCCCAATTATGTGAGGGACTTTGAGAGTCCACTGACTGCAACCAATGTGTCGATTAATGAAATAACCATAAAGATTAGGGAATAGGACGAAAGATCCATGGAAAAAGTGAATGTCGTTGTGTAAGAAGAAACTCTTTTGATCTCAGCTGGGAACCAATGGTATAAGACTGGTAATCCAGCCAGAGGTGGAACTGCTCTCCCATCATCACCTCAGCAGAAGTGTTGTCAAAAAGGGAGAAAGACTTACAGGACTCTGGCGCAAGGACTCAAATATTCCTATACCTTTTTCGCTTTTCCGCTTTTAAATAATTTATTTCAAATTAAGATAAAGATTCGAATCTGGTTGGAGTTCTAGCTAAGACAGCTACTGTTGTAGCTGGCAGACTAGCCCTATCCTTGCTACATTCCTGGATGTATGAAGGAAAACAAGAAAAATGCTTATATAACAATATGCAGCTTTATAAATATTCTTTCAAGAATGTCAGTAGTTGACAGCTACAAAATATAACTAATTGACGAAGAATTGTTGATATTGATTGAAGTTATGATACTCTATATTCGAAAGAGTCAGGGATAACCAAATTCTTGATAAGCATTCCAAAAAAGAACAGACCTATTTTCTATACTAACAGCCGATACATAAATGTTTGTGTAAAAAAACTATAGGCAGGGATAACTTTTCTGTAGGGTATTCCCCAATCGGAGGTAATTTTTTGTAGTTAGATTTGATTTATATTTGTTGGTTCATTGTTATCAGTAATTGCAGCTTCAGATCTTTTGAGCAGAAATTAATAACGCCAATAGATCAGCTTCAACTTCAGCTTCAACTTCAGGTTCAGGTTCAGGTGCAGGTGGCAGACACAGTTGCCGGCCGGTCGGAGCAACTTAATGTTCTTCTATATAGACACACACACATGTACATATGCATATACTATACATGCAAGTATGTGTGTGTGTGTGTGTGTGTCTGTGTGCAAGTGCACTCATACATGGGCGCATTGAAACGCATGCGTGAAGAGAATGGCTAGTTTTGGCAGACTGTTAGACCAGACCGGCTGACATTGGGGACTCTAGAATCATATGAATACATGCATACATACATACATGCATACATACATACATGTATGTACATACATATGTTCGTTTGTACATCAGCCGCCAATATCGCCAATAAAAATATCAAATGAGACGAAAACAAAAGCACAAAAATGCACGTAATTTGTGCAATGTGCAGTCAGGTAGGTGGGCGGGCGGTGGGGCGGGGGCGATCAGTTCGGTCGGACGGTCTGTCGATCGGTCGGTCTGTCGGCTCTGACAAATTCGAAGTTGTTGTGCTTTGTAGCCTCGAGGCCGGCTATGAAAACTGAGCGACGATTTGATTGTGCGTGTGTGTTTTCGGGTAGAGCAGTGGCCGGGCAGGGTTGGGTAGGGTAGGGTCGGGGGTAGAGGTAGTGGCATTGGCCGTGTCAGGGGTAGAGTGGTGGGGAGGCGGTCTTCGATTCTGGCGTATCGCTCGATCGAGCCTAAAAGCTTGAGCTTGAAAGCGAGCGCAACGCATGCGAAATGTTGTGTCAAGGTTCCAGTTTCGTCATTGTCGCAGTAGACAGAAGCGGTGAGTGGAGTGATCGTGGCTGTGGATATGGATGTGGACGTGGACGTTGCCAAGCGACCCACTCAACAAGTGACAGACAATACGTCATTGCGTGATATGCGCAACAGTACAGTATTATCTTTAAAATACTCGCACTTAACCCAGTGGTGCCCCCGTAAGCTAAATGATCATTTGTGGTTTTTATTTTTTTCTAAAATTAAATATTTTTTATTTTGATCAATTTTGATATCCCCGATCATAATAAAGCCTTTTTTTCAGTGTCATCTGCTACCATTATCTTTTGATTTTCTTACCATAAGAGGAAATTCTACAAAGTTGTTGAACATTTGACCATCTTCATTAGAGGCCATAGATCACTAATTGGTAATCAAGTTTGGTCGCTAATCGATAAACAAAGATCATAACCGTACAAACCGATTTCTGATCCAGTTTAAACGCGAAAAGAACTGGAATTCGTCCCATACAGTGTAAGCAATACTCGTAAATATGAATAGTTGCTCACAGATTAGCATTCGAAATTGTGTTAAGAATGCATATAATCTGGTTGGATTATGACCATTACTTAAAGCGATATCTTTATCGATTTCCTGCGAATTTCTTGCCAATCAATGATAAAAATTCTCTGGTGGATTTATGCAATGCATTATTGCATTGTATTTGTTTTGCGCTCCACTTAAAAGTTTCTTTATGAAGCGGTTTGTACTGCCACTGGATGATGGTTAATTTTTATGCATTGCGTGGGTGCAGATATTTGGTTCGGTTCGGTTCGGTTCGATTTGGATGTGGATGGGAATGGTTTTTGAAACGTTGCAGCATTATTGGGGTTTACATATGTATGTATGTATGTATAAAAAATGAATGCATCATCAGCCACTGTTCCAGTGAGTGTTTGAACTCGAAATTTTATAGGGGCACACGCATACATACATATGTACATATGTATGTATGTACTTACATATATAGACACGAGTATATGCATGTATTTGGTATGTTCAGATACTACACCATTCGGGTAATTGCCCTGCCACAACATGCACAAGTGTCGTCTGAACGGTCTGAGCGGTTCGGTGTTTGCATGGGAATTTAAAAAAAAAATTAAATAAAAAAGCTCCAAATCAAAAAATACAAAAACCAAAAACAAGTTTAACAAATGTGTGTGTGTGTCTGTGTGTGTGTGTGTGTGTGTGTGTGCTGAGTGTACTGTGTGGTGTATTTGATATCGGAGCCACGTCGCGATCGTTGGCATTGCCGATGTGTAAGTGCAAAATTAGCTAAAACTGAAATCTTATCGGGCGTCTCAGTCGCAGTCACAGTCTCAGTCGCAGTCGCAGCAAGTAATTAGGTACGTTATACTTACATACATACATGTGTACCGCATTACCATTACCATTGCGCGTGCGTGTGTCTCTCTCCTTCTCTACGTACGTGTGTGTGTGTGTGTGTGTGTTTGTGTGTGGTGTGCGGTGTTTGTGGTGGGTGGAAGGGGGAGGGGTTTGTGTAATTTGATGATCAATCACTTAAACTACTATTTATTCAAAGTTTATGTCGTCCATTGCGTTTTCAAGTTTGCTTTTTGTATTCTTGACACGGGCCATGCGATAAAAGGAGTGAAGTGGTGGGGGAAGAAGAGAATAGAGAGACATTGGCGATCGTGGCAGGCGTCGGCGGCTACCCTATGAAGTTGGTGGCAGTCGCATCAATATAAAGACAAATGGCGACGTATCAAGGATAAACAAATGGTGCGTGCTATTGTGGGCGGGAATGTACGCGTACGTCCCCTTCCTATCTGATTTTAGATTTCGATTGTGAAAGGCAATTTAATGACATGTCTGTTGACAATTAGAGTAGCCCCCAACTCCGGCCTTCCCTTAATTGATCTGAGATACATACATATGTACATATGAACATACATATGTATATGTATATAAATATCTATTTTGAATCGCTCAATTGTGGCAGCACGTTTTCCCTAACTGACCCAAATTAGCTCAGATCATCGACTCGAATCTTCAGACACGCTTCTTCCATTGTTCTTTAAGTTCAATACGAGTATGTTAATGCTTCATCTTCTTTATCTTGTACATTGTGTATTTGTAGAAATTGTTAAAAGCAAAGCACACTACCTACATACATATGTGCCCCACAGCGTGTTATCGCCAGACTTCACTTTCTACTTCCATAAATATAAGTTCTTGATGTTGTCTCCCTGCCTAGTCGTTATAGGACATTGTTGTCCAATTACCCGAAACTGGCAGCCCAGTTTCAAGGTAAAGCCAAGCAAGATGTAATTTAGAACCGGTTCAGCAACCAGTTGACTCGACTCAACGAATCAGATATCAGCTCTGCATTTGCATATCCTCATCATCACTATCATAATCATCATCTTGTAGTGCCAGGCCGGTAGAAATGTTGACAATAAGTACTAGTCAGAAATTTCTACATATTTTAGCCAAGCAATTGCGCTACACAATGCAATAAGCTGTGTTGCAAAACTCTCCAAACGATGCTGAATGTAGCTTGAGATGATCGATAGTATCATAAATATTTGGTATTTTCCAATTTCATTTATCGATCCCCTAAATATATCAGATTTGTTATTATATTTCAATTATAGATGTTTTCTATTAACAATTAGCTAAAAAGAAGCGCGTTCAATTATTTTCGGAGGATTGAAGAAATTAAGTACGGTTTTCATTCCTCTTTAAATGATATTGTGTTAAAAAAAAGCACCAATAATTGCATATTTGGTTTTGCTTTGATTTGAAATACCAGCAATTAAAACAATATTTTTAACATATTCCACATGGAATAATTATTCTTTGCCGAATTCTCTTTTACATACAACTGTTGCTTGGTTGTGTTGCATTTTGGATTGTTTGAAAAAGGCAATTATTTTTTGGTCATTACTCGCCTCTAATTAAATGAAAAATCAATCATGTCTTAATAAATTCTATTTAGATGTGTTTTTAATTATATCTAATTAAATCCATATTACCATTCCTGGGCAACTGTTCGCACACAAATCGGTTATTTGCTGCCTCATCAGCTTCATTTTATAAGATATTTCTCAGTATTACTCGTAAGTATTTATCTCATCGGGTATATCCCGCACTTCCAATGACGAATTGAACTATTAAGCTTATTTATAAAAATCGCATTAAAATGGTATAAAAGACAGAAAAGAACAGAATAGATAAACAAAAACAACCACAAGTCATGCAAACGATAGTAGCAATCGAGTAGTTGAGAAAAAATCCCCACTTCTCTGAAGTGCGCGACTCTGCATAATACCTCACCTACAATATCGGGGGCTCAATTGTCGGCTCAGCTCTGTTCGACACATTAGCTTTGATTTGTTAGCCTCTCTACGCGGAGAAATATTGACAGAGGAAAACACAAAAAAAAAGAAAAAAATGATGGGCTATTTAAAACATTTTAACCTTGGTGTGGGAGGGTGGCTAAATGAATGCCCTATCAACTATAACTGGCTCTCTACTTGTTCGTCCGTCTGTCAGTCTCTGCTTCTATGTGTGTGTGTGTGTGTGTGTGTTTCCGTTACGAGCAATTTGCATTCAAAAATTTATATGTTTGCCTGTAATTACCTTTGCATAGGAAAAAGTTAGTAATCGTTGCATACGCATTGCCCCGCAAAAAAAAAAACAACAACAACCAACCCCCGCCACCCTGCCGCCCTACCTCCCTCCATGACTCCATCACCCCGCCCACCAGCATACTACAGCTATATAGCCATAGCTATAGTCATAATCAAAAATCAAATTAAATGGAATTCGTTTCAAGTACACGGCACTGGGCACTGTGTGCGGCGATGTTAATTGGTCGTGCGGCCAATGAGAAAAAAAAACCACACACATACACACACATAGCCGACTACTACAAATACTATCTATTGGCAACACACACACACAACCAGAGACACACACACAGATGTACACAGCCACAACAAACAGACAATTGTGTTTTCCATAAATTAAATATTTTTCAATGTTTAACTGCAGCCGCAATGATGGGCAGTGGACGGATGGACGGGCGGGTGGGTGGTTGGTTTGGTGGAGTTAGTTGTGGGCTTCGGCATGAATTTGGCAGGTTTTTTCTATTATTGTTTGTTTTTGTTGTCGCTGCCGTTTTTCTAATGTTTTTCTATTTTTTTTTCCTATTTTTTGCTCATTTTTGTTTGACACGCTCGAGTGTGCATTAAATCAAATTTGATGCCCTACGGAAATAATGGAGATTATCGTTGGAGCTCTACTGACTGCCTCTTTGTACGCATTTTGTGAATGAATCTTTTTACGATTATTATTTTTGTGCACACTCTGTCTAAAGGCCTTCTACGTCCGTTCACATCATATGCAAATTGCATTCCTTTCCAGCTTCAAAGTTTTGTAAAACACTAGCGATAACATTGTCGTATTTAGCTGTGGTAGGATAGATAGATCGATAGATCCGAATAGAACTAGCTATGTATTCCAATGTAAGTTTAATTTATAAGGGAATGAATTCTCCTGAAGTTCTTAGTGCTGGCGAAGACATTTTTATTTCCTTCATTATTTTGGAACTTTGCCTAAATGTGAGTAACTATTTATTTAACATATTACCACATTAAAAGATGCATATCTTTTTAGTAGTCCCGAAAAAACTAAAATAATTAAATCTACGATTTCGGACGGGCAAAAAAGCCTGCTATTAACTGCAAAGCTTGAAAAATTGGTTGTAAATGGTTATTGTGCGCCCACGAGAGTGAACAAGTTTTTTTTTTTTTTCAAGAAGAGCACCAAATTCTAAATAAGGCCTCAAATATACGTCAAAGACAATTAAAAATCAAGCACTTGTTTTTTTTATAGATTCAATGCAAAGAACTACAAATTTGTAAACGTCTCTTTCATATTTCGAAAGTATTTCAATAACAATATGAAAGGAAAAAACAAATGTACGAATAATAGTGCGTGAAACTGTTTATAAGATCATATAATTGGTTGTTGGTTTTAATGATGTTTTAAAGATTCTTGAAACAAAACCATTTTTTACACTGGCTACGTAGGGCTATATAGGGCTGTTAATTGGCTTGTCTAGCTTCCGTAGGCTTACAAGGTTATCTAAGTTTTCTCCACAAAATTAGCTATTCGGCGATAATCAAACGATATTCTAAATTTGTTTAAATGTTGCTCCGGAAACGGATCTTAGTCGAAAAATTTAATTTGTTCAAACAAATAAAGAGTGAATAAAATCCGTGCGAGACAATATAATGATATTCCTGCAAGGAATTTAGATTGGATCGAACAACTGTTCACGTCCGATTTCTGCATAGGATTAATCACACAGTTTGTAGAAATAATATCAAATCGTAAAGTTATTTACATTGCATAAAAACACATGCGGCGGTACTCTATTTGATTTGACAAGTTTTTGAAAAGGTCGTTCCGTCAAGTTATTAAAATTCGATTAAGATTGCTCTACATATAAGAAATCTTATCTACATCACTTGCTGGATTTACCACTTCTAGTCATAATTGTAATCAAAAAGCAGCAATCCAATGAATGATCAGCGCGGAAATTAGCACTATGTAGAAGAAACAAAATGTAGATATGAACAATGTGCTCTACAAATTAATAAACAAATGACGCTTACGTACATTATAATCAAAATTAATCAGCTTTAACATGAGAATCGGTTGGAAAATGTATTTTAACTATTCTATACTTTAAGCCAAATCGGCATTCCGTAGCTATCAATGGAATTTTAATTTTATTTAAAAACTGTTTTGCAGAGGAAATCAAAATGGCTTAACTTGACATTCGTAATGCTCAAAGGGTATTGTCTGGTATTAATCGCACAAGCAGACCATCCTAATGAAAGGCATAGGAGATATCGGCCTATTTTGCAAATCATTCTTCGCTATTAAAGGAACGATCAGGCTAAATAAATAAATGTATTTTTCATATTAGAATGAAATTAGGTACTCGGTACGATCTGAGTAAGAATTTTATTTTGCCTTTGCAATAAATATTTCAATTTACTTTACTACAAAGTATGAAACGATATTAAAGCATTCAAACAGATTGAAATATGGCTCTGGATACCCTTTTTATTTTAAACAAAATATGGACTTTATAAATATTTCTAGAATCGTTAGATGTTTGTGAAATCGCACCATTATATATTACATACTACTTGTTGGACATACATAGTACTTATTTGTAGATGCGATTGTTCTAAGCTCACTTCAAATCTACTATATACTTATAGTATAGCTGCAATAGGAATGATATGTTTATACTACAAATTTCCATCTGAGCAACAACTTGGAAGAAACAACGTTGTTTCGAGCTGTTCAGTTTTAATTTATTAATAGACTGCTTTCAGCTGCAGGGTGCTGCTTAGTCGGATTGGTCTGGCCATAGCATTCGATGTGTGTTGTGCCCTTCGAGTTGGAAAGTCGCTTGAAATTGCCAATGAGAATTTTCTGCTCAATTTTTGTTTTTATTGCGCACGCTCCACTACTTATTGTTTCCTTTTAACTGCTCGATGCCGGTAAATTCAATTTTATGCATACATACATATATGCAAATATACATACCTACTATATGTGCAATATATAGTCGTATATTCGTATGAGCTTCATTGTTTTCATTTAAAATTCACAGCCGATTTTTGCGATCTATTTCCCCCACTTATTTTCATTCAGTGAGAGTTTTTGTTTGCAATTTCAATTAATTGGAGAGCCCACGACGAATTTTGTTAAAGGCCGCGTACCTATAACAATGAAAATGTGTGTCACACATCCACACACAGATCCACACACACACACACACAAATCCAGAACTACAACAACAGCAATACAAGTATATGAAACACCTTAAAGATATATAGATATACATATGCGTAAAGACTCTATTATGTGAGGAGGAGGAGGAGGAGGGTGAGGAAGGGAAAAGGGGGAGGCGGGACTGTTCTATTGCATGCATCACTTGTCCACTCAACAACACCTCCCCCTCCCCCTGCCCCCACCCCACTAGACAGCATCTTTGCTTTGCGCAATCTTAATGCATTTGACATGTGAATTAATTGCGCAATCTTGGCATGTTATGGAACATTGGGAACTGGGGATTGGGTGTGTTTTGGGTCTATCGGAGTGTTCGATGAGGGGTGGGGGGTGGTGTGGTGTGCGTTGGGCTTCCTAATCGATAGATCACGACTTTCCAATAAACACGATTAACTAAATCAATTCTCGAGGTAAATAAATCATACATTTTCGTCGTACGAGTAGTTGTTGCAAGTTGTTGCCTTGAACAAATTCGTATATAAACTAATAAATCAAAATTTAACAATAACTTGTACGTAGGTACACACACACTCACACCCATGCACATGTAGATATGTACTGTGTAGTAATAAACACACACACATACTATATACATACATGTGTACATATATCTGTTGCTAGTTGAGGTCTATTTGGCAAAATACTTTATCGCTGGGTGTTAATTACAGCCTAACGCCTTTCGATTCCCACTGGCTCCTCGCCTCGCCAGCCCTAAGCCACAGATACTCGTATGTTGAATGGGACCAGTTTTATGTACAAATAAGCTTTTGAATTTGAGGAAACCACTGCGAAGTCCAAATAAATTATTTCTGTTTATACATTTGTACTTCTTCATACACACACACACACATTATATATAGATAGATATATACTCGTCTATGTATGCTTAGTGTGTATGTTTATGTTTGTACGTGAAATGTTGATTTAGTCTCTAATGAGCATATCACAAGAGTTAGAAACTTGATACAGATTGGCGTCTGTATGTACGAGTATGATGTATTTTAATTCTTTCCTTAAAAGTTCCTATAAACATTACTCACAACAATCGCAGACTTCAAAGTCGAAGTCGCATCATCAGCGGAAGCTTATATAAATATAATATACTCGTACATGCATATGTATAAACAGACTCAATATTAATGGATCTTATGCATAAGTTATGGGTACACACATACACACACACACACACAAACTATATGCAATATTTGATAACAATGGGGGATATACGAGAGTACTCGAAAATTTGTTTACAGCATATATGTACTTGTACACTTATAGGGCTATTGGGGTTTCTTAAAAAAAAAGGAAGCCCCTAAAAACAACTGAACTCATGCATACACACTATATAAACATATGTATATACATAGATACATACATGCGTATGTATATGTTTGCATAAAAATTGCAGACCTATTTGAATACTGATAACTAAATCAAATCATCACATGCGAGAGGTGTCTGTTAAATGGAATGGGATCTTAACTGCACGGCTTTTCAATTTGCAGGTGGACGACATTTTTGATGAATACCTTCCAAGCGAGCCCTTCAATTTTGACAAGAACTTCGGCTCAGAGTTGTCCATCAAGCAGGAGCCGCAGAGCTTGACGGATGCCGAAATAAATGCGCTGGCAAAGGATCGGCAAAAGAAGGATAATCACAATATGAGTAAGTTTCGAGGAGATAGTGTGTACATAGCTCTCCAGCAAGGCTTATATATCCATCGATATTGTTTCAGTTGAAAGACGGCGACGTTTCAACATTAATGATCGCATCAAGGAGCTGGGCACCCTCCTGCCCAAAGGCAGTGAGGCGTTCTATGAGGTTGTCCGCGACATAAGACCCAACAAGGGTACTATACTTAAATCATCCGTTGACTACATTAAATGCTTGAAACACGAAATATCTCGCTTGCAAAAGAACGAATGCCGTCAGCGACAAATGGAGGTTCAGAATCGAAAGCTCATATCACGCATTCGGGTAAGCGGAACGGCTCAAATCTGATTATTATTTCCCACATCATCTCTACAATTGATTGTCCTTTATTGCAGGAGTTGGAAATGCAAGCAAAATCACATGGCATTCCACTGTCAGACTACAATCTGACCTCAGTGTCGGCACCCACGCCTGCCAGCTCCTATTTAAAGAGCACTAGTCCCACACTATCCGCCGTAGAAAGTCGCCACTCCACGCCACTGATAGATGATGTTGTCGATGGCAAGGTAAGTGATTCGAAAACTTATCGGACTCTGAAGCCATTGATCCGCATAGGTTCTTCATGTACAAGTATCTCTTGGCAAGCAACGCTGTCGACTTATAGAAAAACATTATAATAGAACACTTGTAGGTTAAAAGGTAAACAACAAATTATAAGTCTGCCATGCGACTTGAACTAGAATTGGACTTTTGGGGGGAATTTTCATTTCAGCATTCAAAGAGAATATTAAGAATATAAAAGAAGAAATTGAAATTAATAAGAAAATAAAAGAGCTGCAAAAATGAAATCACAAACACAATTGTGTGAATTAACAAGAGAGAATGTCTATCTGTCTATCAAGCCTGTCTCCACGTTGTTATATGAAGACGGATGAAGAGTAGTTGAATAGTACTTCTGGGGTGAAATTGATTCGCTAATAATTTGTCGTGGGGTTAACCGATTTGGACGAAACTTGAAGTAAAGGAAGTCAATTGCATATCATTTAGTTTTAGGAGTAGGAAAATGTAGTAAGCTCGTGTTCCCCAGGGACTATTAGATCGATTTGTCTTATATTGCTGATTGTGGAGTCGGAAATGTTTCCTTCTGCTTTCTACGTACTTTACACAAGCCTAATAAAAAAGGTAAAAAAGTAATATGGGTGTTTAAATTATGAGAACAAGAACCCATTCCCACTCAAATCAACATAAACTTGACCGACCTGCCTAGGACTTAAGTAAATATAGTTGGGAATACTAGCTTTTATATTTTTCAAGATACACACGGAACAACAGACGGACAGGCGGATATCGACTACGCCTTCTTCTGCACTTAACTAGTATACCCTTTTACCCCATCGCATCGTCTACTATCTCTCATGCATCTCAAAATTTGAAGACAGAACTTAATGCTTTGCTTTTTTCTTCTTTATGCTTCTTTATGCAGCTTCCAGTGATAAGCAGCGAACCTAGTCTGGGCATGAACCAAATGGACGAGCTCATGGAGGACAAACATCCGATGCAGGTGCAGGGTGGGGATCCTATGTTGTCATCGCACAGCAGCCATCTGCTGTCGGCCCCCCACTCGCCCACGGCGGCCCAGCTCCAATATGCGAGCAACAGCTTTGGCGGCAAGGGCAGCTCAGAGAATGGGGTGCTCTACAATGGAGGGGGTGGTGGGGCGCATCTCATCGACGATCTGCACAGTTGTAGTGGAGCGAGCAACGGCAGTTGCTGCAACGTGGGTTGCGGGACGGCCAGCAGCAGCGGCTGCTGCAACCATCGGCACCATCACCACACCATGAATCAGCACCACCACAATCACAGCCACAACCATAACCACGGTCATGGCAGCCATGGAAGCAACAGGCACGGGCACAGAGAGAGCAATCAGTCCAATAACATTTTGGACATGCTCGCCCATGATCCCTTGCTCTCCTCATCGCATCGTTCGCATGTGGGTGGCGTCGATGACGATCCACACGCGTCCGTAGATTTGTCGGCGGCCATTATAAATGATTCGCTTTCGCTCGTCGACGAGGCACACAGCGAGCCCATGCTCCTCTCCCAGGACTCTCTGGGCATCGACCTCTGAGTGTTGCACTCGGAATGGGGAGCACAAATCAAAACTAAAACTAAAAATGCAGTGAACACAACAAAGTCGCACTTTTTCTATGCACCAGTTCAAAAAACAACAACAACAACAACAACAGATGAAACAACAAGGAAACAATATAGGTCCCTAAGTATTATTGATCGCCGAAGCTAGCCAAAACAAACAAAACGGTTTTCGGTTGTTGCTATACAAAATATACACACATAGTTACATATGTACATATATACATCTATGTATGCATGTATGTGTGTGTATGTGGATATGTGTGCTTGTATCCAGCATACATACATAAATAGATCATTTTTCTGTACTGTACAACGTTAAGATATTCGTTAATTAGATTTAATCACTAGACAAATGTCACAATCCTTTTTGGTTCTGATTTCAATGCATCATAAACCTAAGCATCAAGCTTATAATACGTACAATACATACGTACAAACTTACATACATACATACATACATATACAATAGAAAAAAGCTAAACATGCGTATCTACAAATTTTTTATACAGATCGCCATCGATCCGGTGCCAAAAACAAAAAACAAAAAAAATTACAAATCGGTCCTATCCCAAGTGCCTTTTAGATACATACTTGTATATGTATAACACATACATGGATGGAACCTTGTAGACAATATTATACTTCGTTGAAATTTGCTCAATTACTATGCATATACATACATCTATGCACATATGTATGTATGTATATATATATATATATATATACATATATAGAGATGGAGTGGTGCACACCATCATTGGGAACCACTCGGAATTGTACCAAGCGTTTATACGAAGCCAGAGATGATGAGTTGATGTTATGGAGTGTTTATTTAAGATGATCCCATCCGATCGATCCATCAGTTTGTTCGATTTCAGCTCACTCTCACGATATATTGTAGCATCGTTTAAACGTACTTACACATACATAGATAAGCACAAATGCAAACAAACACAATACATACACACGCACAATGTCTATGTAGATAGATCATGCATTCCAATGAATATACATAGTATACCGGCTATTTGCTCAGTTTGAATTGTAGCCTAAGCGTCCTCTTGTACTTATCTTCATTTACTTGTATTCAATATTTAACTGTAGTCTCCGAGTTTCTCTTTCCTACACACACACACACACACAACAACAACAACAACCACAAAAACAACAAGCGCGTGCATAATAAAATCCAACAAGTTGCTTCTTTAGCCATTTTTGCATGAAGTACGAACGTTACGTATGTATGTGTCGTAGCAATAGAATTATACACAAATGTTATTATTTTACTCTTTTTTTTTATCATTGTTGATGCCGTTGCCCACTGATAAGGCGGCATATAACTAAGGTACAGGCTAAGAGCATGTACGTTTATCTCTATGTTTGTATGTGTATGTTAAAGTTTTAAAATACATATAAACGCTGCTGTTGATTTAAAATAAAACGTATAAAATGAACAAGAAAAAAAATTGTTAAAATAATTTGTAGTTTTGACTTTAATTTAGGGCATGCTGCTAGCAGAACACTGATGTTTAATCTGGTTTCAAGGTATAAATATATCGAGTTATAAATATGAATGCGCTAAGAAGGCTTGCTCCGGCAGCAGCAGCAAGAAGGGAACTATTGCGGCGCAGCCGAAATGCGATATAAAATATGATTTTCATTCATTTTTATCCTCTTTTGTGTGTTTTTTGTTGTTTTTTTTTTTTTTGGTTATTTTCTCAGTTAATCCGACTTAATGTAGACATATTTATTTAGAGTCTAATCAATAGTAATTGTATTCAATGTTGCACAAAACGAATTCCTAACGTTCAGTTGGAAAGCATCGCCATTTCGTTTATCATTTTTTGGCCAATTCAGCGGATAGCCAGTCTAAGCCTTCGTATAAGCCGTGTCCCCGGGTTGCACAAGTTGCTTGGATGAACCACTGTGAAATGGGAGAGAGAAATTTAGCTTAGCCGTGTGGCAGAAATTGCTCAGAAAGATTCTAACTACATACGTGGCGATTCCTCAATTGATTGAGGCGAAGCTTATCAGTTAGATCGGCGGCACTCATGGCATCGGGCAGATCCTGTTTGTTTGCAAGAACCAAGAGCACGGCATCCCGTAGCTCATCCTCTTGAAGCTGCAACGACAGAACAGATACAGCCAGCTTTTGAAGGATGTGTTTAATAAATGGCTTGGGGAAGTCACCTACCATGTTTTGTAGTTCCTTTTCAGCCTCAGTGATACGGTCACGATCATTGGAATCGACCACAAAAATCAGGCCTTGCGTGTTTTGGAAATAATGGCGCCAGAGCGGGCGAATTTTGTCCTGGCCGCCGACGTCCCACACCGTAAAGCATATATTTTTGTATTCGACAGTCTCCACATTGAAACCAATTGTCGGAATTGATTGGATAATTTCGCCCAGCTTCAGTTTGTACAGGATAGTTGTTTTGCCGGCGGCGTCCAAGCCCACTGTGGACACAAGAGCACCAGTAAAAGCATTAATGTACATACACATATACACATGTAAATGTTGAGATTCGCTCAAGGCAGCGGCGGCTTGCTTTAACAACCACAATAGAATGGAGTTCAATGGAGTGTACGCGTGGAACACGTCCACCAATTGAATTGCACGTCCATGCTATCTCTATTGTGGGCTGAACCCGCTGCCGCTGCCAAAAATTACTCATGCACACGAAAACAGAACGTACCCATCAGAATGCGCATTTGTTTTTTGCCGAAGAGGCGTGTCAACAGGCTGGAAATTGTTAATCCCATGTTGCGTGTCACAATCAAAGATCCTTAAGTAAATTGGGGGCGAGGATCTAAAGCAATCGGATAAGGATCTAGAATGTCGAGTCTTTCACAGACAATTTTTATAAAAAAAATTGACGTGTAACGATAGCCGATAGACGATTAAAATAGGGCCGCCTCTGATGAGGTCGCTATCGACTACGCTACGAAGTTTGGAAAACGCTATACAGCACTAGCAGCGCTGGCGTTAAGTGCTGCCCAGCTAAAGCGTAAATACAAATACAGTGCTGCCAGTACACAAAATGGCACAGAAAAAGAAAACCGGGCTGAAGACGAAATAACGGATAAGCTCATGAATCACATTTATATAAGAAAAAGTAACCATTAGCCGGCATAACTTTTCATTATCATACTGCTGAAGCTTAATGCAAATGATGATCGCAGTGTTTAGAAATAAACAATAAATAACATATGAAAACAGATGGAAGGAAAGTGGCCATTTAGATTATGTTGCCGCAATGATTTGTTGTTACAACAAACAGCTAACTCTATTAATTGATCAAAAAACAGGAGGGGCAGGGGTTGGAAGGGATAGGGTGTTAGCTAAGGAGTTGATTGAACAAATGTCATTCCTCACCATCCACAAGGCGTATCGTACGACCTCCACAGACCTCCATTCCCTTACGAAATGGCCAACATTAAAACGAATCGAAGCGAAAACTTAAAAGCGAACCTCCACGATTGCATTATTTCTATTTACATACAAAGTATGTTTGCATGTACATATGTACATATTGATGTATGCATGTATATGTATATTGAAGTGGAATATACCCAAATGGCATACTTGCTTGCTAGCTTACTGGCCGTCCCCGTTCAAAGCACAGCACAAAGCTTCGATTGTTGGTCGTTGTTGGTCGGTTGTCATTGTCTATGCGTTACCAACTTGCCGCTGCAGCTCGTGAGGGGCATGGGCATTGGGCAGGCCGACCAAATCACAACCACAACCACCATCACCACCAACCACTACACATAATAATAAAAAGCTTAAACTCTCGAATCAACACCAACTTTGGCTATAAATACCGGTGGCGCAGACAAGCCGAGCTTTAATTCGGTGTTCACTTTCGCTTGGAGCGGACTACTTTCGAGTCGGCGCTAACGTCGTTCTCTGCTTGCTGCCTGCTGCTACCTGATATTGTCGATTCGATCCTCAAAGAGCAAAGAAACGTCTTTGCATTTCAAAAACACACAAAAGAAAACAAAAACAAACCCGAAAATGAAGGCTTTCATTACTTTTGCCGCCGCAATTGTTTTGACTCTCTCCACGGCTACTTTGGCAGAGGATGCGGCTCAAGCTCAAGCTGATGGTGAAATCAAGATTTACAAACGTCTTATTCCCGCTGATGTGCTAAGAGGTGAGTCAGCAGCCCACGTCTCGAGGGCTCATTACAAAATTAAACACGTACATGAATGATGCATTATTGTTTTTGTATTTTAAAACTTGTATTCAGGTAGCTAAGCTAAATTGCTAATGAAATGGTTTGGTGATTTTTTTGTTTTTTTTTTTTTTTTTGTTTTTAAATCTGATTTCGAGTTTGCATGTAGAATTATGAATTAGCCAAAAGAAACTCAAAACAAGTTTCGGGTTAGTAATGCTGTTGATGTTGTGGTTGACGTTGATGTGTTTTAATTTTATTAAAACTATTCCACTTTTGCATTAAAGCATTAAATTCCCAGAAATATTTGCATATTCGTTTTCGTACGAATTCATGGATTTAAGTTTAACGATCGCACAAAAAAGCACGCACATGAGCTGTGAGAAAACCCTTCAAGGTTTATTACGGTTAGAAGAGGCCAATTAACACCCGTCACCAGCATCGTCGTTAACCATTGCGATGACGGTGGTGATGGTGATTTTTTTGTTGCTGTTGCTGTTGCTTTTGTGTTGACTATTTCGCGGTCGTTGTCGCAGTTGTGCGAAAGCGAAAGCCAGTTTTGAACGCCCGCTAACGCCCCCAGCCTCCAGCCTCTGGCCACGAGACTCTGCAAACAGCCAGCTGCCAACTGCCAACTGCCAACAGTCAACAGCCAACTGCAGTTTCGCTCGAGCGCTTTTAAAAAGCATTCGAGTACAACGCCAACGCTATACTTGTAGCTACTTAACCAACCAACCAATATATGCAGACTTGTCTGTCAGTCCGTCCTTCTGTCTGTCGGTTTGTTTGATTGTTTGTTGTAGTCTGGCACAAGGTCATTCATTTGCTAGGGCCAGCCAAGTGGTGCACATCATGACTAACGTACCATGCAACAACAACAATAACGGCAACAACACTGACGACGACACAGATCATTGCAAACTATTAACACTAGCATTCCCATTCCCATGCCAATTATGAGGTGTTGCATCAAAGACATTAACTTACGCAATGCCCAATCCAATCCACTTCACTTCACTCCACGCTCCACTCTCCACTCTCCACTTCCCTCATTTCCACAATTTGAGTTTCGCCTTAAATGTGCACGAATTAGTTGTAATCCTTAAATGTAAGGTGCTTTGCGAACCAGTTCGCTGCCAGCGGTTGCACAACTTTTGAGCATTTGGAAAAGTTGGACGAACAACTCTAACTTGCAAGTTGATTTCTAAATGATTTTTCATTAATTTTTCTCTCATCCCCCTGCAGATTTCCCGGGCATGTGCTTTGCCTCCACTCGTTGCGCCACCGTGGAACCGGGCAAGTCCTGGGATCTGACGCCTTTCTGCGGTCGCTCCACTTGTGTGCAGAATGAGGAGAATCCCGCCAAGTAATGCACAACAATCAGCAATTTTTTCGAATTTCCTCTCAAAATATATTTATAGGCTCCTCGAGCTCGTGGAGGATTGCGGTCCCCTGCCCTTGGCCAACGATAAATGCAAATTGGACACGGATAAGACCAACAAGACGGCGCCCTTCCCCTACTGCTGCCCCAAGTTCACCTGCGAGGATGGCGTGAAATTGGAGTATCCTGAAATTGCAACGGAGGAGCCCAAGAAGGCTGAATCGTCGTAGATGAAAGATGAAAGCGTGATATATTGAATCTTCTACATGTTTATTCACCACCACCGCTAACAGCTTAAAACATCGTATCTTTGTATTTTTTTTCTTTTTTTTTACTTGCTCGTTTGTATGTTTGCATGTATGTATATGTACCTCTAAATGCGCAGGGAGGGCCTGTGTACGGGATCTTTCGGATCGCTGAGAGGCCCTCCTTGAGCCGTTTTAGGTGCGACTCAACGAAACAACTACAGTTCGGAGAACATTTTTTGTAAAATAAATCCCATGTGATTCATTTGAATCTGTCGACTTTTCGATCAAATTAATGTGGCGGGCTCAAAGCAAATTCCCCTACACCGTTGACCTCCACCTCCACCTCCCCTCCCGCTCCACAAGCTAGTGCCATGAGTCAGCGGAGCGGGCATGTCACGGGTCGCTACGCTTGCGCAGTGGAAACTTCGAGCAAGTTTCATTGAAAACCAAGAGCTTTTGCCTCCTTCCCACCGTGCCCCACCCGCCCCCATGCAGCCGATCTAATTGCATATCCACAATGTATGGTTGGCGGGTGTTGTTGGCTCACAAAATTAGCATTTGGCTGAAGTCGAATGGCCGGCATTCATCGCTGAAATATAAGGAAGCTTTCAGGGCTAAAAATATGTGCCTATTTGTATGATCTCTTTGTTAACATACTCGTATGTTTACATACAATGTATGTATGTAGTATGTACATACATATATACAGTGAAAACTCTCTTGCCGGACACTCATGGTCGGCCAATTTTTGTCCGTCCAAGGGGAGTGTCCGCTTAAGGGGATACGTAAATACTTTAAACACCAATAGAATGTTTTAGAAAAAACGTCCGCCGAAGAGAGTGCCCGGATGAAAGTGGTGTCCGTTAAGGGAGTCTTCAATGTACATGTGTATGTATATATTTATTATTTACACATACAATTTGGGCCGAACTGAAAAGTCGGTTTACGAATAGGTAATGCCATTTTTTCAATGGAAATACGCTTTCTAGGAACTGTGGTTACTGTTACGCCTCCCTATCATGACTTGACAGTTTAGCGGCTATTTGCAATTTGTTTGCATTAGTGGATAGTTGCGCCCATTTGCCGGTAGATGGCGAATTGCAAATTTGAAACCGGTGAATTGCTGCATTCCTGTTCGTTTTCAAAGTTGGCCGCTAGGTGGCAACAGCAAATTTATTGTCAATTTTGCACAAAAATAGAGCATCAGCTTTAATCGCAAAATAAATGTACATTAAATGAATTCTCTTTATTATTGTTAGGTATTGAGAATGGGCGCAGTATCCAGAAAGCGATTGCTTCATCTAAATCACAATTTTTGAAAGGTAATAGGCCTAATATATTGAAGAAACAAAAGCTGTTCAGCTTGTTCTCCGAAGCCTAAAGAAAGAGCAAGTTTATTATTATTCGCTGCATTCCCCTACACCCCCGCCAATAAGTCTTGGAACACCTGTACCTCAAGGGGTGGACAAGCTAGAAGTAACAAACTTAGTTTGATATTTTCCCTTAGTCTGGCAAGTGAAACGCCAATGTTTTGTTTGAATGGACCCGCTTACACATTAACCACCAACTGCAGCTTGTACTTACAATTTATATTATGTTACATCGATGTTCTTCAAGTAGTGATGTGCAGTGCAACCGGATGTTGTACAGAAGGTACTTGAGGGTCGAGCTTGTCCCATGGTAGCAAAGGGTAAGCTATCGTTTTTGTCCTCATTTCAGAGGAAGCTTTTAAACTGTGAGCTATGTCAGTTGTTTTTTATTTATTGAATTGACGATTTTATATAAACTCCAATAAAAATTGGATCTCATTATATTCTTTTATTTTTATTAAATGTACAATATTTAAAAAAAACTAAGTTAAAACTTTAAAAAAATTGTGCAAATTATTGTATAAGTTGCTTAGATTTGAAGATATTCAACATATTTGGGGGTAATTTAATTTGATGCTGGAACCACTTTCGAATTTGGCATTTATTTTAGAATTCGATTAAATAAAACTTTTTTGAGAACTCGCTGAGAACATCTACAATGCCTAAATGAATCCCCAATATACATATGTGTATTTTTACCAAATTAAGGTTTTAAGGGCGCTCCACTTCATGATTTTCATACGTGTCGCTTGAAGGAATAGCGAAATTGATCAATTTCGCCTTCCTTTGCGATTCTCACACGAAGCACATGTGTAGCAGCTTTAAAACTCATGTTTTCAGTTTTCCCGGTGTCAAATCGAGCTTATAAAGCTTGCTATCAACTTCCTTAGGGTGCGCTCTCCTCCGCAATTCTCATACAAATAACTATTTAAAATCGATTGAGACAAGACTAATTTATTTTTTATCGCAGCTATTACCTTTTTCAGCCACTTATGTCTGCTAAATAGCTTAGTTTCTTCCATTCGAAATTGAACTATAGTTTTAGTTGCGTTTTTCAACTTGATGATAATGGGAAGAGGTACTTGAAAAGGGCCCTATGAAAGAGTTATTAAGAGCATCGTTTTCTAAAATATATTCCTAAGCTTTTACAATGCTTTATAAAATTCCTTAGATATTTAATTCGGATATATCAAAGCTATCAAAGAGAACAGAGTTAAATAAAAAGACGCCAGTTACTCTACGCGAAGTTACCGCCTCCATTATCTTAAGGCAAAGATTCTGTGTTTGAGATCTCACTCAGGCCCAGCAATACCCGATTGAGGAGGTGATACAGTCAAGCCGCCATTTTGTGAAGCAGCCAAAGCTCCTCCTATGTAACCTGTTTTACCTTTCAAGATGTGCCCGAATGCAAGCGCGACCACACACACACACACATGCACAACCCACTCACACTCTTGTGCTTCGTGGACAAAGAAGATTGTCTCTTTCTATCTTGCAGAGGGCTCGATGGTATGCGAGAGTAAGTTTGGCCACTGAGAGAGCGTAAGCTTTAACACTTTGTTGCCAGAACCGCAAATCGATTTGACTAGTGAATTCAACAGCGGAGTTTTCGTAACATCTCGAGGTGCGGAATTGGCTGCAGTGCGGTATTCGTTGCGACTGTCAATACACATGTATGATTTTTATAAATGTCTTTTTATTAATAAAATACTACTCTGAATAGCAATTAAGACAAGCAACCCACAAGAAAGATTTAGAGCAATCAAACAAACAAATCAAGTATTTAAGACATGCCGAAATGTATGCAAATATATAAAAAAAAAATCTTTAATTGTAAAACAAAAAAGGGAACAATAGTTCAATCTGGTCGCAGCTCCGAAAAACAAAGCGTTCGTGAGCTCATGATGCAATTTATAAAGTCTGGGATTAGTTAAAAGACCTTTTTGAAAAAGGTATATGGCCAAAACGATTCAGCACAGCCTGTTCACATTGGCGAATTCGATCAAATTTGTCGAAATTAATTGAGCGAAAAGCTCAAGTGAATTTAGGAATTACATTTCAGTTCCTAAGGACTAATATACTTGTATAAAGAAAATTGATCATTTTGCACAAATTGGAAGTGCAATTGATATGATTGAAATCCTAAAGTTAATTAAAATTACCAATTAGTTTTACACATTTCAGTGGAATTGCTTTTGCCTCTTTATGTATATTGTTTTGCGTGCTGTCTATAAAATCCAATTGTCGATTGCTCGCTCTATTCAATGCAGATTGAATCCAATATGTGTGTTCGAAAATGGGAATTATGCGACATTTTATTCGAAAATTGAAGCCGGAAAGGTAAATGTTTCCATAAACGTGATCCTTTTTCAACACAGTTTTGCTAATGAAAGTGATTTCTTTCTAAGCCTATAAAATATCTGTGATGATAGCTGTCTATTTGTGATCGAGAAGGAGTCCTTATATCCTCGTTTGCGTTGCAGGCTTCACAATAATGGAAAAATACCTTTGAAGAGTGCTTAAATGCGTCTAAACGGGTTAATCACACACACACACACATGGGCAGACTTATGGCGGGTGTGCCACACACACTCGCACAACCAGTACACGCACACACAGAAACGACCGAAAAAAGCCATGGTTAGTACCGGTTCTTGGCGTTTTCTCTTTATTGTTGAATGTCCGTCGAGTATAGGCGATTACGATGGAATGTCTTCATTAGTAGTGAGCAAAGTTGCTCCGCTTGTCTGTCCGTTCAGCATTAAATGCACAAAAGTGCGAATTTTCGGAACAAAATTTAATTTCAGGCGATGGGCAGCTATACATTTTGATAGCACACATATACTATGTGTGTGTGTGTGTGACACAAGTCGTAAATTTATAACTTTTATGATTTAAATATAAACATGTTACAAAGCTTAATCTTAAACCTTTTATTGGCCTTTTTGAGTATGCGTTTTACGCCTTACACCTTAATGCGTTAATGCTAGAAATTTGAATTCCAGTCAAATAAGTTCAGAAAATTAATACGATATATGCATCTAATCTTGTTGACGCCCAAACGACAAGCCTTAATAATTTGAAAATAAACCAAAGATTGAGTTATAATATTTATATATATAATATTTTTTTTTTATCATTTTAAAAATACGCAAAGGATTGTTAACGAGATTTTTAAATCAACATGAAGTTGATTTTGAACAAAACATTCAGAACTGGCGAGTGCTGAAAAACGTTTGATTTAATATTGAAAATCTGTTTAAAAATGCTAACTGCGGATCATAATTATTTACTATATATAGACAATTGTTAATTTTAATATTATTCATTTGAATTCAAATGCTGTTCGCTGAACATTCAACATTTAATATGCAAACTGCGCGAAACTCACTTTTGTGAATATTTGAATACAATATTGTTGCTGCAGATGCTGAAATTAAGACTCAACAATATTTTATACCGTTTCTATCAAAAACGAGTATTTGAAAACGTTGATGATTAATGCTTGAACAAATGTGCATTGTTGTGATATGAATAGGGATTGTGGGAAGAGGGAAAATGATATTCCAGTACTAAAATATTTTATAAAATGAAATATATGAAATATTTTATTTTTTAAACTTATTCGAAAATGTGAAATATTTGCATAGCAAATAAAAACAAGCAATTCGATTGCTAATCACATCCTATGCAATAAATTATTCCCCTTTTTGGTTGGTAAAGCGTAATATTCACATTTTAAATGAAGGTTTCGAAGGAGATGTAATACAATTAATACAAGATTAAATAGGAAGGGACTATTTTGCATTTTGTTAATGAAGATTGGATTGTGTTTCCAATGATTATGCGGAAAAGGAGTAGGGCGAAATAAAGAGTCAGGTGTAGTCTCTGGTTCCTTCTGTAAGTACAACTCACACTCACATATATGGAATAACTTGTATTGACAATGGATACCTAATATCTATTCTTCATTCATTTTAGATGCATATCATGCGAGTGTTGTCCAGCCGATAAATCTGTCGCCAGAATCGCCGACGCCGACAGCATTATCGCATGGTACGAGACGAATTGCGATTCAAATTGAAAGCAAATTCTGCAAAAGATAGAAGCCATGACATCCAAAAATAGCAAAATCATCGATGGAGTCTTGCTTTGAACAGCTGCTATAGGCGTAATAGCTTTAATAATTGACAAAGTCCGTGGACACATATAGGCGAGTATATGTATATACTATACATATGTACATACATATGTACTTATATTGAGGGAGACATTCGAGTGCTCGCAGCTATCAATCAGATCATGTGCGGCTGTTTTTATGTGGGGAGTCGTGCGGGCGTTGAATATAAATTCAATAAAAACTGATTCATCTGCTGCCTTATGCGATTCATTTAAGTAGCGTCCGTTAGTGGGGAAGCAATCAAATTGAATCCTAATCGATGCCTAATGACGATAGTGCTATCAATTGGCAATCTATAAGCGAACTCAATCGCATCTTGATTGAATGCGTCCAAAGTACGTGCAGTATCTATAGTTTGTTGCCCAAAACTGCAACATCCTGCTCTTGGCTTAGTCAATACTCTACCACAAGTTTCCCACTTAATGACTCCGTTTACGGCTGACCGCAGCTGTTTACACAAAACCTATGCTGCGCACCTCCTTGGACTGGTAGGGGGAATACTATATAGTATGTAAACGAATACGCCTCATACAAACCACTGTTTGTTTTTTGCATACCCTTCAACCAGTTGGGAATACTATACTATATCCCTTTGAAATGACAGTTGCAAGCATTTCCAAATAAAAACTACTTATCACACATCCCCACCGAAAAGTTATCAGAATGTACCCAAAAGGTTCTAAGATCCTTAATGCTTTTTCGGATTTTGTCCAGTCCGGTTCCCTTTTGTCTCTGTTGTGTGGTAATGCATTGGATATATAAAACTTTAAGTTCAAATTCAGTGAGTTCAATTGTGTTCTTGTTCGGTAGTAAATTTGATGGCATTAATGATTCAACTCGATCCTGAAGGACTGCACGATTTCGATATAGCGAGGCTGTTCGATTTTATTGACCGTTAAATTGATGAAATGCTCTGTGCATATATTGGACTATTGAAAAAAGATTTCTCCACAATTTGCAAGCAGCTTATTTTAAATCACGGTTTAAATAAACAGCCTATCATGTATATGAAATCAATTTTCATTTATTTAATAAGAATCACTGAAGATGATGCTTAGAGAGCGTTTAGTCAGAGCAACAATAAGTTTCACACCCATACACTTTTGAACTCAGATGATTAATTTTGATAGTAATAATCTCTCCAGCGGCAAGGTGGAGCCTACTATATCCAAAGTAATAAACCAATCGATCGAGTAACCAAATGAACCGATATTTATCTATACTTTTTTGCATTTTATAGTTCAATCTGCAGATTTGAATAATACTCCAAATACGATGAGAGGATGAGAGAGTATTTATGCTTCGTTGCGCCGATGATATCTTTCCCCACTTGTCGCTATTTCAGCAACTACTGTTGCGGCTCAAACCGCAATCGCACGCGTGCCTCCTCCATTGAGGCCCGTAAGTGTTAGGTGATGGAGGTAATGACGTGGAACGTCGGTTTCTGTGGCGCACTGGGCGAAGGTATGCACTCACACATATACATTTATGTGTACATATTCATGTACACGTATGTATGTATGTATGTATTTGTGTGTGTGTGTATGTATGTATGTGTGCATGCATATAGATCTGATCGCCAGTGAAAAGAATATAGTGTAGGGCAGGGCAACGCGCATGCGATTACAATTGCGGTCAGACCTGTCCCTAATTAAACAGCTTAGTCAATTATTATGTCTATTGCGTGTAAATACAAGTGGCTCGCACTACGAATGAGGCGAGACACCCCAGCCCCCTTGTCGCCAACATTCCACGAATACGTCATTATAGTTATAAGTTCGTGGCCATAATAATTTCAGCTTACGACCACGGCTATAAAATTCCGCTTTGCTTCCATGCTCTCAGATTTGGGAATATCATTAGACTTTCCTGTATTCTTGTAATAAACAAAAACATGTATTGCGCAGTTTTGACTTTTTCAAAACATCCGATTACATTTTGTATTTAAAATTAACCAAAATTCACTTATTTCATAGCTTAATGAGAAATTTAAAACACACTTTCAGACTCTGCTTCTGCGAAATCTGAAGGAGTTCGATAAGATTCGGGCAATGAAATTACCAATCATAGTCGCGAAGGCACCCTAGACCCGCCGGGAAGCTTCAGGACGACACTCAATTGACATTTTCGAGGGAAAGTTAGTGGCTCACTCCCAAGAAAAATCAAATATTGCTACGCAGTGTTTGTTTATTATAACGTAACTCCGTCTTTTTCTGCATTAGTTAAAAGTTTTAATTATTATTAAATATTTCCAATTGGAGTAATATAAATATTAATTAATTGAAATAATAGACTTTATTAAGGCAATCTTTAGAAATTATCCTAGGTATACGTTGAAATACAATTATATTTGATTTTCAAGCATTACATAAATATGTACCTTTACTGTAAATACATTTCCATAACATTTCAAACATTTTCGTTCCATTTTATACATTTCCATTCCATTATTTAATGTATTTTAATTCCATTTTATTTTTATTTTATATTTTTTTTGTAGGATATTTCCATTTCTAATTTATATTTCCATTCAATTTCATGCATTTTCGTCCCATTTTACTTAAATTTCGATTTAAACTCTTTGGCTTTTACAAACCAGGTTCTATTTGTATTTAAGTTTGAAAAAACATTATAGATTCTAATATTTTAATTATTAATTGAATATATTTGTGTAAAGGAACGGAAGGTAATGGTCAGATTGGTCTATAATTTGCACACACATTTGTTGAACTTCATCAGACTATAATAAATATTACTTTATTCCAATCAAAAATAAACAGGAACAGGATACTGAATACAATTCAAAAGGAACTGTATTGGATATACGTAATATGTAGAATTGGGCGATTTTGTTCGCAAAATGCTTGCCTGTATTACAGTAGTTTAAGAGTTTGCTTTTTGTTATTGGTTTTGTCTCAGAAATTTTGGATGTGAGGTTGAAAGACTGAAATAACTGAATTTCTCTTGAGTACCAAACAAAAATGAGAGCATCAGTGATAAGCTTCTAAATTTTGATTTCGCAGTAACAACATGGACCTATCACAATGGCTTTCCACCTTTTATTACGACATACTCGTATTTAATATAATTTGTAATCTCGTTTTAGATAAATTCAAAGTCAAGTTGCTAAGTCGAGAATTGAAGTGATTGGAAACTGTCATTCAAATGAGAATATTATAAATATTTTACGAATATATTCTCGGTTTTGAATGACTGAGCGCTGGATAATAAGAGTATGAATTCATGAGCTGACATTTTTGTTGTTGTTGTTGTAGTTGTTGTTGTAGTTGTTGGGGCTGTTGTTTTCGTTATCATGAGACGAAGCGCAGTTCTTGGTATTATCTAGGAAAGTGTTTACGAGAATGGAAAGACAGACAGACAGACAGAAAGGCGGACGAACGGACAGACGTAGTTTGGAGCTGTTTAGCTGAGTTTGACAATGTTTTTCAAGTTTAGTCGGACTGCAGCTCTTATGAAACGGCCGAAACGTGATCTTCGAATAATATAGACTGGACTGCAGCACCAATAACGACAACAGCAACAACAACAACAACAGCAGCAACAGCAACATCAGAAGAAAAACAACAGCATCCCATGCAGCATCTAAATCGTCTACTCAGGCAAACGTGCGCATACACAGAGATACAGATACACACATACATACAGACACATGCATACAGACATACAAACATACTTGTGCTTGAGCTGCCGGAGACGACTCGCATTAAACTTGGAAACTGAAGCTTTACGATCATACACATGTGCAGGTCCCTTTTATATATAGCCTATATAGCACGCACACTCGCCCATCCCCCTCTCTGAGTGTGTGTGTTAGTGTGTGTGTGTGTGTCAGTGTGTGTAAAAGTATGACGGGGAGTTGATGACGACGATGATACGGTCACAGCTGTGCTCGGGCTCCAGACTCAGGCACAGGCACAAGCACACAGGCACACAGACCAACAGACCAACAGACACGCAATGCACTGCGGTTGGCCTTATAAATAATAATGTCTTCATCAGCAAGAGTAGCGACAGCAGCAGCACGATTCGAGTGAGGGGGAGCGGGCTGGGGCTGTGCGAGGGGGTCGCGATAGCGAGCGATTGCATCGAATTGGGTTCAACTTGAGCGCTCGACGGACTGTACGCTTAGTCTTCCCTCGGGCTCATTGGCATGGGCCAGTTGAGACATTCGAAAGCTGTAGATGGCCTATTGATATTCAAATAGGTTTTCAACGTTGTATTGGAGCGTCTTGAAAATGTAATCAAATTATTCACATAACATACTTTAACAAATCAACTAAAGTTAGGAATAACTTCACCAATTTCCAAAATAATTTCGATAAATGATTGCATAATTGCAAAACAAATAAGGAGGCCTTTATTTGAATAAAAACGAAATTTAAAATGGCTAGATATGTTAAATTCTGGAAAAAAAACTGTGCTTTGGAAAAGTACCTTTTTGGAAAATAACTTGCCGAGCTGGAAAAGAATCGTTTTTGTGATGCTCCAATATTTTGTACACAATTTAATTTTAAAAATCATTATATATTTGTATTATGTAAATAATTTGTTGTTCTATTTGTTTAATTATCTGAGTCTTATTTTTAACAATCTCTTTAATTATTCAGCTCATACTTGTAGTATATATTAATTAGTTTTAAATGTAATTATTAATTGAAACTTAGTGTAATTGATGTTAATTAATTGAATTAATTAATTTTATTATTATTATTTGTTTAGGCAACAATGTATAAACATAAACTTAATTATTATTACTCAATTAACAAGCGAGGTGTGGAACTTGTCGTTCAGCCCTCGTGAATAAGCCGACGAAAGCAACAATTCCCTTCATTTTGTTGTTGCTGTCGGAGACTTTTTCTTCGTACGTTTCGTTCGTTCTTCACTTCCACATACAACATAATTGTTGATCTTCTGCTCTGAGTTCTTATTGCCGCCAATGCTGATGCTGATGATGCTGTTGTTGTTGTTGTTGTTGCTGTTGTTGCTGATGTTGCTGGTGCTCGGTTGCCGATGTTGTTGCTATTGTTGCCGTCGCTGCCGTTTTAACGAAAGAAAGAAAGAAACTGGATTTAGAGGAGCGGGCGTTCGTTTGTTCGCTCGCTCGTTCGTTGCCGCTTCAAGCATCGAGTCGTCTCTGCCGCTCTCCATCTCTCCATGCCCCTTTGCCGAACGGCCGACCACTGTGTGTGCGACGCTGAATTCTTCTTGGCTTCTTCGATATGCTGACTAATTAAGCCCTTTCAATCGGGCTGCTAGGGTCCGAAGTCATATTGAAAATAAAGTCATTTAGGCAACTCGTTTTCGTGCCTAATATGGGCGAAATAGAGACACAATGAAATTCAGTTTTATACATACATACATACATACATACATACATAAATACATGTACATATGTATGTATGCGTATCGATATGTACATACATATAGCTATGTATGTACATACATACGCACATACTGTAGTTGGACATTGCTAAAGGATGTTTTTGCAGTTTTCGCTGTTGGAAATTACAACACACATAATTATGCATGTACTGGGAGAATACACAAATAAGTACATATATATATATACATGTATGTATATATGTATGTACATATATACATAGAGATATGGTATATAATACTGTTTGTATGTATGTTCATTGAAAGTCTGCTAAACAACAAAAAGTGTGCTGCTGCTGCTGGTGCTCGGGACTTCCAACCGTGGGCATATCGGGTGCAAAGTCATGAAGATCCAAAAAAGGGGTGAAGGGGGGCCCAGGAGGGGGGAGGAGGAGGTTGGATGTTGGATGCTGAGGCTGCTCAGTCTGAGGCTGAAACTCGGGCTCTGGAACTCAGTCTCTGGCCGATGTTGCTGTTGCTGTTTCTGTTGCTGCTAATGTTGATGAAACGAACGAACACAAGTGCCGTCGTCCTCCAGACATTTTCATTTATCTTGTGGCACTATGTGGACGTGGATGTGGATGTGGATGCACAGACATTGGGACAGATTCGAATGCAGATGCAAAAACGTATCTGGTTTTATGTTTCCGAGAACCGACAAAAGTTCCTTCGTAAAATACGAGTGTGCACGTGTGTGTGTATGTAAGTGTGTGTGTGTGTGTGTGTGTGTGGCAGGCAGTGCGCACCGCGCGGACAACAATAACAACAACAGCATCAACAACAACAACAACAATACATACACACTGAATAGCGCGCAGACATACACAGAGGGAAAACGGGCGCATTTCATAAAGAAAAGAACTTGGAATGACTTGAATAAGACGTTAAATTACAAAAGGCACATAATGAGAATGTAGGAGCGCCTGGCTAGCGCGTTTTAAGGTCGGTCGCTCGGCCGGTCGGTCGGCGGTCCGCTCTCAACAGGGCTCCGGGTCTGAGTTTCGGTTTCGGTTTGGGTCTGGGCCTGGGCCTGGGCCTGGAGTTTCGTTGTCTGCGACTTTTCTGAAATAGTTTGCCTTCGCCACAGGTTACCGAAAGGTCGTTTCATGCTCTCCGCATGCTCACTATGATGACTATACCTCGGCCTCGGCCTCTTTCTCTTCCTCTGCCCTTGCCTGACAAATGTCTGCAGGTACTTTACCCACGCACACACACATATATATACACACACATACACAAACAGCTACATACATAGAAACTAATGCATAGTTTTGATTAAAGATACATATGTATGTATACACCACATACATACATACATATATACAATATACTTACCTTTGTAAATGCACGTGTAGGTAAGGTACGTGAGAGCAAGTATTTTATTTAATGTACATTTATCTGTCTGTCGGTCTGTCTTCATGTCTGAATGTCTGAATGTCTGAATGTAGAGCTACATTGATGCCTCAATCTGTGCAGAAAAGTACGTTATAATATGGGACAATTAAACTAAACAGCGATTCTTTTCGCTCATCGTTGAAATTTCGTCACGCTACGCCCATTTTGTTGCACGTTTCAGCCAACAATATCGAGCGATTGGGATACCCATGTGAGGGCCACTGGGGGCAAGGCAGTGGCTGCGCCAAAGCGAAATTATCCATGGGGATCCATTACCTGTTCGTTTGTTTGCTTGTCTCTCTGTTTGTGCAAAGGGTTAAGGATCGTGAATCGATTGACTTAACGCCTTACTTACTCTGCCATTTAATGCATGGCAAGTGACATTTGGAAGCCAGGCTTAGAGCTCGGCTCTCCGATAATTGTGCAAATGAATGCCTCCTCCATTCACTAGGCAGTGATTTTTTCTTTAACTTCAGCACTCTTTTGTTATAAATATTACATATTAGTATACTATGTTATATTTCTATCAGTTTCTAGCAGTGTTATACAAGTATGACAGAACTATTGTCAGAAGGACTAAGGTCTGGCCGAATACTTAAGGACTCTAAGAGGGCTGCGCTGAAGTTAAGGATATGAGGAATATTGCATCAGAATTTCCCAAAAATCTACCTAGCAATCTTAATCTTTACTTTCCATCAGAAATGAGCGGAAAAGGGAATGACTTATCGCATAAAGACAACTTGACTCTCTTTTGCGTAAATGAAATAATATTCCCAACTGTGCAGGATCATCCTTTCAGTTCTCCTTAAAGAGTTTAGATATTGACCGGCTCTATAAAGAATGTAAAGTATTTAATTCTATTATTTGTTTTTCTTCTTTTCTGGAAGCTGTGTGAAAAATTATGTTTGGCATTTTATTGGTCTTGTTAAATGGTTTTTTTTGGCATGCTTCAAAGCATTCAAAGTTCTGTTTTCAATTGGAAATAAAAAAGCTAACAGGTTTTGTAGACTTTTCATTTTTGAAGTGGTTTTCAACATACATATTAGTTAGCAATTATAGTACAAGTATATTTATTCATATATACTGTATATTAAATTACAAGTATGTTCTGAGCTATTTTAAAATTTAGAAATGAAAAGAACAGTTGCTATGAACGTTTCAAAGATCTGGAACACTTTAGATGAAGCTACCCATAATTATAATCCTTTTCCCCTATGTACAAACATGGTACATAAGGTGACAAATTCTTTTGTTGGCGAATTGGCGAAATTATCGGGGGATATATAGTTTGTATGCATACAAGTATATTGTTGTTTGCTTATGTAGATAGGGACTTTTTCTTTGGCAGCTCGTGTGGATTTTCGGTGGCTATTCTGCTGAAAATAAAACACACACCTCTCGAGCAAACATTAATTTGTAGGTGCACGCATGCGCATTATGTACACACGACCGATGGATGGGACCGTTGGGACCGATGGGACCAACGTGGATGTGGATGTGCCGATGGGCAACAAGTCGCTAATTTGCTATATTGGTTGACAAAGCCATCGAGCTAAAAAAAAAAGAAGAAACAAAACAAACTCGGCTTGTTCAGTGAAGTGAAGTTAAGAGTTCCTACTCCTACCAAAATGCAAACTTCGCTACCAAATACTGAAAACTTCTTCGGCTGCTGCGCTGCTGTTGCTGCTTCTGCTGTTGCTTCGGCTGCTCTCACAGATTGGGCAAATATTTGTTGTCTTTGTTTGTGTGCCCCCAACAATTCAGAAAATTGAAAGTTAACTAATACTTCAAATATTGTATGTATGTATGTACATACATCCATTCATACATAAATACTTGCATACTTACTCGTGTTAGTACATACAAGTACATACATACATACATACATATGTGTACATACTGGAAGTCCTATCTCAATTGCTACGTTTGTTGAACTATGCCTCATTTGGTAATCTATAAGCCATGCATGGATTCGGATCGGATGTTGTTTCGGATTTCTGTCAGAGTATTTTGCACTTTTCATTCTCAATAGCATTTAGGATTGTTCCCTCCATGTAAGCACACACACACATACTCGTAAATACATACGCTCATACATACATGTAGAGTATAACATCACCTGTGCAGGGAATATCATATCAAAGCGATATTGTTGATGGGCATGGCCATAGAATCATGATGGGGGATTATTGATCGTTACCTAAAATCACGTACCTTGCCCATTTCAAACCCGGATGTAGCCGGGTAATTTCTTCATAAAAAGAGCATTTTGTTGCATTAATTGAGCAAAGAAACGGACAGACAGACAGACCGGCAGACAGATAGACAGAGAGCGAGAGAGAGGGAGAGAGACATTAATAGCAAGAGTCAAGAGGAGAGAGAAAACAGACTGAGCCGAGCCGAGCCCGAGCCTCGGTCCCAAGGAGGAGAGTGCGCGCGGAAGTGGTCTGGGTCTGTGGGTGCGCCTAAGACATCGCGCGCGCCGTTTGTTGTTGTCGACAACAACAACAACAACAGCAACAAGAACAACGACAACGTTTGCACTGCGCAGTGTGCACGTCCGCCGCATAACAAGTAGCAGCTTGTGTTGTTGTGAGGTTGTGAAGCTTAAGTCCACAGACTCAACCATCGCCATCGCCATTTCCATCTCCATCTCCGCAGCACCATCACCATCAACGCCACTCGCCACTCGGCAGTCGGCACTCGGCAATGCCACTGTCGTCCATGAGTCTCATGTCCGATTTGGCCATTGCTAGCGCGCAGATATTTATATTCAACCCTGTTCGCAATTTCGATTTCGATGAAATTTCGTGAACGCGAAAATGAACGCTGCTCTGAATTCCGCAAAACGATCAGAGGGTTTTCTGTCGGAAGTGGTTGTCCGTTACGTATCTCAGAGGACAACTATTTAGTTTACAGTTGATTGTTTCGATGTCTTTTAAAAGCACCGATTTTGTTTTATGTTCTTGTAAATCACCACTTCAACTTTTAATTTGTTTTACTGCAGGCTGATTAAAACGTTAAGCATTATGATATCTTTGAATTTGATCAAAATCGCCTTACAAGCGGAAATATGCAAAAAATGTGATATACAAGTATGTATGTATGCATGCTCGAATTATTAACTGCAAGAAAAACGAGCTCTCCAGTAACCTAGACAAAATCTATATTCAAATCTTATTTTATTGTAATAAAACAACACCCAGTTTGCCCGTATATTTCGCAGTTTTGTTTGTCCCATCGCAGGTTTTTAATGTGAACTCCTCATCGGATTTAAAACAGCAATTAGGAATAGCACTGGCTAACTTCGGAGGTACATACATATGTACATATATACATACATATATAAATTTAATCTGCTTATTGTGGACTTATTCGTTTCCTTTTATTTATCTAGCAAGTTTGGTCTTCATTTTTAAAATCGAAATATGATTTTGTTTTTAGTGGTGTTAGTTTGTTTTGGTTTTCAATATATACGAATTTATCGGAATTGAAATTCAAAGTTTTCGTACTTCTACTTTTGTGAATTTCTTTCAATTAGCAATGGGACAATTTGAAGGTTCGAGAAGCATTTGAAACAGAAAAACCTTAATGTCGAATAGGTACAACAAAACGAAAATGAATCGGAAATATTTTCGTGATCGTGTTAAACTGATCGTAATTGGGAACAGGTCGAATTGTAACCGTCGGCGCGCCAAACAGAGAGCCGTGCCAGCCCAAGAGCCACAGCCATAGCCACAGCAGGCAAAAGCAACAGAGAGCGAAAGAGGGAGAGAGAGAGAGCACATGCTGCGTGTGTGTGTGTGTGTATGTGTGTTTTTCTTGTGAGCGCCGCTGGGTCGGTCTCGGTCGATCTTCCTTTGTATTCGTATGGCCATCTTCGATGCTAGCCGCCTCCGCTTAGTGCTGTTGCTGATGTTGGTGTTGTTGTAGTCGGTGAGCGGGTAGAGGTAGTAGGATCGTGACCTGTGTCTACTGTATTGTCTCGTATATGTATGCATGTGTGTGCGTATGTATGTATTTAGATGGAAGAGTACTTGTATCAGTCTGTGTGTCTATTCGCTTCTGTGTATATGTGTATGCACGTGCACGCGTCCGCCTCGGTGTGAATCTGTGTATCTATGTGTTTGTGCGTGGTCTGTGTCTGTATACGATGTGTAAATGTGTCTGGTGACGACGTCGCATGGGTGTGCGTGGCAAGTGAGCGCAGCGCTGCTAGCTGCTCCAGCTACAGCAAGCGAGGCATTGCAAGAGCTGCTGCTGCTCAGTCCGTTCGGAATAAACGCGGCAGCAAGACGCACGCCCGTTATTGACTTTGTCACACATAATTAATTTTTTTTTGTTTTTTATTTATTTATTTTTTGTTCGAACGCTGCCTTCAGTTAGTACAAATTAAGCGCTTTATTACGCGCCCCAATCGCAAACATAATTATTCGCTGGCGAAATGATGCGTATCCGTATCTCAATATTTATATATATGTACATGTATATGCATGCGCATACCCATATGTGACTATTTGACTAATCGGGCGGTAATGGTAATGCGCACCCTAAATACTATTCGTACATACATATGCTGCTGATGCTGTTGCTGCTTCTGTATATACATTCGCATGCGCGCGCCCAGCAACAACAATACAAACAACAACAAAAACAACACGCGGACACGGACACATTCAACATTTAACATTAACATCAACATCAACATCCACATCCGCGCATATTGAAAAAAGAGACACACACGCGCCTCCGCCACCGCCACCGCCTCGCCGCAACGCCACCTCGTCTCGCCTCCTCGTCTCGCCTAGAATATAACACACAAGAAATAAAAGTGCTAAAAATAATGAAATTCTAATGAAGTTGCTGCCAGTTTTCTGTCGAGTGTATCCATCGAGTTCTGCCGTGGCAGGCCAACTTATATGACGAGTCTTCCAAATCTTCAAATCTCCGAATCGTCGTCTTACATATCTTCGTCGTAACCTACGCCGCGGCCTCCGCCTCTGCCACCATCACCACCAGCACCACCAACAACAAATCGCCGATCGATCATTCGAGGAAATGTGCGCGCTCGTAAAAATATTCGACTGCTGTTGCATTACCGACGGCAAGTGAAGACCGCAATGAACATAGCAATCGATCCGGAAACGGGCCTACTAGTGATACTCAAGACACAAGCAATCTCATTGCAATCAAAATGGACGCATATACATTGCCAACGTACTTCCCACTGGCGTAAGTATCTATTGAGAGATCCATATCATTGATAACTTTGATGTTATACTTTCACACTTAAGAAACATTCTCTGGGATCCACGAGGATTACCCTGGATATGACTCAATCATACATTCTAGAACACTAATTGTTTAGAGTCCCCAAAGAGACTCAATCAGTATACATACTAGCTTTAGTTTTACGTTACTGGCTTTGAGATCCATGATTCCAAATATAATTCTAGCTACAAGTATGAACGCTGTTCAATGAGTCCAAAGGGATTTTATTATGATATAAACATGAGCATTATTAGAATACCAGAAGAAGATCAGATTTGGGATGCTTGGTTTTACATTTAAAAACCATCCGTTAGAGTACCTAACAAATTCATAACTCAGTCATAATTACCTTAACTTTGAAGCTTGTTAGAACATAATACCCATTTAAACGCTGTTAGAATACCACAAGATCACATTTGGGATTTACGTTTTTAGATTGAACTAACATTCGTGGACTGCCTGTGTAGGAACATATTCCAGACTCAACATAACCTTTTTACTTGTTAGAACATTGTTTGTTTGAAGATGTTCTTCAGCGTTCCTACAAATCACTGAATAAGGTCATATTTAGAAGGAGTCTTATAAGTGGTTCTGATTGCTAAAAATCCTTCAAGATACTCATCTCGATCTCTGAATTCATGTCATATCTATGTTTATCATCTGTTCATATACATATGTAAGATCATTTTACCAAGATAAGTGAACATCGAGAGTTAACGAAACGTCCATTTATTAGGTACCAACATAATATCATCAGCAATAAATTAAAAGAACCTTGCAGCTCCTTTCTCAGGCACTGATTAGTGATCAAAAATCTGTTCAATGCACTAACTACTTAATTGGGACGCTATAAATTAATTCATTTTGCCTCACATAATTACTGTTCATAGCAACACGTTGGGCGCGGATTGAGGCATGGATGCTGCCGTAAAATAAATGGAACAAATCGCTCGTTGTCCCTCCATATAGAGCCCTTCACATCTTCCTTTCAATAACGAGTTTTCCTCACATTTCCTTCGTAGGGATGCGGGTAGGCAAGAATTCGCCTTTGTTCGTCATGCGCAGGAGACGGAGAGACCGCCATGTTTTTGCGAAAATAAAGTGTTGTTGCTGCCGTTGTGGTTGTTGTTGTTGTTGTTGTTGAGCACGTCCGTTTTTGCTTAAATTAGATCGTTGAACTGACGCTCTGCTCGGTTAGTACTCTACGAAGCGGTGCCCGTCCATTTCCCCTGTTCGCTTGAATTCCGAAGACGACATACAATATATGCTTGTACTATAGTATTCATGAATGCATGCAACTTCGTCAAATTCGTTTCGGAGAGGTGGCATTTACCTGCCCAGGCTGACCTTTTGTGACATTTCACATGCTGCTATGACATAATGCTCGCACAGGTATATCGTACAGGTCTAAAAGGTATACAATCGGTACAAGCCCACCACTTAACCATACTCGTATAGGCAATACGATTGAAATATGTACAACATTTATGCACACGAGTGCACTCACGAGTATTCAAATTCGAATACTTTTCCAAATCATACTCGTGTGTATAGGCGGATGTGTTCAAAAAGTTCCACTATTCCACGTATCCTTAATTTGCATTTCGAGGCTTAAGTCTCAAACTAAAATGCTTTATGATGCTTTATGTACGGGTGCGTTATCTAAAATAATTGCTTCCCCTCCCCCCCCCCCCCCCCATTACAAGACAATATAGATATCTACATTCGCACTTCCGGTGTGTTGCCCACTTAACCTGTATATTCGACAAAGAAGTATTACGCTAAGGTAAACTTCTGACCTTTTATTTGAATTTCACTTATTTTGATAGAAAAGTAGAGCTGTTATTTACGACAACGCGGCAATTCATTTCAAACGATTCATCTTCTTAGCCGTAGGCTTTGGAGATTCTTTATATGAATTGTGTATTTATGCGCCAATGCCACGCAGTTCACAGTTTTTTCTCTTTACATGGATTAATGTGGAAATATCCTTTAAAAAGGAACAAAACAAACAAACTTTAACAACAGAAATTCCAATAATTTACCAGCTTTTTTGTAGACATAATTCTATTATTTCACAGAAATTCCCATTCTTAAAATGACATCTTTTAGTAATAATAACTAAGTATTTGATTAACAGAGTCAGAATCATAATATGGCCAATATATATATAGTATTAGAGCTGTTATATTTTTTGTTTTGTTTATAGAACTCCCATAAATAAAGTTGACTTTAATATAATACTATATATTCTTAACGTTTCTACCAATACATAATACAAGCAGCCAAATAACCATACTGATCTGTTATTAAATGTGTTAAAAAGCGAGTCAGCCGATAAAATTACCTTCATTTTTGCGAACGAAAAGTATTTCGGTTGAAACTATTCGATGCATTTTATAGCAATTAACCCTTCAGTGGCACTGGAGCACAACTTAAATTAGAAGTAGCATACTTTTAGGTTTAACTTTTTGGGTTTGCTGCCGAAAGCTGCCTAAAAACCATCTTTGGTCACTAAACAAATAGAAAATGAAATGAATGAATAAAAAGATATAAAAATTAAATAAATAAATACAAATTTTATGATCTCCTTTAATTTCAATAAAATACGGTCTCCTGTAAGCACTTAATCAATATAAAGACAAATTTAATTTTCTCGTAGCTTCAAAATTAAACCGGAAGAATGAAGTACACGAACCCATCATTTTGTTTGCTTTTTGCGGGTGAACCCGTAGGGTAAAAAGGGTATATTGGGCTTATGCAAAGTATGTAACAGGCAGATGGAAGCATCTTCGACACCATAAAGTTTATACTTGTATATTCTTGATCAGCGTGACGAGAGAAATTTATGACATCTCCGTCCGTCTGTCTTTCTAGACGAACGCCTTGATTTTGGAAACAGCTGAGTGCACATGAGCCAAACTTGGCATGCAGACGCTCCTAGTCCCTAGTCTATACGAGTATATTATAATTTAGGGATTTCTCCCCTTTCCCTGCTACAGAATTTCGTCAATACTGTCCACATTTCAAAAGCTACATAAACCAAACTTTGCAGAATCTACCTTTATGTAATTACCGACTTTGTTTAAAATTTCATCCAATTCGGTTAATTCTAAGCAAAGTTATTAGCGAAACAATTGCATTCGCTCTTCTTCTTCTTTTTGCTTCTGCTAGAAGCGTTATAACTCAGTATAAGATGTTTGTCTGAGTACAGGGTATTTCACTGTCGGGCTTGCTCGACTATAGCGTTCTCTCTTGTTTTAAGGTTTGTTTATTACCATATTTTTTTTAGTTTGTAAGCAATTCGATTTCAATTTAAAATTAAGAAATAAGAAACACTGAGCAATTTTAGCTACGGATCGGGAAACCTTTATTTTTAAAAAGCGACAAATAGAACAAAGTATTGTTAAACGAAACTGAAAAACGCACTTCAATTTTGCAGTTCGACCGCAATTGAAAATAAATTCAGAAATGGCAACAAATTCATTTTCAAAACAGAATAAATGGTATGTCAGATAAAATGTTAGGGTCTGAACGTTTAGAATATTAATATTTTGGGTAGTTCTACAAAAGTGTGAGCTACATACTGTCTTGAACACAAAACAAAAGAGAGCTACTTCATTCAGGGGAATGATAAATAAAATAAAGTGTTCTAAGTAATGTTCAAAATATTGAATATTATAGTGCTTGTTTGCTTTAGTTTTTTTGCAATTGAAACTTTTTTATTTACCAATTGTAAATTTACAATAACCTTCCGTGGCCATTTGAAGCGCTTTTAAGATACTACAAGTATTTTATGTTTGGAGTTTACTTTATTTTGTCCAATTTATAGGCATTACTGACGAGCTACTTGGAAATTGGATATAAAAAGCATGAATTGTGCTTTTCATGGGTCTGGTCAGTCTGAAATGCAAAAATAAAGATATTGTTTTCAAATTGTTTATGCTGCCCAGAGCGATACATATGTACATATTTATGGATGTGTGCACGCACACATACACATGTATATGTGAGTGTGTGATTTGGGAATGTGTTGTTTTTATTTTCATCTTCAAATACTCCTTGAATGTTAAGTACACGAACTGTACAATGTACGACCATGCTTTGGCCGTGTTGGCAACATGTGGGGAAATTGGAAAACTCTGTGTGTATGGATGGTTGGCTGCCTTGATTTGAATGCTCGTGGATTTCCGCAGGACGAACTCTCTAAGTAAATATGTATGTATGTGTGTATGTGAATATTTGCATGTTTTGTTCATTTGGGCGGGCAGTCAAACAAAGTTCACTAAACGAAGCCATCAACCAAGAAAGACAACAGCGGCGACAACAACAACAACAACAGCAACAACAGCAACGCAACGGCAACAGCAACAATAATAAAAAAATCAACAACAAGTAGAAGATGAGGAGCAGCACGGCAACAACAACAACAACAACAACAATAACAGCAATAACAACAGAAGTAACTGACGGCCCGTGGCTAGCCGATCGAAGCAATGTTCATGTTCAGCGTTTTCGTTAAACGAACTTAATTGAGACCTCAGCTTGGTCAGATATAATAATGCCAGGCCGCCGCCGCCGCCGCTGCCACCGCCGCAGTGAAGAGCTTTGCTTCCATTCTGCTTTTACCTCACTTCGGGTTCGGGTTTAGGTTTGGGTCTTGGTCTTGGTCTTAGTCTTGGGATATGGCTTGGGCTTCGTTCGGTCGATGTCTTCGTCACCGTCATTATCAACAATACCAACAACGGCGTCATTTTATTTCACTCGAGTTGTTGTTGTTGTTCTTTGAAACCAGTTTCAGCACACACACACACACACACACACACGCAGACACACACACACGCACACGCAGACACAGTAGTCCCAATAGTTTATATTTCGTATACACTCTCTACATCTGTATATAAATGTTTGTGTGTGTGTGTGTGTGTGTGTGAGTGTGTCTGCCTCTGCTTTATGCATTTATGCTACACACGTACTCTTGTAGCATAAATGCCTCTCCTCTGTGTGTGTGTGTGTGTGTGTCTGTATGTACATGCTTTCAAATTTTATAAAGTTATTAAGTCAGGCGAGCATCTTCGTTTCGCCTGTTCATGTCTTCGAAGCATACATACATACATACATACATACATACGAACAATCAAACATACATACATACATACTCGCACCAACACAAGTACATACCACAGACACACACTTGAACGCAATTATGTACATATGCACACTATATAGAAACGTTCAGAAAAGGGCTCGTGGAAAGCATTTTGTCCGTATCAGAGCATTAGATTAGTGAGGTGAGGTGAACAGTTTCGTTATTGGCGAGGAGGGGGCGTGGAATATCGGAATCGGTTTCCCCAATTTTAAATCAAATATGGTCATCTATAAATGGCTGACAGAGAGCCAGCCATCATTGTTGCCTGCTCCTTATACCTGTTGTAGATGTGAGTGTAGCTATGGCTATTGGTCCGACGGCATTAGACAATTCCAAGATCTGGAAATACTATATTGCGCCACAAGCTTGCGAGTACAAACAAAAAATTCTGCGCAGGCGTGCGGTTCATTTTAATTGTAGGTACGTGCTCTCCTGCATACATATTACACCTCATATGGGGGTCTCAGTCTCGTAAAACAAACAACCGCCATACATATACTATACATACGAGTAGTTAGATCCAGAGCCAGAGCCAGAGTCAGAGTCAGAGGCCGGGTAATCATTCTCGTTTCGGACTTGTGCAAATAAGTACAAGTATATATTTTGTATGCCATTAAAATTCCTATCGGGCAAACATTTTTATAGTTCTACGTATAGAGAGCTTTAGGGTGGTCGCTCAGACACTTTTTATTCTTGCAAAATGTCGCTCGAAGCCGCCAAGACACAGCAGTTCAAAAATTAACTGTGATCGGTTCGATCGTACTTACCTTAACTCCGTAAATAATACAGGTGGATTTCAGGCTCTCCTTTTTATGTAAGTACTCCCACTATTTATTTATGGATATAAGTATACACATACATTCTCGTATATACTCTTGATTATCTGAAATGTACAGAAGTGAAACTGATTTCTGTTGTGATTTCCAAAAATCTTATTTATTTTTGAAAAATCGATGAAACGAAAGCGTTATGGCATCCAAAAATACACAACATAATAACAATAAGAAAAAAGGGGGGCGTGTTAGACCCTACGAGCAGATATTCAAGTATATCAGTCTGACAGGAATGGGACATGGGATTTGGCTAAGTGTAAGTGAATTGGTATTGCAAGCTCTACTTACCCCAATAAACGTACTTGACTTTTGCTTTTGGTAACCCCATAAAGACACTCTTCTACTTTAATAAGCACATTATGCAAAAAGGAAAGAAAAGTAAAGGAAAGAAAGGTTTGTATATTTTTCGTTGGACGTCCTAGAGAAAATATAAAATATATATTGTATTATGTAATTTAAAGTTTAGAATTGGATTTCTTGCTATATAACTAGTAGCTATAACTAATGCAGAAATTAAACTACAAGTAGATCCAACAAATTGCAACTGAAAAGGTAGTGCGATTGAGCTGTAAAATTTGATCGATCATGTGATTAAGAATTGCATATCTGTGAATGAAATTTTGTATTTTTAATTAATACAAGTACACAAAAGAGGGACAATTTTGTTGGTTTTTCAAGAGTCAAGCGAGCCTTCAAAGCAAATTGACTTGAAAATGCACATTCCAGATAATGCGGTCTCGTATAAGTGATGCATAATTTTTCAGACTGTTTGTCATCACATTATAACGAGATTATACGAATGTACAAGTATATCATCTTGTCCTACGGTGAGACAATGCGAGGTTTCGTTTCCATTACTACTCGTATACAAAACAAGTGGAGAAGTTAAAGTCGGGTGTCTCGAATTTGAAATACTCTGTACATATGTACATACAAGTATGTGTAAAATAATTATGCGTGTCTATGCATGTTTGTGTGTGCCTGTGCAAAGTAGCAACAACAACAACAGCTGCAGGCAGTGATTGGGCAAGATGATATACATATATGGCTATAACTTGCTGTTAAGTCGGTCTATTATGCAACTTGGCATACAGACTCATAATCAAGAACTGGAAGCAATTGCCTAATTTGAGTTTGAAAGTCCAAGAATTACGCGAGTTATGGAAAATCGCTAATTGTGGTGAAGAGGGGGAGGGAGGGAAATTCCATAATATATATTTTTTGGGCATTTACATAAGGCATCTGGGTCTCTGAGATATAGCATTTCATGTACGGAGTATAAATATTGTGGCCGCCCTCATCTGCGATTCTCGTACCAAGTACGTAGGTGAAAGCAAATCGAGATTTAAATTTTCTAATTTTTGATAAATTAAATTAAATTTTAAAAATATTGTGGTCGCCCTCCTCTGCGATTCTCACACCAAATACCTAAGTGAAGGCAAATCGAGATTTAAATTTTCTAATTTTTGATAAATTAAATTAAATTTAAAAATATTGTGGCCGCCCTCCTCTGCGATTCTCACACCAAATACCTAAGTGAAGGCAAATCGAGATTTAAAGTCTGAAATTCCTTAAAAATTAAATTAAAATTCCAAAATACACATTTTCTGCGTATTCACATAAGGCATCTGCGTCTAAAATTTGGTGTTTGTAGGTCTTAAATTCTCTGAGATATAGGCGATTATATGAAGGGAAAATCGGGAAATCTCACCTAAGAGGAGAGGTGGTGCGGAAAATCAAAAAAATAAAACAAACTTGCAGAGCGTACACGCATAAGGCATCTTTGTGCAAAATTTGGTGTCTCTAGCTCTTATAGTCTCTGAGATCCAGGTGTTCAGACAGACAGACATAGATCGGCTCGTCTTGTCAAGCTGATCAGGAATATATATACAGAAATATATACTGCAACGCCTCCTTCTGCCTGTTACATTTTTCATCTCGTGCAAGCCTAATATACTCTTGTACATTTCATGTGCAGAGTATAAAGAATGCTGTGTGGTTGTGTATGTACGGAAATCGCACACAAACGCAAACTGTTGATGACTACTCATTAAAAGATCTGTCATATATTCATACTATATGTATATGCAGGGTCGTTTGATAATGCGACCCTCAGTGGTCCAGTGGACTACAGATATACATAAGTATTACAAATAATTATGTACTCATATAACAGTCTTTCATATCACAATAGCATGCATGTTCCTGGATTCACGTATATAGTATATGGTGTATGTATACATAAGTTTGTAGGTACATATATGTAAGTATGTATACTTGTATTAATGGGATGTGAACTCGCACCTTCATAATTTTGTAATAAGTGCGGCGTGAAACTTTTGATAGTTTTGCTTGAGATCGCTTTGCATTGTTTGCTTTCAATGGAAGAGGTTTTTGCCAATCAAAAACCATCCAGTCGCACATTTGTCTGTCAGTTTGGTGGTCAGCGTCCGCTTTAATGACAAATACTCGCCACCGACTCAGACTCAGACTCCGACTCCGACTCAGGTCGCTCGAAGTTGGACAGAGCTCGACTGGCCCTGCACAGATACAGGTACAGATACAGATATACCTACAAGTATGTAGATACAGATGCATGATGCATAAATGTGTATTAAGATCACAAGGGTACGAATAAAAAACGTGCTTATAGTTTCTCTTAATTACCACAAGACTTGCGGACTTCAAAAACGGCGCTAATGAAGCGATAATAAATCAAAACCCGAGCCCCTTTTTCTGCACGCTCATGCAAAAAGGCAGCGGGGACGGTGGCTGCGGAAGGCGGAAGGTTTAGTTGGACGCTCTTACCCACTGTCCCGAGCATGGTGAAAGATTTTATGCTGTCATATGCCTGACGAAGTAGGGAACGGGGAATTAGGAGCAGCGCGATTCTGCTGACAATGTATCTTCTCTTACCCATACATACATAAATATGTATGTATACACATATTTTTTCATGTACCTTATGTACTTGTACATACAATATGTGTATTTTTTGTTTTTTTTTTTCGTTTTTTGTTTTTTTTTTTGTCTTTTGCCCAGCCTTGCTGCTCATCAGAAATACAAGTACTTACATACATGTATGTATATATGTATTTTTAGGTACTCGGAACTGCAGTTCCTCGCCTCAAGGCGGGCAGCAGCAGTCACTGCTGCCGCCACAGTGCTTCCCAGCTCGCCTGTGAGCAATCATGCGCCAACAGATGTTGGCAGCACCCATCCGATGCCGTCCGATGCCACAACGACGACTGCAACGCCGGACGCGACTCCCACCACAACTGCAAATATCGGTGCATATGCCAATGGCAATGCAAGTGCCCAGGCCCAGGCACAAGCCCAAGCCCAGGCACAAGCCCAAGCTCAGGCCCAAGCTCAGGCCCAGGCCCAGACGCTGCTCAGCAATGCGATGCACCATCATCCCCACCAGCACGTCCATGGTAACTTGGGGGCGCAGCCACCACACGATTTTCATCCGGCCTACAGAATTCCCAGCTATATGGAACACATTTACTCGCTGCAGCGCAGCAGTCCCACAGCATCCTTTCATGGTAAGTACATTCCACTAAAATATTTCAGTAAGATTATGAGATTGGAAGGCACCTTTTTGAACCCCAAAAAGAAAAAAGGATGATTAACTGATTAAGCGAGTTGTCTGCTCTATCCAGATAAAACCTAGCATATATACAAGTACACTATAAAAGAATGTGATTTCGAAAACAAACAATATGCCCAGACTTATGGTAGTTACTATAAAACGGCTCTATTTTCCCTACCAAGTTTGGTTACTCTTACAGAGAGATGGACAGGTCTGGACAGATTGTGGTTATAGGGTATAGAAGTTGTATACTTTCTCATCTCAATCGAAACTCTTAAGAAAGCTCCAAGTGATCCGATCTTTCGATCGTACTGTACAAGTACTGAAGGAGTAAAACCAGTTCGAATTCAAAGAAATCGCTAATGGGATGTGAGAATTCAAATTGGAACTTCTTGGGGAGAAAAACCCACAGCATCTTCAAAATAATGCTAATTGCGGTTACTTTTGAAATCTCCTATTCCCAGATCCGTATGTAAACTGTGCACCTGCTTTCCATCTGACGGGACTGGGTCTGGGCTCGAGCGAGTTCTTGAGCGCGCGTGGCATCGGCTCGTTGGGTGAACTGCATCATGCAGCCGCGGCGGCAGCAGCGGCCGCCGCCGCGGCGGGATCTCTGGCAAGCACCGATTTCCACTTTAGTTTGGATGGCAATGGACGCCTGAGTAGTCCCCGGACGGGTGGTGGCAGCATTCGCGCCAGCATCAGCCGCAAACGTGCCTTGTCCTCATCGCCATATTCGGATTCATTTGATATTAACTCGATGATCCGATTCTCGCCCAATTCACTGGCCACAATTATGAATGGTTCGCGCGCGAGCAGCGCAGCCAGCGGTTCCTATGGCCATCTATCGGCTGGTGCCATCAGTCCCATGGCTCATTCAGCGATGGCTCCTCATCTGCAGCAGCTGCAGGCACATCTCTTGCGCGCCAGCGCTGGACTGCTGCATCCAATGACGCCACATCAAGCGGCAGCTGCCACCTTCTCCATGAGCCATATGGCCAGTGCAGCAGCTATGGGCCTCAGCGAGGTAAATGCTAAGGAATTCCACTTGCCTGGACAGACGCCATCAAGTGCCGAGGAGCCCAAGCACTCGGACTCAACTAAGGTAAGCGAGGGGGTACCACTTGAGTCCCGCTAAGTAAACCTAAGCTAAGAATATATTAAGAATATTATTTTGACATTCAAAATTTGTCTTCATTTCCTTGCAATTGGAGTTACAAGGTTTCTTCTTCTTTGCCAAAGTTTTCGAGGCAATTGGAGTCATGTGTTAGCCTGTTATTACGTTGACGAAATGAAACGAGTTCCTATGTCCTAATTTGCATTCTATTTGGCAGAACTATGACGAAGGCAATGCCGCAGCATTGGCCAAAAGCAAACCCATCGAACAGCCTTCGTCCACATCGGAGAGCGTCGCGCAGGTCGAGGCAGACAGTGCATCTGCAAATGCTTTGGAGCGACGGCAGCGTAACAAGGCGGCGAACAGCAATGGCAATGGGGGCGTGTATGGGGGCGGGGCCGATCGCAACCTAGTGCAATTCGGTCTGGCAACACCCACTACCACGACGACTACGACTCCATTGAACGACTACGATTGTCCCACAGCGGACACAACGGATATTAAAGACGAGCCTGGTGACTTCATTGAGACGAATTGTCATTGGCGGGATTGCGGCATTGAGTTCCTAACCCAGGACGAGCTCGTCAAGCACATCATCAATGATCACATTCAGACTAACAAGAAGGCCTTCGTTTGCCGTTGGGAGGATTGTTCGCGTGGCGAAAAGCCATTTAAGGCCCAGTACATGCTGGTCGTACATATGCGTCGACACACCGGGGAAAAGCCACATAAATGCACGGTAAGTCACGTCCACATATCATTACCTGGCAATCAGTTTAGCTTCTGATATTCTCTTTCGTGGGTCTTAATACAGAACGGCTTGGCAGTGAATACCAACAGTTGCATTCCATTTCGTATAATTTGTATTATTTCGAGGACTCTTTAGATCCCTCCTCTTTGCTTTTCAGATCTCCTTTTGCATTTTATTGTATCATTTATTTGGCTTTATTTAATTTTAAATTCTTTTAATTTATTTGTCGCTCTTTAGTTTGAGGGCTGCTACAAGGCCTATTCGCGCTTGGAGAATCTCAAGACCCATCTGCGTTCGCACACAGGTGAGAAGCCGTACACCTGCGAGTATCCGGGATGCAGCAAAGCTTTTAGTAATGCCAGCGATCGGGCCAAACATCAGAATCGAACTCACAGCAGTGAGGTAAGTGCCTTAAAATGGTCCGCTCACCTACATTTTTTCTGACCTTGGCTGTGCATTCCAATTGTCCATTTCCAGAAACCATATGTTTGCAAGATGCAGGGCTGCACCAAACGTTACACCGATCCTAGCTCGCTGCGCAAGCACGTGAAAACGGTTCATGGTCCAGAAGTCTATGCAAATAAGAAGCACAAGGGCTTGCCCCTTCACGATGCCAATTCCGGTCTGGACGGGGGTCAACATCCATTGCGTCAGAATCACAATTCACAGCACATGCAGGATCAGCATCATCATATCGACTCGAGTCCATGTAGTGATGAGCTGCACTCGGGAAAGACCACAAGCGTGTCCAGTCCCAGCATTAAGTCCGAGTCCGATGCCAACTCGCCGCGCCAGCTGAATGGTAATGCTGGCAATGAGGGCGGCATGCATGGTGGCGCACCTACGGACTGCTATATGATGGGCTATGGCCAGGATGATTTGGGGTCCGACAACGTGCCCGTCCTGGATGACGGTTGGCCCTATGATGACGATGTTGATGCCATGCATCTGCCAATTGTCCTGCGAGCTATGGTGAACATTGGCAATGGTAATGGAGCAGGAGGTGCTACTCAGGGTGGTGGCGGTGCAACCATGGCCAGACAACGCATCCGCACCCGTCTCCCCACCAAGGGCATAAATACGACCAGCCCAATACTCTCAAACATACCGGAGATGAATAGATTAACCCAGCGCATAACTGAACTCAAAATGGAGCCGGGCACAGTGGGGCCACAAACGATGATCTCGACTAATCGCCTGCCAGCAGGCACCACTGCGCCCCACCTGACTGAGCTGCAGACCCGCGCATCAATTCAGACGGGTACCCAAGTCGGATCCGCCCTGCAGCAGCAGCAGCAACAGCAACAGGGTTCTCCTCAGATACGACGCGATAGCATGAATTCCATTGCCAGCACGTACTACTGTAGCATGCCGAGTCGACGAAGCAGCGCCATTTCACAACAGTCGAGCATGTCGACCATGCGTCCGGTGCCCACAGCGACCAGCTATTATGATCCCATCTCTCCCGGCTGTTCGAGGCGTTGCAGTCAGATGTCGGATGTAGCAACCGCTCAGGTTCACCAGAGTATGCAGCCAGGAGGCATGCATCGTGGAATCAACGCAGGAATCACTGGAGGTCCGGGCATGTCCTACTTCTCTGGCCATAACACCAGTCTGCCGCCTCCGCCTTCATCCCATGTGATTGCCTCCCATCTGCAACGCCTGCAATCGGCCGAGTCCCTGGGATATCAGCCCAACGGCGGCCGCTACTCAATTCCCAACATTTCACACTCTCCTCACATGCTGAACGGACCCGATTTGAGTGGTTCTCGCCAGCTGCAGAGTAGCATAAATCGTCGCCAGTCGGAGCCAGTCCAAAGGGCCCAACAGAATCTCTCCAACTATGAGCGCATGATTACCTCCTCAGCATTGAGTGCCACCATGCAGAGCATGCGAAACTCTGGCTCTCGCAATAGAATGCCAAACGGCTATACAGCTGGGAGCGCTGGAACTGGACCTGCCATGGCACAAGAGAATGCAGTCAGAAATCAGGAAAATGTCAGTAGTGCGAATGCGCCAGCAACATCGACTGAAAACCAAGGGAACGATCTGGAGGGTGACGATGATCTTATCTATCCCGATGAGATGTTGCAGTATCTGAATCTCGTACAGGATGGTACTGAAGGAGCCTCTGGGGCTCCAGCAGCTACCACGCCCGCTATAGAGACTGCCCCAGAGACCAGAGCCAATACGGCTGGCAACAATGTGGCCAACAACAACAACAACAACAACGTGACTGCCTATTTGCCGATGTCGTCACCAGCTTTGCGCATGAACAGCCCATCACATCTGGGCATACCAAGCAGTCCGTCGACCTTGACTCAGCTAATGTCCCCACAATCGGGACACACCATGTCAGCCCTGGGCAGTCCGTACTCCCAGAGGAACTATGAAACGAATGATGCATCCCACCGCCAGCAACAGGCAGTCTATTGCAACTTTGCCCAAAGGGCAACAGACAATGAAATGTACGGAGGCCGACCCCAGCCAGCACCATTGGGATATGAGCCACAGCGAACGGCCCAGAATGAGATTATTGATTCTTCAATGACCAGTCTACCAGAGCTTACGACCCAGGTGGCCACCACTACTGGACCCGCACACTGTCCCATACAGCTCAACAATGAGATGGACCATCAAATAAGTCGAGGCAATGAGATTCAATGTGGTGTCATTAGTCAGTCGCAGATGTCGCCTGCCATGAACATGAATGCCCCGACGGCTACTGCAGTGCCATCATCCACAAAACCTCTGAGCCAGGACCAGTCGATGCACAGCTGTCAAGGAAGACAGGGACGTTCTCTCGTCAAGCCCGGCGAAGTACCGTCGACAACAGCACAGATGCCCTCGGCCCTTGGTCCAAAGGCCTATGCTGAGAATCAAACAAACAGTACAATGCAATCTGATACGTATCAGCGGACACTGGAGTATGTGCAGAGCTGTCAGAACTGGATGCAGACCAATAATGCGCACGTTCAATCGACCGTCAATTCCAACGTTGTGCAACACAACAATCCTAATCCGGTTGGCAATCTTAATGCCAACAACAACAACTCACTTTGGCCGGACGTAAGCAGCTCGACCCATCCTGGCCATAATATGATAATCAATGACATGAAGACATCATTGAGTTCTCTGCTGGAGGAGAATCGGTTTCTACAGATGATGCAGTAGATTGTTATGTAGGAAAAATCCTTCATTTATAAATTTCTTTAAGCATTTTTTTTTCGTTTAATTTAACCTGACCGTTTATTGATTCACAAAAGCCATCAAACTTTTTTTTTGTGTGTAATTCTGAACAGTACTGACCCTACACAAATGAAGTTTTATGTACGTACAATGGCATATAGACCATACACGCAGCAGTTGTACTTATAAAATAAATATCATAGCTATAGTTTAGTCTGTAAAGCGCGCATTTTACTATTTTTAAGTCACTAAGCCATTACTAAGATATAATACATAAATAATGAAAAACTGAATACAATTACTCGTAAGTTAGTCGTAGCCAGTTATGATACATTGAAAATTCGTCTTCCCAATCATTTCAATGATTCACTTCGATCATGATCAAAAGAAAAAGTCATTTTTATCACTTATAAATGTATTTCTATAATTTAAGTCCTGTTTCATTCATGCAGCGCCATAAATAATGAGTGCTTGGTGAACTTTTGTTCAATTGAGAGAGATACTATGTATTTTATTTGTACAGTGGTTCAATATATAATTCGGACATTTCAACTCTATTTTGGGCAATAAAATAACATTTTTTTTTTACAACAAACGTATCCACATGCAAATGCATATTGTTTTGCCATAGTAGAAGGTATGTGTTTCCCTGAATGATTTGTTTCGGATTTGTTTACACTTTTCATGTAAGTATGTATGTATATTTTTTGCTATAAGAAAAGCTATTTAGCATTTGAGACTTATTAAACCTGTCGTTTAATCCAAAGATAAAGCAACTATTTCAAACACTACTGCAATGATGGAGTCATAGACAATTTCTTAGAATTTAGAAAAAGAAGAACAACATTTGCTCGACCCTTTTGTTAAAGCAATAAAAGTTTCTGTCAGAGCTGAAAGAAAACCGGTTTAGAAGAAAATGTTGTGCATTTACAAATATGCGTGGCGTTTGCATTTAGAATCTTCTTGGAATCTATGTAAGATAATTTACCAAAACAGCAAAAAATATATATGCATGTACATTTATTCGGAGAACATAATTATATACACTTCAAATATACATACATACATACAAGGAGTATTCCAAAGTATACAGGACTTTAAAAAAAATAAACAGAACAAATGGTTTTTTCGGCAAAATCAATTTATTTTATTCAAAATAGTCTCCTTCTGCTTCAATACAGCTTTTTGGACGATCCAAAAGCATGTCGAACGAGTGTTTTAGCTCGTTGGCCGGTATGGCCGCCAGTATGCCGGTGCAAGCCTTTTGAATGGCCTCTACGTCTGCATAACGCTTTCCTTTCATGGGCAAATGCATTTTTCCGAAAAGGTAAAAGTCGCACGGTGCCATATCAGGTGAATACGGCGAGTGGTTAATGGTTAAAATGAGATTTTTGGTCAAATACTCGGTCACAAGCGTCGATCGATGAGACGGCGCATTATCGTGCAACAAACGCCAACTTTCATCTTCTGCGATATTCAAACGCTTCAAAACTCCAAGGTAGAATACCTCATTGATGTCCTTCGAATGTTGGATTCTGAGCAATTTTTGGTCGTCAGTCAATTTGTGCGGAACAAACCGTGCACACACCTTTCGTAAGCCCAAATGTTCGGTCAAAATGCTATAAATCGATGTTTTGGAGATGTTCAATTCCATTGCCATCAATTTCAATGATGATTTCGGGTTTTTTTTATGAATTCACGCACAGTTTCGATGGAATTTTCGGTGATCACGAATTTTGATTGGCCCACATGTTGATCGTAATTTACGTCCACACGACCACTTTGAAACCACTCGTGCACTCTGCTACTGGATAGGCAATCATCGCCATAAACCTGGTCCATCAATTGAAACGTTTCGGTAAAAGTTTTACCAATTTTAAAACAAAATTTAATGTTGGCTCCTTGTTCGAATCTCATTTTCGCACCGATAACACAAACATACTGACACTTAAAACGCAATAACTTCACTTCCAGATTCTAACGCACCAGTCGACATATAGATAGCGCCACCAGGGGGCACCAGATTCAAAAAGTCGTGTTTACTTTGAAACGCACCTTGCATAAGCTATACTGGATCTGTATAGTTAATAGCTAATATAACCATTTATATCGGCGCATCCGTTGCAGAGTTTGAAATCAAATTATCGCTAGCGATATTGTGCATAGAACACACTACATTTATAAAGCTCCCTGCGCATGAGCAATATGCAATTTATTTAAAAATAAAACGATATACGTAAATTTATAACGACCTTTTATTAGTACGGTTGCACAATCGTTATTATCGTCTTGGCTCGCACACTATTGAATGCAACCCTACCTTTGAACAGTGCTGCACAGTGCCCGTTAACGCCTAGTGCTCGAAATGCCAACAAAATGAGTATACACATTATCATCATCGCAGTCGCGATTAAATTAATTTTGTAGTTGTTGCAATTGCATTTACGTTCGGTTTTTTTTTTAATAATTTCGTGCTAGGTGCTAATGCAAAAGCCATTGGCTTTTTAGATACCTCCCTAGACCAACATCTGTACATACTCCAGAGTACACATTGCTCGATTGCCGTGACAAAAATTGTAAGACAAAATTTCGAGTTTTGCATTATGTGCTGCTGTTTTGTTCAGAATCTATGTAAATAAGAAAGTGTTTGTGTATTCATTTATAAAACTAATAGTCGCGAGTGCACTTAAGCCACCAACAACTATGCTACAAATCAGAATGGCTTGAAAAAAGCAACATAAAAGCTAACAGAATAACCCACACCCCGCACCCGCTGTCGCAGCAAATGCGCCACTTGGTATAGAAGGGAGAACAAAGCGCCTCCATCTCCTGTCTCCGCCTCGACTACGGCAAGGAGCAATCAGCAGAAGCCATTAGTCTGAAACAACGACCACCATTTATCATTCAGCATGTTACAGAAATGCATATTGATTCTGTATGGATTTTGCGTCATAAATTTTTGGGGCTGTCGAATACAAAATGCCGCTTACTGTGCGAAAGTAACACCTCAAGATGTGGAAAAGCAACAGACGCAGCAGTTTTCCTCGAGTGACATTGTCGCCCAATTCGCTCTGCCGCCAATCGCAGGCAATGCCTTTGGACCCAGTTCCACATCCACGTCGACGGTGACGAGCTTTGTCAATCGGACTGGCGCTGCCGGAGCTGGCGCATTGCCTGGGACAAATGCCCAGTCAAAGAACTATTTTACTCATCTGAGCTTTGACAGTAGGCAGAATGTGTTCTACGCAGGTGCCACAAATAAAATTCTGCAATTAAATGAAAATCTGCGAGTGCTTAACCAAGCAATCACAGGACCGAAGCACGATGCTCCACAATGTCATGCGGGTGGCTGTCCCGAGGATGTTGAAACAACGCTCGTGAACAACTACAACAAAGTGTTAATTGTAAGCTATGCGCATAACGATGGAATTCTTATATCTTGTGGCAGTATTCGTCAAGGTAAGTCCCAAGCCGTAACCATTAATGACGCACTTTGGCTATTACACTAAAATTAATTGCTTCCCTCTTCAGGTGCTTGTGAAATCTACAATCTGCCACGATTTCCAGCTGCGCCACAATTCATCGCAGTGCCTGTGGCTGCTAACGATGAATATGCCACAACGTATGCCTTCGTAGGGCCCGCTCGTTATTCATGGAAAGAGGAAGACATACTATATGTTGGCACCACATTCACCAATGTTGGTGACTACCGTCATGATGTGCCTGCCATTTCTTCCCGTCGTCTAGACGACCTTAATTATGCCGAATTCTCGATATCACAGTCAATTATTAACATCGATGTCAAGTATCGTGATCACTTTTTGGTTGATTATGTATTTGGATTCAACTCTTCGGAGTATGCGTACTTTGTGCTGGTGCAAAAGAAATCGCATTTGGCCGAAGAGGCTGGATATATAACACGTCTAGCTCGTATATGCATTACAGATCCGAATTATGACAGCTATACTGAAATCACAATTCAATGCACAGCAACCGACGATCATACAGACTACAATATATTACGTGACGCGAAGATAACACATGCTAGCCAGAAATTGGCACACCAAATGGGCATAAAGCGGGATGATCATGTACTTGTTACGGTCTTTTCACCATCAAAAGAGATCACCGATCAGCCGCAGGATAAATCAGCCATGTGTATCTACAGTTTGAAAGATATTGAAGATGCGTTTATAGAGAACATACACATGTGCTTTAATGGCACAATCAAAGATCGCAATCTAGGCTATATATCTGGCACAATAAACGATGGACGCTGTCCAATTGTCGGATCATTAGGAAATATTTTCAACTTTTGCTTCGTAGGATTGAAAATAAGTGGTGTGGCACCTGTGACGGCTCATGCCCTCTTCCATTTCGATGTATCCGTGACGTCAGTTACTGCCACAACAACAGGGCAACACTCGCTGGCCTTCCTAGGGACCGAAGCTGGCACCATCAAGAAGGTGTTGTTGTCCGGCTCAAATCCTGGTGAGTACGAGGAGATTATCGTCGATCCCGGCAATCGCATCTTGCCCAACACTATGATGTCACCCAAGAAGGACTTCCTCTATGTGCTGTCCAAACGGAAGATATCCAAATTGCGCATCGAACATTGTTCGGTGTATACAAACTGTTCGGCATGCCTAGAGTCTCGGGATCCTTTCTGCGGTTGGTGTTCGCTAGAGAAACGCTGCACGGTACGTTCTACATGTCAGCGGGACACATCAGCATCGCGTTGGCTTTCACTGGGCAGTGGACAGCAATGCATTGACTTCGAGTCCATTGTGCCTGACAAAATTCCCATTACCGAACTGACACAGGTTCAGTTAATAATAAGGACGCTGCCGGAGCCATTTAATGCCAAGTACCGATGTGTTTTTGGCAATTCAACGCCCATCGATGCAGAAGTTTTGGAGAATGGGCTTTCTTGTGCCACCCCTCCTATTGATCAACGTCCTATTATCGCTAGCGATATGGATCACGTTCTGGTGCCATTGTCCGTGCGCAGTTCCGAGACCAACAAGGATTTCGTTTCGCGATCCTTTGCCTTCTTTAATTGCTCTCATCACAGCACTTGTCAGACTTGCGTGCGCAGCTCATGGGGTTGCAATTGGTGCATATTCGATAATAAATGTGTGCACAAATCGGATCAGTGTCGCAATATGGAAAACCCCATTAGTGGTGAGGGTCAGTGTCCGCACTTGAAGCGAACCAGGGAGCCCATTTTATTGCCGGTGCGTGTGCCTAAGGAGATACGCCTAGAGATTGAGAATCTGCCTAAGCCGAAAAGTGCGCATGCGGGCTTCCTTTGCACTATCCAAATAGAGGCGGCTCAAATGTTGCTGCCGGCTCGCATTGAGTCCAATAAGGTGGTCGTTTGCGAGAAAACGCTCTACTTCTATGAGACCAATACTCATGAGTACGAAGCTAAGGTGGACATTACATGGAATCGTCAGCACTATGTGGATACGGCTACCGTTATCCTCTACAAATGCGATGTGCTTGGCTCGCATCGCGAGCACGCCGATTGCAGCTTGTGCGTAACTCGAGACCCAAAATATCAGTGCGCCTGGTGTGGGAATTCCTGCGTGTACAATGAGACGTGTGCCCAAGGCGGCATGATCGATGGCTCGGCTGGTGGTGCATTTAACGCCATTGCCAATCCGCCGTTGCGGCAAAATGAATGCCCACGTCCGAGAATTGACATTATTAAGCCACTTTCTGGACCCGTTGAAGGTGGCACTCTGGTCACTATTGAGGGAAGTAATTTGGGAATACGCGAAGAAGACGTGCGTGGAAAAATTTCCATTGGTTCAGTGCCTTGCGAACTGGTCAATTATCAGATATCTGTGAAAATTGAATGTCGCACTGGGGCGGCGGCCCATGAGATGTCAGCGCCAATTAAAGTGGCCAACGAGGCGGGCTACACCGAGTCCAGCGTACAGTTTCATTTCAAGGATGTTCAACTGACTGGCTTATATCCGACGGTTGGTCCCAAATCTGGCGGCACGCAATTGTCGCTGATGGGAAAGTATCTTAATATTGGTTCGAACATCAGAGCATTCCTCGATGAATACGAGTGTCATATCAATGTGACACAAGCCTCATCCTCAAGACTAACTTGCACCACTTCGGAGGCCACTCAACCAGAGCCTATACGTTCACTTCGTTTGGTCGTCGATGGAGCAAATCGTACATTTACCTGCCAAAATTCGCCACTGCCACCATTCTCCAATCAACAACAATTACTGCCACCACAAAGGGGGAACTACGCCTACCATTACCATATGCCGCCACCAAGGCCCTGCTCCATTTTCAATTATACTCAGGATCCACGCATTATGCAAATAAAACCTTTGCGTAGTTTCATAAGCGGAGGACGTATTCTAACAGTACACGGAATGTACTTGGACTCTATACAAAAGCCAGAACTAGAGGTTTATTTCGATAGTGAACGCGTGAACAAGACCTCCTGTGTGGTAATTAATACCAGCCAAATGGAGTGTCCTTCCCCACCTGTCAACTCCAAGTTCCAATTACTACGAAATTCGATACAAATGGCACAATCGCCGGACAAGGACTCACCTCCACCAACGGGCTCAGGAGTCGTAAGGAAACGAAGTATCCCGTACAGTGATAATTTCCACATTTATACGACGATGAGCAATGCAGGCGCTACGGCTTCTAGCTACTATTCATCCAACAACGTTGACGTAGCGGCCTTTGTGAAGGTACATGAAACTCAATTGAGTCTGCAGCTCAGTTTTGTGATGGATAACGTGCAGCTGGTTCGCGATTTGAACAAATATTTTCATGATATACGTAGCACAATTGTGTATGTGGCTGATCCCAAATATTTTCCATTTCCAAACGATGGTGTTAAGCTCTACAAAGGGGACACATTGGTCATCGAAGGAGAGCTCTTAAATCTAGCGGCCGATGAATACGACGTGAATGTTACGATAGGCACATCACAATGCAATATCACCAGCTTGGCACTCTCGCAACTGCTCTGCATCCCGCCAGAGAAGCAACCACTGCCCACAGACGAGAATGGAGTGGATCAGCCAGTTGATTTGCCTTTAGTTGTCGTAAAGGTGGGTCGCAATTTGCGCTTCGTCATCGGCTACTTGCGCTACGATCTAAATAAGCCCTACTCATTCTCCCATGCCATGCCTTGGATCGCCGTTGCAGTGATCATTATTGTTTGTGTCTGTTTCGTTGCCCTGTTCATATACAGTCGTAAGTCAACGCAGGCTGAGCGTGAGTACAAACGCATTCAGATACAGATGATCACATTGGAGAGCAATGTGCGTTCAGAATGCAAACAGGCATTCGCCGAACTCCAGACCGATATGACAGACTTGTTTGCGGATCTGGAGAGCACGGGAATCCCGACGTTAGATCATGTCAATTACATTATGAAGGTTTTCTTCCCAGGCGTATCGGATCACCCCATTCTTAACTCCCCGAAATTGCGTGGCAATAGTCCGCTGACGAATTACGATGCCGCCATGCTGCAATTCGAGCAGCTTATTAGCAATAAATACTTTCTGCTCACCTTTATTGAAACCCTGGAGGGTCAGAATTCGTTTAACATACGCGATCGCGTGAATGTCGCCTCACTGTTGATGGTCGTTCTCATGAATAAGATGGAATATGCAACAGAGATATTAAAATCGTTGCTATTGCGTCTGATCGATAAGACTCTGGCGAGCAAGCACCCAGAGTTGATGCTGCGACGCACTGAGAGCGTAGTGGAGAAAATGCTCTGCAACTACTTGGCCATATGCATGTACGATTATCTTAAGGAATACGCCGGATCCTGTCTCTTCTTGCTGTTTAAGGCCATTAAGCATCAGGTGGAGAAGGGTCTGGTGGATGCCATAACCAACGATGCACGCTATTCGCTCTCGGAGGAGCGTTTGCTGCATGAACAGGTCACCCACTCGGTTGTCATCCTACACATTCTGCAGGACGACCTCGACGAGAAGGTGCAGTGTCGTGTGAATGACTGGGACACAATATCACAGGTGAAGCTGAAGATTCTCGATGCCATTTTCAAGAACACGCCATTCTCCATGCGCCCCTCGGTACATGAAGTTGATTTGGAATGGCGCCACGGTCGCGGAGGACATTTGACTTTGCAAGACGAAGATCTTACCACCAAGACCATTAACGGTTGGAAGCGACTTAACACTTTGGCGCACTATGGCGTCAAGGAATCGGCGGTAATGTCGCTGATTGCCCGCCAAATTGACAGCTATAATATGCCGTACAGCAAACAGCAGCCTCCGTATCACAATTGTAAGTTTCAGTCGCATATAATACTGTGAACAGCCTTTATTACAATGAATAATCGTTATTGCATTCTGACTTTTACAGTTTACTATATTAACAACTCACAGAGTCATATTATAATCAACAACGATATCGAATCGGGGCTGCAACAGCCGCGCATTTACCATCTAGTAAAACCCGTAATACCCGACCACTATATGAACATCAAGAACTCGGCAATGTCGGGCACATTGTCTGGGGCTCCAGCCGCACATTGCATCAGTGGCAGTGAGCGTGTGAACAAAACCATACCTGAAGTGTACTTGACGCGCCTGCTCGCTACAAAAGGTACCATACAGAAGTACGTCGACGATTTCTTCGCAACGATCCTGACTGTTAACGAGGAACTGCCACCGGCAGTTAAATGGCTCTTCGATCTGCTGGATGAGGCGGCTCGAAGGCACGATCTGGCCGATTCAGATATTCTGCATGCGTGGAAATCGAACAGTTTGCCACTACGTTTTTGGGTGAACTTTATTAAAAATCCCGACTTTATATTTGATGTGAATAAAACATACGCTGTGGATTCTTGCCTTAGTGTCATAGCGCAAACGTTTATGGATGCCTGCTCGACAACAGAGCATAGACTGGGCAAGGACTCGCCCTCAAATAAGTTACTCTTTGCAAAGGTTTGTTTCTAATAACAACAAATTTGTGCAACACTAAATTCATTCGTTTCACAGGATATACCACAGTATCGAAAGATGGTCAAGGAGTTTTATCGCGATGTCGCGCGACTGCCACAAATAAGTGATCAGGAAATGAACACAGCCATGCAACAGCTATCCGTGCAACAAACTGAGGAGTTCGATACAATATCGGCTTTGAAGGAACTATACATTTATATTACCAAGTATAGAGAGCAAGTAAGTGAATACTAAATATAAAGAACTCGTATAGAATGTTTGTTTTTATAATATTTGTTTCTTACGTGCAGATAATGGATGCTCTTCAGTCGGACATAAATTGTAAAAAAATGAACCTATCCCTTAAACTTCAGAACGTTGCCTGCACGCTGGACGGCGAGGACACTTCCAAATGCTGACAAGAACATGTCGAACTCTCAAATCTTAACCTCAATCGCAATCTCATCTTCGAGTTCACAATGCGAATTACGCTATTCGCTTTTTGCGTCCGTACGCAAGGGCACTGTATAAACGTTATTATATTTTTCAATTTAGACGCGGTCCCGATTCTCAACATGTGCCAATGCAATAATCTCTAACTTCACGCTCTCATAATGGTGCATATCGAGTAAGGCGTCTCTGCTTGGTACTGTCTTGTACAACTCTGAGAAGAAGAGGAGGTATGCGGCGTCAATGTTTGTACTTACTGCAAGTAAGGATATAGGCTAATAGCTAATCTCGAACGATGTAGGAAAAGCTATATAGCTTTAGCAGTCGTATGACTAGCCTGTATTGCAAACGCGAACTGTCCTTCGACCTCAATTTCAGCCAGAAGTGTGCAGGACAAGATATACATATGATGAGCACAAATCACCACATCACAAATACAATTAATCAAAAGACAGTAGAACAGTTAATCTCGAATCGGTATAGCGTTTACACAGGCACTCACTCTCACACAAGCAAACACAAATATACATATATATGTATACATATATGTATATGCATTTATGTATTTCTATACATGTATGTATACATGGTAAATATGCCAATGCATTTATATACATACATATTTACCCTTGCATAGCATCGATATGTTTTACGACTGAATTCTACACAAAACATGCAACACAGCAAACAAACAAACAAACAAAAAAAAAACATAAGCAAAAGGATAAATTAGTAAAGAGTAAACAAATGAAAAGTCTGCTTGATATTGAGCACAAATTTGTTAAAGCCAATATTAATTGCATTTATATTGAATTTTATATTATGTTAAGGTTAGAATTAGTCATATACACGTCTACATACATACATACATGCACATCCATTAACATACATACATACATACTTCCCATGTATTACCCATTTGTAATGGGAATTTCTCGAGTCTACTTAATAGAATAGATGTTGGATACACATGCCAGCTCCTTCTCTACCTCCATCTCTATCTCCATTTCCTCTCTCCATCTCTATTTCCATCTCCATCTGTATCCGATTAGCACAGTCGTGATAATGCAGCATTAGCATCAGGCGACAGCAAATGGTGCGAGCGAGACCGTCATATTTAATTATAAGAGACAGCAAATGAGATACGCAGTCGTTGATGATTATAATCACAACGTACGTGCATTTATCATATATGAGTACATTTATTTATACATATATATTCTCTTTTAATATTTGTATTGTATTTTTTTTTTAATTATTTATTTTTACTTTACTTTTAAAAAAGCAAACACTTTATGTCTTTAGAGAAAGAGCCAATCAAATTGTACATTATTAGTTACTTGTCTCGCTCGCACACACTTGCACGCTGCTCTCGAGCAATTATAATGTTGGATTGTCACGGCATTTAAGTGAAACACACACGGAATATTTAGAGTGACAGTTTGATGATAAATTCAGAAAACTGCTTCTTCATCTGGTTTTTATGGCATTTTCCTGCCTAGGAGAGTAGACTCTAAATTTTGGTACAAAAATTATCAGTCTACCCTTTGCCTGTGAAGGTAAAGTAGTATGTCCGAGATGTGGAAATAATTCTACATACACATTTCGTATTTGCTTGCCACCTTCAATTGATGGATGCCATACAGACATACATACATAAATAAATACATATTGTAGATCTTCCCCCTTTCGTTTTGCTCAACATACTGAGCGTAGTATTTTAGAACATGTGATATGTATTATAATAAGGATTTTCGCAATATTTCAATTACAAGTGGTAGTGGGACTCATTCCAATATTTATGCAAATTGCCCGCAAATACTGATTACATACATATGTATACATATATACATGCATTTATGAATACCCATTACCGATTATCAATTACCGATTGCGAACTTTTATTTTGTTCAGTGTATATGATACAATTGAAGGCATGCTAATAACTTCTTGCCTACAAATCTATATAGCATACATATACCTTATTCCGCCCTATTCACCGTCTATCTTAAATCACCCAACAAACATTTTCCTCAGTATTAGGACACACTCGCTTCCCCATCATTTTCCGCATGCCCCCCAAACAAATTTTCGATAATACCTACAAAAAACTCGTGCAGCTAAGGTAGAAGTGACATTAGAATTTCGACTCTTTAGATTGGATATACATACATACATATATGTGCATTTATGCACAATATAAGCCCTGAATCCCCTCCTTATCTTTAAACAGTACCCCCCTCACTCAATCAATGACTCCTTTCACTGAACTCACATAAGTACACGCCGTTTTGTAAATTGAATACATGCACACATAAGGACTTTTACATAAGGAACACGCAGACACATACATACGAATATAAACATACATACATACATAGAATTTAAGCTAAGTGTAGAATCTTATAGTACATACATACATAGGCTACTATGTAGAACACAAACAAACACACACGCAATGTAATTATGTATTTACTATTTTTAATAAAGTTAATTAAATCACTCACTGCGTTTATAATGCAAAGGACCTAAGAGCCTACTACCATTGATTATTTGGTTATCTAATTATCGTTTTTCTTTTTGTTGTAAAATGTACATGTCTTTCACGTCTAAGCAACATTTTCTTATTCAATTGGTCTCCCCATTGCATCACAAATATCGAACCCCTACCAGTCGACTATCATCTAACTTTATCACTGTTTTAGTCACATTTTCAAATCGTTCTTTGTGCTGACTTCTCAAGGGGTATGTATATATTTTTCCCCAATCGGTCTAATACAATCTAAAGAAAAACGCTTGCCTACTATTAATATATAGATTTGGTATTGCTTTTATTGTTTATTGCTTACGAGTGCTTAAAGTACGAGCCAATCACTTTGGTCTCATTCAATAGTCTCTAACACAAACGTCAAGCAGGTTGTCTAAGATGTCCTCATTCCGATTGATCTCTGTGCTGTGGAGGTATTGGAATGGCTCATCGATGCCATCCATGTAGGGGCGGAAATTGGCGTAATCGCAATTAATAGTCAGACTACCAGCTGAAATTGGGAAAGTCTCCGAACCGCTCAACAGTTCGGAGCTCGAGACGGCAGGTGCTATCAAAGCCCCATCCACATCCATATTGGCATCCATGTCATCCGTAACCGAAGCAAGCACTGTCGACATATGCGATGATATGACAATATTCTCGCTAGCCGGCGGTACCTCATCCTCGGCGTAAATCTGCAAAGAAATCGCGCTGTGAGAATGTCTGTTTGATTGGAATAGGACATGAGTTTTCAAACCATGCTCGGACAGCCAAATTTATCAGAGATTAGATAGTTGAGGCCAGCCGCCGTCGTCGAGTCGTCAATGATCCCCGTAGTGCTTATAATTATGGTGCCCAGTTCATATTGCTGTTGCAGACCTGCACTCTCGATGGTCGTGGGAAAAGCTTCGGAGCAAAATGAGGCGGCGACGCCCCCGCCATTGTCTAATTGAGAGATGGGCACGCTGGACAAATTCACATCGATTCGATCGGGGAGTTGCTGTTGCTGCTCTGACTGCAGGGTTTGGTTAATGGTCGCCTTCTCAGCTAGCTGTGCATAAGTGGGCAACGGCGTCATTAATGCCACCTGCTGGTCGTGCTCATCAAAAATGCTATAGACCGTCTCAGCCGCTTGGGCGACTGCGACCAATTCCTCCTCGTTTTCACTGACACCACCCACATTTAAGATAGGCATTGCTTCGAGCTCACGAGCTTGTTGATCCAGTGGGCTACTGTCCGTTAGCACACTTTGGACTGAGGTCTGCTTGGGTTGCGCTGTTTTCCGATTTCGTATGCGTTTCCTATCACATTTCTTTGGATCCACGCCCAACTCCCAATACCCGCCTTTTCCCTTTTCCTCGCGCTTCCGGTCGATTTTACGAAAACAATGATGCAGCGACAAGTTATGCCTGATGGAGTTCTAAAGGACGTTACATAAAATGAAACTGTTATTAATTTTCAGGAATAAATAACAAATTAACAATTATTAACAAAATGCAATACAAAATTTAATGAATTTTTCTTTTCGTTCACATAAACTGCGCCATTTCTGCCTAAGTTGATATTTAAATTAAAATTGCAGTTGGCAGTGCCGCTTATTTGCGACTGGCAACGATGCCTTCTCCAGTGGGCGCAAAGTGGTTGTAAATTATTTTCGATGGCCAATTATGAAATTTTAAATTGCGTTTCTAAGCGTTACGTAATTCAAGTGATAAATAAGTTTTGGAATATTTGTGTGAAATATATAATAATACTTTTAAAAAATGCAAAATAAATGCTTCATTTAATGTTTGCTCGTTCATCGTACTAAGAGATAGAAATAACAAGAGAGAACGGTGCAGTCGAGCACGCCCGACAGTGAAATACCCTGTACCCAGGTAAACTTCCGACACTGAGGTATATGCGCCTCTAGCAGAAGCAAAAGGAAGAAGAGCGCACTTGATGCTGCAGCTTGTGGGCGTAGTACCGGAGTGCAATTGTTGCGCTAATAACTTTTCTTAGATGAAATTTAAAACGAAGGTACATAATTATACATAAAGTTCAAATAAAAAAAAAATTAAAATAAACTCGCATAGACTAGGAACTAGGAGCGTCTGCATATCAAGTTTGGTTAATGTACGCTCAGCCGTTTCCGAAATCCAGGCGTTCATTCAGACAGACGGACGGACAGACGGACACGCTGATTCAGAATATACTTTGTGGGGTCGGAGGTGCTTCCTTCTGCCTGTTACATACCTTGCACAAACCTAACATACCCTTTTTACCCTACGGGTATAGGGTATAAAAAGCCAATTGGCATTGTTGGAATTATCTTCCGTATGCAGTATTCTTCTTGCAAAATACGAAGCACTCTATCCGAAGGTAATATGTTTTGATTCCACATCTGTTTTTTTTTGAAATTTTTTTGTGCTCAATGTTTTGTCCTTGCAAAGGTTTTGACTTAGGCATATTTGTAATGGACAGAAGGAGATCTGACAGGCTCCGTGCTATACATGAATGTGCTACTCATTCAGATAAAGTAGTGGATATATCCGTTTAGAGTTATTGCTCATTTCTCAAAACCAGTTGGATCGATCCAATTGGAAACTTTTGGTTGATTGTGGATTACCTTTTTTATTCTGAAAGCTTGCTCAGAGAGTATATATTTGGGGAAAATAAAATAATGTTTTAGAGAAAATTACTTAATCTTATATTGAAAATAATTAAAATTACTAATTCACGCTTGTCTTCTCTGAAATATACAGAAGGTGCTAGGTCAGAATCAATAAAAATTGGCTGAATAATAAATAGCAATCCTTTTTCCCACATAAATTTGTCGTATTGCATACATTTTTCATGAATTTGATTTGAAGACACTCATAATTCTAATAATTTGTGTGCAAATTATTTGCCCATCCGACCGTAGCTTCTACAATCCCATGGCTAATTAAGTATTCATTTGTTCAACATCATGCCTTACAAGATTATATTATATTGTTGTTAAAAAATGCAGAAGCGGTTATTTTGCCTGACACCCTCCTCCGCAAATTCTCATACCACGCGCCTAAGCAATATCACTTGAAGCGGAACTAATAAATACGTTTTGAGTTGTTGCCATTGTGTTTGTAGCTGTCAATCTCGTATAATTGGTTCCAAACTACTTACATTCCACTTCTTGCGGACTCGGAAAAATGCGAACTTCGATTCAATCCACGCGCATATTTGCTGAAGTGTGACACGTCCATTCTCAAGCATGGCCATGCCAATAATATGGGAATAGTTGAACGGTGGCTTCTCAGTTACGTCTGTCTCATAGTTGGTTGCCGACTTTTCATATTCCGCCAAATCGCTGTAAGCGCGTGAACGATTACTTAGTATGGAGCCGCTAAAGATCAGCACAGACTGTGAGCTTACCGTTTGATTTTGTTGATAAAAATTTCGTAACGCTCTGCTGGAGTCGGACGTTTTGATGGTGAACTTTGTTGTGAGGCAATCGGATGCTTGTTTTGAGTTGGAAACGCAACCAGAGCCCTTATGGAGTGCTTGCTTTTTGTTGGCTGTTGACGCGGGTTCTCTCCTTGGTGTTGTTTCTGCCGACTTCCCTCATTTGCCGCTTCTGTTACATTGAAGTCAGTTTGATGAACATTCTCATCATCTGGAACGGTCTCATCTATTGTTTTTGGCCAAGTCAAGCTCTGGTTTCGTAAGAGCCAATTAAGATTTGTGAGCTCTCGCTCTTCATCGGAGTCGTCCGCTTCCCGATTGATTATCAAAGCTCTGATCTTTGGCTGAGCTGTGTTTGTGGCGTCGCTGTCGGCCTGTTGGGACTCGGTCGCTTCGAAATGGTTCCGTTTTCGTAGGCCTTGAGCAATCATTGTTTCTAGAGGTATATGGTATAGTTTCAATAAATTGCTGGATTTGTAATACTCTAAGTTTTCGTCCCCTGTTTCGTCTGTTGGCCTTCCGTATCACAAGAAGTAGATAACAAAAACTTGGGATTTATCTTCATCTTGAAATCTTCTTGGATTATATATTACGTAAATAGTGTGTGGAAAGATGCACCCCGATTTAGAAGTAGGACAAAACAGTCTATGGGAGCTAAGCTAAATTTGTACTTTTTCGGCTTCGAAAGAAATATATTACTATTCTGGAGTGCATCCAATGTTTTGGGAGTTCGTGGCATTAATAGATAGTCTATTGAACAATAATCTATAAATATAGATACAAACTCTGTTGGGTCTGCTATGCCCCCAATCTATAAAGTAAGAAAACTGAAATTGAAAGAAATGGAGCTCTGCTTGATCAGATATTTACAATCTATGGACGGACACACATGGAACTATGTTTCCATATTTTTGCGCAGTCAAATGCTAGTCTATGGGTTCTCTAAGAAACGATATTATGGGGTTACTCGTATGTTATACAACAGTTGAATGACATAGGCATATGTGGTTTTTCAAGACAAATGAAAAACCACAATAGGTGTATATCCACATATATACATACAAAATCGGAAACTCACTTGTTCTTATAAGCCACAAGTCTACATACTTCCGACCGTAAATAAGAAGGGATGCACCCCACCCCCACCCCCACCCACAACGCCAACCCCAGCAAGGCAGCAAGGCAGCAAGGCAAAGGACTGAACGTGTTCGTCATTGGCTCTCTCTGCAAGCAGTCCGGGGAAGTTTGGGTGACGTGATTGGTTCGCCGGTGGACGTAAGGGTGTAGTGGCGCATGCGAATTCAGTACGCGACTCTGAAACCCACCCTTGCCATTTCTAAACAAATGTTTTTGTAATTCATGTCCTATATATTGAGAAAACTTTTCCATATCTGAGTCATTCCAGTCTCAAGAAATACTTTTTAAAATCATTTAATTTTATACTTCAATATTTAGCAGACAACCAAATATGTCGAAGTGGATTTAGCAGAGACACGATTTAGTAAGAGTCAAGAGTTTCGCTTCATAGGCAAACCAGAAAGTTCCGGAAAGTTTTCCTTTTACAAGTTTAGTGTTTGATTTACCAATAAACTCCATTAAAAACTTACATAAAGTTTGTTCTATACATATATGTATGTATGAATGTATATATGTATGTCCTTAATCAATTCAAGCAGCTTTTTGCCCAAATCTGAAGATCCTCCTCATGGACGAATGTATGTTTAATGACGAGCTTTAAATTTGTCTTCAAACTGTTTTGAGCAAAGTTATGGGTTGCGAATTAAAACTTAATCACACACATATTATTTCACCAAAAAAAAAAACGAACTAAAATTTCACCATCTATTAATCATTCATTTAATCAGTTAACTGTTATTTATAAGCACACACTTTTAATACATCTATGTACGCATTTATTTCGGCATATATGTTTAAAGATTAAAAAAAAAAATGATGTTTTTTTATTATTGTTAAGAATAATTGAAGCTTTTCGATTACTATTCTAATGTCCAGAGCCCTGACGGCGTAACGAGAATCGACGAATACTTTCAGCTAACTATTTCGGTCGGTTCGCTCAAGAGACACTGTGTGGCTTGAATCGTCACAGCACCTGTGCACCTGTGCTTCTGGTCAGCAGGCCCACCCCCTACATAGAGCAAGGAACGTGGTGCATGGAACGGACAATGGTGTGTAAGAGTGTCTGATAGGTGGTAGGTAGTATTTGGCTAGCGAAATTGGTCAGTCGTAGTAGTTGGTATCGGACCTCTGCTCGATAATACAGGCACAGGCACAGCCACAGGCATAGGCACATGCACTGGTAAATGGACGGGGAACGGAGAACGGGAAGCGGGGAACTTATGGAACCCGCTCACACGCAAGTCGGCCAGGACCAGGGCTGTTGAGAGGCCCGAATTGACAGAAGGGTCCTGCATAGAGCCATAGAATAGAATGAGCCCTCTAAGCCCCCGCCTCTGTTTTTAATAAGCTAGCGCCCCTGACTTTTTGGTACGTACGAATATATGGTATATTCGTACAATACATATGTGTGCATAGAGCGCCGGAATAACCGACCGACCGTCCGACCGACCATCGACCAACGTCCATCGACGACCAACGACCGAAGCTAGCAACCCCTATATGCGACCTTAGTCTCCTTGGCCTGGCCGGGCACTTGTCGCCAGCTTGCACCCCATCGCTATCGCTCTATCGTCGATTATAGCCTGGTCTGAAAGGGTGGAATGACGGGCAGGACAGGTACAGGTAAAGGTACAGGTACAGCTAGTCGTATAGTTCGTTGGCACCGCTAACCTACTCGCTGGCTTTATTTTAATGACGCTGCTTGGTAATGAAACAAAATTTGTGGTTTTCGACCTTTTTTTTCATTTTTAATAATCATTCACTTAGGGCCGATATATACCATGTTGTATATCTGCTATTTAAATACATAAATAAATTACTATAATCGTTTCAGAGACTTACAAACAAAGCAACTGGCACAAGAATTGGTTTACATACAGTAAATAAATAAATAAATAAATAAATAAATACATAAATAATAAATAAATAAATAAATACGTATAATAAATACATACAATAAATGCAATATTTGTATTCTATTACATAACACAAACAAAAACAATTGGCATGATGGACGCTCTTCTTCTTCTCCGTCGTCTACCCAAAACATACTACATACGATATTTTGTTTCATAAATAAATGCTTTTTCAAAATTCATTTGGCTTAAAATAAACTCGGTATTCGCGCAAACGCGTAGGTGATGTACATACTTTGCAAAATCAAAAAAAAAAAAAAAAAAAAAAAAAAAAAAAATCAAAAAAATGCAACCAAAATGAAAAAAATCTATAAATTTTGTATTGTTTTAGTTCAAGTTTCTAACAAAATACCAGATTGTTTCCTATTGCATAATTAACCTCAGGTAAGGACACAATTGCGTTAACATCGAGATATTTGGAGGAATTTAGCTAAGAAGTTTTGCATGCTTCGCATGGTAGAGAGCTTTGTGTTTGTATGTACATATGTACGAGTAAGTAAAGGTACATACATACATATACTTAGTATGCTGGATTTAATAACATTTAATTGAACTACTTGTATTTACTCAATCGTAAATGTGTGGCGTATCTTAGGTCCTAAGTGCGGCTGCCTATTTACAAATTCAATCTCAAGCGCTGCGTTTGCTGGAACTCATCTCATATGGAATCGAAGCCAGACATGTCGCTTTCCTGCCGCATTCGATGGAAGAGTAACATACATAAGTACATATGTATGTACATATGGTTATGTACTCAATTCATTTCTAATCGAATTGCTTACCTTATCCGGTTTGTAAAGATGTGTGTGAGGCAGAAGGAACGTTGAGCCCAGATCTCTCTCAGTCATAGTGTTTGCTTCCTGAAAAACCAATGGTTTGTGAGCCCTCCCCTCCGGAAATGTTGTCGGGAATACTTACCTCGTTCGTATTGGTTTGTGTCTGCGTATCGAAACATAAATGCATTGATTTTGTGACTGCCTGGACGGTCGTCTCATCGAAGGAGCGCGCATCGGCCGAACTGGAAATCAAATGGAGTTCTTCTGATTCTGAACCGATTCTGGCGTTCTTCAGCAAAAAGGTACTTACACAGCATTTGTTTGCATATTACTCATCCATGTGCTCATTCTGTGAATGTCGCTGCAATGGGGTTTATATTTAGTTATATTTTATTATTTATTATTTATTATGGATAACAGGTTGGCTCTACTTACTTTCCTGAATGCAAAATGGCCTCTAGGCCGGCTCTTGTATTCAAAATTGTGTGGTCGCCCTCCGAAGGAGCTGCGTTGTCTGTTTCAGTTGAGCCTGCTTTTGAATTGTCATGCCTCGTGATGCCGAAAGGAATCACGTTTTGGCCAGAACTACTCGAGACAGCTCCATGATCGCTCACAATGGCCGATACCTCAAAGCCGGCTGATACTAGTGCGCCGATTGGTGTGCCATAATCCTTCGAAGACAGTCCCAATGCTCCTTGATCCTATTCGAATACAGACAATTCATTTATAATGCTAAACACATTACTTTAATTTAGAGCCAACCTTAGAGTTATCATTGTTGTATGTCGTCTTAGGCTGCTTCGATTTTTCGGCCGGACTCATGAAGACGCTTGAGGCATGTCTCTGAGCATCATCGCCACCCCTCTGAGGCACACTCGGTCTCTCGACCTTCTCCATAGTGAGTTGGTGATGCATCAACTGGGTGTGCGGCAGTACAGAGGGGTGATAATACTTAGCGCGCGGTATCATTACCGTTAGCGATCGGTCCGATTGCTCGGCACTAACTACATCCACGGTGCTGAAATTTGGGTGTCTGGAGTGCGATCGCAGGGGCTGTTCATCAACGGCTTCTGTCAGACCAAGCTCATCATATTTATTACGATACGACTTCATCTTGGGTCTCTCGCTGACATTATTGGAGCTTACGGCCTTGGCAGTTTCTCTCTTCATGCTAACAGCAATGGCTTCCTATGCAGACCAAAGGCAATACATGATAAGTGATATTGGATAGTTTTCTTCTACAAGTATTGCTTGGCAATTACCTTGAGCAGATATGGAACAGAGTTCTGACTAGATTCGCTGCTAGAGTCCTTTATAATCGCATGATTCTCTATGCTGGACCTTCGGATCAACGAAGTTGTGAGTCGCGATTTGTTGGTGGAGGCCGACAGCATGCTAGGATGCAGGCTCGATGTTATGAATATTGGACTGTGTGTGGGGGAACCGTTCATTTTTCGTCTAATGTACATCAGGAGGATGCAGAACAGGAGCAATATGAACAGAACGGTGCCCACGGCAATGAGGCATATCAGGAGAATTTTCAGATTAAGCTGGCATGTTGCCCCAGCATGCCAGGCAAAGCATTCGCAGACGATCGTATCCGCTTTCTCGTTCGATGCCACACAGTTTCCGTGGTAGTTGCATTTGTCGCATCCTATTATATGATCCGAGCACTGACGTCCCGGATATATTGAGTTCTCTGACAGATCCACGTAACCATCTCGACAGCTGCAGGTGTAGCTACCCACCAAGTTAAAGCATTGAGCATGCACCGAACAGTCGTGGAAGTTATCATCGCTACACTCATCGAAATCTAAAAAGTCATATTAATAATTAGGAGCCGGGATCATTACAAATAAGATCTATCAAGGGGACAAGTATTACAACTGATGCATATGGTATGTAGAAAGTGAACTTTATCGAATAGTTTTCTCTTTCTCATCTTTTACCTTTAATTTCCAGGGAATTCACGCCCTTTTTAGAGGTGTACAGCTCAGTGCCACCAATGCTGTAATTGCTTAGTCTCAAGTACTTCTTGAAAATGCTCTCTAGACGGTTTTCGTCACTGTTCTCTGATAACTATTTAAAAACAGAACAGATCAGTGACAGACAGTGCGACAAGGTACGTGGGGGTGGACAATTAAACCTACTTGCAGTAAAAAGTTGCCGATAACTCCATTATCCCGATCGATGTCGAAGCCCCTCAACTGTACACGATGATAGACATCCCTGAAGTCTGATTGCATTACCATACGATCGACGGCATCCAGAATTATGGAGCTGAGATGGCGATACTCGTTCGAGGAACTACTCCGAAGTCCATCGCTGTATTTCAGCATATAGTTGCCCACTTGATTGGTTTGTATCTGCATTTCGTATGTATAGGTGGCTGAAATGTGACATTGCATGGTATTATTAGGTTTCAGTTATTGGTGCAAGCCATTTAACGTACGTTTGCATGGACGATCTGGGAACATGCGCGCAAAGCCGGGCCGGCACTCGCAATGGCCGATGGATCCAACAGTTGCGCTCGTGCACATCTCATTTTTGCTCGATTTACACGAAGGACTACAAGCATTGGCCGATTCTTTGGTTATTTTGGTCTTTGAGGGTGTCGCAATCAGTACCCCTCCGAGGAGGACGCTATTGGCATCGATGGGTGGCTCGATGTCTTCGTCGCGCGTTGGAAAATCAAAGGCAATGTTCGAGTCGTACTCTTGTGGCACGGGGACTTCAATCACATTATTGCTGTTTCCCATATTGCTCTTACTCATCACTACCAGGATACTCGATGGTTCGCTGCTGCTCTCTGTTCTCGTTCTGGGAGGCTCTAGTTTGTGCTGTGGTTTCTGTACACCCGTTGGCACTAACGGATGTATGTCAATTTTAGCTTCCCCTTCGGATTCAACTGGCAATTGAACTTTTGGGCTTTCTGGAGTCTTACGATGTACAGATGTGGGTGCAAGCCTCTGCCTGGTTGTAGTGGGAGCAATCGATGAAGCAGAGACTTTCGTTGTCTTAGCCATGGGAACTGTCGGCCTTTGCACTTTCGATACAGTGGACTTCTTTGACTGCTGAGGCTGCATTGGGGGCTGGCTTGGTAATTTTACTGGGGTCTTATGTGAATTTGTAGATGTAGTTGAAGGGGTCGTTGCTTTTGGAACCATCTTTTCTGTCGTTTCTGTTGTATGGAATTTATTGTGCGGATTGAAATCACCGGATCGATTTGGATCTGTTTGCTTAAGAACTGGAGCTGTGGTGCTGTAGAAGTTGGGCTTCTGTTGCGTAGCTTTGGTAGCTTTCTTGAAGGTAAAGTGACTTAAGTTATTGCTGTAGCCACTGACAGATTCTTTTAATGAGTTTCCAGCTGAATCGAATGTCTCCGATGACTCCAATGCCGGATATGAACTGCTATCCAATGATTTCTTGTCACTAGCATTGCTCGAATAAATTGTTGAGGACACTCTTAAGATTGGACTCTCAGTTTTCGTCGGTTTCACTGAAACCTTATAACTATAGAGGGGGTCGGACAATTTCAAAGTGTTGCCCTCAGCTAAGGCTATGGAGGAGGTAGTTGTGGACTCGATAGGTGGTTTGCTCTGCTCTGTGAATACCATTTCTTCCACTTTAGTTTTTATTGTTGTGGTCTGAGTGGTAAACTGTATGTAGTGCTCTGTCACCTCAGAGGGTTCCAGTTTCTTAAAAGTCTGGCTTATTGTACTAGGGTGATAATTAGTTTTCGATTGTATAACTGATGATGGCTGTTGTTTTTGAGGACGTGGTGGCGGTCGCAGAACAGGCTGAGCAATGTTTACTTTTGAACTGCTTCCCGATCGTATTCCCATGCCCGGAACCACTGCAGATGGCTGAGGGGGCATCAACTGTGGCACTTTATCAACGTTAGTGGTTAGAGGCGGATACTTGCTGGGAGGTACTGCCATGGTTGGGGGTGGTGGTGGCGGCGGCGGTTTCATTCCCAAGACATCTTGCACTGCATTTGTGCGGGTAGTTGAGTTCAGATTCAAATAGGTGGACGCTGTGGGCAAGGGTGGCATGAGTATGGTTGTTGCATACTTGGTATAGTTATCAGATAGGCCGAATGGCTGAATGCTTTCACGGGTGCTGGGCTGTGTGGGTATTGTCGCAGGCCTATTGAATTCGATTGAGCTCGATTCTGCAGGCTTTAATTTAAAGCGTTCCCCAGCAGCGATATATATCTTTTTGGCGCCATACTCAGATGTAGCTGAGCTAGCCTTCTTTTGATCGGTTCTATTTCGTGCCACAAATGGCGATCCCTGGTGGAGAGGCACACTTGAACTGGCATTGACTTTTGTAGCCAATGAGGTCCAAGTGTTAGACATGGATGGATGTGGATCCAGCACTTTTTGTGGCCGCTCAGAAAAAGCTTGTTGCTCGGGACTGTGCTCCAGACCATTGCCTTTAATGGTATAGTAATTGAATATAGAATCTGGCAGTACTTCTCCACTGTTCGCTTGTGTCAGATTTGTAGTTTGTGAATTGTAGGTGGTGTAGGCGGCTTTCTGATCCTGCTGTAAGGCAGCTTCATCGTCCGGACTCTCCTCGTAGAGCTGCGGCACCTTGAAGGGCTCCTGTTGTGTCGCCTTGCGGTACTTCGATTCATGCAACAGGTCGCGATGGTAGGCAGGAGTGCGCATCGTACTTAGGCCAAAATCTGCCAGAGCCGTAGATTCGCCCCACTTTGCGAAGGTTTTTGTAACAGTATATGGGCTAACATCAACTGTTTTCGTTGGACCCGCCACAATGGATGGATTAGCAGTTTGTATCAGCAGATGTTGTGTAAATATGTTATTAGCAGATGATTGGGGTATATTTTGACTAATGGCCTGCATACTGGCAGTGCTGCTGGGCCGATAATTAATGTCGAAGGCCGCCGAACGATCAGGGCTGATCACCGGTATGTGTGGATTCGCATGAATAACATTTTGATTGCGCTGCTTGAATATACTCGCGGTTGGGAATGCACTCGATTCTCTAATTATATTCGCATTGGAATCTTGTGTCACCAGCGCCAAGCCCAAACCGGTATTTTGCGGCGTCAAGCGCACCTGCACATGAGCCTCGTTCAGCGGTATTTTCACCAGCGGCATGGGCATGGGCTGTGGTGCGATTTGTCCTTTCACTGCGGTGGCGTGCGGAAAATCATCGGTCTCTTTCTTAAACGTTAGTGGTGGCACATGCATCTTGACTGTGTGGCTGAGGACATCGGTCTTGAGGTTTATATGCTGGTGTGCGGAGTAGGCTGGTGATACGGATCCGGCTCCGGCTCCGGATCCATATGTTACAGTCGGCCTCAGTTGGTATATGGGCTGTTGTTGTGCTTGATACTGCAGCTGTGGGTGTGGATGTAGATGTGGCTGTTGCTGTTGCTGTGGTTGTGCCAGAGGCTGATGCTGTAGCTGCAGCTGCAGCTGAGGCTGATGTTGAGGCTGATGCTGATGCTGAGGCTGTATATAGTAGCTGCTTGCATAAATATGCGTTTGAGTGACTGCCGGCAATTTGGTGCTAAATATTTCGGGAATGCGCTTTATTTCTATGATTTCGTTATTATTTAGCTCCGAGTTCAAGTTAATTATTTGCGGCGAGTTATAGTGATGGCTATTGTAGCTGCGTATGTTGTGTGGATTGTCATAAATCGGCTTGAGATGAGCTGCTTGGGGCGCTGGGGGTGCTCGCAGTAAATGCTTTGAAGACGCCCCACTCATTTGCTGATAGGGCTGCAGCATTGGAGGAGGCTTCAATATATTATCGTAGTTCTCGAGAAGGGGTCTGTTCGAAGGCACTGGACCGACATAGCCCGGATTAAGGGGTATGACACGTGGAGGCGACACATTGGGTAGCCAAGTTTTTTTCTTGAATGGCTGAACGTTTTGATGATATGTGGCGCTTTGCGGTTGGACCTGATTCTGGTTCTGGGGTTGGGACTGTGGCTGGCTCGATTGACTCGGTGATTCTGGTGCTCCGGCATTATAATTCTGGGGTCCATTGGCTGGAGCTAATGAGAATTGAATTCCATTTGGCGTGCCAATGATAACATCAGCATTGGCTGTTATTATCTCGCCCGGGCGTATAGGAATGCCATTGTTGAGCAGTGAAGTCTTATAGCTTGTCAGAGATCCGATGGACTGTCGATAGGAGACGTTCTTTTGGGGCTCTAGCAGCCAGTTGTCTTCGCTAACAAGCTCGGGGAACTCGAGCTCCGGAGGTTGTATGTGAAGGCTATGTGCCATCAATTTGTTGGCAGTGCTATCTTCATCGCTTAGACTAGAAAAGTTAGCGTAATACAATTGCGAGTTTTGGTCGCCGCCCTGTACTGGTATGTAAATGGGTCTCTCGGCATTGGAGGTCATGTTTTTGGGTATGCTTTTAGTCTCTTTCTCAGGAATGGGCCTGTGCAGAGCTTCGGGCTGGGGTTGCAATGTTGACGGCGGGCCTGGACGCTTAGCCACTAGATTTTTCTGCAGCAAGTCTGCCATGGCATTAAACACAGGTCGCAGACGTTGGAAATTAAATGAGCCAATTAATTGATCTACGGGTGAAAGAACCGACACGGAACCGCTGGGACCTGTGTTTGTTTCGGGTTGTGATGATGACGGCGGTACAACAAAAACATCTTTGTTTTCCGATTCCGCAAAGTGCAGATCCCCTGAGGCTGCCTCTGAGCTCTGAGCCTCAGGTAGAGGGGTGTAAGCCTCCGTGCTATGAGCCTTTAGGGAGTACTTTGTTGCCAAACTTGGTCTAATGGCATTTCGAGACTTGGACTTTTGGGTTATTACATTTTTTGTTGATTCATTTTGTGTAACTGATGCTGCCGTAGAACCAAAGCTTGTGTTTAGTTCCGCATTGGGCTTCGGCTTGTAGGTCGTTGTCTTTTGTTGGACATTTGCTGTTTCCACCTTTGTTGGTTTTAATATGTTGACGGCAGTTACCTCTAGAGTCTCGCCGCCCAGCAATGTGGCCATGGTGACAATAACTTTGGGACGATGCTTTCCTTTCTTCTGCATTAGCTCCGTGTGGAACTTGGAAACAAGTTCCGGTCGTAGCAGCGAACTGGGCACAGTGTCAGTGACAACATTCTCGATTACTCTTGTGTGATAGTTTGTTCCTGTGGCCACGGACTGGGGCACTATTGTGGAAAATCCGTTTACGCCCTCCACAGGTCCCTTTGTGGTACTCCCAGTGTCTTTGGCCAATGTCGTGGTGAAGTACGTGAATGTGGTCAGAAAAGTTTTCGTGGCATAAATGTGGACATCGTTTAGCTCTTCGGTTTTGGAAGCAGCAACATGGGGTGCTCCCGCCTTATCCCCCAATGCTAGTGTATGCGTTTCGTCGGTGTCAAAGGCATAAAGAGATTTTAAAACGGATGTGCTACGAGCGGGCAGCGATTCTGTAACTACCACCTGAGTCAGGAGGTTTTCGGTCGTTACAATTTTCTCTGATTCAGACTCGAGCATTGTTCGGGTAAGGGTGACTCGACTATAGTAGGTATTGGTGTCTTGGGTTGGTGTTGCCTCTTCTGAGGGCTGCAAAAAAGAAATGTAATCATCTGGACCCGTAACCGTGTTCACCACGGTATAACTTGAGGTGATAACCAGAGGCTGTTCATTGTCGATCAAGGTGTTGTAGTAGCGGTAGGTGGTTGGAAAAACTCCTACAACTAGTTCGGGGGTCTAATTCAAACGAAGAAGCGGTAAGAATGGTTACAAATAGTTTTAATGGATCGCCACTCTAATTTCGTATAATCATACTCACCCTGGATAGTGTAACGCCCAGTGGAAACTCAGTGCTAGCTCGAAAATAGTCACGCTCCTCTGTAGCTATATTCGATATTACCTTCTCCCTGCTCTCTACTGTCGTGCTTCCATTCTCAAGGTATGTCGTGCGATATGTGTAGGTGGTGAGGCATGTTTTGGTAATAAACTGATTGGCATTGATTGGGATCGTAAAGTTCTCCTAAATAATGCCGAATTGGAAATATGGTTCTATACGGGCTAAGCGATGTGTATGGTGGAGCCATTTACCTGTTTGGCGGATGGCAGCGCCAGGATCATATGATTCTTCAGCGTGCTCGGGGCCAGCGTTACTGGCTTGTGACTCTGGGTCGGCACTATGGCATGTGGGTTGGGTCTGGTTGGCAATGTGCTCTGCTTTTCACCGTGCTTGAGCTTATCACTGGCGATTATCAGCTCGACTCCATTTGACATGACATGCGTTGCCAGATGGTACCTAGCCTCGTCCAGACTCTTGTTGGAGAGCGGGGACCCAATCTCTAACTGATCGTCAGCAACCATGCGCATTTCCCTGATTGAAGTACGCAATGATAAAGGGCGGTACCTATTGTCGAGGGGTACGCTTTTTGTGTGTGTTGTGTCGTGTTTAACGTGTCTTTTATTATTGCCTGCATTGATTACAAAGAGTTTGCATTATAGGCATTAAGAGAATTGCGCACTGACCCGAATGCCTTCCTCCTTTAACATATGTTTGAATAGCGATATATACAAAAGATAGTTTACAGATCCAATACCAACGAATATACAGCCTCGCTATCCTATACATGTATGTCGATCTTTACACTTTAAACTCGTTAGGTCAGAAGGACTCGCGTTATCAAGTCTGAAAGGTTTCTGGGACGCTTACTCATAATCGAAAATTCCCACTCCCCCAAAATAAAATATACATACATGAAGAGTTTTGTTTATGGTTTAATCGAGAAAACGTTTATTATCAGGAGAATTGTACATACATAACGAGAGAAATTAATCAAACGTGTATAATTAATTTAGCTCGAGTGTTTTTTGATTTCTATCGTAAACAGTAATATGTAAATATTTGTAAAATATATATAAATGTATATTGTACATAATATTAGTAAGCCCATTTTAAAGTATATACATAGGTATTTGATATTGCAATCCGAAAAAAATTAATACATATACGAGTATATGTGTATATAGTATGTATATTGTTTTTGATTTATTTATTTATAAGTATTATAATTAGCAGAAACAAACAAAAATGGAAACAAAGAATTAGAAGTAGATGGAAAAAGAGGTTACAGTAACAGTTACGGGAAAACAAGTGAAATTATACGGTCCTTAGATTTTAAATGAACAGTTACATACTACAAGTAGAATTGGATCGCATTGCCAAAACAAAACGTCCCGGCTTCGGTTTGGCGTAACTTGATTTCCCACATACGGATGACATCGTCGGAATGGAGTCAGATACTGGTCCAAAAGTGCGCCGGGATCAGTTCTGGACAGAGCTCCCAATAACTGAACGCGACAGCGGGGGCCTAACGAAGGGTCGTTTACGAGTATTTGCCCGGATTTGTGCTCCGTTTTAACAATATATGTATGTATATATTCATGTATAGTACATACGAGTATGTATGTGTATGCACACATATTTACTTGTATTTATGTTTACTTTTACTTGTAGATGTGCACACACACGATACAATTTGTTTGGTTGTGGCATTCAGTTTCAGGTATAATTTATAATTGTGGCTTAGAAATAAATAGCTTAACCCATATTGGAAAACATGTTGTGCATGTGAGTATGTATATTCGTACTGTCTAGAATGAAATCGTTCTTGGCGCCCCTAAGATACATACAAGTAGACTCCAAAATATATAGGGGGTACATTTGTAGATTAGATCGATGGGTCTTTATGCCCAGAAACGGGGCAGCTGGGCCAAACTGGTTTCGATCTGTGGAAACGAGACATACTTGTATTTAAGCTCAGCTGGCTCTGCCTAGCCAGTCGGAGGCTGCGTACTGCCAATTGTGATCGTTCTGAGCTGAGTGGACGTGGACGTGATGGTCAGAGTTTGGGGCACAGTGCGGGTGCTCACCCTGGTAAATGTCGAGTAGGATTGTATTTCGTGCTGATTGTCGTGGACGCGATCTACGACATAGGTGTAGGTGCGCGTTAGCAGCTCTGTGGCTGTGGTAGTTAGTTCCGACGTCTTGTAGATGGTGTCTGTTTCGACTATGGGCTCGGAAGTCATTGTTGGGCGAACCGAGTCGGTTTTGAATTTTCTTGGCTCTCGCTCTCGAGTTTTTGGTCGCCTGCGCCGATTCTTGCGAACTTTATTTGCTGATGTGGGCCTGGCCTTTGATTTATTCGAAGTGCTCGTGTTCGATGAATTCGATTCGATTGGCACATTCGTCAAACTATCCGATGTGGAACTTACAGATTCCGATTGAAGTTGCAGCGATGGTGTTGGTGCTATGGCTATAGCTGTAGGCAATTCTGTTTGGTTTTTAGTTGAAATTCTATGCTTGAATATTACAACACGGTGTCTCTTTGGTTGCGAAATCTGCGGCTGTGGCAGAAGACTGTCGCTGTTTTTATTATTGACTAGTGATGGGGCATCTTCCAGGGGCTTCCGCCGCACCAGTACTTTCCTGAAGCGGCGCATGCTCACAGTCGTGGTCGCATTTGTAACAATCGCGTCGGTATCGGATGTGTCACGCTTTGCTCTACGATTTGAATTGCTTGAGTTCCCCGGAGAAGTGGAGTTGAAACTTTGTGGACAGAGTGTAGATTGACAGACATTTATGACCTGCAACTGCAGCGGGGACAACTCAGTGAGGTCAGTTATACTAAAAAATACAGTGTGTTCTTGCTTTCCGATGTTGCGGCGACTGCCTCCTCAGTTGGAGCCACCACCTGCGCTTGGCTCGTTGCCTTGGCATACCACAGTCCCACATCCCCCACAATACTCTCCAAAGACACGGTTTGTGCTTTGGACTCGCTCGAGTCGAGCACAAGCGCATTCTTCTCCAGCTCGTCTGCTATTTCTTTGATGCCATTCGTTCGACTCTCGTCCGTCTCCTCGGGACGCAAATACAACTGAACCAGTTCACTACCCTCGGACATATATAAGTCCTCTGGACTATCCATGACTGTGGTCTGCTGTATTTGAGCGTACGCTTGTCTTTTGTGTAGCGAAGCCGAATGATCATATCCATTCTGGACGGTCGAGAGAATTGTGCTAAATTCGCCTGGAGTCCGGCCGGATACGTATAGAGTTATGACAGTGCTATCTTCACCCGGCAACCGTGCATCCTGCTGCTTATTCCGCTTATGGCTCTTGTGAGACTTTCGATTCTTCTTGCGGTTGCTCTTTGTGGACTGTGTGTCTTCCACGATTGGAACCAGACCGTCAATATCATCGATATTCTCATGGGCACCAAGGCCCGCCGCCTTGGCACTGTGGGCATCTAGGTCCTGCAGGTTTTCAGTCAAAAATAAATTGGGTGCGGCCGTGTGGGTTATGGCCTGTAGTGGCTGCTCTAACAGAGGCTGTTGCTGCTGCAGGAGTAACTGCTGCAGCAAAAGACTATTGACTTGTGCCACTTGGCCAGCGGACTGCAGTTGCAGTTGCTGCATCTGTGTGGGCGTGGTCACAATGGTATCGGTCACAAATTCCGTCGCTGTTATGGTCTGGGCGGTTGTGTCATAGACGGTGGTCAGAATTTTCTTTCCTTGGAATGTCACTGGCAGCACCGTCGACTTGCCGTCAAATATGGTTGTCACATATGTCGAGGTATGCGTGCGATACTCGGTAACTGGCGTATTTTGAATGGCCGTGGGAGCAACGGGCAATGAACCCTGCTGCGTAAGAGCTGCGGCTGCACCTGCGGGTCCACCGAGCGCACCGAGCAACGGGTTGGAGGGCAGATTGATGTTGCCCAATAGCAGCTGAGAGAGCAGAATATTGGCGAGCGGAGCGTTGGCCGAAATTTGTGGCTGTACGGTGGAAACGACATTCTCGACCGAATACACTGTGGAGGGAAGAACGTGGGAGAAAGAGGTCTTGCGACCACGTATGGTCGTTGGTGTAAATGTAATCGTTGTGGTGGCTGAATCGTGCAGCAGATAACGTGTGATTTCTGTGGCGCCAGCAAAGTTAACAGTTGAATCCTCTCGCGTAAGATATAAAGAGGTCTGCCCGTTGTTGCCCACACTATTTGTGTACTGATGGGGTCCCAACACCTCAGTGCTGGTCTTGCCAGTCACAATGTTTTTATATTCGGTTATCTGGCCATTGACAACAGGCACAGTGACCTCGGCTGGTATGACGTGAGTCACAGTAATGGTCACACTGCCCAACTCTGTGGATTGTTGATCTGAATTGTATTCATTACGATTTCTGCTTCGCACTGAGCCCCGGCCTCTCGTCGAACCACTCAAATTACCGTTGCGTGTGCGCGAGCCACTCGAGGTGCGACCCGAATTGTCAACGTTGTTGTTCGTATTATGATTTGAATAGCTCTTCAGACGACGATTGCTGGAGGTAGTTGCCCCGGGACGCCTTAAGGATGAGCTGGTTGATGGCTGTTGCCTGCGAAAATTCGATGTGGTGCCCGGCCGTGTAAGGCCCTTCGGCGTAGTATCCTTTTCTCTCAGTGTGAATTGTGTACGATTTGAGGTGGGCCTGGTGGGACGTATTGATCTGTGAGTTGATGTAGTTGTTGCTGTTGTGGATTCTCTATGCGGCGACTGGTATCTAGAGCCGAAGCGTGAATTAATTTTTGCTCGCGGCGCTGGTGTGGTCTCATTTATCTCCTCATTACTTTTGGGCTCTTCGACGGTTGTTGTTGAAGCTGTCTTGGGCCGACGAAAGCGAAAGCGACTTCTATTTAAAGGTTCGGCTTGTCGACGCACACGCGAGTGGTTTGCTGACTTGTTTGATTGACGCCTACGGCGGTTTGCGTTGGTTTCACTCTCATCGTCTCCCTCATCATCGTCATATTCGGAATCGTTTTCTGATTCACCTTCACTCTGGCCTATTTCTGCGTTATCTGTTGCTTGGGACTTTTGTTGTTGTTGGAAGAGACCACGCGGCGGGAACAAATTGCTTTGCGGCCTGGTGCGTGCTTGAAGACTGGAAATGGTGGGCCGTTGGAAACTAAGAGGACGTGGCCTTGCCGTTGTTGTTGTGGTAGTCGTAGTGGATGGAGACTTCACGCGACCTGACAGCGGGTTTCGTCTTGGAGAAATTGTGACAGCACTATTAGCGTTGGGACGTGGAATGGGCGTAAATCCGCTTGGTCTATTCAGGGGACGCCGGAACCGTAGCAAGGGATTTTGATTACGACGTGAGTTTTCAGTGGTAGTCTCCTCCTCATCATTTGTCTGATCTTGAGTGGAGCTTTCCTCTTCGGCACTGCTATCAGCGGTCGATTGTGCGGTTGCCGTCGCACTGTCAGCTGGCAGGGCACCACTAGATGCAGTTGGCCTTATACGTGGTCTGGCATTGGGCAAATTTATGCTTGGGAACCCGGATCTAAAAGGCAAGCCAGAGGACGGTCGGAAAGATGGATTGATGCGCCTGGAGCTAGACACTGGGGCTGCACGAGATGATGAAGCAAATCGACTGCGTGAGGGTGCAAAACCAGAGCTAGACTGCAGTCCGCCGGCAGGTTGATTGCCTCCGATTGATGACTTAATGGGTCGACCAAACGTACGTCTTGAGCTCGAGCTTTCACTCAATCCAATTGGTATGTTTGAGGTAGCGCCCTTTCTTGAGCTAGCGTAGCGGCCAACTGTTTTCAGTGCTGGCGTTGCTGTGATCGTTGGTGTTATATCAGATCTGGTTATAATGGTGGCACTGCTGGCACTTAATGTCTTTTGTTTGGGTGCAAAGGTTGGCCGATTTCGGGATGCAAATGGTCTTATGACGGGTGCAAAGGTGCGTTTCTTTGTTTGGAATGGCAACTTGGCTTTGTTTTTGCCATCATCGTCGGCATCCGGATCTGCTTCAGTAGTGCCCTCTGACTCTTCATGAGAAACACCATCGCTTATGCTGCCCTCAACCACCGCTGGCGTCACAGCCAGGCTCACCTGCTGTGTGGGCACAATAGTGTTGTCAGTCGCAGTGGGCGAAATTGTTGCCGAAACTTGAACCTCTTCGGGAGTAGTTGTTTTCTCGAAGAGGAAACTAGAAGTACTTTCTATGATTTGTGCATATCGGTTGTCAATAACTGTGCCGATAACCTTCGATTGGTACAACGTTGTTGTGCTATTGCCAATGCGTGTACCCTCAATGAGTCGCACCAGACCCGTCTTATATTGTCTGGAACTGGAGCCATCGTCAGGCGAATCAGTGGGAGGAGGTGTGGGTATATTTGCTTTCTTCGTCTCATCGATGTACAAACTGGAGGTACTACTCGTGATTTCTATGCCATTGCCTTCCTCGTTGACTGTCGAATGGATTTGGGTTGTAAAATACAGTGTGCTCACTCCATCCGCATCAATGATGTGCTTGTAGTCATACAATAGCAGCTTCGAGGTATTAATTACGCTCTGAGCATTTGAGCTGGTACTGCCACTGCTGCCGGTGTCACCGGCCTCTTTTGAGGCAGCTGAAGCTATATCTATTGGAGCGAGATCGGCCGTTGGGGTGACCACATTAGTAATGGTCTCGAAACGTGAGTCTGTAATAGTCTTATTGGCATCATATGAGGTGGTATAATAGGTGTACGTCGTATAATAAGTTGTTAATTCAGGTACAGTGGCTGTAGGTTTTATAACTGCGGCCTCGGTCTCTTGATCACTATTGGCATTGCCATCATTTATTTGTGCCGGAACGGCTGAAGCTTCAATAGTTTGTGGGACATTGGTGGAACTTGCCGCAATATTTGTCGGCTCGATCACATTTGAAATGGTTTCTTCCCTACTTATCGTGGTGATCTCTCCATTTTTCGCCAGCTTCGTCCAGTACGTAAACGTAGTGAAGTATGTGATCGGCAAAGTGGCGTCTTCGGTCGCAATCATTCGCGTTGGCTGCAGTGTCTCTGTGGCCACATTTGTCACAGTTTCCAGACGACTGATAACATTCGTATTGTCGCCAACATACATCGTGGTGTAGAAGGTAAATGTTGTGAAGCTAGTCTGAAGCAGCAAAGTAGCTGATGGTATTATCTCCTCGGTGTTGCTCTCAGAACTAACCTGATCGTCAATCGGCTCATTGTGTTTGCTTATTAGCTGCTGATCTCCATTGGAGCTGCTGGATCTGACGTCGGTGACTAGGGTGACGTGCTCATCTTCATTGTCGTCTTGCGCACGGCCGGTGACGTTTTTGAAGGCATTTGTTATAGCTTGTTCTTGGCTAGACAACGTAAGCTTTTCACTTTTTTGCTCCTGTGTCAAGACAGCATTGACTGTGTCCGTTGGAGTGGCTGTTCTAAAGTCGTTTGATGAAGCGGATACGGGCTCAGTTTTCGTTATAAAGTTCGTAAAGACTTCAGTGCGTGACATTATTTCGGTTTCGCCTTCTGCGAAAATCGTTGTGAAGTAGGTGTAAGTGGTGAAAAAGGTTTTTGTGTATATGGTGTCATCAAGGTAACTGGTTCTTTGGGTGACATCATTCGATATGGTTTGCTCTTGCTCTTCAGATGTATTCGTTTCATCGTCGTGCAACCGGCTGGAGAGTTCATCGGGTATCATGTATTTGGAAACTGTGGGCTTGATATCGGACTGCACAGTTTGTGTGGCAGATATCTCATTCTCTCCAATACGAGCCACTATATCAGTGGGCTTCACGTCTATTTGCTCGTTGCCAACTGTTGATGTAATTACATTTGTGACAATCTCCGTGTGGCTAGATACAGTCGAGGAGTCGCCTTGGAAGAATGTTGTCAAGTATGTGTAGGTTGTGTAGAGTGTTTTATAAATCAAATCGACCTCGTCGGAATCATTTTCCACTTCATAGTCTTCATTGTCATATTCGCTACCCTCATCATCTTTCATGGTGCTCGATGTATCATGCTCAGAGACCTCAGTGGTTGCCATCTCTTCTTGTGATTGTGCCTCCGTAGTCACCGTTGTGGTGTCCTCTTCGCTTGTCGACTCCGTGGATGTTAACGTGGCTTCAGTAACCGCATGCTTCACATCTTTGTCTACTGGAGTCTCTAGCTGAGGTAAATCGGTTCGTTGAGCTTCCTCTAAAACTTGTGTAGCCTGAATGCAATAATATTTAGTGGTTTCCAGTATTTCATATGTAGAGAGTACGCTTGTCTCTATAGACGTTTCTTCTTCATTGCTATCGCCATCAGGACGTAATATTTGTGTGTTTAAAATGGTCAGAGTTTTCGGAAGTTGAGTCAGGAACACTTGCTTGGTCGTCGAGCAACCGGCGAGGGCAGACGTGTCCGTCTCATTTGGACTAATTTCCTTTACAACGACATCGGGCGCATCAGTGACGGTAACAATCTTCTCGGTAACTATGCCCTGATCTGCAGCAGGTGCTTTCGCAGTGGTGGTTTCTTCTTCACTGTCCTCCACAGTTGTAGATACATCCGGCTCATTGGCAACGGTTGTTGCCTCTTCTGTGGAAGTTTCAGGTGTAACACTTTTTACCGACGGCGTTTCGGCTGTGGTAGTGGTTGCTGTTGTCAGTATTGTAGCTGAAGTTGTTGTGGTTGGCTCTACGAAGTTGGCAAATGGATCGTCCTCAAAAAATATAGTTGTTGCTCCACCATGGACTTGTAAGTTTGATTGAGTAGTTTCAGCCTTAATCTGAGCTGTTACTGCCTCCACATTCTGGACAGACACACTAGACGAAGTGCTGTCTTTTGTGACTTCAGTCTGAGCTTGTGCCTTGGACAGGGAGGCATAGATCTCGAGTATCTCTTGATCTGTGGGCAGGGAGAACATTGGCTTTACTTTAATTGTGCTGGCATCTTCGGCCACCTTCTGTGGAACTTCTTCTTTTGGAGAGGTAGGGGTTGTGGGCGTAGTAATAGTCGTGGGTGTGGTAAGCTCCGGCGTTGATTCGGACACGTCTATTGCTGGTGTAGTGTCATCATTTTCATCCTTTATGTCGGTGCTGTCATTGATTGCACTTGTTGTGACAACACCAACTGCCAACGAGTTTACTTTTGTGGGCACGATTTGGATTTCATCTACGATTTTAGTGGCTTCAATGGTCGCCTGAGGCTGCGAACTTTCCACGCTTGCTTGGGGCACGTTTTGAGCGTGGTTAGCACTCAGGGTTGCTTTGCCTTTAATGGAGGTGACGTGGCCAAAATTGCCACTGGGCTGAGCGGTGCTGGGTGAAAAGACTATAACACTGTCCCCCACCACGGTCGTGAAGTCAGCAAAGCCATAATAGGTAACTGTTGACAACACTCTTTTTGGCAACGACTGGGCCTTAAAGGTGGCTGCTGCACCCGGCTTTAAGTCATTGCGTTCCGTCATCAGCTGCTGATAGTAAACCTTTGGTGAGCGTCCATCGTCCTTGTCGTCAGGACTGGAAACAGATGAGCTGACTTGCTGCTCCACAACCACGCCTATATCGCCATTCGAAGTGTAGCCACTAGGCTCGAAATGATTCTTTACCGTATAGGTGGGCAAATCGCCAATCGGCAAAACTTTTTGGGCAGCCAATTTGCGGGCATTTTCCTCTATATGTCCTGAACGGCCCACCAATTGAACAACCGGCACTTGTTTGGCCGACGATGACGAAGTTGAGACTGAGTAGGAAGCAGCTGTTTCTCCAGGGTTATTTGCTGCCAAAGGAAGCGCTTGGGAACTGGCACTGCCGGCCTTGGCCCTAACGAAGTCAGTATTGCCAACGAAAACGCCCAGTCGATCGTCTAGGTCTTGCCAATCGGCATCATCTGCATTGAATAGATCATTGTGGCTTTGCAGATAGGAGCGTGTTTGTCCACCCTCGCCCACCCAGCTGGTGACTACGGAGGGTGCCACATGACCGTTCTCAAAAAGTACGCGAGAACTCTTCTTTAGATACTGAGCATACAAGCGTCCATTGTCCAGGGTAGTGCCTACAACCTGTGTGGCATATTCCGTGGTGATGCCCTCCTGTATAAAAGTACGCGCTGTCGAGGTCAAGAGGCCCACCTCGGGGCGGACAGACAAGAAGCGCCCGTGGTTGTCGCCCACCCGACCGGCCTCATTGTTGACCAAGAGCACAGTGGTTAGGTCTATAGTTGAGTTGTATATATGTTTTTGCGAAATACGACATATACGACATACATGCACACACATACAGAGAGATTTACATACATAAAGAATTTACGATACGATACGATACGATAGAGATCAGTGTAGTACGGGTATTTACAGCACATTAACAAACATATGGTACACAAAAGGTGGGTAGTAGTGGAAGAGTAAAAGTTATTAGATCAGCACGTCCAGAATGTACAGCATAGAAAGTTCGTGAAATCATTTACATAAAAAGAAAGAAAGAGAAAAAATAATTGACAAAAAGAGTGAGTAAAACGAGTCCTTTACACTAGATATTTACAATATTGATACAATAGTTAACATCGTTAACACATCATCCTCCTCTGTGGAAATATATTCGACTTCTTCTTTTCTTTTGTGTTGGTTCTTATCGAACGAGCTTCCACGTATATATACTTATTCAATTAACATATACATAGGATACATAAATATGTAGGTAAAATATAGCGCGGACATGTGTAGAACGCTTGAGATTTACAATTACAAATAGTAGGTGGGTTGTAGATAGGTATGTAGGTAGTAGGTGGTATGTGTATGTTTATGTTTATAGTACATGTTATGACTTAAGAGGTGAATATTATTTAGATCTTACCATCGGAAGCCACGCGCAGGGCTGGCGTCGGTCGCACTATATACAGATCATCTGAAAAGCGTACATGCACATAAACATATTAATGGAAAATTATTTAATGATAAATACTAGGCTAATTAAATAGATTGTTAGCGCTTGAGGCGTGCCCATTTCCTCATCATGTAAATAAACACACACGCTTTGCATTTCAAAAGTTGAATGATTCAATCTATTTGCCCAATAATACATACATACATACTTATATGTATATGCATGCACATACATACGAGTACATATTTAGTAAATAAACGTATCATAAAAGCAGACAAAATTTCATCGGTGCCAGCTTCAAACTGGTTTGAACTAAAAGCCAATCAAAATCAAAATTCGAACTCGTTGTATTTAATGCGAAGACGAAGACGTTGTTTCCCTCCTATCCGGAATCGTGGCATATAGCCAACTAACCACATACATATATACATTGCTATTTGCATACATACATACATACATACAAACATGTGTATATGAGTATGTAATCGGTTATAGCCGGCTAAATGGCTTAACATATAGGAAAGCATTCAATGAAATTGAATAAACTGATATTAGAGCGCCTCAGAAATATGATTAACAAAAAAGAGTGAAAGCGCGCTATTGTTAATAAACAAAAAACACACACACACATATACATACATACATACATACTTTATATGCATGTAGGGATACGGAAGGGGGCGCAGTCAAGTAACACACGATGGACCAAAAATGTTTGTGAATAACTCTTGCTCAGCATATTTCTGCATTTATCATGGCTGAGGGCCGTAAACACACATACACATGTGTGTGTGTGTGTGTGTAGAGTTATAGGTGAAACGAGCCGAGTAAACATTCCAAGCCTGTGATAGCGGCAATTTCCCCTACTGCAAATAAATGATTTCAGTCTGTCTCGGACACAACAGCATCACCATCGGCATCGGCATCGTCATCTCCATCGCCATTGCCATCGCCATCGTCGGTGGCTCTGGCTCTGGTTGTGGCAAGTGAAAAGAAAGTGGCAAACACACCACGAAAAAATTTTACTTTTTCTGCAGCGACCCAAAAGAGCAAAGCGCGCCCACCGCTGCCGTCGCCACAGCGTCCAACGCCACCGCCAACACCACCACCACCACCACCGCCATCACAGCAGCCCGATACGACCAGACGTCGACGTCTTCTCTTCATAAAGTACGACCACGACCGACCAAGACGGCCAAGACGATCATGCTGGTGACGTCTTCGATCGTTGGCTATAAAAGCAACAGGTATTTTTGAAAGTTTTCAATGTCAGCCCCATGCCCCTTTGCAGACAACAGCAACAAAGCCACAACAATACTCGCAGCAGCAGCAGCACCACCAACAACAACAACAACAACATCAACGACAATGAAACTACCTCCATGAAGGCAACAACAACAGCAACAGCAACATCAACAGCATCCGCAATACCTTATACAACTACATAATCGAATTTTAGAAAACTTCGAAACGGTACAAAACGTTTCAAGCAGTAATAGTGTGAGAAAGAGTGAGGGAGGGAGAGAGGGAAAGAAAGAGGCAAGGCAACATCATCAGCAACAGCGACAACCCTGCGAAGAGCTAATCTATCCAGCCAGCTAACCAATAGTGGGGCACAGGCGAAACCGAAATTAAAATTAAAAAGAAAAGCACAAATTAAAAATTAAAATGCCCTTGTCCGGCCTCGGGCCAAAACAAATTCGTGGACAAAAGTTGGACAAATTGTTTATTTCTATTTTCGACTCTCAATTATTGGCACATTGTGAAGCACATCAGCAAACACGATTACACATACATACAAATCTACACACTTATGGGTATACGTACATATGTACCATGTATGTGTGTGTGTGTGTGTGCATGTGAATATTTATTAAAGCATGCACAAAGAAACAAAATGCTCGATTACGACCCAAATCTGTCATTCTGCTCTGTGTCCGAAAGCGTGCCACCTTTCTTCCTCTTTCTTCTTCTTGTTTCAAATTGCGTAATTTATTGAAATCGGCTCAACTTGTTAGTACTATTTGAAAAAAAAAAAAGCGATTGATTGAAATAAGTTTTAAACAGCGATTGTTTCAATTCAAACCATACTAACTGGACAGTGTTTCCAAAAGCCACAGATCAGTTATCATTGATTAGTGATTTGTGAATGCGACCATTGGTTTTATACTCATATGATCTTAGGTTGTGATTTCATGATGCTTAACATTTATTCATTTTATTTGCATTTTTATTATAAATTGAAATAGAAATCATTTGTATCTCTCATCATCTTTTTCCTCCTAATTTTATAAACAATTCAGGGCTATTACAAATATTTTTGTCTAACATTTTCAAAAGAGAGTCGGTCGATTGTTGCTCTACATTTACGGCGTCAGCTTACTTAAATGCTTTTGTGTCTAATTATGATTTTGAGAGCATTTCCCCAGTTATGGGGTCAGTTCAGAAGGTCTATAAAGCATCTATTGTTTTCTATGTAAATGATTTGTATTCGATTTTGTTTTCAGAAGTAGCATAATCGTTTTTGTTTTCGTTATTTACAGTCACTTTTCCTAAATTTTGAATAATTAATTTCTTGAGTGTATGTGTTTCACACACGCACACACACACACACACACATAGTAGACATAAAAACACGCCATCGACTTGCGCATTCACCTTTACAAGAAGAAGAACGGCAAGTCATCTTCACCTGATGACCCAAATTATCTGTTGATTCTTCTGCTTTGGTGTCGGTGTCTCTCTGCTTCGTAAAATGATAATGACGAGTTGTTGTTGCTGTTGCTGCTGCTGCTGCTGTGAATTTTTTTCCTCTTTGCATTGTGAAAGCTGTTTGCGCCATGAGTCCAATTCTTCTTATTGCTGGCTGCGACTCTAACTCCGACTCCGAATCTGACTTCAACTGCGACTGCAACTGCGACTGCAGCAGTCACCAAACACGTCACCGAATGCAGAAACTGCAGCTGTTGTTGTTGCTGATGTTGTTGTTGTTGTTGTTGTTGTTTGTGTAGTCGGGCTAGCAAGCAACCAACTAGCCAACCAAGAGACCAGCCATACGTCTTAACAGTAAAACGGACGCAAATGCGGACACTGAAGCTGTTAGCTGCGCGACTGCATAAAACGGCAAGTCAATGACTGTTTTCCAATTGTCTGTATTTGTATCTGTATCTGGTTATGAGGAAGCAATCCGCCCGCCGCCACCAGCAACGTTCAGCGGCAGCAACGGCAGCGGCAACGGCACCACACAAGCCACAATGTTGCGGAACGTACTTGGCAATCGGCCTAAGCACAGGTTATGGTTTTTAGTTTCAAGATTTATATATACATATGTATGTATACATATACTATACATTTTTAATATATTCACACACATGCGTTTCTGAATACATTGTGAATTATGTTAATCTACATATTTCATAATGGGCATGGAGGAACTTGTTGGTGACACATGTTGTCTGGTATTTACATTTCAGCGAAAACACAAAAAACCAACAGCTACAAAAAAGAGCCTTCTATATACACACAGTATACATATATATGTACATACATACATGCATACATACTCGCATAGCAAATTTTGTGGCAGCTCCTTGAACAACTCGATGAACAACAAACAATAACAACAAGTCAATTTATTCTAACGAGAATTAACGCATTTCTTTAGATTGGCATCGAGTGTTACATGTTTTTATGGAGCCGTTCTCTGCAGCAGTTAAAAGACGGAGACACCAGTCTCCATTCTGGCCAAGAATTCGCATTGCTACAATATGTAAATTCCAGTTAATCTAGTTTCTGGTCTCTGCATATCTCTCAATAGATGCATTCAATATATATCGTAGAAATATATGTATAAAAAGAATTGTTCTTCAATACCGAACAAACTGAGAATTGGGGTTCTTAGCTTAGAGCTCTTTATCAATTCAATGCGTACCGTGTGTACCACAACTGATGAATTGAGTGAATGAAGAACCTGTTGTTTATTATTTCCAATTGTTACTTCTTTCACATTTCGCTAAAAGGTGCCAGTTAGCCCGTCAGCCAGCTTTCTCTTCGCTCGAAATCCGTCTATTGCCAATAGTAATAGATAATGGATGAAATGGAACCGCACAACAGAATCGAGCCGTTACGAATTTTTAGGGGCCTTTTGAAAGGGTTCCATCACAATTGCCAAATGCCTAAACGTTTTTCCGTCACATCATCTCTTTGTCACATCATCTCATCGTCACATCATCATCTTCATCATCGTCACATCATCATCACGAACATTTTTAAATTGCAGAGGATTTTTTAATTACAGTTGTAGCAATTTAGTGCACAAGACGTGTACGCAATTCTTTGAAAATATGTATGGCTAAAGCGATGGCTACGGCTATGGCTATGGCTATGGTGTCTGTAGAGCCGGTTTGTCCAGTAAACGTCAGGTGCACAAATCGTCCGTCAGGTCTGTGAAACCAGAAATTGCGACTAGCGTTCACATTTTGCCGTGACCTTTCCAGTTTGAGTGATGGCGGTGCCGCTTGAACTCTTTGAGAGCTTCTAGGGACTATACTATATATATATAACAACTCGTAATTGTACTCGCACTCGTACTCGTATCAGTCTAAACGGGCCACAATACTCTTTCTTTCTTTCGCCTGGGACCTAACCGTTCAAGCTTTTCTATGCGGCTACAAATTTAGCACAGAGACTAGTTAGGCTCACACACCAACATACAAGAATATACATGCTATATGTACATATATATACCTACATTGTACGAATAGTATATAGTCGTTTGTGTCTATATAGACACTGATATGCTTAGCTATTTACTTTGTATGTAATTCAAGTTATTCTGTCGTTGCATCGTTAAACGCTGCGGAAGAGAAACCTGCAGACAAGACAATGGAAAAGATGGAATTTATGGGTACGTTATATTAACAATAACAATGAATAATGGAAGCCAGCCAGACAGCCAGACAGCCACCCAGCCAGTCAGATACCCAGCTAGCCAACTTCGCAAGGTGTGCTGTGCTAGGTGTAGAGGTGTATGTATGTCTGTGTGTTTGTGTGTGTGTGCGTGTGTTGGATAGTGCGACCTCGATTATTACTACATACTCGCAGAAATAGAAAAACAAACACACAACAAACACAACAAACAACAACAACCACGAATCCATGCATTACATCGAAAAAACGGGCATGTTTTGAAAAACAGAATTAAACCAAGGTACTCGCATATCCAATGAATGAATGGTCTGTGAACTTTCTTAAATTTTTTGATGAGCGTTTGTTTCGCGCAATTCGCTCGCCAAAAAGCCGCTTCAAAGAGTGCGCAAAAGTGTGATTCGAATGCCTAATGAACTTAAATTAAAATGGGGGCGATTTATGGCAAACAAAAACAAATAAAAATAGAGCACTGATATATCACGAAGTATTGCAAAGTAATTTGACTTTGAAAAACTGAACTTATTAAGCACTGCAATGAATTCTAGATAATCCTCTACTGCACACTTTCAATTTTGATGAGGCTAATTAAAGGAAGAATGTCAGGGATGTTCCCAATTACTCGTACAAAAACGATTTACAAATTTAAAGTCCAGCAATCATGGCTCACTTTTATAATTTTTGGGCTTTCAGCCTGAATTATAATGATCTACTTTACCGGCTCTCAATCGAACTCTTTCTAAAAAGCTTCTCTTTTTAGCTATTTCAGGAAGTATCTCTGACCATAAACGGCTTTCTGGACTGGCTAATAAATGTTCTTCTAGCGACCAGCGATTTCCACTTTTTTCTCAACTAATTGAATAAACAAATTATTGATACAAATCTTCCACTCCCCTAATAACTTTTTTATTAGTTGATTTGTTATTTTTAAGCTCTTGTGTGTATGACTATTTACGTCTCTGACTACACTGGGCTGCGAATTATTAGATATTATTGTAGCTTGGTTAGATTGTTTTTCTTTGGGTGTTTAACGACTTGTTAAACAAATAATTAAAATACAACAAAACTGAAGGATCATATTATTGGAACAGCAGGCAGCTGCACCCTTCATAGCCCAAAAGATATAACACAAATGCCGAAAACACTACTGCATACCTAATAAATTGGTGAGCTCTTATTCAATATTGAGTTCATCAAGTTTCCACTTAAGTTGTGAGTGTCAGCAATTTGTACTTTCCCATTCATTTAGCTGTAATTATTGTCATCCCGAGGCACTCATTTGATGTAATATTTCAGATATTTTCAAAAGCATTGCATACTTATCGACTACGAGTGCAGTGGAAATGTGTCAAGCACGAAAATGCTGAACGTGATTGTGGTTCCAAATGCAACTGTTTGATATTTGATCGTGCGATTGGGCTATACTATGTGGCTTAAATTAATCCCGAGTACATTCGAACTGAACTACTAATTCAAGCTATTAGCGCAAAATTGGTCACACCCAATTAACCCCATACTTACCGGGTGATTGTGTTGCACCAAATGGCGGCGTCGCCAGTAGCGTTACGATCAACGCCATTAGACTCAGGCTCCGGCAGATCGAGGATTGCGCTAGAGTATGGCAGCGGGCGGGCCGGTGTCTCGACATGTTCCTTGGTGTTAAGCGCGGCTGTAGCATGATTGGTTCCTTGAAGTGGACAGGATACAAAGGATATATATACATATGTGTTAGTCGGCACGCCTATTCGATGGCAGATCATATATAGTATGTATATATCTGCAGACATACTTGTATATCAGTGTGTCATGTGAATGGATTTTGCTGGATGTGTGGTGAATGTATATTGATGAACAGCATGTATGTATGTATGTTTGTATACAATGTATGTATGTATGTACATATGTATGTATGTAGTATATGTACGTACTGTGTGCGCGCGTGCGCCTGCCTCCCTGTCAGTGTGCTCTTGTTGCTGTTGTTGTTGTTGTTGTTGTTGCCGATTCGTGTGAGCGTTTCGTAATTGGTTTCTTTATATTTTGACTGGTTTTTTTTAATGGGCTTGGGTTTGGGTTTTGGATATCGGTATGGGTATGGGTATGGGTATTTCTTTATTTAAGTTACAACACCACACACATACACACACAATGAAGCGATCAACTCTCCAAATCGTCGCTAATTTCCCAATCCAAATTATCGATTCACCTTTTTGTATTGCAAATTATTTATGTCGGCAGGTATACATACGTAGTATGTATGTGAAAAGGCAGGTTTTCGGTTGCAATGGGTTTCTGTGTACGTATGTATGTATGTATGGATGTATATTGATTTTTTATGAGCTTTCCAAGCTGGTTGCTGCCTGTCGCCTCGCTTCTTCTCTCAACAGTTTGGCTGCAACTTTATCTGCGCCTTCGACATATCTGCATTGCAGAGCCACACAAAAACAATCCCACAACAAATTTATGCAAATTGCACACAAGTGATTATTATTTTTCTCTCTCTCTCTCTCTCTCTCTCTCTCTTTCTTTCTTGCTTTTATTATTATCTCTTCTTCTTCTTCTTCTCTATTTTTTTTTTTTTTTAATTTTTGAGACTTTTGGTATTTAGCAACAAGCACAAAGTAACAATATAACAACAACAAGCAAAAAATAAAAAAAAAACGCCAAGCCAGCCAGAGGCGCGGTTACTTCACACTTGTCCTCCTCACAACAACAAATCGCGCGACTCCGACTTCCACTTCGACTGAGAATGCGAATGCGCGACTTCGAGTTCGCCAGCGACTGCGACTGCGAAAAGTGCGCAGACTCGGTTTTGGACGCGAACGCGGTTACTGGTAACTGGAAACGTAGTCGTAGTCGTAGTCTTAGTCGTAGTCGTAGTATTGTAACGTAACGAATCGTCGACGCTCTGTTCGTTTTGCGGAGCGCGCACGACCATTCCAACCAAACGAAAGCTACAGAACTGAATTGGCTCGCGCAACGGCAACTACTTGTTGGCCAGGCCACGACCACGGCGGTGGCAGCAGCAGCAGCAGCCGCCGCAGCAGCAGAAATACCAGCAACAGCAGCAGAAAGAGCAACATCAGCAACAACTGGCAGCAGAGCCGTGTGGGCGCGCGCATGCGCAACAGTTGTTCGTCTGGTTAGAGCCACGGAGCCGCAGCTTGGCCCGCTCTTGGCCCAACTGGCGTGCACAGATGAGAGCCACCAAGCAGGAGCAGCGCCCGAACTGCCAATTCGCAGCAGCAGCAGCAGCAGCCTCAGCCTCAGTAGCAGCAACAACAACAACAAGTACTACTAGTACGGCAAATATCATCCGCATCGCAAATGCGTGCGTTTTGGCCAAACAAGTTTTACAAACACACACACACACACACATACATACATACATGCAGACACAGATACTTGCAGTCTGAAACCCGTAAACAACTTGTTTTGCGCTCGTCAACTTTTCTTCCCATAAAGGTTCATGGAAGTAGCCGAAAGCATGTTGGTTTTCATGGGCGGCTCTTTGCGATTTGAAGTCGTCGGCACAGAGGCTGCCTAGACATCGAGAGCTACACTATATCGGGCGTACATATCTATGTACATATACTCGTATACCTCTCGACATGCCATGCAACCGGCCCCAGAGCGTGCATCTGCAGAACGGCATTTAAGATACTTTTCATTTTTGCACGTCACAGCACAGTGGATGGTGCTGGTGTTGGTGTTGGGTTAGCGTTGGGTTGTTGTCGTTGGGTTGGTGTTGGTCCAACCAATTCATAGAAGGCTGCAGTTCCACAATTGCTGCATAAGTACTTGTTAACATGAATATGTACTTATTAGCGTCGCTTCGAGGGTGAAACTTGCAACTTTTTTGCGCAAAAAGACACGTTTTTTTGCTCTCTCTGTCTCGCTTCGCTCACATTTGCAATACCATCGGCTATGATACTCATATGCAAATACATACACATACATACATACATACATATGTATATTGTTACATAAAAACATCTGGTCTTTCAATCATTTAAATATTTTCAGTTGAATGTGATCTTTGGCTTAAATACGATTTCCAACCATTTAAGTAGCAATTGACGCTTTTCTACAGAAACGGCTCGTCAGCCAAGCGCCTCTACCAGTTTGCCGGATTCTGCCAAATTTAGTAAAAAGCCTCTTTAAAATTTTATGGAAATTTGTAATCTTGTTCTGAGACTAAAATAACATACCAATTCCATAAGAATATTGCCAAGTTATTGCATTCTTTTTAAAGCGCAAAATAACTCGTTTTCTCCTGGATTTGTTTTACCAAAAGAAATCACAAATTTTATTTATTTCGCAATGGTTACGAATTACGAAGATGCGCGCGCAAATTTGAATTGCAAACATTTATAATCATCATATAACCTGGGCTGCTTCCCACTTTCCAGGATTTTTCAAATGAAAACTCATCTATTGAGCCAAAGCTTAGAATCATTTCAACATAAGTGAGTAGAGTACCTAGCAACTTTTTTCTGGAAAGCGTCTACCTTATCACCTAAAGAATTATAGATAAGATATTTGGTTATTTTTAAACAAGCTCAAATAAGCCTCTAGTTTTATTAGGAGTTCATTTAGTTGATAAATTTTAACATAGAAAAACCAACACACAGAATCTATTAAACCAATACCAACTAAAAATATTTACATATACTTACTTATCACGCAAAACTTTAAGGCAGAGTCATTTAAAAAACCACAATAAACAGACCAATTTATTGTACTATGATCGTTTATTTGGTAGCTATAAGACACAACGAGCAGATTTTGATGAAACTTTAGATTAAAGTGAGGCACTAGGTAGTATAATACAAATATAAATTCCACTAATGTCAATTTTCAATTTCATACCGGAAATTAGAACACGGACATAACTACTTAGGAGCCATTTACTTCCAGATAACGAAAATAAACTCAACTCATTCAAGGAGCGTATATTTTATAATATAAAATGAACTAACTGTATGCGAACAATTTTAATCAAATAAATATTTACAATATACACCATTACTAAAACAAAATTCCATTATGCTGAATCAATGCGTTTGTAGGAACTGAGTACTTAAGTGGAAGTTATTTATATATGCATATTATATATTCGATAATTCAGCAGGACACATATACTTCAACCTGCATTGGTTAACTTCTCTGCCTCAACACCATATCAATTAAGCAGCTTCAAGGAGAGAGCTTAACTAGCATTTGAAGCTCACGAAAAGGAACTCAACCGCAGGCGACACCCCTAAGGATAGTCGCATGGCATTGAAGCCTTCTGTAAAGCAGACCTAGCGTATTAACCTTAAATAAACTAGCTCATGACTATTAATTTCCGCACCTTATAGAGGTGGTCTCTGGCCCATTTCTCGTTTCTATCTTCTCTTTCTTTCGACTCCACACTGCAACTATAGCCAGAAACCTGAACTGCCAGTTCCAAAGAAGATGAGTAATTATGTCCGGATAATTGAAGTTTTTCTCCTCTCTGGTATACACATATACTTGTATGTACGAGATGTTACCAAGTAGAAATATATTCGATCAGCAGAAATTGATTGGTTCAAGCACGATCCAGGCCATATGTTTTATATAAGTGTGTAAATAAATAAATTTGCACCACATCGGTGTTGACTTTTTTAATAAACGTTTCAATTTTTAAATTTTTATTTATAACAATTCAATTAAGTAAATTAACAAATTATAATTTATAATAGTTATAATTGCGGAACAGGTCCGTGGCTAAAGTTCTTTAAGTAGCGTTTAATTGCATTCGCAAACAACATTCCATCTATTTCAATACTGAAGTGATCATTCTTAATAATTGTGCCATTATAATCTGATAAGGACATGCTATACTTATACTTATCAAAAGCATTGTACATACATATAAATAAATATTGAGTTAGCGATCTCCGGCGGCCAACCATTAAAATGCAGGAAATTATTTGCATAAATTCATAACCTGTTTTATTCATTTAAGAAAAAAAAAAAAAAACAACATTTATGTATGTTTTTATGTGTTGATTTGCTACAGGATGGATGGACATTATATAAATTAAAAATATAAGATGTACACGTATTTTTTGTGGGTTGCATTCTAACCGCATCGGCAGTGGCTTCTGAAACGCTCGATTCGAGGCGCATCCATATAATATGGCCTGAAACAGAGGTAGTCATTGGCTATTCAAAAACAATATACAGGCATACGCGCACCCCCCTCCGAACCACTTGCCATGCCCAGCAACACTCTCTTTTTTAAAATGTAAACTATATATGTACATACAATCCAATTGCATAGGGTGCTTCCTATGCCAAAACAAGAAAGGAATGCTAAAGTCGAGCAGGCTCAACTCTTAAATACCCTGTACCACCCCACAAAAAAGTAATTAAATTAATTTAATTAAAATAATTAATTAATTTAATTAAATTAATTAATTTAATTAATTTAATTAATTAATTAACTAAAATAATTTAATTAATTAACTAAATTAATTTAATTAATTAACTAAATATTCCATGCATGCATAGATACATTTACATTTACATCAGAATCGTGCCTTATGCGTGTTTGTGTACTTGTACATATGTATGTATGTGTGCATTGGGCCTGGTTATATGGCTATAACTTTCTTTCCGATCATTCTATCATAATGAAACTTGGTATACGGATATACAATTACTAACTGGATGTGTCTACCAAATTTTAGTTCAAAATTCCAAGAATTACGGGAGTTATAGAAAATCGTTAATAGGGGGGGAGTGGGGGGGTGGATCAGAAAAAATGAACAAACTCGTCCTTTCTCGGTCTCAGGAGAATCTGTATACCAAGTTTGGTTATTCTAGCTCTTATACTTTCGGAGATCCTTGCGTTCATACAGACAGACAGACAGACAGACAGACGGACAGACGGACAGACGGACAGACGGACATGGCTATATCGACTCGGCTTGTCATGCTGATCAAGAATATATATACTTTGTGGGGTCTACCAAGCCTCCTTCTGTGTGTTCCATGTGCACTCGCACAAAACTAATATACCCTTGTACCCTTTGGGTACAGGGTATAAAAATATTAACAATTTCCAACTAACCCTTTCCTAGGTCCTAAGCTACATCAAAGTATGTATAATATGCATACATGTAAGCACAAGTATAGGGCGAATAAGTACAAATTCTTCAGATGATATACACACAGAGTACTTACAATATACCAAAACGTACATGGACTAAAAATAGACACAAATGATAGATAATAATCATAATCATAATGATAATAATAATAATAGTGACAATACCGTCGCCTAAATTACTAAAAGCTATGCTACAAGGGCATTCCCAAAATGAATTATTTGAATATGTATGTCGGCTGTATGTGTAAGTAATGGGTTGGCGCTACGCATGCGCAGATGCGTAGGCATACGTTAGGTAACTGTCGTGTTCTTCATCCTGTGTTATCCTTTGAATTTCAGATTTGCAGAGCCGACGCCTTCAAGGGCTCTGGACTGGGCAATTGACGGATTTGCTGTCCATTCATCTCTGGCTCGAAGAACCCGGGGAAGGCACTGTGCTTTGGCATATCCAAGTCTTGTTCGGCGCCCAGGTTCACATAAGTCGGTTTCACCTCCTCAGCTGTGGATGGATCGTGTGGCTCGTACACTTCCGTTATGGGCGGCCAATTTTCGAACTTTTGAATGTTGTTTTCCAGCCGCATGTATTTGCGGGTCGATGTCTTCGCATTTTGATCACGACGTACTTGGAATTTTTTGAATACTAAGTACTCGATCACAAAGGTTTCGATGACGATGTGAGCCACAAAATTGAGAACGCCGTATATGATCATATAATATCGAAAGTTCATTTCCGGCGGCACAATCAACTGGAAGAAATCGGCCGCCCACTCGGTCGGATAGACAATCAGGTAGGTGACAATGCAAATATTAAGCACAAGAGCTAGGCACAACGGCCAATTCGACCAGATGGCGGCCCGATAGGGAGCACCTTTCGAGAACACGATGGCAAGTATGATATACTGAAAGCAGGATATGGCGAACATGGTGTAGTTCTCATAGCACCCGAGATGCTCCTCGTTAGAATGTTGAAATGGCACAAACCAGCTCTGTTGGTGCACCTGGTACCAACCTGGAACAGAACACGATTATAAAAAAAAAGTGAGCATTTTTTGTTTAGTGATGAATTAATGCCAATGATCTACTCACCAGCCACTTGGAAGACAATCACCACACATATATGAAGCACGAGGGAGACCAAGGGTGCTGGCGATATCAGCGAACTGAGCGGCACTTGCTTCGCCAACCGACCTGCATACGCATCGGTCTTGCCGAAGAAGAAGGCAAAGACCGATAACAGACCCAAATCAATATATAGGTATTGCTTGTCCGTCAGATTTGAGTCAATCGAGTAGAGTATCATGACAGATATGAACTGAACCAGCGAATAGGCTGCCATGTACTTAAAAATGCCAAACGATGTAACCAGGGCCGCTCGTCCCTCCTTAATAACGTGAGGGACGGACGCGATTGTGGGATTACGGGATGTGAAGGGAGATGCTATCGAAGATTCCGTTTCACTTAGTGAAATGCCGGTGTGTGCAACTTTCAAAGCGCCACAATCGTTGGCACCATCTCCACACATAGCCACACAATAGTCCAATTTTTGCAGTTCCATGACCAGCGCCTGTTTCTGTTCCGGAGACATGCGGGCGTAGATGACGCCGCGGGTCAACAGTATCTCCATTTGATCCGGAAAATGATCTCGCACCACCTGCCATGTCTTTCCGTCCATAGCGAAAGTGTAATGTCTGCGCCAGTTATCGCTCAGGCGATACTCGTAGTCCCGTGAGTCCCCTGGCGATGCGCCCATTCCCATTGGGGTGCCAAGCTCGACATCCTCATCGTTGTGGGTCCAGGTGGCGCAAGTCTTTACGCTGGTTAGGCTGTCGCTATTCGGCAGGGTGCTCGGAGCGCAACTACTCGGCGTAGAAGGAGGCACGACGCCATTTACCAAGGAGTGATTCTGCTCCTTAAAGTTGTTCCCGTTGAGTGCGAGTGGGGCGCCGATAGTGGTGCAAGTTTTGCTGCCCAGATCCAGAGTATATTGCAATTCATACTGCACATGATCAGGTCTTTGTCCGGCATGATGGTCCAGCGGTGCCGCATGCACCGTAATCACAGCCTGCGAGGGACTCACGATGCCACAATCGCGTGCGACACTCATCGCGGTCAGAATGTTATCGCCAGTTACCATAATCGTCCGTATATTGGCCGCGCTCAGCGAATTGATTACCTCTGTCGTATCGGGCTTCAAACGGTTTTCGAGTATGACAAAGCCCAAGAATTCTAGATTATGTTCGACCTCTTCACGGGACAACCTTTGTGCCTTGGTATAGTTCAGCTTCGGGCTGAGGGTTTTGAATGCCATGGCAATGACTCGATAGCCCTTTTTGGTGAATGTTGAAAGCTGCTGGGAGTAGTTATCTGGGATGCTCTGGGGATGGCACAATTGCTGCAACATCTCGGGAGAACCCTTGCAATAGACATTGAATCCCTGGGCGCTCAGACAACGCGTTATGACAGACATGCGCTGCAGACTAGACGTAAAGGGGAACTCCCTCACAATGCCGTGATCGTAGTTCTTCTCGGCCTGCGACAAACCAACGTTGGCGAGCAAATCATCTACGGACGATTGCCGTTGCACCCCAGCTGTCTCTGTTAGCGCTAAATTCGGCTGTACATCGCCTCGGTTCGGTTGACGGAGAATCGTTGGATAGATCAGGCCATATTTTTCGTTTTCAGGTACGTTTTTGGAATCCTCGAGTATCCAGCCAGTCGATTGGAACATTTTCAAATCCAATGGATCAGCCATCATTTGACCATTCAGTACGGTTATAGAATGACAGGTGACCATGCCGAAGAGAAAATTGTCGTAAGGCAAACGCTGAACATCTTTCAGTGGTATTTGAAACTGGTTCGTTGAGGACTTTGGCACCACACCCCACATATCCAGGCCATCTTCGGTGAGCGTGCCGGTCTGCAGAGACGTTGAAATTGTGGGGCATACATCAGAATTAAGTGAGATCCAGCATTACAGCCACTCACCTTATCGAAACAACAGCAATCTATGCTACCAGCAACGTTGATAGAACGCGGAGCTATGCAAAATATATCATTTTTCTTTAAGCGCTTCTGAGCATAGAAGCGACCAACAGTCATGGCAGCTGGCAGAGCCGGCGGCACCACAATGGTTATTAAGTCCAAGGATTCTACTGCTATTTTCACGCCGTCCGTTCCACGCAATATCTAGAAGGATTCAACATCGAGCTTAGTTTTAGAGAAGCAAATCGGGACCAGATATTTACCTTTGTCACAAGGGTATAAATGAAGCCAACACAAGCGATCAACGCCAAGCACTGAATAAACTTATAGGAGTCCTGTTCAAACTTATAGTCCACAGGCGGCGGGTAGAGAATCGATCTGATGAGTCCTCCCTTAGCTGTAATGTTGCCAGTGTTAATGACGAAGGCCAGCACCTTTTTGGATCCGATGTAACGCGTCTGAATGACTTTCGTTCCACAGAACAAGGTGTGCCGTGCATGCTCCTTTTTATCGAAAATCACATCACGCTTCATGGGCAACGGAGTCTTTGTGACTGGCACACTCTCCCCAGTTAGCATCGACTCATCGAGAATGCAGTTGCCTGAGAGGAGGACTGCGTCGCATTGCATCGTACAGCCGCTGGAGGGGATTTCAATTATATCACCGGGCACGAGAGTTTGTGTGGGCACCTCTTTGGAGACGCCCTTCGGATTGACTACCCAGGCATTGCCTGTATTGAGCACAGTTTTCTGCAAGACGTCTTGGTTCTGAAAGCACACAAGCCACGGATTGATCAGAACACATTCAAATGCAAATCCAAGTTTCATTATTGTTATATAGCATAGTTAGGGTACCTTTTTGGTTTGTATAATGGACATGCCAATGCCGAATACCGACATCAGTATTATGACACAGGCATAATAGTAATAGTCATAGGTGAACCACAGAATGACGGAGAAGATTTGGAATACATAGAAGGGGTTAAGGACTTCCAAGAACAGCAGTGTTTTCACATCTCTATATGGCACGGTTATTTCATTGGAACCGTAAACAATCCGTCGCGACAGCTGCTCCTGCTCCGACAGACCCCGCTGCTGATGGAAATACGAACAGGGCACATTACAATCCAATCCATTAATTTTATTAAACGAATTCGTGCTGGCGTCCCAGGCATAGACCAATTGTTTGCACCGAAAAATTCGGAGGCTGCGACAATCTGAATAAAAAGGATAACTGATATTAAAGAGACCAGCAATTCAAACGTACATATGTATATTTCTAGCTAAGTCCCCGGCTAACCTTTTAATGAACCTTTTTATGAAATTATAGTCATATTTAAACTAGTCTGCAGAATGTATATATGTATGTATTATCTGTTAATTGTCTGTTTCCATACCCCCCCGTACCCCCCACTCAAATATAAGTATAGTATATGACGTAATAAAACGAATGTAAGTTTACTTTTGAACTGAGCGGAGGAGAAGTGCACCGACAATTGCAATTTGGTCTCATCCAAATTTTCTGGGGATCTTGGGGTTTCGACGGTGTGTGCTTGTTGTAGCAAGCATTTGCTGAAATGGAACATATCGATCGATAAATATGAATATATCCATATATATATATATGTATAGATTTATATAGACACATGGGTTAAAGAGTGCTCACCTCAAGTCCTCTACGGTCAGGTTGCTGACAGTCTTCACATGGTAGACTTTGTGCTTTCCCTGGTAGTCTTCTTCGACCAGCACCTGTTCGGCATCCTGGAGGGGGCAGGGGCGGCATGTGGCAAAGAGATACCAATGACGCCACCAGTGGAGCACCAGACGCAGCAGTCCGGCTGTCAGGCATATGCAAATCCAGCAGAGAAATGTGCGCATGCGTGAACGCTGATAGCCGCATATTTTCATCTCGTCCTCCTGACTTTGGTTCAATACACCAATGCATGGCTTTGGATCTGGAATCGAAGGATTCATTCAACGTAGGACGACTTCGTGTATTGTACTTGTATTCTAGAGTATCATATGCATGCTTATACACAATACTTATACTATATTTATATACCTCGAAAGATGTCTGGGCTCGTCATCAGTTTCTCGTAGAGAGGGTCCGATATTTCGGATTTGATTTTTTATTTCTTTCACCTCAAATATGAACTCTTTTCAAGTTGGCAACGAGCCGCAGAACTTTGTCATGTGCAGTGAGTGTGTGTGTGTGTGCCTGTGTGTTGGTGTGTATGTATGTGCGTGTGTAGGTGTGTGCGAGTGGGTTACTTGAAGTTCGAATAACCTTGTCCGTAATGTAGTTACGAGTGCATTATTAGACAACCGATTTCTCTTTGGCTACAGCGACACCAAATGCATTTTTTATTTTTGTATTTTTTCTTTTCCTTCAGTTAAGTTTTTAGCGTTTGTGTTTTTTTTTTTTTCAAACTGCGCGCTTGGAGTTACGGCGTGAAAATGAAATATAAATTGAAAATCAGACTGGCTGTGACTGAAACGTTCGTCTTTCATGGTATTATTTAGTTAATAGGTATGAATCGCATTTTCGGCTTTTATTTGGCACGTTTTTTACCGCATTCCAAAGAAAATGCTACCAAAATCAAGATAAAGAGCAATTTTTTTCTTTCATTCTATTTTTGCAGGGCAATGTGATAAACCGACTGGTTTTTCCCTTAAAACTTCGCACACACACACACACACACACCCACCCACATCCACCACACCCATACACATCGCAATCAGCACGCGTACTGAGATTGGGGAAAACACTTATGGACGACTCGTTGCCGTTGCCGATTCTTCTATAATTACTCTGTTCTTGAAGACGGGCGACTACGTATGGGGCCTAATCGCAATAGGCAGCGGATAGATTAAGGCAGATTGATAAGCAGCTCGTAGTATAAATATGTACATACATACATGCATACATATACATACATGTATGTATGTATGTATGTATGTACATCTGTACATAATTTCGTATACGATCGTTAGCATGAGAGGGAACACGAGTTATAGGAATGCGACTCCAGTCCGCTCCGCTTCCCGTTCGCACTGGGAATTTTTTATGCCTGCTGCCTTTTATACGTTTATTTGTTTATAGGGCCCCATAATTAATTACTTCATCTGACGACGATTGCTGTTGCAGCACACAACAAGTTGAAAACATACACATGGCCGATAGCACGAGGAGCTCAAAAAAACAAAAACAAACAAAAAAAGCCCCACTTAAAAAACTTAAAGAAGAGACAAGAGCCGGGCACGAAAAGGTACACGCACACACACACTCTCTCACACACACACACACACACACACTCACACGCACACACGCACACAAAATATACATAAGTTTTCAATAACATTTGTCAATTAAAAATTTGGCGCACTTGCACAAAATGTTCAAAAAAAAATGAAAATAAAAATTATTGAAAATCGAGACATGTACTCGCATTCGAATTCTTAATTGAAGTGACTTGACGACGACGACGACATCAGCGACGACGTCGACGATGGCGACGACGGCGACACGGCGAGCGTTCGAGTTTCGCTCATCAGCGTTTTTTTGTGTTTTGCTTTTTGTTTTTGTTTTTTCAGACAGTGGTGGCGCATATAATATTTACATTTCAATAATTCTGTGCAGACGCTTATGGCATTATTGTGTGTCTTATGCGTTTATCATTTTGTTCTCTTGCTCATTTTGTTGTTGTTGTTTTTTTTTTTTTTTTTTTGCCTGCAATATGGTGGAGCGGTCCATCGACCGATCGATCGATCGACTGCCGCGTCACATCCGCGCTTCAATATAGAGTCGCACCCGCACCAAGCACCCTCAATCCGATTGCCTTTCGGATTCGCATTCACGTTTGTATTTACATTTGCATTTGCATTCGAGTGAGTTCGCAGCACCTGCAGCTGCGATTAAACTGTCATTGTTCTCGTAGTAGTTGTTGTTGCTGTTGTTGTTGTTGTTGACTCTCTTGGCCATCTTGGCTCGTTATTCTTGCTCTCAATGGAGACAGAGAGGTGGCGACCGTAGCCAACTGCCTACCTAAATAATACAAGTAAGTGCCAGCTCCGTAATTAATTATGGAACTCTAAATAAAGAACAAATTATGATAGCAGACACTGAATTGAGAGAGCAGAACAGAACAGAACAAAACAGAGCAGAGAAGAGTTGAACGGAGAGGAGCGGGGCGGGGCGGGGCGGAGCGGGATCTGAAGAGTCAATTGATCAAGAAGTCGAGTGGCAAAATTTTATTTTTATTTTTATCTGTTGCTTAATGAGTTGTTTACGGCGAATACGAGCATATCTTGAGACGTCGGCAACGCCATCCACGCGTATGTCAAGCAAAAGCACAAGCACTACCACCACCACCACCACCATCAGCACCAGCACCACCACCACAGAGCTCTGGTATTGCCGCTGCTGCTAAGCGAACTATGACAACCACGCAACCACTTCACCAATGCTCTCGATACGTCACAGTCAGAGTCAGAGTCGGATGTGCTCAAGGGCGAACCGCTAAGCGAACTTAACTGAACTGAACCGAATAGAAGCCGACGCGTGACTGTAAATTGCTTTTAAAACTCTGATCGGCTCAACTCTGATCTGTTTTGAGCTGTTTGCCTTAACCCTCACCGGGCCCGGTAACAGTCGATCCGACTCGAATCGACTCTACTCGATCCGAGTCGATCCGTTCGTGCCTTTTAAAGACACACATTATAAGACATTCTCAATATAAACTTGGATCTATTGCGGCCGAAAATTCGTATTTCGATTACTTGTTCCGTGTTCGCCCTAGCACGTATTTTCCATTTCCTAGTTGTGAGTGCCCCAGAATTGATATTGGAATTAGAATACCAATTGAAGTTAATTAGTTGACTACAAGTATTTCTCCAACTCACAGCAATTTATGTTGACTGCACTAAACAATTCCCGAATGGCCTAATTGATTGAATTTTGACTCAATTAATAAATCGAACACACATTTTTAAGCAAATATGTATATACATTGGGGGGTTGGGGGCTATTGATTGTTTGGTTAATCATAAATTTTGCGATTGCGATCGTTACTTCAATAGTAATCGGTAGCTCTTACCACATACTTTGTAATACATTTTAGCAATATATGTATATATATATATTATATGTAACAACAAAGACCGGCCCAGTTGTTTTCAACTCTTCAATTTGAAATTTTGAAAAGTTGAAATGCGATTTAAAATATTGGTAGCTAGCGAAGTAATTAAGTGTGGGTGTTCGCTACACTGTGTGCTGGAAGGTAGAAAAAAGTATATTCGTTTGAAACGAAGCGGTGCGCCGAAACCTGCAGCCCTTCCCAAGGAGCCACTCATCCTTTAAATAACTTATAAGCATATCGTTCTTATTGTTTCTATATGATATTTGATCCGAACGGTTAATCCGATTCAAACTGCAAGCATGATTTTAAAAATTACTGGCAGTTTTAGAGTGTTTTCATATCTAAAAAATGTCAAACTGTCATGTTATGTCCAAATCTGCTGGCTGATTGCGCAGCATAACAATAATAAAAATGAAAAACTATCTAGAGAGATTTATCCTTCCCGTGGCAGTTATATATTATAATATTCGGATCCAATTGAAACTTTGCAATTATACCAATAAACATTCCAATACGCAAAGTGGTTTCGATATTTCAATTTCCTATTGCAGTTAGAAATTATCCTTAAGCTCATGCCTTACATATGTTGTAAAATACCAGTACCATAGCGTCCGATACACCTTCTTCTAGCAATACTATACATTACATTATCAGACTAAACCCAGTATACCATTCGCATGAGTATAAAAAACCAGCTCGAGGGAGAGCGGAAATTGCATATCAAGGTGTGAACGGAATTATGCATCTATAGTATTTCTAAAGTATTATGAAATACCCTCTTATAGTTTCGAGGTAAAGGTATTACATTGAAATAATCTCAAGATAGCTATAAGAACTTATCGATTTGATTTATTAGTTAGTGTAATGTGATAACAATGAATGAACAATGAATAGGTGAGGGACCCCAGCCAATTGGCTATTGAGTTTATAGTTGTGCGATCGTGAAAGATCAAAAAGCGCCGTCAACTTCGTCAGCGTCACATTCTGTCAAAATTATTGTGAAATTTATGACTACGAAAAAATGTAGAAAGCTAAACAGAAGCTACAGAGGTAGCGCCAGCTTCGCAAATGAATCTGATTCATTAAGGAAATATTGAAACCCTACTGAGTAATGTAAACGGAAATATTTTAAAAACCAATGAGAGAAACAGATGTGAACATCTAAGGATATTTTGTGGACTAGAACTCTAATGACACTAACATACTAACTCGAAAATGGAAACAATTTTCATTAAACCTTCTGCAATGGTAAACAATATTTGTTTTAAATCGTGCGTGATCGTGAGTTTGTCATCAAGTTCTGTCACGCGCACAACTCAATTCGAGTTATCAAATAGCGTCGAATCATATGTTCTCAAAATGAACAGTTAGCATAGATAATTATTAAGTATATACTACATTGTATTGCAAACAGTAGACTGCGAAAAAAAAGAGGGAACTTTCTGAATTGCGAAAGAAACACACATTCAACCATTACATTTGAGCCACCTATCTTGAGAAGCTCAACAATTCGTTCATTGTTGCTATGACAAACGTACAAGCTGGTATATTATGTACATAAATATTACATACATACATACATACATAGAGTTTGTAGAGACTAGTGATAATGGAGTTTAAAAAGGACTGCATACTTTTGGTTCAAAAGGTTTCGTTCTTTTGACAAACTCACTATTGAACCCATATCGGAAATGACTGTTGACTCATAGAACCCACAAAAATGAAATGAAAAACAAAAACATAAGTCGAGAAGTCGCTTGAAAGTGTAATTCGTGATTTGTTCAAAATATTTAGCAGGGCATAGGAATACAGTATAATTGTAAAGAAAGGAAAGCAACCATGTGACTTACCACCGACAAGTAGCTGGGAGTCCTGTAGATCGAAGTCTTCGTCTTCACCCTCCAAGCTACACCCGTCCCCGGCTCCCAAAAGCTTCAGATCCTTGCCATCTAGATGCAGGCGTGTGGGCGTCGACTTGGCCGGGGTGTTGAGGCTGCTTTGGGCAGCCGTATTGTTATTGTCAATTAGATGTGGTGGATGCTGTCCCCGCGTCTGCTGCAACAATTGCTGTTGTTGTTGCTCGTGTGCGCGGGCATAGGATGCCACCAGATCGATCGGCTGAGTCGGTGAATGCCACCAATTCAGCTTCAACATGTTGTTTTTGGTTGCGATGCGGGGAAAGTGGAGGTTCGTTCGCTCCTGATGCTGAGGATGGGAGTGGGTATGCGAATGCGAATGCAAATGCGACTGTCCACTGCTGCCATCGAGAAGGGCATGGAGGGGCAGCAACTCGTGCCTGGCAACAGCCTCATCTGCAACGGCCAGCAGGCAAGCGCCACCGTCTTGACTGCCAGACATTTTTGTGGAGACTGTTCCCTTTGAATCTCAGCTTGGATTGAGTCTGGTATCGAGAAAGGGGAGTCGCACACAATCGAGCGCTGATTGCGATTGCGATGATGATCGCACAAATATTCTAATCTGTATTTATGTATATATGTATGTATATATACTCGTATATATACACGTATGTATATATGTGTGTGTATATATATGTTGATATCGAAACGTTTTTTTCTTTTGTTTACATGTAGTTTGCTTAGTATACAATTTTCTCACTTTGCGTTTGACTCGCACTTCGGTTTGATTTGATTGTCTTTGTACAACTGAAGTCGCCACTGGCGGCAATTTTGGCAGCCGGCGATGTCAGCTGCGCAACTCGCGAGCCACCCAGCAGGGGAACGAGGGGGACGAGCCGGAGCCGGAGCCGGAGTCAGGCATTAAAAGGCCGTTGGTAACAAATGGTAAATTAATGACTGACAACCCTCTATGTGATACCATTTTGGCGCGCGACGACAACACAGATGCGAGGCACACAGGACGACGAAGAGGAAGATCCGTGCCAAAGTTCACCAGCACCACCACAACGATCACGACTATAACCACAGTCGAGAGGCAAACGCTTCCTCTTCCGTTTACAAAATTTGAAGCGCTTGCGTTTGCGCTGACGCTGTCGCTGTCGCCGAGTGCGACCGAATATATAATTGGAGGTGAGAGAGGAAGCCCTATGTGGCTTTTTAGTATCTAGGCTGGCGGCTTTGGCAGTAGTAATGCTGTAGCCCCGTACCCGTATTGTCGTCAATCATCCAAAGCTGGCGGTGATGCCGTCCACGAGGCACGGGCAGGAGCCCCGATGTTGCGATACCCCCGGCAGTCCTCCGCTGCCCACACGCTTCTCAAAGAAGAACTGCTTTACGTATTCCTTCTGCAATAGCACCAGATCGAGTAGCGCCTCACAGTAGGCCAAGTTATAGATTTCCCCAGCCACCACTGACGTCGTCGTCCTCGGCGTCGTCCTTTCTCTTGATGGGGATGCCGCACCGCAACCGTCTCGCCGTTTGCGCAACCTCCTCTTGAATAGCCCGATTTCCACCTGCTGCTTTGCCGCACTTTTAACTGAATTCATTACGAAATGACGCTCGCTCGGAGAAAATACGCGTTTGTTTGACAAGCCAATGGTAATGACGTGCCAAAATTCTAGTTACACACACGGACCGCAAACAATATCGTCTATCACTCAATCACTGTTAATCCTCAACGAATATTTAGACAGTATAGTAGTGGCTATAGCTATCGTTATGGATAAGCTGATTTGATTTTTGATTTCAATTGCTTTTATTTGGTTTGACTTGAAGTTTTTTTTTTATATATGTATGTATGTATGTATATTTATTTGGTACACACGCGACGATTATTTCTTTTATATTTCCTTCAATTTTGTTTGCTCACTTGTGAGTTGGTTGTTTGGTTGCTTCCTTGAGTCACTGTTAGAGAATTCTGTGAAGGCTTCTGCTTCCAAATCAGATTTCAGATATTCACATTTAGAAATGCATTCAATATGTTTCTGTTAAGCATTTAGATTGCGTTTCACGCATGGCCTGAAGCCCGTTAATTAACAATGATTGCCGATAAACAAATTTACAAAATATGACCGTTTCGTATTGTTTCTTGACGACTTGCTGTTGACGACTTAAAAGATGATGACAACGACGACTTTTTAAAATTGCACTCATTCCTTTCCAGGTGCCGTTCAATGGCATATTCATCGCGACTAATGCATTTGCGTGGTTCCCTGAAACGAGCGGGCGTTTTAAATACATATACAAGTATATTTAAATGTATTCTATGAGAATTATGATTTCCTATGCACGGCGAGTATGTGATTTCGTCTTTTGAGTTTTCAGACAGCGACTTGTACATAATCAATAAAGATGCCAACGATGCCTACTGCTTTTTCATTTTTCCTTCCTTTTGTCTTGTGGGTGGTGTTGTGTTCTGTTTATGAACTGGGCCCCCCACATTTTTGTTCACACAATTGGCGCCGGCGCCTGCGCCCTACATCCTGCAGATGTTGCCAGACCTCTCAGCTACAATATACGAGTAGTACTTGTACGTATACGACTATATGTGAGTTGTTTCTTGAAGCAACTCAACTGCCGGCCGCCTGACTGACTACTCGACTAATTAAAAAAAAAACAAAAACCGTTGGGAATCTCAGCCAAAGGCCAGGCCAACACTGAGCGCTAGTCGCACTAATAGCGACCAATTAATGAGAAAATTTACCGCCCAGGGCCCGTGTCAACAACAAATATGTTCTGTCGTCTAATTTTACAGCTTCTGGCCATGAACTGATATAAAAAATTGCGTAATGCGGAATGCGAAATGTACTCAATCAGCTATCGCTAATTCGGCAATAACAAGTTATGGATATATACATATGTATAGTATGTACATACATACATAGACGTGGTTAAATATGTATCTATGCAGTTGCGACTGCAGTTACTTGCCGGCATTCCTTCCAAGTATCCGAAGAATAAAGACCAGCAATTATCGCTGCCACTTCATTTTCTAAGCGGTGGCAGACTTTGAATTCTGACTCATACCCGATGTGACAATTGCTTGGCCTGTCGAAATTGTTTCAAACCCCGATAGCTTCAACATTCATACGTACATAAGTACATTCATACGCATGTATGTATGTACATATGTATGTATATAGATATGTATGTACTACAAGTATATGCACTTGGATATTGATAATATAACGAGCGACAGAATTGAAAAACCTGCCTGTGCCAGCATTTTGGCAACAAAATCACGCAACACCTACACAATATGAGGGGAGGCTCTTCTGATCGATCTCAAGGCATAGAGACATCCGTCGCGGTCATGTGCGTACATATTTACATACGTGTGTGTGTGTGTGTTTGTGGTGGACTCATATGAGCGGCGAGCACACACATGACTCAGATACATTTGATAAAAATACAATATGAACGTTAGCGATTCGCATTTCCTTATTTCTATTTTTTGGTAGGCAGCACGATTTAAATTATCAATTGAACACATGTACAAGCCGCGTCGCCATTTGTATGAATTCCACGAAAAAGAGTGTGAGCGATGAAATTACTTTTAATTTATCCTTCTTGGTTACTTTTCTCACTATATTTTGCAATTGCAACTCGAAGATACAGTATCTGTATCTGCACGCGTTTTTCGACAGTCGGCAATCGATCGCAGCCCTGGTTTAGTGTGACCAAATCGCATGTCGCCAGTGATGCCAAATACTAAAATTCTTGCCAAATCGAATCCGATCTAACTGAACGGTTTGCCAAACTAACTGTTAATGCTGTTTAATGGAGCTTTAAATTGCTTTGAGTGAAGACAAAATTAATGCCTTTTTCGTCTTCCCTATCCCTATCATGATCAAAAAGAGTTTAAATTCATTCTATTTAAATACTTGCAACAAACAAATCATTGAAACAAATCGTGTATTAAACAACTTAAACTGCGGACTCTTCTTGAAAGCGGAAAAATGTGAAAAGATTGATATGTTGAAGTTTTTGCTTGCAATTCATATACATATGTATGTACATACTTCCAATATCACTAGCCCATACCAAATAAGACAACAACAACTTTATGTCATACATATAATAGCCAGTGGCGTATATATAATTCAACAATTTCTTCGATAAATATTTACGGTCTACGGCTCAATATAACAGAGTTCGGCGGCTTCGAAAAATGGGTTGAACCGGTTCAACCGCGCTTGAAGGTCGCTCGAGTTTCGCTCTCTATTTAGAACTCTGCATTGAGCTGGTTTCTTTTCTTCTTTCCTCTTTTTTAATATAATATAATGAATAATACGCAAGATATAATGTATTGACAAATAATAAAATCTGAATATACACACACATATATATTTATGTATACATCATAGATATTATATGCATGCATATATGTACTTAAAATAATTTGCATGAACATTTCCAAATACTTTTCGCATGCAACAATTTGAAATATGTATGTATGTTGATAAATATATGTATGTATATATATATATAAATATATATATTGCTCGATATGCAGTAACGAAGAGGAGAAGTACACATTTAAGGAAAACCAAACGATGGATACTTCTCTGCCAATTCGCTCATTGCCTCATTGCATGTTTATTTTAATATTAATTTTGCAGCTGTTCATTCTCAATCAGGATTTGGATTGCCAGAATCTTAAGCCGTTTGATTCTCACTGGTTAGTGTCTTGGTTGTGGTAGTTATCGTCGTCACGGTGTCCGTAGGCTGCTCTCCATTTTTGCTCGTTTGGATTGTGGTCACTGTTGTGACGCTTTTTTGCGGATCACCCGAACCAGCTGCCAAATCCTCAGCAAAGGCGGTGAGATTTGCAGGCAGAGGTGCTTGGTTGCACTTTGTTACAAGGGTCTGGACAAGCACGTCCTCATAGTTGTCTCCCGAAGGCTGCACATTGTTCGGCTGCTGCTGTTCATGTTGCCCAACTGCCCAAGCCAGACTGTGAATGAGCTTGTCTTCAGGCTGTATTTCCAAATCTAAAGCCGCTTGGCGGGCTTTATGGAAAGTGTGATTCATAAGAAATCATTGTGGCCGAAATTGAAATTCATTTCATTTACCTCTCTGTTCAATGTTCTCCTGCGCCAGCTCCAGCACCTGCTTTGTGTGCTCATTTGCAATTTGACGTATGGCGTCAATATCATGCTCGTTCGTCAGTATATCGGTTATAGTTTCGCTTGGCGTTGGTGGCGGCGTAGTGCAGAAATCTGTACTGCCTATTAAGGAAGAGATATAGAGTGAGTTAGTGAAAGTAGAAATGGATTCCCAGATGAACCTCTTCCCAACGATATAAATATTCCAAAGAAATTGAAAGCTATAGTTTTGTAGATTGTGGCAGTTAGACTTTAACTTTTCGTGTCTATTTTAGTAACAATATCAATATTATTCAGAACTTACCATTGTTATCGTTTTCAGGTTGGGAGAACTGTGGCGCATGCGACACCAATGTCTCTATGGACTCAACTATTTTCTGGGGCTGGACGGTCGCATTTTCGTCCAAGCTAAGGGAAGCAATATTAAGAGTTTCGTTAAGGCCATCGGATAGATCACCCAATGGTTCTTGGGGTGCGTGCAATTGTAATCTGGCGGCGGCCATATCGCGTTCCAGCTCATCGGTCACGGGCTCTAAATTAAATATACACTTGTCGACGATGTCGGATCTGCCAATTTTGTTTAATGCCTGTGCCATGGCATTGCCTGTGGCCTGTGGGCCCTCAGTGCGTAGCCAGAGTCGCAACATAACCATGGTCTGTTGTGCTGTGTGCTCGGGATACTCAGCTTTGACTAGCTCGATGTCGGCCTCGGGTACACCCAATTCTTTAGCCAGCTGCGGCCAGTCTTTGCCCAGCATGTTGCTTATATCCGACAGCCGTAAATCTGCGCGATGTATACTTTCGTTGGAGCCCAGGTCATTTAGGTGGCCTCTTGCTAGGGGCTGTTGTTGTTGCTGCTGGAGTTGCTGTTGTATTTTATTCTCGGCCTTTCCAGCGTTGGCTCTAATCTCGGCATTTATTAAATCCTTATAGTGGAGGCCATGATCGATGGCCAAATTGCTTAGGCTCTTGCGACTGCCGCCTACATTACCGTTGCCATTGCCGTTTTGGCCAATGTCTGGCTGATCGGCCAGTGATACGTTCAACGCACAAATCGGCTGCAATGGCGCCTCACCAGGACCCACCTTTGGCTCGCTCATGAAGCAGATGCGGGCGTGCGGCTCATCCTGGTGCTTGATATGTACGATGAATGAGAGGCGGTTTTCTCGGAACGCCTGGAACTTCATGTTCAGCTGTTCGCCAGATTTCAATACCGGCACCAAATTGCCGCCAAACTCCAAATAAATGTTCTGATCCTCCATAACCTCAATGTCGCGACTCTTCGCCACCTCGCTGAAATACTCTTGTTGCTCGAGCGTCTTGTCCTCCTTGTCGTCGGTCATGCAGAACACCGAAAGCTTTGCTTCCGTTGCAGAGATTCGCTTGGCGAACACTACGAACTTGACCACGAACGGCACCTGAGTCATGCATGTATAGAGCTCGGTGGCCATGCGGCTGGCGTCAGCAATGTTGCGGCAGTCCATTAGCCAGAAGCGCGCCGAGACAGTTGTGGTAAATGTCACGCTGTCCTTAACAAAGGCTAGTGGAGTCGAGCCGGTGACATCCTCCCACACGGCACGGCTTTGGCCGCCAGTTATCGAGCATAGCAGTCGTAAGGTGGGCGCATTGGTGCCGCTGTAAGGTGCATTTATCATGCCCTGCGTTGAGGCTTTGGGAGCCGGAATACTCAGTGTGATCGCCTTGTGGAACTTGCGACGACGTGGCTCCACGGTCACCACCGGTGATACTGCAACGCCCTGGCCGAGCAGTTTGGAACAACCCTTCAGGTCAACTGGTTGTGCCTGAAGACCGACTCGAATTTTCTTAGTCAATGCATGAGGCGGAAATATTGCTTGGACTTGTGGCACCGCTGTTGATGAAACGGTCCCTCCATCGGGTCCAATTGCGTGCACCTCCTGGCGTATGCGCGAGACCACAGCAAAGAAGTGCGGTACATTTTGCGTCACAATCCGTATTATGCGATTTGTGTGCAGATCCTCGAGTGGATTTACATCCGCATCGATAGCCTCATTGAGGGCCTCCAACAGATTCTCTTCATTCTCGTATAGGGTGTGTTCACGCCAGCTCTCACCATTATCCGATCGCAAAATAATGATCTCGCGCTCCTTATCGCGCAACGAACCAAAGTGCGGCACCTCCAACACAATTGGGCTACAAAAAACATATTCAGGGGACAATTACTTTATCTGCATCATTATCATCTCTGTAAATACCATGAGAAAATACATTTGGAAAGTCTACCTTACCTCAAAAATTTGCCCTCAACTGGAGACATTTCCAAAATTCGACTGACCAATGCCTCGCCCTCCATCAATGGCGGCGGATTGGTTACTCTTTGCGGCTTCACATAACGACATGTGATGCGAGTTGGCTCCGAACAGGCCTTGGGTGGTACAATTATACGCACACCACTGTGTCGGCAGCCACGCATCGAACCGCCACGTGCATCCACCAAGAACGAAACTAGGAAACTGCAACAACAATAAATTAGTCTCCTATGTACATGAAATGGACCGATCGGCACCTACCCCAGATGAACCGGAGGCTTTATGATGGACACATTATCGTTTGGCCTTGGGGCAGACGTGTTCAGGTTGTGTCTAACCACTTCGGTGATTTCTTGAACGAGAAGACCATTTTAATGATAGGAAACAGTTAATGCTTGAACTGCAATTAGTTTAGTGTGCCATACACTATCTGGCTTACAAACATTATAGAAAGCTCACCTCTTTCAACACTACGCCCACCCATTCCATCTAGCTGATCATTATCTGGATTTGTAGTGTCATAGTTCTGATGATCATGCTCATTCGAGGTTTTTAAATCATCGGTCGCCATGTATTTATATTGATTGTGATCCAATAGATCTTCACCACCTTCGTCCTCGGAATCGGACAGTAGTGCCTCGTGCATCAATTCGGGAGCGACAACCTTGTATTTCTCCTCCAGCACGCCTGTCGTCTTGTTGACAATAGATGTTTGTGTAACTACCTTGAGAGTCTCCACAGCTGTGACGTAGCCAAGATTATGCGCAATATTCAGAGCTGTTTGACCGTTCTGCCAAATTAGAGAAGATTAATGATTGTTATAATTATTATAGCTCAGATATATAAGATATATGCAAAATAGAACATCTCTCTATCGGTTTTAATACTCTCTGGACACTTTTTTGTTTGTTTTTGGGACGAAGCGATCAATCCAATGTCTTACCAACTGCCCGACCTTTGCCGAACTACGCCCAACTTTGATTCTCTAAAGCAGTGCACCCACACATCTCTACATCAGCGTTCAACATTTGAATACATGCAGCAGCAGCAGCAGCAGAAGCAGAAGCAGCAACCAGAAACAATTGGGCCATCGAGCCGTTGGCCGTCCGTAATACACTCTCCTCATTGATCTTAGCGCTCTTCTTCTCACAACCCCATAGCATTTGTTGTATGTATCACATATGTATGTATGTACACCACTAGCCTCTCTCACACATACACACACACACACACACACACACACACACACACACACACACTCACATACAGGCACTCAGTTTTCCACAAAAAACAAAATTTGAAAAATTTGGACTAAGAGCACCAGTGGCACCTTATATTTCGGTATCTGATCCAGTCAACCAGTTGGGACGTGTCCCTCACACTTTCCCCATAGCATTACCGAGAAGGAAAACTGAGACACCGACACTCATACCGATACTGTCGATAGCGACAGCGGCTTTGTCTACATTCCAGTAGTAATTCAATCAATGAGAACAGCCCCCGTCAATGTATGCTGATTACTTAGTGTGCTCGATGCCCAATTGTAGTGTTTGAAAAAAATGCTATATGTAGAATAACGAAATGATTATAAATAGACTTACAGTCGCTCTGTATACCTATGTTGTTGTTGTTGTTACGGTTGGGTTTGTTTTTGTTGCGGTAGTTTATGTTTAAAGCGTCCACTTTAGACTAAAAAACTCCTGCCTGCGATGGCAACGAAAATTGAACTCATGAGCAAAACGAACTAACGAGTGTTTTTTGTAATATCAGAGCCCACAATTGCGCGTATTCTTAATTGTTTTTTTGATTAACATTAAATGCCGTGTCGATAATGGATTTGTATATGTGTGTGCGTGTGCGTGAGTGTGTTTGAGTGTTTATTTGTATGCTTAGATCATTTCCCCCGTTTTGGACAGTTTGAAGATACAATTCTGCTACGTAATGATGAGTCAAAGCTTTTACAATTCAAAAATGTTTGAAGTACTATGTTGTTTTATAATCGCGAACTTAGATTGCAACATAGCGTCCCCCGTTAATAAAACCTACGTAGTCGAAGAGCTCACAATAGACTGATACTCTTCAAACTCAAACCGTACGACTCTCTAACGGCCGAAAGCGCTCAAAATAATCTCGAATAAAAAACAGGTGGCAGTAAGATTTCAGTTCCTATTATAACGTGTTGTTATACTTTCCGCAGTCGAAATTGTCAGATCAGTATAGTATGTACACCTAATTCTGTTTTTACACGGTAGATTGGTACCAGAAACAACCGTGTAAAAAAAGACATTGATCATATGCAAAAATAGGTGATTGCTTTCTTATCTCTAAAGAAATATATGTATATGCAAGTTTCAATTTTCAAACCGTGTTATATCAAAACCGTGTAAAAACCGAATTAGGTGCATCACTCTCAAATAAACTTTATAAAAAATAATTCAATTCAAACACTTATAAATACAGAGTTCGGCTGCAATACCCCTACATTATTTGCACTTTAAAATATTTCAGCTCTATCTGGTTTGTAATGAGCTTGGTTTTCATATGGAAAATACTAGTCTTCATGCCCACTTTGATCTCCCTTCTTCCAATAAAAATATCCACTAATTATCCTTTAATCCTACAAACTCGTACGCACTATGTGATAGATTTGCTTCTAATTACAAGTACAATTTGGAACAATTTCAATATTTACTTTAGAATTGCAAGCCATAAATATAAGGAGACCTAAAGAAACGCATTTAAAGGAACCTCAATTTAATTAACATTTTCAAAGCCTTGTAAAAGCGAAAGAAATTGCAACGTAATTTTGAGAATATTTATATTTGAACTTACATCTGTCACGGCATCGGGATTGGCCTTGTGGCGCAGCAACAAGTTGATGACCATCGTGTGACCCTGCTGAGCTGCCTGGTGAAGGGGTGTGTAACCAATGTTGGTGCTCATCTCAATGTTGGCATCGTTCTCGAGCAGAAACTTAACCATATTGATTTGGCCGTAATGGGCAGCAATGTGGAGGGGCGTATAACCGGACCGGGTGCGTTCTGAAATGTTGGCCCCATTGTCAAGGAGAATTCGCGCCACCTCACTCTTGTCCTCCTGAGCCACCAAATGTAGTGGCGTTAATCCGTTCTTTGCCGCAACGTTTGCATTCACACCGTGCTCAAGCAGTAACTGAACCATGTCCGCATGTCCCTCTTGAGCGGCCAAGTGGAGGGGCGAAAAGCCAGACTTGCTGACTGCGTCAACATCGGCGCCATATTGCAACAAATTCTGGGCGATTTCCATTTGATTCTTTTTGGCTGCAATGTGCAGGGCAGTGTGGCCATTGCGGGCCGCTATCTGAGGTGAAGCGCCTAGCTCGAGGAGCAGCAAAACCACTGACTGATGATCGTAGTGCGTGGCCACATGCAAGGGAGTCACATCATTCTTGCCCTGACAGTCTATAGTGGCGCCTTTCTGAAGGAGCAACGCTGCTACACGGTCCTTGCCATACTTGGAAGCGAGATGGAGAGGCGTGAATCCCTTGTTGGTGGCCGCATCCAGCTGGGCACCATTATCGATCAATAGCTGACAAACCTCCTCCTGTCCTTCCTTGGCTGCAATGTGCAATGGAGTGTACGCATCCTTGGTCTTGGCATCTACATTAGCGCCGTGCTGTAGCATCAGCATAATAATGTCCATATTGCCCAGACGTGAGGCCACATGCAAAGGCGTCTGCCCCTCCCTGGCAATGGCATCCACCTGGGCGCCATTGCGCAGCAGGATGCGTATAATGTCCGTCTGATTGGCACGTGAAGCCAAATGAAGTGATGTCTCCCCACGCACCGTAGGCGAATCGGGGTTGGCATCGTGCTGTAGCAGATAGATTACAATGTTCATGCAGCCCATGAAGCTAGCCACGTGTAGGGGTGTCAGGCCAGACGCCGTTGTGGCTCCAATATTCGCACCGTGTTTCAGCAACAGTTCCACTACCTTAATGCGATTCTTTTTGCATGCAATGTGCAACGGAGTAAATCCGTTCAGAGCCCTCGAATTGGGATCAGCGTTATAGTCAAGCAGCAGCTTCGCAACGCGGACATGTCCACAATGAGCGGCTACGTGTAGGGCCGTCAAATAGTCAACCGTAACCTCATCTACGGGTGCCTTGTGATCCAACAGCAGACGAGCAGCTTCATCGTGTTCCCCCTGGGCTGACATATGCAATGCAGAGAGTCCGTTCTTGGTCTTTGACAAGATGGGCGCATTGTTGGCCAACAACAGCTCGATTACCTCCACGTGACCTGATCGCGAGGCGCAATGCAGCGGTGTGAGACCATCCCTTGTGGTCGCATCGATGCGCGCATTCTTCGCCAACAACAGACGCATAATGTTCGCCTTGCCCCACTTGCAGGCCACATGCAAGGGTGTGATGTTGTGCTTGGCCGTGTAGTTGACATTGGCGCCGCGCTCCAACAGCAAATCGGCAATGTCCACATTGCCATAATGCGAGGCAATGTGTAGGGGCGTGAAGCCAGATTTGGAAGTGACATCGGGGTTGTGATCATTCTGTGAAACGAAACCGCAATAATTAGATGATAATGCTGCCGATCAAGATTAGGCTTTTATGGTGGCTACTTACATCGAGTAGTAGAGTGGCCGCTCTAATGTCATCTTTCTTGGCCGCTATGTGTAGAGCTGGTAGGCGGACTTTACAACGCGTATCGTTCTCGAAAAGCACGGCAACCACTTTGTCATGCCCTTGTTGCATGGCTACAGCTAGAGGTGTGAAGCCATCTTCAGTGGCCAGCGATGGATTTGCGCCCTTGGCCAGCAGAAAGCGCACGCAGCCATCGTGATTCTCTTGAGCCGCCATGTAGAGTGGTGTAAATCCATTCAGCGACTGAACATTTACATTGGCATTGTATTGAATCAACTGTTTGATGACATCCTTTTGGCCAGCCAACGAGGCAATGTGGAGTGCTGTGTTGCCCTTTTTTGTCGCATTATCAACATTGATGCCGCGCTGCAGCAGCTCGCTGACAATATCCACATACCCATCCTTGGCAGCAAGATGCAGTGCGTTCAGGCCGTTCTATGAATAGTGAAGGCGAATCGAGAAAACAGGTGAGTGGGATCTTAAGTGGGTCGGACTTGTTGAATTTCCAACTTACCGCATTGCAAGTGTTTATGTCCGTGATTTGGCCAGTTTCGATGAATTCCAGAACTCGGCCGAGATCCCCACTGCGAGCGGCTCGTAGGAACGATATTGTTGCATCGCTCTGTGTGGAAATCAAATAGAATAAACGTAATTCAGTTCATAACTCTCCAAAGTCTTTAAGCAATTGTGTTTACAGCATAGATATTCTGTTTAGTTTATTGTGATTTTTACGCTTCATTTTTAATTTAAATCATCCTTCATACACCCAGCTTCTATGAGCTAGAATTATTGCCAGAATTTGTTTATTTAAAAAAATAAATTTTTTAGCCCTCCTCTGCGCTTCTCCCACTAAGAACTTGTATTGATAAAAGCAGAATTTATTAATTTTTAGAAATTATATCTGCTCATAACAATAAGATTTCGTTTTGTGTATTTGTTTAGATAAGTACTTGAAAGTGCATCATTCTGGAGCCCTCCCCATGCGAAGCACTTGTTAGAATCCTAAGTCAATATTCATTCGACTTCTGTTGTCGGTTGGGTCAAATCACAATTCATTTTAGAGCCCTACTACCATATACCTATACATAGCATGCATATACATATGTGCGAAAAAGTTGTCTATATTTCCGCCCTTCATATTTAATATGACGAACGACCTCAATGCCCAGCCCAAAAGCTCAACCCTTTGAACTTGCCTTAGGCTAAATATATAACAACCTGTATATACTTGTATATATATGAACATATGTACATATGAATATATATGTATAGTATATATGTATGTGTATGGATCGAATATAGGCAATCGATTTCAACTTCAAAAGTTCAAGCATATACGATTTGTGCTACCCTTTATGGCACACACACACACACACACAGATACATACTTGTATGTGTATATGTATTTGCTTGCTGACATACATAAATACAAATGTAACTGGTGTTGTCCATAGAATGGAAATGGACATGGAATGACTAATTGACACGCACCCCCCCTTAATAAATGTTCATGTGTATGTGTGTGTGTGTGTGTTAAAAAAAATTTAAATTGTTGTTTGGCATCAGCAAAAGTAACATCAACATCAACATTAAATATGTATGTTTGTATGAATGTGCCATCTATTGTGTGCTGTATTGTACTGTATTGTATACACTACTATATCATATGCGGACGCCACCGCAGCAGAGTGTGAAGCGACCGACAATTGCTGAGTTCAGTTCACACATACACACACACACACACACACACACACACACAAGCACACGAACTGGATATTCATTCACATGTGCGTATGCGTATAGCTAGCGATATAGCTCTGTAGCTATAGCACGTCTATATGCCTCAATTCAACGTGTAGATTTGTAGATTTGCGTGTGTATTTGTATTGAGTGTGTGTGTGTGTGTGTGTGATGTGTGTTTGTGTGTGCGTTGTGCCAAAGTGATCTCATCTCATTGGTTGGTTCAATGAGCGGGTCACTTTTGCTCTAGATATTTTTTTGTGTTTTTTGCTGTAATTAAGTTTGTCGTTGGAATGCCAGTGCCCGTGACAATTTGCTTATTTAATCGGCATCATTGCATATCATCTAGAATCATCCTAAATCCTTAATTCTCACCTGCTTTTGATGCTTTGCACTCCCGTTGTCCAGATTGCCGTTGTCCACAGGCTCGCTATGCTGCTGATGGCCATGATGTCCATGCCCATGTCCATGTGTGTTCACATCCGTTGTTGTTGTTGTTGTCGTCATCTCACCGCCTCGATTCTTCGTCAACGATGTCACATTCCCGTTTTGTATTTCGCCTAGAGTCATTTTTTGCGATCCCTTTTAGAGATAAATATGTATATTATTCACACATAGTATGTATAAACAAACGCATGTGATTAAAATGGGAATATGTTAAATACATATGTGTAGTATGTATATATGTATGTACAGTATGTATGTACACATTATGCGGTATGCGGTTGAATTGAAAACAAACGACCTAAGTACAGGTGCAGGGAAGGCAGAAGCCCCTAAGAATTTCCTAGGTACATAAATAGTGCGCTCGAGCTCGATTACAATTTACCTATGCCATTTGTCAATATTTATCTAATCGCTGGTCTGTTCGCATGTTATTCCATATAATAAAAAACAGATAGTCGGACAGGCAGACAGACAGGCGCATCAGACACACAGTTGTGTACACAATAGAAAGTTGAAAACAGAACATAAATCTTGGATCCGGACGCGTACATTTGTATCTATGTATGTACATGGGCATAGGTATGCAGGCACATACATATTCGTACATACATATCTATGTACATACATAAGTATGCATGTATGAACATTTTGTTCGTCGCAATGACGTCACGCCTTCGTCGGTGGGTGGATGAGGGCACATACACAATTATGTATTTACAAAGGTGTATTGGTATGAATATGAATGGATACACAGATATTTACTCGGTTGAGCTCAACAAATGGTAAAGAGCGAAAATTTCACTGTTTTTTTTCTTTTTTTAAATGGATTTATTTCGTTTTAATTTCACAAAAAATTAGGCGGCGGCGCACAGTTATGAATCTGGTTTAAATACTGCGTATGTATAAATATGCGTATGCATGGATGTATGTATCTAAGCATCTATGTATTTTTGTTTTGAAACTGTGCGCGAAATCACAGGAAAAAAATAACCAAGTTGTGCGCGTCCGTTGGAAACTTATTCACAGACCGTAAAATAATGAATAAATAAGTGGCGCACAGTATACTTCGGTTGTTTCTGTTTCGCACCTTTTGTTTTATTAGCGGGGAAAGGAAAGTTGAACTCCGTTGAGGCAAATAGTTTTAGTGTGGCCGCATTTTAAATGAGCTATGGACGCTCTACACATTTTTTAGTACGTTTCGCTCGTTGCACAAGCGGAAAATATCGATATGTTTGTCCTACTCACACCAATGATACTTCATATCGATAATACCGTCCTTGTCACCAGTGGGATATTCATTAGTGTTGAAAAACACAAATTTCAAATCAGATTGACAGCTCTGAAGCTTTTAGCACTTAAATCCAAGATTAGGCTTTTTGTGAATCCCACAAGCTCTTTGGCAAGACAATCGGATTTCAAATTTTGCAGATTGTGACATGCTTAGTTGGACCCCGACAAAAACTTTGTTTCCACTGAAACTTTATTATAAATAAATAAATTGTACGCACCTTTTTCATGACATGCACATTCATTCATTGAAGATTGAGCCCAAATATACCCAAAGCTTTAATTCAATATTATGTATTTTTCATTTATCTATTTGGTTTCATTTTCAGCTCCCTTATATGTGTCTTATGTACAATATAAGAAAATCTATGTCAATAGTTACAGTTAATAATTATCAAAATTGGTTCAAATAATATTTCTGGAGCTTGAATGCCAAAATACATTTCCAGATGTTTGCAGTAAATAGTTTGAACGATTTGTTAATTATGTTCGCTTTCGCAATATGCGTTTTCTATTCGTGCATTATTCTTAATTTTTTTTTTTATTTTTGTATATTATTTTTTTTTTAATTTTATTTTATTACATTTTTTGTGAATTTGTATTCTCTTTGGTTTATAGGTATGCTTAAATTTGTAGGTGGGATAGTCTAATTTAATGGGCTTTTACATTAAGACCTCATTCATCTAAATTACGATCGCACCTACATCCAAAGAATGTACCGCATATAATTGTTTGATTTCATTTCGTTTCGTTTCCTATTCTTTTTTCATTTCATTTTTGAGCCACTAATTTTGGTGAGGCCGTTAAAATAGTTGGAATATTATAATGTTGGATCTCCCATTTTAAAATCATTAAATTTTTGCTATTCAATCGATAAGAACACAGAGTGAGAGAGAGAGAGACATGTTTTCTTATTAATCACTATATGTATGGGTAGTATGCGGCGTACATAATATAATTAGGTACATATTTATAGCCAATACTTGTGCTCTAAACTAATTTGAAGTTGAACGATTAGGACTAAATAGGTTGCTGTTTTTTGTTTGTTCGTTTGTTTGTTTTATATATGTATTCTTCATTGCACGGGGTAGGGGGAAGAGTATTTATTAGGTCGGACCTGTCAGCCGCTTACCCGCTCTAAGCCTATGTTAAATTTCAATTTCAAGCTATATCTCTACATGTGCTTTTACATGGTGAATAATTGCAAAAATTGAGCATTGATATTCCGAAGACAGGGTGCACTTAGCCTCGGTATTGATTTAAATAAAGTGGGTGCCCACATCTACAATATGTGGCTTATACTCGTACATATAGTAGAATGTATAGTCTAGGGCGAAAGCCGGTTGAGTAAAGTATTGTGATGGTGATAGCGATAGTGGATACTAGTTAATGGATAGTGTGGTTAATGGGTATTGGGCTCTTTTGGCTTTAAGCTAGTTTGACTAGATACACAGGTCGTTAGATTTAAGCTGTCTTCGTTTTCGTCGAAGCGATAAAGCTGTAAATTTTTGTTTGGCTTGCTACCACAACGAAAGTCAAATACCTTAATCCTGGCTGCATTTACCAATAGTTGATGGGATAGTTGGATCTTCGATGGCTGCACATTGTGGCTCTGGGATCTCTGCCCGGCAAGAGTCGCATTCCGCAGTGGCCGGAGCCCCATTGAATTCCTCGTGATTGTGAACAACGGCCGCCTGACTTTGGACCAATACAAGGCTGGGGCTACGCTGGCTGCCATTCTGAGAGTTGCCTCGGTCGGTTGATGTGGCCGTGGTGGCGCCCACAGCTGTGCCAGGAGCAGGTGTACGGCTATATCCGGAACTCGATAGCATGCCGCCCTGCACAGCAGCCGTGGCAGCGGAACGTCTATAAACCGTGCTGTTCATCGTCAGTTTGCGAACGTTTTTGTCCGGATGAAAAACCAAGATATACACCTTAGGCGAGTACAGACACACCAGTGCCACCGATGCGCTCAACGAGATGGAGATGCACAATGTGGTGATTTGGATCTGTGGGCGACAATAATCCGCACTTGAGATAAGCCTCTCCTCCAACCTCCATACAAGCTAACCACCATCCTTACCTCATAAGAATTGCCGGTGCCAAAGTAGATAGGAACGAAGGCTAGCCAGATGATGCAGGTGGTGTACATGGTGAATCCAATGAACTTGGATTCATTGAAGTTTTCGGGTATCTTCCTAGTCTTTATGGCATACACTGTACAGATGGTTATGAGAATCATGTTGTAGAGTTGAGAGAATAGAAATGACATGTCCTGTATTTTGCATTTGAGTATCACTTCTGTCCTATCCGGATAGTAGAATCGAGTACCAGGCGGCTCTACGATCATCCAAATCATTGTAATCAAAACTTGTATGGCTGTGGATAGTCAGATTCATTTATTTTTAAATATCAATCCATGGAGCATTCGGAACTTACCGATTAGCGAAGTAGTAATAATGACTTGCGACTGCGGACTTATATATTTTAGGCGTTGTGCCGATTTGGATGCCGAGTGAAAAATTCTAGATATGCGATTGGTTTTTGTCAGCAGTGCGCTGTAGATAATTGAAAAGCCTACACCAATGCCGAATCGCTGCAGAACACACGATCCGATCGTTGGCTTCGCGATCAGCGCGAATGTATTGCAATAGCAAACCAAAATTCCGAAGAGTAGAGTATAGCTGAGCTCACGACCGGAAGCACGGACCAAAGGGGTGTCGTGGTTTTTGGCAAACAGCAGAATAACAATGAAAGTGCCAAATATTCCAACCACAGCCAGGGATACAGCTACAATCGCAAAAAGCGAGTTCCAGCGCATATACTGGATGTCCAGGGCAAAGCACGAGAGCTTGTCGGGGTAAGGCCAATATCCGGGACCACAGTCTTTGCATGTGAACTCATCGTAGACGTACTCGTATGGTTCGCAGTTGTCGCAAATCCAGCAACAGGTGTCGCCCTTTAAATACGGAGAGAGAGAAAGAGAAGGAGAGAGAGAGAAGCACGAATTAGGATATATATTGAATACTCTACACACAAAAATAACATTTTATAGATTTGAAAAAGTCGCCATAAAAACCCCACATTTTAGATCCACTTTCTAATGTTAGGAAAAATATTTTTCATAAATAAAGAAATCACAGGCCTAATTCCAATTTGTTTATCTTGGATTTAATTCCCAAGTGAGTTTTCTCTTATTGCTAGCTTTTAATGCGAGCTGTGAGTATTTGCAGACAAAGAAATATACAAACAAGTCCAGAACGGCTCCCCGTGTCATGCTGCTTAAGAATATATGTATTTATGTATTTATGTTCGTTTGTGTAGTCTGTCACAAAAACTGAAAGATATCCTAAAAATGGCTTGTGGCTTAAATTCAATGCAGGTAAGAGTTTCATGAACATTAATTGGTATTTGGCAGAACATCTTTTATTTATTTGGTCTTCAGAGAAATGATTTCCCAATTTTTAAAGCAAAACAAACTCTCTCAAAACCAGGCCTAGCTGCATGTTTTGTGCTTAGTTAAGTTGCAGTTTGTTTTATATACCTGTTGCTTCTTGATCATGCCAGCTTCACAGGGAAGTGAACAGGCGGAGGTTGGCAAATCGACCTCCTTATTCCATACGACGGTTGGCAGATTGAGTTCTAAATTATTAAACCACTTGCCCACAACCTGGAATACAGTAATAATAAAGTGTAACAGATGCCGGCAATTACCAATGTCTACTATACCTTATATTGATATCCTGAGGAGTTTTCGAGTCGCTGATAATTTAATATATCATATCTGGCCAGTCCATCACCTTGACGATCAAACTTAACCTCGCTGCCGGCCAAATCTTTTCGACGAAACAAGCAGAATTTAGGAGATTTATCTAAGGAGTGAGCGATATATCATAATGTTATACTCTACCTATGAAAGACACGTTCAGTAAGTAGTTATTATAAAATTCTTTGCCATCGTAGCTGGCCATGGCAGGACATGCTTGTGATTGACTGTCAATGGGCTTGCGATACCATACGGATTCGCTGTGATGCAGGGGGGGATGGGGCTTGGCACCTTGGTCGTTCTGCCTGCTATGGTCGCGCAGACAAAGGTCGTTGTGTAGATTGTGCAGCGCATGCGCAAAAGCGTAGACAGCATCCACAACGAACTGCGTCTTGGACTCCTGTTCGTAGCTGCAACAAAAGAACGTCATTCTTATGCCTTCCACACAGATTGGTTGGGATTAAAAAACAAGAAATGTATTCCCCATAGATTCAACACTCGTAGGATAGGCCTTGGTCTTTCTTCTTTCTTCATAAATTAGTTACTACAAGTAGTGTTGTGGCTTCTTCTGCTGTGAATCGATGCATTGCTGGCTACTCTTCCACCTACTCGGATTATTAAAGATTCTTTTTCGGACATGCTTAGCTTTTATGTAAATTTAACTACATAATATAAAATAGCTGCCAATTTCCCTTCTCTTTAGTATTTACAAGGAAGAATGTCGTATAATGGTACGATTGTGATTGTGCAAATACTTATATGCTTACCCGACTTTTTCCGAAAGCCGAAAGTTCTCATCGCAAATGACTCTGCCGTCTTCGAGTTGTTTAGGATCGCTTCTATTTATTGGATTTATTAGCTCAGAGCTGTCCAAAAGTACACAATTGAAGGTATCCTCCCAGTACTCCGCAAACCAGGGATTGCGGAGATTCGAACGCGGGTTCAACTGCATCATATATCGATCGAAGTCCTCTATAATCTCTGACTGCAACTCCACGGTTATGGCACCCTCGGCTATCTCCTCTAGGCCATCCAGTAGCTTCTGTTGCTTGCCCCAGCCATCGCTGGCAACCCAATGAAAGGGCTGGGCGAGATTTGCTCGCTTCGCTGCCTGCAGTATGCGCCGGGCATCCTCGGCCCGTGTAAAAAGGACCACGCCCCGTGCATTCGGCTTTTTCTGCAACTTGCTGATGATCGCATCGAAGACTTTGTCATCGGCCGCGCTCGGAACTTTTTCAGCGGCAGCGATGCAGACGTGTCGTTCGCTCGCCTCTTTGTGGAATGCCTCGATGCCATATTCTCCATAAGAACCCTCTGAGTGTATCGTTGATACGTAGGACCAGTTGAAGTTCTTGATAATGTCCACGAGTGCCACAGACTGGAATGTATCTGGAGGCACGGTTCGCGCGAAGAGATCGAAGCGTGACTTATCCGACAGAGTCTTCGCAGTGGATGCCGGCGATATCTGTGGTATGTGGAAAAGACGCAGCAGGTTCGCCACTTGCAAGGACACTGAGCTGTAGGAGCCACCAATCACCCCAAAGACAGGTCCCGAGGTAGCGTTCTTTCGCAGCTGGGGTGATGACTCGTCGGAACACACAAAGGCCGAGTTATCCAGATTGTTTAGCGAGGCACGAACGAACTGTAGCGACTGGTTGAGGGCATAAGTGTCGCGCGAACATGTATCCAATATGTGCACGCCTATCGTTATGCCTGGCAGTAGGTTGCTATCATTGTTGACCCGGTCAATGGCATATAACATGGCCTCCAGACGCTGAACACCACGATTGTACACCTTGGGTCCGCAGGGGGCGCCCTCTCCTTTCTCGTGCACCGGAAACAGACCGCCCAGTATAATATCACCGGGAAGGCTAACCGATACAGTGTCCTGTGGTGCCTGTGATGCGCCGGAGCCCTCGAGCAGCGGCAGCGAACTCCACCAGAATGCCGACAACAGCAGGAGCATGCAAATTTGAATGCCACCTAGATCGGCACTTCGAAATGGTCGAAATGGTTGCCACATATTTGCGAGTGCCCTATTTCTTGTAGAATTTCGACGCATTCCGTACTATTCATCCAGTTTCTCAATTAAAGTGTGCTCATGTGTTTGGAAGCCCCGCATTTTTGGTGTGGATCAGCAACGTTTCTGCCATGTCCTAAGATCTGCAAAACAAAATCAAATGTTTATAATCACTACTTGCCTTCTAGACTACAAGTATTTCTTTTAATTTTTTCCAATTCAGATGATTTCTACGCGCGCTATTAAATATACAATTTATACTCAATTGTATACAAAAAAAAAAAAAATATTTGTTTATAAAAATAATATTAATTATTATTTAATTTCAAGCATATTACCATCCTCCTCCAATCACAATTAACTAACCACACTTCTAAATAAGTAGATAATTAGATGTGCGTGCAGCGGGAACCACAACTTCTTCAACTTCTTTGAATAACTTAACTGACCGCCTCTCAGCTCTCACAGCAGCAGCAGCAGCAGCAGCAGCAACACTCAGCAGCATTTTGAAAGGCTTCGGCTTCGGCTTCAGGTGGCCAACAGGCGCCAAATTAATTACGCACTTTACTACTTTTCGTCTGACAGCGCACTCTACCAAGGTGTTTCAATTCAAAATATGCATAGGCTCTCGATAGAGGAGCATCGCATCGCATCGCATCGAAATGGTAGTTTGTATTTGTTGTTTGGCTTTTTTATAGCATACTTATGTGGCTTGGATAGTTAACATTGCTTTGTTTATAGGCTTGCGAGTATTGCTGCTGCCTATTTACACAATCCAGGGGTTGTTTAAGAGTGCACTCAACAATTAAGAGAGCGAGGGCAACGCTGCTGCTGGACGGCTGAGCGAGAAGAGAGCGGACACAGCTGTCGCTGCTTTCTATAACGCATACGCACTGTTGTGCACAAAGTTTTTCATGTCACACACACACACACACACACACAGCATCACACACACACACACACATGCATAGTACACACACACACACTTGTATCTGGCCACTGCGTGTACATAAAGCGGTGACAGCGACCCAGAAAAAGCTTTGGTGCAAGAACTTTCCCAAGAAGTACCAACAAGAACAAGAATGGTACCGTTAGCGTTGATGATGATGGCGCTGCTGCGCAACATTTGGCCGCAATGACGGCAGCAGCAGGGGGCGGCGGGCAGCTGACAGCTCGAACTGGGGTATGGCTTGGCCCCTATTCGTTGATGCTGATGCTGATGCTGTTGGATGGCCCATGGCCGATGGCCGATGGCTGGTGGCTGATGGCTGATGGTCATTCAAATGAAGAGTCCGCCACGGCAGCCACAATAGCTGCCTGCCTCACTGCCGCTGCTGCTCAGGATGCTGAATGCTGGAGGATGTCTTTGAAATTAGATCTTTGGCCATTCTCACACGCTCGCACAATTCAGGCGTGTGAATGCATACATACACACATGTTAAGCTATTGAGGCAGGCAGGCAGGCAAAAAGTTAAAGCAGGTCTGCTGCTTCTTACCCAAGATAATGGCAATGATGATGATGGTGATGGTGATGATGATGATGGCGATAATGTAGTGCGCGGCTATCTTGGTGTGTGTGTTAAGAAAAATGTTGCAAGAAAGGTACAAATTAAGTTTTGCACACTCACGCAATTAGTCGAGATGCTTTATACAGACAAACACATAAGCACAGACACGCACACACACGTACACTCACGCATACGTTTACTCGCACACGCATATACACAAATACGCACACACACACTCACACTCGCAAGCAGAAGCACTCGTACATGTACATTTCAAGCCACAAGCACAAACAGAAGCACTTTACGAATTTTCTATACAAAAAGTTAACTATATTGTTGTGTTTGTTGTTGTTGTTCGCGTTTTGTTGCACTTCACATTTCATGTTTTGTTTAATTTTTTTTTTTTTTTTTTTTTGGTTTTTCTTTGTATTACTTGGCTCTGGCTCTGTTTTGCTGGTGGCACTATTTGAAATTTTTGGACATTACCTCAACATCCTTGTGGAGCTGTGGAGGCTTACTATTTTGGTCAGATTATACAATAATTTGTATTGAACTTGTTTTCTTTCGCGTTAATATTTTAGTTTCCAGTTGGACCACGAGCGAATTAACGCGCACATCTGTTCTTAGTATTACCAGTAGATAAACTGATTTACTGATGATAAGCCCAAGCAGTTCTTGTACTTTTACCAGCAGCAGTAGCAGCAGCAGCAGCAGCAGCAGGACCACCACCACCATCAGCAGCAGCAGCAGCAGCAGCAACACAACAACAACAAGAAACGCATCGGCAGCAGCAGCAGCAGCGACGACGGCAACATCATGGAAAAGAACAACAGTAACAGTAAAGGCAGCAGCAGCAGCAACAGCAACAACAACAACACGCTTGGCAACCATCTAACTGTCCATCTCTCCCCAGCATGTCCTTTTTCGGGAGCGCAAGCAGCATCGGCAGCAGCAGCAGTAGAAGCAACACCAGCAATGGGCCCATAAGAGCAAACCGACAACATAAAAAATAGCAACTGAAAAATGAAAAGGCAGTGCAGAGCAGAGCAGAAGGACACTCTTACCAAAGTTAAAGCATAACATCCAACCATCCGTCCTTCCATCCGCATCCGCACCCGGCAGAAGCCAAAGAGTGCAGACATTCGGACAATGTTGCCTAAGTGTTAGGGGCCGCAGCATTTGTTGGGCTGCTAAAGCTTTTCCCTGAGCTTTCGGCTCTCTTAACTGCCTAACTGCCTAGCTGCGCCTCTCGCCTGTCGCCTCTCCTCCCGCCACTCACCGCTCGCCGCTCGGCTCCGTCTCTTTTCCACGAGGCACCTCCTGTTTGGAAAGGCAGGGAAGTATGCTTTGAGCAGTCTGTGCAGAACCTCCTCCACATGCAATGCTGTCTGCACAAATAACATTGCGATGGCGATGGCGATGGCGGTTGTGCTTGTGTTTGTGTTTGTGCTTTTGGGTATGGTAGTGGTAGTGGTCCCGAGGTTGGTTCTTGTCTTGCACTGGGGCTGGAAATACAGCGAAACATTACGAAAGACTTCACCAGTTTTGGAATGGCACAGTAATAATTTCAACATACTCACTACTCGTCTATATGCTTATATGTATGTAGTATAATGCTTTTAAAGGATTGCTTTTTTATATTTTTTTATATGTATATACTTATTAGCATAGTATAAGAAGACAATAATTGCGTTGCCAGTATTAATTACTTATGAATATACATACATACACATTTATTTAATTATTTATATTTATATTTATTGTATGTATATATTTATTAAAAAGAATAACTTAACAGAGAGAAAAAGCTTACAATTAAATAAAATTTAATTTAAAAAAGGACACAAAACAAGTATCTGTATATAGCAATGCTATTATATTTTCATTTCCTAGAAAGAAGATAATCAGCATTTTAATACATAAATGTGCATATAGTATTATTTAATATTATCGAGATGATTTATCTTAGTTCTTTGTACTATATGTCTGTAGTAATTGAAAATTGTTACTAAAAACTAATTTTTATTAGCGAGTAATGGTTTCTTAAAAAATTTAGGAAATTTATTAATCATTAATGACTATGAATAGTTAATTTAGAGTTTGTAATTCATTTGTCTTTACTAATTTATTTTCGGTGCTATAAATGTTTAAAGGACACACAGTGCGTGGAGGGCCTTTGACTTACAACAAAATAATAAAATTGTTCTTATGTTCGGAGTTTTTGTGTTTTTCGTGTATAAAAAACTACAAAAATATTTCTTTATTAAAAATATAAATTAATTGATTTAGAACCTTCATTTATATCACATTTCAATTAATTTTTCCAGGCAGCAAGACAGCAAATATATTCTGAAATCTTACATAGCTGACCAGTTTGTGACTTTATCTATTTTTACCGAAAGACAAAATAACATAAAGCCACGGCCAGACTACAAATTATTTCCAATTAAATTTGTTGTATTTTCCAAATAGGCATTAAACAGTAACTCCCAAAGTTGTTTGGTATATCAGAAGAGTACATTTCAGTATAAGATTCATATTGGTTTTATTTGAAGAAACATTATAATAATAATTTTGTGTGCAATTTTTTTGTCAGTTTGACCACAGGCTCAGGATTCAACTGAAATGGTCTGGGTAGATAAAAAAAAATGGGTTTTGATTCATTCACCAATCGTGCAACGAAACTGTTTGCTTTTAATGTTAGCTTATATAGACTATTAAGAAAGAGTAGAAGAAGAACCAAACTTATAATTGGTTGAAGCCCTTATAATTTGTGACATCGAAATTCAAACTTATTTTACATATTATAGGAAACTGGGTCGAGAGGAAATAAAGTGACAGTAGGGGCTCTCCACCGTTATGACTATGGGAAAGAGATTAACAAATTTATATTGAATTTTTTTCGTTTCGATTTACATTTTAAATGTTTTCCGACTTAGTATACTTGTATCGAGTATGAATCAATTTCAAAATGAAAATTAAGTCAAGCGGGCTTAAATTAATTATGTCACTCGATTCTTAAGAGCGCTATTGCCAGTAGTTATATTTGTTTATTTAAATATACCTAAATATGTGTAAAGAATGAATTAAATAATGAATAACAAAAAAATCAATGTTTTTCATATGTATAGTATATGATATAGCAAAAATTTAAGCATATGACAGGTTTTTTAAATCACAATTTTCGAAGTATCTGTCTATGTACTTGTATATACAAGCATCCCATTAAAAGTATTGTTAATATCATTATCAGACCATTCTTTTTTTCAAACATTCTACTTTTTCTATAACATATTGATCAATATGCATACAAAATATATGAAAGAAGGCTACAGTTCAATAAATGTTGGGTGGGAAGTCCCCTAGGGGAAGAGCATGTTTACGTTTGGATTCATTTTTATTTCAGTAGCGTTCTTGGTTATACTTGTATGCTGCAACATACCTACATGTACATACATATGTAGTGGATAAAGTGTTTTTCAAGGCATTTCAATGATGCGCCTAGGGTATATTTTCACGGTGATATTAATACTTCGTGTATTATAACATTTTCAACGACAGAAAGCAATGCTGTCAAGCCGGCGAGCAACATTAATCACAAAAGCAAATGACATATGTATGTACTTTGTGGCCGAAAAGAACTTAACTGAACTTTAATACAATAAACAATTCGGGTACATTATTCTCCTTCAATGAAAGTATACATGACTCAAAAACCGGGTCAAAATGGTGGCGAAGCAAATGCAATTTGTGTAAGTTAGTCTAAGCAAAGTAAGTGGTATCGTATACATTAATTTAAAAACTGATCGATTGTGGCTTAAGTTCAACCTGGACTTGTCGATAAATTATGTCAAATGATTGTGCGCTTTCCGGCACTAAGTGCCAGTGTTGGCAGACTTTTCGCTCTCTCTTTTGACAGCTGTCATTCGCTGTAACTGGCGAAAAAAGAAGAAGCAGAGCCAATCGCCTCGGTTATTCAGCCATCACCCGAACACATTGCATGTGGATGTGGAAAATATAGAAAATATAAATAAATAAAATAAACAAACATATTAAGAATACAGCTTAGTTTATTGCTGAACAAGTATAAGTATATGTTACAAGTGCATAAATAGTTTGTTGTTGTACATAAATTGTTTATAAGCCCGTGTACTGGTGTACTGACGAAGTGCTCAGCGCGTGTGCTCCAGGTAAATGAACAAACGGGGCAAAAGAGAGAACGGGCATGAAGTAGAAATTACATGATGGCATTTTTTATACTGCAATGCAAGCAGCGTTGACGTCGCATCTTTAAAATCGCACAACATATTGATATGTTAAGACTGTGGGTTGGTGTTGGTGCTGGTTGGTTTGATAACCGAATTGTGTGGCTTGAAAATTGTGGGTGTTTGATGGCGATGGCACGTCACTAAGTACAAGTTATAGCTGAATATTAGTCAAGTCGGCGATTAATTTTTACCATCAATTTCTTTGTGTAAGAGACGGTCGGTCGGTCGGTACGTCGTCTTTCGTCGTTAACTTGACTCGCTCCACCTCGCTCACTCATTCGTTCCGTTCGTTTGCTTGCGTGCTCTGTGCTCTGGCTCTGTGTACTACGGCACGTCAAAGGCGGAGACGTCAACGTCGGCAAATAGCTGAAGATAATAACCAAAAATGCTGTTTTAAAAAAAATTAATTGTGGCTTAAACTCTCTCGCACATAAGAATTGAATGTTGAAATGCAAATACAAAATATAGTTGAATAGTAGATAATGCGTCGGGGGTGGACTGCATATGTATCAATAAATAATTAAAGTAAATATGTGCATGCCCAAATAAATGTATGTATGTATGTGTACGCAAATATGTGCATACATACATACAATGACGGCCACACACAGAAGCACGAGCGAGGGGAAAAATATATAATTATGTAGTTTATATACACGTAAGATACAAATACTTCAACTTGTTTTCTCATATGTAAAATGCCTGTCTAAAAACGTTGTGTTGCATTCGAAATACATACATATCTATATACATACATACATAAATACATATGTACATGTGTGTGTGCAAATGACGCGTGAACTTTTGTTGGAAAAATGCCTTCAACCTCAAATAGTTTCACATGCTGTTCGATTGAGTACTTTTGGATTGGTTTAGGTTATTACCGAGCAGTTTTTTCGTTATTGTTTTCTTTTTTGTGTGTTGCAGTTTCCATGCCACTCTGTTTAGATACAATTAAAAGCGATAATGTGCGATTTTCAAGGCCCTTGGCCAGGTCTTAAATGTGCTCATTTTGCAAAATGAAATACCACCTCGATTTAGTGCAATAATAAATGAATACGAAAGCTAGATGATTTATTGGAAGCAAATACGTAAATATTTATTCAACAAGACCTATGCTCCAGATTATTACAATGAAATCAAATACCTGGTGTCCATTGATTAATTTCAATTTTTCTTTATTTTTCACCTGTAGGTTGACATTGACATCAATCACTTGTTCACAAATTGCAACTATTGCGTGAAGGAAACCTTCCGGAACTAATACCGCGTGCATTCGTCATATTTCAGGTAAGACTCGTGTCATTTCGAATTTTGTATATGTTATAAAATAAACTATTTTAGCATTGTGTATTTCAAATATAGTTCACGTCTTCTTGGCAAAATCAGATGGTTGTGTGGACGCATTGCTAGCGGGTCCAGAATCGCCCCGGAGATCGTCAATTAAGCGGCCACGCGTTTGACGGCTTCCAATTACCAAACCGCTCGGCCCATCCGTAATGCAACCAGCTGCACCTGCTTTATCAACACAAGCCGAAATTGCTAAAACAATGCAGCCCCATTCAGCACAAAATATGGTAAGTCATTATATGCCTGTCCTTTTTTTCTCTCTCTAAATGAATGATGAAGATGATGAGAACCTTTCGCACAGCTAATCCAATGCCATAAACATTGTCATTCTTTTCTAAATTGATTTCCAAATATGTGCTATTGGTCTAAGAGACCGAAGTGGGCAAATAGCTTCCTATGAACTCCAATTGCAATATGGCGCAGTTCTTCTCCTGTGTCATGCTGTGAAATGCTGCCTTAAAAGGCCAATGCGAACGTGTTTGCATATTCGGAATGTTCGAATAGCTATGATTTTGTTTTTAAATATATAAATATTCAGTTTATTTTCATAGTTAAGTTACATTAATAAGTTCTTCCGATATTGTATGTGTGTTTATTTATACTTTGAGAGACCATTCACCATTCAAAATCGTTGTGGATATGTGGGTTCAAGCACAAGGCGGTTTTTAAATTAATTAGGCCATACCTGTTGCATCATAGCTTTATCGGCATATTGATAATTCTCGGTGCGTCCGTCTGAAAATCAGAACGTTGCACTTAAAAGAAATTTAATTAGTACCGAAAGATTATTTGATATTTTTAAATTTGTTATCGAGACTTTATATAATTACAGACTCCCAGGATTTCATTATAATTTATTAAGTACATTAAGCAAAAGCTTAAACATGCCGTGCACCAATTTTATTTTGTGCCAGAGACAAAAACAGCTGCTGCAATTAATGATATTTTTAAATACACAAATTTCTAGAATTTCTGATTATACAAGTATTGCCCCACTTTAATTGGTTTTAAAAGATAAATAAAATAGCAGCAATGATTCAAAGAAGTTTTAGGGGAGTACGAAATACCTATTTGGTTAACGTTAATGCCCTGTAAATACTACTAACAACTATTACTTGAATTGTGAATTATATACATATAACCTAACTCAAACTTCATTCTCAAATCTCAATACTATTTTGATTTGTTTTTATTCTTGACATTATTGTTTTCCTGATGGATTTCGTCTAAATGGATTTTCTTCGTTTTTAGCTTTTTCGGTTGTCCGTTTTTCAATTTGGCCGCACATTTATTTTCTTTATTTTTTTCGTTTAATTCAGTTTGACAGGTAGATTTTTCTTGATTTCCATTTAATGTTGGTTTCGTTTCCAAATTTCTGGTTTTTAAAGTATGGTCGACTAAGATATGTAGATTAACAAAAGAAAAAAAACAACAACATGGAAATCTTGTGATCCGTTGTAGATTGTGCCGGCCAACAAAAAGACCAAAAAGTATGCTCCACAGGTGCAGCCCACAAAGCAGCCCCTGCCACAGACAACACAGCCACAGTTTCAGATAAATAAGACCTACAACGTGGTCTCCATATTGAAGACTTCAGCGCCGAGCGCCCAGCAACCGTCGCACCTGACACATCAGCAGCAGTCGCATCACCTGCAGCAACAGCAAAGCTATGCCAATGTGGTAAATAGATCGATGGCGCCCTCCGGCTCACAACAATCGACGGTCATTTGTAGCGGTGGCAACATCATGACCGTCAATAGCTGTCAATTGAATGCGGGTGACCTGAACTCCGCCTCCATTTACAATTTGACTGGCCACCGAAGTCTGCCGGGCGGCAGCAGCAGCGTTCTTGACTCGAATGGCCGCTTTGTGGGCGGGGCGGATATGTGTAATGGTGGGGCCAGCGCCAACAGTGTAGGAGCCAGTGGCACAGCAGCCGGCGGCAACAGCAGTGGCGGGAGCGGGAGCAGCAGCATCATAGCGCTCACCAACTCGCATGGCGGCAATGCGCTCGGTATTACTCTGGGCACCCCGAGCGGTCCCTACATGCACGACAAGGGTCTCGTTGGCGTCAGTTGTATCGACAGTAGGAAGTACGACTTTAAGAATAATAACTTGCTAACAAACAGTAGCTTCCAAGCCGCACAAGAGGTACGCCATAAATATTGTAGCTTCAAAGTTGAATTACAGGTATCGACGTTGGTGTAAATTCTCTTCAATTGCATGCTAGAAGGTTTATGCGTGTTCGGTTAGAGGTTGGATCTATTAAAGATCTCTCGTTCGTGTTGCTCTCTGGAATATAATTGTTCTATGCTGTTGTAAACACTGAATGTGCGGCTAATCGCTAGGTCTTGTTAACCTACTACAACCATAGCTTCGCTATCCTGGCATATAAAAGTTTATCTTCTTACATAATCTACTTGAATACAAACTCATACCATTTCCCATTTATTATTACTATTTACAATTATTCATATTCTCGTGAAATTACGCAACACTTTCAAAGATGGGCTTTCAGTCATATGTACATATATATGTTTTCGTATTCGCCGATATTTAGTTACTTGCGTGATTGAAATATCTTCAGATTCCATACAGTGAAGAATTGCCGATTTAAAGTACCATTGAAAACTCAAATCTGATCTTTTATAGGCGCTGCATTCTCTATCATTGTGAAAAATTTGATCAATTGAAATGTGAGCTCTCAATTACAGATGAGAACTTTTACAACACATTATTAAATTGATCGAAAAAAATTAAAACCGAAAGAACAGAAGAAAAGTATATATATATATAATTTCAGTTTTAAAATTAAAATCAATTTAATGAGCTCGAAAACATTTATCAACCGCTAAATATGTTTTGGATCTTCACACCTTTGCAGTACGTGTCCGCAGGCAATAACAGTTCCGGCAATGCGCGTACAAATCCACAGACTGGCGCTATCTTCCGCGGCCCACCGCCAACGGTGAATCAGCCACGGGGCGCTGGCGCCACAGCCCGTCACGTACACATGCAAACAATGTATACGCAACCGATGCACCAGATGATGCCTGGATATACACAGTTTCCGCCACGACAACCAACATTTCCAGCGCCACATATTCAATATGCACCCGTACCGTATTATTCATACCCATACCTGCAAACGCTTCCGCAGCAGCCATCGCACTCGCGCAGCGGCGTAGCCGTCAATACCGTTAATAGCGTAAATGTAGGTAACACGCTGCCTGTGCAGACCGGCCCAAATGGACCGCTGGCAGGTCCAGGCCCCTCATCGTCACAGTTACAGATGTTGACGGGTGCGGTTCAGCAAGGGGCGAATACGGTTATTGGAGTTGGAGCCACAGGAAGTGGTCAGGTTAGTGTTGCGCCCATGGTCGGTGTGATGCCCGCAAATGTCGCTCCACCGCCGACGCAGTCGACGGGTAGACGCCGGCTCCATCGTTTGCAGATCATAGATCCAAACACAAATAAAGATATTCTGGATGACCTTGATAAGGTAAATAAAATGATCGAATCTGACCCAAAAAGTCCCGCAATTAATTGCATTCTTTCTTTCTGACTTACAGAATAACTCGAACGCCGAGAGTGACTTGCAGGAGCACTTAGTCCCTATAGGTATTGTACCTAAAGAGCTCATTAACATTGGTCTTGGAATACCGGGCTCTGATGAAAGAGCTAATGTTCCATATATAGGTAAGTATCCAGCGCTAAATCCCTTAAAATACTACAGAAATGCATACTCCCTGGTTTTTTTGCTTTTCAGAACAAATTCCGGCTCAGCGCTCAGACATAGTTGTGGGGCAGACCCCAGTAGTTTCAGCAAGATCAGATGCTCCATCTGTAGAAATATTGCCTACACCCCAGAAGCCTAAGAGCAAAAAGTAAGTCATTTGTTTTTCGAAGATCTTGAATATTTATTTGAAACTAAAATATATATATCTATATTTCTTACAGAATTCCTATAGTCTCCCCGAAGGAAGAGTCAGAGTCGTCCACAGTACATACCACTTGTAAGTACACGCTATCTCTCCTATTAAGATTGCCGAAAAGAACCGGTTGGTTAAAAAAAAAAAAAAAAAAAAAGTACAACTAAATACTAGATGGTTAACAGGTGCAAAATCATATGCCAAAATCATGTCGCCAGTGTAAATTCCATGACTACCCTTCTAATTCAAGTGATTTATCATCTTTCGGATAATTACATATAAACATTCAATGCTTAAGCTGCACTGCATAAATTCAATTTGGGGATCTAAGCAATGGTAGTTTGAAGTCATTTTGCACTACAAATGTAATATTTACAAGTGTTGTGAGTGATAATTAAAACTTATTATTGGACGCAATATCACATATCTGTGTCATACAAACGAGTATTTATGTAGCCTTATTTTGAAGCCTTCGTCGCGATTCTCAAAGTGAGAAATTGGGTCATGTTATTACAAGCTTTTGTTTATTTGTGTCTATATCGAGTTCGACATACATATGTATGTATGTATAGCATGTGTTTACAAATTTTAGAAACCAAGGCAGAGATTTCATTGCCATTCGTTGTTTATTTTTTTAAAGTATTCTGTGGACCATAAAAGAAATGGAAACTTTCTCCGTAGTTCTTTCACAAATCGGACTTGGACATGCAGTGCATTTTAATAGCGTTTTTAAATTGAAATTCAAAAAGTACTGATAGTTATATGTAGTATGCGGTTGAAGAGGCAAATAAGCAATATTAATTCTTCTTACATCGCTGATCATATAATATATATAGTACATTACAGTGTGCCTTATCGTCACTGTTGTTGAAATCTGTACAATCTATATTGATGTTTGTAAAGTTCAAACTAGCATAGCAATAAACTGCACACACTTATAGCAGACAATATATTTTTCAATACATATGTACATATTTGGTAAATATTTTGATATGAATTGAAAATTGATTTAATTACTTATTCTGAACAGTTATGAAACAGCTTACAGCTTTTCATCCGAGGAGCTTGTTGATATATTTCTTACATGTCGACTTACATACTTTAATACCCGCATTTTTATACTCTGTACGTGAAATGTACAAGAGTATACTAGGTTTGCGCGAAATGTATGTAAATACGCAGAAAATGTGTATTTTGGAATTTCCCTTCGTTTCCCTCTTCCACCGAAGTCGGCAATTTTCCATAACTCCGAATTTCTGTGAATTTTTCAAAATATTTTTAAATTTGGCAAATACTTTCAGTTTGTGATTATAAGTTCCTATGCCAAGTTTTATCATGATAGGCCGATTTAACAGGAAGTTATTGCCATATACTTGTATAATTTCAGGGCAAGCACTGCCCGCAGCTGTTGTTGTTGCTGCTTTGCACAGGCACACGAAACTTACACAGACACACACAAATGCGCATTATTCTACACATACATATGTATGTACAGAGGTTTTCAAAGTCGGGACACCCGAATTTAGCTTCTCCACTTGTTTGGATTCGCTCGGTTTTCGAGAAAAAGGTGTTCATAAGTAGTTAATTTTGCTTTAAGATAAGCTTCTGGTAACAAAACCAACATAGTTATGGTCTCAATCTATGAAAGGTTGCCGGAGGGTTGATTGGGGGCTCATTAAGGGGAATCCAATAAATTTTTAACCATAATATGACTATATACTAAACAGATAATAGAAGAACATCTTATCACATTTTCGCAACCGAACTGTTGTTTACATATGTGTGTGTGTTTGCTGTAACCTGTTCGTATATTCGCTCCTAAGTGCAAATATTTTTCAACACCACTGTGTATTATTTGTTCACATGGTCGCTCAACATTTGGGGAATGGGAATGTGAATGCGAATGCGATCAAGTGAGATCGTAAGCGTTCGTGGTGGTTCGTTCCGTTCGCTCGGCAGCTCGTTCATTCATTATTTGGCGGTTGTGCTCACAAAATTCGTCTTTCGCTGCCTCTCCCACTCCCACTTCCACTTCACATTGCCACTCGCATTTCTGCAATCTCTGGCATCGTTAGTGCGTGTGTGCTGACGTAGACCTTGCGTCTATGTCTTCATGTGTGTGTGTGTCTATCTGTGTATCCATGTGTGTCGCATGTGCCCATGTGGCTGGTTATGTGGTATGCGAGTGTGCGTGTGTGTGTGTGTGTGTGTATGCCACTGTGTATTCTTGTGGTGTGCGTGCACACACATTTTCACTTTTGCTTTTTGATTGCTGGCGCTAGTCACTTGCCCGTCTTTCTGTTTGCCTCTGCTGTGAATATTATTCGGTCGGTCGGTCGGTCGCTCGCTCGATCATTTAAATCGCTCAAGATCGCTTTTGCTAGGTGTAGCTGGCGGCTGACGGAGCCGGTCGGTTGGTCGCTCGCTCGCTCGCTCGCTTACTGGCTGGCTCGGCGTTATTCGTGCTTTGTGTCTCATTGTGTCGTCGGTGAATTGATCATTTTTTTGTCGTGGTGGTGGTGGTTTGTGTGTGTGTGTCTGTGGCTAGTGTGTGGTGTGTGGCGCTGGTGCTCCGCTCTGTGCGATTCGATATCATCTGTCTATCTATAGCGCTAGGCAACAGCGCAACAATTGGTCAGACAGACTCATGTCCGATGGGCGAAGAAATTTTAAAAAACGTGTGCAAAGTTCAGATATAATACGCTTAGGATTAACGTTACCGTTAACCGCTCCGAACGCGTCTGCATATTGGTAGTTAGTTTATTCAATTTATTACATAGTGCATTTTTTCTGTTATGTGATGGACACATTCCTATGTTGTTGTTTTTATTGTTTCGTTTTTTTTTTTTTAATTTTTTTTTTAAATTTATTTATTTTATTTTTTTAATGCCGTATGCCGTCATTACTTAACCCGATTGTGTGATAGTTTCAAAGACAAGAGGCAACGAAAAAAACACATGCAATAAAAGTGGCAAATGTTACATACATATGTGTATAATGTGCATATAAGTATTTGTTGTATATATGCACAAACGTAAAAATATATTTCAAGACATACTACGTGTGTGCATACACACACACATACCTATACATATGGTACATATGGTATATGCAGAAGGAAAACATACGTACATTTATATGCATATGTATATAAATAATATAATATTGCGTAGAGAAACATGCCTGCCAGCAGAGATCGAGAACACCACGCTTGTTATTGCATTTGACCCCGGAGTCCATAGAGGAGATGGTGGTGGACTCTGTGGGAAGAGGCGACGCTCTTCGAGGTTAGGTTCTGCACGGCCAGCCACCTATGGATGTAGGAATACATATACTATACATACATATAGTATGTGCACACATACATACATACATATGTATATGTAGTCGAAACGTGCGAGCTGTGAGCTGCGATTCGCGAATCGCGATTTGCGATTGCGGAATGACGCGTCGACTAAGAGACCAGACTGAGCCTCAAACTGAGCCAACACCTACAATCGTCATATATCGCTTATAGCGACATTTGTAGCCAATGATTAATGCTATATAATTAGAAGCTCTGTTCTTCTGTTGTTCCATTCTGTTGTTTATCAAATTCAAATTCAGCTGTGGCTTAAATGAATAACAAACTTTTACATTATAGAGATAATTTACATTTATGTGTGTGTTTATATATAAAAGCATCTGTATGGGTGTCCTGCCATTATCAATTTTATGGGCAACAAATTCTAAACAAATTATTTCCATTTTAATTCCATAGTGAAAGTGGATGATGCTTCTGCGGACACGCAAGCTGTCGTCACTAGAAGCCCCAACGAGACTATACAACAGCAAATACAGCCGGATTGTGTTCCACAGCAACAGCAGCAGCCACAGAAGTTGCCGCGACAGCAACAACAGCAATCTCCTCCACAATCGACAGCAGTGCAAGAGGAAGCTTGTACTTCTTACCAAGCTATCGAGTTGGCCAAGACTCCACTGAGAGCAGCAGGCGCAACCGCGGCACAATTGCCTCAAGACGAGGCGAAATCAACAAAACCAGTAACCAGAATAGAGACAACAACAGGCGCATCCTCTGTCGCCACCTCCAACGCATCGAAGGCTCAGCAAAGCATCGATGCAGTCAATGTGCTGGCTGATAGCGTGGGGATTATGCACATAACTGAAACCGACATAAAGTACATAGCGGCAACTGCAACAACAACAGCGGCAGCAGCATCTGTAGCAACAACGGTAACGCCGTCTCTCTCAAGCGGCAAAGTGCCAGAGCCGTCTGCAGCAGAGGGTCAACAGCAGCAGCAACAAACTGTCTGTACAACGGACCACACTTCTTCCGACCAAGTTGATATTAGAGCTGGAGGAGATTCGCGTTCCCAAAGCACAGAACCACAGCTAAGCTCACACGAAAGCACCCCTGATGAGACTGATCGTGCTGCCGTGGCACAGGCAGAGCCACAGAATCCAAACCTGGAGGCGATAACCAAGACAGCAAAGGCATCAACAACAGCAACATCAATACCACCATCAGCAGAAGCAGCATCAGCCACATCTGCAATACCAGCAGCAACATCAGCGACATCGCTGCCAGCAGCGACAATGGCAACTAAGGAAAATGCTAAAGAAAATGGCAGCAGTACAGTATCGCCCGACACTGCCTCTGCTGCTTCCGATCAGGCAGACCAGAGCTCAGAGCCAGAGGCGGCAGCCACGGCCACAGATCAAGCAGTTCAGTCACTGATAAGCTACAATGAGGGTCAATGGTCACCGAATAATCCGACAGGTAAAAAACAATATGATCGGGAGCAATTGCTGCAGCTGCGTGAGGCGAAGGCATCCCGCATCCAGCCCGAGGTTAACAATACCTCAATATTGCCGCAACCCAATCTGATGCCAACGTTTGCCCGCAACGGAAAGGGGCGTGTCTCATCATCGATGGTCGGCATGATTGGCGGTAATCGCAGCAATGAATCTGCCGGCAATTTCGGTGGCAAACAGCTTTCCATGTCTGGAGTTCAAGGCCGTAACAGCATGAGCAAGGGCATGATGATACATGTAAATCTCTCGCTCAACCAGGATGTTAAGCTTAATGAAACCGAGAACGCGTGGCGTCCGCGCGTCTTGAATAAAGGCGAGAGCGAGAGTCTCAGCGATGCGAAATTAACTCAGGAGAAGGACGATTTGGTGCGTCGTGTGCGCGGTATATTGAATAAGCTCACACCGGAGAAGTTCGATACGCTAGTAGAGGAGATAATTAAATTGAAAATAGACACACCCGACAAGATGGATGATGTAATAGTGTTAGTGTTCGAGAAGGCCATTGACGAGCCAAACTTTTCAGTGTCGTATGCTAAGCTTTGCCAGCGCCTTATTTTTGAAGTGAAGGCGCGTGATGAGCGCATGGAGAGCGGCACCAGAACGAATTTGGCGCACTTCCGCAACGCTCTCCTCGATAAGACGGAGCGCGAGTTCACACAAAACGTTTCCCAGAGCAAGGCCAAGGAGAATAAACTGCAACCGATGGTGGATAAAATTAAGAAATGCACCGATCCTAATGAGAAGGCTGAACTTGAGGCACTATTGGAGGAAGAGGAGCGCAAGATACGTCGACGATCCGGCGGCACAGTCCGTTTCATTGGCGAGCTTTTCAAGATTGGCATGCTGACTGGGAAAATTATTTACTCATGTATTGATACATTGCTCAATCCACACTCGGAGGACATGTTGGAATGCCTGTGTAAACTTCTCACCACAGTGGGTGCAAAATTCGAACAGACGCCGGTGAATCCAAAGGAACCGGGACGTTGCTACTCACTCGAAAAGTCAATAGCTAGAATGCAGGCGATCGCATCCAAAACAGACAAAGATGGCGCTAAGGTTAGCTCCAGGGTGCGCTTCATGCTCCAAGACGTGATCGATCTGCGCAAAAACAAGTGGCAATCGACGCGCAATGAGGCGCCCAAGACCATGGGTCAAATTGAGAAGGAAACTAAGAACGAGCAGCTATCTGCACAGTACATGAATTACAGCGGATCGATGTCAACTTCTGGTCCCAATGGACCGCAGGTCGGCTCTGGCAAAAGAGACGATCGTGGAGGAGGTGGCGGCGGCGGTGGCGGCGGTCGCTATGGCGACAATCGTTCCGGCTATGGTGGCAGCCACAGTCAACGTGGAGACTCAGGCAGCATGCGTCATCAGCAGCAGGGCGGTAACAGCGGCCACTCAAATGGAAACAATGACGACAACATCTGGCACGTACAGACAAGCAAAGGCAGCCGTTCGCAAGCTGTTGATACCAACAAGTTGGAGGGACTGGTAAGAATCAGAAATTAATGATTATCATTCTTTGCAAATAACGCTAAATTGTTTTCGTTATTGCAGTCTTTGCAGCTCAACCAAAACTTTGATACTAAGAAAATGGGTGGCGTTAACCAGTTTATTTGGAACAACAATGCGAGAGTGGCCCAGCCAACAAACAACTCCTTTGCGGTGCTATCCTCGTTGATTGATAAAAGCAGTACGGACAGGGATCGGGATCGCAATGATCGCGATCGAAATGATCGTGATCGCAGTGGGCCCAAAAACAAGGGCTCATACAACAAGGGTTCTATGGAGCGTGATCGCTATGGTGATCGTGACCGTGGTAAGTTACTCAACAGCTACTTAAATATAGATATCATTTTCATAATTCTAATATGTTATGCGTAGGCATCAACTCAAGAACCGGGTCGTCTCAGGGTTCAAGAGAGAACTCTTCCTCACGCGGCAGCCAACAGGGTCGCGGAATGATGAATACTTCACTTCAGAAATCTGCTAGTCACTCAAAATATGGGACACAGTTTCCACCTGCCGCCAGACTTGCCGCAAAGGTATGTATTTTAAGAATGATAAGATGGCACCGAGAAAAATGTGGTAATAAATCGACTTGATTCATTCACAGAGTTCAGTATCTAATCCAGCAGCGGGCGGTTTGTACCGTCTTGACCATCAGTCGAGCTCCTCACAGTCTGTACAAAATAATTCGAAAGCAAGTCCGCCGCCAGCAGTTTTTACTGAGTTGAGCGATAACGAGTTGAAAATCATCAAGTCTGTGTTATCTGAGATGATGGAACTTGCGGCAGCTTCAAAAACGGTCACACCCTCGACTGTAACATGCATAGAACGGATACCGGAGGCACATCGCTGCGGTTTCTTGTACTACATACTAACCGATTATTTGCATTTAGCGAATGTGGGGAAACAGTACAGGCGATATCTAGCCATAACCGTTGCCCACCTCATCCACCAGAACTACATGTCTTTAGATCATTTTAGACTGGCATATAAGGAATTTAGTGAGATCGTGAATGATTTAATTGTAGATATTCCAGAACTGTGGTTGTATGTTCTGCAATTTGCCGGTAAGCTTTCAATTTCAAATATAATGCTATGATTATTAATTGCCTTTTATTAACTGATGGATTGATTGACACTTATTATTATTGTTTCTTTCAAAGGTCCATTGATTGTAAAGAAAATTTTGACAGTGGCGGATTTGTGGAATAAGCAGCTGAAAGACAGTAGTCCACCCTACATGGGCAAAAAGTTCCTTAAAACCTATTTGACTTATTGCACACGGGAAGTGGGACCGAACTTTACGCGCAGCATGTGGAAGAGATTCAATTTACATTGGAGTGATTTCATGCCCGATAACGAAGTCAACGATTTTATTGCTACCAATGTAAGTAACATCTATTTTCTCTGTTTAATTACTTTGAATTATATATTTATTTGCTTGTTTATAATTGCGCAGAACTTAGAGTATGTGGAGAATGAATCGAAGTGGCCACTGATTGAAGTACGCGAGTCACACGAGAAGCACGTTAAAAATGTGATAGAAAATGTTGAGCATTTGCTGAAGGAAGGAGCGACGGCGGACTGTATAATTGATTATTGTAATGTAAGCAGACGATTTAATGCAAACTACATCATTTAATGTTGTCATCCACCACCAAAACCATTATATTAACTTCTTTGATGTATTCTTTTTAGGGTAATATTGTGTCGGCCGATAAACTTTTTATACGCAGTTTGACCCACACTTTGAGCAACTTTGCGATTTTGTTCAAGGAGAACACATATAAATTAGAAACAGAGAACTTTCAAAAATTCTGCATACCCGTTTTCCAACGCTTTATCGATTTAGATGAGGAACATCAGCTAGAATGCCTATATTCCATGCAGTTGCTGGTGCATAGTTTAGAACACCCCCGAGGTACGTAATATGAGGCATAAATGCCCATATTTGCTCGATTGTTCGATATTTAAATTAACACAAAATGTCGTTTTCGGTATAGGTTTGTTAAGTGAGTTGTTTGGTGAACTTTACGATGGAGATGTTATACAGAAGGAGTCGCTCTGCAAATGGCGTGATTCCAAGGATCAGTCAGCAGGCAAGGGTAAGTACTTTCTTAAATGTGATTAAAATTTTAATAATTTACTAATATATACTTGGGCCTGTGGTCCTAAAATCTTTCCGTGCAGGTGTGGCCGTCAAAAGCCTTAATCCTTTCTTCAACTCATTATTCAGTGACGAGACCCACTAAAGCAGCAAACAGCTGCCATAGGGAGATAGGGATACACAACACGACCCCAAATTTTGGAGTAACGTAATTAGTAAGAAGTATGCAGAGAGCGAGGTGTATGAAGCAGAGAATGTATATTCTACTACAATATATAAACCATTTCATTGTTACGGACTTATCTCGATCGATATTGCGGTCCCGCACTCTATGCAATAATAAACAAGTGTATAACTAACTGTGCATGCACGTGTAAAATAAAAGAAAACCTGGAGGAAAATTCAGTTGTACTTGGTTGGTGGCAATGTTACAGAACTGTGCAGAAATCAGAGTCGCAAGTTCGCCAAGGGATGAAAAGTATAGCCTAAATACAGAGAAAAAATTGCATCGTAATTGTTACTCAAACGAAGGATGGACGTGTTTCGAAATGTACTGTAGATCAAAATGATAGACCCGGAAAGAGAACTCTATTATTAAAGCAAAATAAAACCAACCAACCCTAAGTAATCATACACATTTGATAGACTTAATTATCTAATCGTTTATATTTGTATCTCTAAGAGATTATCAATCTATTTGTAATTTAATGAGAATGATAAATCAGTTTTAAATACATATAAAGTTTTTAAAGGTGAACAAAAACTTATATCGCACCATTGTGGTTGTTATTATTATTTCATCTCTCAGCAAGGAGATCGGGATAGAGGGTCGCCCGCGTTATACTTTAAAATTATTTGGCATAGATGTGTACATATTATGTATATACATTTTCTAATTCGATTTTAAAGGTAGTTCTATAATTTTTGTGAAGAACCTTTATTACTATTTGCTCGAATGGCGGCTCCAAGCTGTTATAATGATTGCGCCGGGTTCGGCTCTTCGTAACTGTCATTAGCCACAAACCGTTAACCGTTATAGCCAACGCCTCTCAACTAAATGTCCTATCTGTGGCAAGGCGGTCTGGCAACCCTGGAACAAATGTCAGCTTCACGTCACGCGTTGCATATGGTATGGGACATCTCCTGCGCATGCTCGATGGCGCCGTACTCACGCGTACTTCTACACACAAAGAATTATACAATACAAAATAACCTTTTTTCGTTCGCTCTGGACAATGCCAAGCTTAACGCGTATAAACTTTCGTTTTTTAAATCACATAAAATGCATAAACCGCTGATCCTGTGACCTTTTCGTCGTGTTCGGCATCGTCTGCAGACGCGCCGTTCCCAAAAAAAGTTAAGAATCGCGGCAACGGGAAACAGAAAACGAAACGAATCGAAATATTATAAAGCCATCCAAAACCGCAGCATAAGCAGTAGTCACAGCAGCAGCAGAACCAGAAGCAGCAGCAACCTTGCCAAATCAATCGGAAACAGCAGTGGAGCGCCTGTTCGAAACGAAAGCCAGTGCCACGGATTAGTTGAACAAAAATAGCATAGCAAATCGCAAAGAAAAATGAACGAACTGAACGTCACAGAAACCCACTCTATGTGTATGTATGTGTGCATCTATGTATGTATATACACGTATGTATGTGCAAAGGAGTTTATTTTACAACTCTAATGACTCTCTAATGACTGACGTAAATACATACATATGTATGTATGAGATATTTTCTGCGATGACCCTGTGGTTGTGTTTGGGTGCGAGTTTGTTTAGTTTGGACTGAAACTACAAAATCTCTAAACAATTGATTCCTTCAGCCTCTGTGTCCTTTTAACTTAAAGGCTTACCAGTATGCTTTATTGATTTGAGCATTTGATGCACGCTTGGAGCATATGCTGCTCGTTAAATCGCAGCAAAAATTCAAAAAAACCTACGCGTGTCTCCTTGCCCCTCATGCATACCAGCATACACACGTAGCTGTAGGTTTGTGTGTGTGTGTGTGTGTGCGGGTGGGTGGGTGTATGGGCATTGAAACTTTCGAAGGCGAAAGCGTCTGTTTTGGGCATTCGAGATTCTATGGCAAAGGAGGGGTTAAGGAGGCGAAAGAGTATTGCACTTTTTCCTCTTTTCTTTCGACCATTCAATTAATTTGGCTGGACACTGTGTGCGTTACTGTTACTGAACAAACTTGGGAGGCATACCACCAAAAACAACGACAACAACAATATATTGGGCCAAGGTCTTCTCTAGATATTGTGTCTTCTTCATGCACTCACATACACACAGACACAGACGCAAACTCATGAAATAAAATGCGCTCACTCTCCCGCATGTTTTTTTTTTGTACATGCATGTGTTCGCGATATGTGTGTTTGTGTGTGTTGGTGTAGTTGACATGGTTTATATGGTCGCACTGTCACTACCAGGCCGGACGCAGCACAACAAAAACACGTATACGAGCAATACGACCGCAAAACCTAGAACGTAACCAGAACAGCTAACCAGGCAGCCACAGGGCAACAAATGCATTCAAATTTTGTCCCATGCTATTTAGGAAGTATATATGTACATATGTACATACATATGTACATTTTTTATATAGAGTGTGGTGTTTCGTTTCGTCGACAGGTATTTTAGCAGTTTTCTGATGTCCAGAGCGCTTTAAGATGCAAATTGAACGCTTCATTTCGAAACGCTTGCATTACAACAACACAATAGCCAAGGGCTAAAGGTACAGATTGAAATATGACGGTGAGTTGGGAGTCAGGCTGTCTGGATATCCGACACGTATCCCAAAACTGAAGTATATTTATAGTCGTTTCTCTATTGCAGTATTATGCGCGGGACGACTATATCTATAATAATAAAAACGATGCCTTATCCAGTGACAGCCGACCAATTAATAACAGCACGACTTATAGGATCAGTAGTAGTAATACATACGACGCACAAATGGATGTGTACGCCTACGACGAGTACGGTACCACAGTCACAGAGTTGCCGATGCCGGAACAGGGACTGGGACTGGGGCTGGGCCAGTACGGCGGTGAGGAGAGCGACTGGAATAATGGAGCACAAGTGCCGGCGATAGATGGAGCCTACAATCAAAGCTATGAGCGTGACTATGTGGACGATTATGGGAGCATGGCAGGCGACTACTGGGATGAGAATGAGATGGCAATCAATAGTAAAAATAATAGCGCCACATTACCCGGCTACATGTCCACGTCCAGCTCGGCGAAGATGCTGCCAACGCTGCCGATGAAACAGAATGGCGGAGGAGGCATGACGATGATGGAGAGTCGTGACCCGGAGGGTACGTACGCAAACGCAAGAAGAGGCCAACGCATTGGCGCCTGTTTGCCTGCCGCACCACCCATAGATAATTCAAGGTGTCGCATGCTGCCACAAGCGGTTGCGTACCAGAATGTTCACGCCTACAATAATCTGAATGGACATGCTGGTTATGCAACGGCTGCTGGTGGCGCAGATGAGATTGTAGGCGGCGGTAAATGTCTTCCGGCGGTGCCACTGCGGATGCTGCCACACGCGCGACCACGTTCCTCACTACAACGTCAGCTATTTGAAGATGCCAACACAAACATCCATACATCCCACTCGGCGTTTGGCGATGTATACGCTGGACATGATGCCCGCCAGGACGGTGAGTTTCTGCGCAGCAGCTTGAGTATGACGGGTGCAGAGACAGGGACCAGCAGCAATTACGATGTCTATTGCCAAATGTCGCGGCCCTACACCTCGATGCTGCCGCTCGACTACAGCGACTATGTAGACTACGGCTACAATGCCGACAATCTGTCGACATACAGTGACACACCGCCGATGGCCAATGCGCAGCACAAATTGCAGCAACAGCGTAAGATCTCATTAATGATGGCAATGACAACGGCATCTGTGATAGCATCTGGAGAAACAAGGGTGCCGGTGCAACGTTCCAAGAAAACCGAGAGCAACGCTCCAGTATCAGTGTCGGCAGTGCCGAGTGCCAATGCATCTGTTGCATCTATTGCATCTGTTGTTGGAACGAACATTACGAACATAACCTCCTCCTCTTTCGGCTGCGAGATGCGTAGTGGCTACACCAATACTACTGCAATAGCTTCAGACAAGTGGTCCGAACTGCCGCATACTGGAATCACGGCGATAGCCGCCACTGCGGTCCCAGCGACGACCACTGCTAGAAAATTGCCAAAACGTCTACCGACCCCACAGTACAAAGCACCGTTGCAACAAACGGGGGTAGCCACAGCCGCTATCTCATCACCAACGCTCTCCACCGCCTCGAGCATGTCGCAACTCGATAAGAGCGTGCGCTCCAAACAGTTACCCAAGTTGCCCACGCATCAGCAGAATCAGTATCAGAATCAGCATCAAAATCAAACCAAAACCTATTCAAATTTGACCTCAATGAGTTCCGATATGAATGTGACTAGGCCCGTACCGTTGGCACAACCACCATCAACCACCACAACAGAATCAATATCAGAATTAGAAATAACACCTCATTCATCACCAGACCCTGCGACCTATTTAGTACATACATCCAGTAGAGTAGCTGCGACAACAACAATAATAACAACAACTGATACAGCTGCTAGTTTAACGGTAACGACGGTGGTGTCATCCATTCCATCCGTTGGCACCACCAACATCACCAGCATCACAAAAACCACTAGCATAACTGCTACGACATTGCCTGATAGTGCCAATAGTCTATATAGTCTGGACCATAGCCATAGCCATATCTACAAGAATGGGCTTGACAACAATAACCAATTGAATCAAAATCAAATCGTTGATGCAACGGTAGCCGCTTCAGTCGCGCAATCCGCCATCTGGTCAACATCTTCGCCTTCTGCATCACTTCCACCTGATACAAAAGAACTTCCATATAGCATCATGAATCAGCAGAATTTACCATCCAAGATCGCGTCTCCCACAAAAGCTTCAAAAGCTGAAGCGATCTCGATCGAGTCATTGCCATCTCAACCAGCGTTGCCAATGCCAGACTACCAAACGACAAGCGCTATGACCAAGGAAACATCCTCATTCGACATATCTGAATATTTGAAGCCTTATACATTAGATAGCCATAGTTTTTCCTCAGATATAAAGGAAGAAAGCATTACCACCACAACCACACAAGCTCCATATGCGTGCACCACCACGGATGTATCATTGGATTCATTAAAATTCTCCCTGCCATCATTGGACTCCATGACTCCATACCCCATAACCACTTGGTCGTCTAGTTCCATCAATGCCCACGAATCCGCGCTGTCGATTGGCGCTTCTACGACGACACTTACGACGGCGATTAGCCCAACGACGACAAAGGCCGAAACGTCCCTGCCGAAGCTCTCGAGCGAATCCTCCTCTGCGCTATCGTATCTGCTGACCAAAGATACAATGCCAGCTATAACGACGACGACAATGACGCCGACAACAACAACAGCAGCAGCAGCGCCAATAAGTTTTTCTCCCGGCGAAGTCACAACTACGAGTTGGAACAACTCTCGCAATGTGTTCACAACAACTGTTACTGCAGCTAGTCCTTTGACGGCTCATCCCACTTCTACATCAGTCCTGAGCACGAGCTCAGCTCCGTTAGTTGCAACAAGCACAACCACAGCTGTAGATGTAGCCAGCAGTGCCGCCTCAGCAGCTGGCACTCCAACGCTTTCGTACGTTGATTACATGAAAAAATTCGAACTACCGGAACTACCGCCAATACCAGGCATCTGCTCGGCAGATATCAGCGCAGAACCGAGCACTGTTACAGCAGCCATCAGTAGCACCCAAGAAACGAGCACGATTACAAAGAGCACCATACCATCCTACCTGACAACCAAATTCGATACCTATGATGACTTCAATCTGCCAAGCTATACATTTGAAACTACTAGCACTGTGTGGTCTCCGATGACCCCAGTTTCTAGCTCAGTTTCAATTATGGGCTCAACTGATCTCGATTATATGCAGCCGATATTCACGACTGCTGCAGAAATGGCATTCCCTGCCGTGACAGCAGTGTCGACAACAACAGCAACGTCCGAAGCAATATCAACACCAACAACAGTCGTTGGACCAAGCTCGACCCTTGAAGAGCCCATGGCATCAACGGCATTCGATGACAGTTTCTACGATAGCTTTAATGTCGATTTGAGCGCACTGACCGCCACAATGGCACATATCGAGAGTGAAACTGTACCTACAGCCGCGCCAAAAGCAACAACTAGCGATATCTATAATGACATGGGTCTGAATACTAGTATCAGTATTTCTGCTGTTCCGACATATTCGACAGAACCAATTTATGATGCAGGCGACATGCCTGCTGTGTCAACTCAATTCAGCATCTCGAAGACCACTTCCAGTGCATTTGCTACTGAAACGAGCGAAATGAGTAGTGACTTGAACAAGACTTCTGTCCAAGGGGGCTACTACAAGCCAGCACCGAAGAGCAGCGCCAAGGAAGTACCTCCAACGACACCACAGAAAGCCAAGGTGGTAGCATCGGCGGCCACCAGTGTGCTGGGTGGACTGTCTAAGGGCCTCAAGGGCGGGCTGGATGGTGTGCTCAGTGGTGTCAGCTCAACGGCACAACAGCCTGCTGCCAACAAGAAGGGCGGTGGTTTCGGTTTCGGCTTGGCGTCAAAACTAGTGCCGAGTGTTGGTGGGCTGCTATCGAATAAGCAGACCCAGCCAGAGGTGACGACGCCAGCAGCCGCTCTAACAACAACAACCACAACCACAGATAAAATGTTTGAAAGCGCATCTATGCTCACAACTACAGCGGCGGCAACAACAACAACAAGCGCTTATGGCTACGGCTATGGTTATGATCATCTATCCACAAATACCACAGCCACACCAACGCCTACAAACGAGTACCTAGGAATGTCATCGGCCATTTATAGCAATGGAACAAGCGCCGGGGCCGGGGCCGGTCCCAAGCTTCAGCAGACCGATTACATCAATAGCTATGACGAGTTGCTCTACTCGGACGATGTGATGAGTGTCGACAATTCGAGAATCGGCGGCTATGACGATGAGTATGGCTACAGTGAATATCCCACGTCGTACCATACATCAGGTGAGGACAACGATAACGGCGACATTAGTTACAGCTACGATGATCCATTCAAGAGCATGCCGAACGAGCAAATTGTAACGACAACAACAGTTGGTGATATGACACTGGGCCTCGGTGGCACGGGCATGGGCATGGGCGTGGGCGTTGGCGTCGGCGCTGACGCCCTGCAAGCTACCGGTCTAGGTCTAGGTCAAGCGCCAGCTGTTACATCGACCAGCACAGCCAAAAAAGCGGCTGCCGGAAGCTCGCTCTTGTCGCTGTCATCGTTAACAAATGCAGCAGCGTCAACGACCAAGAAGAATGCATCAGCAGGTAGCGCTGGCACTGGTGGCATGTTTGGCTCAATTCTGGGTAAGGCCGCGGCAGCGGTTCAGTCCGCCACTCAGGTGGTAAACCAGGGCGCCTCGTCCGTAGCGTCAGTCGTGGCACAGAAAACGCCAGCAGCGTCATCAGCGCCAGCTACAGCACCAATAGCAGCGAGCACAATGGGACACGACCACACTATGTCCGCCATGTCCACACCTAATGCAATGGTAACGTCGATAACGAGCATCTCGTCCGGTGCCGGTGCCAGTCAGAAACAGAGCTTGGGCGAGAACAATGTGCCAACGACGGCAGTCGTCACTACGGCCGGCTACGATGTAATCATGAACAACGATTACAACCAGCTGCTTATGAACCAGGATTCTCTGTCAAGCCAATACTCGAACACTGGCGATGATTACGAGAATAGCAATGTTCATATGCTTGCCTACAATACGTCATCGCCAATGATAATGTCGCCATCGCCCGTGACACTCGTCAATAGCAACGACAACAAAGCATACACCAATTACTATTCTAATGGTAATCAGAGCCAGCAAGAGCTGGCAATGATGTCAGCCCAGCAGCCGAAACTGTTGCCGACGGTGCCGCCGGCAGGATCCACCGGCAAAAAACTGCCCACCATCAATGGTAAATCGGGCCTATTGATCAAACAGCAGCCGACCGAGATTTTCGATGATGAAACCGATGTCTTAGACGAGTTCATCGCCGATAAGCTTGTTGGCCACAATCCGAATTATTGCATCGATAGTGAGCAGGACGATTACTACATGGATCAGCAGCAGACGACACCGTCAAGTCGGGCGGTCGCTGCGAACGGTTATTATGAACACGGCAGTAGTGGTTATGATTATCGAGAGGATTACTTTAATGAGGAGGATGAGTACAAATACCTTGAGCAACAACAGCAACAGCAACAACAGCAGCAGCAACGACAGCAACAACACAAGATGATGTTGTCCCAAAAGCAATCCTCATTAGACTTTATTGATGAAGCACAGGATGACGATTACTTGGACGAAAATTATCCGAGTGAAGAAGACAGTGGCAATTATCTAGATGAAAGCTCAAGCGGTAGTGTTGGTATCGTCGGCGGGCGCAAGCCCCAGACTCAGCCAAAGGATGGAACGCCCGCGACCACAAACAAAGCAGCAGCTGTTGACCAACTGGCGGTGGTGTCACGCACAACGTTGCAGCAAACGACAGGTCATCAGCAGATCAAAAAACAAGATAGTATTATTATGGAAGAGGAGGAGGCCATCCTTGGACCCGAGGATTCTGATCACGGTGCACCCCAGTCGCCCGATCTGGTGCTCAATGAGGACGACGAAGACGATCAGTTGACCGAACTAATGCCCACCACTCGCAAGTCCCAAAAGAAGAAGGTACTGATGCGAGGTGAGACTGAGGAGGTCGTCAGTGGTCACATGCAAATGATTCGAAAGCCAGAAATTACTGCCAAGCAACGATGGCATTGGGCCTATAACAAAATCATCATGCAGCTTAACGTAAGTACCCGAATCATTAATATCTTTACAATGTAGACTTTATATATTATATATACATAAGTGCCTATCAATGATACTTTATTTACAGCCCACTAGACTATATATATTACAATATGAAATAATTTAATAGTAAGAGTCCATCACAGTAAACCCATTTCCAGTGATTATGATCAAAAAATTCTCCGACTGGGTCCATTCCATTCTTAAGATGTGAACACTAAAAAATTCGCAGTCCTCAATATTTTCCGTTAGGCCAATGGAATCGTTTAGTTTCTGATCTGTTGAAAGGCCCATCTTGAATTAATTGTTATAGGTAATGAATCAAATATATTCAACTATTGATTCGTCAGGTGTGAACCCGAATTATTAAGCATTCTTTATCATTCCCTCCTATTTTAATCTCTAACTTCAAATGTAAGCAGAGCTTCCACAGACTCTCTATAAAGTCATGTTGAAAGCGGATCGGTATATCGTTTTTCAAATCGGCTTTAGTATAGTGTTATTTCCGTAGTTTAAGAGTGAACTTAGCCTGATATGTTAGTACTTTCCTGGGACGAATTGCCCATTATTTTATTTATGAATTAACTTGCTTTCTATATCGATATTTAATTTCCCAACAAGATGCCAAAGTTTAACGTTCTACCTCGAAGTTGTTGATCAATATGAATACGAATTTCTCGAGGCTCGAAATGAGGGAGCTGCCCATACTATACATGTATATATGTATGTGTTTTTCCTCATTGACATTTCATATACTTGTAGTATATAGTACTGTAGTACATTTATTTCCACTTACATATACTTTAACGGGCTAATTTCATTATGCACCCGCAGCGAAGATAACTCAAGACTCAGCAGGCCGTCAATCGGTTTCGGTTTGTTAGTTTGAGTGCGCACAAAGGGCAATAAACAAATACTACTTTACATACATAGCTGGCATGTAAAAAACTAACACATACATTCAAAATATAAAGAGGGAGTGCACGACCATTAAATACCCTGATCTACACGTAGCCTTGGTATTGCAATTAACTTTGGCTATTTTCCGAAGATCACAAAAATGAAACAAACAGTTCTCCTTGATAAAGCCCATTGAATATATAGTAATACATTAATTTGTCGGCTGCCAGCAACTTGATAAATACAAGTATGTTATATACATTGCATAATTAGTATTATCAAATATTAGTATACTCGATGGCTCGGAGAGTTCTATTGTGTAGGGAGTACGCATAAAAGTGATAAGCTCACACATTTACATACGCTGTTTTAGCGATTGGGAGTTAGTTGTGCGCGTGTGAGTGTGTGGGTATGTGCAGGTGCGGGTGTGGGTGTGGGTGTAGATGTGGGTGAGCATAGATGTGCGTGGCTGCTCCCCGCATAAAAAGTTGGCGGATTGAATATGTCTCCGGCAATTGGTGGTCGCAGTTGTACGCGCCGTTCCCAACGTGCGAAACGCTTTTTTGTGGCACAATGAATTTCATTTATGGGCTGTTTGGCGATCGGCGGCTGCAGCGGGCCGTGGCCGATTTACGCGATGCCATCGACATTGAACGTTCGAGTAGGCCTTCGTTGGCCCCGTCAACAGCAGAGCGTACCCGCAAGCTTAGCACACTTCTCAAACACCAGCGGGAAAGTGTTGTTACCTGTGTAAGTCCGATGACCTGTGTGAGCCTATACAAGTAGTGTGATCCTTTTCATTAGAACAAGGTCTTCTTTTGACGGCAGTAAGGGTAAATAAATTTATGTATCTACATATGCATATGAGGATAGCAAATGGGAACGTATTTATTTAAATATATAAGTGACATTTGTACGCGTAGGGCAGTGAGCTTCAATTTAAATGGACTGCAGGATCTGAATTTTGAATCGTCAATTGATTTAGCAGCCTCCGCGATCATCATGTGTGCGGCAATTAAAATAGTTGGGAATACTTGTCGTACATTTGTGAAGCATGTTTGTTCTTTGATTTTCAAGCCAAATGACTCACTTGCAGCAATTCAGTTAAGTTTGCGGATTCTTGCAAAATTCCTAGTATATTCAGATGCAGTGTAAGTTCCGCAGAAAAAGCCGCCTGCTGATGGCGGTAGTTTTGTTGTTGAGGACTCCTAAAAAGGAATAAACAGAAACTTAAATGTTGAAGGCATTTTATGCCCGCAATTCTTGCGCGCTCTCTCTCTCTCTCTATTTCTCTCTCTCGCATCATAAAGTCGTAAGATAGGCAGGCGCTCTCCGGGAAGCCCATGAAAAAGCTTTTCGACTGAGTAAACAGCAGTCAAAACAAGCAAGCTAATTGAACCGGCGCATGCGCAGTTCCTTAAGTGTCACTCAACTGTATGGCCAACTGCGCGTCACGGCCCTCAGTGTCGCACTCGGTGTGGCAACGCTGCGCTGACCTGTTCCTTTCTGGCTTAAACAAATCACTGACTGACAAAACACAGTAAATGGCTCGGTGGCTTTTAAAAATACTATTCACCGCACACAAGCACTCACATAATGAGTGCCTGTGCGTGAGTGTGTGTGTGTGTGTGTGTATGTGTGCATATGCGTGAGTGCTTGTGTGTATGTTTCTCCGCGCAACAATTAAGCTCTCTTTTTCTCTGGCTCTTTGGCATTAGACATGAGTTTATTCGTCGGTATACAGAAGCTTTTCATAGTCCATGTCGCGCTTCAAAGTAAAAGTTCTGAGGGTATCTCACAACACGCACACACACACACACACATATATATGTATGTATATATATATATTTATATATATGTATATATATATATGTATTTCCAAGAGCGCACACAAGCATCGAAACATACACGAAGGCTGGCAGACAGTCAGGCAAGCAGGCAGGCAGGCAGTCGAGCACAACATAGAACAGTTTACCAAGTTGTAGTATACTTTTCAGCGTTTTTCAATCCACACCGAGAAAGCGAACGCACTTTCATAGATTGCCCCCAAAAGAAAATTTGTGTGTAGTTATTTTAAACAAAACTGCTCAAGAAAATTACACAAATTTGTGCAAAGTGTTTTAAAAGCAACAACATTTTTGTCCCTCAACAGTAGCATTAAAATTAAGCGAATAAAGTGCAGCAGTAATGGAGCAAAAGAAAAAATTGAATACTCGAAATGGAACGGAATGCGTATACACAATTTTGTACAAAAGAGGAATTGTGCCACATGCTTTGGCACGCTAACGACCAACGAACAAGGGAACCAAATGAGGGACGAGGATTATGGGGGAGTAACCGAGAAGGGCGGATTGTTAAAAAAAAGAAATGCATTCAACGCTACGGTTTATTTGACATGGTTTCAAGTGCCTTGCTCCACAGTTAAAATGACAGACGGCTACTTGGAAGTGTCCGACCGACTGACTGACTGACTGACTATACTCGCATAAGTACATATACAAATGTGTACATGCTACTAAATATATGTATATACATATGTACTTTAAGTGCATACACGTGTGTACACACGCTTAGCTCGAGTTAAGATTAGATTCCATGTACATACTCATAAGTACAATTTTGTGTATATGTAGGGCTACGCATATTTACGCACATATTGTGTGTAGGGACGACTTGTACGAGTAGTTCCTTCCATATACGTTGGTATACTCAAAACTTTTGCCATTCGCTGTTGCATTTTCGGTTTGTTGCACACGCATACATGCAAACGCGAGACCTGCAAGTTTGTGTCGCTCTCTCGCCGTATGTGTGTCTGTATGTGTGTGTAACCCCACAACTTATATTTAAATATGCATGGCATTTAGCTTAGGTTGACTGCGAGCAAACAGTAAAAACAACGAACGCGGACGACAACATGTCATCGCCAACACCAACGCCAATGCCCATGTTTAAGGCAAACTACGACACCACAAGTGCTGCAAAGCCGTCGGGGCCATTTGCCGACGCCCTAGTCGGGATCCCAGATCATCACTATCAGCAGTATCAAACGCAGCAGTCGCAGTCCCAGCTGCAGCAGCAACAACAACAGCAGCAGCAGCAGAAACAACAACAGCAACAGCAATTTTCAGTCTCCTCGGGTTCTCCAAAATTTTCTGGGGTCGGTAGTAGCGCAACAAATGCCGTTGATCCACCCTACAGTGCAGCTGCCAGCGCTTTGCAAAGTCAGTTTAAAATAAAGCAGCAACTCAAGCAGCAGCAGCAACAACAGCAGCAGCAACAACATCAGCAGCAGCACCAGCAACAGCAGCACCAGCAACAGCAACAGAAACCGCAACAACGTCAGCACTCGTATATGCATCATCTCATCTCTAATCAGCAACAGCAGCCGGCACAGCATAAATCTCAACTCAGTTTAGTCAGCAGCAGCGACATATTGTCCGGGTCCCAGGGCCAGCAGCTTAATGGTAGCAACATGAACATGAACATGAATGGCAGCATGGTGTCGATTCGAAGTGAACAGCAGTTGTGCCAAATGTATAATTCACAACAGCATTCCGATTATATTATATCAGATTATATGGACAAGATAGCCACGCGTATAAGTCTGTTGGAGACAGAGCTGAAGTTTGCCTGGCGAGCACTCGACCTGCTGTCCGGTGAGTATGGCAAGATTTGGACACGATTGGAGAAGCTCGAGAATATATCTGTGGAGCAGCAGTCGGTGGTAAGCAATCTGATGGGTCTGATAGCTGCTGCCAAGCAGCAGCAGGAGGAAGTGGAACAGTCCCCATTCGGCACATTTCTAGAAGATGAGCAGCTGCTACTCTCGGACATTGATATTGAAGGTGCTGCCTTGGAACAACAGCATGCGGCAGCTGTGGATGCAGGGGCAGTGGGTAAGGCTGAATTTCGTAGCATGCTCAATGAGCTTAAGTGTGGTAAGGACACTGAAAAGCACCTCAGCGAGCTAGATGCCCTACAGGCCATGTCAGAGCAGGGTTTTGTTGGAGATGAGTCGGATTTGTTCATGAATGCCTACGTGCTTGGTAACGAGAGCGATGAGCTGTTCCTGCACTACGACAATGGAGCGGATAATGAGGCGGCAGCAGAGCAAGTCACCGAGCATGCCTGGCCGCCAGAAAGTGGCAGCCAGCGTGGCGCTCTGCAGGCTGCACTACGCCTTAAATATGGCAAAGATGCAGCGCGTCAGAAGCTCTATTCGGACTCGGATTTGATATTATATGAGCAGCAGCAAATACTCGCGAACAATGCCAGGGCCGAATTGTTACAGGAGTTTCTGAATGGACGCAGAGTCTTGGAGGAAGTGGCGTCCGGAAGTTTGCGCAATTTGCCACAGCTCATGATGCAGGAGGCTGGACGAGGTCGAGTGCGTTCACACAGCCAACTGCATGAGGATAGTACAGGCGAAGGAAATGCCTTGAATATACCTAGCGAACTTGATGAGCTTATCGAGGAGGTTAAGTTTTTTCGGCTAGCCGCCTCTAAAACGGGCGAAGGGGGGAATCAAGTGGTTCCCATCGAAGATACAGGCGGAACGATTTTGAGAGCTGAAACGCTTCCAGATAGTGAAATGAACGAGAACTTCTATAAGAACCTAAACGAAGCATATCGAGAGAATAATCTGACATCTGAAATATCAAACATGGAGCGTTTACTTCAGCAATCTGAAGCAACACATGAACATATCATACCACTAGGTGGTCGTTCAGCCTCCTCTCTAATGATGATACACGAGGGCAATGAGGAGGAGGCCGAACACGTGCCTGACGCGTCCAAAACGCTATTACCTACCACAGTAGTCGCTACATCGACAACAATCCTGACAACGACAAGCTCTGCTGGTGATGTTCCAGTCGTAGATAGTCAATCGAAGACAAAGGAATCGAGAAAACATCGGAAGAAGAAGCATCATAAAAATGAGATGGACATGATTAACAATCTCAAGAGTATTTTATCACAAGCTGCCACATCGGCCAACACAAGTGGAGCGAGTGGGGGCATACCATCAACCCAGGATACTGGGGAGGGCGTTGGAGCCACCGTTACTGTTCGTACTGGCTTGCACAGCGACCGGGATAACAGACGTTCTACGGCGTCCTCTTCGTCCGATGACAGTGGTAGTCTTTATGACGAAAGTAACGCAATTCTGGATAGCATGACGAATGTCATGTTGAGAGAAATCAACAAAATAAGCGATCTACAATCATTGACGGCCCCCCAAATTCTCAAATTGCGCCAAACTATTCGGGCAGAGCAGAATTTTTTTGAAAAACTAAACCAGGTTGATAAAAATCTGACACTTTTGCTCCTCAATCCGGTTACCATGGCCGAGGAACTGCGGCGACTGAGAGTCATGGAGATCGATGAGAAATTTGACCTGGTTATGAAAAAGTTCGACAAAAATATTGACACGCTGAAAAAGTTGGTTGGAAACTCATTCGATGAGTATAAGAAAACGAAACCCTACACACACAGCAGTTTGGACTTGACTGCCTCTAGCACAGATCACATGGCTGACAGGGCAGCACAAATCGGTGGTTCTTTGAGCCTCGACTCCAGTGTCAGCCGCAAAGGAGCCCTGTCAAGTACCTCCACCAAGAAATTTACGCCCACTAGCAACGATTATAGCGCACATTTGTTGCGCAACAACTCCGACCTGGATGAACAATTAAAATTGCTCGAAACGCAGGAAATTGAAATGAATCGAAAGAAAAAGATCGAACAGATCACCAGCAATCAGGGTCAGGGTGTAGATAGTTTTTTAGATATAGATTCGGAATATAACCGTGTTTTGGGCAACAGCCAAAGCTCCATTAACAAGATGCACAACAATTTGGATGCAGTTTCACGCTCTACAACAAATATTTACAATCAAGACGAGTACATAAGGTCCTTAAAGAAAAGCTTAGAGCGTCACAACAGCATGTTGTTTTTGTTGCACCTGCAAAATCCAGAAAAGCACAAAGTGGCTGCAGATCTCGATGATATATTGTTGGGGCCCGGTGGCTCTAGTCCGCCACCACCCGCGCCCAATGATGATGTATTTGAGGATCTCATGGAGGTCGGGGTTGCTGGATTGGGAGGAGGACTCTCGGTGAATCCCTTCAGTGGCGAAATGCAACTGCAGGCGCCACAACAGCAGCCACATGCCTCGCCCCGGCAGGCAAAGTCCGACTCTGGTCTGTCATCCATGAGTGGTTGGTCGCCTAACTCTCCGGTACAAACGCACAATGGCAATCCCTTCTTTAGCAAATACAAGGACATTAATATGGAAATGTTGCAGCTCATGGCAGGGCTGCCACCTTGTACAGAAGCCGGCTCAACGCACAAGCTCCTGCCCGAGGAACTAATGGGCAGTAATGTGCTACCTAGCAATGCTGTAGCTCCAACAGAGCCGCTTTCCAATGGACTGCATCAGCAGCAACAGCAGCCAAGCGGCAGTTATATATTCTCCGAGGAGAACCTCAACTACATACATGAACTATCCAAAAACATGCCAATTTGTTCGGCCTATGAGAACAAGTCCATATTTAAAGTGCTCACCAGCGATGTCGCAAATGCTAATGAAGGCGAGCAGCAAATTTGTACTGTAGACGATATGTTGAAATGGGACCAACAAAACCTGCAACAGGAGCAAGCACAAACGCATGCGCAGCGCCTGCAAAAGCTGCAACAGCAATATCAGAAACATGCCGACACTATCGCCAAAGAAAGCTCAGTCAGTCGGATGCCGGATCTGTTAAAAAATCAATCGGAGAGCTCGTCCACAGCATCAAACGTGTCCAGTAAGGTGGAAAAGTTGGGCTATCAAAAGGCGCTGGCAGCTGCTGCCAGCTTGCCTGCTGATAGACGGGCCGGCAGTTCGCGATCCGCATACGAAGAGACGGACATTGATCGCGTAGAAATGCAGGACAAGACTCGCAAGCCATACTTGACAGACCGATTGGTCTACTACCCCTCATCGAATGGCATTGCCGACTACAACAGCAGCAACAATTTGGACTATCTCGGCTTTGAGGAATACGACCAGAATGTACGACAACAGAAGCATCTGCAATACCGAATGCCCAGTGCTCACCATCAGCCACAAATGTATCATGCAGAGGCTCAACGAATGCCCATGAGTCAAGCGCAGATGGCCGAAGCCAGTCAGTCGCATACGCAAATGCAGCAGCAATTGCAGATGCAGCAACAACACTTGCAACTACAGCAGCAACAACTGCAACAGCAGCAAACTCACTTTGGCGCCAGCGGCAGATCGGGCAAGTCTTCGAAAGGTTTCGAGCACCATCAACTGGCCACCAAGCCACCAAAGGTATGGAACAAGCTGAGCAACTTGCTGCCGGATAACTTTAAGCTAAAGCGATCCACGCGGTATAGTCGCTCACAATCTCTACCTGCCGGTGACGGGCAAGGTCAGGGCTCCCAGATGCAAGTGCGTGGCCAGGCAGGCTCGTATCCGTTAGTAACAACGTCCAGGCGTCCGCATGCCGGTAGCTTGAGTCATTTCGATTTGTCGAAGCGTTTTCAAAAACTGCCCATGCGCATCATGCAACGAGCCACACATTCGGGACGCAGTGCGTCCGATCCATCACGCCCGCACAAGAAACGCTCTTTTTCGGCCAAAATGAACAATTTAATGCAAAAGGCAAAGACGTATAAACGGCACAGCTTTGGCCTGCGCCCGGGCTCCAGCATCTCAGATCCCGAAGGAGACTTGCCAAGTTTTACATCATCGGATAATGACGATTCGGCCGCTAGTGAATTCGAAGTATGCCGCCAGCAACGGCTTCAAGAGCGCCACATGCGTCACTCAGCCTATGATGAGGACGAAGGCGACGACATGGGTACAGAAGATGCTGAACCCGATGCTGATGCTGACGCTGACGCCGATGCCATGGCCGATGGCTATGGCGAGGGTGAGTTTGCAACGGATGAATGCGATGGCGATGATTATGAGCGGGATAGTCCGCTGGATATGGGAATGATGCAGGAAAATGGTGAGGCAGCCGGTGGCAACCTATTTGCTGTTGTTGGCGACTTAAAAAAATCCCAGCAGCAAGCTGCCCCAGCAACAGCACCAGCACCAGCCCCAGCCCCAGCTCCAACAGACGCCCCGCAGGCAATCGGATTAGATCAACTTGAATCGCAAAGGCAAAAGAACTTCAAGAATGCCGAAATTGTGCCTGAAATATTAGTTGAAGAGAACGACCCGCAAATCACAACAACAGCAGCAATGCTGGCAACAACCACTGGAGCAACAAGCAAATCAACAATGGGGCCACCACACACATATCCAAGCAGTTCCTATTGCCTGAAAAAAACCAACTCTGTCTATGTGGACGATGAGGACTATGGCGACCCTCAGCATGCTGACATCACCGACCAGCTTGTTGGCGAATCTGAATTGTGCATGCCATCGTCATCCCCACAAGTGGTGATTACAACGCTGAATGGAATGTCAATTGTCACTAACACAGTGATAGGAGACGTTGCCACACAACTCTCAGATGGTCAACAGCAGCAGCAGCAGCACCAACAGCAACAGCAACAACAACAGCAACATCGTCTCTGGTCTACACAACAGTCGCTCGACATTCCAACCGCCATGGGTTGGGGCTCGCGCGAGGACGACGACAATCGCAGCCAACATTCGGGTCGCACCCTCTCGTCATCCCGACGTCAGAGCACGGAGGACAGCATTGATACTGATGATGAATACTTTTGCTACGAGTTGCGCCAGCTCGAAGAATTGGAACAGCAGCGCAGTGCACAAACAGACGCCTCAGTTGGCGCCCACAGTGCCGACAACGAAGTCCTCTTCTCTCAGATCGGCCAGTTGGCATTGGGCGATGCGGACGGGTATGCCTATTCACATTATCCGGATGTCAATGCCGAACTGGAGTTGGTACCGGACGAAAGCGTAAAAGAGATGATGTCCGAGGTGCTCAAGGAACTCAAGGAGGTGGTTCGCCTCGAACCCGACATCACTGTGGGCTCCAGCGAGTCGGTGAAAATTCAGAAACAGATGCGAGCTGCTCAAGGCGGGCAAAGGGCCAGCGTGAGTGAGCGATTCGCGCGCGTCACTGACATGCATAGTGCTTGGCAAGATGTGAATGGGGAGTATCAAATGCAAAGTCCTGATATGGAGGCACACGAAGATGCCGAGGCCATAAGAGAAGAGCAACGCATGCTCTACGAGCTGCAGAGTCTGGAGGCACAGGCGGCAGAGAAGCAGCCGAAACGCTTTAAGAAGAAGCGAGGCAAGCATCGTCAGGCGGCCAATGATGTGAGTTCCGTTGACCAGCAAATGGCTTCCAGTTCCTCGTACTCCTCCGATGAGGAGAACAGGCAGAAGCGCAGAGCGAGTACCAATAAGTTGCAGCTGCAGCAGCGCCAGGAGTCGCCGGATTTGGATGACAATGTGTCCCACCGAGCCAACGATCATGGTTCATCGTCGGGAGCCACTTCGGGACCCGATACGCCCGCTGAATTGAGCGACGAGTTCGATGCGACCAGTGGCGTACCTAGGACGTTGCCCAACTACGAGGCGTTCAAGGACCATCAGCATGCACAGCAATTTAATAGCAATCCGCCCACCTTAGAACAAGCCCCAGAGCCACTCATTGAGTCTGATATGCACACCCATTTGGAACAGTTAACAAGCGAGACTGGGCCCGAACCGAATGCGACAATCACTTCAACGACCACACCAATAGTAGCAACAACGACTGATGTGGAAGCAACAGCTGCAGCTGCAACTGCATCTGCAACAACAACTACAACCACCTCAAGTGGTACACCACCGCGTCCATTCAAACTGATTAGTCACGACTCTAGTGTTGAGGGATCCCAGGCTGGCCCCGGAAATGGCGCTTCGTCGGCTCTAAGCAGCAGTAAGTGGAAGTTATTGAAGACGCTCAAGGAGCGCAAAATCGAAGAAAAGAACAACCAGGATAAAATAAAAGAGGAAGAGCTAGCCAAAGATCGTGAAAAGGTAATGGGCCCACAAACGAGGCTCGGTTTATTTTCTTTTCATATTTACAACTACAATAAGCCTATGTTATTACATATATATCTAAACTTAACCCTAGGGCTCTCTTAAAAGTAAAATATGCTTAATACCTTTTCCATAATTCATTTACAGAATGGCAGCGGCACTGGTGATGTTGGTATTCGGGCCAATGGCCATCCTGGCGATAATCCTTTCTATAGCAATATTGACAGCATGCCGGACATTCGGCCGCGCAGGAAGTCCATACCCCTTGTATCTGAACTGGTAAGTGTCGCAATTTCGCCTAAAGACCCCGTTTACATAACAATCTACTTTGAAGCATTCGTTATGGATGCCTACAAATACTACTTATATCTATGTAACAATTGTTCTTACATTCATAAGTACACACACACACACACACACACACACACACACGCATATGTATGTATGTGCACACACATGTTATGACCTAACCTCACAATACCTTATGAACCCTACCCAACCGTACCTTACCTTACCTTACCTTAACTTACCTTACCTTACCGCCTACCTTCTCTATTATTATATACGATGATAAAAATTTCGTTTTCTTTCGTACATCGAAAATGTCGTTATGAATGGATCGCAGGTGCTCAAGGTATAAAACGAATGTCGAATTCTCTCATATCGTTTTAAAGTATTCCGTTTTTAAAGTTTAAAATTTATTAAAAATCACACTAGCAATTTGCAAACATTTACGACACTAACATTTCTAGAATGCAGTACAACAACATTTTACGTTCTTGACAAATGTAGCTAATGAGCCATTTTAAAATCCACAAATACAGAGTTATCTAGAAATTAATTATAACATACAATAGAATTGGGGAACTGCAATGGGTCTGCATCTGAAATATTACGCATACTATACCTAAATAGTAGTACGTATATACAAGTATCCCGTTTGTGGGGATAGAGAAGTTTAGAGAGCTTTCGAGGCTCATCGCAGTTCCAAAGATAATGGCACCACCTGTTTAATTTCAATTAGAGACACACGCACACACACACGAATTAACTTTTGCTATCTGTGTGTTGGCATCTTTCAGTTGCAGTTGAGATTAAACTTTGAATGCTCATTGATTTATGTTGGTTTTTATCAATACTTACTAGCACCTTGACTGCCAGTAGACTGGAAAACATTTAGCACGGCTTGTAAATTTTGAAACGGTTCTCTATCGCGATCGAATCACTTTTGAGAAACATTCACACGGAGAGTTGTATTCGAATTGTAAAACGAAATATACAAGTACTATGAAATACTCGATCTCGAATCTACGCAATAACATATACATATATTTGAAACTACATTAACGTTATTGAAGTCTAATTTAATTTATTCTTCCATCATCATTATCTTTTAGTATTAGAAGTACGAACTATTTGCATGATTATTTAAAAATAGAATTACAGGCCAAGCCAATTTGAATTCTTCAATGCAGACTCCATAAATTAGTGTAGACATTGGAGCTGTGCGTGAGTGCGTGCGTGAACGTGATAGAAAAGATCAGAAAAGGTAGACCAACGTGAGCTGCCAGTACTGCACGGTTAACGGTTGAGAAAGAGATACATATAGTATATACTTCCATTCACATCACAGAATTGTTAAAGCCAAGGTCAAAGATACTAGCTCAAAAAACTACGACATTTATTTATTATTGTTAATTCTTCTCGTGTTTACGAAACGAAATATTCTTCCCACAAATTGTGAAAGACTATAAATAAAAAATAAAATAAATAGCACGAATTTGTCCGAACAAGGCAAAGAGACATATTTTGTGATATCGGTAGATAGAGAATGTACATCAGATAATTCTTGCTTGAGCGTGACAGGCCAAAGATGCGTGCATTTGTTTCGTGAGTGTGCGTGAAAGGGACAAAGCGCACAGCTCTAGTGGTAATGTTTAGCTTGAAACGATACGAAAAAGTACAAAACTTGCACTTTATATCTATTCGTACTCCGATCCGCTAATATTGATTTGCGTTTGCATTGTTCGTATTGCTTGTTGCTTCTTCACCTTCTTCGCCTATATACGTATTGCCGATTACTTAAACATAACTATTAAGTATGTAGCTAATCGCGCACTATATTCTCAATGTTTCGCTGCGTTTAATGACCCCTCCCCTGCCCCGCTATATTCACTAATCGTCTGCATTGATCTGAACTCTAGACGATGGCCGCCACCAAACGGAATGCCGGCCTCACATCGGCTGTGCCGCGGGCTACCCTCAACGATGAGGAACTGGTGCGTATCCTCCCCCCCCCCCCCCCCCATTAGACTCTATTATTATCTGGCACGTTTTTCATGTGGTGAAAATATAAATTCGTTGCAGAAAATGCACGTGTATAAGAAGGCGTTACAGGCCTTGATATATCCCATCTCATCTACGACGCCGCACAACTTTGTGCTCTGGACAGCGACCTCGCCCACGTATTGCTATGAGTGCGAGGGTCTGCTTTGGGGCATTGCCCGGCAGGGAGTCCGCTGCACCGAGTGTGGCGTCAAGTGTCACGAGAAGTGCAAGGATCTCCTGAATGCAGATTGTTTGCAGCGTGAGTTAAAACCAAAGAGAAAAACATGTGAAAATTTGTTGACATACCATTCCACATTCCACACATCTTGTCATTATTATGGGTCTCGAGCTAACGAAAAGCGATTAATGATGATGATAATGATAATGATAATGAGCATCCGGCAACTTTCACAGAACGTGCTGCCCATTACACATAGTTCACGATATTTTGTTCTTTTTGTATACATTTTTAATGCCTTCACATTAGTGGGTGTGACGTCTTTGGCATTTATTTCATTACTTTTGTAGGTGCCGCCGAGAAAAGCTCAAAACATGGGGCCGAGGACAAGGCCAATTCAATAATCACGGCCATGAAGGATCGGATGAAGCAGCGGGAACGCGAAAAACCGGAAATATTCGAGCTTATCAGGTAACAATTTCATGGAGAGATGCGCCCACTGGTGTGGAATGCATGCGCTGGTGTCCTCTATACTCTATATTCTATACTATACTGTAGCCTTTGCCCTTGAGCTAGCAGGCTGCACTAACCTTTATTCATTTCGATTTCGATTTTGATTTTGATTTCTGTTCTGACTATGGCGAAGGGCCTGATGGGGATGTTATGGGGACAAATTGTTTTTTTCGCTTGATTTCATGGAGAAGAAAGCAAGCCAATGATGACAATATGCGTAGATGATGCAGATGACGCCCTATCTCCAAGTATTATGGATAGTGTCTAGTGTGTAGAGGCTTATGTTTTTTTTTTTGTGAGTCTTTTTTTTCTTGCTATGTAATAGAGTGTTGATATTAATTACAATTATAATATATCCATGTGTTGTCTACAACTGTGGCAGAGTATTTAACGAAAAACTGTACCCTGTATATCCTATCCATATATATATACATATATACAATATGCGCATATTTAGAGCCGTGTTCAGCATCGAGGAAAAGAGCCACACCGGCCATATGAAGGCTGTGAAACAGAGCGTTCTGGATGGGACCAGCAAGTGGTCGGCGAAAATTGCAATAACAGGTTTGAGCTTTAAATACGTCGTCACATGTTGTGTTTTTTTTTTTCAGTTTGAATAATTTTTCAATTTGAATGGCATACTGTGTTCCAATTGATGTATGTATACTGATATATGTATGTATGGATGTAACTAAATAACTAACTAACTAACTAACTAACAGTATTGTATGTATGCATGTATGAATGTTTGTACATACACTGAATTTTCAAACAACAACAGCAACAACAACAGCAAACAAACTACAAACAACAATAACAACATATAATGAACATACTCGTACAAGTATATACTACATAATGCTACAAGTATAAGCTCTGCTCTCTCTACATATCTTTGTACTCTCTAAAAAGTTGCAAGACAGCGATGTCGTCTGTATGTATGTATGTATGTATGTATGCACAACATCAGAGTCGAAAACTCGAGTCTTAGCCGCGCATAGCACACAAACAACAACAACAACAATAACAACAATACCAATACCAATACCAATAAATGTGAGCAACAGCAGGGAAAAAACCAAAAACCAAAAAAAAACAAATAACTACAAGACTAAAACAAGAACTTTTCTTGGAAACGCTGCCTCAGGATCCATCGGAGAGTTCCATCCAGTCAGTTGAGAGGGGCAGAGAACCATTCGCCTTTCGCCATTTGGCATTTAAATGCCATTCGGGTGTTTGGCGATTTCGGCCGATTAGAAAGAAGTCCACATCCTCGTCGCCCATTTATAAATACAAGTAATGCGTGGAGCAGTCATTTTGTTTCACCGTCGATTCGTGTTGCAACCCCAACTTGCCTCAACCTGGGCTGAAATCAATTGAAAAAAACAGTTTGATTTGCAATTACAAATTATGTGTACTCGTAAAACTGAAATTCTGAATTCCATTTCGCCTAGCCAGCCACAGCCAGAATTTAGTGATAAGTTGTTGGTTTTTTTGTTCTCTCTTGGTTTCTTTGTTAAAGTACTTTTGAAGCGGTTCCAATGGATTTCTTACCGTATCTTTGAAAATATATATCAATATCTGCAAACCATTTCATTCAATTCAATTCAAGGATGACATTCGGTGTGGATCCAGATACACACATAGATTCGTTAGAACAGGCTGAGCACGCAACTGTTGAGGGAACATCTAAATGGTCATGCAAACTAACAATTACAGGTACACCGGCAGCGCCATTTGTTTTGCTTTTTTACCTTAGCGAATTCGTTTCGTTTAGTTTTTTGATTTCTCACTCCTCTCTCTCTCTCTCTCTCAAACTATCAAACTCTCTTAGTTGTTTCCATAATCACTTAACATTCACATCAATATTCAATTGCGTAAACCTCATAGTGAACTCCCTCAGCTACATAGTTGGCCACAGCCCCTGAATAGACAATTTGTTGTGACCAACATAGTTACATATATACCCAAACGTACCAAACCATATCATGCCACACCACACCACACCTTAGCTTAAGTGCTCTGATCCAGCTCCGACCACATCTCTCATCTCTGAGCGCAAGTACGAGTGTGTAGTACTATACTTCACGTATATACTTGTATGTGCCTTATGGGGCATCGTCGTAGTTTCTTCTTCCGCCCGATTTGTGGCCTCCTAGATATGCATACATCTGTATATATTGTACTTGCATACATCATGTTTGTATAGATCTCTTATATTTTATTACAATACGTAACTTGGTTACTTACATTGTTATTGCAATATTTTAGTTTTTGATTTGCATTCTAAACGATGCATTGCCACACATTTCAATTTCCATTCCCATTGTTTTTCCAACAAACACTTTAGTTAACTTAGAGTTTGCTTTAAGGATACAATACTATATGAGCACTGAACACAATACTCTTTTGCTAATCTTATGCCGTATCACCACCAATGACACCCAAGTTTAACATTTAAGCAAATCGAAAATGCTAAATACTCGTACCACATTCTGATAACATTCTGATTTGCCTTAGCGCTCTCATGACAAACTATCTCATGTTGTCATAGACACGAACAGACAAACAAACATCCAAATGGTTCCTCTGCATCCCTTTCAGATGTTTCTTACATAGTTACGTTTACATACTGGTTACGGGTCAACGGGGGAGGACGCCACTCATTCCAGTAATCAGACAAGACAGTTAATTATTGGGTAACTTATCTCACTCAATGCCGGGGCTACTCTGAAACGGATCTTACAACAGACGCACCAAAGACATAACTGTTCACCGTCAATGGGCAAGTTGTGGGCTCTAGTGGAGCACGCTTGGTTTTCATGTTTCGTCCGCCACCGACAAGTCCGTTCAAGTCCGGTTTATCACTGCTGTTTTATCAGGGACCAGCTACATACAAGTATGTATATGAACACTTACCTGCCAGTCGTTCGAGAATATTTTATGTGTGTTCCACATTGGATCGAAAACGTGGGAGCTTTTAAGTTCACTTGACAAATTGAAATTAAAGGCGGCCCCTTCAACAATGACAAACGACTTACAAATTGTTGTTACGGACCCGGAAACTGCCGACTAAATGCCGAATTAGCTGGGACTTTATCGTGGAGAAGAGGGTATTGGATGATTTCTCTCGCTCTCGCTCTCTCTCTCCTTTCTTTTTTTTCTTTTACAGTGAACAATATCTTTTGTACATTTCCTTCGTCGTTCATAGTACTTGCCACTCCAGTTCTCTCTCTCTCTCTCTCTCTCTCTCTGTTTTTATCATTCTCTCTATCTCTCTGCCTGTCTCACGTCTCGAGCCTCGTATCCCAATCTTTATATTTTCAACCACCACCACCACCTAATCGAGTGCAAGAACCTGATTGAAATGCTTACTAAATTCTCAGCATAAATCCAAATCTACGACTAAAGTAGAGCCACACCCCCCGCTGCCCACTGCCCCACTGCCCCACTCTTTACTGTCGTCTCAAATGAGGATTCTCGTCACACTCCCCGCCCTCTAATTACGAACAACATAAAGTAAATAAATGACAAATCAGTTATTCGACACTGTCGAATTGATAATACTCTTTCTGAGATCGAGAATTACTTTCTTAATCGACATCTTTCATTTGTCCGATACATTAATGTTTAACCAAGATATGCATCTCATTCTGAATGCTGGAAAGAGAATTAAAAACTATTTATTTACTCAAACAAAACAAAGTTTTTTTTTTTAAAAAAAATCCATACATAAAGCTGTGAAATATTGTAAATACTCGTAAACAAATCTGTCAGTAAATCGTTTGTTTCGACCTCCTACGATCTTTGCTCTAAACATATTCCTAACACTTGAACATAAAAAACATGCATACATTATTGATGACTATTGATGATTAAACTCCGATCAACTTGTAAATAGCTAAAAACAAAAATCAACCAATCTACTCTATATTCTTGACTACAAGCAAAAGCAACAGCAACTTATCCTTTCAAGAAACTCAACACACACTCTCTATAGCCGGATTGCAATTCAACAACTACGTTCAATATAAATACTATATATACATATATATATACTTGTAAATCCATTTGTTGTGCATCGAGCCTCTGCAATTTAACTTTTACCTTCGGATAGACAAATATTTAAATACACCAAAAATATATACCACCACATACAGATCCTGAAATGCTATTTTTTTAATTAAGATACAAAAAAATATATATAATAATAATAATAATCAAAATACAACAAAAAGACAAAACAAAAGGAAAAAATTGCACTGTGCAGAAAACAAAAAAAAAAAAAACAAAAAAGGCCAAAAGTCGTTCGTTTGCTGGGCTGCTGTTCCAGCGGTGTGACCGAGTCTGCACCTGCACCCGCACCCGCACCACTCACCCGCACCACTCACCTCTCTCAGCACGCACACAACACCAATTAAGGCTATGTGTCCGAAATGAACACTACAACAAAAAAATGAACAACAAAAACTAACAAGTAACAACAAACAAGCACTCCCATAGCACCCCGGCACATACCCGTACTTACCCAAACCACTCGCACCCGCAACCACCGGGAACGCTGTACATATATAATATATCCAGCCACAATTGCTACATATATCTACTATCTGTGCAAGTGCTTGATTGGCATTATCCAGCCGTAGACTGTGTCCACGTTGAACAGCAGCGAGAACAACGAACCGCCGACTTATTGGAAAATGCTTGGATTGTGTCTTTTGTTTTACGTTCTTTTCTTGCGTTGAACCACTTTTGGCAACTTTCTTTTGTTTGTTTCATATTAAAGCTTTTTCTTCTGCCACCTCTCTTCCGTTTTGTGTTTTGTGATTGGAACTTTTGCACCTCTATATATGTATATACCTTCCTACCTACCTACAAGTATGTATCTATCTACATACATACACATACATACATATGTATCTATGCTATATGTATGTACTATATGTCTGTAAGAAGAAATAAACATGCAACAAATTATACCAAACATTATTGTGATTGATTGATTATGATTTCGAAACAAAAACTACAACCAAATTATTACTATTATTGTTATTGTTATGTGATATGGTTATCTCCCCAAAGACTCCTCCCCCCCTCCCCCTGCCACCATTACTTTTTCACTTGCTGTATACATATGTATGTATGTACATGTGTAAATGTGTTTTTGATCAACAATTTTACACACAATATTTGTGCCGTTGTAATTTGTAACTTTAGTAAAGAAAACAAAACAAAAAAAAAAAAAACCAAATACAAAAACAAACAAAACAATAAAATATTGTACATATTTCTGTATATATGTATGTACAGTCTATGCTTATGTACATATATGCATAGAAGTGACACCGACAGTGACAATAATATTTGTGTCTGTCTGTGCACTCTTTTATCTAATCTGATTAAAAAAGAGCATTTAATAAAGAACTTCCGTTTTTTCTCTTCTTCTTTCTCCCTTGAAAAACAAAACCGAAATAAAATACAAAAAAAAAAAAACGAAAACAAAAATGAAATTAAAAATCAAATACGAATAAAATCAATTGAATCCGTATTCAAAAATGCACATTTTTAAAATCCCATAACGGTTCTCTTCGTTTCAAACCCCAAAACTTAAACAACGACCACAACCACAACAACAAACATCAAAATTTGAAAAAATAAACACTATGTATACGCACACACTCACACACATGACGACACCACACCACACCCCCACCCTCACACACACATACACACACACATACACACACACATACACCTACATACACACATCTCATTCACATCCACATTCATACGCATGCCAATGTCTGATGATTTTATTTTTGGCATTATTCATTGCACAAAAACAAACTTATCTATATGCATTCCCCTATATATATATATATATATCTCTCTCTCTATACACTATATACTCGTACACGCAATAATCGATTTATCTGCAAATTCAATTCAATTTATGAACACCAATCAACCAACAAACCAACCAACCAACCAAAAACAACACTCTTTGGACCAAATACATTCCAACCCACGCACACACACACACACAAACACACACACTAACGCTGGTCGCGAATCCAACCAATATACAACAACAACAACAACAACAACCAACTACTACTACTACAACTACAATATGATCGGAATAACAAAAACAAAAAAATATATAACAATATATTCGGGGGTTCTGGTGTTGAAACGAATGAATTGCGAACCATCTGACGATGCGCACTGCGCAGTGATTTGTGCTCAAGGCCTGATAGCGAAGGATAAAAGCGGTACCAGTGATCCATATGTGACGGTGCAGGTTAGCAAGGTGAAAAAACGAACGCGCACAATGCCTCAGGAGCTAAACCCTGTGTGGAACGAGAAGTTTCACTTGTGAGTATCTGCCACAATTCTTCCACTTTCATTGTGTTCTTTCTAAATGTATGTATGTATCGTTCGACTACTACTGTAAATAACACGCACGTACACACGTACTCTCACGTACAACTACTACTACTACTACTACTACAACTTTCAGCCTATTCCTTATGCTCTTGTTTCCGTATTCCGTATTCCGTACTCTGTATACTGTATAGTCTATCGTATCGTTTCCGTAAAAGTTTCGCTCGCTATCTACACATCTGTAGCTGCCCCGCTCTCTCTCTCTCTCTCTCTTGCTCTCTCTCGCTCTCTCTCTCTCCTATCTCTGTAATTATAACTCGCAGTGTATCTGCGTAGAACTACATTGAGATATTCATTATTAATACTATCTTACAACTATTTCTCTATATATATATATATATATATATATATATATATATCTAAATATATAAATATACAATCTATCGCATGTCAATTGATTTGCGATTAAGAAGTGTGTTCCCAGAGCACTTGACGCTGTTCTCGAATGTGTCGCATTTCCTTGTTGCTGCACAATATACCCTTTCCCTCCAAGACATTGTACTTGTATGTTTCGGCACCGCTTTTGTGTGCCCGAGAACGACACCTGGACCCAGACCCAGAATCAGTTCTAGTTCCAGTTCCAGTTCCAAACCCACACACATTCATCGCATTTGGTCAACACTTAGTGTACTTCTGATACACATTTGAAAAGAAAACCCCTCAGTTATCATCCATTTGTCAGGATCATGTTGGCAACCCTTTCGGTTGAATCATTTCATTTCTATATGTATATGTATTTATATCATGATGAAGAGCCGGAGACATACTCAGCCCCACAGCGGATGCATATATCTGATACGATTACGAATATTGAATACTGCACTATTAAAGTCTTCTTCCTTTTCTATTGCACCGTATTTCTCTGTTACTTGCATGAAATGCAAACGCAATCGCAACGTACTCTATGGAAAGGTTTCCTCACACCAATTTTGGAAATAGTCTAACGCACTCAATGCTACCGTAGTGGTTAAATATAGGATAGATTTGAAATGCACCCATTAGTCTTAGTTGCATCAATTTTTATGAAGCAAGCAGTTGTTTTCTGAAATCCTTAAAAATACTGATTACTGATTGATTCCTTAATGAAATTCGGAAATTCGAGGATATTTCAAGCGTCACAAATACGTTTTACTATAATTATCTCTTCGATCTGTCTATATATCTACTTGTATTTAAAAACGAAAATTATTGCGCGTCCTGTTCCAATTCCCGAGTGAACAAGTTTGAAAGTTTTTAATAAAAAAAAAGGAAGTCGTCTATTATGATTCAGATTTCTCCAAGCCGTATCACAACAGGTCTCTCTCACTCCCTCTCTCTCTCTCTCTCTCTCTTTGTGCCTCTCTTTCCCGATTGCTCTTATTTGTTGCATTTTTTGTTTCCGGTCAAAATAAAGCACCTATGTACATGATTTCTGTGTATAAGTATTTCTTTTTCAGCTTTTTTCCAACTGCATACAAACGTCTGTTTGTAGCTTTCATGTTAAAGCTGTGTGTATATATGTATATGTCTTTTTGTTGACTGTGTGTGTAAAAATGCAAACTTACTACTACCACTACCACTTATTTATACCAAACACGCTTTTCTACTATATAGTATAAGTTAACACATATTACTTGTATTATGCACCAAAAATTCGGAAATAGAGAACTGAAATTGAAAATTGCAAGCTGAAATGTTCACCGCCGGCCCCCGTTGCAGTCGGAGAGAATTACCTAGTTTGTAGCTTAATTCGGTGCTATGATAAATTGTTAATTTCTGTCTGAAATTTTTAGCACAGATTCCCGAATCTAAGGATAACTTCAAGGCAAACAAGAAGTAACATTAATAATAATAATAATAATTATATGAAACAAGTGTTTCAAAAGATTAAGATTGAAGTTGGGATGTGGGCATATCTTTTTTATTTTATCTTAGAATTAAGCATGTAATTATGAGCTTTTCTATTTGCCGATCTTTAATCAAGTTTTTTATCAGCATCAATTTATTTTTGAGCTTGGCTTATCGTGGAGGATAATATTTGCAACAGTGACAAAATATTACCGAATTTTCTAAAGCAAATTTAAACCCACATTTGGGGCAAACAAAGAATTAATTATTGAAATATGCATACATACACATATTTACATATCTGTATGTATATACGGAAGTATGTATGCATGTGTGTATGTATGTATATTTGCATACCCTACCGTTCATAAATATGAGTATACCTATACGGATTTTATATATACATACATATATCTTCTGCTCATTGACGGATGCGCAGCGAGTGCCACAACTCATCAGATCGCATTAAAGTTCGGGTATGGGACGAAGACAACGACCTGAAGTCGAAGCTGCGACAGAAACTGACACGTGAATCGGACGACTTCTTGGGACAGACCATAATCGAGGTCCGAACGCTGTCCGGTGAAATGGACGTGTGGTATAATTTGGAGAAGCGCACGGATAAATCTGCAGTATCGGGTGCCATACGACTTCACATTTCCGTCGAGATCAAGGGCGAGGAAAAGGTGGCCCCTTACCACGTGCAGTACACCTGCCTTCATGAGAATCTCTTTCACTATCTGTGCGAAGAAAATAGCGGCATGGTAAATCAAATCAAATTAAATCAGAGATCACAGATTGGGTAAATAAGTTACATTCGAATGTAATTTAGGTTAAGCTTCCAACGCAAAAGGGAGACGATGCATGGAAGCTTTATTTCGACGAGATTCCTGAGGAGATTGTCGACGAGTTCTCAATGCGTTACGGCATCGAGAATATTTACCAAGCTATGACGCATTTCCATTGCCTCTCGGCCAAGTACCTGTGTCCAGGAGTGCCTGCCGTGATGAGTACCCTGCTAGCCAATATAAACGCCTATTACGCTCATACAACAGCCTCGTCGGCGGTATCGGCTAGCGATCGTTTTGCAGCGAGCAATTTTGGTGTAAGTGCCCTGGTACTGGAGGGTTAATCCCAAGAAGTGAACTGAAATCTTTCTGTGAAATTGCAGAAGGAGAAGTTCGTGAAGTTGTTGGACCAGCTGCATAACTCCCTGAGAATCGATCTCTCGATGTACAGGAACAACTTTCCAGCATCGAGTCAAGAGAAATTAATGGATCTCAAGTCAACGGTGGATCTGTTGACCAGCATAACATTCTTTCGCATGAAGGTAAGCCGAGTATTAGAGCTCCAATGATTTTCGATTTTATCCAAACACTTGTACTAATATTATTGTTATTTCAATATCATTTCATTTTGCATTGAACTGTATTCGTACGATCTCATGTGCAGGTGCAAGAGCTCTCCAGTCCACCGAGAGCAAGTACTGTCGTCAAAGATTGCGTAAAAGCTTGTCTTAGATCCACCTATCAATTCCTCTTTGAGAACTGCTACGAGCTTTACAACAGGGAATTTCAGGTCAGTCGCAGGTTACAAACTCGCAAACTCGTACGTACAATACAATAGCAATGTGCATAGCTTGTGAAGGATAATTCCATGGATCTATCAATTTTGGTTACTACTCAACAACAACAACAACTACAATAACAACAGCAACAACTATATTATTGTACCATATAGTATAGCTTTAAGTGCTTCGCTTGTTCACCTACTATATAACCGTTGTCTTTTTGCATTGGCTTATCAATTAGGTGGATCCAAACGAGGCAAAGCGTGATACTGACGACCATGGACCAAAACTAGATAGCGTGGATTTCTGGCATAAGCTAATAGCGTTGATTGTATCAGTTATCGACGAGGACAAAAACAGTTATGGCACTGTTCTTAATCAGTTCCCACAAGAGCTCAATATTGGCCAAGTATGTTCCAAACTCCATCACTACGATTCTAAGGGCTTTTGTTTTCAATGCACTGCTATCAACCAATATGCATGTACTCGTAAGACCAAAGAAAACCCAAAGAACCTCTTCAGCTTCAGCTTCAGCTTTAGCTTCCACCTTAACCTCAGTCTCTCTTCGCTTACTACTTATCCACCACTCTGTCTCTGTCTCTGCCTCTGTCTGGCTCCCTCTCTCTCTCTATCTGTCTCTGTGTCTGTCTCTCTCCCTCTCTCTCTCTCTCTTACTTCAAACATACTCGAATATCTTTTTAACCGCACACACTAACTGTATCTGTATCTTCGTTATCTACTTTCTGTGTACATATGTATCTTATGTATCTATGTATGTATGAGTGTATGGTGTGAGTGAGCGGCCAATGACCCTCTCTAGGGGGTCCACAGATCATGGCAAATTGCCAATCACAGCTACATACTTGTATAATATATCCATTGTCTGTGGGTGTTTGTGCGTGTGTGTGTGTCTGTGTGTGTCTGTGTGTGCGTTTGTAAATACAATGTGCATGTCTCTAGAGTCTAGACACTTTCTGCTCCCAAATGTCCTGCAAAACATTATTGGATTGTCTCTTAAAACTGCATATCTGCATGTCTTGTAGCTGTCGGCGGCTACAATGTGGGGTCTTTTTGCCGTGGACATGAAGTATGCGCTCGAGGAACACGAACAGCACCGGCTGTGCAAATCTTCGGCGTACATGAACTTGCACTTTCGCGTAAAATGGCTGTACAGCAACTATGTTAAAGAGGTGCCGCCGTACAAGGGTGCTGTTCCAGAGTATCCTGCATGGTTTGAGCCGTTCGTAATGCAATGGCTGAACGAGAACGATGACGTGTCCCTGGAGTATCTCCATGGCGCGTTCAATCGTGACAAAAAAGACGGGGTAAGCTCTAACAACACTCGCCCTAATTAAGATACTTGTGTGAGTACAGAAGGCGAGAACCGAAAAAGTGCTTGGGTCTACGTAATTAACGTAACGTATGAATACAAAAGTACAAGTATGTATGCAGATACGTTAAATAAGCGCCCGACCCACCCCACTTTTCCGGGATCTCCCAGGCTAATACGCTGAGCAAGGCAGCAAATGTATGATGATGATGAACAATTCTCTCTTCACACACTTCCATTCTCATTTCATCCAATTCTGTAGTTCCAAAAGAGCAGCGAGCACGCTTTGTTCTCGAATTCGGTAGTCGACGTTTTTACGCAATTGACGCAATGTTTCGATGTTGTTAGCAAACTCGAGTGTCCAGATCCAGAAATTTGGAAACGTTACATGAGACGTTTTGCTAAAACAATCGTAAAAGTTCTAATAGCTTATGCCGATATTGTTAAAATGGAGTTCCCGGAACACATGAAGGACGAGCGAATTGTAAGTGTGCCCCCCAAGTGGGAGCAGGAGCATTGCCGGTGCCCAGCTCCAATAGCTGTCTCTGACAGCTAACCGAATTTCTCATATCAGAAGTATCACGCCCTGTACTGATCTTCTTCAAATACCCGCTACTTTCCCAGGCATGCATTCTTATGAATAACATACAGCAACTGAGGGTCCAATTGGAGAAGATGTTCGAGTCCATGGGCGGCGACAAGTTGGAGGAAGATGCCGCGAACATTTTAAAGGAATTGCAACAGAATTTAAATTCAGCACTCGACGACTTGGCCTCTCAGTTCGCTATCAGGTAAAAAATCGTGATAGAAATGGGATCTTTAACACGATATGATCTACTAATCCACGTCATTCTAGTCTGGAGCCTCGCATTACGCAGTCGGTGCGAGAACTGGGAGATCTCTTGCTATCCATTAAGGGAGGCAGCGGCAACTTAACGCAGGGAAATCAAGCTGCTCAGCGCAATGCCGTAGCCGTCGAAGCGGATGAGGTGCTGCGACCTCTGATGGATCTTCTTGACGGATCACTAACCCTATATGCGCAGTCCTGCGAGAAAACGGTACTGAAGCGTCTGCTGAAAGAGCTGTGGAAGATTGTGATGCGCATTCTAGAGAAAACAATTGTGTTGCCACCAATGACCGACAAGACTGTAAGCCACACATTTCTTTATGGAATGGGTCATATCTTACGCTTGATATAACGAATTACAGATGATGTTTAAACACCTAACTGATAATGCAAAGAACTTAGCCTCGAACGCTAAAATAGAAGACATGGGACGTTTGTTCAAGTCGCACATGGCAGGCAAGCAGGATGTCAAAAGTGCCCTTAGCGGTGTTATGGACATATCGAAGGAGGTTGAAAAGAATCTGTCCCCAAAACAATGTGCCGTACTCGATGTTGCCTTAGATACAATAAAACAATACTTCCACGCTGGCGGTAATGGACTGAAGAAGACATTTCTGGAGAAATCGTCGGAGCTACAGAGCTTGCGTTATGCCTTAAGCTTGTACACCCAAATGACGGACACACTAATTAAAACATTCATCTCCAGTCAGGTTCACGAAGGTTTGCTCCTTTATATATATTTTGTTCATGTTTCGTTCCTCTAATTTTCTGTGTCTCTACGATTCAGTTGATCCTGAAAATGCAGAGGAAAGTGTTGGTGAGATATCGGTTCAAATTGATTTATTCTCCCATCCGGGCACTGGCGAACACAAAGTGAATGTGAAAGGTAAATATTTTGAGAGAAAGTCACTTGAAATATTGAGGGGTTTTATCTGCTTAATTTTCAATCGTAGTTGTGGCTGCCAACGATCTCAAATGGCAGATACCGTCGGGAATGTTTCGACCGTTCGTTGAAATCAATCTGATCGGCCCCCATCTACAGGACAAAAAGAGAAAATTCGCGACCAAATCCAAGTCAAATAACTGGTCACCAAAATACAACGAGTCGTTCAGCTTGTAAGTATTCCTTTGCGTATACTACTTAACATAGATATTTGATCAACCCGTTTGTATTAGTGCCATCGGCAATGAGGAGCAGCTGGACTTCTTTGAGCTGCACATCTGTGTGAAAGACTACTGCTTCGCTCGCGACGATCGTCTGGTGGGAGTGGCCGTAATACCCCTGAAGGACATCTCTGAGAAGGTATACTCTCTGAGAATGAATACTCATATACTGAATGGTAATTCATTTTCATTTGTTATTTTTAAATGCAGGGATCGGTTGCGTGCTGGCTGCCCTTGCAGCGAAGAATCGAAATGGACGAGACTGGATGGACCATTTTGAGGATACTATCGCAGCGCAATAACGATGAAGTTGCCAAGGAATTTGTAAAGCTTAAATCAGAAATACGCCAGGAACCAACCATGGGTACTTAGGCCGCATATACATCCACAAACATACATACTGAATGTCTCACACAAACACTCACCATACACACACATACACACACACCACACAATACAAAACGTATCTCTGATGCAAGCATCCATCACATCTATGAATGGGGCCCTATCATTACGCATACTAAGTTATATACAGGACAACATTATACCTACTTAACAAATACATATATAACGATACATATACAAACAAACAAAATACAAATATTAATATTACTCTATGATATTATTTATCGCCCGATTAAAAAGGCGAACGTGAACGGTGTAAAAATGATTTATCTTCTAGCTAGCGCAGACGGACTTACCCTAACCGTCAAATTAGTATGCACATATACACACACAAACATGCACGCTTGTCATATAGACATACATACTACATACTACATGCTACATACTGACGTTTCGAATTAATTCGATGCGATTTCGATCGTTTCGGTTCTATTCGATTCGATTTTCCATAAACTAACTACATAGTTTACTCAAAACTAATGGACCCACAGATACATGCATACATACATATGTAATCATCTGTACATTATGACTACACTCATTTACTCACTCATACGCACATTCCTATTTATGTAAATAAGTACCTGTATAAATATAATTTGGTATTTCCAAACATTTGTTAAAGATAATTCCATATGCATATCCATGTGAATATGTACTTATTTTTTTCTATTGTAAACAAAGTATTTAATAATAAAAATTGGCCTATTATTGATCAATTGGCTATTGTACGGGTACAACGGGAACTTGGGGACGCACCATTGCGATGCGAAAGGACTTCGACTTTTCGACTCTTGGACTTTCTAACATATGTATTTATGTATGTATGCACATTTGTATGTATGTAATGTGCAATAAATCAGTTGAACTTACTAACTTGATATGGTAATATTCAAGTTGATCTTTTACCAGGAGTTTTGAATAGAAAATGTAACGGAAAAATTGCTACCCATTTGCGCACCAATTGCAATCCCAATACCGTTTCTTTTGATATTGAGGACACACTGCTTGATTTAAATAGGTAGCACTTTCAATTCCAATAAGTAATGAATCAAGAAAAATTATTTGAAAGTCAATTAAATTTCAATTTAATTTCAATGAGATGTCTTTGCATATTCATAAGCGTCAATATTTGAAATTAATCATCTAGGCGCTAAATTTATAGTTTAAGAAAATAAGCTAGAAATTGTTGGTTTGAGTACATATCTAGTATTTAAACCGTCTTTCGGCTTTGGTATTTTCTAATTCGAGGAGCTTGGTCACACACTAATTCAGTGTCTCGCTGCGCAGTCTTTTATTCATTTATAAGTGGCCAAAACAAACGCATAGTCAATAAAATAAGTGAACATCACTGTAAAAACTTGAAGGAAATACCGACACAGAAGTCTAATACCACGATTCAAAAATAATAACTCAAAGTTATCCTGTTCCGGGGTCTCGACATCTTTCTTCTTACGTGTTCGTTCTTCGTTCTGCCATTACCTACATTGGTAGCTGAGAGTGCAGAAAGGAATCAGAATTCATCTCGGAGAGCTGTGTAAGCATACATATTAATTGTTGCCAAAAGCATGAACAATTTACAAAAAGGAGAATAGGCAAGCAAAAGAGCATCAGCATTATTGAAATTAGTATTTACGTTTATTCCACGCCAAATAATTTGTACAGAGCGAGATAAAAAAAAAGAGCAGGGCTCAGTTAAAATTTTGCTTGTGTGTGTGCCTCAGCGTTTCATTGTGTGCGTGCATGCGCGTATTGTGTGTGTGAGAGGTGGAACCGAAAACTAGAAGCAAACTAAAAATCGCTGGGGCTGCCCACTCTGTGGGATATTATTCATTTTGTGCCACATCGTGCGTTGAACAGGTACCGATAGATAGCAAATGCAGAAAACAGCCCAAGGGCCGTACGTATTTTTTCTGGTAAAGTATGTTTAGAAAAGCGTGTGTATATAAAATAAAATGCAACCGTTTTGTTATAAATTCATGCAGTTAAACATGTGCGTCTTTTGTGCATTGTAAGGGGTACGAAGGGCCGCTTTAGAGGTTATGTTGCCTTGTTTCGTTTTGATTGTTGTTATTGTGATGTGCCAATTTTGCAAGTTGGTGCACATAGCTTTTTTCTTTTTGATTCTCGGGAAAGGCAACCCAGAGTTGCCGCTTTAAAGTTTGTAAAAAAAAAAATAGGCATACATATGTGTGCCCAAATTGGTTGGCGTTTGTGTTTTCTGTTGCCACAAATAATTTAGTTTATTTCGAGGTGCCAAGCTTAAAATTCTTTTGTTTTCATCGCAGAGCAAACAACGGTTGATAATTTAACGAAAAATGACAGATTCTATGAAATTCGGGCCAGAATGGTTGCGCAACATGTCGGCGGAACCTTCAAGCGCGAGTAACAATGTGGCAGGTGGTGGTGTAGGCAGCGGCGGTGCATCTGGGAGCGGCGGCGGCACAGCCAACAGCAGCTCCTATTCAGCACACAACAGTAACAGCGGCAGCACCGGTGGCAGCAGCAACAGCAACAGTGGCGGACTCACGCCGGCAGCTAGGAACATGTTCCCTGAATACCGTTATGGACGCGAAGAGATGCTGTCGCTCTTCGATCGGAGCTGTTCTCTACCCCAGATTTTGCCGACATTCAAGAAATTGTTTATAGACAAGGTGCAATATCCACTAGCCCTTACTCCTAGTTCAGAGGATGATGTTAACAGTCAAGCGCCGACCGCAAGCAGCGTAAGTAATTGTGGTTTTTGGGCACTGCACTCAGGATTATAATCTGCTAACGACGAATACCCTGTGTGCCCTTACAGTCGCGTCCCGCCTGGTTGCAGCGCTCAACAGGCGGATTTGGCACGGTTTCGCGAGGCGCCGGACGTGGTGGTGCCGTGGATCGAGGACGAATGCGTGGCAAATCCGTATACCATCCCATATTTCAAAGACCTAGTACTCTCTATGACGATGGATTACCGGGGGCATCGATGAAGGTAAGTTACGATATCTTTTTATTTTGCATTATTGTAAATTTATTGTGGGACCCTTGCAGCCCGAACGTAATTGGACTGAGCGCAATGGCACTGGCGACACTTCGACGCTGGGCGCAGCAGCTGGTGGCCTAGGCATGGATTGGAACGGAACCCCGAGTTCAAGTCCGCGGAAAGAGTTCTCCAGTCACCATCGGAACATGGAGAACTGGCGCAGGAATCGAAGCGAAGACGGTTCTGGTGATGGGCCTACGGGAAGTGGTGTGTCCGGCACCGATGGTTGGCGCAGCGGTGGTGGAAATGGCGGGTTTGCCAACAGTAATCATCGTTGGGGTAAGTGTCTTATTTTGAACAACATGGCTACCAACTTAATGTGAACCAAAGCATAAGCCACCCTTTAAATTTGCTTAATTATAGATGTGCATATATCGGGAATTTAGATAACCTTATCCCATTGTTTCAGGTCGGTCAACGAGTTGGCGTGACGAGGAACCGGTACAAGGGGCTGGCCTTGAAGTCTCTGGCTTTGTAGGCGGCGTTAATATACAGCGTTCCTTTTCGACAATTGGAACGGTCGGGCCAGAACGAAGTGGTGGCAATAATAAAATGGCGACTGGTGCACCTAGTGGACGCCAGATGGTCTCAAAGAACAACCAATCCTGGTCTAGTGCCAATGTTAGTGGTCCAGATGCCGAGGACAATTTGCCAGAATGGGCAATGGAGAATCCCTCCGAGGTGGGAGGCACCTTTGACGCCAGCGGTGCCTTCCACGGCGAGAGCGGCGATGATGAGGGCCATAAGATCGAAAATCAATCACGCAATCAATCCGATTCGAATGTGTTAGATGCTTCATCAAAGGAGGCGTCGGATGGTTTGGCGGCCACCGATGATGGCAACCCAAAAACATCGTTTGACGTCGAACTGAGCACTGCAGACACATCAAGCAACAGCCTGTCCGAGCCGCCTCATTCCGTTACTCCTAATAGCAACAAAGTGAAACCACCAGAGCATCATCCACCAAATATAGCCAGTGTCAATAAGGATTCAAGTGAGGCCATCAAAAAATCTGAGGAGACCAAATTGTCTGGTGGATTGCCCAGTGATGCACCAGCAGCCCGGCCTCGACCCACTACGCCAGAACTGGCAACTACCGCACACGCCGTTCGGAGGGCTGGCGTCCACAATGACATATCGGATCGTTTCAAAGATGTGGTTGTCGAAGTAGAGAAACTGCTGGACGATGAGCAGAAGCTACAAAATCAGAACGATTGCTTCTCCGATGGACCGCCCATAGTGCCGGTAACAGCGGGGGGCATTGGTGGCCGCTTTACCGAATTGCCGGTACTGTCAGCCATGAATATAAAACCAAATTCGGGTCTGGAACCGAGTCGTCAACAACCCCAGCATCCGGATGCCGCAGCCCCCAACTCGGTACTTGGCGAGCTTGGGCATCAATTGGCAATGCAACAACATCTGCATCAGCAACAACATATTAATCCAACGGTAGTGCTGCCTCCGCACGTAATGAATGCCAATCCGAATGATCTTTGGTTCTACCGTGATCCTCAATCAAATGTACAGGGGCCATTCAGTGCCATAGAAATGACCGAGTGGTATCGCGCTGGCTATTTCAATGAAAATCTTTCCGTGCGTCGCTTCTCCGACAGCCGATTCAGACCACTCGGCGAGCTGATAAAGCTCTGTCATGGCAACATGCCCTTCACGCACAGCCATCTGCTGCCCTCGCCCGTGGATCTGGATGCCATTCCGCTGACGCCGAATAAACCAATCCCGCTGTCGTTGAACGATCAGCAACCGCAGTTACCACATCCACGTAACGACGATCAACTTAAGGCCAATGTCACAGCCGCAGCAGACTCACTGGCCGATGGCTTAAAGGGACATGGCATGAATCACATGGATCTTTCCCACAACCTGACCTTGCGTTTCCAAATGATGCAGGAGCAATATATACAGCATCAGGAGTACCAGATACATGCTGAACTGTCGAAAAACGAGTGCTTTCAACGCATGACGGCAGGTGAACGGGAGGCTTTAGTGCGTCGAAAGGTGCAGACGCTTGTGTTACCCGAATATTTAAGCAGTCTCAGTGGCTTAGGTAACTCATTGGCGGCCCTAAATCCTGTCGCTTGTGGCCAACTAAACGATGCCATTGTGGAGCAAACAAAAAAGCAACAACAGCAGCAACTTTTTGCCGGAGGCAACGGCGATCAGCAGCAGCGTCAAGCTGGAAACTTTTTGGAGGCTGATGATTTCATACTGAAAACCCAAATGATGCATCAGCAAGCACAAGCTCAAGAACAAGGTCACCAGCAGGAGCCGGTGCCACAAATGCAGATGATGAGTGATGAGGCCAATAAGCTGAATATTATGAATGAATATAATTTACGGATGCTTCTGCGTGGCGGCCCTAGCGCCGGTAATTCCGCTGCTCCGCAGCCACAACCCAAACCGAATTCGAACGATTACATAAACGATTCACCACTGTTGAGTGCTCAGAGCCTTATGATGCCAATGTGGATGCCACAGCAGCCACAGCAACAACCACAGCCGCAGCCACAAAATTTGTTGGTTGCCCAGCAACAGCAACAACTCCAGGCCGGACAGCCGTGGTGTGCCCCAACGGGCCAACTAGTCGGCTTGCCCAATAAAGGCTTGGCGGGCACACTTTGGGATGTGTCTGCTTTAGAAGAGGAGCAAAATCAGCAGCTTTTGCAGCAAAAGCGACAGTTAAATATGAACGATAACAATTCAAATAATTTGGGCTTTGAGGCAGCTGCCCAAACTCGCAACAATCAACGTCAGCCGAAGGATGTGGCCGCTCTAATGGGCCAGCCTCAGGGCGCAATGCCGGACATTGAGCAGCAGCAGCATCAGGCGGGCTCCAATGCACGGAAGGAGGACCATGCACAGCAACAGAATAATCACTCCAAGCAGACGGTAAATAAACCACAACAACAAATCTCTGCACATAAGCAGCAGACAAAGCAGTCAGAGGTGAAGGTGAGCGAGGAGGAACGCCGACGCGAGCAGGCTGAGGAGAAGCGCCGTCTCAAAGAGGAGCGCAAGCGGCAGCAAATGGAGGAGGAGAAGCGTCGTGCCTTGCAAGCCGAGGAAGAACGCTACCGTCAGATGCAGGAGGAGAAGGAGCGTCAGCAGCAGATTCAGGCACAGCGCCGCAAGGCTTTGCTGGGCAATGCTCCAGGAGCGGGTAAGTCACGTCAAGAGGGAAGATTGTACAATCGTGTAAATCAAGGCTTAAAATCTTAAGGATATCAAAATCTGACGTAGTACAAACAACCAGTAATCTATCCAAATTTCATCAAGATCTGTCCGTTGTATGACTTGATTTTGTGATAAAAATGCATATAATGTAAAACTTATCATATTATGTAAATGAATAATTTTGATTTTGATATAACATTTCCAATTTAGTTCGTTAATTTTGGGGCTTTTTTGTTATGTTTTGTTTTGTTTCTTTAATTTTTGTTTTTGTTCACAGCACGCATTTAATTTCATGTCATTCTGAAAATCATGTGCTGCTCCTATTTAAAATTTATTTGTTTGAACGATTTTTATGTCTGGAAACACTGAAATAATGCATTGCAAACAGAAAGCAAAAATCAGACGGTTTTGCGGCCAGGATAAACAAATGATATAAGGCAGTTTTTCCATCGCACGGTTTCTGCTATTAACTGCTGAATTGGCTGAATTCAAAATAGGAAGAAGGTGATATCAGTAACATAAAGCTCTAATGCATACCGTCATCGCTTTTTCAGGCAACACCAGCACAACTCCTAAGTCGTCTGTTGGTTCCAAATCAGAATTGTCTTCGCGGTCGTCTTCTTCCATCGCGCCCTGGTCATTGCAGGCACCAAGCCCAAGCACCACCGGTCCAGGCTTGGCCGAGATACAAAAAGCGGAACGCCGCGAACGTCGCGCCGACCAGCAACGCCAACAGGAACAGCTGGATAAACAAATGCGGGCTGCAGCCGCCGCTGCTGATGCCAGCGATGCGCTCTTAAAATGGCAGGCATCTCCATCGCCGGCTCCAGTAATGAGTTTAGCCGAGATACAGGCCGAGGAAGCGAAGCGTCTAAGCTTGGAGCTTTTGGAGCAGCAGCGTCGTCGTGAGCTCGAGCAGCAGCAGCAGGCTGTGCTGAGCGCCAGTCTTGGCGTTGGTAGTGGATTATCAAACATCTGGAGCAATACCAAGGCGTGGACTACAACTGGTAATTCCGTTGTCTCGGCCCATATCACTGGCTTCTGGGATGAGCCATCCACTTTCGGCTCTCCCGCGGGTAGTGCCGCAGCTGTCGTCGCTGCCGGTTTACATGGGGCCCAGAAACCGCAGGCCAAGGGGGCTGTTTCCCCGGCCACACGCAACATACGCAAAAGCCAAACGGTGCCGACAATGCAGAACGCTTTGGCAAAGAACGCCGCCCCCTCCAAGGCTGTGGCTAGCGCTCAACCAGTGCAGCAGGACAAACAGGGGAAAGCGGCACCCAGCAAGCCGCCAAAGGCCGCCGATGACAAGAAGGCTAATGCTAAAGGCCAACAAGGAAATGACGCAGCCGCCAACAGTAAGGTTAGCGAATATGAAAACGAGTTCACTAGCTGGTGCATGAAGAGCCTGGCCAACATGTCGGCTAAAGTAGATGGTGAGTTGTGCAAGATAGGGATAGATGATACGATAATACACAAAGAAAGAATGAGAAGGAGCACTTTCGTGATTGCGTGTGTTCGAGCCTTACATTAAGACTAAATCAAATTAAACTGTGGCCGATGTCGGAACTAGCAAAAAATACTACTACTACTACTACGTACGACTATAGTATGTATACTTGTTCGTGATGGATTGCTTATTTGTATTGATTTAATTTACGATTTTGATATTGGCATAAACTTGTAAGTCCTTTTAAAGTCAACTGTCAAATATGACGGTGCTTGGAAATATTACATTATAAGTGGAGGAGCCAATACAACCGCTGTTAAGATAAGCCTAAAGAAACTATACCTTTAATCATATTATATTTAATTATGAATACTTTAAATTATTGCTTTTATTTTATCTTTTCAGTCCCTACTTTTGTAACCTTTCTTCAAGACCTTGAAGCACCCTACGAGGTGAAAGACTACGTTCGCATTTACCTGGGTGCGTATTTTATTTTATGTTTTGTTGCATAAACAATTACAAATAAAATGAACAAATTAAATAACCCAATTGCAGGTGAGGGCAAGGAGTCTTCTGACTTTGCTAAGCAATTTCTGGAACGCCGCAGCAAGTATAAAAATCTGCAGCGCGCACAAAACGCCCACAATGATGATATGTGCAAACCGGCTCCGGCCATAACTCCATCTGGTAACGACAATTCTGATAGCAAGGTAAGTTATTAGTTAAGAGGGTGTGGGGGGTTGCGAGTTCTATATAGATATTTTTAATATTTTTTCACAACCCGCAGAACAAGCAGAAGAAGGTCAAAAAGAACAAAATGACCAAGATGGACGCTCGAATTCTTGGCTTTTCCGTTACTGCTGCTGAAGGGCGCATAAATGTCGGTGTTCGGGACTATGGCGATGGACCGTAACCACAACTGTTACAAAGAACAAGATAAACTTGAATTGAGATGCAGTTCAACCCGAAATTAAAACTGTTATTAATAAAACGCGTATATATACGCTGAATTGTATTTTCAAAACCTCGACAAAGTTCTCCTTACTCTTACTCTATTCTCGTCTCTAGAGGGGCAACAGTTGAACTAATTTCGTAAAGGGACTCTTATAAACATGAGCTTGAACAAAGCAAGAGACAACAATGACATCAACGCTGAGTCAAAGGTGTTTGGCAATTGTTGCCAATGAATACATCGGGGAGGCACGTCCAACTTATAGGTGTTGTTGCCACTACTCGTGAAATCTTTGAAATTAATTAGTGGTGTTTTGTTGTTAGACTGCCTTCTCGCGGGTGCGCACAAAGGACGGTGATATGTTGGCATCTCATTCACAATAAATAGGTAGTACTTGTATTTAGATATTTTTAGCATATGTACACCGATTGCCAATTTGGACGAGTTTAACCAACTTCTGATTGGGAAATCCCATAGGGGTTTTGAGCTCTAACATAATTGTCAGCCCGTTTCATTGCAATGCAAACCCAAACTTGCTCTGCATGTTCCCCACCTAACTACAAGTAGAGAGTGGGCAGGTTTTCCATGCCTTAAGGTTAATGGGTGTTTCAAGACATTCATATGTATAGTATTTAAAGGCAGAAGGAGCTAAATATGTACATATGTAGAATTCGCACGGTTATTTTTACAAAAATTAATAAAATTCTACCTTTTACCTACCTTCTTTTTTCTATGAGTTACTAAGAAGGAGTGAAATTTATTTTGGATATTATTATTTCAATGATTTTTTGTTTGTTTTTAGATGTTTTCGTTATTAGGTCAGCGGTTTTCTGTAAAACATATTTGATGTTTTATTTTGTGGTAGCAAAATAAATTGATTTTCAGGAGCTCCGACCCGTGATAGGGCAACATACAGTAAAACATTGCTTTCGTATGTCGATCCCTACTAATTCGAAGGCTTGGCCTTGGGACTACCGGAAATTGAAGCCATATAAATGATCATCGGGATCTTCGTTATATGAGCTAGTTGACCAGTTGCTGGGCCGTTGATAATAGTTGCTACACTTAAATTGTCCTGCAATTCCTTAATAAGCAGCCTCGTCCCATTGCACATGCTTAGAAGGCTTTAATTTCTCAAAAGCATGATTGCAATTCCGCCTCAATTCATGTGGCGGCAGTCCAGAATGGCTGGGGGCTTTTGAATAATATTGCCTTAATATTTAAAGTGACAATGTTTCGAGGATGATTATGAACTAACAGCATGCTATTCAGGAGTTTTTTAAGGTAATTTTTTCACACCTTTGGTTACATTATTGGCGTTTCAGTAAGGATTCCATTCTTTTTTGCAAATATAATATAGCCCATGTTCACCGTCGATAGTGTACCTTCCCAGCAGTGAAAAAATCCATTACATCGGTCCAGTAGATTCGGAGCCTTTTCAATTCAAACAAACAATCAAATCATTCCTCTTTATAATATTAGTATAGATATATGTACATATGTATATAGAACATTATTAGAATAATGGGACAAATCGATATAACTATGACCGTCTGCTCGTTTGTATGAGCATCAAGAACTTTTAAGCCAGATCAGGTAGGGACATCATACTGAGCGTATAGATTTGTCTCATCCATCGACAGGGCAATGTTATTATAAACTCTATACATACATATTATGTATGTCTTCTTTCTTTTTACGGCTGCTATTGGAACGAACTTTTTAAAAATAATTTGCATTGAAATAAATTGTATGTTTATATTGTTACAATAGTTCTTATTTAAGAGTTTTTTGTGTGGACTATCTATTATAACTGTCATAGGAAAAATCGGTGAAAACATTACTCTCACGAACTAATTTGCTTATCTGAAAGTAGCGTCCAAAATACATAATTCTATGCATCAAATTATGTGCCCTATGCCATACATAGGAGGAATCGGTGCAAAAATAACTCCTGTTATCCAGAACTTTTATGTTTTATGGTCCAGACTTGGCATTTATGGCTTAGCGTTCACTGTATTCTACGGTTTCATGGAATTCTATATCTTATAGACTCCATAAAAATCATTATTTGGGCGCGGTTTACCAGTTTTAAATCCAAAATGTTGCCCAATTTTGTCCTCCTGTTTGTTTCATTTTAATACGATGCGAGATATTGAAAATTAATGCACTAATTCACACGCTCTACCAACCAGCTGTCGTTTTGGTTCAAGTCCGTACTGCATCAGAAGTGTAGACACAAACCCGTTGCATATTTAGGCAGCTGAAGGTATCTTTTTACCTACCTATTTCTACTTTATTATTACAGAAAACTCTATTTCAATAAATTTAAGAGACACGCGCGCCGACTCCGACATTTCAGTACTATTCATGAATATATTCGTTTGGCCGCCCGTCGGCCTGCACTTTCTCTCGAAGGAACTTCTCACGTTTTTTTTTTTTTTTCTTTGGGTTAACTAACATTTCAATATATTTTATGCTTCCATAATTTTTTGAATTTTGTTTTTATTGTTCATTTACATTTATTAAGTTCCTTTTTATATCTGAAGTCCAAACAAATAAGAACTCAAAAAATCATTGTAGGCTTGCCTTAGCCAATCAAAATATGTTCAAAATAAATATTCTCAATACTAATTGTTGTATTGTTAAATGATAAAATGTAAATAGTCGAATGAATGCAGTTCCCTTTTTGAAACCAGATACAAATAGAAAAAACCTAGCTTGTTCATATACAAACATGGGCAAGCAGATCATAAAAGTTAGAACACGCACAAGTGAGTGCAAGAGTGTGCAGGTCAAAGGCAGAAACAACCAATAGGAAATTCAATCCACAACCAAAAAAGAGCAGGAATTATATACCAAATTTAAATTAAAGGGAACTGCAGAAGGAGAGAGTAGATGTAGAAGATAGAAAATATGTGTAGATCTTGAGTAACAATTGTTTATAAAATATTATTTGAATTCAAACGTTTAGCTTGTTTATTTAAGGTCTTAACAAGATATGTTAAGAAAACTTGTATTTATGATTTTCACTATATGCCATTTTAATCGGCTATTATATCATACTTACTTACATATAGGTGCCATAACAATGATTGGTTCAACAAAGTTTTTATACTTGAGTGACTGTAAGCTGGAAAAAGGAAAAATGCACGAAATATTTTAAGATGTTACATAAAAGTTGCAATCAAAAAACTAGGATGCAGATATTTCAATTTCCAAAATAGGATGCTAAGCCTTAAGGGTGTTAATTAGATAGTGGCTTGTTTAGATCTGAATATAAGGCGTAGTATATGTTTAAAATTTGTACTGAGGATGTGTTTTTGAAACAGGTTAGTTCACATAAAATGATCGACTGCGTTAAAAAAAATTGCTAAAGTTGAACTGTGAATTTAAGTCTCTTTAAATTGCTGAAAACAGCGGAAAATCATTTACATATTAGGTACTTTGATGCGCGTATAATAACTTGCCACTCGTCCCGGCCTGCCATTGAAAAATCTTCATTGCATACTTTTCAGCGCCAACAATGTTAAAGGTTCGAGTCCAGGCAGTGCTTGAAAACAAGTTGGACAAAATATTCAAAATTCTTTCATATAATTGAGGATGATATACAGAATGAGCTTCAGTTGGGCTTCCTTTCAAGGTGAGAATATTTTTTGCAAATATTCGTGTCAAACTTTTATGCTATACTTTATACTTTCTTTCAATAAAGAAACTTGAAGATATTGTTTGGTAAATATAGAGATATTTCATGTAAGAACTAAATATTGTGTTTTTGTTACCATATTGACTGATAAAAGCTTCTTAAAATATTAATAAAGGAGATAGAGCTAGAAACCTAAGAACACAACTCGACTAGCTAATACATACTCGTATATGTTAACAGGAAAAAACCAACAGCATCATTTTTGTGTAAATGATTTCTAGCAATTCTATGCTATATCATAACTGTTTAAAAATTGTTGGCAAACTTTCTTAAGGGTTCAGGTTTGCATTCGCTCAGCTACATAGTCATAGAACTACATTATTGTTATTTTTTTTAATTATTTGGTAAAACAACAAACTCAACCATTCCATGCTTCGCAAATAGAATAAATTATTAGTTTTTTTCTATTGTCTTGTTTTTTTTTTTTTTTGTTTATCCAAAGCGTGAATTGTGTGTGGTATTATTTTAGAAACTCGTTCAAAATATATTTATAACCTGAATCAAGTTTGGTTTCAATTGATGTTGTAAGACATGAATTTTGTTGAACTAATTGAAATGCTTGGAATTTTGAACTGTGCTGCCTTAACTAGGAACTTTTAATATGGAAGCCCGATGGTAATACAATGATGTCTAGCTAAAGTATGCAAAATTATGCAAATCTGTTGGCAAAATAGGCATATTGTAAGGCCAAACATTTTCAATTTGAAGAAAATTAGTTGACTATATAAAATAGATGCCGTTTCCGTATTTCGTTTTAAAGTTTATGAGGAGCCTAAAACATTTGTAGTGTTAAAATAATCAAGCTAAGAAGTAATGTTTGTTTGCGTCGAGGCTACAATATTTCCTTCCCTGTGGCTTGCGACATAAAGCTTATTCGTTTATGGGACACGAATAATATACCCGACTGTGACCAAAGGATTTACTATATAATTTCGTATTATATTTTTAGGCTACGAGTTTCACCGACTCACGATTAAAGCAACACCATAAAATCTAAAACAAACTTGTCACCATACAGTTAGTTTGCAAAAAAAAATTGATAATGCTGATCCTACAATATTGTTGAGATGCTTTCCTGTGGGCGTTACTAGCTAACATACCACAATATTATTTGGGCCCTTGCATTGTTCAGAGAAGGATGCATAAATCTGAAGCCTGTGCTATCATTTCGAAAAAAGTAACAATTGACAGGACTCCGCTTGTATCTTTTGTTATGTAACACGAAGAATGAAATACTAATAAGTGATATAGGTTTGGGCATTTAAATGATCTGCATCTGGTAGTTAAGCTTTCTGCTGGATCGCTGGATGGATCAGGGGAAATTGAACTGGAGCGCTATTTAGCGATTGAGGTTATTTTTGGTAGGGAAGGCAGTATTGTTTGGAGAAACCTTGCAGATCCTTTAACAACATATCTTCTTCTTTGCTACTTGTGTTTCGATTCGGGACTGTGTTTTGCCGTCGGCATGCGTAGTGCGTATTGCGTAATGCGTATTGCGACCGCCCACCAACGGCAATACGAGTATCTTCCGACGGATCTGCCATAACTCGACCCAACGCGGATGCACACTGAAGGCCGCCACCATGCGTACACATCTCAATGCCAGCCCACCTGCTCGTAATGCCCATCTCCTTTCCGTGAAAGGAAAACAGGGACACCACAAGCCGATAAGGCGCCGACTATGGTTAGGGATGGGGGTGGTAGGGCGTGCGCTAAACGAAGGCGTTTTGAATTTTGCCTTACGCTGTTTTGCGTTTGCGCTCCACGACCAAATTTATAGTAGTAGTCGTAGTTGTTGTTGCTGTTATATTTGTATTCGTGTTTATATACAAATTGTGTATCTGCCAACGAGCTGGAAAACGAAAACGCAAACGCGTTGCTGCCTCTGCCACTGCCAGTGCCACAGCCACTGCCACTGCCTCTGAAAGGGACGCACAGCAGGCAGGCGACAATGGTGGCCCAGTTGGAAATGCGCCACAGACAAGAGTCAAGCCTTCAGCAAACAGAGCCGAGCAGAGCCAGTGGCCAACTAATTGTGAATGTTGGCCAAATGTCAAATATGACGAGGTCGCTAATATTTTCCATCGGGCAACTTCTGCTGCCGTTTCTGACGCTGCTGCTGCTGCCGCTGCTGTTGCTGCTGCTGCTGCGACAGCCCTGAGGCTGTTGAAATACACAGTAAGGGAGGAATTTACAATAATGGCCATAGCTATAGCTTTGCTGCCATTCCCATTCCCATTCCCACTCCCATTTCCATGACGAGGTGACGTCGAGTTGTGGTGGCGCCTTTGTTATTGCTGTTGTTGCTGTTGTTATTTGGTCTTTGTCGAGTACACTCGAACACTCGAACTGTATACATTGCGCAATCCAATAAACAAATTAACAACTTTTGTCCTTTTCCACTCGAATAGCAAATAATACAACAAAAGTTGTGTGCATTCACAGCTTTAACTTGACAAAAAAAAAAAAAAAAAAAAAATAGAAGAAGTACATATACAACAACAACAACAACAACAGCCCGTGCCAACCGATACAAACAGTAACTAGTGGCAAGCAGGAGCTGTGGCCGCCGCTTGGAACGGGCTGTTGCTCGTTCTGGTAATGGTAGCGGTAGCGGTAACGGTAACGGACCATGGAGCGCCGAAGGCTTCAATAATTGACATGCCCATGCCTGCCTGCAATTTGCGACTTTCATTTGCTGGCGCCCTTTGTTCGATAGAACTCACTCGAAAATAATTTGCAGTAATGATTATCGGCTGCGATGTGCAAATATACATATATACATACATACATACATATACATATACATATACATATGTATGTACTTATGTATGCACGCAGCATATGGAGCATAGGAGTTTAATACGGATTTGCGAATGTGATGTGTGAATGCGTTTGTGCGTGCGAACATTTCATCCGTCGCTCTGTAAGCCGATCTACTTGTACATACAAGTATGTATGTATGTATGTGTATACATATATGTGTATGTACTTGTATGCGTGCATGTACCTGCACTCATCCAGAATCAACGCGTGGCCCATTCTTTTGTTCCATTCGATTAAGGCATCACGACATTTTATACTTGTAGTTCATCCTCAATCGGTTGGCTTTATTAAAGCGCCCCCACCATAGAGGGACTTTAATCGGCGGCTTCTACAGCTCATACGATACGTATGTATGTATGTACATATCTCTTAAAGCAAAGTCTGTAAGAGATAGTCCATCTTTTGATAGCATTTGTCGATTCGGAACCAACACTCGTAAAACTATCCTAATTATACGTAGTATAAGAAACAATTAGCAATTTAATATTCCTTATTTTAAACACAACTACTGTGTTCTGTAAATATATTTATTTATTTACTTATTTATGACAATAAACATAGGAAATATATAAAAATTATAAAAAGCATCCTATAAGCTAGAAGAGCCCAAGAAGGAGAAATCTAATCAAATTACAATAATATCTAATTCACGCCTCCGACCCGGTGGGGGAAATATTTATTATTTTTGTAAATAAGTTTATAGTTTTAAATAACTTGCGATTGTATTCGAGTTGGGAAGAATATTAACACTTCGTATGTCTGAGATGCATATCTGCAACATATCGCTTAAAATCAATTATTTTGCAATGTATGCGGGAAATTTGCAAAGTTTCTATTTAATGTAGTTCTACACATTGTATTTTAAGTATATTTGATTTGGTTACACTGATATAACGTAGTGAATTGAAATTATGATCACTTTTGGCGCCAATTTTGTGATTCGTGGGATGCAAGCAAATTAGACGATTTTTGTATTAAATTTTTTTTAAATATATAAAGTACAACGAAAAATGCGATAAATATGGGGTCGCATTAATAAATAAAGCTGCAATAAAATGAATAATTTGTTTTTAAAATTTTCATTTACAGACATTTTTTGACCCCAGAAACAACTTTAATGTAAAAATAAAAAACATCGTTTTTTGTAAAAAAAATATACAAAATCAAAAAATTTCAAAGCACTTAAAAAGAACGTATATTTTTATTTTGCCTTTTCTATAAATGGGAAAACCGCATTGAAATCAGAAAAAAAAAGTCATACGAACGGTTAAAAACGGAATAATAATTGTACTTAACAGTATCAAGCAAAATCAACTTTATCAAAAAAAAAGGGGAAGAAAACTCTTCTCTGTATAATTTCCTTGTGTGGTGGCTACTACTACTTAAGGAGGCATTGGGTAACCCCATCCCTGCTATCTTTATCCCGATAAAGAGAGTCAGCGTACTTAGATATGCTTATATCACTTGGGCTTACTCGGGTGATATGGGCTATGTTTCGGATTCACGGGCTTAATAATTCAATTACTGAATTGAGGTTGGCCCCCTTGGTCCCCCTTTACACACTTCTATCCCTCGTGAGAAATGTGAGATTGGGAGCTAAACTGGTCGGACTGGACATATGTATTATCTGTGTCTTATTTGACAGTTTTTCTTAAAAATTCATGTGACTGAGGGAGGGCATAACAAATATTAAGAGTGAGTAATTGCAGTAAAAAGTGCAACTATTTTAAAGTTTCCCCTATATGTTGATTGTTCTTGAATGTGCATAACATACTTGTATTTTCTTGATTTATCTAAACAGTCTTATGTTGCTCAAATGCGGCTTATGCCATAAAATATGCTCCAAAACATGCTTAAATTGATTGGATTGTGTTTTCAAATTCGGTTGAATCTCAATTAGGATGTATTTTTTACTTCAATCCCTTACGCTCTGCATAATTTGAGAATGAATGCAGTTTCATGGTTTTTATACCCTTGACATCGACACTTACCTAGCCATTGAGCAAGCTTTATGGGAGCTATCGAGCACCTTATATGGGGGTCTAAGTTTCGTAGCAAATTCAAGACCTTATGATAAAAAACTATCGATAAAATAGAAGTGTTTTTTACGTTTTTTTTTCTTTCAGATAAGTGAGGGCATTTGTATGGAATAGCTTTAGTTTCACTTTTATCGATTCTTCGTTCTTACTAAGCAGCTGCCTTGTCAACAAATTCTATTCCAAAAACATAACTTCTGGCAGAAAGTTTGTTTTGACAAGCCGCACGTTTCTGGGACAACTAAACACATCCCAACCACACAGTATTATAAAAGGACTATAGTATGTGGATTAGAGATAGGCAAGGGCGTAGGTAGCTTTTACCAAAGGGGCCAAAAAATTAAAATTTTGATTAAATAATGCACGATGCATTTAAAAAATAACTTATGCATATCATCAATGAAAAAACTTCAACAAATCCAACTCAGATCCATTTTAAGGCGAAACAATGCGTCATAATAATGAACGTGTGGTCGACTATATGGCAAAATATATTTTTTATATTTTTTATATTTTTTTTTATATTTTATATTTTTTAATGCTTACTTGTAGTATCAAGATTTCTAATTGTGAAAACGTTGTGCGGCCTTTTATTACAATTTGTAAATATTTATTTATATTCTGCTTCATGGCTTACATTAAATGCCATTTTAAATGATAGGAACAATCGCTAGACTGGCTTTCTTTTAACGAAATGACATGTTCTTTCATTATGCAAAAAAATGCTTAACTTCTATATACAAATTAAATTCTATAATTCTATAATTTTAAAAACAAATACCCATTTCGTCTTCCATTAACTGTTTGTCTTCTGTCTACTTATATGGATTAATATTATTCCCAACAGTTCCCAAATAAATGACTTATGTGTGAAGAATTCCAGAAGCCATTAAACATAAACTGAAGATGAAATGCAACTTATATGGAGGAATTGATTTCTGCATGTGAGTGTCTAAGGAAATAGTATCTATATACTTGTATGTATATATCTAGTAAGATCCTTAGGCAGCCCACATATTTGCAATGAAGAAGTTTTTTTCTGTATAGCATCATCATGATTATTGTTATTCCCATTTTAACATCATTTATTTAGTTCTATTAGTGTCGTCCCCGGCCGGCCACTTTGAAATGCAATTCAACACTTTAACACCTTCCTTTGGCTCTCCACACTCTGCCAGCCGACAAATTGTAGGGCATGCGACGGCAGTCTGGTGCTATTTATTTGCATATGCCAGAATTTTATGTTAAAAAGGCGGGCATAATGAAATTACAACGACAACAAAGTGTGTCCCCATGGAAGCAGGCGGGCAGGAAGACAGGAAGGGCTGGGATGGCCAATATTTTCATGCAGTCCACAATATTGGCATATCACGGGAAACAGAGGGAGACCAGACTAGAGATGTATGGCTATCGAGTAATGGATGTTGCGAAAGAAAGAATTGCTCGCCTCCATAACCCCGTCCCTCTCCTTTCTCCCTTCTCCTTATTCATGCTCATGGCCAAAGAAGCTAATGAATCGTATCATTGGCTAAGCGAAAACGTTTTATTTGTTGGTAAATCTCATTGAATGCTCTAATTGAGTTATACGCATAGAATTGAGAGCTCGAGCTAGCGGCCGAGCAGGGATCAGGGAGCATTGAATGCTCGTGAAAAGCACCCGGCGATGGTGATGGCGATGGCGATGGTGATGCTGCTGGCGATGGCTCTGGCTCTGGCGATGGTGACTGAGACGGTGACGGTGACGGTGACAGATGTTGGCAGAGGCTTCGGTGAACAGCAGAGACTCTCTTGAAACCAGATACCTGCGAATTATCTGATTTAGCTGGTTACATGAATTCACTTTGGGCACACACGGAACAGGGACAGGGACAGGGACAGGGACTGGCAATTTATAGAGGAGGGTTCTGCTGCCGCAATGATGCTGCTGCAATGCCATTTATGTTGGCAGTCAACACGCAGAAAATCAGCCCCGAGTCCTCCCCCGTCGCCCTAATTTTTCGCACTTAAGAGCAAACAGAGCACTTGACGCCCGTCCTACTACTACCCGTTTCCCATCCGCTCCTGCGTACGTTTATTACACTTACGTACATTTATATTCAATTAATGGTTTCAAATGAAACACCGTTTTTTATATTTTATTTTTTGTACTTATATTCCTTTCGGGCCTCGGGACCAGCCATAGTGGCGGCTGCGACCCACTCTATACAATTCAATGATTGTTCTTTTGCATTGTTATCAATGACAGATATCGGCAGTGAGTCGAGCTAGCTAGTGAATGAAATCATTGAGTAGCTGGGCTATTCCTACATCTTTAGGGAATCCAAACTACATATAGGAAATATAGGTAAGTTCACAGTCCACAGCCATCCCAGCCAAACCAAGTCCAATGGGTCATCGGTGTGGCTGCATATATACGCTTTTTTATTTAGAATTAGGATTCAAGCACACAACCAAAAATGAAAATACAACACATTTGTAAAGCTAATACCAATAAAAAAGAGCAAACAAATAAATAAAAACTTAAATTTATATGTACATATATAAATAAAATGTATTGTGTTATAAAGTAAAATAGAGCAAATAAGAATAAGATTTAATGAAATATATATATTGGCATCGATGTTAATGTTTAATGACTTGTAACGCTAGGATAGAGATCTCAAATAAATAAATACCTATACAGTACTAATATATTTAAAAAAAAACCACTAATGCCACTAATAATATTATTTTTATATTCAACTGAACTGATTTGCTTACAAAACTAGGGCCGATCTAGAAATAGTGCAATGGTTATAAAGGTGAGTTCTAGATATATTCAATTCCAAAACTATATATACATACGTGTATATATAAGTTGCGAAGAGCATAACTAAGTACTACATTGAAAACTTCCTTATCCTCCTCTTATCCGGACACTCTATTCGGCGGACACTAAAACATTCCGACCGTGAGTGTCCGCCCAGGAGAGTTTTTACTGTACCAGAAGGGTGAACGGGACAGAAGGCGGCGGGCAGGCCCATTACAATGATACAGTTTATATAGTTTATTCATTATTTATTAATCAGCATGGCGAGACGAATCGACATCTCTGTCTGTCTGCCAAGAATTACAGAAGTTATGGATATGGAACCATATAATAGCGGGCCAGTGCGGGGGATGTATCTAAAATAGGAGACCCCGGCAACCAGGTTTGGTTTCTCCAGACAGACGGACGGGCAAGTCTATATCGACTCGTCTTGTCATACTAATCAAGAATATATATGCTTTGGGGGGGTCTGTCACGCCTCCTTTTGTTCGCACAAAGTTAGTAGCCTTTTTAACATTTTGCTTCTCCACTCGATGAACAAATAAAACGGATACCATTTAGAAAACTGCAATTAAAATCTAAATCGAAATGAATTCAATGTCTTTATAAAGATTCCTATCCTTCATACTATATACAAATATGTATAGCTAATTAAGAATTGGATTCCATCTCAAGTCTATTTTAGCGAGCTCTTTATTTATGATCCTTTGTTTGTGGTACATAAAAGAGCAATGATTATTACATTCCTGCCCCGAATTCGATCTATTGTACTATGGAAGTCTTTTGCTAATGGGACAGATTGGAACACATCATTACAATTCTTCTAACTGAGTAAATTAATCAATTTCCACATGATTTTATTTTTTCGAATTTAAATACTTGTATTAATAGTACAATTTCCAGGCGATGGTGAATGGAAAATCGGTTGGGATTCAGTTCACACGAGTTTGCGAATTGCACGTTAGATCGAAATATTGCTTCAAAAATGCTACGAGTATTGGCTTTGAAGATAGTGAAGCAGAGCTTATTCTGAGTTCTTGTAATACTTTTTGGCACGCATCGATGCTGAAAGGCAACAATACAATTATGGTTGATGCTACAGCCTTTATGGTGAGGCAAGGGGAGAAGCTGAAAGAGGCGATTGAATACCGTATCTAGAAGTTTGTTTTTTCTTCTTCTTTTTTCCCCCTGACTCGCCGTTGCCTAAGGAACTCAGTTGTACGGCCTTACGAATTTAATGCGCGCAAATTGTTCGAAAATCACCAATCCCCAAGGAGTTGTCTCATTCAAAACAGGCGTAAGATGAGCAGACGGGATGATGATGGGGATGCGAGCGGAGAGAACGGAGTTGGGGGGGGTGGAGGAAAGGGTAGTCATCATAGTTAACTTGCTCATTTGTTCTGTTCTGTTCTGTTCTGTTCTGCTCTGTTCTTTTTAATGCTGGCTACGACGAACGCGAAAAAGAAAGAAAGAGGAAGAAAAGTGCAAAACTTGCCGACGGGAAATTGTTAAACGGTATTTAAACATAACAAGCAGCATGGGGACCGGCTAATCCCATGGCACACGCACACGCACACAACAGGAAGCAACCACAAAATTTGTTATTTCAACAGCAACAACAGGAGTAACAACAAGAGCAACAACGCCAGCCATGCAAGGATAACACCAACAATAAGGCGTATCAGCGCAGCACGACAAAAGGGGACACTAATGAAATAAAATTTGACGCGGGCGCAGGGTGTGTGGGTGTGTGTGCGAGTGTGTGAGTTCGAGCATGTCTAGCCTGGTCCAGCATGGTCTGGCCCAAACGGAACGGAACGGAACTATAGTCCTGTGAGAGGACTTTGAAAGAGTCTTCAAGGCAATGATGCCAATGCACACATATGTATGTCTTCATGGCACCAAGAGCCGACAAAACTGATAATTGTAATGGACACAGAGTCTGTTTGTGTGCAGAAGGATGCAACGACAACGACAACAACAACAACAACAACAACAAAAGAAAGAAAAAGTCCTTGCGCATAAGCATAATTATTATTATTGTTGTTATTAAGCCAGTGGTTCAGTGGTTGCCCGGTATGCCGAGTAAAACATAATCCGTTTACACATAATAACAAGGTCCATGGGGAGGAAGCCGCACAGAAGCCCGCTGTGAGTAAGATATTAAAAGAAGAGTACTGGAGGTGCGGCACACAGACTGAGGCCCGTCCAGCACACACCCCCTCCCCCCATCCCGCTCACGCACACGTACTTGTATTTTGTGCCGATTATGGAGCAATGCTCGTCTGACGCATTGACTTCTCATCCAATTCGCTTTTAATCCCCCTCCTTTCCATCCAGAGCTCTGAATGCCGAATGTTGCGTGTTGAGTGCCGTCAAGCCTCACCCAAAACTCACCACTCACCACCCCCGCTTGCACCTGCACTCCCACTCCCACTCCCTCTCCCAACCCCGCCTAACTTCACCTCGTCCGTCTATCTCTCTCACACTCGCTACGTCTATTGCGTCTGTTTGTGTTGCCAATAATAACAAGTTGTGTACTATATGAGCGTATCTATTTGATTCATTTTCGATACAATGCAGCGAAGTAAAACAGATATAGATATACTCACCGATTCACCGATTAACTCTGGCTGACAATATGGAAAAGGAAACGGGCGGTGCTGGTGCTGGTGTTGGTCGTGGTCGTGGTGGTGTTAATGGTGGTGGTGCACAGATGATGGTTGATGAACAGAAATCTATTGAATATTGCAGCTTAAATGCGCTCTGATCGCTATTGACTTCATGGCTGCTCACACACTTAAAGAGATTCATTTGAGCCCGATGCTGGGCCGGAGATAACGGCGAGCATTGAATGGACTATCGGACGATCCGTTTGTGGTGTCGATTGGCACGCCTCGACGATGACTTCGAACATTCAATGGCAGACAGAGCCACAGACTCGAATTCAAACTCAAACTCAAATACAAATACAAACACAAGCAGAAACTTGGTCTCAGACTCCTCCGTGACCTTGCATTGTCTTATCATTGGCCCGCATCTGTGGGATAACTCGATTCTTTGGCCGAAAATGTGTGAAGAACGAAAAATTAAACCGGTATCTGTAGCCACAAATCGACGATTTTTGGCTGAATAGGAATGCAGGTGTTGGTGGTGGCCGTGGTGTTGCATTCATCGCGATTAAAAGACATTTGCTGCTCTTCAACAATGGCTTAGGCACTCCGTAGGTGTTAAAATGTGTGAAAACAATTAAGCGTTTAAGGATGTGTGCTGGCCAATCAAACCGCCCTATGGAGGTCTCTCAAGGAACAATACCAGAATATCGTATTATGTTCAAAGAATTTGTCTTTCAATTTGAAAAATGGCAAGCACTTTGTACAGATGATTCAATTCGATTAGCTTTCGCAATAAAAAGAATAGACTCTCAACTAATTAATAAATAGGGCTCAAATGTGTTCACAAATTTATTTTTGAAAAGGCACGACAGGTATGAATAACCAAGATATGCCTAGGTTTTGAATTTTTGTAAAATACACACACTAAATAATTGTATATTTTGGCCCCTCTCTCAACCAAAGAAATAAGCCACTCATTTTTAGTTATAATGCTTTTTAGGCTTAGGCCTATCTTTTTATGAAGAAAATTGTAAACAAATTTAATGTTAGGGTCCCCCCGAACGGCGGATTAGCTGCGGAATTTTTAAGCTTTAGTCAACCCGTTTCTTATCGAAAACAGGAAGAATCTCGGACCACATGTTTTACAAATATGATCCTATTTTGTTGAAACTTTGCACCGAGGTTTCTTTTTGACAGACACTAATACACTCGTATATTATGCATACTATAATCAGTAAATGGTCAAAAACATATCACAATTAGAGCACAGCTATCGTAGCTTTGTGTGATTTTAAAACTGTTCTTGTATCCAAAACTTATATCTACACATATGGGAACCAAGTTTCAAGTTGATTGTTTTGCATCACTTAGGGGAATGGTGATCATCGATAATCAAATGCGAAATTAGTAAAAATGTTTTCTAATGAATAACTAAATAAATACGGAAACAGTTATAGTATAGTTCCCGACCAACCATGGAGGAATGAAGTTTTGTTGTAAAAGACAGCGCAGACGATGATAATTTTTTAGCTGCCCCCTTCCAACGCCCTTGAAGCTGGGTGGATATTAAAAAAATTCAAATGATTAAGCAGTTAAGTTGTTTAAAAGTGGTTTTAAATATTATTAGTTAGAGTTAGAAATCGAATGTAGAACTTTCACATATTGCTGCAATCCATGTCCATAATAAAAAGAAGCACGTTATAAGCTTTTATTTAAAGAACTAAAGGTTTATGAACGGAAAAGATTATGAGCAGTACAAAATTTAAGCTCGCTTAAACCGATTTGCTGGTACTTACTTATACTTAGTGTATGGCGATATTCACTATCAATTCGTTTATTAGGCATAAAGATATATACATATTTTTGAAACTGCAACTAAGAAAGAAGATCTTTGCCAAAGGATCCAAACATATCGAATCAACAGGTTTTTCGTGAACATTATATGAACCAACATAATAATTATATACGCATAAATTATATATGTAAAACCAGATAGAGCGCTACAGTCGAGCAAGCCCGACAATAAAATACCCTGTACTCTCCACAAAAAAGAAAAATTAAAAAATTAAATTAATTTATGAATTAATTTAATTAAATATAAATATCGAAAAAAAACTCGAACTCGTACTTTCTCGGACTTAGGAGAATCTGGATACCAAGCTTGGTTATTCTAGCTTTTATAGTTTCTGAGAAGCTTGCGTTCATACAGACAGACAGACGGACATCCTGATCAGGAATATATATACTTTGATATAAATATATTGATCCCATCCCTGGAATACATGCATATGTAGGTACTCATACACACATACACACACACACATACATACATACATACACACATACATACATACACACATACATATGTAGATATGAATGTGTATGTATACTGTTGACGCCCTGCATTTACACGTTAATTGCAGCCAAAACGACACATAAGTGGCTTTCCTTTGGCTTCCGGTTCCTCGTTTCCCCAGAAGTGTCTCAAGATCGTAGTATTCCTACCTTGCTCGTACCTACGAGTATGTGTGCCATTGTTTTGCAACTCTCAAATATTTTCGAAAGAAAAATAGGCACTCAAGACTAAGTGCTGAAAACAAATAATAATAATGATAAGAGAAAAATTCTTAGCCATAGCTATTGCCATTGCCATTGCCATTGCCGAACGCTGTTGTATGTTAATGCGAAAATATGGTTGTGGCCCTAGGTAAACAAAGGACCGTGCAGCAAAACGGATTAATTCCAAATTCTTAATCGCATTGTTGGCAATCGGCTTCCGAAATATTTTCCTCTGCTGGCTGGCAGCGTTGTCTTTGTTTCGTTTCAAGTGTGTGTTTCTTTATTGTAGTGGCAGAGACGAAGCGGACGAAGAAGGTGTAATGTTTGTCCAAGAGTCGACAAGATTAGGATTTTCCCAAAAGTAAGGTTGAGTTTGATTCATCAATTTTGACCATTTGCACACCTAAGTCGCTTTAATGCATTCCTCGTCTTGGCCACAAAGTTGTTTGACTTCAATTTCCAGAACTTGATGTCTGAAGATTCTTGAAAATGCACAATTCTTGAACGACATAAAGAAGAAGCTCTTTTAACAATGGTAAGGTAGAAGTATGTGTCGTTAAACATAATGCTGGTTTTACAAATTTCAACAACTTAATGGGACTTTCTGGCAATTGCTACGCACAGGATTAAAATGTAATGCTTCGATTCCTCAAACAAATTAATAATTAATCTGCTTAGAAATAAAGGTTATATTTCTGAATCTTTTCGAAAAGTAATGAAGGGGCTCGACCATTAAAAATGTTCTCTACTTTTTAAGTGAGCATTTTCAATTAATGCTGCTCATACTTTTCGGGTTCAATTTTCGGACTTGCTTTAAAATGCATCTTTGGAAAATTTCAGACATCTAATCAGGACATTTATGTAGAATGTTATTTTTCAAGCCAAACAAGCAATGTAATAGTTGTTCTCCAAATTCGAGGCGATTTATAGCAAGTTCCCGATTGACTTTCGTATACACAAATTTTAGAAGATTTCCGATTTGAAGCCAGATCAAGCTACGAATATTATGAATACATCAATAGAGCTAGGGATTACATCCCTTCAATAAACTTACCATGTACTCATCATATTGGAAATTAACAACTGGATGTTCCTTTAAAAATGTAATTATTCATTTGCGTATCTCCCGGCAATCCGCTTAAAATAACCCAACGATAACCTATACCAGCGAAAAACAATCATCCAACCAAGCCAGATTTTCAAAGCAATTGAGGCTTGGCGGGTTGCGATTTCCGCGCAACATTGCAGTTAGCCACGCCCATCGACCGCTGTTTTGCTTTTGATAGGGTTCACACAATTGTATGAACATGCCTTTGTGTGTGTGTGTGTGTGTGTGTGCCCCTGTGTGTGTGTGTGTGTGCACAAAGCCGCTGTGGACAACGTTACAATACAGCAAAAATAAATATCCTTAAACAACAGCACAAGTATGCAGATTCATTTGATAGATGTTTTTTTTTTTTGACATATCGACGCATATGGAAGCAGGTCTTTCGAGAGTACGTTTAGTAGATTATGCAATTTTTATCTCTCTCTTCTTCTTTTCTTTTCGTTACTTTAATTAGACGCGAAACTGGGACTGTTTTTTTCCAACAGATTGCTTAAAAACTGGATTAAAGATGTATGGGGTTTTATGACTTAAAATATATTAGAACTACTTAGTGCCTTGCCACCCTATGGCACTGGTTTGAAAACTTCAAAAATTCTAGGATTTACTCATGTTAAAACAATTCTGGTTGCTAACCGATCAGTCTCTTTAAAGATTATACTACATAGATTAAATGTGCCGACACACAGTTACACATATTTTCCATACACTTTTTTCCAACGCATTTCATATTCCTTTTGCACCTGGGATTATTTATTATTGCGTAGGGGCATTATGAGTACGACTCGGCATCATGTTAATAGAGACATAATTCCGATAAGAGCAGCGGACCGGTGGCCCGACAGCGCTTCCATTAATTAGCCTCCAGGACAGGGCCATGGTAAAATGAATAAAAAACGAACACACGAATGAAGGAATGGAAAAGCGAAGAGAATATAAGAAAGAAAGAAAAAATCAACTTTAAATGTTGCGAGCCACCAGGGTTTGTTGCGTGATGGCTAGGGGGTGAGAAGCCTTAGAAATGTGCAAACATGTACACTCGTAGCTGCTAGCTGCCTACATGTGTATTTTTCTCGGCTGGCGCTGCCAGGGCCGTGCGCTTCAAGTCGAACAATATGATTTTGCTGTGTTATATTTAATTGATAATATACTAAAACAATGCAGATCCCATAGGTGTTTGTGTTGCGGACTTCTAGAACATGTGTTTGGGCCCCTTGGCGCGCAATGGGTGCGAGCAAGACAAATGCTGTGTGTCTGTGCTTATCACGCGACTCAGCATGGAGCGAAAGCAGGGAGAGAAAGAAACAGCAATTGCTGCGCTGCGCAAAGCTGCAGGATATCGGAAGAGGCAACAAAACAGCAACATCAATGGCAGTGCCGCGTCTGTAGAAGCGAAAACGTCGCTGTTTGTAGTCGCTCGCCTCTTATTGGTCGAGGGCGGATGGTGAGTTTGCCAGCTGCGGCCATGCCGTCGTGCTCGACCAATCACAGCGCAGCAAAGGTAGGGCAACCACTACAGACGACGCAGATGCGTGCGTTGTGTTTTCCATTGTGTTGGCGGGTGCAGCAGCAGCCGCCGTCACTACCGCTGTCCATTACCATTACCCATTACCATTGCCATTGCCATTACCATTACTCATCATACCGCCACACGCATACAGTGCGCGCTCGCTTGGCCACTTTGCCAGCAAATTCCGCTTACTCACCCAGACTAAGTCTAAACGGCTGGCACAGTTCGAGTTACGCTGCCGCTGCCGCAACATCAACATCAATATCGACGGCGACGGCGACAAGTTCAACGTATAAACGCGCACCCGTCATTTATCGCATTGTTCGCGCCAAGTCCGCAACACTTTCGGTGGCGGCGGTAATTATGTACTCGTATATCTCAGTAATCGATCAGTGATACTCCCGAGTCCGCAGATTCTTGCCGAAAGAGACGCGCGCGCTCAACGCATCATTTAATCAATACGATTTCATCAATACTGGAGTCGAAGAGTGCATATATATATACAATTTTTTTTCCGTTCAATTAAGTGACATAACAAAAGGTGCGTCAGAGAGGTCAAAGGCACTACTAATTGCCAAAAAGTGTAGCTACATGCATACATAACTTAACTTGCAAATTTTACAATTTCACAATTTATCGTACAATTGGAGCAAATATCGCCTGGAATATGTATTATGAAATGGGCGGACAACTTGAAACTGTCAAATCTGGCAAACGACGCCGCAGAGGGCGCCAAGCTCAGGTAGAATCAATTGCTCTTTCGCCTACGTCGGAAGGAAGGGGTGTTGGAACTTAGACCGTATTCCTCTGAAGTCTCTATATGCGTACTGGCTAAGAATTCCCCTACATTGAATTGATTGTAAACCAAAATCAAGTGCCCCAACTGGAACTTTACTTCCAATATCTGCGGGGGTCTCAACTATTTTTTGTTCAATTTTAATTAAGAAGCCCTCTTTTCAGTCATTAATTTTTCTACGACTTCTTTTTTAAAGATGGAAAATGTACCCCTTTATTGCACATAATTACTCATCTTTTTGTCGTTTTGGGGGTGAGAAAAAAACGAATTGATAACCCGATCTTAAAGGTGGCTGTTAATCGGGGAATGGACACACTTGAGGTCTATTTTGAGGTCTATTTTGATACACAGTATATATCTGTATATATCTCACAAGTTTTTCATTCAGAGTTTGAGATTGAATTGCTATATTTTATAATTATTACCCTACATGGATATAACAGAAACCATATTCAATGCTGCTGGACCATAACATCCATATTTCAATATCGTAAGAGAATACCTGATTTAAATGAAAATTGCGGCTTCAATTACTTTTTACAATGCCTGTTTTAATTCAGCCTGAACCTGTACACTTTTCTAATAGTTGCACAACTTTGTTACTGAAGTTCTGAAGTACTGTTACAATTTTCATGATTACAATGTTTTTTTCATCTAAAAGCAATTAGAATTCTATGTTAAAAGACATGGGATTTACGTCTTAAAGCCCACTCGTAAATAACACAAATCAATGTGCCACTTATTTGGATGTCTAAAGTAAAGTAAAGTAAATCCCGAACACTTATAGCTAAAGGAAATGAACTTTGTGCTAAGCGTCTGAAAGTTGGTGTACAAATCATTTGCCCTTGGTAACGAATTGGACTTTGCTTCGACTGGGGTTTTTCTTTAGATTGACCATTTACAATTAAGCTGAAAATGTGTTTTCCCATACGGAAGTGATTATTAGAGTAGAATGTTGGTCGACTCTTGCCCGTGGTAAAGCACATAGAAATGCCTAATGACTAAAGCCTCTTCTTGGCCATATCACAAATAGCTGCTCAACATTTCTGCTTACAAGCTGCACTCGCGCTCTGTCTGTGGCCGTACGAGTATCTTTGTATCTATTCGCATTTGCTGCAAGCTCGAAGCTCGGGCGATTTCTATTTCTCCATGGCTGGCTGAACGGCCAAGTGGCCAAGTGCGATGTCCGGCAGCTTGAAGAGAATGCGTACACACATGCATACATACATACATACATGCTTATAAATGTATGTATGTATGTATGTATGTATGTACATAGATATGGACAATAGTCGTCGACAAACAAGTGCGAGTGGCAATAAGTGCGATTAGCATAAAAATAATAAAAAGAAAACATTTGCCACACCTCTACCGATGTTGGCCTTAAGCACAACAACTCACCCATTAAATGCACACTAAGGCAGCCGGCCATAGAGACCATAGAGATCCGATCCAACGACCCAGCAAACCAGCAAGCCAGCAAGCCAGAAAGCCAGCGAGTCGGCCAGTCAGCCAGTGAGCCAACGATACTCGAAAACTGAAGAGTGTTTTTATTATATCAAGCCTGAAAACGAGAAACACGGCCAGCACTCTGGAAGTGACGTGAAGTGGAGCTCTCATTAACATAAATGCCGAAGATCAACACATCGCATTGGGTCTGGCGGGACCCCACAGCATGCCCAGGCCAACTGAACTCAGCTCAACTGAACGCTGGGCATCTGCATGGGTATCAGTGTGGTGATGGGCTATGGCTATGGCTATGGGTATGGGTATGGCCAGTGCCTAGCCCCATTTCTGGTCCGTCCACTTATCCAGAGCGCGTCTGCTGTCTGCTGTCGAACCGTCTTTCTCTTATGTTTGTGCCCGCTCTTCAACTGCACTCAGCCACATGCCCAATCATGCCCAAGAACCATCCACATCGGTGAACGATCCCATACGATTTCCGCCTCCACCCCCACCCATCACTCCCCTTCCCACACCACCACCACCACCACGAGCACCACCAGCACTTCATTTTAGTGGCGATTTCGCATCAAATTTTGCCAACATTCCGTTAGATCGGCATTATTTACTTTTAAATCAGAAGATCCGCAGTTCTGTCATTTGTTTCAGAACTTTGAAATACCGACATTACTTCTAAATTCTTCTGAAGTAGAAAAGTGCGAAAATGATAATAGATTTTTGTATGTTCAGTATATAGCTTATTATCAATGCTATTCTTCGAATATGTACATCATTCAGCCTCTTGCTTTTGGGGAAAAGGAGGGAAAAGAGGCAAAAAGAGGGAAAAGGACTATGTGAACATTTATTATCAATAATGGAAAAGTATATGAAATAAACTCATGATCTAATTTATCCAATTATGGCCGCACTTTGTTGCAAAAAGTAATTGAGTTGCTTGAGTGTAAGCGAAAAGTTAAGACCAATTGTACCATAAAATATACAATATATATACAAATAGATACCCGTTCTAATAAGTTCTTGAGCGAAATAATTTGAGATGAATAGTTCAATATTAATGTTGGTTAATAAGTGCTTAAAAAATAGACGTACTTTTGACATATATTTATTGGAATTAATAGGGATAATTGCATTTGGCATCTAGTCTTATTTAATGGTAACATTTTTTTGTAGAATTTTCAAATATTCGTTGCTACGCTTTTGACTCCTAATGTACGGCCTAATTTCTACAAAAAGGTCATGCTTTGTTCTAGTTTTATGCTTTTAATAAAAAGAAGAACGTTTAAATTAACATCGATTTGTAGGATTTGAAAACTTGATGTGCCAATTGTTTGGAATATTTTAAATAATTGTTCATTATTGATTATGTAAACTATTATAGCATTCGTAGCACGAACCACACTTTAAAAGTATTATTATTTTGTGTTACACAAAACTAAATTTATTTTATTTTACGAATGGCAGTCAATATTTTAGCCACTTTTCTGGATCTATTGTTTTGCAATGTTCAGGCTTAATTTTTTGGCAAAACTCGAGCGATCGATAAGTATCTAGTTTCAACCGCCTCTTTTAAAGTTCGGTGATCGCCTTTTTATTGAAGTACTCTATGAAGAAAATATTTGAATTTACGCCACCCAGCCATGTGGAAGTGGTCTTCCTTTGAAGAATCTTAAAACAAATGTGGAAATGAAACTGAAGGGTTCCTTTTTCCATCAACGAATTTTTTGCATTTGCTAAATTAGTAAAGGTTTGATGGCTGACACGAAGCTAAAAATGTACATTACGAAAATCTTAAATGGAAACTAACAAAATAGCATTAATATTAAATAAAGGCTCCAATACGCTGGTGATCATACGATCAGCTATTTTATTTGTGAGCGCGAAATCAAAATACCTTTGTGCCTCACAATAAAATTTCAACTATCCGAAAACCTCCAAGACAAATGCTATTTCAAACTTTGAAGATTCGGCTTCATTGTTGACAACAAATATTTCACTTACTAGTGCTAGCTATTTGATAAAAAAAAAACAACTTTATAAAATATACAGAGTTATTTTTACTAATAAATCGAATTGATGAGTGACGGGCTTTGATGTACAAATACGCTTTTCAGACCTTTCATATGGAGAATATTTTATTTATAATAGAGTTTCTTTAATCTTAATTCATTTAATTGAGTAAAATGATGTATTTTTTTCTAGTGGATGAGATTGCAAGAATTCTATCGCGTCCATTATTTGAAAATTTGTCTGTTGAAGTTGGACCCCAAATTTCCAAATGTAAAAATATGTTATGAATATAATGTTGCTTCAATAAAGACAAATAGATCTATGCTGAGATATAATTTTCGGATGGAACAAACTTCTTTGGAATTTACATTTCAAAGCCTAAGCATATAGTACTTTAAGAGTAGAGTTCTGCTCACTTGGATCTTCTGGATCTATTATATCCGTTCGGCAGGGAATATAATATAATTCTTTATACAGCTGCTTTGCTTACAAGAATGCAACGATCTAAGGATTTTCATTGCCTAGGTCTTCAGGGCCAGTCCAAAACTGTAAAGTGCTTAGCTATAAGCAAAGATAAGGCCCATCAAATGAGTTTCGGATTTTGCATTTTTTCTCAAATTTGGTCGGTTTCGAACGGTCCATCATTTTTCCGGTAGTTTGGTAAGCCTAGGTCCAACAATTAACTTGTTAGTTAAGTGAGAGCCTTGCACTGTTCAATAGCTTATAGTTCTTTTTGTTGTGTTGATTAAACTGTATCACAATAGTGATCGATTTATAAAAAAGGTACTTAAAGAGAGCTTCTGGAAATAAAGTAAATTTTTTAACAAGAGAAAGAGAGAGAGAGAGAGAGAGAGAGAGCGAGAGAGAGAAATATAATATATTCTCGATCCTTCTTTTCACCTTGACTTGGAACCGTCAACAGTGTCCTTTGAGAAGTCCCGTTATGATCCGCTGATGGATTTCTCATTGTAATATCCGCAGATATCGCAATACGAATAGCTCTGATATGTCAGTTCTAAATATGTACGCTTGATTTATTAGCTTTTAAAATAATATCCGAAATTCGAGCTCTACATGTAATTGTACTTTAACTGACTGAGCAACAATTTAACATACTTATAAACTTATAGATGTCGGAGATATGGTTTAATTGTGCTATGAAATACACGGGAAATAAAGCAAGTTTCAAAGGTTGTCACTTAAAAGCTGTGTTACTATAGAAAGAACCTCCAACTAACTGGCTCTTTCCCATAGCGAACACTCAATTGTGGTCTCAACTTTAGGAATAAGTATATAAGAAGAAAGATATATAGAGTATTTGGTGGTTTGCTATTTATCTATAGTTTAAGCCCAATAACAGACTGGATATTGCCACTTAAAGAGGAGGAAATTGAGTTAATAGTATGTATGCAAGATGATCTTTTTTGATCCTAAAAATTAAGCACTTCCCAACCAATGCGTCAGTTCTGCAGAATGGTTTGGAAAACATCTTGAGATGACAGATGAACTTTTCATGCTTAGTTGTTACCGGAAATTCGACCGACTAAGACCTCTTTAAATACCAATTTAATACACAATCTTCTTGTCCAGTTAACGGCTGTCCTAATCGGTCATAAAGCCGTCAATTGCTTTTTATTATAAACCTTTTAATAATTAATAATAATTTAAAAATGAATAAATATAAAAGAAAGGCTGATGTGTGTTGGTTCCACTTGGATTCGATTAAAAAGAGATTCCACCTATGTAGACCATCTTTTGTGGTAAAAGAATTCTCATTGTGTTTATCTTTACAGGTGCCATTAGTTCGGAGCTAAAGACGTGCGGGGAAACAAAGGATGAAATTGGAGAGCTGTGAGTAGGAAAGCTTGCAAGTTCGGACCAAAGGCAAATGCAAATGGCTAACACTGACTTGGCCTCATCGCGGCCATCGTCACCGGGACAGGAGCGAGCGCCGAAGCCGCAACTGATGGCTGGCATTTATCCCGGCGGTGGTTCGGCCAATTGTGGCGGTGGCAACACTGGTGGCGCCCCCAATCCGAGCTCTCGGCCATCGCACTCGCAGGCCACAATGGCTCTGGAGCAGTATCGCCTGCAACTCTACAACTATGCGCTGAATATAGAGCGTCTGCGGTGTCCACAATATGCGAGTGCCGCCGGTTCGATGGCGCCTTGGGTGCATCCCTATGGGGCCCATGGTGCGGGGGGAAATCGGATGGCGACGCTCTCGACCATCTCGCTCTTTCCCCAATCGCAGCGCATCTTCCAGCCCGAGGAGCCGAAGCCACAGCATAGCTATATCGGCCTGATAGCCATGGCGATTCTAAGCTCGACGGATCTGAAGCTTGTGCTGTCGGACATTTATCAGTATATATTGGATAACTATCCGTACTTTCGCACCCGTGGTCCGGGCTGGCGAAACTCGATTAGGCACAATCTCTCCCTTAACGATTGCTTCATTAAGTCGGGCCGAAGTGCCAATGGAAAGGGCCACTACTGGGCAATTCATCCGGCGAATATGGACGACTTCCGCAAGGGTGATTTCCGGCGGCGGAAAGCGCAGCGGAAAGTGCGCAAGCATATGGGCCTGTCCGTGGATGATGCCAGCACTGATTCCCCCAGTCCTCCGCCTTTGGATCTGACGACGCCGCCACCCACTGCGCAGGCTTCCATGCAGCTGGCCGCTCTCAATTATCCGTACCATCATCACTACATCGGCCAGTTCTTTGGACGCAGTGTGGCAGTTGCGTCCAGTCTACAGCCCCAATATGCGGCCGTGCAACGCGACCAGGTCCACCATCAGCCATCGGAGCAACAGCTGCCCCAACGCCTCGAGCCGGCCATCCAACAATCGCAGCACCAGCACATAGCTTATATTAACTCGACGACAACGACCACCATTGCGAATCTCTACTCACAGACCCGTAAGCGACAGTTCGACGTGGCCTCCCTTCTCGCTCCCGATGTGCAGATTGTCGACATTGTGGAGGACAAGGCCGCCGAGTTGACACTCTCCGATGCACCCGCAGCCACACGCACCACCACCCAGACCCAGCATACGGTCATCACCAAGGTGCAGGTGCAAAAGCAGCAGACCATTCATCGTGAGGTGGTCGTGGATCTTGAGGAGTCTCCGGGAGCTGATGCCGATGTAGACGGTGACGTGGACATCGATGTGGTTGATGATGTCGACGAAGACGTGGATGCCGAAGAGCAGGAGCCGGAAGAGCAGCCCCTTCAGCGACAACATCCGCGTCGGGAGCACCATCTGAGTACACAACAGGTTATCCAGCAGGTTTTTACTGCGGCAGACGACAATATTTCGTACCTAAGCGATGCCAGACGCTCTTCATTCGATGCGGACAACGAGGAGCAGGAGCCCCATCACCACCACCATCATCATTTCTCTGTCTCGCCCCTGCTGGACGGGTCAGCAGTCGGCGGTCAGCCCTCGGCCACCTATGCGCGCTCATTGGGCGGCAGCAGTAGCAGCCAACATGATTCTAATTCGCTGGAGGAGTGTCCCATCGGAGCGCATGTAGGCGCCCAATTGACTAACTCCTCGACACCACCACCCCTTGCCATGGCCATGCCCATGGCCATACCCAAGACTCATGTCGAGCTCAATCACATGGATCCGCACATATTGAGTCGTTACTATGGCACCTACATGGCTGCCGCAGCCGCTCGTCGTGCCAACTTGGAGGCGACGCGCGCCAAGTCCATTACACCGCCCCCGCCCATTGAGCTGGTATCGCATCAGTCGTCCTCCCATTAGTAACGCCCCACACCCCCACACCCTCACACCCCCATACTTCCACACAAACACACGCAAACGAAAAAAGAAGAAACCACTCTGATCCCACCCGGTAATATCACCAACCCATCCAGTCAAAGAGGATAACGTTGGATTATGTACGTTTTAATAAATATTAAAATAAAGTCTTTAAATATTGTTATGGTAGACCCCGAACGAACCAGACGGAACTTTTATTGAGTGTGGATCTAGTTCCAGGGAAGATCTAGAGAGCCTATAGAAACTTTTGACTATTTCGTTATCGTGCAAATGATAAAATTACGAGGCACATTCCCCACTTTGGTTCATTCGACTATTTCGACCATTTGCAAAAATACGAGAAAAAGAAATTACCAAAATAATCAGCTGATTGATTTCTGAAAAGAATCGAGGCCGAGAATAACCCTATTATATAATATTGAGCTGCTACTGCCAAGTGTAGTGCTTAGCTAAAGTGTTAAATCATTAGTTTGAAACGGGGGGCCCCTCCCCTCCTTAACATCCTCCCCTGCGTACGACTTAGTATGTATGTATGTATGCCATTCCCTAAAAATGTAATGTACTTAGATGCTAGATGTTATTTTTTAATTAATTAATTAATTTTTTTTTGATAAGGTAAGCTCCTTGATAAGTACGTTGGAACAGGAAAGAAGAGTTCAAAAATAAAATTAACCCCCAAAAGCCCTCTCTTTGTTTTTAATATCTCGATAGATGATGGATCATTGTCATCGATATTAGTTATGAATGAAATCCTATATCAACGAATACTGAATGATTCTCAACTGCTGGGATTCAAAATATGGTTATTTTTGTATTTAGGACGAATATTTGTGTACATATTTAATTTAGTCTCAATAATTGGTATATCCACGTTTACCGGCATTAAGCAATATTTCACGAATAAAATTTATAGTTTCGATGCGACTGAAGACACTGAAGAATTCATAGAATAATGCCAGCACTTGCAGGGGTGTTAATAAAAGCAACTATGAGTGCCATGAGTGGGACAGCTTAAGGTCTTATTGAGGATAGGTTTGAAAGTATTGTCTTTTTTTTCTCAGCAGATGTTCCCGTAAGTATGTATCATTGAAAAGTGTACAAATCGCAAAGCTATGTGATGTGAAAAGGCTGGGTCTGCTGTAGCAAAGAAAATCGATTAGTTACCTATCGTTGAAGCCGAATAGTGTTGGTAAGCGAAGCTGTGTCTCGCATTTCCGCTTAAGGATTCCGCTGGCCAAACAAACTAGTTCCTGAGCTACACTCAGCCCTGGCAAAGGTCCAATGCCATTGCAAAAGTAATGCGAGGTCCATGTTTTACAGGCACGCATCATAAATCGGCGGTTTTTTGTGTACAAAGATGACTTGATGTTCTGCAGATTTTAGATATTGTCGACGAAGCGTACGCCACCAATTCGCTAAGACGCCGATACCGGACTTCAACTGCTGTAAAGAATGCTCCTTAGCTCTGGCGCCAAACGGCCGTAAAATGTATTTATTTATTTATTTTATTTTCTAATCCTAGCGTTACAAGTACAAGATTACTTTTAAGTTATTGCGCAAGTCATTACATATTTATTTCTAATTTAATTCAGCTTAATTTAATTTAGTTACAAAATTATTTTTTTTTATGGAAATTTAAAAAAAACCTTACATTTATTTACAGTTTATTCAGGAGCATTTGTTTTCCGATAACATACGTACGATAACAACGTACGATTAGAAGCACAGTAGTTTTTCTATAGTATTTCACAATACTAGACGCATTCCACTCGCATCGAAGTGTAATGTTATTTCAGAAACACACAGGCTTTGTGTACTCCTTATGGAGCTGTTATGCGCATTACCCGAACTTGTTTCCCATCTGTTGAACTAGATCTTCTGCGCTGGTTCAACTTTTTGATTTGGATTTGTAAAGTAACTCCTGATGTTTCCTTTGAGCTCAGGGCAGGTGAAAGAGTATATAATATTTGGAACAAGCATTGCAAAGGGCTATCGGAAGATAAGGAAACGTGCTTTTGTAACATTTTTCAAGCCATTTTAGACTTACCTTGACATACCAAAGTCAAATATAAGGCTAAAAATTATAAACAAATATTCAACAAATAGTTTGTAAAGAATAAATATGATTGTCATTTCTTTTTGAAAGTTAAAACGAAATCAACCAATTTTCTTCTTTTTGTAATATTGCTGAAACTGCCGAATATCTTGCCTAATTGCCAATGATTCTGTACTCTAAGAAGAAAATGTGAACCTTTCGACTTTTAATGATTAAAGATTTTCTTTTTTAAAGACAGCTTTCTGCTTTTAAAGGTGCTGCAGAATTTTAATTTTAATTATTTAAATACTTTTATTAAACACTCGAGTTTGGGTTGAAGTCTAATGAAATCGTGTTTGTTTTATCGCTTCCACTCGGTCTTCGACTATTTGGGGTGTTCTGTGCCTGTCTTCTGACTGCTCTTGCGTCCGACCCTATTTGGGGAAAGCTTATCGTTCGAGTTGCAGGAACACCACTTGTTAAAGCTCTGCTAAAAGTGTAAGCAGTGCTAGAAAAGGCCAAAATAATGGGGAAGTGCATTAAAAGAACTATGAAATCCAGCTAGCTTGGAACTCATAGCTTTTATGCATAATTTTAAAATGTAAAGTACTTAGAAAGAAGTGCCAAGAAAATGTACAGAAGCATAACAAATCCATTCCATTGTGCGCGTTAAATTTTTGAATCTGATGAGAGAAATTGCGTAATAAAAGATAAGCTAGAACAGCTGTATGCAATAAGGACGATTGCATTGGAACAGCTCAAAAAGCTCGTAGCAGACTAGCTGAGTAATACCTTATTTATTAGCTAGCAATAGACTTTAAAAACTTCGCTAAACCTACACGCAGAAGGAGAGAAAAGTCAAGAAGCTCGCCTTTTTGTATTAAAACCAACATATTTTAAAAATGGCGGATGGCGCTTTTCTTATTAAATTATCCATGTTATACACCTCCTGCATAAATCGACTCTGTGTTAAAAGTTGCACTAAAGCTGTTCATAACAAGGATGGTTTCGTAAAAAGCTCAGCTTTCGTAGTCAACTTTAAAACCGTTGGTAGTTTTCCAATAAATATTGTGGTTTGAAGCCGAACTATCTGAGCTATTCACCATGCAGCACTTCACCTCGTGGTAGCTAAAAGTTACCACAATCAATGTATTTTCATTGCATCGATTGTTTTAAATGCACCGCCATTAGATTGTTTTTAGCATTTGCCATCTATCGGTCAACTGCGATATCGATAAGTTCGCGTATAGTTATTCGATAACAGTTTGGGTTGGCCAGATCGAAAATAGCTGGCATCTTTTCTCGAACAGGTGGCAACAGCATTACATTGCCAACCAGCTGGCCCACCAAAGGTCTCTTGCACATTGTAGTCGAAGCGGTATAGTTGTACACAAAATTGTTAAAATAATTAACAATGGCCGGCATGACGAGTGTGGAAAAAGGTGAACTGATGGAGCAGGTGAAGCAACAGATTCAGGTTGCCAACGCCCAGGAGCTCCTCACAGTGAGTATCGTCATCGTTCTCCATTCGCTTCTCGTTATCTAACTGCCGCAAACGTGGTCCCATTGACCTTGCAGAAAATGACTGAAAAGTGCTTTAAAAAGTGCGTTGGGAAGCCTGGAACCTCTCTGGACTCCTCGGAGCAGGTGAGTACAACCGTAATACATCTGCTGCCGTTGATAAACATTGAACGCGCTTTTCCCTTCCACAGAAATGCATATCCATGTGCATGGACCGATTCATGGACTCGTGGAATCTCATTTCTCGAGCATATGGCCAAAGATTGCAGCGCGAGTCCAAAATGTGAGCTGACGTTGGCAGCTTGAACAGCAGCATCCGCGTCTCTTACTCTAATTCTAGTTATTAAAACACAATAACACTATTTGTACAATTTTGACATTAATCGGCCATCGGCATCGATGCTGATCTGTAGAGTTCGTTCCCTTGCGTTCAGCTTCGACTTGGACCGAGAATAAATGTAACGTACCTCACCTCCTAATTTTAATTTGAATTCAACTGAACTGTAAAGTGCAATATTCATTAAATCAGCTCTTATTTACACAAAATCATCTCCAATTGGTGCAACCAAAGTGGAGATTGCATAAAAAATTACTTAGATGATTATTTGTATAGACAATTAGTTCTAAACCAATCTGAGAAATGACATTTTTGGTAAAAGATCAATCTTATCTTCTTCATAATTAAAATTCATCAGGTTTATTGTTAATATAGATTATTGCTTACCAATTATTGCTTACCAATTATTGCTTTCCAAAAGCTGATCACGTCTGATCGAGTGGACAGTATAAAATAGGTAGTTTGAGAGACAAGGAAAAGATTTCCGCCCATCAGAATTTGTTTTATTTATTGGCTGCTTCTATCTAATTATGACTCTATTATAGAAATCAATTTGCAGAGTGGAACATATTCGTCTCAATCGAACGGCAACAGGTGATAGAAAACCTGATTATTTTATTTTCTTTATATGAATTATTTGTCATATCACATATTTTATATGAAATAATGTATAGGAATTTTCAACAAATATTTCTCTGTTGGCTTGTTCCTGGCGAGAATCGAATAATGATCCTAGGGCGAGCAACTATACAGTTGATTATAAGCTTAGGGTAAATATTTAGATACTGCATATTGATAGTCTGGAACTTAAACAAGAATGGAATGCTCGAGTTCGGTAAGCTGAACTCTTAAATTCCCTGTACCCACTCATTCATTTAAAATAAAATAATAAAGATTCAAAATTCATTTAAAATAAAATAATAAATATTCAATACATACTTACAAAAGTTGGGACATATATACTGTAAAGTTTCCATAGAATGCCTTTACACCGAGATTGTGTTTATGCCTACGAGCAAGGGCGTACGCAGCTTTTGCCAAAGGGGGGCCAAATTATTACAATGTTGATTAAATAATGCACGATGCATTTAAAAAATGATTAATAAAAAATACTTTAACAAATCCAACTCAGTTCCACTTTAAGGCGATATAGTGCGCCACAATAATGAATGTGTGGTCGACTTCATATGGGGGCCGTTCCCCCGCCCACCCTGCGTACACCCATGCCTATGTGCCTGGATGTGTGCAGTGCAGAGTCAAAGCAACAGCAGCTGGCAGATCTTTGACAGAGATTAAATTTTTGTCTATAACTTCTCAACAATTGACGTATCATGATGAAACATGATGGAGGATAAACACTAACTAGATGTAATTGTCGAATTTTAGTAAAAAAAAAAAAAAAAAAAAAAAACCAAGATTATGGGATTTATGGAAAATCAATAGTAGCGGGGGGTGGGGATAAAACAAATATAAGCTCGTTCTTTTCGGGCTTAGGAGACTTCAGATATCAAGTTTGGTTATTCTATCTCTTCTACTTGTACTTTCCAATATGCTTGCGTTTATACAGACACACAGACAGACGGACGGAGATGGCAATATCGACTCGGCTTGTCATACTGATCAAGAAAATATACTTTGGAGGGTGTGCTAAGCCGCCTTCTGTGTGTTACACACATTCCAACGAAACTAGTATACCCTTCTTCCCTTTGGGTACAGGGTATACAAATAAATTTAAAAGCCCAAAAGAGAGGCGATTGCTTAATGTTGTTATTGGCTGCGTATAAAGAATATGTGCAACACCATTAGTTTCTATAAGCTTCATTGGAATTTTAGTTACTCATTTGACAAAATGAATAGTTATACTTGTATATCTTCATTAAGAGTTCTGTACAACTACAATGTACTACAATAGTATGAACAAAAAGTTTAGTAAAGAAAGATAGAAAAAAAGAAGAAAATTTCTCGCATTGGCCACAGCTTAGGACCAAAAAGAGTAAACAGTCGTTGGCTTTTCCGTAAAGAAGAGAAAAATAGTTGTTCCCGGAGCAATTATGCGTCAGTTTAATCTTCTTTTGGGGAGACAACCTGATTTGTATTTCGAATTCCCACAGTGCATCAAAGAAACAAAGTCCATCTAGCTATTGTCCTAGCTCGTCGCGACCCGCTAAAACATCCGTGTGCTCAGCGATGAGCTAGACATGCGCCTGCCAAGGTGGTAACTGGCACAGCATCTGCTCTGGTTAAAACTCCTAAAGCCAGTTAAGGTGATGGATGGGATCGTATTGCAATACTGTCGCAGCATTTTAAGGGGCGTGGCGTTGAGCTTTCGCTAATACCGCAATTGGCTGTCGATAGCGACAGCTAGCACCCCATTGGACGTTCGTTTGTTTGCGAGCGAACGGCCTGCGCTCTGCCGCCCGGCGCACTCTCTTCGTGCTGCCCAAAGAGCAAAGAGCAGCAAAGAGACGACGATGATGATGCTGCGCTGCTAGTCCGTTGCCGACAACGAGACCGAAAACACACGCTGCCGGCGGCCACAGTCGCAGTCGCAGTCGCATTTGCCCGAATGTATCAGAAAAATGTTGTCGTTGTTTTAGTAGTGTTTGCCGTTGTTGTTGTTGTTGTTATTGTCGTTGTCGAAGAGCATCTCACAGCGTGCGTAAGGTTGCCTCTTGCACTCGCAGCAGCCGAAGCAGCAACAACAACAGCCCACATTGCAAGTGCCTCAGCCTTAGTCTCAGTCTCAGCAGCCGCGACGGAGTCGTCGTCAGTGACAATTGGACATTGCCACGCAGTGGTGGTGGTGGTGGTGGTACTTGAAAACACGCGTCGCCGTCGTCTCAATTCTTTTCTGTTTTCTGCCAATTTCTGGCTGGCCGTGCCGCGTGTGTTCCGACAATTTTGAATCGATCTCAAACACAAAAACTCAAAAACACAAAAGTTCAAAAAGAACTAAACTACTACGGTTCTTGTAGACAAAGACAATATCAGCAATTGGCAATCGTCGGCTCTTTAGCCGGTTGTAACGGGGCTTAGTTGCGATAGTGTGCGACGAGAAAAGCTGAATGGGCTGATTAATCTGGGCTTGCCGGCCGTGCCAATTCCTTAATTAGTAGTGCTACACACACACACAAACTCTCTCTTTCTCTCACTGTCTCTGTCTTTGGGTGTGTGATTGTGATTGTGTTTGTGCTTGTATCCCGAATACCCATGATATTCCCCGACTATTTCGACTTAAAGTCGAACACTTTAAAACTCAGTTACGGTGCTGATTATGAATGATTACGAACATATACGCCTCTGTCTATAGCTCCGCTATAGCTCTCGAACTAAATTTGAACCTGAAGGTCAAACACTTATCACATACAAAAACTAAATCGAATATTTGAATATTTGTAGCGTCTACGGACGGCAAGTCTGGAATTTATTGCTGATCGCTGGCCCAGGCAACATTTTTTTTTTGTTTTTTTTTTGGAGCACGCTTCAAGTGCTGACGCATTTTTTCTTTTTGTTGTTGTTGTTTTTTGTTATTATTGCTACTCCAATTGCTGTGCATACATGCATACACATGTGCATGTACATGTGTATGTGTAGAGAGTGACATCCCCGAAAAGTGGTGACAGATCGAGTCTAAGGCTCTGACGAGTGACTATTCAAACACACATACACACCCATTCGCACGCTCGCAAGTCTAGTCGGTTGTTCGCGTCCTGAGATAGCGAGTTAGTCGGTTAATTGTGATCGATCATCCATCCAACAGGCTAACTTAACAACAAACAAGCAAGTGAAATGAAACGATAAAGGAAAAAACACACACATACTGCATATATACGTTCAGCCGAAATCAAAATAGAAATTCTACAGTGCCATATAATAAGTAGATATCGTTGGTAAAACACACTTTGAGCCACAAACAAAACCTAGTCAACAGATTCAAGCTTTTAACTGCAACAAACCATGGAATAACGAGAGATCAACATCGACATCGAGATCCAGGTGCAGACCCAGATCTTAGAGGTGAGTACCACAGTCACAGTCCATTTGCATGCCTCCCAACTTCTATGCTGGCCCCACCGCTCCCATCCATGACATCCAAGTTTTGGCCTCTCTCTGTTTGTGTGTGTGCGTGAGAGAGTTCAGGCAGGCGAGCAGAGCTCAAAGGATGGCAAAAATGTTCTATTGTAGAGTTACAGAATGATATATGCGTGTACACCCGTATATATGTGTGTGTGTGGTTTTGTTGTGGAAAAGAAGACGAGTGGAGTGTGTTGTGCGAGCATGTGTGCGTGTGAGTGCGTGATTTATGTAATACCTCACAAATGACAGCTGAGAAGAGTTTCGTGTTTAGTCGCAATGCATCCCATGTATACACACACACACACACACACACACACACACTCGCACTCTATAGGCATGCCGAGAAGACAGACACATTGTCGAAGCTCAGAAAATTTAATGCTTTCTTCCGCAAACATTTTTTGATTACATTTCAAATAAACAAACCAAAGCCCATGAGAGCTTAATAAATCTTTATCTAGAAATATTTGGCATACGTTGCCAACACAGGTGCCAGTCGATTTCTATGCCCGAGAAATGAAACAACTGATCGATCACTCAAGGCTTTTGTTTTTATCATTTGGTCTTAATAAATCTTTATCCATAAATATTACGCATATCCCTTAGGAACGAAAGAGCTGATCATTTATGATTAAAAGAACATTTATGGGACTGGTGAGAATCATCAAACGGAACTTTATCGCTTAGGCTTGGTCCAGTGGATACTGTTTTTTGGACATAGACTGTCTTGCAGACAATTGAAAAGATAGTTGGTTTAATTTAGCTTGAATAATGCTTGAAATAATTTACCTGCAAATATTTTTAATATCTCTGGTTTTCAAATCTACACATGTCTCGAAAATTGCCTGCTTTGAATATTCCCACTTTGACAAAAGCCATTTATGAACCAGTTTGCGTCTAGGCATGCATGGAAATTATTATTGCAATGCACCTGCAACTCATATGTGTGGACTAAATATGAGAAGTACGAGCATGTTCAAATGAATCGCCAAGTGGAACTTTGGTCGAACGATCTCTGTGTGAAAGACTGTCGACTGTCTTCTGTCTGTCTGCCCGTCTTCTTTCTTCCGTCTGCTGTCTTCTGGCTTGTCCATTTGGCAATTGCAAAGAGTGTGTGCAGACCGCAGACCGGCAAAGCCAAAGCCCCCAGCAGCAGCCAAAGTTGTTGTTGTCTGCTCTTGCTCGCCCTCTCTCTCTCTCTCTCCCGCTCTCCTGCTGCTCTCTGTCTCTCTCTCTCTTTCACGTTGCCTCTCTCGTGTGGCACGGGGACCTGTTCTCGGTTGTTGACTTGTGCGCACAAGCGGTGGCTGCGACAGGTGCATTTGCCACGCGAGCAGCTCTTTGGGAACTGGCACCAACAACAACAGTAACAGCAAAAGTAGCAACAATAACAACAACAACAATAACAACTGAAGCAGCATCTCGGCTCAGATCATACTGTTGACGGCAGGACTGGTTTGTTGTAATTGCAATCGCACCCGATATTGCCGACTGCGTCGACTGCGACCGCGACTGCGAATGTAACTCTAACTGTAACCAGTGCAGTGTGCGTGAGTGTGTTTGAGTCTGTCTGCATAGTTGTTGTTGTGTGTGTGTGTGTGCGTGCATGCGTGCTGTTTTTTTCTTTTATTATTATTTTTTATTTTGATTTGCAATTCGTTGTTGTTATGGTTGTTGTATTTCTGTTTGATTTGGGTTTGGGTTTGGGTTTGGGGTGTTTGTCCGTTACCAGTTTTTGGTATCATTTCGCATCAAATTCTTTGTGTTCCTGCTGCCTGCCCGTCTCCGTTTCTGTTGCTCCTACATACATATGTATACTCTACTGTCTTTGAGTTGGGCCTGCCTTTGCCCATCACCATCCATGGCCCATCTATGGACACATCCACACATGCACATGCACATTCACATTCACATTTCCACATCTGCACATCCATCGGATGCTAATGTCTTTAACTTTAATGATGTTGCTGCTAGGGGTCCACCTGTCAAATTATTTGTTAGTTGGCCGCTTGTCGATTGTTTGTTCAAGAGTGTCACCCATGGAACGCCATAAATTCTGAGCTCCTGAGCATGCTAAGATGCTTCGATGCTCGGATGGGCTTGGATGTGCTCCGATGTCGGCAGATGCAGCAGCTGCCTCGTGTCTTGCGTTTGTTGTAAAGCGCGCTCATAATAAAGGCCACGGGTACATCAAAGAGACAATCAATGCGAAACAATGACGCAAACACATTCAAACAAACGAGGGGGTGATGGTGATGCTAAAGCTAAAGCTAAAGCTGATGCCGAATGCCGAATGCTGTAGCCTGTTGCCTGTTGCCGCCTGATGCTGATGCTGATGCAAAAGAAAGAAGTCGCACCGTCTTTGAGAATTCGCTAACATACTCACTTACACACACACACACACACACACACACACTTGCACTTTAAAGAGCCACTAGATGGAGGCTAGACTTTGCACTGGCGGCAAAACGCCAAAGCTGCGTCTCTCTGCAGCGCCGCAATAACAACAACAGAGTCAGTCAGCAACAAAATGGAAACAGCAACAGTAACAGTTGCTTTTGGGTCGTCCCGCAGGGGTGTACAGGGGGCGGGGAGGGGAGTGGTTGAGGGACTGGGGTGACTGGGACTGGGCAAGTGAGTGACCGAAACGGCGGCAGCAACACAAAGGCCAAAAATCAAGAAAAACAATTGCGCAATTGTTGCACTTATTTACGACGACGCCGACGACTGCGACGACGACCAGACGACGACGCAGACGTCATCGAAGACAAAACAAGTTGAAGCAAACATTAGTAGCGGCAGTGGCAGTGGCAGCAACGGCAACGGCATCGGCAACAGCAACAGCGACAGTTGGACGAGCTGGCAGGCACTGGCACTGGCACAGGCACAGACACATAAAAGCCGCATTGTTGTTTCCACTGCTTTCCAAGCAAGCAAGTCTTAGCCAAATTGTCATTAAGCTATGCACCCTGGCGATGATGAGGTGGGGGTTAGGGGGAATAAGTCTGTGACAGCCCATAACAATTGTATGTAGTTTTGTGCAATCAAATGTAGGGATTAGTCAAATGGCTTAGGACTACATTAATACCGATTCTTGAATACTAGAGAAGTTCATGTACATACTTATATCCGAAAACACAGCAGAAGATCCATCCAAAATTGTTATTGCACTCGTATAATGTTCGAGGAACGATGCTCGAGCTGTGTGTAAACACAAAACCCATAAAAAGTTATTCGAATGAATGACAAGAGGGTGCAAATCTTATTAATGAACTCATGTAAGACATTGTTGTATTTAAATTTATTTTCAAAGCTATTTTCACTTAGAAGTACCATTCAAATTAAGTTGATCTGATGACTCAGAATACCTATCTTGCTCTTCAAATCTTTTTGCTTTAATTAGAACTATATGTGCATTGATTTCTCAGGTGGATAGTCCAGATATCTATCATATACTATAATTTAAAAAGTACTTTGTCGACGAACTCGATGAACTGAGTCAATTGTATATTGTAGGACAGCTAGAAATGCATTTGGGATATGAAATTTTGGCTGATTTTTGTTGTTTTAAGCGCCGATTAACTGTGATGGATTAATTTTGTCTCCTCAAACTCCATGAATTAATCATACTATACAGTCAACAGTTTTTACAAACCAAAAAGTAGCATTTGGATAAGAAATCATCCGTATATTGTACGACTATATTGACTCTTAAGTTTTTAACGTTTTTCAATTCCAAATTTGATTAAAATATATTGAGTTTCTGCCACAATTATAATCAATTATAATATCTAATTGTCATCATCAAAGATCAGACAGACAAATAATTTGCACACAAATATCTTTTAGTTCATGTTAAACGCTAGTTTAAACAAAAAGTCGATATTTATTGGCCCACTTGAATAATTGACAAATTGTTGTTTGTGTACAAATTATTTGCCTGCCAATCTTGGAAGTTCATGTTATCAGAACAATGCAATAAGCGCTTGTCTCTATTCGAATACTGGGTTTTCTGGATATTCGCTTCATAGGTTTGCAGTCTGTATTGGTGTCGTGCTTAGACATGTTGGAGAGAAGGTGGAATTTCTTACATTAAGGATCCCTAAGCTGGTTCAAGTTTAATAACAAACCCACTTTATCACCTTTGTTTAATGTGGATGCACGGGTCCTTGTGCGTTGCTCTGCTCTGCTGGCGCGATCGTCTGTGTATGTGTGTGTGTGTGTGTGTGCCTGCCCCAAGTTGCGGCAGGTACCCGCAAATCTACTATTGCATGTCCAGTAAGCAGGCAAACGAGACATCGCCATCGCCATCGCCCCTATCGCCCCTGTCACCCCTATTGCCATAATATTGCTTGCATCTACCAAAACCAGAGCCTATTCACACGAGCGCATGCAGATTTCTGTCCACACACACACACACACACACACACACATGCAATAATACATACATACGTATATACATATACTTGTACACATTTAACCATGCGCGACGGGAAGAATGACAGGTTTTTATCCAGTTCTGCCGAGCTGCTGGACAACAACAACAACAACAACCGAAACAACAAGCGAAATTAAAAAGAAAATAATTTTTTTTCTTCTGTCATTTGCGCAATCAAAATTATCGCACTTATTTTATAGATGCCTTGAATGGTCGTAATGGAAAAACGGTGGATACGGCAATGGGATTTGGAATTTGGGGCTTCAAAAACCTTGCCTTCTTAATTATCCAATGGGTACTTTTTCTTAGAAGATTATTGATGGCTAAAAACAAGTTCCATATACATTGAAGAATTTGTTGTTGCGACTACGATTTCCAATTATAATGGATCACTCCAAATCGAAATTAGAGAATAATAACGAGAATAATAGAAAATCAAATGTATTAATAAATGTGAGCGTATTTCCCTCCTAAGCCTCTTTGGATATATAGTATGTATTTATGCAAATAACGTAAGCAAACAGAAAAAATAGCAGTAGTGTTGTATACCTAAAGGATTACTAGATGAGTCGATATGTCCGTCCGTGCATTCGTCATCACAAATAGATTTCATGTTCTCCTTAGTCGAAGGAGGCCAAGAGAGAGATTATGACGTTGTATTACAACTGCTATAATTTAGAAACTTCGTCCGACAAATTGTTTTCTTTAGAACTTAATTAGCTGTAAGCAAAGTCCTAAAATATAGCTTCGCACACGAAAGCCAAGGCACTGAGGAACTTTATACAATTAATAATTTACATAAATATATACATATACGGGTTTTCACCGTGTTTTAATATTTGTATTGCTATGATGTTGCTTTGTTGTTTTTCAAAACTGGCTCCGACATGTCATCTTGTCTATTACAAATGTGTCAAATGACTCCAGTGAATCAAACTACACTTTGTTTCTTTGCATTGCTAGGGATTGGAAAAGTTCCCCAATTCCAAAGATATTCCTCGCGAAAGCAATAGATGGGCATAAAGTTATTTCGTTGCTATATTCAGTAAAGTATATACTCGTATGAACTGCCATTTTGGAATAAATTGTAACTAAAATGTACCCCAAGGCAATTATGGAAACTACGCAACAGTGATAAGAATTAACATTCGATATGTGTTGAACTCAATTAAGCATATAGCATAGTATAGTGTAGTATTTTAACCAGCTAGCAAACCTAGACTAATAATAATACACCTAATTCTGTTTTTACACGGTAGATTGGTTCCAGAAACAACTGTGCAAAAAAGACATTAATCGTATGCAAAAATATGTAATTGGCTCCTTATCTGTGAACAAATATATATGCAATTTTTAATTTAATGTAAAAACAGAATTAGCTGTAGTTTAGTGCGCTTTGTATGGCCTTTAAGAGACATCCTTTTGAAATTGTATGCAAGTGCTGATTTCAATTCCATATTAAAATGTATTTTTTAAGCTTCGTATCAATCAAGGGGGACATTCCACCATTCGGCTCAGAAAAAGACTACTATATAGATCATAATGTCATCAATATAATGTACATATTTTCGTGGAAACTATCTATGAAAAATATAATTAACGGCGCTATGAATGAAAACGAGCATAGCTGGGAAGGCGTTATCGCGCAAACATTTTTGGGAATCTCTGTCATCTTCATTTAATTGTTGGTCCAAGGAAGTTTTTAGCATTCAATGCAGTTGCTTCTTGACTTTCTGTTGGCTCCAATGTGCGAACGATCTTCGACAGGTGTGGTTGCCGCCCAGCCCTGTCCTTGCCCCCCGCACTTGCTGCTGTCCCTGCCTGTGCCCCAGCCCCCGCCCCTGCTGCACGCACTTGGCTTCTGCTTGCTTTGGGCGTGCTGAGTGGAAAATGCAAACAAAGCCTCGGTCCGACTGTTTGCTAATCTCGCTGCGGGTGTTAGTTCAGCTAACCGTGCCTACAATTCTGTCTGTGTGGGTGTGTTTGTGTGTGTATGTGTGTGTGTATTTGTGCGTGTGTGTTGCAATTCCGACTTTTCCAATCGCAACAATTTCGGCGACAAGAAGGAATAGCATCTACATGTACATACAATAAGGAATAATAATATCCTGTAAATATGTATGTATATATATGTATGTAAGTATGTGTTTAAATAGGTACATATGTATGTCTGCATGTCTATGTGGATGCCTTTGTTGTAACGGCTAATAAATTAGTTTGCGTCTGAATATGGAGCTTCATTTTCCTATGCGTAAATGTTAATAACGCCAGCGCCTATAAATGTGTGTTTGTATTAATGTGTGTGTGTGTGTGTGTGTGTGTATTGCAAGTCTCTGCATGTGTGTGTGTGTGTGTGTGTAAGTCTATTGAGAAAAGCTTCGAAAACGAGTTTTGAAATAAATAGATAAAGCGCGCCATACGGCTCTTGACATACGCAATCGCAACGGCGGCGCACGACGAGCGACAGACGGAACGATGGACGGGACGGAACGATGGACGGGACGATAGCGGGAACGATGGACGACGGACGCGGAATGCGAATGCGCGCGATGCGAAACATGGAAAACTAGTTGTCGTTGTTGTTGGTGTTGTTGTGGCTCTTGTTGTTGTTGTTATTATTGCAGTTGTTGTTGCTGTTGTTATTGCCTCTGCTGCAGCGGTGCGCCGTCAAGCAAAAATAAATACACTGAAAATAACAACAGGTGAATGCGAATGCGACTGCGACTGCGAATGCGACTGCGAACGCAAACGTAAGCCCAAACGAATGTGAATGCGAATGCGAATACAAGAAATCAAATCTTTCGTACAACATTGTTGTTTCCTGTTTCTGGCTAGCAGCCGTGCCCCGCCTGCCTCGCCCAGTGTTTCATATACCATGCGAAGCAGCTCGAGCCAAGGAGCGTTTATCATTCGCGAGACATTGCGCGCGGTCGATGTTCGATTTCTGCTCCATGTGCGTCGTCTGTCCAAGTGCGTCTGCCCCAAATGTCCGACTGCCTGCTTGGTTTACCTGCCCTCCTCCTGCTGCCCGTTGCCAGGCTGCCTTGTTGCCTTGCTGCCTGCCTGCCTGCCTGCCTTTCTGCCTGCCTTTCTGCCTGCCTATCTGTCTGACCGTCTGTTATCAAAGTTATGCAGATGAGTTTAGATTTGAAGCAAGGAACCAGATTTGTCGCAAATGGCATTGCGTGCTATTGCTTGTCATGGCAGCAGCATCACCATCAGCAGCATCAGCAGCAGCAGCAGCAGCAGGAGGAGCAGGAGCACCAACAGCACCTCTACACTATGGACACATACTCCAGAGTGGATGGTTGGATAGCCAGAAATGATTGTTGCCAGCCAGAACTCGGCCATTTAGCCAGAGAGCCAACTTAACGCGCATTAAACAATCAACCTGTTCCCATTTCATTCCGCACCAGGCGCACAATGAAGCAAGTGGACGACTACGACTACGACTACGACTATGACTACGACGGCCAAGTCAGCGTTGCAGCAGTGGCAGTGGCAGAAAGAAACTCGAATTCGAGTTCGCAATTTGTGCAAGCCATTGCATTTACAGCCAAATTCATATTTACACACACACACACACACACACACAGCTAGACGATAATGTATGTACTATAGTGCAGTTGGTAGTGTGGTTGTATTACATCGAGTTCGATCAATAAAGTTTTGTTAGGAAAAAAATAAAAATAAATAAAGACAAACGCAATGAATAAATATTACAAACGGAATAAAGCCAATTGGGGGTAAGCCAACTTATGAAAGATTTGCCAACATTATCAAAGTGCTCTTCACAGAGCTGTTTCCAACCCAAATGGTAGCTTCCAGGTCCTATGAGTTTTAGTAATTATTCTCTTTAAAGCCTCTCCAGCTTCGATGGTCGGCTGGTACGTTTCGTTTTGGTCCACAGATAATTCTTCCCATCGATGTGATCCGATGTACCTTGCTTAGGAATAATCGATTCCCAATTACCGCAGTCTCTGTCCTCCCAAATGGGAATAGATGGGCTATCTTTAGTTGTTCCACGTCTTGGCAGCTCCTTCTATACGGTTGGTAGGGTAGGGCGAACCCCGGAAACCGATCATCCGCTGGCGCTGGTAATGTCTTCCTCAGACTTTCAGGGCAGTTCAGTATTGCTGTTCTTTTTGTTATCTAATCTTTTAGGGATTGCGAATTGCGAGCAGGATCGTTAGTATAATATTCCTTTTTTGCTAGATCCTTAGCATCCTTCTGGTACTTGTTGTTGTCCTTCCGCAGGGAATATTTTTATATCCATTTACTTTTTGCTGCATTGTAAAACTCCCTGTAGCTGTTTATCACTTATTTATAGTAAAGCTAAATAGATTATATATAACGAGGCTTAACAATTCGATCTATGGCTTGCGAAATTAGCCTGCTTAGCTTCGAAGTAGTACCAGTTTCACATAAGATGTAGAAGCTTATCAATGGAGGACCACATTGGTGATAATCAGTTATGATTTGTGAATAGCATACAAAGATACTACATATGTACATACAAGTATATGTACTTTTAGGGCAACCTACATTAAGAAATGTCCATTCAAACTGACTCGATTCATAAGAGGAAGATTATAAAAATAGATTCGAAAATGACTTCTCGAAAATTAGTATTTCTGCAGACAGAACCTTATTGCTCGACACTTCAAGTCCCCCGCCCCCATTCTGTTGTTCCATATATGTATGTATGTGTATATACTCAGCTGTGTAGTACCTCTGGTATAGCAAACAATTCTACATGGGCGCTATGCCAAACTGAAATACCGCAAAATACTGAGAGACGAGGCGAGAACAAAAGATGCATTGTTGTCAGGCGAGTGGGAAGTGGCAAGCGACATGGATCTGGGGTACGGGGCTATGGGGGCGTGGGGCGTTGGCGGTTTTGAAAGAACTCCATCGTTGATCTCACTAACTAACAATAGATCTGTTTGTTTTTGTTTTGCCGAAACGCAAGGCACAACGAATTGGTTGCCAAATGGCACTGACATGCACAGTCCCATTACGATTGCATAGTATACGAGTATGCAATACAGATTCGGGAGTGGGTATGGGTATGGGCATGGGCATGGGCATGGGCATGGGCATGGGCATGGGCATGGGGTATGGGGCATGGTTATGGATGCGAGTATGCGTATGAGTACGCCTGACTATCGCAAACAGTTCGCACATCGGGATTTGAAATGTGACGAGAAGTTCAGCGTGTCAATTACCGCAGATAAAGCGGTTCGGCAACCCCTCGATCAATCGACTAATCAATGCGTCTGAATGGGGTTGACTATACACGTACTTGTATGCACAAACACATACATACGTTGTGAGCAGACATTTTCCAATTCCATACTGGACACATAGTGTAATTATATGGTACTGGTATTGATGGATCGCGATCGGATCCCGAATATGATTTTATTTCTACTGATCTGATAATGTCATTCCATTCGGCGCCCACATTTGTTTCCATTTGTATTATGTATTTTCGCTGCCTGATGCCACAGTTTAGTGAAAACGAAATCATTCCCAGCTTTTCAAGACGAGCCATTATACACACATACATCAGACAATATCTAGTGCTCCACACACCTGTTTCGGGATCGTTTGCATTGCTATTTCAATAGATTTGGGGTAAAGGCAGCTTGGCAATCGACACAACACGGCCGGCTTACAAATCATTTGGAAGTTTTGTCTTTCGATCTATGTACTATATATTACAAATCTGCACAGCTTTCGGGGTCCGCTACCCGTCGTATCATTGCGATCGTCTCATATTTCGCGCTCTCTCAATGCTTGTCCATTTTTTGTCCATTTTTATTTGTCTGCTTGGCTGGTTGTTGCTGTTGCTGTTGTTGTTATTGCTATTAAAGCACTTGTTGTTGTTGCTGTTGTTGGCATGGAATACCAAATGACCGAAACCAAACCAAACCAAACCACACAGCTAATATATGTGAGACTGGGGTGCGATGCTCGACCTTAGGTTACCCTACCCAGGCATTTGAATGAATATCAATGGTATACCATTGAGATAGTCCAGCTTATCCCCCTTTTGAGACACACATTTTTCACATTTTGAAATAGTTTACAAATTTAATAGATGACTGATTAAGTCGGATGCTGAAACACCTACGCTTGTATTTAATTGAGATACCCTTCCTTTTGCGATGCATTTTATAGGTGTAGGGTGCAAAAAAACTTAAAACAAAGCAACAAAAACACTAACATGACAGCGCAACGAACAAGACAAAATGAAACAAACGAAAAAAAAACCTGCGAGTCAACGACTTAGTGAGCCGTCCCCGTCCCCTTCTCCATTCACCAACCATCCCATCTTCGATCCCAACACCGGCCACGTTCGCGCTCGCGCTCGCCTTGCAACCAACGCAACATGATGCATTGCCGCAACGAGAGGCAAAACCACTTTGCGCAACGGCAGCAGCAGCACCACCAGCACCACCACCACCAGCAGCAGCAGCAAACGCGGTCCTTGTCTCAATCTACTCGCCGATCGTCACACGCTCACCGGCCCGTTCGGTCGGTTGGTCGGTCGGTCGGTCGGTCGGTTGGTCGCTTGGTTGGTTGGTGTGGTTGCCTGTTGAGTAGCGCCGCGGCGCTGGTGACGCTTGAGGGGATGCTCAAGGCGGGTAGGCGAAAAGGGGGCGGGCGGGGACTTTGCATCTGCATGTACCTGTACGCACCACTTGCTCGATGCGGCAGATCCCGGCCAGTGCCGCCAATGCCGCCAATACGGGGCAACTTGAGGAGTTGATGCCGGGTCGGTCTACATAGACCGATTGCGACTGCATCTTGGGCCTCCTACCCTTCCCCCTCCACTCGCTGGCACCTGCGTCCCAGAGCTAGCAATCTCTCACAGAGCTGCTACAACAACTAAGTTGGCAGCTTTCAGCGCATTTCGTATTTGCCCATTGAGAAGAGCAAACACACACATACATACTCACACACACACACACACACATACATGTGGGCACTCGATTGCTGGTCTAAATACTCTTCGCTTCCATGAGCATTATGAGATTGTGACTGCGGAAGTCTCTAAAGAAACTTATTGAAACTCGACGGTTCCCAAGGCTCGCACTACCTGTAAAGTCTAAGCAATGTGTACAAAAGAGATAAATTCGATCTAAAAAGTAAATCCCCAATGGGTTTAGTGTTGTAGAATAAGTATGATTAATTGTTGAGTAAGAAGCAAAATAGACGAATTGCCTCTCTGTCTTTATTTAATCTTCAAAATAACTTTGTGACTACAACAAGAGACGGGCAGAATCAGAATTCCTAACTGAAAAATATGCACATATGTATACTTGTAGTACATACAAGTATATATTGCAGCTTTAAACAACTCCCATTACGACTTAAATTATTTTACTTTTGGTGCTCATTATGAAACAAACCTGGTATTTTGTTTATATTCGTGGACACAACTGATTCTATAGCGCATTCAAAATTCGTTGCGCCACATTGCACCATTTTTATAGAAGTACCCATATGGTATAAAGATATACATATGTATATATATATATGTGTGTGTGTGTGTGTGTTCGTCCAACGTTGTGGTCAACATTGGAAGTATGCGTTGTTTTGAATACAATTCCAAACGATGACTAAAACAGATTACCTCAGAGAATCTTTCAGATCGGTGTGATCAACATTAGTGCTCAGATCGTCGTTGGGTCGGAGGAAGAGTTTCTTGCGATCATTAATACTTTTGTGAACTTGAGGTGCAATTCGCGATATAGCACAAGACAAAACCAAAACTCTTGCATGACGTGCTCACAATGCCAACAGCAAGAGGAACAGCAACAACAACAACAGAAACAACATTGAAGACATAGGGACAGATAGTCGGACACAAACATACAGGGACAGAGCAATGCTGCAGGCTGTGCATATGGTGCCCAGATGTAGTTCAGATGTTGTGTCATCATCTCATTGTCTTCTGTCTCGAATCATCAAACGTTTCGAGATCTTTTGTCTTCGTGGTGTGGTTGACTTCCTTTGCAACAGCCTGGCCGCGTTCGCCCGACTTTTGTGCATTCTATGATAGTCCACAGTGGACCTTCGCTATACTGATCGAAATCGCTTCATTGTTTTTTGTTTTTTTTAATTTTCAACATTGAAGACAGGCCCAATTAATTTAATAAATATGCAGTTTTGTTAAAAGAAAAGTTTGCCTCATTTGACGGTTGTGGAATCATTTAACCATTAACCAATTTACTTATTTATTTAATTTATTTTATCGAGCCGTCGATGTGAAAAACATCAAAGCAATACAAAACTTAAACTAGATAAAACTAGAGAAAAGCAAAGCCTATAGAAATAACAGAAATTTCTAATAACGAATCCAACTCGGTGGGGGAATTTTATTTGCCAAACGGCCAGCTATGCCCCGATTCACAGACGAGAGTAGTCAGAGACCTAATAAAAAGAAATGGAGACGAAAAAATAGCAATAAAAAATAAAGTTAAATTAAATTAAAAAAACAAGTAAAAATAAATAAAAAATAATAAAATAATTAAGAGCTAAAGGTGGAGAATCGCTGACCCGTTGGGAGAAGGTTTATTAGCCAGTCCGGAAAGCGATGCTGTGGTGATCAGTGATTCTGCCGGAAGTAGTTTAAAATAGAAGATTTAAGTGAGTAAAGAGAGAGCTCACTTGAGATCAAAAAGTAAAAAGTATTATAACCGGAGCAGAATACTCGAAAAGGATTGTGCGTGGCCTATGCTCTACATATTTAGAAAACGATTGGATAACTTCTCTCATTTGTGCTTTATTGAGAGCATCTTTGGATAATATTTATTTACTACTCGTAGTTAAATGAACTCTTGTAACTGAGTAAATAAATAATCGCTATTTTTTCAGATTCGTTGTCAAATTATTTGCAAGAGTATTATTGTTTGTGATTCGGAAAATGTTGAATCAAATATTGTCTGCAAAATTTCTAAATGCTAGATACAGATGCCCACGATATCGAGCCTGTACTGCGCTTCTTTATTACTTTGCTCCTCTTCTCATTTGCGTATCTGTGTGCGTTTGTGTGTGAGTGTCGCGGACGGTCAAATGTCTATATGAATATATATATGTGTATGTACATATACATATATAAGTAGTATGTGTTCTTAATGTTCGCACTGTCAAGGATGCCATAAGCCGCATGGTCTTATTCGGGACGTCAGATTGCGTTCCCAATGCCCAATTCTAAGGCTATGTTATGGCTCTGTGAACTGCTCGTTGTTTTTCCGTATTGAACTGGGATTTTATGGCGGGAATTAAATTGCAAACCGAAGCCATGAGGACAATCGCAGCCCTTTGCGCGGGGGGTAGTGAGCGGACGTGCCGTCACTAATGTCAGCTGCATCGAGATTCCCACGGGACCTTCATTGCTTGCCGTTTGCCTAACAATGAGCGGGGATGTAATGGGTCACTGCCGAGCTCCGGCTCCGGCTCTGGCTCTGGCTCGGGTTTGGACTGATACCCCAACCCGAACACCAGTCCCAGACACCAACTTACTTATGCGTGCGGCTCAATGGAGAAGAAATGTAACCGAGTCCACTGCCGCAATGGACACATAATTCAGTGCGGGGGCGACGCTTCGGCGACATTCAGCATATTGCCAAATACAACACACATATAATATTCATTGATTGGTCAAGTGGTCACATTTCGAGTAATTCAAGAGCACAGCCAGCCGGAAGGACAACACATACGCACGCACACACACACACACACACACACACTTACATATGCATTTAGATGGGTTTCCATAAAAATTCTGCTGCTAAAGTTGTCAGCTGTGGCCGTGACCATTACCCTGCCGAAACAGACAATCAAATACGCATCGGGTAAATAAAACAAAACGATCTCGAGTGTATTTAGACGTCTGAGCTGGAGAGTGTATGGACAGGAGTGGGCGTGCCACCAGACCAGCTCTCGCTAACGATGAAGTTAAATATCGATTTGCAGTGGATATCTCAGCTAGTATCTGTAAACACGATATCCTTTACTTTCCATTTTCTGATTGCATGCATGAAGAGGGAGTAGAAGTGTCGTATAATAATTGGGGACAAAATTGACGATATTTTCCCTTTTTTCCATGTATTCCCATCTCCTTTATTCTATACATAAATGAAATACTTGTCATATACAAGTAGTTTTTGGTAAATATTGCCATATTACACTTAAGCTTCAGAATTTGGAATGCTCTTAGCTCTCTTGTTTGTTAGATTGTTCCGTATAATAAGCCCCTCATACTGAAGGGGCTCATAATTTCTTCTGTCTGCTACCGACTGTTCTGGTGACATATTAGAGTCTGAACTCCCGCTGTTTCCATGTCACCAAAGCAGCCTAATCGAAAGATGTCCATTACTAGCACTCAGATACTGAAAGTTTCCAGATACTACAGCCCATATTTGTCGTAAATACAATCGAAGAATTTGTGAGAAGAACTTAAGAGATCTCGCAGGAACCCTTATTTCCCAATAGCACGTGCTGCTGAAATGTGTTTAATTATCGACTTGAATAGCCACAAGTTGCTCGGTACTTGAAACACAGGTGTTTCACGCTCATCCCGAGCTCTTGGCTAGCAAGACTGATGGCAGTACTACTTATAATGGTAGTAGTGGGTTCCCTTTTTCGGATGGTGTGGGGCGCACTTGATTGGCAAAATAGCTCAGACTTATGACAGCGAAAAAAAGAAGGAAAAAAATGAACAGGGCGAATTGCTTTGGTATTGTTCGATATTGTTCGATATTGTTCGATAATGCGTTTGACAGCGCTTTGACGATTTGGGATACGCTGCTTAATAGCGCGTTAGTGTGGCCTGCTAAGGCGACGACGCGTTCAGGGTGTGAGGCATGAGCAGCCCGGGGCCAGGCCGCTGATGAGGTGATGGAAGAAGTTCTCATATGTGTGTGTGTGTGTGCCCTTAAGCGGATTAGACGGCGTTGACGGTGTGCACTCTCCTGCCGAGCGAGCGGCTTTGACTCCGGCAAAAAATAAAATAAAAATCAATATGGCATTATCATGAGGCGCGTCAAGTCTGACACAGCGCCACGTCTTTTGACCCCGCCACAGGCCACATCTATGACAATGGCGATGCGCGCAAAAGCCCACAAAGACTTTGTAAGCAGGAACATTACATTGCAGATTTGAGTGCGACCTTCTGCTAAGTAGATACAAATGGTTAAGTATACATAATACAATGCTTTTGCGGGTCTAAGGCGCACTCGCATGGTGCGGGAAGTGCACATGGATGTCGATGTCTCGATGTGGGCGCTGGTGTGTCTGGTGTGTCTGGTGGTCTAGTGGTCTGCTTTATGTGGCTGGTGGGCCATAAACACGCACACAATGAGGCGTGACAAGTGTAATAATCATCGCCGTAAATGATGGGGCTGCCAAGTCGACTCCCTGCCACTGCACATAAGTCAAGAATGCAACCACTGGACGAAGAATTCGCTTCAAAGAGCAAACATTTTATAGTGTTTTACTGCGAATTTACAAGTATATCATATATATTGTTTTTCTTCTCTGGAATGATTATATTTATAAAGTTAAGTGAATACAATCGTATATATACGTATTTACATATATTGCAGAACTGTCATTAAAAGCAACAAAATCAGCATTTGGGAAAAAAGGTTATCTATCCTGTTTTCCATAAAATATGTAAATAGTGCCGTAACTTCGTAATCAGTTCTTCAGAAATAAATAAATATTGTAAGCATCAACCAAGGCTTGCATAAAATCAGTCCGATTCAAAGGACCGATGTTAAGTAATAAATAAATAAAAAGGGGGCAATAATAAACTATTATTATTATTAATTCTGCGTAATTCTAGTGAATGAGCTAACACTTTTATTTTATAAGGCAAGAATAGTCCGACAACCAGCCTTGTGAGGCTCCTTTCCGATATTTCTGAAGAAAATTTGAATTGTTAAATTAATTCACTGTATTGCGTTTTCAAATTTAGAAACAAAAAACTTTTGTTTTACTCAAAAAACACAAAACAAACATTGTTCAGAACTGAAATCACATTTTTAATGAATATATTCTTGTGGGAAGTTATTTTGTTAATAATTATTAGTACATAAATACTATATATATATATATATGTATGTGTGTGAAGACGACGATGATGTTAATTCATAAAAGATATTTGGTTAAGTTGTAAACATTTTAATAACCTGAGTTGTGTTCAGTTTAGTTTTATGTGTCTGCCTTGTGCATTGGTGTCTTCTATTCGAATTAAAATATAACAAGAAAAATTAACGAGAGTTTTCCACGGAAAAATGATTCCGCAATGAATACGGCTTATTAAACAAACGTAACTCCAAACTGCTAAAAAGACTTACCGTACTTGAAAATTAATTTAACTCTGACACTGCAGGTTGTTGTTATTCGAGGAAGTACAAGAAATAGTGACGTCAGTAGTAGATCGCCTTCAGCTGTAGACAGAGAAACCAAGTGAGTAAATGCATATGATGCGCTCTCACTCTCACTCACAGGCATCCTTCACATATGAATATGGGACGCAATTACGCAGAAAGAAATTGCAGACAATCAAGATGGCTGCGCTTCTCTAACGGTACAATAACACAGCTGTTCGCTTGGTATGCCTAATTGTAGAGGCGCACTTTTCCAATTTGATTTGGCAAATACGATTTTGATTGTCCTTCATATATACATATATAAAGTATACTACGATTTAGATGCACAAAAAGCACTATGCAAACGAAATCCAGCTTCTTTCGGGCATCACTCTGCAGTCAATTATTATTTTAGGTCCTAATTCCAGAAACAACAGTGTAAAAAAAGACATTGATATATATGAAATTTTTCATTTTCAAACCGTGTTACATCAAAATCGTTTAAAAAAAGACCGTTTAAAAACAGAATTAGATGTATATGTATGTATATGAAAGCAGTTTTGGTATAAAATGAAATACCTACATAAGGGACTCCGCAGTGGATTTTAAGCTTGTTTATGTGCACGAATTAAAGCGAAAACGCTTGAGGAAGAATGCTAGAACTGCTTTTGTAGTATGCTTAGCCCTTATGTGGGTCTCAGTCTCATGCGTACATACTATATATGTACGATAAAATATGGCATTTCTGGCGAAATCGGAAAATGTAATTATTAATATTTGATTCACAAAAAGATTAAAATATTAATTTTGGCATTTCTTTCATGCTTTGCATTTATTATCTTTATTAAAATTGCTTTATTTAATGATATACTTGTACTTATATTTGTATGTTTTTAAAAGCAACATTTCCTTGAAGAAGCTCAAGAATAATGGTGTTTTTTTTTTTAGTTACTTGGAACTTTTTAATCAAATTAAAGGCATGCAAAGTATTTGACGTCCGTTCTTTAAGTGTTGGGGCTTTTTTGCTAGCCAAAGGATCGGATCGGACATCAATGACTTGGTCCTGCCTTGCAAGTGACTGACCGCAGCGTGGGGTTAGAGCAGGTGCCTCAATTGTTCAAACATGGGACATATGTTCCATTTGCATAAAGGTTACGGTGCAATGCATCTCTAAGCTTGCGAGGTATGAAGACTGGGGCAGAGGTAGAGGCAGGAGCTTGGGAGTGAGGCGTGAGGCGGGAGCTGGGTCTGGGTCTGGGGCTGGAGCTGTTGCTATTACTGGTCACCACCCAATTCTTCCATTCTAGAAACTCGTAAATCGCAGTTCAAAGAGAGCTTTTGTGATTGTGTGACTGTTGTTGTAGTTAGTGCGCTTTGTCCGTTGTTGGCGGCGCACTTGTTTGGTCAAAAGGCCGCAAACAAAAGGTCGTCCGTGCGCTGCTGCTGTTGATGCTGGACGCTGTCGTCGTCAGAGCTGGGAGAGGCAGCAGGGCAGCCCTCAATTGGTAATCATTCACCCGCGCTGCTTCGAGCGCGGGGTCGGTCTGTCGCAATGCCCTGTGAGTGATCCGACAGTTTTCGTTGGTCCGTCCTCTGCAGTCGTCACTGCCTTCTACCTTAATGCTGCTGATGCTGGGGTCATTCGGCCTGTGCCGTCGACGCTGCCGACGCCGCCGCCGCCTGTCCATTATTTATGCCTATTTATGTTTGTTCATTTTTGCATTACACTTCTTCGCATTTCGAATTTGTTGAGCGGCCCACTCGGCGGCGAAGGCCGCAAACAAAACGCGCAGTTGGCCTTTTATGTGTGCAGTCCATTGCTTTGGCCCACCCTGTGTGTTTGTTCTTGTTGTTGTTGTTGTCGTCGTTAGCTTTTTGTATTCCAACCATTGCCCATCATCCAAGCGATTCTATTGTGACGCAAGAACAACAACAAACAGTGCGATTATTGTGCGACGCAGAAGGGCAATTTCTGACTTTGTCATAGGCACATGAATGCGCGTGGGTGGTTCGCGAGGGGGGTGGTGGAGGGGGTGCGGGTGCTGTAAGGTGATGCTCCAAATGTGTACCACAGTGACATTACAATGTATACAAATGAATTTTGGGTGCATAAGTTTCTCTTTTTTTTTTGTTTAACTCATAATTATGTTCGTAGCCCCGTCGTCTATTCACTTAACAAATTCCCCTCTTTCCTTTCATGGTACGTATACACTTATTTAAATTCTTGCATGGAGTGACGAAACAGTTCGGAGATTGTTATATCTATAGCTTTAGATGGCTTTTCCATATTCATTAGCAGGTGCTGGTTTGAAAAACAAGCGTTTGTTATAAACGCTCGAAAGCTTTCTAAAATAAATTATCCGCCTCAGAGGTTTTAGTTTTATGAATTGTAGTTTCACGAATATATGGAATTTAGTATAAAATTATTGAGAATTTGGAAACCCTTGTATATTTCATGTACAAGGTATAATTCAATATAATTTCCACTCATATTCATCAATTTATTATAGTAGACCAATAAAAATAGGATTTATGGTAGATTCCCTTCATACTTCCATAGCATTATTATTACAATTGGCTGGAAATACCATTAGCTTGATGACAAACTTTTAGTTTGTGTGCAAACTATTTTTCTGTCTGATCGTAGCTTGAAAATGTATTTCTTATCACAGTCTAGTATCCTTAACTCCGCCTGATTATTGGATAGGTTTCTATATATATTCTTCTATTATTTATAGATTCCTTGCATATTCCTTGTTATATGATGAGCTCACCTCAGGGATCAACAAATATGCGCGCATTTCATTCGTTTTACGTTCCAGAGGGACTCACACACTCACACATAATATATGTATAAATACATACACACACATACGCCGATTGATTAGCTTGGTATTGGTGTTGGTTCTTGCTGTAGTTTCTGGAATGAGCTGCATTGTTTTTTTTGTTGTTGTTGGCATTACTTTTGCCCGATCGCCGTTCATCATAGCCCCAAACAACTTGCGCTTGTCCGACCCGATCCGGAATTGTGTGCCCCGTTGTCAAAGTGGTTCCGCGCAAGGTGGAAGCGCGTGCAATGTTGCCATTCACATTCACATCCACCTATACATCCATATCCACATCCATATCCACATCCAACCGGCTAACCGGCCAAACGAACCAACGAACAAACAAACGAAAGAACGAACGACCGAACGAACGCACATTGGTCCTCCCCCCCCCCCCCCCCCCCCTCTATCCTACCGCTCGCTTTGCCTATCATTAGCGTTTGTTGTTTTATTATGCATTTTTCATTTAAGTGTTCGCATTGTGTTAATTTCGCTCGATCTCTCTTTGACTGCAAATACCCTGCCCATTCACAAGTCCTTACTGTTTTGAAACGAGCTCACAAAACTGAAGCTTTGGCTATACAGACTCTTTCGAACACTTGCTTTTACGAACTTTGTTTTTTTTTTTAATATATTTATATATTAACAAGTGTACAAAAAATAGAATGCTAAAAGTTAATGAAAATTCCAATCTTATCCTAAAAAGTTAGCGGGCTGCCTTCTTTTAAGCCGTGTTAGAAGCTTAGAACAGTTCCTTTGAATAATAGAATTAAAGACTTTTTTTCTTCTTTTTTTTAAAAATATATTTAAGCAAGGAATCGGCCTTAAAAAAAAAAAAAGAATGCTAAAAATTAAAATCATATCTTAATAAGTTAGCGGGCTGCCTTCTTTTAAGACGTGTTAGAAGCTTAGATCAGTTCCTTTGAATTATAGACCCAATAAATTGTCATTTAAAATCGCTTATCAGTTTCATTATAGACAGTAGACTTTTTCAACTTCAGCTACATCTTATGAAAATACTTCCCTCACTTTAAAATTGGCCTATCTTGATGAAACGTAACATGTGGACAGTTAAGCACTAACGGGATGTAATTTCAAACATATTCCAAGAATTGCGGTAGTTAAGGATAAACTAATCATGTCACTTATAAGTCCTATTCTAAAATACCTGATATACAAGACATAGTTTCCGGTCTAAATCGGGAATTACATTCGTATAATCACCTTTTGTCTACAATACAATCAAAGACTCTGTGCCCTATCTTACAAAGGATGGTGTGGTATTTCTAAACGATCATAACATAAACGAAGATATTATATTATTAATTATTATTATTAATGGTTGTAAAAAGGATTTAGGCCCTTTTGAGAGTATTTTGGGTTCGTTTTGCCATCGATATTGGCAATACTGGTTTGGGTCTCGATTCTGTGGCCAGGCCGTGTGGTTGCTGTGGTTTCTGCTGCTGTTAATGTCGCTAGGCTTGTTTCGTCTTGATGTTATGGTTTTGTTTTTGTTTTATCCTGTTTTGTGTACACACACAGCATTTGTTGTCTGTTGTGTCTGTTTGTCCTCCTCTTGTTTGTATGTTCCCAAGTCCCCCCCTTGCCCTCGAAAGCACCCAATTCACGCTTCTGGATGAAATATCATTTGCCTTGCGCTTGCTGCATGTGAAGAAGGAAGACCTCTTCTCTCGACCATACGATCATTCGGGCTTGCATATACACATACATACACATACCTACGTATTGCCCGGTCCCATCGCAAGCTGCAGCTTTTCCACTTTTGTCTTATCTAACTTATGTTTTTTGCTAACCAACTTGAAGTGATTACAACTTGCCAACAACAACTACTCAAACGTAACATACATACGAGTAAGTACTTATGGAAGGCGAGTTCACAGAGTGAAATAAATATTGGACCCGACAGGTATCCCATTAGAAACGAATCTGTGATATGTTTCATACAAAGTTGTTTCAGTTCTATGGCTTGATTGAGCTTTTTATGGCATAGACATGCCCACCGAAACATTTGAGTACCCGTACGTGTACGCAGATACCAAATAATTAATGGTTTTTCCCAACTTGAATATATATTCTGACTGTTCTGCATATATACAAGTATGTAGCTGCTTAGCTCGATTTACATTGATTCAGATTAGATTTTAAAAGGAATTCTCTGCACGATTTACTTATTGCCTGTGTGAGTTAGCAAATTGTTTCCGGTTTCGAGCTGTGACAAATATTTTAAGGAGCCTACTTCATTCCACAACTCACCAGGTCTGTTTTTTTTAATATTTGTTTTAATACGTACACTTTAGCTGTTTTCATTTCTTTGGAACGATACGCTTTTTTAGTTGATGAATCATCTCACTGACTCCCCTGATAGTGTGAATGAAGAGTCACATAAGCTTTGGATGTATGGCAAATATTTGAATAAGCCTTAGAATGGTATTCACGTTATAAATCTATGTTTTCAAATTGTGAATCATTTCATTGATTGCCTGACCCGTGTGAATTACAAATTTTTTTTTTAAAACGTGCATTTTAGCTGAGAAGCTGTTTTAACTTCTTTGGAACGATTCACTTTTTTAGCTGATGCATCATTTCACTGACTCCCTTGATAAGGTTTGGATTTATGGGAAATATTTGAATGGTATTCATGTGATCAATCTATGTTTTTAACTTGTGAATCATTTCATTGATTGGCTGGCCCGTGTGAGTTTCAAAATCACTTCACTTTGTGGAACTGTGGCAAATGTTTTAAGGAGCCAGCTTGGGAACAAGCTTCGGGTCAGCTTTTAAGGCTCCGCTGTCCATTCTCGCAGCCTGCCAATTTGCAAAGTGGTAATCGGGCGGCCCTCATATTTGTCCGACCTCCATTACCTCCCACCCACAATTTTGTAGCCAGTGCCGTGGGCTCTTCATTTTTAATGCCAGCACGTGCGCGAGCCGCCGCCACCAAAGCCATTGCCGACGGCTCGTAAACAATGCGAACAGTCAATGGGATTGGACTTGAGCTCTTGTCCTGGCCTGGCCTGGCCTGGGTCCTGCTGCCATCCTTCAACATTGCCTCCGTGACGAGACGAGTGAGGAATTCAATTGAAAATTCATTATTGCGACCCAAACCCCGCCGAATTCTTTATGTGTTTTTCTTCTTGTTTTCTGTGTTGTATTTTACTTCCTCTTTTTTTTTGTAATGTTTAAAAAGGAAAGAATAATATTTATTGTACTTACCTTCAGCTACAAACACACACACAAACACAAACACACAGACACAGACACGGACACGGACAGAAACACGTGCTTGTTGCGGCAAGCCACATATGAATACACTCATGAGTACCCACACCCACACTCACACGCACTCACACACACTCGCATGCATGCGCACATATTTAGTTATTGTATGCAATTCAACTTAGTGGGAATATTTTGAGTCGCTATCGCTGGCAAGGGGTGAAGCACTGAAGGCCACGCTGCTGCCTGACTTTTCTGCCTTTCGATCTTTTACCGTGGCTGGAGAGGGTGTGAGAATGTGGGGGAGGTGTTCGTCTTTTTTTTTTATATATACGACCATGTATATATTACTGAAGTTTTGAATTGAACTCTGGAGCTCTCGTGGATATTGGGCAATAGGCTGGGCGCGTGCCGCTGTGACTGCTGAGGCTTGAGGTCTGCCCAACCCCTGACCGCCCCATCCAACAACCAACAGCTACCGTACAAGCAAATGTGCTTTACACTTTCGTATGTATGTGTGTATTGCATTGTATGTATGTATGTATGTATGTATGTATGTATGTGCGAGTACTCGTATATTGTGGTTTGGGCGTAGAGCGGACAAATTGTAGGCACTTGGTTCGACAGCGGATGATAAATGGCGCAAAAAACGGCAAATAATGAAAATCATCTGAAATGAACGAAACAAGCAGGAAAGTGTTGTGCGCGTGTGTGTGTGTGTGTGTGTGTGTGTGTGTGTGTGTGTGTCAAGAGATGTTCGGCTGGCGCTTAGCCATTCAATACTTTGGCATTTTCCCAAACGCTCAGCACACAACACACACACACAATGTACGAGTATATACATATATATACATACATATGTATATAGTCGGAAAACTCGGCAGCATCTTCGGCATCGACATTGGCATGCGGCCGGGCATCATTTGCCGCCTTAGGCGCACTGGCAAGGATGCTCAAGAGATGGTAGGGTAGAGGGGGGTGGGGAGTGGCGAGGCGAGGCGGGGGGCTCGGTTCGCTGGGTTATAGGCCAGTGTAGGCGGTTGGGGTGCTCTGCTCATCGGGTTTTTGTGTGTGTGTTTGTGCATGTTTGTGTGTTTAAGCATTCAGCGTAACTAATTTATTTATTTATTTCGTATTTTCGCCTTTGCACTGTGTGTGCGTGTGTTTGTGTGCTTTCATATTTTCCAACATTTTGTGATATATAACAACAACAACAACAGCAACAACTGCCGCAGCGGCATCAACGACAACAACAACCACAAACCGACAAAAAGGAATCCATTGAAGTGAATTTGCGGAAGCTATTTGTAAGTGTACAAGTCAATATTTGAATTGCCTGTCGGCAGACTCGCATGTGTGTGTGTGTGTGTGTGTGTGTGCGTGTGAGCCACTGCACGAGTGCATGTGTGTATTGGTGTGTGTGTCTGTTAGTCGCGCAGCGGAAGTCATCATTATAAATAAAATTTTCAGTTCAAAGCGAATCGGAAAAACAATCATTTGTTGTTTTTGTATTGCATCTTGTCATGTCTGTGTGTGCGCTCCAATAAAAAAATAAAGAAAACAACAACAAAAAGTCACACAAACAAAAAGGGTTGCCACCCCACACCAGCACTTCACTACCCAGAGGACTGCAACATTGTCTCATACGCGCTCTACCAGAGCCAACGGGCAGGATAACTTTACTGAACCATGCAACCCACCAACTCCTTAATTTATTGGATTCCTTCTGCCACAGTCAAGTGTTTGAATGATATGTTGTAAAAAAACGAAGCATAATATAAGTATTTCAGCTTTATATCATATGAACGAAACATATTTTTACAGCTTTAATTGAGTGTAAATGTTTACATCTGGATGGACTTACCGATCATTCAAGTACTGCAAACTATTAATTTTAAATGTGTGGATTTTTACAATTTGTCAATACCTATTCATGAGAAATCGGAGTTTCGAGAAAAATATAATATGAAAGCTCTTACTGATCTTTCAAGAATATCATTCTCCTAACATGCCTAATGAAAGGAAATAATTAGAAATCAGGCTCACAAATATCAGGTAAAATTTAAGCAGACTGGTAGTATCTGAAAAAATGGTATTAAAGAATAAGAGCTCCAGACTTTTGAACATCAAATCACTATTCGGCCGAAAAATGTAAAGCATGATTATTAAGCATGTAGTTGTGGACCAATAAATAATCCCGAAGTCATATTTTGCTGCAATTATCTCCGAAATGTCTAGATTGTAAAATACTGTGATATAATGTAAAATTGTATACCGAACTCTCAAAAGTGTCAATCAAACGTATCTAAATGAACTGGGGAATGCTGAACATTTTAAATCAGAGCTCACCAAATAGAAACTGTCAGTGTTTGCAAAATTGTTTTTGAGTTCTGGAATTTGAAACATCAATTCGTATCGGACATCACTATTCGGTCGAAAAATGTTCAGCATGATTAACAGCAGCTCGTTGAGGATCAAATGATCCGCTGGTCCCCAAGCCATATATTTCTACCGCTGCTGCTGCTGCTTCTGCTGTTGTTGTTGTTGCTGTTTAGCTGCCAATTTCAATGCTGGGGGCTGTTTAAATCTCTAAACAAATTGCGACTTCCGCTTAGGGAGTACGAGAGAGAGAGAGAGAGAGGGAGAGCGAGAGAGAGAGGGGGAGAGAGAAAGAGAAAGAGCGCACCGCAGTCTCGGTCGCCGGCCTTTTGCGTGCGTGCCAAAAATACCGCGGAGCGTGCCTCGTGGAGTTCCTCTGTTAATAATTTGTCATTTCATTAAGAAAAACAAAAATGTTTCTTCATTCATACTTATGTATGTATGTGTGTATGTGTGTGTGTGTGTGTGTGTGTATATATATATATATATACTGCACTGTCATGACTCGCACTCAATCCAACGCGCGCCCATTCTCAAGGAGAATCGCAGAAGCAGAGTAGATGAAGAAGTAGTGTAAGAGGCAGAGACAGAAGTAGAAGTAGAAGCAGAAGTAGAAGCTAAGGCTGAGGCCGCAAGGCAATGAGATCAAGTGCCGAGCCTCGCGCTAACGGAAGTACGGGAAAAGTGGGTGCTAAATATAAACGCGCGATCAGTTTGGTTAGTGTGGCTCCGAAAAGCCAGCAGTTGTTTGGCCCTCCTGACATTCATGTCTACAGCCCCGACACGCATTCAGCCTACAACATAACTAACTGTGTGTGTAAATTGTCAATTTCCCAGTGATATGAAGTGCATAATGACTTTTATATTTCTCTTTTCATCTATTAACAGACATTAAGATGGTGTATTGTTTCCTAATCATCATGCACTTTTGTTTCTTGTGAGCTGCACATTCCACATTTCCACAAAAGGACATTTTTTATACTCTGTACATGAAATGTACAAGACCCCACAAAGCATATACAAGTATATTCTTGATCAGCATAACATGTCTGTCCGTATGAACACCTGCATCTCAGAGACTATAGGAGCTAGAGACACCAAATTTTGCACAAAGATGCGCTGTGCAAGCTTGTTTAATTTTTTTAATTTCCCCCCCTCTTCGCCGATAATGAGGATTTTCCGTTCGTATATATCTCAGAAACTATAAGACCAAGGGACACCCGACTTTAGCTTCTCCACTTGTTTTAGAATTAATTTAGTTTTTGTTTCTATTAGGGCACACACACTTCTATCATTATTTATTTCAGTCTTAGCTCAGTTAGTTCAAGTAATGAACAGGTAGCTAGCTATATATACCTATTAGTCAAGAGTTTTAAATGAGCTCCAAATTATAGCATCCTTCCCCAAATAGGTTTAACTTTTCACATTAAATGTTCCGGGTGCTGATAGTATTGCAGACCAATAGATTTAAGAGTTTAGGCGAACATACAATCGCACAATCATTTGTGGATTCAAACATGGGTTAGAGTCACAAGAAATAACTTAATATTCCAATTGCCCATTAAAGGGTTCTTTCTAATTGTTGGTTTTTAAAAGTCCGTTGTCCCTGGCTTTGTACTGTACTCGTAGCTCGTACTTAGTGCCGTTATTAATTCTACGAAAGATTGCCGCACAGTATCCCATAGTTGAGTACTCTGTACGGCAGTGCTTTCACTTGTTTGTTGCTTATTTTCTCTGTCCTGTTTCCTTGACTGAATCGCCCCTGGAGCGCAGATTTGCACGCTTTATTGGTTTTTCGCGCGTTAGTCGACCCTTGAAGGTTGCGTTCGATGTTCGACGCTCAATGGTGTGCCTGAACACAAAAGCTAGCCATGCGGCCCATGCGACCGGCTCGCTTCTTGCCATAGTCCATAGCCGGCCTGTGGCACTCAAGTGCTTTACGCCTACTTAACAGCTTCTTGTGTGTATGGCATTTGCCGTTAGTTCCGGTGGCTTTTGACTCCCAAATCAGCTGCAAATGACGGAAAATATTTGTAAAGTTGCGGAAACAAGTTCGGCATTTCGGACTGGTATATATTTGTGTATTTGACGAGTAGGATGTAGCTTATAGCAAGTACGTTAGACGGCGACTGTTGGCATAGTCCGTGCTTTTGTTGAAGCGATGATGCTGATATTGATGTTGATGTTATTTGTTGTTCACGTTTCTTTTGAATGCTCATCTCAACCCTCCGAATGTTTCAGCATGTCGGGAAAACGCAAATCACCGCCCAACAAATTTGATATCGATGCAAACAGCTTTCAAGGTCTAGAGGCGGGCGTTTTGGGGACCACCGGACATCAGCTCAACGAAGGCGCCCTGTCGCCTGGAAAGATGCAGCAACAATTTCTAAATAACAACAACAATGAGAGCGATGGCAGCGGATATAGCGCGACAAGGACTACTATAGAGTGCGAGCTAACGTATGGATCTGCGACTGGTCTTGTCATTGGCAGAGAGGGTCCCGTTGGTCCCGTTTCGGCAAGTGATAGCGAGAATACAGACCCAGACACTGATGCAAAAAGTGCCAGTCCCAGAGCCACTTCCACTTCCGAGTCGGAGGTTGGCAGCGTGGGCCAGGTAAGCCGAAAAATGTCCATAGAGGCGAATAGTTTTCTAAAGCCCGTACTTGTATATCCCTTACAGTCTGTACGCCATGCTCTATCATCGCAGTCGCCTACGAAAAAGCGCATAAAGAAGACGACGAAGGGTCGTCTGAGCAACGGTTGTACGAAAATGCCAACCCAGGACATGCACTCCTGCTGTAGCAGTGGACAAGATACCGCAGATGCTGGTGCGCAGTGGTCCATATCAAGAGAACTGAAACCTGTGATCTCTCCAGAAGAGACAACCATAGCAGGGCAACAATTTGGCACAGCAGTGACAGCGGCCAGAAACGATGAGGGACTCTTCACGACACACAGCAATGACTACAGCAACGAGATGAAGCGAGAACACATATCCGAATCGGAGGGCCAACAGCAGTGTTCAAACTATATGGACCAGTCTGCAGCAGGCGATGAGGTGCTTGTGAAACGTTTGGCCCACAAGCTGCGCAGAAATTCCCTTTCCACCCCCGATGGATTGGCGCCCGAGCTACCATTTCTAGCGACAGCAGTGTCTTCTTCTACGGCCCCTCTGCCCCTGTCGGAGGACTATAGTGAGTCAGCGTTGTGGTCGCACGGAGCTATGCTTAAGCCAAATGTTTCAATCGGGTAAGCCGCCATCTGCCTTACATATGTGCATACTCTCATCTAATCGATCTTAAGAGTATCTTAAGTCCAATATAGCTAACCATATGGGTGCCTAAGGATATCTCAATGATAGGAAACTGACGTTCTTTTCCCCTTCGAATTTAGTTAGCGAGAAAGTTTGATAGCCATTACTCTATTTGCCATATTTCCTCACTGACCCATGCACGCCGAGTTTTCAATACGTCCGCCTCAATGGCTGCCACAGCACCTCCTACTTGTACATAAGTATGCATGAGCTCATTCGGCTTACAGCGTTTTGACGGGCAGAAAGTTCGGAACGGATCCACGTCGCCGAAGTTGTCCGGATTATACTTGGCTTCCTTTTGTAAATTAGCGAATCTAATTCCATTAAAAATGCACACCGCCCAAAACTAACAAATAATTTTGCGGCAAAGGCATCGTCATTTTATCGAATGATGCCGTGGCACGTTCCGTCCCTCTTCCCCATCCGGTCCGTCCGACTGGTCGTCCGTCAGTCGTCCGCCCGCTTGGTTCGCTGCTCAAATTTCAGTTTACGCTTTTAGATTGTTACTGAATAATTGAATATCACGAACGGAAATGGCGAATATAGTTAGAGCGTCAGAGTACGACCGCAGAACGCCAATACATAGTCCCCGCACCACCTTGCTGCCTTGTTCGGCATTTGAAATCGCAAAGTAGCTACTAAAGAGCAACAAACCACTCGGCGAATGTAAAATTGGCCAGGGCGGCAATGGCCACCCCATCCTACACCACCTACCGCACCAGCACCCCCACCCCCTCCCCCAATTGCTCCTCCACCTCGGCCATGCACGTAAACAAAATAAATGCTGCCCACAGTTTCGGGAGTGCCAATCAGAAGGCAGCCATTGGCGAAAGGTATTGGCCAGGGGTGGGGCTCTTCGGCAAAAGAACATAACGGCACAAGTTCTCTATGAGTGTGGCTGTGTCTGTGTCTGTGTCTGTGTGCGCCTGTGTGTGTCTGTGTGCGGTTGTCTGTGGGTATCTGTGGGTGTGCTTGTGCTTGTGCGTGTACGAGTGCGGGTGCGGGTGCGGGTGCATCGTAAAAGGTCCATGTGCGGAAGCCAATTCAATTTGTTAAATGATTTCGAAAACAGATCGCATTGACTGGCGCATTTGAGGTCCAGGTTCGAATTGTTTGATTGAATGGTTGCCTGATGTACATTGTTGTGGCTAGATATTGTAACGGGATCTCTCTCTATATCTCAATTGTCCTAACTGACAATGATTTCTATTTCTCCACTCTCGTTCAACTTCTTTCAGGGAATACGCTGCATTGCCAATAGTGCAACGATCTCTGGCAATGGGCACAAATCTGGATGAGCGAAATTCGGGAACGCACGATAAGGAGCGCACCGTCTCCGAGATGATACGACAATTGCAACTCATACGAAGTCGACTGCTCAATCAGGTAAATCTTACGACCTACATACCTACTTGTACATATACATATGTACATACATCTATCGAAATGACTCTGTAAATTAAGAAGCAAAATAGCGATTCCCTCGTTTCCCTTCATTGAAGAAAGGGAATAACAAAGCGCAGCGCTACGCTCCGCTTGAGAGCGCTCATCCATCCACCTAAGGTTACCCCTCAAAGCGCTTACCGCCCGCCCTGTTACGGGCATTGTAACCGACGACCCAAAATTAGTGAAGTTCAACCGAAAATTGTGCAAAACAAACGAAGGCAAATGGGCCTATTTATTATTTATGCATTAGGCTATGGGCGGCAATTGTCAAAGTGTTTCCAATGCTGACAATGGCACGGCTATAGAGCCCCGGACGGGGGTTACTGCCGGGTTACTGGAGTGCGGACTGAAGGCCGCTGCGCTTTGTCAGATATGTAAATGAAATTGAATTCGCCTTAATTTGGGCGTTTCGTCCGTCATAAAGGTTGGTTGGTATTATGGTTGGGCGAGTGGGTGGCTGGGTGGTTGGGTGGTTGGGTGTTTGAATGCTTTTTGAAACGTTCGCCTTTTGAGTGCTCTACACTCATTTGACATGCAGCGCAGAGCATCGGGTCACGCATCAGGCCGCCACACACTTGATGGAACGCTCCTTTCAGGTGACAATTTGCGAATTAGCATATAAAAACTTTGCTGAGTAGTCACGTAAACAATGCCAGCAACGAGCAACCAGCAACCAGCAACCAGGCACCAGACAGCAGCCACCGCAGCAGGATCCGGCAATGCGTTGCGTTGATTCTCGACTGATGTTCGACTTCAAAACGAAGCCATAGCCTTGCAATACTTCGCCAAATGCTGCTCGTATTAGACTTGGCATTCTGATTTTGCTAGTGAGTCAGGTTAAGTTTTTCAGGCACATACTATACTCGGTACATACATATGTATGTATGTATGTATGTATGTATGTATGTATGTATGTATGCTCGTACACCCACCGTTACTTAAACAGGGGCGGCACCGACAAGAGTCCCGACTACTCGGGTATTTCATTCTTTAGATTCGGCGTCTCTGTTCGGCTTCGACTTCAACTCAGCCTCCAACTCAGACTCTCTTTTGTGCATATTGTTGCAGAAGCAACTATCAGCCCCAACTATTGTGTGTACTTCCCCACAAAGACATACATACATATGTACTTGTATGTATGTACAATATACATGTATATGTGGGTGTGTGTGTATGTGGGTAAGCAGAAGGGGGATGAGCTTTGTTGGGTGTGTGTGTGTGTGTGTGTGTACTAATGTCTTTCTTCTTTACTTTTTATTACATATTTCATTCTCATGTTTTCTATTCATTACATTCATTTTGCAATGGCCCGGCTTTGTGCTCACAAAGTTTTATTATGCTGCTTTCCTTTATTTTCCGCTTTTCTTCATTGTGAGTGTCTGTGTGCCAGTGTGTATATACATATATATATATGTGTGTGTGTGTGTATTCTATTCCATTCTGCTCCTCTGTACTCTCTTTTCAGCTTTTGTGTGCCATGCTTAAATTCCTTTTGAATCGCTTTTGTGCTACGTTTGGCATTCAAGCGCCGAACAATAAGCTTTTCTTTCTACTTTTACGTATCCTCTCCCTTCACAGCTTCCCCCGTCCCCCCTCCCCTCTCCCTACCATCCATCACCTCGCCTCGCCTCGCCTCCAGACCGACCGCTTCGCTCACTGCGACGACGTTTCAGTGTCCGTCTCGCTTCGGCTTTGGCGCCCGCTGAGCGCGCAAGTGGGACAGAATTTTCTGAGAGCGCTCCCAGAGAACTCCCACTCGCCGCTTGCTGTTGGTCACTGCCTATCAAGGCGGCCGGGCTTTGTGGTTGGCTGCTCCTATTCTTCGGCCAAAAAAGAAGAAGAAGAATGGAAAGAATGGAACAACAAGAAAAACCATTGAGAAGAATGCGATGAGCCAAATTAAAATTTAAACAACAGCTCGCCAGCTCGGCCCGGACCCAATACGTACTTAGTAGTTAAAATGCTAGCAGACTCCATCGCACTTACTTGTATCCAATACTCGTATTCAATATCTTACCGCAAGTCTATCGTTATACTTGTGTATATGACCACATCACCAGTTAGTTAATGCTAATGGCACTCTTACTGTTACTGTTACGCATGGGCCAGTTCCATCTTGCAACTTCAATCTGTTGCCGTTGTTGCCCATTAGCGCTTAGTGGCAGCAAAAATGGTTCCAATGATGAAACAGCAGATCGTCAAAATGAATTCCGGCCGGGTGATGATGAGTGCGCAACTTCTGCGTGATGTCACGGGTACACGGCTCAGCTAAGCTAATCGGCTCGGAATCACGCTAATGTGATGTTTATCTGCCGCATATGCTGAGCAGCATCAGCAGCAAATGCCGTACCGATGGTGGAGGTGAAAACCTGAAAATCTGCATTTCCACCGGGGCGGTCGAGCGACCAAGCTATTGTATGGTTGGGGGGTTACCCACTGTGGCAGGGGTTGCGTGGCACATAGTGACAAAGACAATCGGAGCGTCACACATTTGACAGCGTCAATTCGATGTTATCGTCGCTCTAAGTACACAAAACGGCACACGGGCCTCGGCCCAAAAGGCTCTCATTAAAAACACATTGCCTCAGAGACGACTCGTAGACCGAGCCTTTAAATCACTCCGATCGGCTCACTGTGTCAATTTCATGCTGATTATCCTTTGGACAAAAGCACTCGTCATCATCATCAGTTATTTCCTCTCTAACTATTGGTTACACAAGATTGCAGCCACATGCTCGCATGCCACGGAAGACGGATTGGCCAACAAGCTGAGCGGCAGCTACTGCCTCTCGGCTTAAAGATTGCAAAAATCAAAAGATAGGGAATGCTGGCAAAGTACTCTGCAGGAGACTGATTATCAATTTTCAAGTATAACCTTAAGCTACGGCAATGGTTTTGCCTTCCTTCAAAAATTCCACATATTATCTTAGATGCGATAAACAGTATCGTCCTTCTGAGATGCAACAATACAATACTTTGTTCAACAAACAAATCCTATATATAAAAAAGAATTGGGAACAACAATTAGGTAGACGATGCTACTGGGGGCCAACATCTCATAAATAAGTACAAGAACACTTCTTCTTTTTCAAATTATTGCCAGGCTCCTAACAACATTTAAGCTGGTTTATTGTCAAATTTGTTCGTTATTTTCATCTATTTAATATTATTTCTTATAGTACAACATTGATCGCTAGTTGCTGAAAAATAAACTCTACTTGCCTACAAAATAAACTTTAAGCCCAAAAAAGCACACGCTTAGCACAGCTATTCTTCTGTCATATTCATTTAATCTAATGGTTCCAATAAAACTCTACGAAAATCCATTTGCTTTTCCTTTTGGCATTTGATATACCAGCATTTATCCGAAAACAATTAAGAGCGTTACATGCTTGGCTGCTAGGAAGAAGCTCTCTATATATATTAATAGAAGAAAATGCTATAAGTTTTCGCAAAGAAGTTTGATTTAGCCCTCCCAATGCCCCAACGATAACTGACTAAATAATTCTAATTATTAATAAATTTTTGATATTTAAATAAGAAATTAATATAAGGGGGACAATTTTTTGTCAAGTTATTAATATTAGAGCATTTATTCAAGATAGCCCTTCTATTAAATTTGGGAATCAAAAATGAAAGGGGGCTGCTCCTCTTTTTAGTAGAAGAGAAGATAATAAAATCATAGAATTAAATGAAGAATTTAATTCTTAATATTAATATTAATAAAATCACTGAGAACAAAAGTACAGCAGATGCTAAAGCTTGAGTTAGAATAGAAATTAAAACAATGGCGCGTTCAGCAGGTCATCGCGATTTGCGATTTGTGATTTGTGATTTTTGAATATCTATTGTTGATTTGCCTCCGCCGACCGCTTATGTTGACTGTTTCAATAACATATTCTGATTTTAGTATTTTTGGTCAAAAAGTCACAGCTGGGGTGCGTTTTGCCAATTTATATATTTTCGCAAAGGTCTTGGCAAAATTCTGACTATGTGGTGTCAAAATCGAAAAATCTAAATCAAGTAATCATAATATTTTTCAGATTTGTGTTTTGTGATTTCGATTGACATTTTTACTTATCCGAATCACAAATCACAGCAGTCAGCAGGCGAAATCAGTGATGATCGATCACAAACGCGCCTAATAACAAGCTTATAACCCAGATCGAATAATCTTGTCATGCTGATTAAGAATATATGAACATTTGCATTATGCTTTGGCCAAACCTTATATACCCTTTGAACAGTCGGGTACAGGATATGTATAACAAGAAATCTTTGCGCATTCATGAAGATACATTCTTGCTAGCATAAGGAGCTTTAGAAATCACTTATTCGATGACCGATGTAGAGTATAACAAGAGAGAACGCTACAGTCGAGCAAGCCCGACAGTGAAATACCCTGTACCCAGGTAAACTTCTTTCGCTAATACCTTTTCTTAGAATTGACCGAATTGAATAAAATTATATATAAATTATGTGTACAAAGTTTGGTTTAGGTAGCATTTGAAATGTGGGCGCTATTGACGAAATTCTGTAGCGGCGGAAGGGGTGGAAAATTAAAAAAAAAACAAACTCGTCCTTTCTGGGACCTAGGAGAATCTGGATGCCAACTTTGGTTATTCTAGCTTTTATAGTTTCTGAGATCCTTGCGTTCATCCAGACAGACGGACAGACGGATATGTAGATCGATTTCTCTCGTCATGCTGATTCAGAATATATATACTTTATGGGGTCGGAGATGCTTCCTTCTGCATGTTACATACTTTGCACAAACCTAATATACCCTTTTTACCCTACGGGTACAGGGTATAATAAAACCACATGCTTGTATAATTAGTTATTTGTACAATTTTTCTTGGTTAGAGCTGCATATATTCGTGCCTGTGCTTACTATTCCATGGCCATTCCACGTTTCAATTAGCTTGCATTTGCGTTGCATTTGTTATCACTCTCTTCTAATTGTCGAAAAATCACATACGACTGGGATGCCATTGCTCCTCCGCTGGCAGAAGGACCTGCCTACCAAGTCCTGCCTTGCTCGCTCCAAATCTGGAAACTTCCCTAATTGAATCAAAGCAATCATTTGTCCTAATAGTTGGCAACAATTTCCACTGGTGGCGATGCCACACGATGAGCAGCTGCTACACTTCGTTAGAGCCAACCCCCCCCCCCGCTCCCCCTCCCCTACTCCCCTCACGACACGCTGCCACCCCTCGAAGCAACTGAGCAGAAAATGGTTCCGGAGCCTCGTGAGCTTTTCTGCAAGCTGCTCCAACTTGTGTTCTACTAATCGGAACCGTCGAAATTTCTCACGATGCTGATGATGATGAAGATGATGATGGTGCTGATGATGATGATGATGCTTGGGGGGATGTTATTATTGCGTTTACCTATCCAGCGTTTACAGACAGTCTTGTATGCAGTTCGTCTTCGGCTTTGTATTTGAATTCGTAGGTATTTGTGGTCGTGTAAGCATGGCTTACATGCATTGTAGACACACACACACACACACACACACACACACACACACACACACACACACAGAGATACACATTAACAAACATACGAATGCGAGAACATAAGCTCGGAGGCATGTCTTCATATGTATATTATATATAAGTATATACATATGTGTATCTGTATACTATACATCTCTCTATATGAATTCTCAAACACGTGCGCACATTAAAAACCAAAGCAGAAACAAAGCAAGGAAGATGGTAAACAGAAATACGAATGCGAATGCGAATACAAATAATAATCCAGTCTAGCAAAAAGGTGAGCATGTGTGGGTGGGTGGGTGTACGCGGCTCACCATGTGTGCGTGTGTGTGTGTGTGTGTGTGTGTGTGTGCGGATGCTGTTTGGGAATGTGGGCACTACAAATGTATATAATTGTCGTCGCCATCTATGTGTATGTATGAGCATTTAGCTTTAGCCAACTTCTGCACACACACACACACACACAGTCACGTCAGTTATCATGCACACACACATGCATGTAAATGTGTATATGCATGTATGTATGTGCTTTTGTGTGTACATGTGGCGCAGGCTATGGGTGTGTGTATTTGATTTTGTATGGGCGTCTGTCGGCGAGGCGAGACGAGCATGGCTGCCAATAGGAAACAAATAAATTTCGCTATCTCACTCAAATGCGCATTGCGCCTTGTTCTTTTACATTTTTGTATGTATGGGGATGTGTGTGAATAGGACGTCTCTCTGTGTGTATGTGTGTGTGTGTGTGTGTGTGTGTGTGTAGGGCAGGATATAGAACCCTATCGCCATCCACCCACACTCGCACTCGTACAACCGATGTACATACATACATACATACATACATACATACATACATACAAGTATATACATATTTATGCAGCATATTTTGTAGGCATTCAAAATCGCTTACATACTTCATGAGCACGCCTTGGCGGATAATGGATTTGGGTTCTGAACTTGCATCCACAAACAACAAACACATGAAGTCATGGGGCACAGATCAAAGCACATAAATCGAAGTAGCTAGCCGTCGCTAACGCAGTATGTACATATATAAGTACTACGAGTATGTATACGAGTAGTATGTACATCTAATTGCAACACAGTTTTTGGCCAAGTTGTCCCAAATGTCTTGCTTCGGTTGTCGACCCTGCCAATGTGACCAAATCCCAAGTCCCTCCCTATGCCTGTCCCTGTCACAGTCCCAGTCCCAGTCCCAGTCCGCTTTCCACGCTTCCGTGCTCCCCGTTCATAGGATTCATGTGCAATTGCAAATCACACCGGAAATGCATTAAAAAATTTGCCTGCAAATATTCTAATATTAATCAAATTGTGCTAACCTTGCTCTGCCTTGCCTCGCCACGCCATGTCTTGCTCTGTATCTGCATCTGTATCTGCATCACAGCTTCAGCATCTGCAGTAGCAGCAGCAGTAGCAGCAGCAGTAGCGTCGGCATGACAACGAGAACGCAACCAACGGCAGCAGCGGAAGTGAGGGCGAGCGGGCGACGGGCGACGGGCCGCTGCATGCGGACGCATTGCGAAGGCGAAAGTTCTATTTTTGAAACGAAATTTATGAATGAAAACGAAAATTGAAGCGAAAGCGGAAAACTGCAGCCAGAGGCGCATCAGCGACCGCTACGCGATGAAGTTTGCCGCTCTCATCGGAGCATTTGGAGACAGTTGGAAAAAATGGGAGCGCCCTGAAAATGTTCCCCTAGAACAGGACTTGCGGCCTAAAGTGGCCGTCACTATATAGTTGGGTGGGTGGGGCCACAGATTGGCGAGCAAATTTCCACATTTTTCTTCAAGTTTCCCAGCAGCTCCTCTTAATTATTCTTCGCCCAAGTGGCACTTTTTTTTGTCTGGCCAGGTTTGCAAGTAACCAGATTATTCAGATTAGTCTCGAAATACAATTTCAAAATTATTATGGATTATAAGCAGATAGGGGAGTCAAAAGAATGTTGCTACAGCAAAAAGCTGTATAAATTGATTTTTTAAAGTTTTGCTTTAGCTACTGCTGTGAACTTTCAAGGATAATTTCAAGAGTCCCAAAAATTTTGCAGTTGCAGTTTTAGGAACTTTGCTTTGCCAGAAAATTTTAGAATAGCTGTGGTGTTTAGTGTGATGTTTGAAATAAACTGCAAAATTAATTCTTTACTTCTTTCCCCCATTTATTGTTTTCATACCCTGTACTCCTGGGGTAAAAAGGATAAATAAAGCTCCTGCAAAGAATGTAACTAGTATAAGAAAGCATATCCGACCCCATTTCATGAACGGCTGAGCCCAAACTTTGTTTAACTCTCCTAATATTAATTTATTCAATACTGTATACAATTCCAAAGCTGCACAGCTAATCAATATATAATTCTCTATCTTGCTTCAAATTTCATTCAAATCGGCCAGTTCTAAGAACAAACTCGCCCACAAGCTGTAGAAGCGGGTTGGCTCTTATTCTTCTTCTTGCTTCTGGTATGGGCGCATTTAACTCAAGTTCGGAACTCTGCTTGGATAAAGGGTACTTCACTGTCGGACTTCCTTGACTGCAGCATTATCTCTTGTTGATTATTTGTATTGGAAGCTTCGTCATAGCTGACTGTTGGTTAGTAGGAGATAAGATTCAATTCAGTTGATATCTGTCGTTGTCCATGGACATTGGCTCGGCCTGAGTTAACTACCGGGAGGAGAGAAAGAGCATTTACTGGCGACTTGGTCCGGTTGGCTGTCTTTTGTGGCGCAGCATCGGCCGTGCGTGCCAGTGCGTTGCTTTTTTGGAACCCGGCCAATGGTGTCATCGTCGCCATTACCTCTGTCATAATCGTTGGATAAGCATCAGCATCAGCATCAGGGGTAATGGTAATGCTGCACATGCGTTGGAGTTCAGTGCTTGTGGCCTCTGGCAAAGCCGAGCCATCCATTGGAATTATCATGGAAGTATGGCGTATGCGGTGTACCCATCTTCATTTGTAACTTGTTGGGCTGGGGCCATAGAGGGGACCGCCCGGTCTCTACAGCTTCTACGCACGTGCCAGTCCCAGGCTCCAAATGCAAAGCCTTAGCCCAAATGAAAATAATGAGCGATATGTGGCCCAGGCATAGGAATAGGCAGAGGCATAAACACAGCCATTGATGCACACCCACATAGATGAGATATGAACGCTGATATACTACTGTGTGTATTGGATGTTGGAACCAGCGTATACGCAGGCCTGCATACAATATATTGTCAAAGCATTTCATATACTATAACTATATATATACTATATATATAGTATATAGTATATGTATAAACATAACTAAAAAATTTATGATCCGTCCGTTTGGTTCCTTCACTCGGAGTGTGGGTGTGGGTGGTGCTGCCGACGGCCTGTTCTGCCTGTTCTACCACGTGAAACATCTCTCATATAAATTGATCGCCCAGTTCATATTTTATACGGACGACAGCGGCGGACTGTTCAACACATCCATAAATGTCATAAAAATCATAAATTTCAGTGTTAAAATGTTCATTGTCTAACGGATCGACGGAGGCGACGGACGGACGGGACGGTTCCGAGACGGGACGGGACGGGACGGAATGGACGGCAATAAAATACACGCATTGTAGTGGCAGTACGAGTAGTTTCTGGTAGAGCTCTGGAGAACTGTGTAGGCGTTTTTCAATGTTATTATTTCCACGCCCCACTGAGAACAACACAGATGTGGACTCTCGGACCCGGGCCTGCGAATGATTGAGCTATCCTCATTCTGATTTTGAAGATTTAGTATTTGAATGTGAAAATTTAATTGACAGAGTTCATTTGATGTTCGTTCATCGGCGATGTTCATTCTGCTCGTAGTAGGTGCGAGTAGGTGTTCAATGGCACGCCTCTTCATATTCTAATATTTCGTGTTGGGCCCAAAGCATTGCCAAAAGATTCGCGGCTCTTATGTGGCAGGGTGGCTGGCAGGCTGGCAGGCAGGCAGGCAGTCCGACTGACAAGGAGGGGGGTAGGGGGCCAGCTCACTGCCTCGCTGCCTCTCGCCAAAGGCAGTGCAGTGATTGCATTTTGAGGGGACTTGTGCGCGTGCCGCACACGCATGGGATTATAAGATGAATATGGCGAGAAGATATTGTTTTAAAATTAGAAACTGTCAGAAGCCTTTCACAATCAAAGAAAGGGCAGCATGAAATGCATTAGAAGCCTCAGCATTCGTGGTGGGGCAGGCAGTTGTACCCGTATATGCAATTTATTTTTGGCCAGTTCCAGAGTTTGGGCCGATTTCCCCTCCCCTCCCCTCCCCTCCTCTTCCCACCCCCTAACCAGTCAAGGGGACAGAGAGCGAGGACAGCCAGAGCTACAGCTAGAAAATTCAGGTAGCTCTGAAACTGTATAGTAGAGTGTAGTATGTACATACATGTATGTATATCTGACTACCAGCATTTAACATTCAATATTTTACAAGCAGCATTCAAAATCCCACCTGTTTTGACATATCCAATATGCGATGGGCTGTCACAAGCAATTATGATGTTGTTCGAATTCGGCGCACTCTGCCGCTCTGCCGCTCTGCCGCTTTACCCCTTAAACTACGTCCCGCTCCCGCTCCCACTATCGCTCCCATTCCGGCACCCACTCATTGATTCGACATATAAATCTGTCGAGGCTACGAGTGCGGGAGTATGTGTGAGTATGTGTCGATAAAGATACACTCAGCGGTGCGCCTTGGGATCTGTCAGCACATTAACATTAACCCTTCGCGCATCAGATAGTCGGCCAGTCGGCCAGTCAGCCAGCCAGCCAGCCATCCATAGCCATCAACTGATCGTCACACGCGAGTCGCACGCGGCACTTACTCATCATGGACGTTGCCGCTGCCGCTGCCGCTGCCGCACCCGTCCCCAACATCAACCGCCTGAGAACAATAAACAATACTAGCGCGCCATTGGGGTTGGGGAACGTATTGGGGAATGGGTTGTGGAGTGGGTTGGGGTTGGGGCTGGGACTGGGACCGGGCCTGGGGATGTTGTTACGGTTGGGGGCAGGCACTTGAAATTTATAAGGCGTCTTAATGAGGTGAGAAATGTTTTCATATTGCAACGAATCAATGCGGCAAGCGCAGCCATCCATTCACCCGTTTACCGTTAGCCGTTAGCTGTCGAACAGATGAAACGTTGCCCGCGGGCGGGCATTGAAGTGATCGGAGGCGAGCGGTCTGGCCTATTCTTAGAAGCCAACAATGCTGCTAAATGGAACAGGCACTACAATAACTGCCAGCCAGCGAGTCAAGCGTTTTCCCCAAGTGCCACATTAGGCGCCCTATCCCGACTATCTACATACATACATACATACATACAAACCAACAAGCAACAATGTATGCCTCTCCAATACACTCGAAGGAAAACAAATCGACATCGTGTGTAAGGGGCAATACTATTACTCGTATGTAATAAATATTTCATAGTTATACTTGTATCTTCAGCTCAGCTGACGTCTGGACAATTCCACAATCGAAATATATTGGAAACCCCTCAAAAATCATGGATTGGAATTGGTAAACACTCTCTGTCGACAAATAAATATTAAAAATATTCCGGCCCTTTCTCGTTTTGATCAAAATTGTTTAAGTCGGCTTGACTTCGTTTTCTGCATTGTATATGAGAGATGTGATCGAACTTTTTTCATACGAACTGCAATCGAATTTGATTAATTCCTTTAGTTTATGAAAATGTAGTGAATTCGACAAATTCGTCAAATGTTTGTTTATTTATTTATTTATTTAACGCCAGCTTAAAGTTAGAAACTTACAGCTAACAGGGTTTGAAGGGCTATGACTACCAGGATCTCAAGCTATTACAATCAATGAAACAGTATGAACAAGTAATTAAAAAAGGAAATTAAACAGGAAACATGTGTAGTTTTTTGAAGCACGAATTAAGGACATTAACTTAAACAGTATTTGTTATCTAGTATTTACTATATATTACTTAAAGAGTAAGATTTAAATTTGATCATAAATCTGAGCTTTGTGAAGGTATTTAATTATTAATTTTAAATTCTCAATAGAAGGTGAGGAAAGAAATCAAATGTTTGTTACTTATTATTAATGCTTATAAGTAAAGGAAATCTTGACATAGATATTGCTTATCGTTGCCTGATCATTAATGTTTGAGTTTTTCACTTTTTATTTCATGGAGATGAAAATGTATGAAAATCCTATAAAATTAGCATTTAATCATTTCAGAATTAACTAACTAGCACTTTATATATTTTTCAAATATCCAAAGTCTACAAAAGTTCTGTAGTTTCCTGGCAATAACTTGTAATTTCCTTGGACAAATTTTGTATTCAACGATTAATGCAAGAGAACATTTCTTTCCCTGCAATCTGGACTGTTTTGCACAATTCGAACGGTCGTATTTATTATTTTATTTAGAGTTGGGGAAAAGGGGTCTATGTCTTGCTGTTATTTCTAAAATCGAGCGACTTCTGACCATCCCGAAACTATTACATACATTAACAAGAGAGACCGCTACAGTCGACAGTGAAATACCCTGTACCCAGACAAACTCCCGACACTGAGGTATATGCGCCTCTAGCAGAAGCAAAAGGAAGAAGAAGAGCGAGCTTGATGCTGGAGCTGTGTTCACTAATAACTTTTCTTAGAATTAACCTGTTTTGATGAAAAAAAGTAGATAATTTTATATAAATTATGTGTGCCAAGTTGGGTTAATGTAGCTTTTGAAATGTGGACTGCATACCAAGTTTGGTTTATGTACACTCAGCCGTTTCCGAAATCCAGGCGTTCATCCAAACAGGCGCACAGACGGACGGACGGGCATGTCTAGATCGATTTCTCTCGTCATGCTGACTCAGAATATACATACAAGTATATACTTTATGGGGTCGTAGATGCTTCCTTCTGATTGTTACATACTTTGCACAAACCTAATACATATACCCCTTTTGCCCTACGGGTACAGGGTATGAAAAGAAGGCCCTGATTTGTTAAGTCAAGTTTTTCTGAGTGCAGGTATTAAAGCAGCTGGAACTGCAGCTAGGGCTACTGTCACAAAACAATAAGAGTCTTAAGACTTAGTAGCGGTAATTTGTAGAAGTTTTTCTCCGAAAATCCCAAACATGTCTGTGGCACAACGACTGTGGCGTTAGTGGTTTAGTGTTAGTGGCGGGAATCAGGGGTTGGAGGTCAGTCAGCATCAGCGTCAGCATCAGAAACAGAATCATTACAACGGGTTCTTAAGGGTGTCAACGTGCCACTGTTGTTGTTGCTGTTCTTGTTCTTGTTGTTGTTGTTGCTGTTGTTGCTGGAGTGGCGGCACGTTCCTTGTGTTCCTTACGCCTGCCTAATTGCAATTATGAGCGAATGGTTTTTAAAGCCCTGGATAATAACTTTATGCCTTTGCAAGTGTACGATAAAAACACAAACACAGACACACACACACACACGGACAGGAGTACATTAATGCATATGTATATATGTATGTATGTATGTATTTATAAATATATATAAAACATGTTGCAGAAAGTAATAATGAGGAACGCAGCAGTAAAAAGAGCGCGACACACACACACACACACTCAGATGAGTGAGATGTTGGGTATTATTTTAGGGAAACGAGCGAAGTTTGATGACTTGGACGGACGGGATTAGAGAGGCACACCGCTGCCGACTGTTGACCAGTAGCCGGTTAATTAGTCAATACTGTTGCGATCTGTGGTATGTGGCACATGCGCCTCTACACATGTATGTATAAGTGGACACACGCAACCACTTCCGAGCGGGGCTTCCAGAACTACTGTGAACAGCTCCTCTAACCATTATTATTTCATTCAACAAGCGCCCAGTATCGCAAGCAGTACCCACAGCCATTGATCGAAACCAATGGGAAACCGGAGGCATCGCGTTAATTGCCAACAATTTGGGCAGCCTTGATGCCTCTGTTGTTGTTGTTGTTGTTGTTGGTTAGGGGTTTGTTGGGTTTGAGGGTGTTACGAGGGCCCTTTGCGCAGCTAATGACTCCTAAAATGGCAAACAAATCTGTGGCAAATCGGGCAATGTAACTGCTCCAGCCTCCCGTTTACCGCAAATATGCATTGCATGGCCCTCAACCGCATCCCTGCCGCTCTTGCCGCTCCTGCCACATGAACCCCATCTGTCCCCATCAGGTCCGCCCGTTGTTAATGATGATGACGATGACGATGACGATAATGTTGATGATGGAACAAACACATTTTCAGGCACTTTATGCATTTGCATATGAGCTTCTGGCTGGAGAGAGCTCCTTACTCGCACGCACTTCATGGCATCCACCCGCTCCCTAGCCCCGGTACCTTGCCGCCACACCATGGAGCGCCAACGCATGGCAATCGACGTGCGTGTGCCTGTGCATGCGTGTCAGCATTTGTGTATGTGTATGTGTGTGTGTGTGTGCTTGTCTATTTAAGGATAGTGGCAAAGACAAAATGTTTACATGGCCGCTCATATAGGTGGAGGGGCTGTGAGGTGTGGTGAGGAGAGAAGAGAAGAGAAGAGGAGAGGAGAGAAGAGAAGAGGGAACAATATATGCTCTATGGACTCCACTGCCTGTTGGCTCCATTCGGAATTAGCTTGCAGCTTGCAGGCGTATGTTTTTATTGTTGTCGTTGTTGTCGTTCTTCCGTTGTTGTTTTTCTTCTTCAACATGCCCACCCGTCAGCTTCCTCTCTCCCTCTGCCTCTGCCTCTCCCTCTCTCACAGTCTCCCACTCCCCCACTCGGTACTACTTGTATGTATGTATGTTTGTCTATTCATTGCCATCGTCTATTTTTGTTTTGGTCTTTGTTCTAGAAAAACTTGGATATTTTGTCAAAAATTTTTGACTTTTTATAAATTATTTCATGTGGAAATCATAAATGTTATATTTAGACATGAATAAAATTTATAGTGACATAATTCTGACACAGATCGCAGAGCATGGAAATCGGTAAAATGGAAGCGGCCAAATGAGGCGCAACATGGGACCCCACCCCATCCCCATATACATACTCCCCCAACTACCGCCCGCCGCCCCACTCCCTGCTGTTCGTGACAACAGATCCAACAGATTACAATTTAAATACGCGGATTATGTGGGCCTGGTTTGGGATTTCCAATGCAAACAGAAGCAATTCCCGAGCAATTAATTCACGGCATCGTGACATCGCGTCGAAGGTTCGTGCAACTTGAGGCACCTGTTGGCTGACTTGATTTGATGTCCACTTGAAATTGGTGTCGAGTCTTGGTCTTGCTCCTGATATTGGTTTAGCTCCTTGGCATTGGGCAAGTGCACGACACTAAGGGTTGCACCCCTTAGATGCCAGAATTGCCAGTTGGGCCTGTTGTCTGTCTGTCTGTCAGCCCGCCTGCCTGTCTGCCCGTCTGCCCGCCTGCCTGTCTGCCCGTCTGCCTGCAAGGCTTGTCAGTTGACAGACGCTGAATAGCCGCTAAATTTCGCCCAATGGGGGCCGGAAAAAGTTTTTGCCCAAGGAATTATTGTGCATTTATTTTTACGCGTCTGGCGCGCGTCGTAATGGATGAAGATTGATGATGCCGATTGATGATCATTATTATACGTATCATTGCCATTTGGCCATCAGTTCCAGTAGAACTTTCAATCTATGTGCATGGCTCGGGCTATCGGCGTCATACGTGTTGACGTGCCATATACTTATTCCGTTGTGGGCCATGGGCCATGGGACATGGGACATGGGCTGCTCAATCCGGACACTGTCGTCATTTGTGTCACCATTGTCTGGCTGGGAACAAAAAGATATCCGTCGCCGTAGCCTCAGAGGCTTAGATTTGGGCGCTGCTTTGGCTGCTTTGGCAACAAAAACAACAAAAACAACAACATCAACAATAACGTGCGACAATGAGCTTCTAATTTGAATGCTATTTTGCCCTTTGTTGTCCCAGATTTAATCATCTCCTGCCCCCGGACTAAAGGCGACGCGCCGGCTCTTTTTCCCATCATTAGAGCTGCCATTGTTTCGAAATATGAATGAGCAGCTCTCTTGTCCCATTCTTCGACACAATGTGTGGGTCGAGTAGGTGTGGGTGTGCATGGGGATGGAATGGGGATGGAATGGGGAGAGGGAGGAGGGGGGAGTGGGGCGTACGCTACCATTGGCAACAGGACGACAATTTGCTATCAGCGAGACTAATATGTGATCGAAATCTGCAGCTACTCTTGTTCTCCTTGTTGTACTCGAACTGTGGGAGGGGCAGATCAGACCAGAGCAGACCAGAGCAGGGCCGGGCAGGGGTGGGGTGGGGAGCGGAGCAGAGCGGAGCGGAGGGTTGTTACAAAGCCCGTCTTTGTTTTCGTCCGGCTACACACATAGACACACACACACACACACACACTCATATACACAAGCTGTAATAATTTGTACAAATGATGTTTTCAATTCAAATTTCAATTTCCCCAATTTGTGCCTGAATTTCCTGCCCCCTGACCATCCTCAGTGCCAGCCACTGCCCCCCAGTCACAGAATCACAATCACAATCACAATCCCACAGTCATAGTCACTGTCACGAGCCAACGACGACGATGAGGACGACATGTGGAAGCTTTCGTCGTGCGTGTGGCATCAGGCAGCGCGTACGTGGAATGACTTGTAATTGAATTGACGCCGCCGTGGTCGCGGACGCAGGATGCCGTTACCGGCCTCCGACTAGGCCTAGCTTTCCGTCCCAGCGTCCCAGCATCCCAGCATCTCAGCTCTTTGCCCCGTAAGGGCAAAATACGAAAAGTCAGCCAAAGAAAGAAAAACAATTACCTTGAGCACGCTGGGCGGTCCAGTGGGCCAGCAACAGCTACAGCAACAGCCAAAGCAGCAAAAACAACAACAATTGCGCTTGGGCCACACCTCACATGTCGCCATATAGCCATGTCGCGACTGAAGCCCGCGAAGCGTTTGCACTTGACGTTAGGCCAGGCGGGTGGGCCCGGCCCGGCCCGGCCCGGCTGATTGCCGCTGCTCTAGTGGATGGGTGTATGAGTGGATGGATGGATGGATGGATGGGTGGTTCGTTGTTTGGTTCGGGTAGTGTGAGCATCATAATTAGAATTAAGGCAATGTCGAGTGGATCGCTGGTCCGCTCTCTAAGGCACTGCTGCCTTTAGAGCCGTTGTTTCGTTGTTTTCGAAGCGCGCCTTCTGAAGTGCGACAACGACGTCGCGACGTCGCGTCGTCTGCCTCGAAAGGGTTCAGAGCGTGCGAGCGACCCAACTACCACTACCACGACCACAACCCCAGCCCTTGACCAAGCCACAATGCTCAACAAGCTGCACGTGCTGAGGCCACAGAAGTCAATCGTTTCCCAAACTGTTGCAGTTCCAGATCCAACCGGCAACGGCTGCAACTTTCAAGGAAGGCAAGTGGCCAGCCAGTCCAAGACTATCCATTATCCGGATTGCACTTCATAATTATATCTGATTAGTCTTATTATTAAGGAACGATTCTCCTCTCAATTTTAATCAAGCTTCGCTTAAGAACATTCTTAATTTAGAATCAAAAATTCAGAAGAAAAATGTATTACCCGCCTCGTCTCGTCTCGTCCCGTCCCGTCTCGAGGTGGGCGTTTGTAGGTGAGTGTAACAGACGACAGTGTACGAGTACGAGGAGAACATTTCTGCGACAAACGACGCAACAAAAGCAAAAGCAAAAACAACAACAACAACCAACAACAAAAACAAAAACGACCATTTTATTATTATAATTGAGTTGAACTCATTTGAATTTCACGCCACTTTGAGCCTGAATGGAAATGAGAATCTGAATAATCAGTTTTATATTACATTTCATTATTTTATTTTATTTCGTTTGAGGGCCTTTTCGTTGGCGTTGATAACAAAGGGGAATATGCAAAATGGGAATACAAATGGGGGGGAAATACATATATTGCAAGTACCAGCATAGTACGTACATATACAAAAACAAATACAAATACATACATATACTATATATGTATATATGTTTTTATATGTTTTAAATGACAGCATCGGCAACGAGCACAATTTGTACAATTTTCGCATTAATTAAACAACAGCCACAACTCTCCTGCTCTCCTGCCTCCTTCCCGGCCCCATTTGATTGTTGTGCTGAACCGTATTGGCCCATTTCTTTTTATATGGGCCGACAGAGCAGCGCGCTGATTGCTCCAAAGAGAATTAATGAATTAATAAATCAATTTGAAAAATAACAGAATTTCGCGTTTTAAACGATGTCGCTTATGCGGCAGGCGTGAGAAGCACGGCGACGGGTTGGTTGACCAAATTAAACCTTATCCGAAATTCAAATGTAATAGTAATGTCTTTAAATGATCTGAATTCGCACTTGAATCGGCCTAATGGGAAGACTTTGATTTCTATGCATAGTACATGGCCTGTTCAAAAGAAAAGTTTCGACTAAGGTGTTGAATTATTTTTGAAAACTATGCATTTATTCATCAATGATCCCATTCAAAGTAATGCCCCTCAGATATAATACACTTATGCCAGCGCTTCTTCCAATCTTTGAAGCACTTCTGAAATGCGCTATTCGGTATGGTCATCAGCATTATCTCATCAATGGGTCTGTTCAGTTTTGGGAATAGGAAAAAGTCGCAGGGAGGCATGATTACAAGCATTGATAACTTAACTCATAACATAACTTCCTTGTAGTATTCCTTATTAGCCGTACGATCTGTTGGCAAGAACTCCTTCGCCTTTTCCTTTGAACAGACCTCGTATGTTATTTAATGGCTTGTCTACAGAAGAATGTCTATCAAATTACCAGAACTGGCCCATCATGTTGAATCCAAAATCATGTTTTCCCCAGAAGAAATATAAGAAGAAACGATAGCTTGCAACATAAATCAAATAATTCAAATTTTCTAAAATGCATTCTCTATAAGATCTAAGCAACGAATAGTGCTGTTCCGATCTATAGCGACCTTAAGTTTTATTTTGTTGCGAGCTCAAAACAATGGTGTGCGCCTAATCGACATTTTGCATTTCCATTTGATGGATCTGATGAAATTATGACATAGGTGGACGTAATATTTTCGTTCGCCTTATTTCCGGTAAGCTACAGATTAGTCGAAGTAGATCTGATTGCAGTTCCAGTGCATGTGCATGTGCGTTCGAGTAGTGTTTATAATTGTTTGCACAGTCTGCTGATCAATAATCAGGAATGTCATCGGATTTCACCCCAACCCTAAAATTAACATCGCGACAAATCTACTCCAGGTTCTCTGGAAGGGCGAAACAACGACTACGACTACGACTACGACAACGAAAACGACAATGACAGCGACACCAACAAAGCAAAAATTGTATATACATACATACATAAATAATTATAATACAAAAAAAAAAAATTACATGTAAAAAGAAAAGTGGCGGTTTTGCATTTTTCTTTTGCTTTTAATCTGCTTATCTCTTAGAGAAATCTCAGCTGTTTTCGAAGTATCCAGCAAACTGTTTATGTAATTTATTTTTTAATAACGCGAACGCAAAATGGCACCGGCTGGGCAGGGGCGGGAGAGGCGGCAGAGGCAGCAGCTTCAAAGTAACAAAACAACAAAAGCAGTAACAGTAACAATGCGAAATTATTCATCGAAATTGAAAGAAATTCTGTGTTGGAAACGAAAACTTTTTTTTGGCAGCGTCATCAGCGCGAAGGACGCCCGCTATACAAGTATAAGCTATATAAGTCAGGGAGAAGCCGAAGCAGAAGCAGAAGCCAGGGACCCCAACCAGCAGCAGCACTCATTCATTTCCGTGCCTCCCCCACCCCTTGCCCCCTTGCCCCACCAGACCCATCCAGTCCGACGCACCGCCACTCGAGCAAGTCAATGAAGCGATGACACAGCGTGTCATCGGTGTAATTTGCAGCCGCCTTTGAACGGATTTGCGTCTACCTCGGGGATTGTTGTAATATTAACGGTTTACGTTACCGCTTTAGGCGACAGCAGCAGCAGCAGCAGTAGCAGTAGCAGCAGCAGTAGCCGCATCGACTGTCATTTGGGAATCGACTGCCAAAGTTGTCGTCGTCGCAACTTCTTCAGCCGTCATCTGTGGTCGCTGGGATGGGGGTGGTGCTTGTAGTAGTAGTGTTGGTGTTCATGTTGTTGTTGTTGTTGTTGTTCATGTTCACGTTGTTGTTGTTGTTGTTGTTGTTGGTGTACTCGAAATCTCTGTTGCGTTCGCCTTATCGGATTTCGCTGAGGTCGCGACAATGCGCACGGCCGGGCGTGCCAATGAATTTTAATGACAATCGTAACAAAATGTTGGCGGTTGCCAATTCCATGATTTTGACAACCTGATAACAATACGGACACACACACTCCCACACACTCACACACATGGCTGTGTGCAAGGCAGGATGAGAGTGTGGAACTGCTGGCAAGGCAACTTGCTGAATAGATTGATGGAAGCTCAGCATCAGACAAACAGACAAACGAAAGACCGACCAACGACAATCGGCGATCTGTCAATTCGGCAACAATGACAGAAATATTGTTGGACCATAGCAGAGCCAGCTCCTCTAAACATGACCCATGACTGAAATGGGAGAATGTTGGCAGCTAGGGAATATTTCCATACGCCCAATTCTGTTTTTACACGGTAAATGGGTAGGTGCAAAAATATACTTGTATATGAAATCTCTCATTTTCAAGCCGTGTTATATCCAAATCGTGTAGATTGGTTCGTGTAAAAAAAGACTTTTATCATATGCAAAATAAATCGTGCTAAATGCAATAAGGCCGTGTAACCATACATATATAAAATTGTTCGTTTTCAAGCCGTGTTAAATCAAAACCGTGTAAAAACAGAATTTGGTGTATTTCAGTTTAATGTTCTAGCTAATGCTGACTATAAGGAAAACTACTTATTGACATTACGAAATGATTAATATCAATGTGATGGTAAAACTGTTCCTTTTAAATGAAAAGCCAATCGATTCAAGAAAGCAATGTGAAAATGTTAGGATTATTCCTTTTTTCGTTTACAAAAGAATATTAAATTCTAACGCAAGTGCAAGAGAAACACAATGTTTTGTGGTCCGTGTTGATGGTCCTTGCCCGCCAGGATATTTGGCTGCCTGTCTGCTCACAAAAATATCATCCATTGCATTCCTTGTGACAAATACTCCCGCGTGGAAGATATTGCAGAAGACCGCTTTAGCTCAGAATCTGGGCAGTACGAGTATAAAGCCACCCCAGTTCTTTAGACTAAATATCTCTTTGATGTAAAAAATTATTATACTGATGCCATTTGTATGTCGTTTTTCATTCGATGATATTTGAAGGAACCCATTAATAGGCATTTCTAAATGCATATAAGTAGGAATAAAATAGGCCGAAAACATGCTTAATAACTCACTATTATTTATCCGAATGGTATCTGGCAAAATTGGTGTTTAGGAAATCCATTTTCGACATAAATTATTACAATTGTTAAAGTACAAACTTACCTGTTGAGTAATCAGGATCACGATCATGCCTGGAAAATGTGACATCGAGATTCAAATCTGGTTCCTTTCAGTCGCCCCACCATCCATTAGTGTTACCATTATTGGCATTTATGCCACATTTTACTGGTAGTGTTGTACCGATCAGATTTGTTTGTTTAGTTATTTTCTTGCAACCCTTAATGGTAATATTCTTTCTTACTCGTCAGTTGTAACTTCCTTTTTTCAATTTAACAATTGATCTTTTAGTATTTTGGTTAAAAAACTTGATTGATGTCGTCGAATGCAATAGTTTTCAAAGAATTTCGGCCTAAGAGGAGCTCTTCCCTGTCTGCTGTAAGGGGTAAGGGGATTCGATTAGCCGCATCATGTTGATTGATTACTTTTGTTCGAACAAGCTAATATTTGCTCTTATACTTCCCATACTTTAGAGTATTTCGTTTTTGAATACATATTCGAAGCATTTTTGTACAATCGCCAACAAACCATGCCACCTTGAAATCAGTTTTGCAAATTTATTAAATTGTTGCTCGATCTAATTGCTTTCAGGCAGTCAGATTATTTCCGGCTGCAAATGTGTTTATTGGATTTTAAATTATTGTTCGGCATAATTCAATTTGTTCTGCAACAATGTTGCTGTTTGGTTTCAAGGGGAGTGTGCAATTTCAGGGTTCAAATACTGAGGAAATCGTTTTCAAAATTTACGTTTCACATATTACAGAATACTTGTACATTCGACTATTCGACAACATCCCCAAATCAATGGATATGAGAAATGTATTTTTTACTTAAAAACAAACAGAAATATGAATAACTTAATAGAATGGGAATAGCTCAACACGATTTAGATGTGTTGGTCAACTCCATACATATATCTACATTTTTAGACCTAATGATGGGCTGAAGCGAGAGACTAGAGGAAGGCCTTGGGCCAGGCTTTGTCGCAGCCCCTTCTATACCTATATAGTTTATGTTCCGCATAATGCTTGCCGAATATTCGGCATCTGGAATGCGTAACACCCCCGCCCCTCCCTTCCCTCCCCTCTGGCTGCCGCACAATTACCGCCCGCTGCACCCCTGCATCCCAGCACCCCTGCATCCCAGAGCCCCTGCATTAGCACACATCGTATCAAACGCACAGGTACTCGCACATGCACATACACATGCATACTCGTACATACGTATAGTATATGCTTGTATTTATGTGGGAATTTGTCAAAGCCTAAAAATTGAAGTAAACCGAGCGTTATAAATATTCAATGCCTTCGCTAAAGGGCCTTCAACCGTAGCCGCAGAAGTATTGTACATTCACACATTCTTTCATATGCATGTTCTTTTCTGTGACTCTATGAGAGCGTGTGTGTGTGTGTGTGTGTGTGTGTTGGAGCGCGTTCCAAGCGTTACGGAAAGTGTCGCTCTTTGCTCCATCATCGAGCAAGCGGAGCGACATGCCCAGGTTGAGAAAGAGTGGGCAGAGTGGAAGCAGAGGAAACAGAGGGAGCAGAGGGAGCAGGCGAACAGTCGCAGTCGGGCAGACATTGAAGAGCGCATCCTCAGGCGCGCCAGCTAAAAGTTGCTTTGAAGTCGTCTGCTGTCCGGTAGCGGGGGCGAGTACTTGGAAAATGTGACACCCGCTTTCCGCTTCTCGCCACCCGCCACCCGCAACCCCAATTCCCGCCTCCCGCTCCTCACGACTAGCACCCAATTATTTGCGCTTTTACCATGCGCTTTGGCAAGATGCGATTGTTGATTAGGTGAGTGGTGGGGGATTATTACTATGTATGGTACATACACACACACTCAAACACTCACACACACACACACACACACGCACATAGCAGAGGCACACTTTCCCAGCAGTTAAGGTGGGTCGATCCTACAATTAATTATCATGCAATTACTAGATCTATTATTGAACAAAGCCACACATGTCTAACTTGTTCAAATATTTTCCTATTCAATTTCATAAATCGCTAACCTATATCGCTAAATATATATTACCATATCTTTTGTATATTTGAGAATATAGAGAAAGAGATTTTTTTGATTATTCTAATTTGCTAGAAAATTATGACAAAATACCGTCAACTCGTAATTACAAGTGCAAATTCTTGTTCAATTTAAATTTATTTCATTTCCAAAAATCTTGATCATCGTCTACCCCAAATTAAAGAAAAGATTAACAACATTATTCTTGGATTTGATAGACATACCATACATCTTGGTATAGTCTGGAACAACCCACAATGGGTAAACAAATAAGGCAATCACTGGAAAGTATTTGCTATTTTATTCTTAAGAGTTTTTTACATTAATCCCAAATTAATAATCAATACTAGATCTAAAACTTGTTTCTAACAAAGAGGTAATATAATTTGCTTAATCAGAGGAACCGATTCTGCTGATCTTCATAAGAAATTAAGCTCTTTATTTTGTCGATCAGCAGCACCAGCGTTAAAAGCGATTCGACTTTGTTTGTTATTTTGATTAACCTTTGATTTGGGATTAAGTTTCTAAAGAAATTAAAGAATTTAACATTTATTTGGAAAATAGTATTTTTTATTAGTGAGAATGGCATTAAATTCGATTACGTTTTAATGTACGTTATATATAGTACTAAGTATGCTCAATTTGATTTCTCCTTGAAGAACTCTGTAGGTTAGTTTGATTTTATATTGACAGACACACTTTGATTTATTTAATTTACTATACTTTTTATGGTTCCTAGATGAAAATGGTGCGAGCTTTTGTGAGACTAGAATTTGGAAAATCGTTGCAACCTTTTCCTTTCAAAGCGAACTTCAATCCTCCGCTGACTAAGTGTGATCTGAAAATCGCATTCATTATTTATCATGAGGCTTTTGTGAGACTAGAAATTTCAAAATGGTCGTAAGACATTCCTTTTAAATTGGTAGTACAATCGCCGCTGACTTTATCATAAAGATACCACAATTCAGTCCCATACTTTGCATCGTTCCTGGGCTGATATGTGAGCAACCCGCTCTTGTCTAATGTTATTTATGTATTTATATCATCGTTGCTGTTACACGTGTTCTTTTTTCTGCGCTGTCTTCTTCTTCTTCTTACTCTTCTTGAGGCCACCAGGCGACGACAAACGACGAGCGACAAACGACAAACGACAAACGACAATAACAATAATAATAAAAGGAAATTGCAGCGAAGCGAACGCAGAGCACTTGGGTCTTAAAACGCGACTATAAGAACGAGGAACTAGAACGAACGACAAGCAACTCCTTTGGCAATGTTACAACCCCAGTGCGTCCTCCCAGTTGAGTTCCGTGTTCGAATCGCACGGAAATGATCCACGACTCGGCGTCAAAAGGATGAATATGCGAGGCAAACACACACACACACACACACACACACGCACACACACATACACACATTCGCATACAAATGCAAGTGAAACGGTGAGAGTTTGTGAAACGGTTTGTGGGTGGGAAGGGCTAAATGGATACATGTGTTCTCAGGCGTTGCTATACACATATTTGTGGATGCATGTACATGAGTGTGTGTGTGTGTGTGTGTGTGTGTGTGTGTGTCACTGACATTTCGCATGTACGAGCTCATTCATTGTGCGAATGAGCAATGGGTAGAGCAAGCAGATGTGTGAGGACAGACAGGGGGAGGGGGAGGAGCTGTGAGACCGCCACAACTTTTACATTCTCATTCAGGCACACTTTGCGACTGCCTTGGTGCTTGGCCCACTCGTCAATGAATAACAAATGAGTCTCGGCAGTTGCAACAGCAACGACAGCGGCAGCGGCAGCGAGCGATGCTTTATCATCATGTAAACAAATAAAAGCATCGCCACAACAACAACAAAGACTCTGCCTCTGTCTCTGCATCTGCCCCAATCCCAATCCCAGAGCTCTGGGCTGCTTGAATGTCCACTTCAGAATGTTGTCATTGTGTTGCCATTCGAAGCGTTAATGAGGTGCGCGCTGCCACTGTTGCTGTCTCTGCTGCTGCTGCTGATACTGCTACTGTTTCAAGTGGGTGAGATGGCGCACCTACAGCTACAACAACACCTCCCCTTTCCGCCCCGCCCACCCACGTTTAAGCCGAAGGAGCACAAACAACAGTTAATGCGATTGTCGCAGCATCCTCAAGCAAACACGATCGCATTGCAAGACCCTCACAAATTTCTGGGATTTGGCCAAAATTCAACACCGAGTACTATATGTACATACATACGAGTACATATACATACCTATATGCTTCTATTTAACAACTTAAGACTTCAAGATATTGTCTAAAAATCTGATCTGATACTGATACTGATCTTTTACTGACTTTATAGCTTTTTTTTTATTTATTATTATTTATAAATGAAATCACTAGTCGCAAAAACACACAATTTTCTTTGAAAAACAATTAAATAACATTTAAAACTATTTGATTAAACAACTTTACCTATTTTATAAAGTTTAGAATTTAATTTAATGGATTATTTTATACTTCAAACATTTTAAATTGTTAGTTACTTATTTTTTTACGAACAAATTTAATTAAATTGCGATGCTGTACTAATTTTTTTTAAATCTAGAAGTAGTTGATTCCATAGGTGAATAGCATGAATAAAGAATTGCCCTTCAGATCAGCTCAGGTTCGGCACTAAAACGTAGTTTTTTATATAAATAGCACAGTTCTCTTGTACGGACAGCTTTAGAAATACAGATTTAAAAATTGTATAAATATTTCTACACTTTATCTAGATGCGAATTAAAAGGCCATCAATAAATAAATAATACTGATGATGTTTTCGTTGCCGAAACAATGATGTCTGAGAAGCCAAAGAACCAATTTCTGGAAATTACAAGTGCATACATATGTATACACATACGATAAGTGCTATAGCCTCGATAATCCGGACAATTAGTGTTCAGTCAATGTGCGAAATGCCGCACATTTTTAAAATGTCCCCAACACTTGAATTGTGTGACTCTTCGTATTTAAAATATGTGTATTAAGCAGATATAGATTCAGTTTACAACACCTTTAAATATTAATGAGCAAAATCAAATTGCCCGAAAGAAATACAATGTAAAGTAATAAGTGCATACATATATGTTTGTTTACAATACTGTACCCTTTATTTCAAATAAAAGACATTAGACGGAGCTATCGCCTTGTTACAGACCAAAGAATATGACGAAACGATTCGCCATAGTCATGTCCATGTGTCCGTGTGAAAGTATTTCTTTTCTTATCAATAGCAAATAGCACAGGTTTATTGCAAACAATATGATTTACATACAATTTATTAGCACTTATTATTACAATTAACAATCAACAATATTTAGGCATTTTAGGTAAGGGCCAAAGGAACACAGGCCTTAATATTGCTATTCACATTAGTTATAGTGGGGTTTATAATATGAAGTTTAAAGAAAATCGTGTTCACATATAGAATTAATTTTAGCTGTCCCCCATGTTTTCTGCAATTATTGAATATTTTGATATCGAAATACGACTTGAAACACTCTTGCGATGGCATTAAACCATCAATCTACATATATAAGTATTAAACTCTGTTATTTTACGAAGTATATCAAAGTATTGCTTATCAAAAAACGTATAGTATCAAGCTTTTCAACAACTTTGACGCATCAATGATGTGATGCAGATGTAAGCATCTAGGGAGGCTGGGGAGCATCTTGAATGTGGGACCGACAGTGGAAATCTGTGCTTTGTAAAATGGGAAGACCCGTCTCATTGGGTGTTTTCGAACCATATCTAGCAGATTTTTATTCTCTGGCTACAATTTATTATTAGAATTTAGAGTTAAGTGTGCAATACTTCTATTAAATATTTTGAAAAACATAAAAATGGCGATATCGAACAGGTGATACGAGTGCCTTTTTCAAGGCCAAGCTTGCCCCACTCGCTGAACGACACTCTAAGCCCCTGCCCCGCCGTGACGACTGAATGACAACTGTGGCAGCTGGTTCCCATTTGCATTTGCATTTCAATTTCATTGTATTTGTATGTAATTGCAACAGAAGGTCGCACTCAAAGCGCTTTGCTGATAAATCTCGTACGAGGCGTTCTCGCAGGGATTAATTGACATACACCTCGTTTAGCACCAACCACCACCGCTACCACCACCTTCACCACCTTCACCACCACTTAGCCACGACTAACAACAACAGCAACCACCGTGTATTGCGCACTTTGAAATGAATGCGACATATAGCGGTAATTACTGGCGGGATCGGCGAGAGAATGCGCCTGCGATGATAATACAACGACCTGAGCACTTAATCAATTAGCAAAGATCCTTTGAAGTAGCAACTCGTACTGATTTCTTCAGCAAGTTGCAAGTTCTTTCAGCCAGTCGCTGCAGCAACATGGTCGATAGGCTTGTACATACTTGTAGAAGTTAGTTTTCGGTCTCGAACCGAGCTCGAGACTGCATCGTTATATCTGTGGGATGATGGTTTGATGGCTTGATGATGGTCTATGGGATGTGTGGGGTTAAAAGGCATCATGCTATCTGCTTTGGGCGGCACGAAACGGAATGGAATATACAAATGAAGTACGATTTAATAATGAAAATAAACAAACAAATAAACAAACAAATAAGTCTGGCTATACAGAAGATGAGAACGGAGATGGAGATGGGAGTGGGAATGGAAGTCGGAAGCAATGGCAAGGGACGTCGGCGGCTGACAAAGTAAACGATGAGGAATAAATAGGCAAAGACAACACGCCCATAAAACAACAACAAATACGGCAGCGACAACAAAAACAACAAAAAGAAGACAGAAGCACAACACAACGCAAACAAAATAAAATAACGGAATAAAACAATCAGGAAATTGTCCTTTGATCTTTTTCGCCATGATGCCCAACCACCCTGTCCGCCACCGAGCCACCGCGCCACACCAACCGCGCCATCAACCATGTCAGCGTAATTTTCTACTCGTTGTTGCTGCTTTTGATGCCATAACCGAAATTAACAAGTTAAACAAATAAAATCACATCAAATTCGTCTATGTAATTTGCGATTTACTCTGAAAGATAAACACGCGTATAATCAATATGCCAAACAAAGGTAAGGGCACACCCCCATCCCATCCCATCCCATCCCATTCCGGACCCCAGCCCGCACTCCACAATCCCATACTCCCGCAAACAAATAAACAAACACACACACACACACACGCACACACTGTAGAGAGAACATCTCTGGCGTATTCATTTAAATGCGTCTCCCCCCTGCCATTAACTCGCTCTCAGAGTTGCAATAACATCAAAAAAATAAATAATTATGTGCTATATGTTTGTATGTATATATTATACATGTATGTGTGTGTGTACAAATAGAAGTACATGCGTATATTTATGTATATATATGCATATTTAGTTTATGTCCGCGCCAATTTAATCCTCCCATAATCCTCCCTATTCAACTACTATATACTATATACGCAACTAATCGCACATGCCATCATGTCCCATTACTGATGCAACTACGAACACGAGATGGCCACCGATTCGACTCCGAAATTGGACATCTTACCAAGCAGTGTCGAAATTTTTTTTTTAAAAAAGATGAACAATAAGTCAACTAAAGCATTCCAAGCCACATAGGAAAGATAAAAATCGTTCTAATTCGTTTCTACACCAAAAATATGATGACAAAGCCAGTTAAAGTGCCAATTTTCGACCGAAATTGTAATAATAATTTTGCTCCATGCGGGTTCAATACGATCTCTTCGACAATACTTTAATAAGTAGTTAAGTATGTATTTATTTGTCTTATATATTGGGAAAGAAATGGCATACGAAATTGTACACCGACTAGGCTTAAGTTTGTCGCAAGTTGTACTTGACATTCCTCAGTTATTTTCCTACATGTGCGTCATTCTTAAATGTGATAGGAATTCCCCAGTCTAGGGCTACGTCTCATAAATATAAACTGTTTGCTTTTGATAAACATATAGTATGTATGTACATGAACCACTATTTCTAAGCTGAACGATTCAGAGCTATTTGTTAAAGAGCTTAATGAGCTTAATCATTAAGAAACGTAAAAAGTTAGTCTTTATCTAGTTCATACCCTTTGAACCCTCGGTCAAAGCGTACTTAAGGTATATGTGACTTTGCTATGGATATTTGTGATAGCATTTAAGTTTACAACATCTTAAGGTTACAACATCTTAAATATTTTTTTTATATTACTTACCTTCCAGCCCATTCCCAATTCATTTTTAAGTGATGAGTACGAGGTTTTATTAGATATTAGACATATGTACGTGTTAACAGACACACTATGCTATTCTTCGGTTTATAATACCCCCTATCCAAAGGGTAAAAAGAGTGTGTTCGACTTCTGAACATTATGTAACAGCCAGAGGGAAGCAGACTCCATAAAGAAGACGAAGTAGGCATGTCCGTCCGGCTGGATGTACGCCTGCATTTTGAAAACGACTGACCAAACTTGCTATGTAGACTTTCCTAGCTCCAAAGGCAATACCCTTTTCCCCGCTACTGAATTAAAATAATCAGTTGATTTTAAATAAAGTTATTAGCGAAATAATTTTACTCCAATACTTCGCCCCAAACTGCTTGCTCTTCTTTGGAGAGAGCCCGTTTTGGGTGAACAGGGTATTTTACTGTCGGCCTTGCTCGACTGTCATTGCTTGTTTTTATTTGAGTAGTATCTGTGGAGTATTCTAAATTGAAGTAATTAATGACAATATTTTTCAATGCCGCCCATCTTTTCGTTTTAACGAAGAACGATGAGCCTACCGCTATTGTTTTGAAATCGACATCATTTGATTTATGACTGAAGTGAAGTGAAGTTTTTTAATTCAAAATCCAATAGCACCCATCCAGCTGAAGCTAGGCTGTTGTATTTTGACTCATTCGGACTATTCGGGTGTTTAATTTTATGGCGCATTATTTGAAATGCGCGCTGGACCGGTGTCTGACGAAGTGCACTCAAAATATATCCACTGATGGGGAATTCTAGCAAACTGGATGTATCATTTTAATGGCCAAGTAATACGCGCCGAAAATCCTCAAAGATCTGAGACGTCACATATGGGATGGCCGGCCACAAGACTTAATCCGTGGGCATTAAGTCGTAAAATGTGAGGGGCCAGTCGACAAGTACGTTTGACCGATAATGTGCATCATAAAAATCTGAACGACAAATTCAAACAGAATGGAAGACAACATTTTATTATGAGTTTTCACGATTAGGAATATTTGCTTTGCCATTAATCTTTGCATTTCTATTTTAAATATTTTCGACTTTTGGAATGTATTTTCGGCGTCTTCCTTATTTATTCTTGTTGTTTTAAGTGCGGAATAAGCAAATCGACATACACATGCATATATGTACTATACTATAAGTAGTAGATGTATGTATGTACATATCTACATATTTAAATAAATTGGTCGAGACATGTCAAATACTGTGTAAATAATATTTAATTTTAAATTGAAAATGAGACAAAAATGAACATGAATTCGTTGGTATGTATTTGTCGTTGCCATCGTTGCCGCGGCGATGGGGTTGCTGCTGATGTTGGGTTCCAGAGCACGAACCGTGCAGCACGCACACAATACTACAAATACAATATTTTCCACATTCTCCACATTCATTTTCATTAGAGGAAAAATTCCTGACCAACTGCCTATGCGATATTGCCTTCATTCCATCTACAGAAGGTGGATTTTGGCCAACAGGAGAATCAGGTCTTTTGGAAAAGTGAAAGGCCGGCAGATCGCCCAAATGCAGTTGTTTGCGAGGCGGGCGTCCACAACGCCACTATTCCGTTGGTGCATAATTAAATCTGTTCATGGGGCAGAAATAATATGGCCCTGTCGCACCTAACGACATGCAGATGCAGGCACAAGCAGGCCAAGATGAGAGCCTCTTCACTGTTGGGTTGGGCATGCTCCGTGATGATGTTAACTTAGCGAGCAATTATGGAAGACATTGGCAGCTGTGGCAAGTTGTGGGACAGTTCCGTATCATCATTAATCGGCCTGATCGGAATAATTGTTTTCTTAAGTCATGATCTCTCAGAATTCTAGAAAGCTCTCTCCCTCAAATAGGTGTTTTGTTTTAGATAACTGACTGACCAAAAGCCGATGTGCCCCGGTTCCCAAAATCCATTCTTAAAGGTTCGAAAAAGTGAATTCAATTCATTGAAATATATTATTTTGAGCTCGAGGTTTCTCACGGATTAATGATTAATTAAGTTGATTGGTGAGCTTATTCGCGCTGTAATAAATTAAAGTTGAAAAAAGATAGCCCAAGACTATTATAAAATGATGAGCAAACAAAAACATGAGCTCTGTCTTTAAAAATATCAACCAGTTTTAAATGGAAACAGAAATATGTTCTAAAAATATTCTATATACTTACATAAGTTCACTCGAAATTTAGTTCATTTATGTGTAACGTTAAAAAAAATACGAGGAACATTTTACTATATTTTCATGTAATTCAAATATAATTCTTCAGAATTACTGCCTTGGCTTACTTTCGATTGCAACCAATCGGACATGGCTTAGCCATGATTAAGAATAAATGACAGGTGTAGTTCATATTTGAAAAGTTCCACAGACTACTATGCATGTATATATTTAAAGACGTTTCTTAAAACATGTCTGTGCTATTCATTCATCTGGCAGGATCATTTATTTAAAATTAAAAACATAAACGAAACGTGATATACGATTATATGTATACTTTGTACCTGATTACAAGTTGCGCCCATTTAACGAATTCAGCTTTAAATCATTGTTCAAATGAGTTATTGCCTCTACTAATTGCTGCTTTAATAAATTTAAATATACATGATTAAAATAGCATAAAATTCTTTAAATCAAACGCAAATGTTAATATGAGTGTGTGTCAGTGTGCGCATTTGTCTATCCAATGACAGAAATCGAATTAATAAAATATTTAAAAATGTTAATATTTTCCCATTCAGTTTGCAATTCATTATGTATGTACACATGCGTGTGTGCACATATTTATTTAACACAAATGCATGAGTGGCGAACAGACGGACTGCTGCAGAGCTCGATATTGGTAAAATGTAACAATTTAAGAGCAATTTTTGACATTGACATAAAGTGAGAAGAAATATCTGGGAGGTTTTTTTTTTAAAGGAATTTTGTCGGCATTGTTGTTGCTTGCTTTGTGTCTAATTGATGCTCTGGCTGAGCTTACAAGCTTACAAGCTTGCCTATGTAATCGCATTCGTTTTGCGCATTATGCGCTATTCAAAACACGTCTATGTATGTACATATACGTGTGTATGTACATATGTATGTGCATGTCTATATCGACCGAATGTAAGACAAAGGGCATTTTTGATATATGTATATGCATGTACATATGTATCTACAAATGTTTTTTTTTACCTTGATAATCATTGTCGCCTTCGTTGATTGCGTGGGTGGCACCTTGTAAAACCAACTTGGGCCTACTGTACATTGGGCATACAGTACAGGCATACATACATACCATTAAAACATACATAAGTACATATGTATGTATGTATGTATGTACATATGTACTTGTAACTGCATATGCATACATATTGGGCATGTACTATATACTATACTACACATGCATACATCATATATGTACGTATATATACATACTTGTATGTATGTACATGTATGTATATGAATAAGGTTCTTGGCCGTGGCATGGAGATAGAGAGACGACATGTGAGCAGTCTATGTGCGTAGGTATGTGTGTGTGTGTGTGTGTGCTCTCTTATATACATACGTTCCGGTTTGCTGCCCGTCCGCCAACCGAAACACAACACGGCAAAACGAGCCCTAACAATGGCCGGCATGGCGCGTTCCCAGCGCAAATAATTGACGAGACAATTGGCTGAGACAAACGAGGCATTCACCACCGTCGTCGTCTACGTTTCTACTGTTGCTGTTGTTGTTATTATTCTTGTTGTAGCATCATCGCAGCAGCAGCAGCAGCAGCACCAGAACGATAAGGGGAGGAGCTTCATATTATACAATGCCCCTTTGTTCGTAGTCGTCGTTGTTTTTGTTGCTGTTGTTTTTGCTGCGCTGACGTAGCTGTTGCTGTTGCCGTTGCCGTTGCTTTCGCCATCTATCGATTTTTGGACGAGCAGAAAAGGTTTTTGTTTTTGCTTTTGTTGCCGTTTTATATACATACATACATACATACAAATGCGCCCCAACATTACATACACACACAGAGGCATGCCCATGGAGAGAGAGAGACAATAACTCGTGCAACAATATGCCTCGTACGAACGTGCATATGTATGGATGTACGTTTGCAAGGTTGAGTGTGTATTGGATACCGAAACAATAGAAAGAAAGAGCCAGCCAACCAACGAGTGAACGAGTGAGCGGCACAGTAGAACAATTGAACGCACGCCCACATCACAACGAACACCGCTGCCGTCGTCGTCGCCGTCGCTGCTGCTGATTGCGATTCCTAGACCTCCTCGATGGGTGCGTTTGGACAGACAGCCAGACACACAGACTGACGTCGTAATGTGAAGAGAGCGCAACGCCGAGCAGTGGAGTGAAGTGGTGAGAGGAGGCGAAGCGAGGCGAGACGCAATCAAGCGGCGAGTGCGCTTCGAGAGCAAAGATATGGGAACGAGAATGCTGCGCGCTCTCTTTCGGCAATGCGCAATGTTCGAAATATTAGATTTTCAGTTTGCTCTTCAGTTGGCGGCACAAGTTGTTAACGGTGGCAGAGACTTGGATGCTGCTTAGCCTTCGGTCGCGTAGTCAGTACTGCGCGACGCTTTGATGCGAACAGTGAGTACAAAAGTTTAGTGCTCACTGTGAAATGCGTATGGGGAGCAGTGGGGCGACAACATCAACAACAACAACAGCAGTAACAGCAATAAAGATACAAACTCTTTGCCGGACAGACGACGACGGCGACGACGACGCAGACAAACGGGGACGTACCTTCAAAGCTGCTGACCCCCCGTTCGCCCGCTTCTTGGCAACTTGGCCATTTCCTTTGACTCTAGGACCTGGGTAGTGCTGTAAACGACGTTGAGGAGTTGGGAAACAAACGCAACAAACGCAAGACAAAAGGCGCCAAGCAGCGCACGCGACGGCAACAAGAACAACAACAAAGACGCCTCTCCAGCCAATCGCGGGCAGAGCTGCTCAGTGACTCGCGAAGGCGACAACACAATTGACAGTTTCGGTTTCTGTATTTCGGTCTCGGTTTCGGTTTTTGGCTTCGGACTTCACTCCGGTATCTGGGCGCTGGCGCACTCACAGTTTCTGGGATTCCGCAGTTTCGCATTTTCGTTGTGATGGCGCGACTGCTGACAATGCTGGAGGTGAGCGCGTGGTGAACTAATTGCCTTACCAAATGGAAGACGGTCCAATTAGCCAACTCTTCAAGTTGCCCAAAAGTGCTACTAATCCAGTGGATATGCCTATATACGAGTTTATGTGTACACACTACTCATACACATATGTATCAGTCACAGTGAATTCAAAAAGTTGCGAATAAAATTCAAACTCGAGAAATTGACCCATCCATAAAGAACCGAGAAAATCGGACATGTTTTTGTGCCAAATTCGTGAACACCAAGGCAGAGACTTATCTACACAAGTGTCTTAAAATCCGTTAAGCATCAATAATGAATTTACAACAACAAAATAAAAATCAAATTAAATAATAATACTAGTCCATTTCGCCTCTAATGAACTTGAATATCAAAGTGCATCTCAGTATTAATTTATTTGAAAATCTATCAATAAAATTGCAAGCAGTGCCGAGTGCATACGAATATACAATACATTATACAGATATACCGATTATTGTCGCATTGTCGGACCCAATGAATATTTTAAAAATATAAATATAAACTACACGCTTGGCAGTGAAATACTTTTTTTCTAAATAGTGCTTAATATTCGAATATTAGTGTTCCATTTACGGCGAGAAGTTCGGCCCATCTTGTAAGCAAGGATACCCTCCTATTGTGAGTCGAGCCTGTCCTATTAGGGACCAATTAATTATACAATTTCTATACTAAGTATTACTACGAACGTTTCTCAAATGGATCGTGAGGGACTTTAAGCTGGTCTTCTATATGATTGTTCCTGCTTACTTACTAATTAAATTTAAACTTATTTTTTTATTATTCAAATAAAAGCTTAAGACTTGAAACCATCAATCCGAAGTGTCTTTTTATTTTATTTCTTGATTTATTCTTATGTATGTATGTATGTTTTGAAAACTGGTCATTGGGTTCACTTTAATGGTTCGTTTTAAAAGAGAAATGGTTTGCCAAAATGGCAAAGCAATTAAATTATTGCACCAATAGGCTTTCTCGCCTGAGACCGCATATTATTTTCGTTGATCTATAACTGAAACTTGCCTTCGGAACTCTCCGATTCTCCTTGCAGACACAATTCGAGAATATGACAGACATCGAGTCGAATATTCAACAGCAGCAACATCTGCAGAACGTGCAACGGATGCAGCAGGAGAGTTGCCTGCAGGAGCTGCACCATCAGCTGAGCGCCCAGTTTAACGCCAGTCGCTTCCCTCAGTCCCATCATCAGCAGCAGCAGCAGCAGGCGGCGGCCGCGGCGGCGAGTACAGGCGGTCTGGTGCCATTCCTGCCCGCTTTTCTGCGCCCGCCGGCGCCCGCGCAGCAGCTGGCTACACTGCATCCGCACATGATGCCCGCCCACGTGCATCAGCAGCATCATCACGCCCACAAGCTGGCGGCCATGCAGCCGATGTGGCCAACGGCGGCGGTCGCGGCGGCGCACATTCAAGCGGCTCTGGCTGCGGCGGCCGTTGCCGCCAGCAACAACAACAAAATGCCGATTTCATCACCAGGCGCTGCGCCAGCCATCGCGGAGGCGGTGGTCGCCTCCCTGCCTGCCCTCGACATTGGGGAGGCGCGACCGGAGTCGCAATCGCCGAACCCTGGCAACAGCGACGCCATTAAGTATAGCCACAACACGCCCCCCGATTCCCCGCAGGCACGGGCCGCGGCTCCGGCACAGAATCTTAGCCCAGAGGAGAATTCGATCAATTATCCTTCTTCACCAGCCGACCACCAGCATTGCAGAGCCAATAGATCGGAGGTGCAGGACTCTGATATGGATGCCCCTCTCAATCTATCGAAGCCCAAGGGCTCACCCGAATCCTCGCCAAGCAGCGCCAGCATTCGTGAGCAGCGGGAGCGAGAAAGGGAACGGGAGCGGGAGCGGGAAAGGGAGCGTCTAACCCCTGTTGTCCCCAGCCCGCCGCTAAATTGGCAACAAATGGCCCAAGCAGCTCCAGTTGGCCAACATCAGTCGTCTCCCATATTTCCGGATGTCGAGGCCACTTACTTACAGTCCCGGGTAAGTCGTTTTTATTTTCTTATCATTAAAACCATTTATAGAGCAAATTTATAGTTCAGATTTAATTGAGAGATCCCTGCTAAGAATTCAAATATTCCCAAAAACTAAGTCTGAAGCACCTTAAACTTTTTTTACACTGAGAGCTTGCTAACGAGATTGCTGAGAATATGTCCGGCTATAGACATCCAAACCCTAAGCTAAATACTTAGGGATACATCTGACTAATTATTACCAAGTCCAGCAATTTAGAACAGATGAGGTTTTAGGAAGGTTTTTACTTCTAACCCCAGTTATTATCGTTATATAGTATGTTTACATTTTATTTTAAAAATAAATGAGAGATGTTCATTCCATTTGGATAGAAAATTACCATCAAATACTGTGGATTGCTTCTCTGGGATCTACTTTATCAGAACCGAAGCTAGTGTTATGGGTTTTTAAAATTTTTGTTTTGAATACATCTATAAATGGACCGTGTGGTGGTTAAATATTACTTTCTCATTTTATTTTTATTGCCTCATTTAATTTTTATTTTTTGCTTAAACAGCAAGCAACATTTAAAACGAGATTAAAAACTATCTCCGTGCGCACGGAAGCCTTATATCCTTCAAAAACTTTACTCCTCCATGCCCTACTCTTCTTCACAATTAGTATGTGTCTTAAGCATCTGGTCCAACATTCTTCGTTCTGGATATGGGGTTATGTTACAAAACTACAAATCAAAACAATTTAGCCTTCCAGTTTTAGTGAATGGACTATAGTATATTAATTAATATTTTAAAAAATAAGTACTAGTATATTTGAATACAGTTTTGATCATAAATCAAAGGGAACTCAACAAAGCTTCTGTTTATGAAACTCGGGAGTGGTTATCCCATTTACTGGTACATAAGTGATACATAAGTATAAATAGGAACATTCGTTGGAGATTTTTATTTTAATTTCAGAAGCCATTTTTTCATTATTTGTATAATCATTTCAAATATTGTTGAACAGCTCAGCATGATTCTAAAAAGAAAACAGCCTAAGACCAAAGATAATACTGAAACATTCTAAGCTCTAGATTTGTTCAAGAATAATGAAATGAATGGAACTACAAGTACATTTCAATAGGTCGAGTCGAGCTTGGTTCGGTTTGGACAAACTGTGTTAGTGAACCTTGAAGGAAGGAGTGTCTGCTTGAAAATAAATCCACGCATTCCTATTTAAACTCAGTTATGTGCGAGCATATAAAGTGTAATTAGAAACAACAGATTATGTCTACATACACATTTGCAATCCTAGGAGCCACAGCTGATATAAAACAATTTTTCTAAACCTTCCTTCGAGTGATTCCCTCCGATCGAATAGATGTTTGGAAAATGCTGAAAACTTGCTTGATGGGCCGCATTCTTGAAATTGATAAAACAAGAAAGGAATAGTAGAGTCTTACTGGCTCAACTCTTAAATACCTTGTACACACCCCCAAAAAAAATAAGAAAAAATTTTGAATTAAAAAAAAATTAATTAATTAAATAAAAATTATTCAAAACATACATACATAAGTGGAAAGATATGTGTGAAGTACAGAATTATGTCAACAACAGCTGCAGAGCTTGGGCAGAGATTATATTTATGGCTATAACTTCCTTTCTATCAATCATTATGAAACTCAATTTACGTACACATAATCACTAACTGGATGTGACTACCGAATTTTATATAAAAATTCCAAGAATTAGGTGAGTTAGAGAAAATCGTGAATAGAGGGGGAGTGGAGGAGTGCATTGGAAAAAATGAACACACTTGCCCTTTCTCGGGCTTAGGAGAATCTACATACCAAGTTTGGTTATTCTAGCTCTTATACTTTCTGAGATCTTTGCGTTCATACAGACAGATGGACAGACAGACGGACAGACGAACATGGCTATATCGACTCATCTGGTCACCCTGATCAAGCATATGTGCACTTTCTATGTGTTACATGTACACTCTCGCACAAAACTAGTATACCCTCTTACCCTTTGGGTGCAGGGTATAAAAAAGAATTCTAAATAATTATAAGACTAATTGAGCGTAGATTCAGGATTAATCTGTGGGGAAGACCCATCAACTTTTTTGTAGGCAAGCTGCAATTGAAGCTTCTATTATTATCTATTATCTGTTTTGTTTCCTATTTCGCTGGCAACCAATTCTATGGCTATACCAGTCTGGAGTTACATTCGAGAATATTTGGATCAGTTCCTTTGTTTTCATGCATTTATGTTGATGCCAAGATTCATGTTTATATATTTCTTTTGATTTCTTTGCAGGGTCGACTGTGGCACGCGACAGGTGGCGGCGATCCCAGTCCCACATTGTCGGCGACGGGCGTTGGAGGTGGGATTGGAGGGGCCAGTGCCAGGGCAGCTCGCATGAGTCGCGACTCGATAAACAGCTGTGGCACGAGCTCGGAACGATCGGCTGTGCTGGATCCGGAGTGTCATGCTCAGCCACAGCTTGGAACAGCGCCACCGACCCAGCCCCAACGACACGGCCATGGTCATGGCCATGGGCACAGCAAGCCGCACATCAAGCGGCCCATGAATGCATTCATGGTGTGGGCCAAGGACGAGCGTCGCAAAATATTGAAGGCCTGCCCCGACATGCACAACTCGAATATATCGAAGATACTGGGCGCCCGCTGGAAGGCCATGTCGAATGCCGACAAGCAGCCCTACTACGAGGAGCAGTCGCGTCTTTCCAAACTCCACATGGAACAGCATCCGGACTATCGCTATCGCCCGCGCCCCAAACGTACTTGCATTGTGGACGGCAAGAAGATGCGCATATCCGAGTACAAAATCCTGATGCGCAATCGGCGGGCCGAGATGCGGCAGCTGTGGTGTCGGGGCAGCGGTCCCCCCAATGCCTCCGGCGATGCCTGTGCCGGAGATGGCAGCGTCCAGGCAGCGGCAGCCGCCGCTGCGGCCGCCTACCATTTGCAGGATATGACACAGGCGGCAGTAGCGGCGGCTGCGGCGGCAGCGGGCGTGCATGGAGACGAATGCGGCGTACTGCTCGATGGCGGCACGCCCACGCATAATGGTCCGGGGGCGAGCAGCGGGTATTATTATCCTCCGGAGAGCCTGTCGCCGTCGGGATTCTCCTCCGAGGAAATGGAGATGAACTCGCTGCGCGGCGATGACGATTGAGGTGGGGGTGGGGGAGCGTTGCAGTCGCCCGCCCATAGACAAGTTATAGCAGCAGCAGCAACAACAACAACAGCAACAACAACAAAAGCAAAAGCAAAACAACAGCAACAACAATAATAAGAGAAACAAAAAAATCAGTGCCATAGCGATCGCGTTTGTTGCATAGAAGTGGTGGTCATCCAACCAACTCAGAGGCTCAACAGGATGTACGCACGCACGACGAACGTCGAAGGACGGATGGACCCACAAGGGACGGGGGCAGTGGCGGATGCAGAGACAGAGATAGAGACAGAGACAGAGGCTGAGCCAGGCTAGCCAGCAGCAGGAGCAGCAGCAGCAGCAGCAGGAGCAGGAGTGCGTCGCCTGAGAGTTGTCCAATCATCATCATAATCATCATCACCATCATTCTCCAATCCGTGGGCGGCGACAGCGGCGGTGTAAATACGACAACTTAGGCTAGAATCCGTGTATAGTCCCTTAAGTTTCAGTTGAAGTGCCATTACTTACGTTTAATTTTCCCCAAAAACAAAAGAAAGAAAGAAAACAAAACAAAAACTATAAGAAAAAGCAAAAATAGTCGCTGGGACTCGTTCGCTGGATGCAATAAGATGATTTTTTTTTTTTTTTTGCAAGCAGGGAATCAAACCGAAACGAAACTAAATCTTACCGAATCGGACCCAACAACAATAGTAGTACGAGCAAGAACAACTTTTGAGCTATGTTTAGAGAATTGGGAGATGGTTCGTGTCGGTTTCAGTTTCGGTTCGACTCCCTGATCTTAAGACATAACCATAACCACCAAGCGTACGAGCAATCCCTCCCCCCTTCCAGTGCTTATACAAGATATCAGTGACCAGATAAATAGGAACAGGAAGTGACAGAAACGCTCGGTTCGGATCCATTGCGATCGTTGCAATTTTTGTGCCATTCACGCACCAATGCCATAGCCATAGCGAAATAAATATTTAGATAGTTAGTAACTTTGAGGGTAGAGCGAGCCTAGTTGAGGGTCGAGGGAAGAGCAAAGAGCAAAGAGCTGAGAGAGCCAAGATGGAAGATGGAACATGGAGACGGTGAGAAGGGAGACCCCAGTCGGTGGGATGGGTGTCCTGTGTGTGTGTGTCTGTGTGTGTTTGCGTGTGAGTTGGGCGGGCCGTGAGAGGCGCGGAAGGGTCACAGAAATATGCGATAGATAGTTGTTAGAGGGGTTCGAGATTCGCTAAATTGACTTGCGATAAACGCCATATAAATATATAAATAATATATAAATATTTTTTTTGTCAAATTTTTTTTATATACTTATAAGCATACATAAGATATGTAAACTAGTTTTAAATGCAGCGCCCATAAGCCCTGGAGTTTAATTACCGAGCGGCTGCTGCTAATAATGATGCATAGAAGGATGGATTCTGGCTCCGTTTCTTCTTTCGCAATCACATCAACCCCAAGTCCCAGCCCCAGTCCCAGCTCCACTCCCCTATCCCCTGTCCCAAGTGGCCATTAAGGGTTCGAGCAAACGCCTCCCAAAATCTCATGGTTGTTTACCCTCCCTCCCTCCCTCCAATAATAGACCACCAATTCCCCCTCCCCATTCCGCCTTCCACAGTCAAAAGCAACAACATACTCTAAGTTTAAGGAATAGTCAAATTAAAGGACAACAACAAAACAAAACGAAAACAAAAATAAGAAGAACAAACAATTATGTAACTTGTGTAAGAAGAAGAGACGACAACTCTGTAGAATTCAGGAAGACGAGTCTACACACACCATGCATGCATACACACACACATATATACATAAATACATATGTGTGTATGCATGTTAAATACCAACACACACACATACATACTTACGAGTATATAGTGGGGTGGGGGCTTTAGAATTGAACCTTCAATTTGCAGACAAGTGTGGCGTTCAAGTGATGATGATCTGCTTACCTGGGTAGGTAGGTAGGGTTACGTAAACAATATTCGGACTTGTATAAAAGCATACACATGTACATATGTACGCACGCACGCACACACACACAGACACATACACACATACATACTTAAATAATTACAAACAACATAGAGTGCAATAATATTTTACAGCTCAGTAGTTGAATCCCTTCTCTCCTGAGTCCATTTGTGTCTGTGTCTGTGTGCGTGTGTCGGTGTTGGTGTGTGCGCCTGTGTGTGTGTGTGTGTGTGTGTGTGTGTAGAACCTAATTGGATTTTGGGGTGGGTTGTTGGAGAAACGGTTGATGTTGGAGAGAGCATTAGAGATAAATGCCGAGTGGGACGAGGAGTTTGGAGAATGAATAGAGGGGGCTCGGATATAGGTAACATACATAGTTGGAAATGACAAGCAATTACTCCACATACATAAATATATAGATATATATATACATATATCAAGATATATAGCACATATACAGACAAAACATTACATTGTACACAGTATCTAGCATACATTTGTATATGTAAATGGAGAAGAGCATTAAGCAAAAACAATTAAACGAGTTTATTAAACCGAAAAAAAAAAAACAAAAAACAAACAATACGTACCATGCATCATATTTACTTATTTATGTATATATGAATGCTTTACATACACAATGGCGTTACTTACTGTTGCAAACAATAGTCCTGAGAGATGGTTATTGTTGTTTTCGCTTCAATGAAGGTAATTATGTTTCTTTAATAGCCTTTTCGCATTAACAACTTTAGAAACGTCATACATTTGATGCCAGAAGGGATTCGCTTATATATGTATATATATATATTAGGGGTCCGCCTATCGATCGATCTCGCCGAAAACAACATCCAGAGTACCAATAATGGCGACCACATCGGCCAACATGTGCTGTTTGCCAATTTTCTCGAGAGCAGCCAAGTGCGCAAAGCCAGGCGCTTTAATCTTGCAGCGGTAGGGACGACTGGAACCGTCCGACACCAAATAGACGCCAAATTCACCCTTGGGCGCCTCAATGGCCGTGTAGGTAGCACCCGGCGGCACTTGGAAGCCCTGGGTGAACAACTTGAAGTGATGAATGAGCGCCTCCATCGATGTCTTCATCTCGGCGCGGGATGGCGTCGACACCTTGTTGTCATCGGTTTTAATGTCACCGGCGGGCATTTGGTTCAAGCATTGATCAATAATGCGCAGCGATTGACGCATCTCCTCCACACGGCACAAATATCGGTCGTAGCAATCGCCCTTGGTGCCGATAGGCACATCAAACTCAACTCGGTCGTAGGCATCGTAGGGCTGTTGCTTGCGCAAATCCCATTTGATACCAGAGCCGCGTAGCATGACACCGCTGAAGCCATAATTCAATGCCTCCTCGGCAGTAACAATGCCGATATCCTCTGTACGCTGCACCCAGATGCGATTTGTGGTCAGCACATCCTCCACCTCGTCCAGACGCTCAGCAAACTTGGACGAAAACTCATATATGTCGTCCATCAGGCCTATCGGCATATCCAACGACACACCGCCGGGTCTAATATAGGCGGCATGCATACGTGCGCCAGACACGCGCTCGTAGAACTCCATCATCTTCTCGCGCTCCTCGAACAGCCAGAAGAAGGGCGTGAGTGCGCCAATATCGAGCGCATGGGTGCCCACAGCCATGATGTGGTTAAGAATGCGCGTGATCTCCGCAAAAAGTGCTGCAAGCGGGCAAGCCTTAGAGTTCCATTTCACATTTTATGAACCCCAAACACTTACTTCTTATGTACTTAGCGCGCAGTGGCACATCGATGTTTAGCAGCTTCTCCACAGCCAGGGAGTAGCACTGCTCATTGCACATCATGGACACATAGTCGAGGCGATCAAAATAGGGCAACGCCTGCGTATAGGTCTTGTACTCGATGAGCTTCTCAGTACCGCGATGCAGCAAGCCGATGTGCGGATCGGCGCGCATCACCGTCTCGCCGTCCAGTTCCAACACCAGGCGAAGCACGCCGTGAGCGGCGGGATGTTGCGGTCCAAAGTTGAGCGTCAGATTGCGAACCGATTTCTCCACGGGCACGACTTTGCCTAATTGAAGTTATTGAAAGTAAAAACAAAGTAGGGTTTGCAATGTACCGAGTTAATTGTTATTGTAAATTAAAGCTCACTGTTCCATGGTGGCACTTTCCACAAAGAAGTGACTTCATCGGGATACATTACAGCGCCGCTGAACTGCTTCATGAATTCGGGATCGGGATACCATTTTGCAGCACCACGCTTCTGCTGATGGGTGCTGAAATAAGATATAGTATATACACCAAGTAAGCATACCATTCATAAGCTAAGTTGCAACAATAAATGCGCCTGGGTGAGCGAATTATGTAAGCGAAGTAAAGTGGCCCGAGAATGCAAATTACCTCAGAACGCTGGTGCCAGCTGCCGCTGCCGACTGTGCCTTGAAAATGTGCACTCCGGCGCCCACCGAGCGCTTCACAATATTGGTGAACGCCATTTACTTCCTCGTGAATTAAGTTTGGACTGCAGGCACAATTTCTGAAAGGTTTTTGATGTTGATTGGGGCAGTCAGTGCCAACTCAGCTGAAATAGCAGCGGTTGTAGTTGAGCTGGCAACGCCAATACGTGTTGTAGGGTGGTCATATGCATTAAATGAGTGTGCCAGCTTTGAGTGCTGTTGAGACTTATCGAATAGTAGAAGTTCCAATCTACAGCCAACAAATATCGATAACAACATCGATGACTTTTTACATCCCTGCATTTTACGTATACAATTAAACAATATCAATATCAAATATTTTCGGCAAAGTAAATTAATTAATTAATTAATTAATCAAGTATTGATCACTAACTAATTGTGCCTGTGTCTGCATTATTCATACTCACACTTTACCAATTGTGCCATGTTTGTGCGTGTGTGTATATGTGTATGTATGAGTCTATGTATACAGAAAATAGTCGAACTGAATGTTTGTGTACATATACATACACACACATGAGTTCGAGTCTAAATCTGTTTGATACAATTGAAAAGCAATAGCAATATCAATAGTGTGTGCACAAGTGTATTAAAACAGTAAATAAACTAACCTAAAGCCCCAGCAAAAAACGCAGAATTGGCCGCATTGCTTTAAAATCGTCGCTCGCGTCGGGATGCTCGCTAATAGCCTTTGCTTTTTCGCTTTTCAGAGAGAGTTCATCACGTTCACGCTAAATTCCGATTCCAACTTCAGACGTATGCACGGATGTTGTTCGTGTGTGTGTGTGTGAAGCAGAAGAAGAAGCTATTGTTTAAACAAAACTCACTACCAGCTTTTGCGGCGATACACTCGCCTCAATTATAATAGTCTGTTGTA